>NC_052149.1:140898399-142161865 GCF_902713615.1 Scyliorhinus canicula
GGGGGGGGGGTTGGTTGGTGGGGGTTCGGGGTTGGTTGATGGGGGTCGGGGTTGGTTGGTTGGGGGGGTTGGGGTTGTTGATGGGGGGGTTCAGGTTGGTTGGTTGGTGAGGGGGTTGGGGTTGGTTGATGGGGGGTCGGGGTTGGTAGATGGGGGTCGGGGTTGGTGGATGGGTGGTCGGGGTTGATTGGTTGGTGAGGGGGTTGGGGTTCGTTGATGGGGGGTCGGGGTTGGTGGATGGGGAGTCGGGGTTGGTGGATGGGGGTCGGGGTTGATTGGTTGGTGAGGGGGTTGGGGTTCGTTGATGGGGGGTCGGGGTTGGTGGATGGGGGGTCGGGGTTGGTTGGTTGGTGAGGGGGTTGGGGTTGGTTGGTGGTGCGGGGTCGGAGTTGGTTGATGGGGGTCAGGGTTAGTTGGTGAGGGGGTCGGGGCTGGTTGATGGGGGTCGGGTTGGTTGGTGAGGGGGTCGGGGTTAGTTGGTGGGGGGGGTCGGGGTTGGTGATGGGGGGTCGGGGTTGGTTGATGGGGGGTCGGGTTGGTTGATGGGGGGTCGGGTTGGTTGATGGGGGGTCAGGTTAGTTGGTGGGGGGGTTGGGGTTGGTTGATGGGGGGTCGGGCTGGTTGATGGGGGGTCGGGGTTGGTGGATGGGGGGTCGGGGTTGGTGGATGGGGGGTCGGGGTTGATTGGTTGGTGAGGGGGTTGGGGTTGGTTGATGGGGGGTCGGGGTTGGTGGATGGGGGGTCGGGGTTGGTGGATGTGGGGTCGGGTTTGATTGGTTGGTGAGGGGGTTGAGGTTGGTGAATGGGGGGTCGGGGTTGGTGAATGGGGGGTCGGGGTTGGTGGATGGGGGGTTGGGGTTGGTTGGTTGGTGAGGGGGTCGGGGTTGGTTGGTGGTGGGGTGTCGGAGTTGGTTGATGGGGGGTCAGGATTAGTTGGTGAGGGGGTCGGGGCTGGTTGATGGGGGTCGGGTTGGTTGGTGAGGGGGTCGGGATTAGTTGGTGAGGGGGTCGGGGTTGGTTGATGGGGGGTAGGGGTTGGTGGATTGGGGGTCGGGGTTGGTTGGTGGGGGTTCGGGGTTGGTGGGGGTTCGGGGTTGGTGGGGGGTCGGGGTTGGTGGGGGGTCGGGGTTGGTGGATGGGGGGGTCGGGTTTGGATTGATGGGTGGTCGGGGTTGGTTGGTGGGGGGGGTCGGGGTTGGTTGATGGGGGGTCGGGGTTGGTTGATGGGGGGTCGGGGTTGGTTGGTGGGGGGTCGGGGTTGGTTGATGGGGGGTCGGGGTTGGTTGGTGGGGCGTCGGGGTTGGTTGATGGGGGGTCGGGGTTGGTTGATGGGGGGGTCGGGTTGGTTGATGGGGGGTCGGGGTTGGTTGATGGGGGGATGGGGGATCGACCACTTTCCTGGAAGCATTGTGAGCCCCCCCTCCCCTTTTTGGGGGTTTTGAATACTTATATTTTTAAATTTATTGACTGCCACTTAATTCAAGCGCCGTTTCCGAAGGACCTGGATGATGACACTGGTTAACAGATGCTTAGCAAGTATTTAACGTTGGCGTTTGGGGTTGAATCACGGCTGCAGTAGAGTCGGGTTTGATACAGGCGCAGGGTCTATTTTAAGGCAGTAAATTTAGGACTTGCTAAAACGGTCGGACTGGGGTGAGCACAGTAAGAAGTCTTGCAACACCAGGTTAAAGTTGGACTTTAACCTGGTGTTGTAAGACTTCTTACTGGGATAAAATAATCTGTTTCCCAGAAGAGTTTAATTCTCAAGTCCAGTTCCATTAGTAAATTGGGGAGATGCTATGTTCGCAGAGGAAGCAGGAGAGGTTGAGGCAGGATTGTAATGATGTGGAGGCAGCCAGCTAAATCGCTAATCCGGGCGGATGTATCTTGAGTTACCTTGCCCCAATAGCCACCTCAATCATTAATCAATCACCTTTTTTCCTCCTTGTTCAGTCCCCGTCCTGTAATACCCAGACACCGCCGCTTGATGTCGCTCTTGATACAGGAATGGTAGATGGCCAACTCCAGGCATGCTGATCAGCTGCAGCACAGAACTCGTTATTGCAAAACTTTGCGCATCTTTCCAGAATACTATTTGCATTAACTCGTTCTGTTCTTCATTCTCCAACAGCATGCCAAGCCAGCGCATATCCCAATATTTGTGCGGTGTAGTTAACCCCACCTTCAACCGAAAACACTGAGGCGATTGGGTGAGAAAATCAGTAAGTGGGGAAGAAGGGGAAGGGAGTGGTGTGGGATTGAACGAATATTTAATTAGCAAGGTGAACATACAATTCGGTGTGACCTTGTCCCTTTGTGCTGTGGCGTCATGCCCAGCTCCACCCCCAAGTCACTCTCCAGGGCCTGGGAGAATACACCAGGATGCCCACCAGCCTCCAGCTCTGGCACACAAGTGTGGCCCAGGAACCCTGCCAATCGGAACAGAGCCCAAACGAATCCGCGCCAGTGTATCTCCCTCAGTGGGTTGTCGTGTTTCTGTTTGGAAGCAACTCCCAGCGGGCTGTGCAGCGCTTTGGGCAGCCAGAGGTGATACATCCAGACCCCTGCTGCTTTCTGGGATACCAGGGGCAGTTTGGGACGACCGTTTTACTGGGCCTCCTCCCTGTGATCCTGACCTCCAGATGTCTCGCCACTTGACATTCCTGCTCTCCATCCCCATCCAACCGTCCTACCTTAAGGGGGTGACGCTTACCTGCACCCCCCCCCCCCCCCCCCCAGTTGTCAACATTGGGTACTGCAATTTACCTCCCCCTCAACCACCTCCCTGAATTCTTGGCCATTGCTCTTAATGAACTCCCGCTCCATCCTTTCTGTCCTGGACCTGTTTTCAATCTTTAAACCTGTTAATTCCATTTCACTGCCTGACTTCAGATGACGCTTTTATACCGTCCACTCCTTTTCGATCGCTTCATAGCTTAAACCCTGCTTCTAGTATAGACCATGACACCCAAGAACCGCTTCTGGTGATAGGAACTAGAATACTCACTTCTTAACTCGTCCGTGTTCTGCTCCCCAATCCCTCTTGTTCAGTCCTACCAAAGCAGTTCATGTGTCGAAGATTAAAGCAAATTACTACGGATGCTAGAATCTGAAACAAAAACAGAAATGTGTCTGCTGCATTTCAGTCCCAAGCTGCGACCTGCATTCAAATGTTATTTTATCCTCTTCAATGATGGGTTGTTCTATATTTTCAATTTTTATTTAGGTATTAGTGTATATGCATAGTTCTTATATCTTTCTTTTTTTTAAATTTAGATTACCCAATTATTTTTTCCAATTAAGGGGCAATTTAGCGTAGCCAATCCACCTACTCTGCACATTTTTGGGTTGTGGGGGCGAAACCCACGCAGCCACTGGGAGAATGTGCAAACTCCACACAGAGCCGGGATCGAACCTGGGACCTCAGCGCCGAGAGGCGGTTGTGCTAACCACTAGGCCACCGTGCTGCCCATAGTTCTTATATCTTGATATAAACGATCATATATACTTGTATGTATATTACGTATGTACACCTGCATAATTGTACCTCTGCAACTTCGAATGACAATAGCTGACAAGAGGTTTAAATAATTTTATTTTGCTCACAATCTCCCAGTTGATTAATGGGCTTTATTTTTTCTGATATGTTCTAAAGGATATTTCAGAAAGGGGTTGTAAACTTTACATTGCCATAGATCATTTAGGCCAAATGGCCAGTTTTGTGCTTTAGAAACAGTGTCTGTATTTTAAACAACCCTCCTCCTATTACACAGGATAACATAGGAAGATACAGTGCAAAAACATTTGACCCAACCATTTCAAACCGGTGTGTATACTTCCACCATTCTTCCTGACTGAATTCTAACAGAATATTCCCTTCTCCCCGTGCCCAGTTTCCCTGAAATGCGCCTATATCATTCGCCTCGACTCTTCCCATGTGAATGTTGCACATTCTCTGGAGAAACAAATTTCTTCTGAGATCCCATTTTGATTTCGTGGTGACTATCGTACATTGCTGGCATCTAGCTCTGCCTCACAAGTGCAAACACGCTCAAAAGTCCAATCTGTCGAAAACTTTCACATTTTACAGACCCGTGTGATAGGTCATCCTCTCAGCTTTCACACATTATGCAGAGGAATCAATAGCGTCTCCAGAGAGAGGCTATTCACTCTATATTTCACCCTTATCAAATTGTTCCTTTTGCGTGAGACACTTTCACATGATCGTATTCCCGATCATTACTGAGTGTTCGGGAAGGTGGTAGCTCCGAGCTTTGGAATAACAGCACGGTTTGGGTCAGCGGGCACACCCTGCGCCGCTAGATGGTGCCCTTGTGCTCTGAATGCTCTCCAATCAGATACAATTTACTTTATGTTCCCCCCCCCCCCCCCCCCCCCCCCACCCTCAATATTCCAACTCTTCAACCAAACCCGGTTGGTTTGTTTCGTTCTTTCTCGCCGTGATTTCAATTCTCTCATTCCCGGTTCTTTTCCCGCTTCCTTCTCCCTCTCCTAATTTTCCCTTCCAACTCACCTTTAATGCCAACTCTTTTAATCTATCCCTCACCAAAACTCACATATTCCTGCTTCCATGATATATTAAACCAGCCCCCCCCCCCCCCCCCCCAAATAAAAAACAAAAATGCAATGTCATGTATAGAACATTATACTTGCATTGCAAATGAACTTGCCATCTGAACTGGGCTATAGTTGGACAGTAGTTGTCCGTGTTCTTAGCGCGGAATTGTTAAACACGTCTTGCTGGTTCGAGGATCTGAGTGAGAGAATTTAAACGCGGTTTGACAAGGAGTTACATTGCCAATATTGTACATCGCAGGAATATCCAGGGTTTCTCGTGTGCTTTCTATATCATGACCCGCGCCCACCTAACACTTTTTAATGGTGAAACACACCGAAGGTGGACGGCAATCGGAATTATTTGCGAGAGGCTAGTTGAGGCGCCCAAACGCCAGGTCTCCCCCTCTCCTCATGCGAGGCAGTCACAGCTCGGGACACAACCCCCCTGGAACAATGTGAGGGACGGGATTCAGTCAGGGGACACCACCCCCCCCCCCCCCCCCCCCCCCCACATTTTGACGCCAACACTTGGGAAAATAATAAGATAAATGAAGCCCCACAATCTTTCTCAATGAGTAACCCCCACATTGGCTGTAAGATTGCCGGCGGCTTGTAGGGTACGCTGTTGGGGCAAGTTGTTTTTATTTCCCCACGTGGAATGTATGTCCCCCTCCTTCGACCTGTGGAGTCGAATCGAATGGAGTTTCGAACAAGGCAGTGATTTCTAGCTACCTATCTTTAATCAATCCACCAAAAGGCATCGTCTCTTCAGAAAGATCCCGCACCCGTACAGCTCGACCTGCCCATTGTGCAGGCTGCAACGCACACGGATATCGGTGAAGTGTCATTGGTGATGTTTGAAATTCATGCCACCCTGATTGAATCCGATAGCCCAGAGAAATTGCACAGTGAATTTCCTGTTGCAATAGCGTGTGTGATATTCCCAAGTTTATTCTGCGCGAACTCTCTCCACCCCCACCCCCCTCACCCCGCACCTACATTCGGGGTGACAATTCATTCAAACACCGTTACCCAGGGGGGATGTAATACCCAGAAAAACATGCTTTCGCCTAATCGATAGATTGAAATCATTAACTTTTTCCAATATTATTCAACAGCAACTGTCGTTTAAAGAATGGGTTTGTAATTGAGACGATTTGTTACTTATAGGAGACAGTCACAGAGAAGGCAAATATTCCATTTATTGTATTCGCTCATGTGCCTGTGTGCTGGAGAGGGGAAAGCTACTTTGTATATTTAAAACATCGTGAGTAGTTGAAATACACAGAGGCGATTCCTATCGCTCTCCCTCCCGCGCACAAGAAATTTCGGAAACGCCCGCACTGTTTGCAATCGATTATAACAATAAATCTTCAATAAATTAAAATAACACCAAAATAAAACCTCCCCGGAGTAAATCTGCCGCCTCTCCGTCTCTTATTGGCCGCTTTAAGCGGCACTTTGACAACACTTCTCTCTCTGTGTCCATTACAAATACCTGCCCACCCTGTCTACTTCGCAGCATTTACTCCAAAAGGTGTGAATGCATTTCGACTGGTTTAATTTAGCCACGCTTCTGCCCCGCTGTTTGATGCGATATTGCAAGGTATCCGCCGCGATATTGACTGAAAGTGTGTTCGGCTGCTATCACTTTATTTTGTTCGACCTTTTGCAGTCCAACGTGCCATCGATTAATCGAGAACAGCAACGCCGGTGCCCAGGACGAATATCACTCCAGTCTGAAGTTCACCCCATCGGCCACCTCCCTCCCCTGTTTAAACCCCAGGAAAGGGATTGGAAACTCTTGTTCGCTAACACTGTTGGCGAGCAGCGTACGGAAAGAACATGCTCTCTCCCAACAGAAGTCCAAAGTGTTTCATTCCCTTCAACTCCAAATCTTTCCAGTTTATCTTTCAGGGGGATAAAAAAAACCCTGTGAAATTGACGATAATGGAAAAACGTTAAATTGATGCTGTGCCTTTGCAATTTGTTTTCTGCGCTTTCAAGACCGTAACCCCCGAGTTAAAGGCACAACACTGGTTATATTCCATACACCAGGCCGGGGTGGGAGTGGTGGGGGGGGGGGGGGGGGGGGGGTCTCTCTGAGCTGTTTGTTTTGCCCGAAGCTTTATTGAGCAAAGGTACATCACTCACATCGCCAGTTCCTACTCCTTGTAATAAGTTAAACATCTGCTCCCCTGAATTCAGGGTGGAACAGCTGGATAGGATTCTGTACCCCACACATACAATCTAAAAGAGGGGTATCTGCAACCTCTAACATTCCCCAACTGATCTTACTTTGCCGTCTATTCTAGCTGTAAAACGGCGAGGACGGTGTTGTCAAACGCAGGCGACAGAAACTCGAGACCTGGGCTCCAAACTGGTCAGAGTTCTGGTCGGTGGGCGAGAAGCGACAGTGTCAGCGCTTCCAGGCGGGGGGGCTGTTAGCATGAAGCTGTGAATCGCGTTGTATTGAATCCAAAGAGAATGGGGACGGTGGCCCCATGTTGAAGATTGCTACCTGTTGTATTTACAGTGAGGCTTAACCCGAGATGTTATTAAATCTTAAACCAGTATCCAATTATAAAGGGGTATTTTACAAGATAAATCAGTACCCGATGACACTGAACAGCGCTCTGATTTAGATATTTAAAAATCACGCTCTTGAGGTAATAAGATTCATGTATGTCATGTTATATTTTGTTTTTTAAAATCCCCTACTTAAACGACAATTAAGTTATGATATTGAGCATCATTCGGCATTGTAATCGCAAATTTGTGTGCTTGCATCTATGAATGTGTGTTTGTATCTATGTGTGGATATATCTCTGTCGCTATGTATGTGTTTGTATGTATGTGTGCATATATCTCTGTCGCTATGTATGTGTTTGTATGTATGTGTGCATATATCTCTGTTGCTGTGGATGTGTTTCTATGTATGTATGCATATACCTATGTCCCTGTGTATCTGTTTGTATCTATGTGGGCAGATATCTATGCCCCATGTGTGTGTGTTTGTATCTATGTGTGCCTATATCTGTGTCCCGATGTGTGTGTTTGCATCTCTTTCTCTGTATGCATAGATCTATGCGTGTGTATCAATGTGTGCAAATATATCCCTTTGCATGTGTGTTTGTATCAATGTGTGCATATACCTCTGTCCATGTGTGTTTGTATCTATGTGTGCATATATGTGTCCCTGTGTGTAAATGTTTGTATCTCTGTGTGCATATATCTGTGTTCCTGTGTGTCTGTATATATTTAGGTTTGTATCTATGTGTGCATATAGCTGTGTCCCTTTGTGTGTGTATGTGTGTATATGTTTGTATCTCTGTGTGAGATGTTCTTGTGTGTGCAATTGCTTGTATTTTAGTTTGCATATATCTGTATCCCTGTGTATGTGTATATGTTTGTGTGCAGCTATCAATATCCCTGTGTGTGTGTATATGTTTGTATCTCTGTGTGCATATATCTGTGTCCCTGGGTGTTTGTATGTTTGTATCTCTGTGTGTATAGATGTGTCCTTGTGTGTATATATTTGTATCTCTGTGTGCAAATATTTGTGCCTGTGTGTATATGTTTGTATCTTTGTGTGTATTTAGCTGTGTCTGTGTGTATATGATTGTATCTGTGTGCATATATCTGATTCTGTGTTTGTAATTCTGTGTGCATATATCTGTGCCCCTGTGTGTGTAAATGCTTGCATCTCTGTGCATGTATATCTGTGTATGTGTGTCTATGTTTGTATCTCTGTGTGCATATATTTGTGTCCCTGTATATATGTTTGTATCTACATGCATATATCTGTGTTCCTGTGTATGTGTCTGTGTATGTTCGTATCTCTGTGTGCATATTCCATGTCCCTGTGTGTGTATGTATATGTTTGTATCTCTCTGTACATGTATCTGTATCCCTATGTGCATGTGTTCTGTATGTGCATTTATCTGTGTCCCTGTGTGTATATGTTTGTATCTCTATGTGTGTTTATCTGCATCCCGGTGTGTGTGTATGTATATGTTTGAATCTCTGTGTGCATATATTTTGTATCTCCGTGTGCATATATCTGTGTTCTTGTGTGTATATATGTTTGCATCTCTGTACGCATCTATGTGTCTGTGTGTGTGTGTATGTTTGTATCTATGTATGCACGTGTCTGTGTCCCTGTGTGTATATGTTTGTACCCCTGTGTGCATATATCTGTGTCCGTGTGTGTGTATATTTGTATCTCTGTGTGCATATATCTGTGTTCCTGTGTGTGTGTGTATATTTGTATCTCTGAGGGCGGCATGTGGTGCAGTGGATAGCATTGAGACTGCGTCGCTGAGGACCCGGGTTCGAATCCCGGCCCTGGGTCACTGTCCATGTGGAGTTTGCACATTCTCCCCATGTCTGCATGGGTTTCACCCCCACAACCCAAAGATGTGCAGCTTAGGTAGACTGGCCACACTAAATTACCCCTTAATTGGAAAAAAAAAATTGGGTACTCTAAATTTATTAAAACGAATATTTGCATCTCTGTGTACATATATTTGTGTTCTTGTGTGTGTTTATATTTGTATCTCCGTGTGCATATATCTGTGTTCCTCTGTGTATATGTTTGCAGCACGGTAGCATTGTGGATAGCACAATTGCTTCACACTCCAGGATCCCAGGTTCGATTCCGGCTTGGGTCACTGTCTGTTCGGAGTCTGCACATCCTCCCTGTGTGTGCGTGGGTTTCCTCCGGGTGCTCCGGTTTCCTCCCACAGTCCAGAGATGTGCAGGTTAGGTAGATTGGCCATGATAAATTGCCCTTAGTGTCCAAAATTGCCCTCAGTGTTGAGTGGGGTTACTGGGTTATGGGGTTATGGGGATAGGGTGAAGGTGCTGACCTCGGGTAGGGTGTTCTTTCCAAGAGCCGGTGCAGACTCGATGGGCCGAGTGGCCTCCTTCTGCACTGTAAATTCTATGATAATCTCTGTGTTCATGAATGTGTGTGTGTGTTTGTATTTATCTATGCATGTATCTGTGTCCCTGTGTGTGTATATGTTTGTATCTCTGTGTGCGTATATCTGTGTCCGTCTGTGTGTGTATGTTTGTATCTCTGTGTGCATATATTTGTGTTCCTGTGTGTATATGTTTGCATCTCTGTGTGCATGTATGTGTCTGTGTGTGTGTGTATAAGAACATAAGAACTAGGAGCAGGAGTAGGCCATCTGGCCCTTCGAGCCTGCTCCGCCATTCAATGAGATCATGGCTGATATTTTGTGGACTCAGCTCCACTTTCCCACCCGTGTATGTTTGTATCTATGCGTGCACGTATCTGTGTCCCTGTATGTGTGTATGTTTTTATCTATGTGCATATATCTGTGTCCCTATGTGTGTATGTGTTTGTATCTACGTGCATGTATCTCTGTTCCTGTGTGTGTGTGTATGTTTGTATCTGTGTATACATCTACGTCCCTATGCGTGTGTGTATTTGAATGTCTCTGTGTATATGTATGTAGCTCTATGTGCATATATCTTATGTGTGTGCATGCTTGTATCTCTAAGTGCATATATATGTGTCCCTGTGCGTGTATATGTTTGTATCTGTGTGTGTGTATATATATATGTGTCCACGTGTGACATTTACATTTTACATCGAGACACGTTATTTGGACAGTCACTATTCTGACACCGGAGTCACCGCCGCCGCCCCCTAACACTCCTGAGATGCCAAAGGCCCTGAAATAAATGCTCACTGATCCCCAGGAGGCATTACTCCATCGTAGAAAATAAATATATTGGCTATCGGCCCCTCCAAGAACTTTCTAAATGCAAGAAGTAAGTTAAAAAGGCGAAAACGGTTAGTTTTTGTTGATAGCAGCCCTGACACGGAGGCAAAGTGAATTTCCTGACATTTGATGTGACTCCCAGATTAAGTTGCGGAACTGTTTGAAGAGGGAGACCTAGCTTTCTGCGATATCCTTACAGTTAAATGGACCCAAGTAACCCTCGTGGGAATTGTTTCCCAGAAATTATCCAGGCAGGAGACAGCTATAGAATGTGTTCCTCAGCACAAAAAATACATGTCAATATTTCATATGTTTTTCAATTAAAACAATCCAATAGGGCAGATAATACTTTTCAAAACAGCGAATCCCTTGTACCTTTACCCGATTTTGTAATTTCAGATATAAAAACAAGAACAAAACATGTTTTACTCCATTGTCAGGACTGCTTGTCGATCAGACACACACAGCTCAGCCATTGGCTTCGGGGAAGGGCGGGCTTTACCATATTTGGTCGTCATCGTTCAGCCTATTCCACTCCCACCCCTTCCAGAGACGCGACCCATTCTTGGAGGGGGGGGGGGGGCATGGCTTTTGTTACCCCCCACACCCCCTCCCCGGGATGAGATAGGGGTTGGTGGGGTCGCTCCGAGTGCCCGGTTGCAGACAGACAGGCAGGCAAGACAGAGGGAGGTGAATTCACACAGGGCAACCGGCTCCCATCACTCACTCCCTCCCCCCTCCTCCCCTCCCACCCTCGGCCACCCCACCAAGACCAACCCTCGTCTTCCCACCCCGAGAGATCAGAGAATTAGCATCACTCCCACACCTTCCCCCGCCCACTCCCCCCTCCTCCCCGGCACCCCTTCCCTTCCAAAAACAAAATCCCCGGCATTATTGAGAAGGGAAACCTCGCCAGCCAGCATTTCTCATTCATTTGCCGGGACTGGTAGACACGGCCGTTTGTGAATGCACACACACACACACACACACAGAGACACGCACACATACAGAGAGGCACACACACACTCACATAGAGACACACACACACACACAGAATAAACTTAGTGTTTCTAATTGGACGATGACACTTGGTGTTGGAAAGCCCGGGACCTCGACTTGATCTTGTGTGTGTGTGTGCCTCAGACCTCACCTGCTCCCCACAGCACCTCCCCCACCCCCTCACTCCCCTCCCCTTCCTTCTGACTCCCCTCCCGCCCCCCATTCTTTTTTGGGGGGAATATTTCACTTATCGGGATCACCAATCTCCAGTACACTTCTCTCTTTCTCTCTCCTTTATTTTCTCTGTCTCCCCCCCCCCCCCCCTCCCTCCCACGAACTGAGTGATTTCCCCCGTGTGAGTGTGTGTGTGTGAGAGAGAGAGAGAGGCAGGCGGAATCGCAGTTTAAAGATATTATCACAGGCGTTGCATTTGCATTTCTCTTGGAGGATACTTGACTTGAGCGAGAAAAAAAACTGCGTTTCAACATCTTCAACCGGTTCCTGGTGGCTTCTATTTTTTGACGGCAGCGAGAAGAGAGAGAGAGACACACACACATACAGAGGGAGGGTGAAAGAAAGCGTGTTTCCATGTTTGGGATTCAGGAGAATATACAGCGCAGCGCGGGCAGCATGAAGGAAGAGCCACTGGGAAGCGGGATCAATGCTGTCCGCTCCTGGATCCAAGGAGCCGGGATTATGGATGCGAACACGGCCGCTCAGAGGTAGGCAATGGGTTTATGTGAATTTTCCTTCACACAGACATTATTGTCTGTATGGGTTAACAGTACACACTGAGTGACCAAAGTCGATTTGGAACTCTTAACCAAAAGCTGTGTATGTTTTAAATCCTGACACATTTTAAACGTTCCATTTCATGTTACAATCATTGCCCGTCCCTGCTCTATGTTGTTTTTAAATCTTGCTGCACATGGGGTGAAATGACACAATTTGAGATACTGAGAATAGACAGTGATTTGATTTGTTTTTTACAATTGGTCCCTTCCCGTTATTCTGTTTTAACTGTGGCGCTAACTTTATTTCAACCGCCAAACTTAAAAGTGATGCATTTCACAATGAGAGACCCCAGACTTACTCCAAAACATCCCCAGAAGTTCCCTCGGTCACTCAAAGCATCTGGTCACCGTTGACACCGCAATACAACTCAATCCGAGTATGTCCTGAAGTCTTCCCTTCACTTTGGGATCTTTCATTTGTCCAATGGCATTGGCAAGTTTTTTTTTAAACTTCGGAGATTAAATGCGAGTTTTCTGCACGGTCAGGGAGAGAGAGTTGCTGTTGCTGTAAAAAAAATATTTGGACGCGCGTTTGCTTTTCCTGTTCCCCGACTCACCCTGCTCTTGTCTGCCCGCAGTGGAGTGGGCCTGGCCCGGGCTCATTTCGAGAAACAGCCGCCCTCCAACCTGCGCAAATCCAACTTCTTCCACTTCGTGCTGGCCCTCTACGATCGCCAAGGTCAGCCTGTGGAAATCGAGCGGACAGCCTTCGTGGGATTCGTGGAGAAAGAGAAAGTAAGTTTGGGAATCCATTCTCAGATAGAAAAGTTTGAAGGGACGGGGGCTGGGGGGGGGGGGGGGGGGGGGGGGTGTGCGGAAAGTTTATTCATGGGAAGGGGACAGCGCCTCAAGCAGCGCAGAGCCTATAAACTGTGTCTTGACCGGCGGCTGCATGTCAGCTATTAGTTAGACATTGGTTGGTACAAAACAGGGAAATCCTAACATATTGGGAATATTTTCTGATATAAGAACGCTTATGTGTGTCGATATATGCACAGACATGCTAAATAAACGATGCTTAACCGAGACAAACTATTCACATTAAAATGGGGGCGGACAACATTGTAAAATAATTTTGCCCAAAATTTCAGATTTAAAATAGAGTAAAATCTCCCAGGTTTTGGGCGAGTGGGTCCCTGACCCCATAGATCCATAAAACGATCCAGAGACCGGAATCTCGCGTGTTCGAAGCTCGATAACTGAAAACAAAACATGGATCTTAATTGATATTTGACTTTAGGTGGCAAGTTTTTTTAAATGCGCATCTTTTTAAAAACTTGTTTCAGGAAATAGGTGGGGAGAAGACCAATAACGGGATTCATTACAGATTACAGCTGCTCTACAGTAATGGTAAGTTGCCTGTTCTAGCCTTTGACAATTGCTGCTAACTTGGAGCTGCCTCTCTGGGATCTTTGTGTTGGGTGTGGGGGGGGGGGGGGGGGGGGGTGGACAGCGAAGGTCCCGCTCAGCCGCCGAGTAACTCGATTATTCCTCGGTTTCCTTCCAGTACATTGACCCGCTTGCGGGCGAGAAGATATAATTTCTTTGGAAACTTGGCGCTGTTTAAAAACGCCACACTTGCTCCCCGCCAAGCTCTCATACACATCTCACTCGCGCGTCCATCAGGACACTGGCACTAGTGTAACCGCTGTCTCCCCCCCCCCCCCCCCCCCCCCCCCAACATCTGTCGCTGCATTTTTGATTTCAGCATTTCTAAAGAAGCCGGAATCATTTCATTTGCCTGTGCCCCTAACCCCAAGTTTCGGCAGCAGTTGCATTGTCCATGCAACAGAGCCCGTCTTCAAGCAGCACTGCCCCTCTCTGTATCAATCACCGCCAACCCTCTCTGTGCAAACCCAGCACATTTCCAGCTCCATTCACTGCTTTGCCTTATTCTTGCGGATTGCTTCACAGTGTTCCCATTCTGAGTGCGGGGAGCAAGTGGGAACATAAACTAAAATCAGACTGCTGCTCCCAGTATTTCTAAAATAGCAGCGATGAGGGCCTTTTGGAGTGAATCTGACAGTCTTCGTTTAATATGTTGTCATATTCAGGGATCAGGACAGAGCAAGATCTGTACGTTCGGCTGATCGACTCAATGACGAAACAGGTAAGGTGATCTTTATTCCAGTGACTATCAGGACAATTTTGTTTAAAATCTTAGGAAAGCGTGTAAAAAGAATTGACAACGGTTTTAAATGTGCCCGGAGGGTTGAGATTGAGCTACAGGTCGTGGCGATACCGTTACTCCAGTCTAAATAAAATGCCGGGTTTATCCCCCCCATAACAGATAGACTTGCTCTTACACGGTCAAAGTCAAGGCAACTGCTCAGGGACAACAGCAGAACTTGATGTGTTTTGGGGAAGTCAGTGAGAGAGGTTTTGGGGAAGTTGCCTCATGTGTCCGACTCAAAACAGACAACACATGCAAAATAAAAAGTTTTCTAACCCCCCCAGTAGGGTAAAGTGGGATGTGAGGGGGTGTGGTGAATGATTAGCTGGGGAGGGAGGGTGGGGAGATCTCCAATGGATTAGGATCGAGAGAGAAATCGATCTGACATGAAGGGAGCGCTCCGAAGGGGCCCCAACAATTTCCAAAGTGTCGTGGCGGGAGTTGCTACAATTTAAACGTGTCAATATTTCAGAGTGTGGGAGACTGAGAGCTTTTTATTTTCGTATTTATCCAGATCCACCCCCCCCCCCCTAATTCCACTTCACTTTTATTCACTCCGCTTTTATTAATTTCACTTTTTGTTTTATTCACGGGAAATTGGGTTCAAAGCGTGAACAGCCGACTCTGCCAACACACTGGACAAGTTATCCATTTTTACACCAGGCTCCGATCAGATTTATTTGCGTGGTTAGCTAGGTTTCGCTAGGTTAGCTGGCTCTCTCGTCATCGCCAACAACTCTCATGCAGGACTAAATATTCCAGTTTGTTATAAATCACGACTCCGTCCAGCTTTAGGCGAGCAGCAACTCTAAATACAAAATCGCTCAACTTTAGATTCATATTAGTCAATACACAGCATTTTGTCCGTTATTTGAGTCACACGTACCCCTTGAATTTAAATTTAATTTCGTGTTTATTGGTGGTAAAATAATTATGCTCTTGTGTGTCCTCATGGTTTAAGATCAGGGGCTGTCACTATGTCCCCGCACACACTCACTCTCCCTCCCTCCACCAGACATTCACCACTTCGCGCGCTGGAACCTGCAGTCTATTTCCACATGTTCATTTCAGTCTCTTCCCGCTTCTTCGGTCTCCTGGAGTCTTTAGTCAATTTCAAGGCGGCTGCAAACGGACATAATTTTACATCGAGAAAAATATTAATTTTGAAATGCACAAACATTATATGTGTGTTTGTGTAAAATCTTCACCCTCCCTTCTCGGCCACGTTTGGTTCTTAATGTACCCCGCTTCCTGCTCCAGCCAAATCAACAGGCAACTCTTGTTTTGAAAATATCTCCGCAGTTCTTTTGATATTCTTTCTGAACGCGATTTCCTGCTATTGAGTTGTGCCAGACCAGGTCAGAGAGAGAGGCGCATCTGGAATCAGAGAGAGAATTCCTAATTTCAGCTCTGCAATGTTGATCCACGTTCAAACAAACCCGCATTTTAACAAGTTCAAAAATATACATCAGACCTTTGTTAACATAATCAATGCGCCATTAATCACGATGCTAACAGCAGTTCCGTGGCGTGCGTTTATCTGTGCAATATATATCCTCAGATATAGTTATAACCTTTGCGGGAAAGCCAAATTAACTCGAGTTAACTTTTTTTAACGATGTGGCCACGACGCTCTCAAAATAGCTTGTTGTTCTTGCAATTATTTCCCCTCTGGACTACATGCAGTCCGTTGATTTTATAAACCAAACGCCCTCCCAACACACACAAAACGGGGTGCCCTGAGGTTGATGATATATATTTGGATTGTTTGGAGGACATCCCTTGATGGCTGGGATTTGTCCAGAATGAAAGGAACGGGAAATGCTCCCCATTAAAATCACTGTGATTCCTGAGAGTCCGTTTTATTTCCTAGAAGGGCCGAGGACATGGTTGGGTCCTGCGGCTGTGCTTGACCTCCTGAATCTGATTATCTGAATCCATCAAACTTCTAATGTGACCATATATAATGTTTATTTTTTTTTTACATGTTTAGCTCTGTTTCAAACACCCAGACACAGCATCAATTCTAAAACATCGCAGGGGTTTGTACCTTACAACCTACATAAATCTAGTCAGATGGAATATTATTCTAAATGTCTGATCGCATGCTCTCCCCGCATGTGTAATAGAAGAATAATTATCTGCATGCATTAAAAATGAATGAAGTTTTAAAAATCCCAGATAGCACTTCGATCAAACACATCGCTTTCAAGGGATTCTTATTCCTACTGCTAGATTTAATACTTTTTTTTGTTAAATCATTTATTAATATATTGCTTTTATAGTGTATTCATTTTATATATGTGGAAAAAAAACACGAGGAATGCCGATGAGTTCTCTGTTTTCCTGATTTTCTCTCTCGCCTCTGTTGTTGGCTTCTCCTGTGTGTCTACCAGGGAACGAGGTTAAGCTTTCACACAGAAAATAGAGCTGGCGGAAACAACAATAAACACATGGGAGCAGTTGGGGTGACATACTGAACGGCGCTCACCATCTGTCCGCAAACATCTCTCCAAATCTGCTGCCCCATTCCTTCTCCGCACAGCTTTGTCTCCGGGCCACAGTCTGCACAACCCCCCCCCCCCCACCCTCCAAACCCCACACCTCTCACCCCAGCCTCGACTCACTGCGATGACCAGCTATCCCAGTGATATTCTCCCCCCCCCCCTCCCCCACCGCACACTTATCCCTTCTCGATTGTGTATTTTTACATCATATTAACCTGCATTCTGATGGGGGGGGGGGGGGGGGGGTACATTAAACACACCGCCACACGCTGTATCCTTTATCTGGGCAATGAATAGTGAGACATACCTTGTGGAGGGACATCTTTTTTTTCAAATGTGGAAATTAACATGAAATTAGCCAACCGTGTAATGAGCATTGTATATTGGATTTCCATTCTGGTCCATTATTTATAGTGGTGTAAGTAATATCGAAAATGTACCAGGTTGCACAGAGTCACAGGATCATTGTGAGTGCAAAGACCAGGAATTATACAGTAATTATCCAGAGTTACAGTGAGTTCACCTAGTGTCTAAATTCAGAATTTGATAACTGTAGCAGTTAACCTGACATAACAATTTGTGTCGAAGTTATTTTACACTTTGTTTCCTCTAGAAGTCAGATCATCCCTCTCTCTCTCTCTCTCCATCTCTCTCTCTCTGTTGGCACCTATGTAACTGCCCCTCTTCATGCTTTTAGAAATGCAGACCTATGCCCTATTGTGTGTCACCCTTCACCTTTTACAACGCGTGTTCACGATGCAACAACCCTAGTTGAAGTGACAGTGAGGGTTTTCCTTCAGCGTGGAATTGCTGCACCCCCTTATGTAGTGAGTGACCAGCGGGGGGAGTGGAGCATTTTGATTGGCATCGGAGGCAGAGGAGTAATATGTCCATTCGGAAGTTGCGATATAATTGGCCAAGTCTTTGGAGCAATTGATAATCATAGCTGCGCCAAAGAGAATGACAATGTTGCTGCCAACTTTTACAAAATAGGTAGTGCCTACTTTTTTAAAAACTATGTAACCCCCCCCCCCCCCCCCCCCCGCCGCCGCCCACCCCCAGCTCTGTAAGATCGTCATATCTGAAGTATACCGATGAGAGTGGAAAAGACTGACATTGAGGTACATGTATACTTTTGCAGCACCGCCTCCCGGGCCCCATCTGGGCTCCATTCCCCTCCATCCCTCCAATAACTGTTGGCACGTGGTCTCTCAGTTTCAACCAACAAAACACAACACCTTCTCTTGCCAGCAAAACAAAAATAAACTGTTATCCAAACGTTGAAGAAAAAATACTTCCACGATTAATATTGATGAAGTGACCATGTGAAGAGAGTATGCTGAGGTCTAAGGAAGTCCCAGAGTTTAAATGTCACATGATGTTTTTATTTTAAATTGCCAGCACGCTTTAATGATTCTGACTGAAATTCAGCTAAAGCAGATTTGGAGGTGTGAACTGAGGTTATAGGTAAACACGGAGTCAACAAACGGTAATACCGACCGTTAACGCATAAAAAATACCCCAGGGGAACGAGAACAGTGAAAGGTGAATTACAGATTAACAAAGTCGTTCAATTTGTTCTGTTTTTTGGGGGGGCTGCCATTTAGATAGCATGTACTTGTAAACTGCACCCTTTGGAGCAATGCGATTATTATACTTCAATGGATTTGTACCAGTCAGTGTAAAATACTGTAACATTCCCTCTGACGGTCAACGATTTGATTTGGGAAACGTTGTACTTCGGTATCGATGGAACTTGAACATCTTGGTTATATATAAGATCCGTGTGTCAATATGACAGTATAATAGCTATATTACTGAATAGAGGAGTTTGATAATCCAGACAACGTGAGTTCAAATCCTGCTAGGCAACATCACAACATGAATTCAGTTGTTTAAAAAAAATCTGTTATAAATCCCTTATGCAGTCTGGCCGATATGGGACTCCAATCCCTCAGCAACGTGATTGATTCTTAAATACTTTCCGAAGCAACCTAGCAAGCCACGCAAATTGGGAGGACAATTAGCGACAGATAGATAAATGCCAACTTGAGCAGTGATGCTCAAATTCTGACATTGAAGAACAACAACAACAAAATAATCTGCTGGGAAAATGAGTGTGGAGGCGAATCGGGGCTTGAGAGTTCAAATGTTTTCTTTCTGTCCCAGGCTATCGTGTATGAGGGGCAGGACAAGAATCCAGAAATGTGTCGAGTCCTTCTCACGCATGAGATCATGTGCAGGTAAGGAAGTTCAGAGCTGTCCCAAATGATATTTGACCATGCCTGCTTGTGTAAGAACAATATAGTGAGTTTAATTGTTGTTACCACCACCCACTCCATCCCCCAGGTTACAAACTTCAGTTATAATCTCAGACGTAGGTTTTGCTGTTGTGCTCATTAAACTTGAAGTGTTCTCAACTCTGGACAAGCCACGGTGTAGCCAAAGCCATTTCTAGAAGAAGGACTTCCAAAAGTACAATTGCAGTATCTGAAATGAGCTTCAAAACTATTTGTGGTCTTCTTTTAAAAAATTGTATGCGTTAGTTTGACCGGTGGTTTATGTCCAGTATGTCGCATTGACGTGTATTGTATTGTACAGGAAGCATGCACTTTAATTATCCCAGTACATGGAAGATCATAGTCACATATTTTGAACATAGAAATACATTTGTACAAAACAGGAATCTCTAATTTTTCTCCCTATCCAGTCCCAACCGATTTCCTCCTTGTGCCACGCAGTTTCCCGGAACCTCCGAGATCCCCTGTCTCTCAACCATGTGTTAGCCAGGACAGTGATTGTGGGCAGGCCATTTGAAAGTGTGTGTCTGTGGGAGGGGGGTACTTAAATAAATTTATTACACACACGAGCTGAGCTGAGTATGATTCTAAGCTCGTCTATTATCCTGACGCATACACTTTCGAGCAGGAGTCACGAAACATTGGTCAGGGCCAGGAAACCTGGCTACTATTTCCCCTCCTTAACCTTCGGGGCACTGAGGCCAATTTCTCCTGTCGCCCTAGCTAACTGGGAACAGACCAGGAGTTTGAGTGGGGACCTTCTGGTCTTGATTTCACTGTTTGGCTTGGAAGATTTGCGAGATTTGACAAATTATTCCAACTGCCTAAATGACATTTATCTCATTATAACAAATTCAGGGATTAAAAAACCTCCCATTATAATAAATGTTTCCCAAGCTCCCAGCTGGACTGCATTACAGCCTGTGGTGTCCAAAGCCCAGTTAAGACAAACTTTGCTGCAAGAGCAAGTGATTTATTTCAGGCTCCTTCCATAGTATCATTCTCCGAAGCTTTCAGCTGCCTTAACAACAACTGCACAGCTGTAATTATTTTAGCAGGCACAGGAAGTGGACAATACAGTCAAAAAAAAAATTCCCATATGTGGTTCCAACACAGACGTAAGTGTCGGAAAACCGCAGCAGTCTGTTTTGAAGGAATGTCGTCGAGAAAGCAACTCAGAATCTCAGTAACACGACCTTTCTCCACCCCCCCCCCCCCCCCAATTCCACACACCCCTGTTCATTTTGTAGGAAGAGCTATTAAGAACCTGTAATGGTAAGATTTGGCTATGGAGGCTGAAAGCAGCTGGCGGCGCTAACTAAAAATGGTCTTGATGTAGTCACAACACAGCGAGGAGCTTGTCCTAGAAATTGTCCTTGTTCCAAGTTCCAAACTATGTCATTTAAAGGAGAAGCACATGTTTTGCACTTGACAATGCTGCGTGAATATGTCTTAAAAGTTATTCCCACGGCGAATTTATTTTTGAAATGCAGCCACTAATGTTATGTAATTTAATTTAATTTGGAAAATACCTACCCCTTTATCACAGCGGGTAAGGGTACCATATGGTTCAACATACAGAAAGATCTCCATTTCAATCCCTGGTCCAGGCCGGAGCTAGCGCCCCTCCCCCGGCAGCACTCCGGGCTGCTGTAACTGGCCTCTGGTTTCGAGGGCAGGAAAGCTGGACAATGCTCCTAACTCCCGATTGCAGTCCAGTAATCAACCCTCTTAGCTGAGAAGTGTGTGAACATGGGTGCTGGGTGAAGACTGATTCAGCCTTGATTGCAGCTTGACGCCCAGAGGCTAATAGCCCATAGGTATTCTGTGGAGGTATTGCAAGGCTGCCAGCAATTGTCGAGTTGAACCTTCCAGCCCTGCAACTTTCAGGAGAGGAGGAGTAAAAATCACAAGCCTCTTAACATCCGGTGAATTCATTTCATTTGGACACTAGTTTCAAGTAATATAGTGTGTACGTGCAAGTCGACGTTATGCTTAACAATTGTTTTATAGTTACCTGCTTCCATAACACAAGTAGTAAAATTGTAATTTAAATCATTATATTTGACAGGCACAGAGTAACCCTACTGACCCATTTGTTAAAGTCATTAATGGGTGCTTATGAATAATAAATGCTCAAATGGACCCATAATACTGCTTCTTGATAACCAAACAGGGAATGTCTCTTAACTTGTAACATTTTAGTTGCATATTGCTGCATTATAGACTCAGCCTTAGATTAACAAGTGCATAAATGGAGCGAAAGCACATTTACTGCTTCTGGGAACCATTTTATTCCCGTTCACTGGTGTACACTGTACATCTCCAAGTTGCTTTCTGTGAGGTCTAAAAGACCCATCACTGCAATGGTCTTCCATGCAGACCACTGTGCCTATAATCAGATAGAAAACAGAGGAAAATTGGAGAAAATAACAATTTGAACAACAGTTCTGATATTAGGAACAGTCATTAATAAAAGTATTTTAAAAGCAGTTCTGTAGCTTTTAAAATTAGGAGCTTAATAACAATAATACAAAATATTGGGGAAGGAACCAACACCATCATAAATAACTAGCATCAGATGCAATTACCCAATCAAGCATCCAAGCCTATAAAGCTATCAATATATACTATCACAACTTGTTGTGGTGTCTAGTACTGGCTCCAGAAACTAAGCTATTGTCTATCAATTTGAAAAGTTGTTTTATTCCCTTAATGTTCATTAATATGCAACAATCTAATACTACCTAGTTGTTCTCTATACTATTTTGGGTTGAACCGATTAGTTGTTCTTTATATTGAGTAATAATGAGGATCAATAGTGCTAACCTGGTAAATGGGCAAATTGTTCCATTAAGTGAGTTAAACACTATTAAGTTTATATAATGGAAATTACCTATAATCATGGAAAAATTGCTAATTGGGAGACCAGCAGCAATAAAGTACCTTAGTAGAGAACAAAATAACTTGCCTTTATAAAATGTGTTATTATATTCTAAAAGGCAGTTCTTTACAATCAACAAATTACTTCTGAAGTGAAGTAACTTGTTACATATACAGACAGGGAATCAGTTTGCGCACAGTAAAGCCATACAAACTTCAATGAGATGAGATGCCCAGTTAGTATGGACATGGAACTGTTGTTTGCAGGTGTATTGTTAGCATTGGTACTGGAGAAGTCGTTGCTCATCAAGCAGTGCAATGGGATCTTTCGCACCCTTGATAACAGACAGATGGTAGTCTTGATCTAATAGTCTACTAAAATATAGGCACATCCTGCGACACTCCTTCAGCACATCACTGAAGTTTCAGGTTGGGTCAGCTGTGATGTGAAAAAATACCCCTAGGTTCATCAAAGGGTGGAATTGGGTGACAAGAATAGTTAGGGGAGAGAGAAGCATTTTACACAAATATAGTTTTGAGGAAGGTTTTAAGAACAGGAAGAGAAGTTATGGGACAAGTGGGGTGGGGTGGAGAAACTTCAGAAATCAGGGCTGTTAAAATGGAGGCTTTTGCACTGACAGTGAGATGGGAGGGAAATTGGGGATTCGGATATTGGGGGATCAAGGGGCACAGGCTGAACCAAATGGGTGGAGGATGCCATCATAGCATTAGAGAGGAATAACGCTGTAGAGAGATTTCACATGACATTCTCTGTCCAGTATTTTAACAGCGGAGTTAACCCATTTAAAATAAATAGGTCAATGTCTCAGTTAAAATAGCAGGGAGTAGGCTTCAAAGCATTTATTACAGTAATGCAGTCCCTCTTTTTTTGCATGGGACCTCTTGTTCTAATTGGATACTGGATATAAAAGAACAAAAATAATTGGGAAATAAGTGCATAAATAAGTGGATAAATGCACTGCCTGCCATGGTGTTGAGCCACGGTGATCAAACAACCCTACATGCTGAGTTAGCTGGCCCAAGGCAGGATAGAAGCTGAGTGTGTTCCTATCAACCTAAATATCCTTGTACTAAGAGGGGCACAAAATATTTAAACCTGGGTGCCCACTGACCTCCTGATGGAGAACACATGTGAAAATGAATGTGTATGGCGGGGGTGGGTGGGGGGGGGGGGGGGGAGTATTTGCATGTGTGTGCCTATATGTGTGTGTGTGTAGGTGGCATGTATTGAGTGTCTGGATGTAGGGTGCCTATGGAAGTGTGCACGCAATTGTGTACATTGGCTGAGGACAGATTCAACTTAACTGATGGTCCCAATGGCTCTGGAGCTTGCCTGATGCTCATGGAATGCCTCATCTGAATGGGTGTTGGAAGCAGAGGCAGTCGTAAGTCTCGAAAGGGAATTGGACATATAATTGGAAAAGAAACAGATTTAGGTCTGTGAGGACAAAGCACAGGCATGATTGGCCAAATGGTCTCCAAATGGACCTGTACGATTCTGTGAGCAATGACAACTGTAAACTCGCATTAAAGTGTGTGTGTGATGCTGCCCCTGAGATATTGAGCATACTTTGCAGCATAAACACTGAGTTGGCACGCGGGTGCTAAATTTCTGGAATCTAATCTAAAAGTGGCTCATGCATTGACTCTCCATGGAGAGTCTGAACCAACTGAACCAAATTTCAGTAAGGCTACAGGAGAGGAGGAGAGTAAACTGGGGACATAGTGAACAAAGAAACAAGAGAAAACAAGACCTTTGTGTTGCTGCTGCTATTATTATTTAGATTTGCAGTTGTTCAACAAATAGGTGCCCCCCCCCCCCCCCTTCTGCTTCTCAAAAGGTAGCTACTGTGACAACTGGAACATCTTTCTCAACTCAGCTCAATGCTACTGGAAGGAATACATTTACAGGGAAGACTTTAAAAGAACAGATCCTAACAACTAAACATCGAGTGAAAGACAGAAGCGATTTGACCTTAAAATGGCAACTCTGTGCTTAGTGTTTCTCAAAGTGGGACCAAAATTATTCAAAGCGTTGGTGTAAAGGCTGATCTTAGGGAATAGGTCCTATGATAAGCTAATGTTCTGGAAATAGCATATTGAGGGCAGGTTGATAACTGTGTGCTTGCTGTGAATCTTGTTTCTGTTCATTACAAAGCATCCCACCTAATCAGAATTGAACGCTGTCCGTGTCTGTAAAGGGGGTGTTGGGGGGGGGGGGGGGGGGGGGGTGGTTGGCTAAATTTAAAGCTTCTTTATTTTGAGACCAAAACGTCAAACTTCCAGGTTAACTTTGTTAAAAAAATAAATTCGTTACGTTTGTTTATAATAATCTGATGTTTTGCACTGAACATCATTCGATATATCTTATGAATATGTCTTGTGGTTTTAATCTTAATTAGTTTGAATTATTCTATGATATGATTCTATGGCTGTGCAAGGACTGGCCATACAGCAAGTGTGGTGTGTTGTTGATACCTGTGCCTGAGTCTGTCTGTGTCTGCAACAGGGGCTATTCTCTACGGATGTTCTGTCCTCGAGTTTGAAATATAAACTCTGTGAGAACCGAGTGTACATTTTCAGAAACTGAATTCTTGTGGGACATTGCCACAGTCTGGTTCTTTTGTGCAGTTCGTTGTTAAATGACAAATGGTGCAGCAATGCCGAAAATGGTTTTTTTTGTTTAAGGTGCTCCGATTGAACAGGAGTAGTGTCTACAAACAGTTTTTTTTTAACAAACCCATGGAAAAGCAGACAGTGCTGACACTTTCTTGTTGATAATTTCCTTCTGTCGATCTGGAGCTTTTGACTCCTGGCTGAGGTGTGATCCTCTGCGTGTTAACAGTCCCTCTGGTATTTCGCTGAAGTGGGCATTCTTCAGGCTAGGCACGGAGTGTCGAGAGGCCATTTGATTCCGGGGGGTGGGAGGAATCATGACTGCAGAATCTGATTCTACCTCCTCCCATTGTCTACTCACCTGTGTACTCTCCAGTAGGGGTCGCCAGTGAGTGATCAGGACAAGACCTCTGACATAATGGTCTCCCTTCTCTGGTGCAGGGGCCATAAGGCCAAGCACAATGCCCTGGGCTAGACAACGTGGACCCATCCTGGGCTGTGGGGCTCATCCAGTTAATCGGTTGAGCCATTGACCAAGCGCGCCTGACATCTCCGCCGATGGTATTCACATCTCTTCAGCCTTTTAATTTGTGGGAACCTTGCTCCGTAACGATAATTTGGTCTTCCACGATGAATAGCTGAGCTCATATTGACAATTGCCCCCCTTGTTTATATGTTTGTGTGTTGTGGATTTGCAGTGCTCCGTAGGTGAGGGTCAGGTCAGATTAGGGTTGCTGCCCAAAATTCCCACCACCGTATGGTCCAGATTATAGGAAATAGAAAACCACACGGGATAATATATTTCAGTGTGTGGAGGACGAAGGAGAGAGGGGTGGAAAAAAAAGGCATGTTGCGAAAGGTCAGCCAGCTGATGAGGGAGATTACAGGTTTCATTGTTGGCCATTGAAACAGGGTTTTATATGGGCGCTGTTTGTTTATTACTTGACGTGACCCGGCTGATATGGGAGCTGTCATCCATTGTGTCACTAATGCTGTTTTGAATTGCAAATTCCATGCCATTCGGAGCATGGGCTGCAGACATGCCCCCTTCTTCTCCATGGTCGCCACATTGCAAACCCATTTTTTCACTCCGCATTTATTGTCAGTGCAACTTTGGATATGCTGAATTTGCACCGGGGTGCAAACGTGCCCTCCGTTAGAAGCATAAAATGAGAGCCTGTTCGCCATTAATCACCTCAGCTAATTGCTATGCGCTCCCATTACCCAGATGGTGTGAAACCAGCTTGTCTTGCGGTAACAAAAAAACATCCCCAGTTTCAGTCAAGGTCTGCTTTATTTGTTGTAACTTTTTTCTCTAAATAATGTGACTTCATGGCACTCATATGTTATATTACGGGGTAAATATTATTTGTAATGAATCACAGAGAATGACATGTAGAGAACGGCAAATGCTCGAAGTAAAGTTAGCAAGACCACATAATCCCTGTGCACATTTGGTGATTATAATGAATGCACAATGATTTTTCAATTCTCTACATTACTGTACTGGGAACTCTTCTCCCCCCCCCCCCCCCCCCCCCAAGTTGAGAAGCTTCCTTGTTGCTCATCCATTTCAGGTCGGTGGCTTGGATTGACTTGGTATTTATTCTTCAGCTGTTTTTTTTAATGGTTTCAATGACTGACTCAGACATATTTAGCCTTAAACACAATCAAAGTGAAATGATCGTTAGATTTACAAGCCAGATAAAACACTTGTAAATTTCTGAAAAGCTGTCCAGAAGCGGGACTCGGGCACAGAATGCCGTCTCTTATTTAAAAATAGAAACAAGACATTAAAAAAAATCACAGATGTCCCACATTCGATAGCAGCCTGAGCTGGATTAGTTGATCTCAGCTGGGGATGCTGGTGAAGTGTTCCAACTCTCCTCAGTGTGGCCCCCTGGGCAATGGAGGAGAATAAATCAGTTTGGGTCCCTGCTGCTGATTCTTCTCCATTCACCCTTGGTGCATAGATGTTGATGTTGTATAGAACACTGCACAGAAACGGCCCTTTCAGCCCAAATGTTGAGGATCCATCCAGCCTTCTTCCGTCTTCATCTGCTGAGCGAGGACCATGAATGTGCTGATTGGGATGACCCTCACCATACATGCCCGGATTGCGTGCTCACAATTGACTCAGCTCCCTAACGAATTGTGGCCACTGTTGTGAGGTATTGGTGCCTCTGGAATCAGTCCCAACATGAGATATTGGGGGTGGGTGGAGAGAGGGTAGTTGGCAACAACAACTTGTATTTATATAGTACCTTGAACATCCTAAACAATTCCAGGTCATTGCACAGAAAAGTTATCAGATAAACTTTGACAAAAAGCCTCGTAAGAAGGTATTAGGACAGTTAACCAAAAGCTTGGTCAAAGAGGTTTGTCTTACAAAGAGGGAAGATAATAGTGCAGAGAGGGTTTTGAAAGCATCAGCAGAGTTTAAGGCCCAGGCACTTGAAGGCACAGCGGCTCATGTTGGAGGGAAGGAAATCTGGAAGTGGCTGTATTTTACCAATTAACACTCTACCTGTAATACACAAAGGGCTGAATGCATTGTGCAGTGAATTGCACCAATAGTGTGACTGACGTTCTTATTTTTTTCTTTTTTCAAAAATAAGTTTAGAGTACCCAATTCATTTTTTCCAATTAAGGGGCGATATAGCATGTTCAATCCACCTACCTTGCACATCTTTGGGTTGTGGGGGCGAAACCCACGTAAACACGGGGAGAATGTGCAAACTCCACACGGACAGTGACCCAGAGCTGAGATCGAACCTGGGACTTCGGCGCCGAGAGACTGCAGTGCTACCACTGCGCCACCGTGCTGACCGACTGACACTTTTATCTAGCTCTGACATTGCACCACTAGCATAGGGAGGTGTGGTGAGCCAGTGTCTTTGTGTATGGCATTGTCTGTGATGCCAAAAATCTAACTATTTACTAACATGATCTGAAAGTTCACTTCCTGCTCATTCTACACATGATGCTGTAGTAATAACTGCAGCAGTCACATTGGACATAATTCAAAATGTAACTGTATGTAACCTGGGCCAGAAACCTGGTCAAATGCCATGCTATAGGGCACCCCCTAAACAAATGAACCAAAATTAAGCAAGACTTTATTTTCAAAGGCCTTTATTTTCACTTGACCAGAGATCCAGGAGCTTTGACAAAGGGTCATCTGGACTCGAAACGTTAGCTCTTTTCTCTCCCTACAGATGCTGCCAAACCTCCTGAGATTTTCCAGCATTTTATCTTTTGGTTTCAGGTTCCAGCATCCACAGTAATTTGCTTTTATCCAGAGATCCAGGGTAATGCTCTGGGGCCCCTGCTTCAAATCCCACCATGGCAGATGGTGAAATTGAAATTCAATAAACATCTGGAATTAGAAGTCTAATGATGACCAAAGAACTATTGTCTATTATCATAAAAACCCATCTGGTTCACTAATGCCCAGAAGGAAATCTGCTGTCCTTACCTGGTCCGGTCTACATGTGACTCCAGACCCACAGCAATGTGATTGACTCTTAAACGCCCTCTGAAATGGCCGGGCAAGCTACTCAATTCAAGGACAATTAGTATGGACAATAACATTGGCCCAGCCAACGACGCCCACATCCCATGAAATATCTTTTTAAAGACAAAGGATTCTATCCTCCAGGTTTTAGGGACTGAGGTGAATTGCAATCCCTGAAATATTGAGCCAGCTAACTTAGCAGAAATTTGGAATCAAACTGGGCACTCGGTACTGACTGCCTGTACTTACTAGGCCATGACATTATATTTTAATGATGTATCGCTTCCAGTATAGTATGAGCACTATCTGACCAATCACATCAGGTTAGTGGAAGCCATCACTAACACCGATAAATATTCATTGCGTTAGGATGTAAACTTTATATGTGCTATCATGCTATCATTGCTCTCTGCTGATGATGCTTATATCTTGTGAAGTGAAAGTCTCACAGACTTCCCAAACGTTTTAAGAACACTACTAAATGGTCTTCTGCTAAAATGAAATGTAGTGCATTGAATGAAAAGGGTCAGGGCCTTCAGCTGGCTACCCCCAAAGTTTAAAGGAAAAGAGAAGAGCCTGCATAAAAATAAATGAGTTTGTGCTGTCAAGATTTGTCTCAATGGTCGTGAGAGGAAGGAAAAGACAGGAGTACAAGGAGTTCCGTGATGTTTGAGATCTTGGAAATGAATTAGGAGATAGTGCAAGGAGTTAGTGAATAGGTGGGAGGAGCTTTTATTTTGGATTAAGCTTCCAAAATATACAAATACTTTTTGCCAAGAAAATGTTTTTCCCAACACAGTACAAATATCAAAAACTGTTAACTGGAGTCGTTGCAGGATCCAAAATGGCAACATTCCCACTAACTTTCAAGTAGATATAATTCACACAAGTGGGATCATCCAATCCAGAAGGGAACAAATTATTTTTTTATTGGTTGCTCGGATGTGGGTGTCGCTGGTTGGCCAACATTTATTGCCCACCTTAATTGCCCTTGGAAAAGTGCCGGTGACACCGGGAAGAAAGAAAGGAACAGTTGAAGAAAAATGAGTGAGAAATAAAATGATTCATTTGTGGCCCTGTCATTTTCAATGGCACAAACACTGGGAGGAGAAGAAAAAATGCTTAGACAATTTACAAAAGTACCTGTTTGGAGATTGTATCAGCCTACAATGAGTATCTCATTCTTTACACTCAGTCTCCTAACTCATGATCTATTGTGTTAGAATGTAACTGAATGCAAAGTGTATATGTGCATTAGATCCTTTGGTAATGCTACAGCAGGGGGCTTTAATACACATGCTAACTATCTGGTGAGCAGATAGATTTTTGGGAGTGTTTCCCCCCCATCACCCGCTCAACCCACCCCCCACCCAACTTCAATTTTCCAAAGAGTGCACTCCTCTTTGTGAGTTGGTTGGAAGGAGTGGCACCTTTCTCAGTGCCTTTGGCCAATGCTATAGTTCCTCTTATTAAGGGAAACTGTCTCCTTTATTCTGTTCAATGTCGTTAGGTGGCAGAAGTACAATGCTCCTGCATCTAGTGCCATGTTATTAATATGCTTAGCACAAAGAAAGATAATTGGGCTCGAACAATCATAATAATCTCAGTCCCAGGACATTGCAGCGGGAGTTCCTTAGGGTAGGCCTAGGCCCTAACATTTTCAGCTGCTTCACCAATGACCTTCTCTTCACCAGAAGGTCAGAAATGGAGATGTGTGCTAATGATTGCATGGTGTTTAGTACCGTTGCAATTTCTCAGATAATGAAGCAGTCATGCCTGTAATGAACAAAACCTGGACAACACTCAGACACGGGCTAGTAAGTGGAAAGTAACATTTGTGACTCCAACATGAGAGAATCTAACTGGCTCCTCTTGACATTCAGTGGAATTACCATCATTGAACCTTGTACCATCAACATCCTGGGGATAACTATTGACATGAAACTGAACTGGTCCAGTCACATAAAGACTGTGGCTACAATAGCAAGTCAGGGGAATTCTGGAGTGAGTAGCTCACCCACTGACTCCCCAAAGCCTGTCTTACCATCTCCAAGGAACATGTCGGGAGTGTGATGGAATACCCTCCACTTGCCTCTAGGGTGGACCTACACTACATAGACTGCAGCGGTTCAAGAAGATAGGTAACCACCACCTTCTTAAGGGCATTTAGGAATGGGCAATAAATGCTGGCCAAGCCAGCAGTGACCACAACCACCATAAAGAAAAAGATAAAAGTATCTTTTGAGAGCCATTGGGAAAGCTGACAATAAAAATGAAATATTAAAGAGAAATTGCTATATACTCTGTTCATGACAAAAAGCAATAGCAATGCATTTTACATGAAGACAATGGAGCATGTGTTTGCGCATTTGGGGAAGTAGCAAATTTGTACAAGAGCAATGGGACATAAATGACCTCAGTTCTATTTAAACAAAGATTTTAACTCTTTAGATTCCACCCCTCCCCCACATCCTGCTTAACCCGGTGCACCTTTACTTCCAGCCTTTGCCTTTCTGTTGTGTGGGGGCCTGATTTCTGCCTGTGACTGTTTCACTGAAATATATTCACCATCTGTGATATTTGTAAGATGAGAACCAATGAGACCGACACCCTAGTGCTGAGGAGGTTTGTCCCATCTATTGTTCTGAGAGGGGGCTGCTTACCTGCCTCAGGTGGGTCCTGCTTCACTGCTCACCTTTACAAAAGCACCTTTTGCCTCTTAATTATCACCAGCTGTCTAGGGGAAGTGGAAAGTAGTAATTTACCAGAGACAAGTATGGTCTCCTACTAATTTCTACCTGTTGTTGTGTACTGCAAAAGGTTTGGGAGTAGTTACTTACCCATTATGTGGTTGTTAAATTGTACCTACCCTGCTTGTTTAGCACAGAGAGGGAAGGCATCAGTAATTTAAGCCATATGCAGCAATTGTTCCGTACTGATTTTTAATTCTCTCCCTCTTCTCCCCTTCCCGCAGTCGCTGCTGTGACAAGAAAAGTTGTGGCAACAGGAATGAGACGCCATCGGACCCAGTGATAATTGACAGGTATGAATAATTGTTTGCTCTTCATTATTGTGTGGCACCTGCCTGTCCGCAAGTGGTGATGTTACATTGGACTGTTGTTGCGTGAGGACGCGTGGGTGTGTTTCATCTTGAACGTGTATAAACTCTCGGTCTCTCACGTCCTGCTAAAGGTTCTGTAATTGTGTGGTTCACTTGTGAAAGGCTGGAAAATTTACGATGTTTTGTGTCCCTCCGAAGCCAAAGCTCTTGTTGACTCATCATAAGGAAGACATCCTTTCTATTTGTTTCTTACTGATTCTCTCTCTCCCTGCGATTTAACATATGTATCCCATCAGACACATTAATATATATATATCCATTTGTGTAATATATATATATATATGAAACCACTATCTTGTGATTCTGAATGGCTGGAATCAGCAGATTGTTAGACAGGCAATAAGTGAAGAATTGAGAATTTCCAGATGAGCTTTTTTTCAGTTTTGTGCTGTGCCTTGTTAATGGAAGCATTATATAAAGTTGGAACCTGTTTCGCAGATGGCTCCAGCAGTGAAATAACTGCAAATGTGGGACTGAGCCATTCAGTCCTCAGTCTGTGTCAGCTTAACATGGCTGCGGCCAGAATTGCACCACAGGGGGTTGCTGCAGTTGGCTTCTGTTCCCTGGGGTGAATGCAGGAGTGAAGATCAGCCAGGATCCTTGCTCCTGATCGCCAATCAAGTGATTTATACCAGAGGTTATACTTGAATGATACTGGCAGAGAGCCTGACCAGGCTGGTGCTGTGATGGCCTCCGTGTTGAATTGCCCCTCAACACTTGCACACACTATGCAGGCACCTGGGCCATGGTAAAGTAGAGTACACCTCCTCCTCAGTCACTGTGCTTCACACAGGCCCACACCTTCTGGAGAGGAGGAGGAAACAAATGGATGGATGGCAAAAATAAAAAGGAATGTAACCTTTCGAAGGATTAAACAGCACTTTCAGATTGTGACATTATTATAAGATTGAAGAGCAGGATGGATTGTTTGTTGCAGCAGGCAGAGATAGATCCCATGTGCTTGCTGTGTTGTTTTATCATATGCACTGAACTGTGGAACAGGGAAAGCCAGAATTGCAGGTTTCACTTCAGTGGAGTGTTATTGAAAGTGTCTGTATGCACTCTGGGTGCATGTGGAGGCTGACACGTTAATAGATGGTGCACCTGTATTGGTTACAAGCGAAGGCAGGCTGCCTTCACTTCTTTCAATCAGTGTTTGTTTTAAAAATAACAAAGGCATAATGTGATGGGATGATGGCTCCCTACATAGACAAGACCGGATGAACCAGTAAGCAATCAGGAAACTGCATTACTGGCCCCCCATTCAGTGGGCTCTGTATTCAGCTTGTCAATGGGTGCTCAGGAGCAATGACAGCCTGAGGAGAATGTGTTTATATCTGCCAGCTGGGTTCCGTTGCTTTCTGTCTTGGGGTGGGCCTCAGTACCTCCAGAGGTACCACCAGCATCACATTCATGTTCCATCTAAACCATGAGACCATAAGACATAGGAGCAGAATTAGGCCATTCGGCACACCAAGTCTACTCCACCATTCAATCAGGCTGATATGTTTCTCATCCCCATTCTCCTGCCTTCCTCCCATAACCCCTGATCCCCTTGTTAATCATGAACCTATCTATCTCTGTCTTAAAGACACTCAGTAATTGGCCTCCACAGCCTTCTGCGGCAAAGAGTTCCACAGATTTACCACTCTCTGGCTGAAGAAATTCCTCCTCATCTCAGTTTTAAAGGATCATCCCTTCAGTCTGAGGCTGTGGTCTTCGGTTCTAGTCTCTCCTACTAGTAGAAACGTCCTCTCCACGTCCACTCTATCCAGGTCTCTAAGTATCCTGTAAGTTTCAATAAGACCCCCCCCCCTCATCCTTCTAAACTCCGAGTACAGACCCAGAGTCCTCCACCCGTCCACGTATGACAAACCTCAGGCAGCAGCTGCAGTCAGGTGGATTAGGGAAAATACTAGGCAGAATGACTCAAACTGGAAAGTATTCTAACCCTCCTTTATGAGGAGACTGATAACTTTCACAAGCAGTTGTTGTGCCATTGCGAACCATTTTGCAGTTGAATAGTGGAGTTGGTTGACCCATCAAACTCTCGGTTTTCCTGTAAGCTTTCCCTACACTTCAACCAGATCTTTCCTCACACTTCACAATACGGCACATTCCTGTGTGGATAGGCAGACATGTGCCACATTCATGACACTTTTCTGTTTTCACCATCACTTGCTGGGGAGGATACAGGGTGAGTACTGACTTCCCTCCCCATCTGCCAACTTCTTTTAAAGGACATGGATTTCTTTGGAATTTCCATGAGATAAGTAGATTCCTATCATATGACCATATGGAACCCTGCCTAGGGCTGAAATCTTTCAATTTCCCACATGGTCTGTCCCTCCCTGGAAAGACACACTGAGGGAGAAGAGAATGGAAGAGAATGGAAGGATATATGGCAGAGCTGGATGAAGGAATTAGACAGAGGAGAATTATGTGGCATTGAACGTATCAGTTGGCCGAATGGTCATATAGTGCTAGAGTTTTACAGCACAGAAAGAGGCCCTTCGGCCCATTGTGTCTGCGCCGGCCATCAAGACCATCTTTATTCTAATCCCATTTCCCAGCACTTGGCCCGTAGCCTTGTATCCTATGATGGTTTAAGCATTCATCTAAATGCTTCTTAAATGTTATGAGGGTTCCTACCTCTGCCACCCTTTCAGGCAGTGAGTTTCAGGTTCCAACTGCCCTCTGGGTGAAAAGGTTTTTCCTCAAATCTTCATTAAATCTCCTGCCCCTGACCTTAAATTTGTGCACCCTGGTTATTAACCCTTCTACTAAGGGAAAAAGTTTCTTCCTATGTTTGTCCCTCATAATTTTATACACCTCATTCAGGGCCCTCCCTCAGCCTTCTCTACTCTCCCGAAAACAACCCCATCCTAACCAGCCTCTCTTCATAGCTGAAACGCTCCAGCCCACTAGGCAATATCCTAGTGAATCTCCTCTGCACACTCACTAGTGCAATCACATCCTTCCGATAGTGTGGTGATCAGAACTGCACACAGTTCTCCAGCTGTGGCCTACCCAGCGCTTGATAAAGGTAAATTCGCCATAGCCCAGATGACAATGGGCTGCTTTCCCCTTTAAAGGGGAGAGCTGACTGGTTGTAGTTTAATCTATGGTTCACCACATCTCAGGCGAGGGGCAAGGTCGAGATGGCAGGACCTTCATGGATAACCTCAGCCAGTACATGAATTGAACCCATGCTGCTGGCCTTGCTCTGCATCACAAACCTCTCACCAACTGAGCTAAACTGGCCTGCAGCGTTTTATACAGCCCCATCATAACCTGCCTGCTCTTATATTTTCTGCCTCGGCTAATAAAGGCAAATACCCTATATTGCTTCTTTTTTTTTAACAGACAATTTTATTGAGGTATTTTTGGCTTTGTAAACAGTAACAATATGCATTAGTGTGCAGATACCAATTACAAAAAACATAGTGCAAATAACAGTACCATTCTCGCAAATAGACCCGCCTATTCTTCCCCCCTACTCTACACTATTCTACCCTCCCCCCCCCCCCCCAAGCCCCTGCTGACGATTAGTTCCCCGTGAAGAAGTTGATGAATGGTTGCCACCTCCGGACGAACCCCGATAGTGATCCTCGTAAGGCGAACTTGATTTTTTTCCAAGACGAGAAAGCTTGCCATGTCCGACAGCCATACTTCGGTCTTTGGGGGCTTTGAGTCCCTCCAGGCCAACAGTATTCATCGCCGGGCTATCAGGGAAGCAAAGGCCACAACGTCGCCTCTATCCCCTCCTTACTCCCGGGTCTTCCGACACCCCAAAAATCGCCACATCTGGACTCATCGCCACCCTTGTTTTCAGTACCCGGGATATGACGTCCGCAAATCCCTGCCAGTATCCCCTGAGTCTTGGACACGCCCAGAACATGTGGACATGGTTCGCTGGTCCTCCCCCACATCTAGCACACTTGTCCTCCAGCCCAAAGAATTTGCTCATCCGCGCCACCGTCATGTGGGCCCGGTGAACCACCTTGAACTGAATCAGACCGAGCCTGGCACATGTTGCGATTCCATTTACCCTCCTCAGAGCGTCTGCCCATACGCCTCCCTCCAACTCCCCACCAAGCTCCTCCTCCCACTTAAGTTTCAGTTCCTCGGTCCCTGTGTCCTCCGCTCCCATAAGCTCCTTATAAATATCTGAGACTCTCCCCTCTCCTACCTCATCCCTGGAAATTACCCTGTCCTGAATCCCCTTGGTGGAAGGCGTGGAAAGGACGGGACGTGTCTACGTACGAAATCCCGCACCTGCAAGTACTGAAAGTCATTCCCCCTCACCAGCCCGAACTTCTCATCCAGCGCCCTCATGTTCGCGAAGCTCCCTTCCAGGAACAAGTCGCCCATCTTTCCCACCCCCTCACTCCGCCACGCTCGAAACCCGCCATCCATCTTCCCCGGGACAAATCGGTGGTTGTCACATATTGGGGACCAGTCCGACGCTCCCACTTCCCCCGCATGCTTCCTCCATTGGCCCCAAATCCGCAAAGCCACCACCACTACAGGGCTGGTGGAGTACCTGGCCGGCGGAAACCTATATTGCTTCTTAACCATCTTATCGACCTGTCCTGCTGCCGTCAGGGATCTTTGGACATGTACTCCAAGGTCCCTCTGGTCCTCTGTACTTCCTGCTTCTGTGTTGCAGATTCTATGTAACGTACACTGAACAGGTGGGAAATGAGGGTATGTCATTGCTAGGATGCAGAAAAGGAGGAATTAAGTATCCTCAACATCTGGACTTGGAAGAAGGGAGATGTGTGGTGTCTTGAGTTGAGCCAGATAGCGTGCTACATTAGCCACAGGCTGGAGGTAAAGTGGGGGTGAAAAGTTAAATTCTTTGAAGCTGAAGGCACCTGCTATGATATGTATGGCAAATGCAACCTTCTTTATTGCATTGCTTGGTTTGGGATTTAAAGTAAAATTCCCATCTCTGGGCGTTATCGCAGTGCTCGCGTAATTTTGACTGTGAGTTAGCCGGTGATATATTGGCAGATGCAGACGGAGTTTGGCACTAATCATTTGAGCCAGTGATGGACCCGAATCCTGAGTAGATCTGTTGTTCTGGGAGTGTAATTTAGGCTTTAGATCACTGGGGTGCACTGCAGCTGAGAGAAAAAAAATAAACCAACTAGTTCTTAACAAAAAGGAGCTCATTCTTCTGTTAGTGGAAAGCTTAAAAAAGACACGGACAGAATTGAAAGAAAACTTAGCCATGGATCAAAGTCACTTTCAACTGCAAGAGCACCTCAGCTTGCAGTCATAATGATCAGACAGGGGCGACAAGCTGGCGCAGTGGTTAGCACTGCTGCCTCACAGCGCTGAGGACCCGGGTTTGATCCTGGCCCCGGGTCACTGTCCATGTGGACATAACACATTCTCCCCCTGTCTGCATGGGTTTCACCCCCACAACCCAAAGATGTGCAGCTTAGGTGGATTGGCCACTCTAAATTGCCCCTTAATTGGAAAAAAAATAATTGGGTACTCTAAATTAAAAATAAGATCAGACAGGGCACCATTTGACCAAGGTAGCTGCTCGGGCAGTTTTAGAACAAGATTTGCTCCTGTCTGGGGGTGGCTGGAGTGACCTCCGTATCTCTGCCCCATTTCTCTTCTGTTCAGCATATTCTGACAAGTTGTGTTTTCGATAATGCAGGTCCTGGTTGAGAGGAAATATGGTGGGACAAGATTTTGGTGAATGGGGAGCATGGGGGCGGGTGATGCAAGGCAAGGAATCATCTGCCCTCATTTGCCTTATAGAAACAGATGATCTTAGAATGATGGTCATCTGTAGACCTATATTTTCATCAGATCAGTTGCAAGTAGTGGGAGTCACCACACCAAGCAGCTTCCTGGGAGGGGATGTATGTCTGCCTTCACCACATCTTGTGACATCTGAGAGTGCTGTAGATCTCCGAATGACTGACACAAAGGACAGTGCCAATCTATTACTGCTACAAAGAACATGGATATATGGGCATCCCTCGATAATTAGGAGTTACTGATCTGGTTGAGGAGTGCAGCCACTATCAGTAATCCAAACCTCCTCCCTTAACACCTTTCTTGTCCCCCATTCACTGCAGAGAGATTCCAGGCTCTGGTCTCTCTGTGGCTGCTGTCTATTAATGATGCAACTGTTTCGATTTTAATGTGGGTTTTGTTTTTATTCTATTTTGACTCAGTGTGGACATCGGGTGTTAATGCTTGTCATTGATCTGTGATGGATGTCACATTGGGGATTTATTTGGAATTACTGTGAAGCTTTGTGTGGTGTATCCACAGAGCTGTGTTTCTGCACACATGTATTTCCATGGATGTTTAGGCTAGTGTTTGCATCCCTCTCATTTGGCTAGATGTTACCTGATTCACAGCAAGCGTTGGCACATTTTGAATTTTCACAGGCTAGGAACAGAGCTTCCTCCTGGCCAAGGGAACTGAATTAGAATCGGGAACAAAGGGGCGGCATGTGGCGCAGTGGTTAGCACTGGGACTGCGGCGCTGAGGATGGGTTCGAATCGCGGCCCTTGTCATTGGGTCATTGTCCGTGTAGAGTTTTCACGTTTTCCCCATGTCTGCGTGGGTTTCACCCCCACAACCCAAAGATGTGCTGGTTAGGTGGATTGGCCATGATAAATTGCCCCTTAATTGGAAAAGAAAAATAATTGGCTACTCTAAATTAATTTTTTTTTAAAGTCGGGAACAATGAACATGATATGGCTGGCTACGTTCACTGTCAGTTTACATTCGATTGGAGCATGTGGGCTATGGTGCTTCACCCTGTGTCTGAACCCCATTCTCCCCTTGAGCACAGGATTGCCGAATGTCCCCTTGTACCCAGTGTCACACTGTTATCCCATCCAGTTTATCATAGAATCATAGAATTTACAGTGCAGAAGGAGGCCACTCGGCCCATCGAGTCTGCACCGGCTCCTGGAAAGAGCACCCTACCCAAGGTCAACACCTCCACGCTATCCCCATAACCCAGTAACCTCACCCAACACTAAAGGCAATTGTGGACACTAAGGACAATTTATCATGGCCAATCCACCTAACCTGCACATCTTTGGACTGTGGGAGGAAACCGGAGCACCCGGAGGAAACCCACGCACACACGGGGAGGATGTGCAGACTCCGCACAGACAGTAACCCTATGGGGAATCAAACCTGGGACCCTGGAGCTGTGAAGCAGTTGTGCTATCCACAATGCTACCATGCTGCCCAAACCAAGTTGTGTGCAATGGCATCTCTCCATATACTTGGTACTTGTGTGCCACTTTCTCACAGCACTGACCTTGCAATATAAACTACAGCAGCATAGAACAGAGGGAAATTTGAAAACTATTTTGATTGTCTGTTTTTTAAAAAAAACTTCATTTCAAAGAATATTGGGCAATAATAATGTACGCGGTACCAAACGGTTTAATCATGCAATAAAGCAGAGTAACATTATAGGCATCATCCATACAGGAATAAACTAAAATATGTCCTACCTGGCATGAGACTCTTGTTTTTTGCCCTCTCTGCTGAAGGCCTTTGCCTGTTTTGGGTTTTGATCCCACAGGCACTTGGCAGCTCTGCAGCACCTCTCTCTTCACTTAGTCAGTGCACCAGCCAGGGGATCACTGGGCACTATGTATGTGCAAGGAACCCCCAGGTTCACTGAAACCAGCTGTAGTGTGCTGCTGTGCTGGATGAGATCAGTTAACTCCACATTGATCAGTGTCACAGTAGCTGATGCAGCTAGACACTGATCTACAGGAGAGGCTCCGTTCATATGGATATTATGGGAGTTTAACCAAGATACATTAAATGCAACATTTTTAAACCTAATTTTGAAGAGTCCTCTTCTGCAAGAAGAAATTAGTGGAGGGGGGGAGAGAAAGATGAGAGAGGAGAGCAATATATTATCATTAATGCAATGCGACCACATGCAAGTGCTGGAATTTTTCATCATTTTCATCTCAGATCTTTGCTGACAGACGAGGAAAGCTTTTTCTGAGGACTTCCAGTTCATGCAAACAGCATCCTCTTAAAAGTGCGCCAGCAATATACACAGTGTAAGAAGAAAACTTTGCTGACTTATCTCCCTCAAATCACTGACCCTATGAACATTGGACGGAGGTGATGCAGGGATGGAAACAATTAACACAAATTGCCTGCTTTAGCTGAGCAAAACTTGTTTGTTTAAAAAAAAAACCTTGTGACGTTCAAACTGGATTTTATGTGAACTGCATGGGATAGTTGCAAAAAGGGTATAATTTTTATAATGCATCCTAGTAAAGTAGGACTGTGAGAAGTTATGAATGAAATCCAGAGATTGAGGTATAACGAGAGACAGATTTTTAAGTTTAGCTACTCCAGACCACTCTGGTGAATGATATGGTGAGAAAACAACTTTGAGTGATTAGTGATGTGTGTGTGTGCGCTTTGTGAATCTGGATTGTGTTACCTGTTTTGAATTAGTGGTTCTCCTATTGTTCCTGATGAGCCCTTTCCCCAGCAGGATAATTAAACTCTTCCTAAGCCTTGGCTAACCCTGCCAATTTAAATGGGATTGCATGCAGAAGAAAGCTGATGTTGTGGCTCACTGTTTACTTTGCCAGGAATGTCAGAGGAGCTGCCAGAATGCTGACCCCCGATGCATTAGTAACCTGTCCATTGCCAACAGTTTTCAATATTTGTCTACGTGCCAGGACTTTAGGGCATTTTTTTTCCCATTTTGCGAGGGAAAGTGCAAGGGGAAGGCAATGAAGGAGCCATTTTTGTGTGCTTTTTCGAGCACGACAAACCCGAATTCTTGCAGAGCTCACTTATTTTTTTGTAATAATTTTCCCATTGTCTGCATTGGGTGAGCTGTGCCAAAGGGATGCAATATTTTGTAAGGTTGAACACAATAAGGCTTCCTTTTAACTTGTGGCTTGTGCATTCTATATAAGAGATGGTGCTATTTTAAGGATTATTTGATGATGGGCTTTTGAAACTATTTGCTATTCTACATCCTGCTCTTTTCAAATGGTAAGCCTTGCTTACGGGTAACAACCCTAGTTCAATGTATTCCTGGAGGTTTCATCACGTGCCTGCCAATGTACCATCCAGTAAAACAGTTTTTCCCCCTGTCTCAAATATTTTCATAGGTAAGAAATTAAAGTGCTCAAATCAATTATCTCTATGATTTTTCTCCATGGTTGCTTGCAGCAGTGTCCAAGAGAAGGGACCGCACGGTGGTACAGTGGTTAGCACTGATGCCTACGGCGCTGAGGACCCGGGTTCAAATCCAGGCCCTGGTCACTATCCGTTTGGAGTTTACACATTCTCCCCGGGTCTGCGTGGGTTTCACCCCCACAACCCAAAGATATGCAGAGTAGGTGGATTAGCCACGCTAAATTGCCCCTTAATTGGAAAAGAATAACTGGGTACTCTAAAAAATAAAAAAAGCAGGGTCCAAGAGATTAATCTTCAATTCCTGGAGACTTCAGGACCATCCTGCAGGGTTGGCAACTCTAGACATGCCTAACGGGCGGCATGGTAGCACAGTGGTTAGCACTGTTGCTTCATAGCACCAGGGTCCCAGGTTCGATTCCTGGCTTGGGTCACTGTGTGGAGTCTGCACGTTCGCCCCGTGTCTGCATTGGTTTCCTCCGGGTGCTCCGGTTACCTCCCACAAGTCCCGAAAGACGTGCTGTTAGGTGAATTGGACATTCTGAATTCTCTCTCGGTGTACCCGAACAGGCGTCGGAGTGTGGCGACTAGGGTATTTTCACAGTAACTTCACTGCAGAGTTAATGTAAGCCTACCTGTGACAATAATAAAGATTATTATTATTAATGTTTCAGTGGGTAACTACGCAACTTTGTTGGCAATTCAGGCTAGGAAATTTCCAGATCTTGAGGCAGCATTCAAGGCGTGCCACTTCACTGCAACGCTTCCTCCCACCCAGCAATGGAAGCAGAAAAATACTTCCTGGTTCCCATTCCAGACCAGCATTCAATGAGGGACTGATTGTGAGGCAAGGACTTGATCAGTATTTGTTGCAATACCTGACTCCATGGGTTGACAAGCTAGCTGAGGGAGGGAATCTCTGGCTTGTCTGCTGTAAATGGCAGCACAAACCCTAGAGAAATGGCACAGATGCGGAATCTTAGAATGATTACAGCAGGAGAGACGATTTGGCCCACATTGGCTCTCTGCAAGAGCAGTTCACTTGGCGGTATTCCCCTGTTCTTTCCCCATAACCCTTTCTTTATTTAGATGATGATCCAATTCTCATTTGGAAGCCACAATGGAATCTCCCTCCACCACACTCTCAGGCTATGGAGGCTAAATCGCTGAATGTATTTAAGAAGGAAATGAATAGATTTCTAGTCTCTAAGGGTGTCAAGGGGTATGGGGAGAATGCTGGAGTATGGAAGATCCCTTCGCAGGCCACTGGCGAGTTCCTTCAGGTGCTGGAATACACACAGCGGAGGGGGATACTGGAAAATCCAGGCCATTGTGTAAAATGTTCCCATGTCGCCGTTGCTTCTTTTGCCAATTTGTGCCCTTTGGTTTTCGATGGTTCCTCCAATGGGAACAGTTTCTCTTTCTCTATCCTGTCCAGTCCCTTCATAATTTTGAATACCTCTGCCAAATCTCCTCATAATCTTCTCTTCTCCAAGGAAAACAGTCGCAGCTTCTCTAATCTATCCACATAACTGAAGTTCCTCATCCCTCAAACCCTTCTCGTGAATCTTTTATGCACGCACTCTAATACTCACATTCTTTCTATAGTGTGGTGCCAAGAAGTTGATACAATACTCCAATGGTGTTTGCATCTTTTTCTTCTATGATACTGGCATTTCTTCCTCTCAAGTTACACAGCACGAGAAGCCCTTTGGAAATTTCCCCCTTAGAGTCCAGACTAGGAATACTCAGCAGTGCTTTGTTGAGGACTGGTCTATCTGGACCATGTCGGCAGACTGGAAATGGTCCCTCAAGATACATTGAACAGCAGCCATTTTGAGGGCCACAGGCCAGCAGGGCATTGGGCCACAAGAGGCCTCATGGCCTGAATATGTGATTGCCAACTTGCCCATACATGCACAAGAGGAATATACACTCATGGCAGTCTCCACTGGTGCCTGTCTCCCAGGCTCAATCAGTAAGATGTTCGATTGACTTTGCCATGCAGCATGGGTGAAGAGGCTATTGAGAAAAGCCCATCTACCCAAAGCACTAAATCCTGTGCATTACTATTACCTTGAAGAGACCAATAACTTCTATACCACTCTGAAAAGCTACTTATGCTTTGCCATTCCAAAGGGTTTATTAGATTTTTTAACACAGGTAATTAGCATATATTGTACTAATTATGCTGGAGAACTAATGACAGGAGCTTTTATTAATTAGGTTTCCTTTACATGTACTGGAAGTGGCTGGAACCATGACAGCCACTAAACAAATGAACCCGATCACCAAACCAGACACACATTGAAATGATTATTTTTAATTATTAAGCTCAACATTGTGTTTTCTTTCCACTATTTGCACCCCACCCCCCACCCCCGTTCCTTTCTGTCACTTTCGCAAGTACTGGTCACCTCAGAAATCTGTCACCTAAGTGAGTAAGGGCAGAATTTTACATTACCCCACAGGCGGGGTTGTGTGGAAAATACCCCAGGTGGCTGTCCCACTACCCTCAGCCTGCCAATGACTGTTGCAATTTTACAGTGTGGCGTGTGAGGCCAAGGCCTTGCCTACGTTGAGGCCCTTAAGTGGGTAACTGATAACCATTATTGGCCATTACTCGAGACTGGAGGGAGGAGTTCAGCTGGAGGGGGATGCCTGGAGATTTACACTTCCCAGGCCTTGGGTGGGATGGGAGGTGCAATGGCCGGGAGGAGAGGGGGCACCTCTATCATTGGTGTCCTTTCAATATCGGACACCCTTCCCTCCCCACATGGTGTGCCCCTTGTCCACGCTCCCTCCCCACTGTCCTCTCCACCTACATCCCCACACCTCTGCCCGTGCACTCTGGGCTCAACTCCCCTCTTCACCCTGGAACCCCCACATTCATCTGCTCCTCTATACTGGGGCTTAGATTTAGTCCGAGCCCTGTCACTGCAGTTTCTGGCTCTGCTGGGACTTGAGAACTGTCAGACAATCAGATTAGCCAACAGTTCTCTGAGACAGGACTTACTCGTGAGTGAGGGTTGGAAGCCCATCTCCAGTCAATTAATGCTCCTTGGAGCATTAAATGGTTGCAGGGCAGTCAATTTGGTAGGGATGCATTCACTGCCAACTCTTCAGGTGACAGGACGGGAAACCTCACCATACGAAAAGTCCTAGCCCACATTTCCATGTACAAGTGAATGCCGACAAGGTAGCTGGTCATTAAGGAATTTATGACCCAATCCTCACCTGGAGTCCACATGTGCACACTTTCATCAAAGAATTGGCATGTTGACTAGGCCTAAATGTTTTCTCCCTTGCCTAAACCAGAGTGTTAGGGAAAATCCAGAGTCCCCAATGCTACCTTGGTTGAGATTGCTTAACTTGGCAAACACAAAGGCTTGGCATGCATGCTTTCATTAGCTCAACACTGCAACCATACTGTTGCCTTTTTCTTTAGTGTTAACCACTGTGTAGGTGCTGAGGGACCATTTCATTCTCTCTTTACCACAATGCCCTTAATACCTCTGAAATAAGAAAGGATTGCTGCTACCAATCACTAGTCATTGACCCCTACTGCTGGATAGCATCCATTTATTGATGATGTTGGGTAACAACAGGAGTGACTCAGTTAAAATGCCCATCGATCAGTGAGGGTGAGGCTGTTGTGATTTTCATTTTCCTAGTTCCTATCTGAAAATTAGCAGGCTCGCTTTTTTTAGGGTGGGGGGTCAATTTTCTCCTTTCCTGATGGTGGCTTATGGTTGGCATCTTTCCATCAGCCCCACTGCCCTTGGGTAACTGGTCATGGTATGTCGGTACGGGCTGCCATCTCTGGATGGAAATTTCATAATTCCTCTGAGCAGATTAAATGGCATCGTCACGTCACCGAGTTGGGCACGATGAGGCCGTCTGATTGCGCCCAATACCTTCATTCCTGGGATCATCCTAGTGTAGTTTCTCTGAACCGCCTCCAATAAAATAAGAAGCGCGATTTAATGGCCTGGTCGCACCCGACTTGATGATGCGACAAGACCGTCTACAACCCGCGGGATTCACGACGCTTGGAACACCTCGCAAGGTTTAATGAAATCTCATGAAACGTCGCAATCTGAATTTCGCCCTCACTGGACATGATCCAGATTAACATATTTAAGTGAGCCATTAGGCTCATTTAAATATGTCTGTGCCATATTCTCCTGAGGCCTGGGAACGAACGGCCTCTCCTGGGAGACCCCGCCATGGTGCCAATTAGCACTGGTCCACACAAACGTGGACCAGACATAACGGCACCAGGGGGGGGCTCCCACACTATTGGAGACCCCAGCTGGTTGGGCTTTGGGCAGGGTGGTACCCTGATACTCCTGCCACCTGGGCACCCTGACAGTGCATTCCTGGCACTGCCAGGGTGCCCAGGTGGCACTTCCAGACCGGCAGGAGCACTGCCTGGGTGACAGGCTGACAGTGCTAAGGTGTCCGGGTGTCTGGTTCCCCTGCCAGGAATTGGGCCCGGGTTGCCCTTAAGAGGTGGGGTGAGAGCGGGCCTGTGGACCCCTAAGATCTAAGTTGGGGAAGTGAGCGGGGTGGGGGGGTGGCTTTGGAGGCCACGCTGGGGGTGGAGAGGGGTGGGGGGGGGGGTATATATCAGCTAGGTGCCCTGATCTGTGAATACCCTTCCTGCACTGGCGAACTGAATTTAATTATTCAATTTAATAATCAATTTATTAATTGATTCCAACAATACATGTTAGGCTATTTGGCCTATAGTTACCCGCCATCAGGGCCAGGGGACTTATCTGTCTTTAGTTCGTCTAAATACTACTTCTGTAGTGATTTTAATGGTATATAATTCCTCCCCTGTATTGTTTAGTATTAATGGGATGTTCGAAGTATCTTCCACTGAAAAGACTGATGTAAAATATCTGTTTAACTTCTCTGGCATTTGCTTGTTCCCCATAACCATCTCCTCAGATTCATTTTCTAAGTTTTTAAAAATAAGTTTAGAGTACCCAATTCATTTTTTTTTCCAATTAAGGGGCAATTTAGCGTGGCCAATCCACCTAGCCTGCACATCTTTGGGTTGTGGGGGGGAAACCCACGCAAACACGGGGAGAATGTGCAAACTCCACACGGACAGTGACCCAGAGCCGGGATCGAACCTGGGACCTCGGCGCCGTGAGGCATCAGGGCTAACCCACTGCGCCACCGTGCTGCCCTCTTCATTTTCTAAGTTAACTTTGACCTCCCGCTTCCATTTTCTAGATTTAAAGAGGCTCTTGTTGTTAGTTTTTATATTCCTCACTAGTTCGCCTTTGTCATTTATTTTCTCTCTCTTTATTATTTTTAGTCCTCTTTTGGTGGATTATGAATTTATCCCAGTCTTTGGACCATCATTGACTTTTGCTTCCTTTTATGCTTTTTCTTTCAATTTAACAATCTCCTTACCTTCCATGGTTGGTTTCTCCCTCTCTTTGAATCTTCCCTCCCGCCTGTGATATTTTTGCTGAGAGTCATGAATTAACCTCTTTAAAAGTCTGTCACTGCTCGTTTACTGTCTTTCCTGTTAATCTATGTGTCCAGTCCACTTTAGCTAACTCTATCCTCATTTCATTGTAATTCCCTTTATTTAAGTTAAACACAGTTGGTTCCGACACAGTTTCCTCACTTCAGTAAGTTACCCATAGATTCTGAGTTTTTCAACACACTCCCTCAGGTGAAGCCTGATCGAGACCTTTATAGCTCCCTTTCATGCAGACTTTATGATTATCTGTAATGGATGACAACAAAGTTAGTATGTGGTCCAAAACATCTTTGTTTCATGAATTGTAAAACACGTTTAATACTCGGATTAAATTAGAAACAGTGACAGATGCACAACAGATGAATTGGAGACTGACACCTTCCTGGGGGAGGATTGAGAGCAAAATGAACTGACAGCTAGGCAGTAAATTGTTTTGGTATCTATCTCAGTATTTTCAAGGCAGCTATTAACTTTGAATTTCAAGGGATTAAAATCTGGTTAAAACTGTTTGAGGCATTACATTTTTAATAAAAGTATAAGCCTGTTAGTTGACACCTGTTTAATATTGATGTTGTTGGCTGTCTTATCCAAATGCCGCTGCGCAGGATTGTTGGGCCTTTGACTTTTTCAATGAGATTACTTCAATTACCTTAATCTGAAGTCATTCAAATGGACATGTAGGCCACTGACAGCTAATAGATTTTTTTGTGTAGCCTTCCTTCTTTATTTCCTTCCTTCTTCATATTATTTATTTCTGATACAAAGCACACGTCTCTCAGATTCAGTGAGGGATGGGGCGGGGCACCCGTTCACCAAGAAATATGAAAAGGAGAGACTTGCAGCCTGATAAGCCTGAAAGCATAGGCCCCAAAATATTGTCGCTAACTAAATCTTTCCAAACATACTCGTTTGTCTCTCCTGAAGTGGGAATAGACTACTTTTAGCAATTCTGCCTGGTTCTGAAAGAAGCGTTCAGAGTTGCCCACAATACCCATGTCTGCGTGGGTTTCACCCCCACAACCCAAAGATGTGCAGATTAGGTGGATTGGCCATGCTAAATTGTCCCTTAATTGAAAAAATAATAATTGAGTACTCTAAATTTAAAAAAAAAATACCATTGCTTTTCTCCAGTTTGGTCACCTGGGTGCATCAGACGACCATCCCCAAGCCCAATCAGCTGTTTACTGCTCCATGACTTCCAGAAGACCAATAGCTGCCCTCGACTGACTGGAGATGGCTAGTAGTATCTTGTGTCGGAAGGAAGTTGCTTTTCCTTCTATTTTAGATAAAGTGTCAACCATAAAAGCTGCTTGTTGAACTAATCAGGTTAATTGGGAGCCCTGAGCAGCAGTCATGAGCTGACCTTTCCTTCCTGTTCAGGCTGAGTGACTGGGGGAAGGCAAAACTGTTTTTTCTAATTGATTTAAATTCTCATTTTAAGTGACCCAGTGGTTCATAGCCAGCAATGTTTGGACTTCACTGTAGTCTTGTTTAAAGCGGCATTTGCTTTTGTTAGTTCTGGGAGGAGATGAATTTCCAGACTTTGGGTTTGATTTCTCTCCCCGACGGTACCTGACTTTTGCTGCGGTACTACTCAACATGTGCTGGATAGGACTGAGCACCTTGCTCTTCATGTGTTGGCCTGGACAATGGCTGATTAACAGGCTCTTTGAATGGGGGGAACAACCAGGCCAAACCTTCTTCTCACTCAATATGCATGAGCTTTTGCAGTTGGGGTGTTAGGGGCGGTGGGGAGAGTAGTGGTAACTAGGAATAGCAATCAGCATCCTCCAACGAATAATAGCCTCCCAGCTGTTTCCTAATGCCCCCTCCCAGGGTGGCATCAGAGCATACTGGGAATCAAACATTGGTTACACTTACCTGGATCGCTGACTGTCTTTATTAATTGTAAACAAATTGTTTATGCCAATTTCAATTTATGCAATACTGTGGATAAACATGCAAACGTAGGTGGAGTATGAGAATTACAGACTATGAAGCAGTGTTCACAACCAGGGTTCTCCAGAACCCAAGGGTTCCATGCAATTTTCAGCTCATTTGAAAATCCTTACCAAATTTTTCAAGATGTATTGTTCTCAGATTTAATTAAAAATAACCATTAATTCATTCATTAGTGTTTGATTTTGTTTTAATTTTTGTTTTCAAATATATAAACATATATATATGGCAGGGGAGGGCGGAGAGTCTGGGTTCCACAGAATTTCACAATATATCCTTCACAAAAAAGATTGAAAACCACTGCTAAAGGAATATGAATTATTCGGGTCACAGAGTTATGTTTTTAGTTTGTATAAAGTGTATAGTAATCAAAGACATCACAACCTTTTAATGGCTTTGTGAATAAAAATAGTGCTGCATAATTAATATGAATCAGCATTGTATGGGGGTAAATTATCTGACCCCTGGCGATTAGGAAGGCCATGATTCTGCTCTGAATGTTCAGTTTTCATTGCAGTTGAACTGGCAGTTTTGTGACCTTGTTAATGGACTAACAGTTCTCATGACGGGCTGAGGTTGAGCTTGATTTGTTTGATCAAAGGGAAAATTTCAACATAGTGACTGGAGGGAGATTGCTGAATTTCTGCCAAGGGACAAAATGGTGAGGGGAAATGCGTGCACTCTCTCAGTAAAAAACAGAGGAAGTGTTCCTCCAAGTCCTTAATCAAAGTGGCTGTTCTTCACATCTAAGAAACATGGAAAAGAGAAAGGACTACTTTCAGCGTATTTGGCAGCGAGTCTTTTAGTTGTTCCGTCATGGGAAGCATCACAGCCTAGTCCCAGGCTTGCACAATGTCCCAATGAGTGACTGGATCTCGATTGTCATTGCATGAGCATGCTGCACGAGCTTCCTGTTATGGTTCAAATGCACATCCAAGAGAACAGTAACCTGGGTGAGGTGCCAGGGGGCAGCAATAGAATCTACCCCCAACTTGGCCAAGTGCATTTCGGCAAGATGGGGAGAGAACTAGAAATAAATAAATGGTAGGCCTTCTGATAATGCGCAAAGGAGCTTTCTGATTTTGATACAGATTTTGTTGCAGAGGTAGCAATTGCTAGAGTGATCTAACACGTCTGAATGATAGTACAGATTTGCTTTCAACTGGCTATAATGGCGTATTTAGTGTCTGTGAGCCCATTTAAGGAATGAAGTACTGACTTTTGAGAGTTCTGTTTGTTTTTTTGATGCAGCAAGATCCTGCTGTCTCTCAGCTATTTCTTAACTTGCTGACTGAGCTCAGTTTCAGAGAGACAAGTTTGGGGCTTTTAAACAGAGCTTTTATATATTTTTAATGCATATTTATGCTGTCATGAGCCTCTTTGCTCCGTTGAATGCGCTATGTGTAAAATGACCAGCACTTTCAGTGCAGCATTCTCCTGCATATACTCTACCTGAAAATGAATATTTAAGAGTGTATTTTTAAACGTATCTTTTCCTCCCCTGCTCTTCTGAAAATGTTGAATTTTACTGGGCTGTTTGCTAACTATTTCATTCATTAATTTGCTCAATACTCTATAGCTCGTGTGAATCTAGATGGTGAATGTCAGCATACTATTCGACCACAGGGGGCATTAGAATTCTTTACTCACCTGATTTTTGTTATGATTTCTTTGCAGGGGTGAATAATAATTGATAACACCAGGAACTTGCATTTATATAGCACTTTTAATGTAGTAAAGCAAAATATGACACCACAGAAGTAGGTATTTGGACAAGTGACTAAAAACTTGGTCAAGGAGTACCTTAAAAGAAGGAGCGATAGCGAGGGGGAGAGATTTAAGGAGGGAATTCTAGAGTTTCAGGGCCGAGGTGACTGGGTGGAGGTAAGGAAATTGGGGATTAGTAACAGGGTGAAATTGGAGGACCGCAGACTGCTTGAGTGCTGTAGGGCTGGAGCTGTAATTGAGATAAGGAGTGGCAAGGCCATTGAAGGATTTGCGAGCAAGGATGAAAATTGTAAAATGGGGGCATTGCTGGACTGAAATCCAATTTATGCCAACGGGCATTGGGGTGATGGATAATCAATGCTTGGTGTAAGTTTGGATACATGATCCAGCATAGATGTGAAGTGCACTATAGGAAAATTTCCACTGCCACTTACTACTTAGGATCTTTCATAAACAGTGGCCACTTGGACGAGATATTGGAGGACAGCCTACTATAGTAAGAAGTCAGTGTCTATCTTTAGGATGAGATGTGAAAACAAAGTCCTGACTGCTGGTTCAGGTGGACATGAAGGATCCCACGAGAGTATTTGAAAAGAACAAGGTGTGCTCCAGTGTCTTGGTCAACATTCCCCCAGCCACCAATGCCACTTAAAAAATAGGTCAATCGGTCTTTCTTCTCTTTGCTGTTCGTGAGATCTTCATGTGTGCCAAAAAGGCTGCCACAAACATCAACATAACAACTCATAGCAACTAATTCAAGTGTGGTGCTTTGGAGAGTTGACATGTTAATGCAATCCCTCTCTGAGGAGACAGGCAAAGAGAATGGACAGAGAGCATTACTTTTGTGCAATGTAATAAGGAAAAAGTGGAACGCGTGTATGGAAAAGTTAATTCGGCAGTAGTATGTGAATGACTGTTTCTGAGTGGGAAGCAAAGCTTACATGTTGGTTAATTAAAACAAGATTTCCCCTTTTGTTCCAAAACTTAAAATGAATGATTTAAATTGTATCAGGACTCAGACACTCATTGCTATTCCCAGGAAAGGGTCCCGTCAGTGGGTTATTTTCTTTAGCACTTGAGGATAAGGGAAACTGTTAGTTTTTAAATTGGAACCATCTGGGCTCCCCTTGGCATCCACAGGGGGAATTTAAAAAAAGTACAAGTTTATGTTGAAGCCCCCAGCTCTCAAATTGTTTTTTAACGCTGAGCCCAAGATCGAGAATGTTTGCTCTACTGCATCTCACAAGACTGAAAAAATGCTGAAGGGTACATAAATAAATAAACAAATAAAGCTTGTCTAATTACACAGCATTTTCAAAAAGAACTAGGTCATTCAGCCAAACAGGTCTGTTGCTAGTGTTTACCTTCCACACAAGCCTACTTCTACCCTACTTCATTTCACCCTATCTATATAACCTTCTATTCCTTTTTCCCTCATCCTCGCATCTAAATTTCCCTTGAAAATGCCTTTGGCAGGGTTTCCCAAATGTTTCTGGACATGAACCATTTTGACCTCCCAAGAGCATTGAGTGAACCCCTATTTTTTGTGAAATAGGTACGAATGTAGAGAACAAATATATGGAAGTCTTTATGTATGCATTTATTATCCTTTAAAACATTTTATTTTGATCAGCAGAGTACTTAAGTCTGGCCCCATTCTTCCCCTCCCCTCATCGGACTCTCTCTCCATGGCCCTCTCTCTCTCCATAGCCCTCTCTCTCTCCATGGCCCTCTCTCTCTCCATGGCCCTCTCTCTCTCCATGGCCCTCTCTCTATCCATGGCCCTCTCTCTCTCCATGGCCCTCTCTCTCTCCATGGCCCTCTCTCTCTCCATGGCCCTCTCTCTCCCCATGGCCCTCTCTCTCTCCATGGCCCTCTCTCTCCCCATGGCCCTCTCTCTCCCCATGGCCCTCTCTCTCCCCATGGCCCTCTCTCTCTCCATGGCCCTCTCTCTCTCCATGGCCCTCTCTCTCTCCATGGCCCTTTCTCTCCCCATGGCCCTCTCTCCCCATGGCCCTCGCTCCCCATGCCCCTCTCTCTCCCCATGCCCCTCTCTCCCCATGGCCCTCTCTCCCCATGGCCCTCTTTCCCCATGGCCCTTTCTCTCCCCATGCCCCTCTCTCCCTATGGCCCTCTCTCTCTCCATGGCCCTCTCTCTCCCCATGGCCCTCTCTCTCTCCATAGCCCTCTCTCTCCATGGCCCTCTCTCTCCCCATGGCCCTCTCTCTCCCCATGGCCCTCTCTCTCTCCATAGCCCTCTCTCTCCATGGCCCTCTCTCTCCCCATGGCCCTCTCTCTCTCCATAGCCCTCTCTCTCCATGGCCCTCTCTCTCCCCATGGCCCTCTCTCTCTCCATGGCCCTCTCTCCCCATGGCCCTCTTTCCCCATGGCCCTTTCTCTCCCCATGGCCCTCTCTCTCCCCATGGCCCTCTCTCTCCCCATGGCCCTCTCTCTCCATAGCCCTCTCTCCCCATGGCCCTCTCTCTCTCCATGCCCCTCTCTCTCCCCATGGCCCTCTCTCTCTCCATGGCCCTCTCTCTCTCCATGGCCCTCTCTCTCTCCATGGCCCTCTCTCTCCCCATGCCCCTCTCTCCCCATGCCCTTCTCTCCCCATGGCACTCTCTCTCTCCATGGCCCTCTCTTCCCATGGCCCTCTTTCCCCATGGCCCTCTCTCTCTCCATGGCCCTCTCTCTCTCCATGGCCCTCTCTCTCCCCATGGCCCTCTCTCTCTCCATGGCCCTCTCTCCCCATGGCCCTCTTTCCCCATGGCCCTTTCTCTCCCCATGCCCCTCTCTCCCCATGGCCCTCTCTCTCTCCATGGCCCTCTCTCTCCCCATGGCCCTCTCTCTCCCCATGGCCCTCTCTCTCCATAGCCCTCTCTCCCCATGGCCCTCTCTCTCTCCATGCCCCTCTCTCTCCCCATGGCCCTCTCTCTCTCCATGGCCCTCTCTCTCCCCATGCCCCTCTCTCCCCATGCCCTTCTCTCCCCATGGCACTCTCTCTCTCCAGGGCCCTCTCTTCCCATGGCCCTCTTTCCCCATGGCCCTCTCTCTCTCCATGGCCCTCTCTCTTTCCATGGCCCTCTCTACCCATGGCCCTCTCTCCCCATGGCCCTCTCTCCCCATGGCCCTCTTTCCCCATGGCCCTCTTTCCCCATGGCCCTCTCTCTCCCCATGCCCCTCTCTCCCCATGGCCCTCTCTCTCTCCATGGCCCTCTCTCTCTCCATGCCCCTCTCTCTCCATGCCGCTCTCCCTCCATGGCCCTCTCTCTCCCCATGCCCCTCTCTCCCAATGGCCCTCTCTCTCCATGGCCCTCTCTCTCCATGGCCCTCTCTCTCTCCATGGCCCTCTCTCTCCATGGCCCTCTCTCTCTCCATGGCCATCTCTCTCCATGGCACTCTCTCTCTCTCCATGGCCCTCTCTCTCTCCATGGCCCGCTCTCTCTCCATGGCCCCCTCTCTCTCCATAGCCCTCTCTCTCCTTGGCCCTCTCTCTCCCCATGCCCCTCTCTCCCCATGCCCCTCTCTCCCCATGGCACTCTCTCTCTCCATAGCCCTCTCTCTCCCCATGCCCCTCTCTCCCCATGGCACTCTCTCTCTCCATGGCCCTCTCTGTTTCCATGGCCCTCTCTCCCCATGCCCCTCTCTCTCCATGGCCCTCTCTCCCCATAGCCCTCTCTCTCTCCATGGCCCTCTCTGTCTCCATAGCCCTCTCTCTCCATGGCCCTCTCTCCCCATGGCACTCTCTCTCTCCATGGCCCTCTCTCTCCATGGCCCTCTCTCTCCCCATGGCCCTCTCTCTCTCCATGGCCCTCTCTCTCTTCATGGCCCTCTCTCTCCATGGCCCTCTCTCTCTCAATGGCCCTCTCTCTCTCAATGGCCCTCTCTCTCTCCATGGCCCTCTCTCTCTCCATGGCCCTCTCTGTCTCCATAGCCCTCTCTCTCTCCATAGCCCTCTCTCTCCCCATGGCCCTCTCTCCATAGCCCTCTCTCTCCATGGCCCTCTCTCTCTCCATAGCCCTCTCTCTCTCCATGGCCCTCTCTCTCTCCATGGCCCTCTATCTCTCCATGGCCCTCTCTCTCTCCATGCCCCTCTCTCCCCATGCCCCTCTCTCTCCATGCCCCTCTCTCCCCATGCCCCTCTCTCTCTCCATGGCCCTCTCTCTCTCCATGGCCCTCTCTCTCTCCATGGCCCTCTCTCTCTCCATGGCCCTCTCTCTCTCCATGGCCCTCTCTCTCTCCATGGCCCTCTCTCTCTCCATAGCCCTCTCTCTCCCCATGGCCCCCTCTCTCTCCATAGCCCTCTCTCTCTCCATGGCCCTCTCTCTCTCCATGGCCCTCTCTCTCTCCATGGCCCTCTCTCTCCATGGCCCTCTCTCCATGGCCCTCTCTCTCTCCATGGCCCTCTTTCTCTCCATGGCCCTCTCTCTCTCCATGGCCCTCTCTCCATGGCCCTCTCTCTCTCCATGGCCCTCTCTCTCTCCATGGCTCTCTCTCCATGGCCCTCTCTCTCTCCATGGCCCTCTCTCTCTCCATGGCCCTCTCTATCTCCATGGCCCTCTCTCTCTCCATAGCCCTCTCTCTCTCCATGGCCCTCTCTCTCCCCATGCCCCTCTCTCCCCATGGCCCTCTCTCTCTCCATTGCCTTCTCTCTCTCCATGGCCCTCTCTCTCCCCATGCCCCTCTCTCCCCATGGCCCTCTCTCCCCATGGCCCTCTCTCCCCATGGCCCTCTTTCCCCATAGCCCTCTCCCCAAGGCCCTGTTTCTAATGACCTCTCCCCATGGCGTACTCTGCCATCCATCACCCACACCACCCTCAGTCTCCTGCTTCGCCATTGGTCCCGATGCCCGCTGGGCATTCTCTCTGTCTCTGTAACTTTACCCGCCGCTGGGCCTTCACTTTGTCTTTGGGCCTTCACCCCACCACTGGGCCTTCACCCCGCCGCTGGGTCCTCACTCTGCCGCTGGGCTTTCACCCTGCCGCTGGGTTCTCACCCTGCCGCTGGGCTTTAACCACACTGACCCCTACTTTGGCCTTTTAATGCTCACCTTGGTGCTTTTTCTAGCTTGTCCAATCAGAGGCTGGCTTCTCAGTGCATAGTCTGCTGATAGGCTGATTGGTGCGCCTATAAGCAGCACATGCAGGGATAAAACAATCTCTGATTGGACAAGCTGGAAGAACAGCTCTTCTCAGTCATTGCTTCTGCGGAACGCAGAGTTCCATGGAATTCAGTTTGGGAAACACTGACCTATTTGCTGGAGGTGCTCCACGAGGTAACGAGTTCTACATTCTAACAGCTCACTGGACATAGATTTTTCTGTAATTTTTTTTAAAAATTGGATTTATTAGTAACTAGCTGATAATTATGGGCCCTAGTGCTGGACTTCCTAAAAAGTCAGAACATCAAGCTCTAATGGGGTTTTTGTTTTGTTTATCTTGGTGCGAGGATTCTGGGAGAATAGTTCCTTCAGCTGGTAACCTGAGACTCGCTTCCATGTGCTACCTATGTTTGTTGGGAGGCTGGATGTGTAGTGACCCACACTCCCAGACCTCTTAATGCCTTCACTGTCAGTCGTGTTGCCAACACCTCCAGGATTACCCTGGAGTCTCCAGGATTTGACGATTAGTTCCCTGGACACATATGAGAAAATTCATCGGGGCACAAAAAAAATTGTGCGTTTAAAAAAAAATGTTTCTTTGAATGCATTTTGTTTATTAGTTGTAAAAATATTCATGATTGGAGGGAAAAAATACTTTTTGATTGGGCTGGGAGGTTGGATATGGGAAATCATGTGGTGAACCCATTAGGAATATATCGGAGCAGACACGACTCTGGGGATCAATGAAGACTCGGATCCTGGTGCTCAGAGTCCTGAGCTGGGATGGTGGCAATGATGGCAGCACAATGTGCCTACAGGCTCTTGGCACTATTATCCATGTGGGTGCATCTCAAACAATACCTCCAGCCAATTCCTCAGTTAGCAGCTTTATCTGGTGTATTCCTCTCCGCCCACTCCCCCCCCCCCCCTTATTTTTTATTTCACTTCCTGTCATAAAGGTCGAGGCAGGGTGACCCCTGCATCAGCAGCAAGGTTGCTGAATTATTCATGCAATTGACTTTGTGTCAGCGTACACATTTGTGCAGAGGGATGTTTTATTCATTTGTCTCATTTAAAGGCCTTCCCTGCACCTGTTCTATCACTAAGTACCCAGTGATTTGCATTTGATGCTAATTTAGTTACAGTATCGGACTGGTTTCCCTCTTAATTTCATTTCCGAACAGCATTCTTTCTCAGAATACCCAGTAAAACAACAAATTTGGTCAATTTTTGTTTTGTTTATTTGTTAGTGAGGGAAAGCATAACATTTTAGTTACCTGCAGTTCACATTTACATCAGCACTTTCACCTCTGTGCATGAGATGAAGGGCAGATACAGTGTTACTCTGTGTGGCCTCCTATATTTAAAAATAAAATGAACCAAATGTACCAGGTAGTTTTGGCTGAAAGCTTTGTCTGGCATATGTGTTGAACTGATTTGCAATGTTATGGCAAACACAGCAGCAGCCTTGTTATAGTCAGGTTAAAATGATGTGACTTCCTTTAATTGGAAACAAGCTGATAGTCACAGAAAGGCCCAGTGTGTGGCAGCTCACATATATATGTAGCCTTCACTTGTACCTTTTAGAGGCAGCTCTACTTGTGTCTTACGATGATCACAGTGGTAACTTTATAAAGCTCTGCTCCCAGTGTTGAGCCAAATGAGGCTTGGGAGCATGGATTGGAAATAGGGCCACATCATAAAAAGGGCAGAATCAGTGGCCTGCAAAGTGGCTAGTGAGAAGACTCCACAGTAAGAGCCTCAAAAAGTTACACTTGTATGTTGCCTGATTGTAAAATACGCAATGAATGTAGCATTCTAGGAGATTGTAAGAATCCAGCAATGCACAGTAACCCTTGTGTCACAAAAATCTACTTTGCTCAGATACTTAGAGTCACCACTAAACCCCTCTCTTAATCTATATTGAAATTTGCTCTTCTCTAAACCCCCTGAAGACCAATTGGAAAATTGGACGAGTAGTCTTCCCTGCAAGCAAAGTGTCCACATCAAAGCAGCACCCATCAACATTGTAAGTGGATTGAAGGTTATTCTTGCTGTTTCAAAAGCCCCAGCCAATTTCTTTTGCAAAATTGGGATTGTGTCGTATGTCATTGCAGAGAGCCTGGGAATTGAAACTGACCCGTCTGTGCAGTTTCTGAATTTACGCACTGTATATGTTCTCGAGTGTTTAGTGGACAGAGTGAAGAAATATTTCATCAAGTAAATGGTCAAAGGAATTATATGAAAATCGGTTTGTACCATCATTGTCAAGGTGGAGGTCATTTTTTAATGAAGCAATGGTTTATGGAGTTAACATTGTATGTGCTGGACAATATTGAGTGTAATTTCTTAGCTAAGTTGTTTATACCCCATTGATCCATTCTTCAACACTGTCTGGTTTAACCTGTCCGATAAACTGTCTGTGCGGAGTCTGCACATCCTCTCCGTGTGTGCGTGGGTTTCCTCCGGGTGCTCCGGTTTCCTCCTACAGTCCAAAGATGTGCGGGTTAGGTGGATTGGCCAGGCTAAATTGCCCTTAGTGTCCTAAAAAATAAGGTTAATGGGGGTTGTTGGGTTACTGGGATAGGTATACGTGGGCTTGAGTAGGGTGATCATTGCTCGGCATAACATCGAGGGCCGAAGGGCCTGTTCTGTGCTGTACTGTTCTAAAAAAAAACCAAAGCTTGGAAAACAAATGGACCCCTTCCTTAAACAGTGAATGTCTGCCGAGGGTCTTGTGGTTCAAGGATTTTGGTGCAAGGCTTGGTAAAATACATAGATAGAATTTTCTGGCCGTTCCCGCCGGCGGGACCTTCCGGTTCCACTGCCGGTAAATCCCCATCACAGGTTTTCTGGCGGCAGTGGGGGTGCTCATAATGCAATACCCCATTGACAGTGGTGGGACCAGAAGATCCTGCTGCCGGCCAATAGCGGACCATCTCTGCCACCATGAAACACGTCAGGAAGGAGTGTAAAATCAAACCTCATGACATCCCAAAGTGCTATTCAAGTGGTTTTCAAATGTAGTCACTGATGTAAAGTAAGAAAACGAGCAGTGTCCAACAAACAGCAATGATAAAAATGATCAGATCATTGGTTTTGAGGAATAAATATTTTTATAACAGTGCCTCTGCGCTGTGAATAGTTCAATGGCCACAAGATTTATTTGTCCACCTCAGAGGGCAGAGGGAGATTGTGGAAAAATACTCATTTGAGTATCTTTGGCTCTGGAGTGGGATACAGAACACCCAACAATGTGAGTCCCACAGAGTTAAGACTGAGCAGTATCCGTCATTCAGGCCTGTTTCCTTGAGTCTTCAGTTTAAAAAAAATAAATTTAGTGTACCCAATTCATTTTTCCAATTAAGGGGCAATTTAGTGTGGCCAATTCTCCTCGCCTGCACATCTTTGGGTGGTGGGGGCAAAACCCGCACAAACACAGGGAGAATGTGCAAACTCCACACGGACGAGTCTTCAGAGTTATCAGGTTCCAGGGCGGCATGTGGTGCAGTGGTTAGCACTGGGACTGCGGCACTGAGGACCCGGATTCAAATTCCGCCCTGGGTCACTGTCCGTGTGTAATTTGCACATTCTCCCCATGTCTGCGTGGGTTCCACCCCCACAACCCAAAGATGTGCTGGATAGGTGGATTGGCCACGCTAAATTGCCCCTTAATTGGAGAAGAAAAAAATAATTGGCTCCTCTGAATTTTTTTAAAAATTTAGTTATCAGGTTCCAAGTGGTGTTGTCCAAAAGCAATGCTCCTCTCGTGGAAAAATGCACTATGTGGTGCAGCACTGAACCAAACAAACAAGGGGGAAAATCCTCATATATGCGGAGTTAGCTGAGCTGACAGTAGGTGTGCTACAATTGGCCTCAATGTCCTTATAATTTCCTGGGGTGGAGAGTTTGGATCATGAACTGGACCGTTGATTGATTTCTTTCTTCCCTGCCTACCTGTCCCAGGGATGCTGGAAAAATACTCTTTAATGTGATTGAGCTTGTTCCTAACAGCTATTGCAATGCATTATTTCTCCTTTGATTAACTGGTAAAGATGAATGTCACAGGGAAAGCTAGTGAGACTTGTTTGCATAAAACGACACAGGATGAACGTGGTCATTTGCAACACTGGGAATGAAGTTCGAGTTATTGCAGATTGAGTGCAGTGTTCTAGTGCCTGTACGGTTGCAATGATACAGTTTATTATTGGAATATGGAGCTGCTCAGGCACATAATATGGATGAGATTAATTTTGATGGTGGCATCATTTATCATATTTATACAGTCACTTTAAGAGACACTCAGAAAGGGTGTTTATACAAGAGAAGATTATCACAGACATTACTGAAGCACAGTTAAATGAAACAATCCATTTCTTTTTCCTCAATTGACTTGTTGCATATCTTTTTTTTCTTAATTTTATTTGCAGTAGGCACTATAAACCAGAAAGGATCCCGATTTGATCTCAGCCAGGCTGACAGCTGAATCAAATGCTCATATTGGAAGCACGATGTCCCCCCCCCCCCCCCCCCCCCCCCCCCCCCCCCAAGTCTTGACACCATTGTGAGGGTTGGGGAAGGAATGAAGGGGGTGGGAGTGTCGTATTGCAGGAACTTGCCAGCTGCTGGTCTGCTTGTAAGGGCTTGTAGTTAAATCGACAGATTAACATTTTCTGCTCTTCATCAGTCAGCACTCTTCCCCAGAGTGGGTGGTGGATGGATCTGGAATCTGAATCTGCTGATAATTAGCTTGCATTTATATTGCTCTTTTAATGTAGGCCATGTCCTGAGGCACTTTACATTGACACGGAGCCACCTTGAGAAAGTTAGGAGAGACGGCCAAAACCCAGGTCAGAAAGCGGTTCTTTAGCATGAAAATCGAGGTGTAGAGAGAAGGACAAAATATGGAGCGCTCAGGGAGAAAGTTGAAGACCGTAGGGCCAAGGGTGCCAACTTGATTGGGGATAGGAACATGTGCACAAGAATGGAAGGCTGAAGATTGCAGAGATAAGAATGAGTGGCAGACATAGGGTTGGGTGCAGGCAGAAAGGGATTTTCAAATGAGCCCAGGGATTTAAAGTTCATTGGATTGGGGACAGAGTCAATAAGGGATAGAGGTGGAGGGCAAACAGGCCTTTGAATATCTCATGTAAGAGATGGCACCTTCAACAGCATATCACTCCCTCAGTACTGCGTTGAAACATCAGGACCATGGCTGTGCTTATGACTCTGGTGTGCGAAGTAGAACAGCCAACGTTTGCCTCTGAGGCACGAGTGCTACAACCATAGGGTCAAGGCTGAACAGCATCCATCATTCTGGCCTGTAATACACAGTAAGTTTGAGTCTTCATGGGCCCAATACTGTCTTTCAGCACTGTTGGAATTCTATGGATTTTATGGATTCATGTGTGGGAGTGTGTTCAGAGGATTTGGAAAGGCCAGGAAATGAGTTCATGGGTTGGAATGAAAAGATGAGTTTAATCGGGTGCTGTTGAAAGTTTTGCCTTATTGACAATGTATGCCAAACAGGTGGTCGGACAACATGGTTTATTGTGAGAACAAGGGGAGGGATGATGAGATTGAGCAAGATGTTGGGAAGCACACAGACAGGGACCGAGCTCCCTTTTCCGGATAACATCACTGAGAAACTCCATATAAATGAGGAAGAGGAGATAAATCCTTGGGAATTCTGGAGGTGAATGTGTTGAGAGAGGCAGGAGGAGAACCATGCAAGAGGAGAGTAAAGCAATTGAGATGTTTTACCACGTGAAAAATGCAATATATGCAAATTTGTGTGGTCCTTACAAACAAACTGCAGAAAGGTGATGGAGGACAGATAGGACTGATACAGCTACAGAGGATATAGTTAACAATTTTGACTGAGTGCCTATCAGGGAGACACTGCCATCTTACCTCTTACTATCCCTCCCCTCACCTCCACACCACCCACCAATCAGGAAGACTGTGCCCTCCCATCCCTCCCCTCACCTCCATACCACCTACCAATCAGGAAGACTCTGCCCTCCAATCCCTCCCCTCGCCTCCACACCACCTGCCAATCAGGAAAACACAGCTGTCTCACCCTCTCCCCCACACCAACTGACCAATCAGGGAGACACTGCATCCTATCCTCTCCATCCCCACACCATTGACCAAAATTGCAGTTGTTTCACGATCAAAAGACACATTTGCAGCCTTCCTGTGAAACCTGGGGACAATGTAGATGAGCTACTTATGCAGGATTTTAGTTAAACTGAATTGGCTGTTTGCAATAATTGTAATATCTATCCTGTAAAACAAAAGAGTTCATTAACGCAGGGTGTTAAAACCAACTGCATCACATCTGGGCTTGTTCAATCAGTTGAATTTCAGATTATTCGGAAGAGCTGGCCCGCCAATGGCCTCCTTCAGAAAGTGACCAAAAGGCCTGCTATTCTTCGTGTTAACCATCCCCTCTAGTTCCTTCAGGTCATTACATTCAAGAATGCAATGAACTGTACTCCACCACGGTATGAAATGAAATCAATGGGGAGATGCTTCAAACTGAGCCCTAGAGAACATGTAGAACACAGACTTGATCCCTAGTCTGTGCTGAATTAGTTGATCTCAGCCTCAGCCAGCCAGGACATTAAAACAGATCTTTATGCCCCTGGTCAGGGTAGAGGAAGAAAATCAACCAACGTCCCTGTTTCTAATCACTACCCACATGTAAATGTATATCTGTGTGTGTGCGCATGTGTGTATATAGTGTCTGTCTGTGCTTGCATGTGTGCATGTCGGTGTGTGTGTACATGTGTGTGCCTGTGAGTGTATGCATGTGCATATGTATATCTGTGTGATTGTGTGTGTGTCAGAGATAGTTTGTACGTGCGTGCATTTATGAGAATATATGTGATTATTTGTGTAATTGTTTCTGTTTTGTGAGGGGGACTGTGTGTGAAAGTTAGTGTGTACAAGATTCTATGAATATGTGTGTGTGTGCAGTCTCTGTGTGAGTGTATGTTTATGATTATGTGTGTGATTGTGTTTGTGTATGTGTCTCTGTGTGAGTTAGCGTGTGTTTGTGTTACAGAATTGGCATTAGCTGTGCAGCTCCTCACGGTTGATTGGGCTCCCAACACGCATTGTCCAATCATATGCTTGCATAAGGTACCAAAGGTCTGGCGGTATTGGTGGAACTGTAGCCCATGTCTTCACCTCAAGGAGATGAGTTGAAGAAACTGTCCGGGGATAAAATCCTTGTGGAAATGAAAGCAGTTATGAATCTGATTTTAAAGGCTTTGCGCACTTGGTTTTTTATTAGCTGAGGAGGAGTTTACGTAGTTAGAAGGTATTATGAACCAGGCCTTAAACAGTATAAACACAATATAACTTTAAGGCAATCACTGAAAGTAATTGGGTTTTGAAATTTAAAAAAAAGGTTTATTTGCTAAATAAACATTTCAAAATGAAGAAGAACTTCTTGTAATAGTTCAGATTTCACATTTTGGGCTTCAGCGATAACCCTAAGAAACAACAGCTGTGTAAGTAACATTGTAGTTTGCTTCAGACTAAAATTCCCACTTAAATGGTGCAAATGAACAGCATCACAAAAATAATAAAAGAAATGATCATGTTGTATATTTTTGTCACTAAGTTCATTTAGAATGCAATTAGTTAAGAATATTGTGACGACTTAAGTAGCTTTATAAATATTAAGTGCCCTTTTTTTGGAGGGAGAGTTAAGTTTTCAGGCCCCCTCCTCCTGCCATTGTGGGTCTTTCCCCTGACTAACCTGTTTCTAGGACTCACCAAATGGTGCTGCGAAGCTCATCCCTTGGAGTCGACTGACAATGGCCTGGGATTATTTTTGCTTCACTCTACTTTCCATCCTTCAGGTGTTCACTTGCCATAGCGCTAGTCCTCCATCCTGCTACACAACTAGCCAGCCTGCCCCGTGGGCTCAAAGAAGAAAATAATTGAGCCAAGATTTCTGCTCCTGTTTGCTATTCAATGCTTCCTACTGAAAAGCCTGCCAGTTCATGCGTAGCATAGGAAGGGTTAGTGATGATATTGGCCAGAATTTAATCCGTGAGGCATGGGTCCTGATGAATGAAATGGAAGTGGTTGCTAATTCCGCTTGTGTTGGGTGACACATGCACATTGTCATAACCTGTATCCGCACGGGACTTACGGGGTGGTGACGATTGTATTTCCTGCGTCCTTTATGGAATATGAGCTTCCCCGCTCAGAGGACGGGAAGCTTAGTTGCCATTGTATATAAGGTCGGCCAGTTCGGGACCAGCTGTGTATGACCCGATTGGGTACCAACGGGAGCAGTGTATTTTAAACCTTGTGAATAAACCTTTGTTTCTTTTGTTCAACCCGGTGTGAACTTCCTGTGTCTTCTTAAAGCACATGTTAATTTTAAAGGTTGGGTGGTAGTGTGTCGAGTACGAGTGATCAGGTGCTAGGGAGCAGGCAGGAAGTGGTTGACCCTGTTGTCAGGTCATTGCAGTGCAGCTTCAGGCAGGCCAATGATCAGACTGGATCTTTTGAATGTTCCTGGCCTATGTACCTCAGTGCCAATGTTATTCTATGCTTTATATCCGAGGAAAGAGGATCGGCACAACCAGGGAAAGGACCTCACATACACACTCTCATTCACTCATTCTCACTCTCTCTCTCTCTCACTCTCTCATTCTCACTCACTCACACTCGTATTCTCATTCACACTTTCGTTCTCTTATTTTTAATTAGGGGGCAATTTAGCGTGGCCAGTCCATCTACCCTACACATCTTTGGGTTGGGTGGGTGAGACCCACGCAAACACGAGGAGAATGTGCAAACTCCACACGGACAGTGACCCAGGGCTGGGATCGAACCCGGGTCCTCCGCGCTGTGAGGCAGCAGTGCTAACCACTGCGCCACCGTGCCACCCCCACACTCTCATTCTCAATCATTCCCTCTCATCCTTACTCACTCTCGCTTATTCTCACTCTCCCTCTATACATACATATGTTCTGTTGTAGCAAGATGTGGGCTAAGGGTGGCACAATACAACCAGATTTTTCAAAGTTGTTTTCTTTCTTAGCCAGCAACACACATATTGCCAGTTCTCTTTTTAAAAAAAAGAAAACATGTATTTTGACAAATGCCTGCTTTATAAAAAATATTTTGACAGTAAGTGCAGAAATGGGCAGAGGCAGTAGCTGCAGAGAACCCTTTCCTGTCACTGGATTGTCAGGTAGAAAGTCAGAGCATCTGTTATTGAAGGGCCCAAATACAGGAACTAGCCTTCTGTGGGTGTTTTTTACCCACTAACCAGCCTGGGAGAGGCAGCTCAGGGGAGCTGGGAGACATTGATTGACAGCTTCAATGTCGGGAAGTGAAATGCGCAAAAAAGTTTAACTTCAATTTGACAAGATCCCAACAATTCCCTGCTCCCCTCCTTTCCCACAATGCTGGAATAAGATCCAGGTTTAAGTGATATTCTCACTGCACAAATATCTCACCTCTTAAAGGTTCCACACACTCTTAAAGGCACAGGGTCTCAGTGCTGCCAGACTGAGTCCTCAAATTTAGTTAACAGGTTGTGCACTATTTTATTCAAACTTCAATTTAAATCACCAAATATGTGTGTGGGGAGGGAAATGTAACGAGTTGTTCTGGGGTACCTTTTCTTTCTCTGCTCAGAAACTGCTGTGTAAAAGCCTCTTGATTCTATAAGGGAATATTTATCTTCATGCTAATTTGGGCTAATACATTAATCTCGGCTGCGTGACCTCACCAAGATCACCACTCCAATGAACCTCATGCTTCACTGTTTAAGACCCAGATGTCGTAGGCCGTTCTGTCTTCCTTCCGTGTTCTTACCTCCTTAGCTGAATGACCTGACTCTTGCCAGAGTTGCCCAAACACCCATAATCCCAGCCCAGCCCCCTTTGTGTGTGAGTCTGCACAGTGGGTGCGTGCCAGAGATTCATTGACAATTGAGGAAAGCTTTGCAGCTCAATCCACTGCTCCATAGCGCCCCTGTCCTTCAGATGTTCGCACTTTTTGGCAGGGGCCTCGTGGTCTTGTATTTGAAATGAAATGAAAATGAAAATCGCTTATTGTCACGAGTAGGCTTCAATGAAGTTACTGTGAAAAGCCCCTAGTCGCCACATTCCGGCGCCTGTCCGGGGAGGCTGCTACGGGAATCGAACCGTGCTGCTGGCCTGCTTGGTCTGCTTTAAAAGCCAGCGATTTAGCTGAGTGAGCTAAACCAGCCCCTGTACAGCACCTACATTTCTACAGCACCGCAGAAATGCCCCAAATTGCCTCATGTACTTCCGTAACCATGTAGCTGGAAACCATCAAACTCTTGCACTCCTCCAATACCGACCTTTAGGGCATGCCTGATTTCAATTGCTCCACCATTGACAGCCTTGTCTTCAGCTGCCGAGGCCCTAATTTCTGGAATTCCTGCCCTAAATCTTTTCATCTTTTCATCTCCCTTTCCTTCTTTAAGACGCTTCTTAACACTTACCTACTTGACCAAGCATTTGGAGGGTAGATGATGTCACTGGACTAATAATCCAGAGGCCCAGGCTAATGTCCTGGGGGTATAGATTCAAATCCCACTAAGGTAACTGGTAGAACTTAAATTCAATTAATAAAATCGGGCATTGAAGGTTAGTCTCGTTAATGGACAGCTATCATCGATTGTCATAATAACCTATCCAGCTCGCTAATGTCCTTTTGGGAAGAAAATCTGCTGTCCTTACCTGGTCTGGCCTACATGTGACACCATACCCACAGTAATGTGGTTGACTCTTAACTGGCCTCTGAATGACTGATCTAGCCACTCAGTTCATGGGCTATTAGGGGTGGGCAACAGATGCTGGGCCTTTGCAGGTGATGCCCACATTCTGTAAAAGAACAGGTCACTTGTCCTAACATCTCAATTTGTAACTTGGTGACTGATTTTGAATTTTGACAATCCGGTGAAGCACTTTGGGATGTTTTATTGAGTTGAAGGTGCCATATAAATGGAAGTTGTTAAAGTTAATGAATCACTTTCAAGGTGGAGTGACTGTTCTAAATGCAGCACCCACCCCCCAATTTAGAGTACCCAATTTTTTTTCCAATTGAGGGACAATTTAGCGTGGCCAATCCACCTCTCCTGCACGTCTTTGGGTCGTGGAGGTGAGATCCACACAGACACAGGGAGAATGTGCAGGGTAGCACGGTAGCATGGTGGTTAGCATAAATGCTTCACAGCTCCAGGGTCCCAGGTTCGGTTCCCAGCTGGGTCACTGTCTGTGCGGAGTCTGCACGTCCTCCCCGTGTGTGCGTGGGTTTCCTCTGGGTGCTCCGGTTTCCTCCCACAGTCCAAAGATGTGCGGGTTAGGTGGATTGGCTATTCTAAATTGCCTGTAGTGTCCTAAAAGTAAGGTTGGTTGGGGGGGGGGGGGGGCGAAGGGCCTGTTCTGTGCTGTACTGTTCTATGTTCTATGTTCCACATGGACAGTGACCCGGGGCTGGGATCGAACCCGGGTCCTCAGTGCCATGAGGCAGCAGTGCTAACCACTGGGCCATTGTGCCGCCTTTCTTCATCCTTTTAAAGTGCACTTCACTTACCTCAAGTCAACAAACAACTACATAGAATTACATAGAATACAGAGCCCAGAAACAAGGTCATTCGGTACATCTGATCTCTGCTAGTGTTTATGCTCTGAATGAGACTCCTGCGACTCCTGCTACCTTTCCTCGTCCCAACTGTATCAGCACAACCCTCTATTCTCTTCTCTCTTGTGTTCATCATGTTTCACACATATTTGCTTCAACTACTCTTTGTCTAAGTGAATTCCACGTTCTTATCACTCATTGGATAAATACATTGCTCTTGAATTCCCTCTTGGATTTACGAGGGGCTCTTACATTAATGGCTCCCAGCTTTGACATCCCATACAAAGGGAAACATCTTTGCTGATTCGATCCTATCAAACCTTTTGACAATCTTAAAGACCTATCTCGGGGTCACCCCTCAAGCTTGTCTTGTCAAGAGAAAAGGGCCTCAGCCTGTCCTGATGCCCGAGAACCGGGAACAGGTAACTGATGAAGCTCTCCACTCCTGACTACTGTCATATTTGGATATCTGGCATGCCTTCTGAAAGGGGTGACAGCACAGCAGCTCGGAATGCGGACAGCTTTCAGCCATCCCGCCCCCCACACCCACCCCGATCAAAGACCCCATGGACAGAAGGTAGTTCCATGAAGACTGGCATTTGCATAAAGGAGCACCTGGGGAGTCTTACATCAATGAGAAAGGCGGATGGGTGAAGAAGCGGAATATGTATTTCCAAGTTCTAGCCAGCAAATATTGAAATGAAAATCTCAAACGATGCATGTCCAAATTGGCAAACTTTCATGTGGAAGCTGCTGGCCGAAGACCACAACACCGAATGTTTTGTGTGCCTTGCGTGTGCCTCTTGCTCTTCTACTTCAACTCTCCCGTATATTCAAACCTGGCCTTCCCCACCCTCAGTGACAAAGCTTCAGTCACTAAGTTCCAGTCCTGCCTAAACCTCTCGTCCTCCCTCAAATTCAACCTCCCCATGAGCGCTTCAGGTTGCCTCCCCCAATGTTCAGATCAGCTTGGACTACTTCCCCTAGTAAAGCACCTTGAGATGTTTTGTGACATGAAAATTGCTGTATAATTACAAATTTCTGTGTTTGCTTTATTCACTGAGGTCAAACACTTTGGCTGTATACTGTACAATGCTTTCTAAGAAGTCCTCGTTTCATGTCAAACAGAAGAGAGAGAAAGTATTTATAATCCGAGAATTGATTTTTTTTCTCTATTTTTATGTTATACTAGGCAAGCAAATTTTTATGGTCTTGACTTGAGCTGAAAGGGTATAAGCTTGTGGAAAGGGTCGAGAGTTCCAGGCAGGGTAAAAGGTAACAGAATAAGAAAGCAGCTAGTGTTGTGCTTCCTATCACTGGTGTCATTGTAGGTAGCTGTGAATTAAGCCTTAGTTTGGCATCAGCTGCCATAAATCTCAGGCTCACTGATGAGTTCAGTGTGGGCAGTGGAGCATGGAGTGAAGGGGAAGGGGGGGGGGGGGGGAGGCAGTGTTTGTGTTGTTGTTAGCGACACGTAGCAAAGCTCCCTACCCCCCTCCACCTCTCAAACGGAAGGCTCTGGCTCCAGCGTGTCGCCACTGAAAGCAGGAACATTGCTTGCACATGTGGTAGGAAAGAGCAATGCATTTTACTGAGGGGGACTGCAGCCTGTGAAGTTTACGCAGGAGCCGAGGAGTGTAATATCGAGGTGGAACAGGAGAGGGAGAAGATACCGAGGGAGAGGTGGAAAGGAAATGAGAACAGGCACCTTCAAGTCGATGACTATGATACAGGAATGTAGTGAACTGTTCAGGAACTGTGTGATAAACTGAATTGGCATTATATTTTTCTGCATTTTAATGTGGCACCCTGCATCTCCCTTGTTGCACTTTGATCCAAAGTCAATGTTGTGACAGGACTGCTGCACAGACACACCGGTAGCTCGGAGTGCTGAATTTTTTTAACATGGTGGGCACCGCATAATACCTTTTGGAAATGTACCATAAATATTATTATTAGAGAGGAAAAGGATGCAGCACTCATAGATCACTGTATTATTAATAACAGTTTCCAAATAAAATGCAGACCTTGTCAGATTTAACAGATGACTGCGGACGTCCTAGTTTGAAACTAAAGACTCACTTCAAGAACCATTCAACTTTAATTCCCAGGCTAGTTAACCCTTTCTTTTCTTAGGTTCAGAGCGTTGGCTTTCGTCCCGCCCAGCTCCCCTGATTACTTGTAGGAATAGAATTTCTCGCGCGTTCCAAAAGCTCAGCCCTCCACACCCCCCCCCCCCCTTCCTTGGCACTTCATCCAAGTGGTCAGTCATGCTGTGGGAATCTGGAAATGATTGCCAGCGCGTGTTCTGACAGTGTTCACCTTGGGGATCTAGTACCACCAGGACTGTTCTAGAATCTTCTGGAATTAAAGAATCATCGCTTGCGACAGGCACACTAGGAGGGAAACAATAGCATTAAAAGATAGTATTTTGTTTTCATTTTCGTTGAACAGGTTAATAATTTATTCGTTTTAGGGCCGCACGGTGGCCTAGTGGTTAGCACAGCTGCCTCACGGCGCTGAGGTCCCAGTTTCGAATCCCGGCTCTGGGTCACTGTCCGTGTGGAGTTTGCACATTCTCCCCGTGTCTGCGTGGGTTTCGGCCTCACGACCCAAAAAAATGTGCAGAGTAGGTGGATTGGCTATGCTAAATTGCCCCTTAATTGGAAAAAATAATTGGGTAATCTAAATTTATTTTAAAAGAAGTAATGCTGACTGAGGGATAATTACTGGCCAGTACACTGAGGTTACATCCCCATCTCTTGTTTAAAACAAATCTAAGAAGAAGGAATGTCTTCAAGAGGGGAGGGAAAAGCTGGAGGGGGAGGTCAAGTATCATGTACTCAATTGGCATTCTTAAGAAGGGCTCCTGCTGGCTTAAAGTTCAATGGTTGTCCATGGGACTCTGCCCACTTTCCTCATGGCTGTTATTTTATGGTGGGCCTACAAAGTGCATGTCATTTAAATGTAGGAAGGCCATCACTATCCAGCCCATAGATGTCTGCCCCCTCCTTTGGCATTCACACACATGCACTTTCCAGTGGGAGATGGCTGAATCAGGAGTAGGGATGTTCTCCCACCTTCCCATCTGACCTATTGATTTTCTTCCTCTCACTTGGGGGAGATGAAGGCGTAGTGATAATATCACTTGACTGGCAATCTAGAGGTCCAGGCTAATGCACTGGGACATGGGTCCAAACCCCAACATGGCAGTTGGTGGAATTTAAATTCAATCAATAAATCTAGATGAGAGAAGCTAGACTCAATAATGATGACCATGAAAAATATCATTGACTATTGTAAAACAAAACATCTAATGTCCTTCACCAATGTCCTTCAGGGAAGGAAATCTATCATCTTTAACTGATCTGGCCTCCAGGCCCACAGCAAAATGGGTGACTCTTAATGGCCCTCTGCAATTTTTTTTTTTATAAATTTAGATTACCCAATTATTTTTTCCAATTAAGGGGCAATTTAGCGTGGCCAATCCACCTACTCTGCACATTTTTGGGTTGTGGGGGTGAAACCCACGCAGACACGGGGAGAATGTGCAAACTCCACACGGACAGTGACCCAGAGCCGGGATCGAACCTGGGACCTCAGCGCCGTGAGGCGGTTGTGCTAACCACTAGGCCACCGTGCTGCCCTCAGGGCTCTGCAATAGCGTAGCAAGCTACTGTCAAGAGGAATTGGGGATGGGCAACAAATGCTGGCTTTGACAGTGACACCCACATCCCATCAAAGGACAAAATACTTCCATCGATGTTTACAACATGGAAACAGGCCCTTCGGCCCAACTTGTCCATGCCATCCAGTTTCTATCACTAAGCTAGTCCCACTTGCCTGTATTTGGCCCATATCCCACGGTCGCACACGTGGCTAGCCCCTTGGCTTCAGAGCGCCAGGGTCCCAGGCTCGATTCCCTGCTGGGCCACCGTCTGTGTGGAGTCCGCATGCTCCCCCCGTGTCCGCGTGGGCGCCCTCTGGGTGCTCCGGCTTCCCCCCACAGTCCAAAGGTGTGCAGGTTAGGTGGATTGACCATGCCAAACTGCCCTCTGTGTCCAAAGAAAAAGTTAGGAGGGGCCACTGGGTTACGGGGATACGGCGGAAGTGAGGGCCCAAGTGGGTCGGTGCAGACTCGATGGGCCGAATGGCCTCCTTCCGCACTGTATGTTCTATGTGAGGAGAAGTTTCAGATTTTGAAAGAGAAGTGGCGGGGAAAAATTTATTTTGAGATTGAGAGCCCAGATTCAGTTATTAACTTAGAACTGACACCAAATTAAAAGACTATGCTGCTGTAGCTGACCTGTAATACCACATTAAAAACACACCAAAAGCCCATGAGGCAGTCAGCATTCTGGTGTAGTTATGCGGTGCTGAGTAAAACAGGACAGCCTACATGTGCAAGGTTGGATTTGCCGTTTTCACAAAGATGAAGACGGCACAAAGAAACTGGCTGACTGATATGCGCATTGCCTTCTGCTCCTTTGAACCAGATTCAGATGAGATGGTGAAGACAAAGCAGGCTCCCCTTTTCGTATTAAAGGTAAACGAACCTTCGTGTGTCACGAAGGTCGGCCGGTTGGCAAAATTGGGTCACGGGGAAAAATGTTTGCAAAGCATTGGACTAATAAACACCGAGATCCCTCTGTACTTCACTCACCTGCAGTTTTATTTCCATTTAGATAATAATCTGCCTTTTGATTCCTCTACCAAAGTGCATGACCTCACACTTCCCCACATTAAAGTCCATTTGTCAGGTTTTCGCCTGGTCTTTCCATCTATGCGTGCCCCATTGCAGAATCACAACATGCCTGTCCACCTATTTTCATATCATCGATGGACTCCTTCTGTCACCCATCGTCCAGAACCATTGGGACGAATGATAATAAACTCACACGCTCAAGATCAGGTAACTCAGCACTGATCTGGACTTACATTTGAAGCCTCCTAGCTTGTCTCCCTCAGCATCACATTAACACATTGGTCCAAGTTTTCCATTTATAACATTAATAGTGAGCCCTTAAAATGAATGAATTTATTACTGTGCTGAGTCATGCGGGCATGCAGGGTGGGTGTGGGTCGAGGTTATTGGTGTGGAGGAATGGAGGCAGGGGGAGATAAAATTAATAAACTTGAATTAAAGACAGAAAACACTGGAAAACATTTAGCCAATCAGCTGCACCTTTGGAGAGAGAAACTCAGTGTTTCAGGTCAATGACCTTTCATCAGTTTTGTGAAATGCTGACTCTTGTTCTTGTCTCCAAGTGGATGCTGCCCAAAGTGCTGAGTGTTTTCCAGCATTTTCTGTCTTTAGTTGCAGCAAATCAAAGGGTCAGCTTGTATCTTATATCTTTTGTGATAATTATTTACTAGCTCCAGTTCTCCTCTTCTGTATGCTTGCTGCTGACATCATTCCAGCACCAGCGACATATCAGTTACATAGTGAATCAGCAGTAATAATGAGAATGTTTGAAAGCCCTCGCATCTCCTTTATAATTACACCAATCTGCTCTTCAGGCAAACTCTTAGAAAGACAATCATATGGTAATTACATTAGGCTCAGACACAACAGCAAAAAGGGCAGCGTGTAGTTGATGCCGCTGCATCTCATTGTCCTGCCCCCCTTGTTCCTTATATTTACAATGCAGTTAGGTAAGGGGGGAGGGGAGGGGGAAAGGGCAATGTTTTAACCAATTACTTGTTCTCTGAAGACCCTTTAACCTACGTGGGGACACTGGAGAGAAAAACATCAGTATTTTAGGCAGCATTCAAAAAGTACTCCCTTCAATCCCTGTGATTTTTCATGTTAATCAGCTCAGTTGTACAATTGCTGAAGTTTATTCATGAAGGTCTCATTCTCAACCTTGCCCCTCGCCTGAGGTGTGGTGATTCTCAGGTTAAACCACCACCAGTCAGCTCTCTCCCTCAAAGGGGAAAACAGCCTATGGTCATCTGGGACTATGGTGACCTTACTTACAATTTAACAGCAATCACATTATTGAGAAGCCTAAATTTTTTGTTGCAAATAAAATGTCCTGCAGTGCATGAAAAATGTTTTCAGTTTAGGTTAAAGCCGCGATTATTAGGTATGGTCACTATTAAAGTAACTCTACAATTGCAGATATCTCCCTTATTGCAATGCAGAAACAAATTGAGAGATTCTAACCCCTTGCTGGTGCTGAAAATCCCCTGCCCCCCTTCCCCCGCTCTCTCTCCTCCTCTTTCTCCCAATCTCTTTCTCTTGCTCTCTCTCTTTACATACATATCATTGGAAGTGAGCCCCAGTGAATTTTAAAATGTATTTTGGTCAGTACAGAGTTACGGCAGGCTGCTTTTGATGACACATGTACTCACAATATATTTTTGATGGATTATATGCAAATGATATGAAATTATACCTTTGGGTAACTCAGGCAGGAAGCCTCATTGGAAATAACCTCAAATAGGCAGCCATGATGCATAGCAGCCATCACAATAGTAAAATACACTTGCTTCGATTCCAGTGGTGTCATTTTCCAAGCCCCGCGCCGGGCCGGAGAATCGCCGCAACCGCGCCACATCGCCCTGATGCCGGCGCCTGATTCTCCGAGGTGCGGAGAATCGGCGCGATTTGCGCCAGCGCCAGGCCGCCCATTCTCCAGCCTGGATGGGCTGAGCAGCCATGCGGAAATGGCAGAGTGCTGCCGGCGCCGTTCACCCCTGGTTGCTGCCGGCGAGAACTCTGCGCGAAGGGTCGGGGGGGCGACCTGTGCGGCGGGAGAAGCGCTCCTTCACAGGGGGGGGGGCCTTCGGTGGGGTCTGGCCCACGATCTGGGCTGAGGTCAGCGAGCATGCCCACTGATACAGAATCTAAATTGGGACTGTGTGCTTCAGTCACGACATAGTTTTTTTTTTTATAAATTTAGATTACCCAATTATTTTTTCCAATTAAGGGGCAATTTAGCGTGGCCAATCAACCTACTCTGCACATTTTTGGGTTGTGGGGGCGAAACCCACGCAGACACGGGGAGAATGTGCAAACTCCACACGGACAGTGACCCAGAGCCGGGATCGAACCTGGGACCTCAGCGCCGTGAGGCGGTTGTGCTAACCACTAGGCCACCGTGCTGCCGCAGTCACGACATAGTTAATGTTTTTTTAACCACACAGTTTATTGTGTGCAAAATGCCCCACATTTTGGTTTAATATATTTGTTTGAGGGGCAGCACGGTGGCACAGTGGTTAGCATTGTCGCCTACGGCGCTGAGGACCCGGGTTCGAATCCCGGACCTGGGTCACTGTCCGTGTGGAGTTTGCACATTCTCCCCATGTCTGCATGGGTTTCACCCCCACAACCCAAAAGATGCGCAGGGTAGGTGGATTGGCCGTGCTAAATTGCCCCTTAATTGGAAAAAATAATTGGGTACTCTTAAAAAAATTTTTTTAATATATATATTTGTTTGAAATTTGTACAGATACAATTTTAGCAGTTGCCCTGTCCATTTATTTTAATGAGTTAAAACACCAAGTGCAGAAATTTCATGTAAATACATTAACCGATGTGCCGCAAATATTTTCCATTTGAATTCAACCCCACTGCCGCCAATAATATTTTGAGGTTTCTCAGTGAGGTCAGCAGTTTTCTGTGGAAACCTACAGTGGATCTCTGGAGTGTTTTTGATCAGCGGCTGGATTTGTTGTGATCACATTGGCTGTAAAGAACTCTGTGACGATCTCATTTTAATAGAGGCTGTCCTTGTGACCTTATTTTTTGTTAAATTTAGAGTATCCAATTCTTTTTTTTTCCCAATTAAGGGGCAATTTTGTGTGGCCATCATAAAAGCAAATTACTATGGATGCTGGAATCTGAAATCAAAAGGTAAAATGCTGGAAAATCTCAAGTCTGGCAGCATCTGCAGGGAGAGAAAAGAGCTAATGTTTCGAGTCCAGATGACCCTTTGTCTAAGCTCATCTGGCATGAACAGCCAGTACATCCCGCCCATTTTAATATTTTTCAGATTTATTTTTGCCCTGTATTTGCTGCAGCAGTGTCTAAGAGATTAATCTTCAAGTCCTGGAGACTCCAGAGCAATCCTGGAGAGTTGACTCTAGCAGAGAATCAGGATTTCATCTGTGCTGAAGATGGGATGGTTGGGAATAAGGCCTGTACAAGGCCCCTCTTCCCTCCATTATATTGGGATTTTCCCACCTCTACCCCAGATACCTTGAGGCAGGGAAACAGAGGAAGATTCAGTCCTTAGTCCAGGCTTGCACAAGGTGCTGTTTTTTTCAAGGACATTAATTACATAATAACAGATTGCCACTGTTGGGAATCTATGTACAGAATCTTGTTGAGGCGTTAGGGGTTTCGCCTGCTGACTGGGGAGCCGGCAAGAGATCCAAGTTGCCTCCATTTAGATAGCCCACTAAACCATAAGTCAGTCAGGCAGTGGGGGGTGGGGGGCATCCACTGGAATCAAGGCCCCAGAGTGGTGGTCTCATCTATCAAGAGCTGCTGGCCAATCAGAAATGGGCAGGTCTTGTGCTCAGGAGGTCCACTGGGGAGGCCTTGGTGGCTGCCGGGAAAAATGGCACGAGAATCCCACGATCACGGGGAAACCCAAGTCACAGCTAAGTTATGTGGCGGGTCGAGGGTGGGTTCCAGAATGGTGGTTACAGGGAGAAGGGTACAGGGGGGCAACAGCAGCAAGGGCAGAGGAGTGACTCACAGTGGGTCTCCCCATGCCAGATGTTGGGTTATGTGATGAGACATCGAGTGCCTTTGATCAAGTAACCCATCCCACCCTCACCCTAGAGGTGACAAGTTAGCTGCACAGTTTTACCCGTCATGCAGGCCACATGTCAACAGGCCAACCTGCAGCTGGATTAATACCAATGGTGCCGGACGAGACCCTTAAGTGGTCATTAATTGGTCGCTAAAGAGCCTCTATAGGTGGCAGGCCAGGAAGATCGACTATGAACTAAATTCTGTTCTGGTATGGTGCCATCCTGCCTATTAACGTGGCCTTTCCGGCTCCAAGCGAGAGCACAAGATTCCGCCCTACTTTGCTGCTCCACGTCCCTAGCTCCTGTCATAAATTCTTTAACTCCCTTGTGTTTATCCATTTATGGAGTGAGTAGCTGAGCCATAAGAAGGCGGGAAGATCCCAGCTTTGATCCCTGGCCTGTGCTGAGTTTGTATATCTCTGCTAGGAGAGTGACGATAGTGCTACAATGATTAAAATTGGCCTGTGTTCCTGCGTATGATCACCATCCAACTGTCGCCCAACAAGGCTCCCAGCTCCATCAACAGAAGAAGGACATAAATTAGGGAAATGGAGGGTTGGAAACAAATCAAATCTCTACTCTATTTAACCATAGTTCTTGTTGTCTTAATCTAGTGGATGCATGGCAGATTTTCAAATTCTTTTTTCAAAGCAGATGGGATTTTTTCCCCCTTGTCCCCGAGTAACAGGGACTGCTCTGTTTTGTGGTCTGTTGCTTCTAAAACAAAGTAATCTTTCGCTGGTGCCATTAAATGAGAAAATAAAATAGCAGGCATAAAAACTGTATGAAATGGAAGCCTGCGCTGAGTTTTAATGTACATGGTTTGGTGGATGTGGGATGCACTAACTGGGATTAATTTGCGCGTTTCACAAAAAAAGGCAAAACATTACACTGAAACATGTCTTCTACACTTGTAAATGTGACTTAAAATCTTGCACAGAAGCTCTCGGAGTGGGTTAATTCAATCAGCTTTAGGCAGCCTTTGCCCTGTGAGATGAAAGATGGAAAGGAGGTCAAAGGTCTTCAGGCTGCCTTCACCGGAGCACTAATCGATCAGCCATCAAGGTGGTGCCAGTCTCTCGAGTGGGATAAGAACCGAGCGCCACTTTTGGGTCCAATCTGCATAATTGCCTGATGCCTTATTGTGCACCCTTTTATGAAAAACAGAACAAAACAAAAATTACTGCCAAGTGCGGTATTGATTCTGCATTTGTCTGAGCTAATTCGGTTAGTGCTTGGAACTCATCTCTCTCTGTGGTTAAATAAATCCACTAATTATCGAGGTTTTGGGGGTAATTTTAATTCAATTATGTGTGGAATGGCTGCAAGGAGATGATCAGGTTTGGCTGACATGTGGAATCTGATTAAACAATCCGGTTATGTTAATAATTTGGTTTCAAAAGATCGACAGTTGAGCCATTCAGATGAACAAATCAATCCAATGTTTTTTTAAAAATAATCAACGAGGCTCTCAACTTATTTCAATACTGAAAGGGCATTTTGTTTTTCTTTAGCCTCCCAATCCCTCCTGGGTTCAAATAGCCTTTGGTGTTTCACCCCAAATGATATTGCGTTTGGAGAGGTTGGCCCTCGATAACCCTGAAGATGCGCTGCAGTGGAAAAGGAGTAGAACCTCTGGAACACGCTAGCCCCATATCTGGAGATCCAAACTGAAACCTCAAGGATGGGATAACTAGAAAGGCTGAGGGTCGGGGGAGAGGGTGTGTGTGTGGTTAAGAGGCGAGGGCACATCAGCAGCAGTGTCCCCCGCCTCACCCACCAGTTAGAATGGCTAGGCAGCACCATGTTGTTTCGATGTTAGACAGAGATCTCAGTGAGAGCCACTAAGGAAATTCACGTCTTTGGATCTTCTATACCCAGTGGAACTAACAGCCCCCTCTGGAATTGATTACCATTCGCTAGGAAACATTTTGGGTCCGTCAAGGCCCCCAGTGGGACTCCTGCCAGATCTCTAGCTGGTCTGACTTCTACTGAGATCTATAGTGGTGTAGAGGCTGCAGCTCTGAGGGGAGTGTCATATCTGAACCCGGGAAGGACCCACTGACAGGCTGGATGGGCATCTTGCTGTTCACCTACCAGATTCTAAAGAATTGCAATATAGGGTAGAATCTCAGTGTAATCAGAGCCCTCTCCTTTCCAAATGTGCCAACTTTGCCTCCCCACAGGTTCTGCACTGAAATGAGGGAATTTCAAACTTGCCCAGACTCAGCAATTTCAGAGTCAAAGGGTGGGATTTTGTTGCCCTCCCCCTCCTCCCACGCCGTGTTTTCCAGCAGCGGTGGCAGCTTGCCATTGGCCAGCAGCGGGATCTTCCAGTCCCGCCGATGTCTCCGCCACTTTGTGTGGCTTGCCTGGTTCGGGGGGGGGGGGGAAGGGAGTTGCCTTTGGTGGGAGCTGAACATCCCACTGCGGGGGAAGGGCATGCAAATCCCACCCTGAATGTAAGCAGCCCACCTCAACAATGAAATGGGATGAGAAGAGGAGATCATGAGTCTTGGGTTCCTTCCCTGCAAAGATGCTCACACTGTGTTTCTGGCATTGAGCTGAAGTCTTCACAGGCCTGAGTTGGGTATGAAGTACCAATAGACTGCTGCCATCTGCACAACCAAATCCTGGTATGAGTAGTATGTGTCGGAGTGGAGGGCAGACAACAGGAAGAATCTCACTTTGTAAACGAGGCATCAACGTTTTGCACATGCTCAATGGCAGAAAATCCTCGCTAACCTGGTTTAAAGCTGTAGGGCGGAGCATCGAGCTGTTGGCAGAGGGGCAGGTGAAAAAAAACATTTCCTGCAATATTTCCTTATTCACGATACTGACCAATTTAAAAAAAAAGAAACACAAAGTTGCCTTTCCTGTGACCAAACCCACACACCCATCCCTGGAATTGAAAGTCACCCAGACTCATTGTTTCATTTGAACTTCAAATGCGGAGATTCTCTTTGTCTTTGAGAGGAAACTACTGGTAGCTTAGTAGAGAAGACCAAAAGGAAAAGGGTTGCGTGCTTGGCGGTGATGTCCCTTGTTTGTTGATAGCAAATGTTGCCCCTGTATCCAAGACAGAGGGCACTGAAAGGCAGCCACGTGACAATACTACAGGAGAAACCTGTGCTCTCTGAGGAAAATACAGGAAAATATGGCCTGCCATGAATATGTACAATATACAAGGAAGGAAGCTTGGACGAATGCTATGGAAAGGTGATAATGACATGATTGGCCTTTTCCCAGTTATTTCTCTGAATTGTACTTTTAAAAAAAAATCCAAGTTTCTTCCTCTTGAACACCAAAAAAACAAATGATGTCAATGGACAGAAATAGTGTGGCACATTTTTGTGCACTCTTAAAGTGCAAAAAACATCTTTTAAATGATTGTGTTGAAGGTTTCTTCACGTTCTACATAATATACGTTTGGAGAGCAAAGAGGAGTTTTACCTCAAGATTCAAGCAGGTAACAGTAGCTACTCGTAACCTTCAGAGGCCAATGCGGGGAAATTTCAGCCTAACAGTCTTTCATCAAAAGAGTGGGAGCTGACCGGAAACGTCTTGGAATACTGGCGAAACACATCAATGGCAAAGTGCAGGTCCTGTCCCTCTGGATCAGTGGAAAACGGGAGACCTGTGATTAATTGAATAGAGCTGACCCGGGATGCAGGCCGGCACCCCCACCCCACCCCCTCTCCCTCCTCCTCCTCTCTGCTGCAGTGACCAATTAGAGACCAGCTGTATAGTTCTTTTTTCATTCTTTCCTGGGAAGTGGCCATTGCTGCTAAGACCAGCAGATGTTCCCCATCACTAATTGCCCTTAAGAAGGTCAGATATCGCTTGTTTTAAAACATAATATTTTTCGTAATGAAGCACCAGATGAGTTGTAAAAGAAGTCTTCTCAATTTTTCTTCTCCTTTAATCTTCTTTTCCTTTAAATTTAGAGTACCCAATTATTTTTTTCCAATTAAGGCACAATTTAGCGTGACCAATCCACCTAGCCTGCACATCTTTGGGTTGTGGGGGTGAAACCCACCCAAAAACGGAGAGAATGTGCAAACTCCACACAGACAGTGACCCAGAGCTGGGATTGAACCTGGGACCTCAGCGCCGTGAGGCTGCAGGGCTAACCCACTGAGCCACCGTGCTGCCCACTCCTTTAATCTTTTATCTGAAGTAATTTAGCATGCAGACGGACCAATGTCCTAAAGCCCTGGGGAATGTGAAAAGCCTCCAGGCTTTTTTTCAGCTGACCTTTCTGTCTTATTTTCACTGAATATTGAATTATTTTTAAAACCCAAATATTTGTACTTTGGGAGAAACTGTTTCCTGTTGGAACGTGGGGCAGATGGAGATTCCTACCACAATGTGGTTTGTCACTTCACTGGGAAGGAAATGAGAATTTGAGCACAATATTGACAAACATATTGAGGGCAGGAATGGGTTGGATCAACATTCATTTGTATCTCAATATGTACGGCTGAGTGAGATGAGGGGGGATGATTTTAGAAGGGAGACCCCCCTTGGTTTGAGAAGGCAACTATTTCAGCAGCAATGGAGGGGGGGGGGGGGGATGCTAAATCAAAAAAATAAAGTGCTTTTATAGAGCTACTTTCTCATCCTCAGACTTCCCCAAAGTGCTTCTCAGTTAATAAAGTACTTTGAAAGCATGGTCACTGATGTTGAGGTAAATATTGCAGCCAATTTGTGCACAGTGAGGTCAAACGAACAGTAATGTGATAATGACCAGATAGTCTGTCTGAGTAATGCTGGTTGAGGGATCAAAATTGACCGGGACATGAGGGAGAACTAACATACCCTAAGGGGGCACACACAACGTTTATTTAATACCTTGTCCCACAGAGCTCTGTCCATGCAGCACTCCCTCAGAGTAGACATAGGTTAAATTGGTAATGTGGTCAGTGCCAAGTTCTGTACTCTGAGTGTGATAACCCACCCTCGTCGGGAGATTTAAAGGGGCATTAGTGATGCTGAGCCACCAACGCAATCCCAGCAGTCACAACATTGAAGAGACAGCACTTGGCACGGTTATTGGTGATTTGATACCACGACTAAGCCTTTGGTTAGGGCTGAGATGTGGTTTTACACTTTACAGGAATTTTTTTTATTCAGTCAAGTGACTTGCTGTTCCCTTTTTACAATCCACATGGGGAGTCCATGTCCATTGTGCCAGTGAGACCCACAGTGGAAAGGCATGGGACCAGTTTCCTGCTGTTACTAAAATCAGTGGCCTTAATCTAATGGAATATTCACAGTCCTATGTCTTGATGCTCAGCTACCTCTGTGGAGTACAACAGACAAAGGGATCACTGGACATCTGCACCTCTTTGCTTTAAAGTTCTTACAAGCAGCCGAGGCAGTATCATGACTGAACAATGGATACTCCTGTAGGATTAGACCTATTCCTTGAAGTTTTTTACTTATTGGAAGTAGCTATTCTTTAATAACACAGTATGTCATTTGCATTAGAGCAGATTATTTGCATGGGACATTCCATGATAATAATGCAGTAGATGTCACCCTCCTGACAAAGATGACTCTTTGCAAAGATGCTTCCTTGTTAATTCCCTCCCTGGTTCCTTTTACCACCCCTATTCTCCTGAAAGCACTGTGGGTGGGATTCTCCCAGCCCCGTGCTGGGCTGGAGAATCCCCGCAACCGCGCCACGCTGCCCCGATGCCGGCACGCGATTCTCCGCGGAGTGGAGAATCGGCGTCATTGGTGTCAGCGCGTTTGGCGCAGCGCCGGTTGCGGGCCGCTGATTCTCTGGCCCGGGTGGGCCGAGCGGCCGCTCTGAAAAAGCAGAGTCCCGCCGGCGCTGTCCACATCTGGTCACAGCCGGCGGGAACTCTGCGCGCAAGGTCGGGGCCGGCCTGTGGGGGGTGTGGGGGGGGGAGGGGCCTCCGATGGGGCCTGGTCTGTGATCGGGGCCCAGCGATCGGCGGGCTAGCCTCTCGCTCCCCGGGCTAATTTTCTTACGCGCCGGCCCCTGAACTCCCGCGCTATGTTGCATCGGGGCCGGCACGTTGAGGGAGGCCACTGCGCATGTGCGGGTTGGTGCCGGCGTCACTGCACATGTCCTCGCTGAGGCCGGCGTCACTGCCCATGCGGGACTTGGCGCACAGTTCGCCGGGATGGGTGGCTGGAGCAGCGTGAACCGCACCAGCGCCGTGCTGGCCCCCTGTAGGGAGCAGAATCGGTACTCCCAGCGCGCCGTTCACGCCGTCGTGAAACTCGACAGCGTTTCCGACGCTGTTGGCACTCTGCTGCCGAATGGGAGAATCCTGCTCTGTACCGTGGTAAATAATGGGTCGAAACTGGGCAAACCTTGAAGAGCTTGACAGTTTTATCTCTTCCCCAAGTACACTTCCCATTCCCTTTTACCCCTATGGCCCAACAACCCCACCCCCACAAGTCATTCCCCTCCTCCCTAAGGCAGGAACACACAGTCCAGCCACCGGGCTCCAGCCCCTTTAACGGTTGAGATCAATTGACTCATGCAGGCAAAGAACAATCTCGGTACTTTCAAGACATGTATATCTTTTTCTTTTTATAAATTTAAAGTACCCAATTATTTTTTTTTCCAATTAAGGGACAATTTAACGTGGCCAATCCACCTAACCTGCACATCTTTGGGGGTGAAACCCATGCAGACATGGGGAGAATGTGTAAACTCCACATGGACAGTGACCCAGGGCCGGGATTCGAACCCGGGTCTTCAAGACCTATATAACAGACCAAGCAGTAAACTTGTGCTTGTTTGAAATAAAATCCTCCCAGTTTGACGTCCAGAGCCTTATGGAGTGATATCATAGATGGTTTGGCATGGTTTTTAATATACATAATCATCACAAGGCTGGTTAAGTTATTGCCTTGTGTGTATTGTTAGGGTAGCATCGGAGAGCCCTCTGGCATTGATGAAGTACAGATTTTACTGGACAGTGGTCATTAGATCAATCAGCCAAAGATTCCCAGTGGTGTTCAGAAGATCCTGGGGAATGTTAAAGCCTATCAAAGCTTCCTCCCAGTTTTGTTTTCCATCTGAATTGGAGTTCACATCTTCTTTATTAGGCAGTGGCTAATGTCCCTAATTAACAGAGAGACAAAGGCTCTGGTTACACGTAAGGGCCTCCTGAAACGTATGGGAATTGGGGAATATCCCGAGGAGAGCAGCATCTGAAGCATGCCTGCTAATCCATTAGAGAAAACTTACATTTATGTAAACACCTCACAAAGGAGATTAAGCACTTTAAATAATTGGACAGCCAAGAGGGGAAACACACGGGATCCACAGCACTCCGATAAAGAACAGAAAACTATATCCACTCTCCGGGAATATTGTTAGAACCTGAGGTTTGAGGCCTTCAGTAATTTATGGTGGTTTTCCTGTGATAATGCACGAACTGAAGTATTATCACGGCAAAAGCTATTGCTGAAGCGGCGGCATGGTGGTGCAGTGGTTAGCACTGCTGCCTCACGGCATCCAGGACCCGGGTTCGATCCCAGCCCCGGGTCACTGAATGTTCTCCTCGTCTGCGATGTGCAGGGTAGGTGGATTGGCCACGCTAAATTGCCCCTTAATTGGAAAAAAATAATTGGGCATTTAAATATTTTTTTAAAATCCTTTTGCTGACGGCATACAAAGAAGTTGGCATCTGAACTGCTGCCACAGGAAGCACAACAAATGCAGGCTTCTGATGGACCTAATGGGCACCAGCAGCGGACTGCAAGCAAATGCAGGGAGACTGGAACTGGTAGGCCATAGGTCTCTGCCTGACACTTGTTCTTCCCGTGGCTTGTCAACAACATGACAACATCAGCGTATTTGACAGAGATGCCTCAGATTGCAGCTCCCAGTTACAGTACAGTTACACTGTGGTTGCCAGAGAGCCAGAAACAGCAGAAGGATAACTGCATGGGGGCGAAGACTGTGGATTATCACTGGATGAATGAAGAGGGAGTCGCAATACTATTTTTCTAAGAGTGAGCTGTGATAACATGGAATGCTTTGCCACAAGTGGCTGATGAGATATATATAATGCTAATGAGCAGGGATTTGGATAAATACTTGAAAATACATAATATAACGGAATAAAGGAAACGGCACAAAAGGGTAGGGCAGGGAAAGATTGAAGAGTTAGTGCCAGGAGATGCACAATGGACAAGTATTGGGCGGAATTCTCCGTTGTGAGTTGGCCATTCTAACGAGGCATTGCGATGTAAATCCTGGCTATTGTGGTCCGGATCACTTTTTGGAAAATCTGCATTTCTTTTTTAAATTTAGAGTACCAATTCATTTTTTCCAATTAACGGGCAATTTACTATGTTCAATCCACCTACCTTGCACATGCTTTGGGTTGTGGGGGCGAAACCCACGCAAACACGGGGAGAATGTGCAAACTCCACACGGACAGTGACCCAGAGCCGGGATCGAACCTGGGACCTCAGCGCTTGAGACTGCAGTGCTACCACTGCGCCACCGTGCTGCCCGGAAAATCTGCATTTTAGAACGAGATAGTTAGTATCACTCTAATGTGCAGATTTACGAGGTAGGTGAGACTTTGCGATTCATCCCCTTCGCCTCAGCGACCTCGGGTGAGCGCTGTTCAGCACTGGTCCCTGCAAACATGGACCAGAGGGAACGGCAATTGTGGGGTATCCCAGTGGATTGCGGGCCCCAGCTGCATGCCCTTTGGACATTGTGGTGCCCTGGCACTGCTGGTGCCACATAGACACCTTGGTAGTGTCAGCCTGGCACCTGGCAGTGCCACTGGGTGCTGGCCTGGCACAGCCTAGGTGCCAGGTGGCATTGCCAGCTGGCATGGGTGTTGGGCCCTTCCACATCCCATAGTGCGTTCAGGCTGGGGTGGGGGGGGGGGGGGGGGGGTGGGGGGGAGCATTGGGCATTGCTTTGGGAGCCTCGGGGTGGAACTCCCCAGTGTACAACAAAATGGGACTATGTCTGGCCTTGTCCTTGTGCTCCCCGCTGAGGCTCCCTATCTAACACGAGTTGCATTGTATAGCCAAGTATTTCTTTGCATCGCAAGCGTCGGGAAACATGTGTCTAAACGTGCCCACTATGGGACTTTGTTCACATTTAGTTGAATTGAGCCCATTGTCTTGAATGTGAACCTAAAGTTTCAACGTTTTAACAACGACATGTGACATTTATTTTCTGAAGGCAGGACCTGCCTGCTTGATTGGGCGGGGGGGGGGGGGGGGGGGGGGGGGCATGTGGTTCAATATGAATGAGCGAGTTAACAGATGACGCCTGGGGGCCTGCTGCACCCAGTAATTTGTATGGGCCGGCAGCACAGGGAAACATAAAGACATCCTGAGACGATTCCCCTTGTGAGGCAGTGTAGGACCAGGGGACACAGTATAAAACAAAGGGCCCCCCATTTAAAGACAACTATGAGGAGAATTTGTTTCTCTCAAGAGGGTCGTGAGCCTGTGCAACTCTCTTCTCCAGAGAACGTTGGAGGCTGGGTCTTTGAAGATGTTCAAGGCTGAGTTAGATTGATTTTTGATTAGCAAGGGAGTAGAGGGTTATGAGGGAGATGGGCACACAGCAAAGCGGAGTTGAGGTCTCAATTAAATCAGCTATGATTTTAGCAAATGGCGCAGCAGGCTCGAGGGGCCGAATGGCCTATTTCTGCTCCTCATTCGTGTGTTCTTGATGGCATTTCAAGACAACAGGTATTGTGCAAACCCTCCCTTATTACATTGCAGTCTTGGTGACAGAGGTAATGCAAGTCCAGTGCTAAATATTTCACTGAACAAAGAAATCAACATGCTATGCTTTTCTTCAAAAGTAAATGACTTTTTGAATGTGCAGGTGGACTAGAAGTTCCTTTGCTCCATCCCCATTCTCAATGAATTAGCTGATCACAGCTAAAATTGGTCATTGGATCCTTAAGCTAGATGGAAATAGGAAAGTGAAAGATTTTAATTTCTCTTCATTCCCCACTGCTGGGATGTATATGTCTTTTTAAAATTTTTAAATTATTTTTTAATATAAAGTACCCAATTCATTTTCTTTCCACTTAAGGGGCAATTTAGCGTGGCCAATCCACCTACCCTGCATATCTTTGGATTGTGGGGGTCAAACACACGCAGACACGGGGAGAATGTGCAAACTCCACATAGACAGTGATCCAGAGCCGGGATGTATATGTCTGTGGACATTGGGTGAATGTTGCATTTTTGTTCCATGGATCAATTAAATTAATTCGAAATTGATTTTCCTGCAGAGGACTGGATTGGCGGCTGGTATGTGTGGTAGAGATGAGGGGCGGGAATGAGAGTTGCTGGCACTTATATATCTAGGTGCGCAGATATAAGCACGCACACACACACACACAGACAGGCGCATATGCTCATCCACATACATTCATACAAGGCACACACTCGTACACGGACATGAATGCCCATGTCAGAGATACATGGGCCTTTAAATATATACATATGTACTCATAGATATGGACATGCGCATGTATAACACACAAGCAAGTATTTTGATCTGTAACATACAGACAAGTACATACACATGCATTAAACTGAGACGCACATTTTGGCAATTGTTTGCCGTTCAACACTCTTTGACTTCTGAAGAAGGTAGTTTTATTAGCACTGCATATAGATTAATATAGGACGCAACTGTAACAAAACTGTACAAGTCCATGAAAACCTTTCTCATATTTAGTGGATGTGGATCTGAATTTTCATTGGACTGGGATGACTGGTGAACCTTTTAAAGATGGTGGGTGGGAATCTGGGAATCCTGACCCCATTCATGGGCTTTCTGATTTTCTTCAGGGTCTTTTTTTCTTTTTATAATTTTTTTCCAATTACGGGACAATTTAGCGTGGCCAATCCCCTGCATATCTTTGGGTTGTGGGGGGTCAAACCCATGCAGACATGGGGAGAATGTGAAACCTCCACAGACAGTGACCCAGGGACGGGATCGAACCCGGGTCTTCAGTGCCATAGGCAGCAGGGCTAACCACTGCGCCACCATGCTGCCCTTTCTTCAGGGCCTTTTAAAGGGTGGGAGTTTGGGTCACAATTCCGCACTCTGCTGTCCTGACCTGGTTGGTCCTATCGTGGAGTTAGACATGTCCTAGATCTCCACAGTTTTCATGAAATTGGACCAGCTATGCACAGAGTCATGGTTCACAGCAATTCAAAGGTGCGTCATGAAACATAGTTTGCATGAGGGTACCTGCGGAATGGTAAGTTTAAAAGTACCCCTTCAGGCCCCCTATGCCAAGCTATTCCCCCATAAACAACCCAAATGTTCCCATGCCCCCCCCACCCATCCCTCCACAGCCCCTCATGTCATCCTTCCATGCCCAATGATCCACTAAACACCATATAGAACCATATAGAATGAGCCCCTATACTGACAATTGTATATGTAAAAAGAGTTTTTAAAAAATCATTCATTCATAGTTATCCATTATGTTTAAAACAAGAAATAAAAAATGTCAATCATCCAGACCCTTTAAGTGTCAATAGCAGAAACTGTAAGCACTCAATACCTCTTTAACTATTGTGTAGTTGGCAGTAGAGATAAAAAAATCAGAGCTGTCAATCAAGCAATGTTTCCTCTGGGACAGAGTGATGGATTTCAGGGCTTTGTGTAGTGAGAATATTCAGTCAGGTTCCTGCCCATGACTCCATAAGTGAGTGCATATGGACACTAGATAAGATATGTCAGACCTGGCTTTTTAGTTGCATAGCCTACCGACACATGCAAGGCATTTAACTTACTCAAAATCCATTCACTTACACAGGGTTTAAATCTAGTCCCATGGTTCACACTCCAAGCATGGTCACTTGGTGAGGAAAATATACCCTGAATTCCCACATGAGCATGTTGTATCATGTTTATGGAACAAAGTAGTAGGCGGCATGTGGCGTTAACACACTTTATGGCCCCGAGACCTGGGTTCAATCCCGGCCCTGGGTCACTGTCTGTGTGGAGCTTGTAAATTCTCCTGATGTCTGCGTAGCTCACCCTCACCACCCAAAGATGTGTGGGGTAGGTGGATTGGCCATACTAAATTACCCCTTAATTGGAACAAAAATAGTTGGGTACTCAAAATTAATTTCAGTAAATGGAACAAAGTATGCTGGGGTATGTTTTGGAATCCATTGTTACGCACATGTATAAACCCTTTGATAACTGAAGCCTTTTGGCTTGTGCTGCACTCGACTTGTATTCAGTAAATCTCTCAGTTACTCTTTAATTTATTGCTTGGTTGTTTTATAGCCAGCAACTTCCAGCTACATTGCAAAGAATATTTTATATAATATACCCTTATAAAAATGTTAAAGACTTAAAGAATGTCTGAAATCGTGAAGACAAAATTACATTTTTCTTCAACTCTAATTAAAGTCCCTGTTTAAAAGTTTAATTTCATACTGCTCGCTAAATATTTTAATAATTTAATCTATTCAGGCAAATTTATGTGGAGACCAGTAAATTAATTTTAGTAAACCTGTAACATTGGAAAGGAATTTGCAATTGCTTTCTTTTTAAAAATGCAATCTTTGTGCGATTTCATTGAAATGATTACTGGTGCAAAGTAATTCAATCAAGAGTTTCTCAATGGGTATGCATATCAGTTGATTTGTTTTGCTGTGATTATTTGGGCCAGTTTCAATTTGGGGTAGGTTGACCTTGGAATGGATTGATCTTTTGTGGAAATTGTCGCAGAGCTGGAAGTCATGCGATTGGCCCAGACTTCGATGGGTAATTGATTGGTTATTCTCAACTCACAATAGAAACATATGGGCCTTAACACCAGCCTCATCGGGGAGATGGCGGCATAGTAGTAACCACACTGGACTCATAACCTGGAGGCTCAGGCTAATTCTCTGGGGACGTGCATTCAAATCCCACGATGTTAGCTGGTAGAATTTAAATTCAACAAATAAAAACATATGGAATTGAAAAGCTAGTCCTAGGAATAATAGAATATCGATTGTCCTAAAAACCCATCTGGTTCACGAATGTAATTGAGGAAAGGAAATCTGCCACCCTTGTCGGTTCTGGCCTAACAAACACCAGGCCCACAGCAATGTGGTTGACTCATAACTGTCCTCTGGCCTAGCAAGCCACTCAGTTCAAGGGCAATTAGGGATGGACAAAAATGCAGGCCCAGGCCCAGCCCCTGGCAGCAACACCCACATCCTATTGAAAGAAGAAAGTAATATAACTGATTTAGCGAATGGACTATCCTCCAAAGGGCCTCGGGTGCAATGACACCCAACAATTCAGTCTGATTTGCACAGGTCAGTTCAACTAGCAGGTCGAATTCAACACAAACTGGAAAGTTGGATAGAAGCAAGAATGGCGATTACCTAACAACATGCTTACGGTGACAGTGCAGGACAGTAATCCAGAGGTGTTTGAATAAGCCCTTGGCATTATTATTTGCAGGAAGTAATGAAAGCAATATAACTTTGGCTGTTATTTAAAATTAATTTAGAGTACCCAATTATTTTTTTCCAATTAAGGGGCAATTTAATGTGGCCAACCCAACTACCCTGCACATCTTTGGGTTGTGGGGGTGAAACCTACGCAGACATGTGGAGAATGTGCAAACTCCACACGGACAGTACCCAAAGCCAGGATCGAACCTGGGACCGCAGTGCTGCAAGACTGCAGTGCTAACCACTGTGCCGCCGTGCTTCCCTAGGCAGCAGTGCTAACCACTGCGCCACTGTGTCGCCCCAAACTTTGGCTGTCTATGGATGTATTTAAGGGGGTTATGTTGATGTTGTACCTGTCCTTGGTGAGACATCATTGGGACACTGTGATTTCCAATTACAGGGAAGATGCAGAATTATTGGGGATTCCTCATGGGCTGATTCCTAAACTTTGAAAGTGACAGCATGAGGAAAATTGGTATACCCTGGAACCTCACTCACTGTAGCAAAAAAGGGTGAGGGTGGGGGCACTTGATTGGAGATTTTGGATGCTCACTGGTCTTTTGATTCACGGACTGGGGACACATTATAAAATTAAGGGTGTCAGAGAAAACAGACTAACGAGCCAACATTTTTATTAGTAGGAAGGAAGTTGAAAACAGAATAGATTATGGAGAGGCGCGACAGAAACCCATGGCAGAGTTTTTCAATTGAAGGACTGGGTGATTTCTGGTTAGGAAAATGGGTAAAGTTCCATAATAAAGTAAGGAAACTGTTGGGTTTAATTTGGAAGGGTCGGTGTACAGAACAATGGGCTAGCTCGAAACATCAGCACAATAGTATTTGAAGTTGAAATGAATCTTTCCACTTTGTTCAGGAGCAACTTCATCACCTGACAAATTCATAGAAAGGAACTGGATTGATGAGACATTGAGGGTGAAAATCTAATTTGGCAGGGGTGCAAAATGGGACGTGAGCCATGTATGTACCCAGCCCATTTAGAAAGGAGAAAGCACAAGAAAACATTGAAGTTTATGGTCGGCTTGGTGATAAATGCCTTACCATGCCCCTCTATTAGGCTGGCCTCCAAGATTAAACAGTGCTGGCCTACTTTCACCCCTTCATGCAATGAGAGCTTATTGATCCTGGAGTGCATTTCAGGCCATCTCAGATTGACCGCAAAGATTACCAGTTTAAAAGAGTGAAGTAAAAAGGAGGCCATTATTTTTATTTCAAGCATACTGTTCAATATTGGAAGGTAATGGAGGTTGTCGAGATGTCAAACGCTGGCAAGGGTTAATAAGGTTAAACAGACAGTGCTGGGAGTATCCATAGCAACGGAAGGTTGGTTTAAAACTTGGGGCTAATAAATATGGATTTCTGTGTAAAAGCGGAGAGTCAGGTGTATACTACCTTTGAGTCCAGTGTGTTATTGTGGTGGGCTGCTGTAATGTTGTGTGGAAATGGATGGTTGCCGTGAGGTTGCATGGTTATTACATGTAATTGATTACTCGGTCAGGCTTGTGTTTTGCCACCAGGCCTGTCTCATCTCCATATGTCTGGTGTTGAAATACAGGGACCAGCTGGTCATTCACATCACAGAGCTAAGGCAGAAACTGATTCCTTTTGGGCATCAGAGTGGAGGATGGTGATGTGCTTCAACAATGCATTATTTTAAAAAAAACCATCATTTCTAAATTGGTGATGCCTTTTTTCACCACCTTATAGTTTAACCCCATTAACATTCAGTTTTACAGACCACAGTGTTCATCCCATGCACTTATTACTCAGTTCAATATAGCCTGGGATATACTGTAAGAAATGTTAGTGAATAAACACTTACATCTGGAAGTCGATACTGCCAAAAACAATGTCCAGGCTGTGCATGTTTCATAATGAAAGGAAGAAGGAAGGATGTGCCTTGATACAGATACTTACCCTATTTCTTAAAAGCATTCCAAACAATGAATTAGTTCAATACTGTTATTTAGGTAAACAACTAAGGTAACAGTTTATCGGGCAGCAAGGTCCCACCGAAGGCAATGAGATGAATAACCAGTTAATCTCGTTTAGTGTAGGTTGGAAGAAGACTGCAGATCTGAGACATAAGGAAAACTTGCTGTTCTTTGAAAGGTGTTCCACAATCTATAGTACAGGACTTTTCCTGGGGCTTCAGGAACCCATCGGCAGGGCTAAATGGGGGGTCCTGATCGGCCACAATTGCCAGAAGTGTGTTGGTCAGCTCAATTTTCCTCATTGGCTGCCTACCTTCATTGTCCAATTAAAGAAAGCTGTCAGGCTCTTGGTGCTGCAGGCCCAATTGTGGTGGTGGGCCACTCCCCCAGTGGCATCATGCCAGCAAGACTACACAATGACTCCACCGCCAAGCCACCTCCCCCACCCCTCTCTTCCCCCCCCCCCCCACCCTCGCCCCCACCAAGCATTCTCCCTTCATCCCTGTTGTAATGTATCAAACACAGCAGCCAATTTGCACAGGTTTAGGAAACAGGATAATGCACCTGCTCTTCACGCAATGCTGCGGGGGTCTTTTACATCCTCTGGAGATGGCAGACAGCATCTCTGTTTAACATCTCGTCCAAAGGACAACACCTGCAACAGTGTTGCACTCCCTCAGTATTGCTCTGGAGTGCCAGTCTAGATTATGTACTCAGGTTTCTGGAGTGGGACTTGAACCTCCAACCTCCTGACTTAAAAGATATGAGAGTGTTACTCAGTGAAACATGGCTGACACCTGAGCACAGCAGCATGCAATGTCACTTGAAATTGTAGTTGGTGTGTTAAAAATGTTATTAAAAGATCCGGAGTACATTTGTATACTACACGTCTTATTGCTTATGAAAGCTTCAGACAATCTGATAAAAGAGAAAGATACAGTATTGCCAAATAATGCAATAAAATCCAGCTGAAGTATGTACTTGACACGTAAACAACCCCTCACCCCCACAGGTTTTGTGGGCCCAGTCTGAGAGATTGGCCTCTATTGAGCGTCCGAACGGCACCAAAACCTTTGGGCTATTGGACTTGAACTGCAAACCAGAGATTGTAGTGTGGCTCAGTGGACTCCGAAGGCGCTTCAGATGATGGTCCTGCTAAACTGCTTTATGAAGTGACATTAATGCTGGTTTAGCCAGGGACGCCCACATTCCATGAAAGAATGAAAGGAAGGGACCCGTATTCCGTTAATCATGACGACTATTGTTGGGGTTGACATTGGATTGGCTTAGAGTCGTCATCACAGAATCTTCTCGGTAGCACACCCACGTCTATAATGAAATGAAAATCGCTTATTGTCACGAGTAGGCTTCAATGAAGTTACTGTGAAAAGCCCCTAGTCGCCACATTCCGGCGCCTGTCCGGGGAGGCTGGTACGGGAATCGAACCGTGGTGCTGGCCTGCTTGGTAAGCCAGCGATTTAGCCTTGTGAGCTAAACCAGCCCCATTAACCCCATTAAACCCCATTAAAAGGATCATCCCGCCTCTGTGTAACTTTTACTTGACACCTTTGTTTGATTCTGGTGCCCAAGGGAGATAAGTTTAGCTCCTCCTATAATATCTGCTGCTCATAATGAAAAGCAATATTTCAAACAATCCTTTGAAATGAAATAGAAATGTGGAACGTTTTGGTACAAAAAAGGAAGACTGTCAAATAAAACTAGAGGGAGGTGCAGCAATTTTTGGACATGGAAGATCTGAAGAATAGGGAGATCTGAAGAATAGGGATTTATTTTTGCCATGTTTAACTTTGAGGGATACTGAGGTACTGCTTTCAAATCTGGGCAAAAATGCACTTGGAACCACCCCCGGGACTTTGATTTTCCATGGAAAATTGCAACATTCACAATGTGTGAAATGCCAGAGCATTATTATTGCAGCTGCCTAACTGCACTACTCAGTGTGGAAGAGAGTTACACAGACCAGCGGATTCTAGGTTCAAACCCTGGTCTGTACTGCTCGCTGATCTCACTTGAGTCAGATAGAATTAGCCTCAGTGTCCAAGGGCTATGGTCATAAAGTTTAGTCAGGGTTTCCACTACTGATTGTTGTGCAGCTGGGAAGTGGAATTCCTCATGTACAAGTATTGGCTGAATACAGGATCAGACTTGATTGAGATGCTCTCAGGTTGGATAGCCTCCAGATCTCTAGCTCACAAATGAAAGAAGATCACATGGGTGAGATGCTAGAACAGTGCTGATCAGCATGAAACTACAGTCCCGGCCTGAACCAGGAGGAAACAGATTTGCATTTATATGTGCTTCTCTTAGAAACATGCAAAATACGTACGTGATTAATTTGAAGTGCAGTTGTGCTTGCCATGCGGGCGAATGGGCAGCCATTTTGTAGATAGGAAGGTCCCACAAGCAGCAGTAAGATGGATGACAGGTTTGTCAAGGTGTGGGCTTAGATGGCCAGAGCAGCAGCCCAACTATTTGCTTCTCTTCAAATGATAACCTGGAATTCTTCCAGCCAACATAGAATCATAGAATTTTCAGTGCAAAAGGAGGCCATTCAGCCCATTGAGTCTGCACCGGCTCTTGGAAAGAGCACCGTACTTGAGCCCATACCTTCACCCTTTTCCCGAAACCCAATAACCTCACCCAGAAGGAGCTTTGTTTATTATGTCATATGAAAGATAACATATCCACCAATGGAGTGCTCTCTCAGTACTGCGGGGGAGCGTCAGCCTGGATTTTAAAATCTAAATTCTGGAATAAAAGTTGGAGTATTTTTTATCATTGCCTCATACTCTGATTGGCCGCAGTCTCCTCGATGTTAATGCAGCTTTTATGGTTAAAACAGTTTACTCTGTTACCTGTTGATAGTTTGTTTGTTTTTCTTTGGGTAAACGTCTAGGTTAACAAGTCTTCATTTAATGGCAGTCTGACTTACACTAATTGGTGCCAAAGATTCTGAAATGCCTTGGAAAGGATTTTTGATATAATCTGAACAGTTTTACGACATTCGAGATTTACAATACGGATAAAGGCCAACTTGGCAGAGCACTGAAGGTGTTAAGTTTATTAATGAAAGAGAGTTCCATATAAATCATTTGTAAAGAAGGAGTTGCAAAAGCATTGCGCACACTCAGATTCATCTGTTTTTCTGCATCGACTGAAAGCTCAACTCTGCAATATATTTTCAAGAGAGGATCCTTCCCTCTCCTCCATTCTCTCCCCCCACCCCCTGCCCCCCCCCCCCCCCCCCCCCCCCCCTCTCCCCGCCAACACAATCCACAGCTTTGAAGCCCTGCTGTCATCAGCCTCAGGAAGGTCTTCACAGGATCAAAAACAAATTGAGCAGTGCAGAGCTTCCGGGCAGCTAACTAAAGAAAATATACAATTAGAGGATGTAGGCTAGTGAGCAGCAAGGCTGTCACAGCAGTAGACTTTGGACCTTCTCTTCCGTTTTTGAGTTGCACCCTGCATCTGGTCAGGTTCCAGTAATTATTGTCGAGATGTTCTAAAAACGGAGGCTGCAGGGTGATCCATAAAAGTAGCAGGAAAGGCCTCTAGTTGCCTTCTTCCTTACAACAACATGTATTATATTGTATCACTGAAATTTCTAAAACAGGACTTTGGCACGGGCTTTGGCTGTTGTCCCTCACATTGTGTCTCCCAAGCAAAGGAAAGCTTTCCCTGAGTATCTCTCGTTGTCTCAGCCTGTATGTTGGGTGCACACTGCAGTGGCGGGGTGGGTGGGGGAGGTGGTTTGTGCGTGCTGGAAGTAAATATTTGTGCTCAGTTCCAGCCTGTAATGTGCTCCTTTGCCAAACTGCAAAATGGATCAGCAACAGCATTTCCGAATTTGTTTTTGTTGGAATTGCCTCTGCTTCCAATTGTTTGCATGGAGGGACCTCCAATCAGTTGGAATGGCAAATTCCTCACCACTACACAGCTCCACCATCAAAGTTTAGAACTCCTTGCTGCTGCAAGGCTAATTACCCCTATGATGCCTATACCAATGTCCTTTCTTCACCTAAGTATTAAAGAAAAATGTGTATTTATATAGCACATTTCACAATCTCAGGACAACTCAAAGTACTCCATAGCTAATACAATACTTTTTTAAATGTATAATCACCATTTTATTTATGGCTATTCAACAATGAGACATTTCCAAGCTGAAGCCAAGTCCAACATCAATATGACCACCTTTCAGCTGTTAGGGGGGGGGAAGGAGGGGAGGGGGGGCACCAAAGCCAAGCATGATCACTCAGTTCCACACGTGGACGATACTGTACTTAACAATACTGCACTAAGATTCAACATTCCCCCAATCTTGAATGTACTGGACCACACATGGGTCGAGCATGGTAGCACAGTGGTTATCACTGTTGCTCCACAGCGCCAGGGTCCCAGGTTCGAGCTTGGGTCACTGTCTGTGCAGAGTCTTCACATTTTCCCCGAGTCTGCGTGGGTTTCCTCTGGATGCTCCAGTTTCCTCCCACAAGTCCCGATAGACGTGCTGTTAGGTAATTTGGACATTCTGAATTCTCCCTCTGTGTACCCAGGCACCGGATTGTGTTGACTAGGTGCTTTTCACAGTAACTTCATTGCAGTATTAATGTAAGCCTATTTGTGACAATAATTTACAATTGTTTTTAAAAAAATTTAGATTACCCAATTATTTTTTCCAATTAACGGGCAATTTAGCGTGTCCAATCCACCTACTCTGCACATTTTTGGGTTGTGGGGGCGAAACCGACGCACACACGGGGAGAATGTGCAAACTCCACACGGACAGTGACCCAGAGCCGGGATCGAACCTGGGACCTCAGCGCCGTGAGGCAGTTGTGCTAACCACTAGGCCACCGTGCTGCCCTACTTGTGACAATAATAAAGGTTATTACTATACTGCACTTTTTTTTTTTTTTGTTAAAATTTTAGATTAGCCAATTATTTTTTCCAATTAAGGGGCAATTTAGCGTGGCCAATCCACCTACTCTGCACATTTTTGGCTTGTGGGGGTGAAACCCACGCAGACACGGGGAGAACGTGCAAACTCCACACGGACGGTGACCCAGAGCCGGGATCGAACCTGGGACCTCAGCGCCGTGAGGCGGTTGTGCTACCACTAGGCCACCGTGCTGCCCTCTATACTGCACTTAACAATACTGATTCCGCATTCCCCAAATCTTAAATATACTGGACCACACGTGGGGTGATACTGTACTTAATAACATTGCACTAAAATTCAACATTTCCACAGTCTTGAATGTACTGGACCACACATGGGGCAATACTGTACTTAACAACACTGCACTAAAATTCAACATTCCCCCAATCTTGAATGCACGGGACGGTTTGGGGAAGTCATAAATGTATTGCCTTGGAGATGATGAAGAAAGAACAACTGGAAAAGTCACCACAGACTCACGATCTCACATGTCCTGACTAGCCAACAAACAGCACCCCTTGCTAATAGTTTTTTTTTTTTTTTTTATAAATTTAGATTACCCAATTATTTTTTCCAATTAAGGGGCAATTTAGCGTGGCCAATCCACCTACTCTGCACATTTTTGGGTTGTGGGGGCGAAACCCACGCAGACACGGGGAGAATGTGCAAACTCCACACAGACAGTGACCCAGAGCCGGGATCGAACCTGGGACCTCAGCGCCGTGAGGCGGTTGTGCTAACCACTAGGCCACCGTGCTGCCCCCCTTGCTAATAGTTGACCTTTCTCCGTGCTCTGTTGTCAGACAAGATTGCTTAAAGTAAAGAGATAGAGGAGGTTTGTTTAAAATAGGGATATTTCTGTCTAATCTGCAGACTGAATTTCAAACCTGCTGGCCTGTATGGCGCGTGCGTATTGGTTGGATCACACCAGATTAGTGCTTTTCCCTCTATTGCCCTTTGCCTCATATTTTTCGGTGAGATTCCAAACACTTCCTACTTTTACTTGAAGGGGAGTAAAACTTTAATTTTACATAAATTGACATTATTTTGAAGAAACACAAGTCAATCTGAGCCAATGCTTATTAATGCTGTGACATTGGTCTCCCACGTATGGTAGAGCTGTGTACTGTCTCACTTGCATGTTGCTGCTGTCCTATTCAGAGCTCCCCTAAGGATCGGAAACCTCTCAGTGGAGCTTTTGAAATGGGCAATACAGTTTCCTTGTTTGTTTGAATTTCACAATCCATTTTAGTCACATAAATAACAGTTTTCCTTCTCTATTTCTCAGCATGAGTGGAAGTCATTGAGAACCTGTTCAAAGAGAAAACTCCTGCTAAAACCTTTTAAATCAAAGTTTCTTCAGGATTTCAGACTCATGATGCAGACTTGGATTGGCGACGCTAAATTGCCCCTTAATTGGGGAAAACAAATTGGGGACTCAAAATTTTAAAAAAGTGTTCAATCTGATTGTGGGACATCAAGTTAAATCAGTGCCATATATTCTACTGTATCACTACTATTCTTTGCCTTGGAAGGAGACACAGAAACCATGCAGCTGGGTGAACAGAGGCAAAGAATGAATACCACATCAGGCTACTGAATGCAATACCAGACCAGGCCATTGAGCTCAGTACCAGAACAGGTATTGGGCTCAATAACACACCTTTTTAAAAATAAATTTTTGAGTACCCAATCCATTTTTTCCAATTGTGGGACAATTAAGCCTGACCAATCCACCTACCCTGCACATCTTTGGGTTGTGAGTGTGAAACCCACACAAATATGTGGAGAATGTGCAAACTCCACACGGACAGTGACCCAGAGCCGGGATGGAACCTGGGACCTCTGCGCCATGAGGCAGCAGTGGTAACCACTGCGTCTCCATGCTTCCCTCAATACCACACCTGACTGTAGGCCTCAGTACCACACTGGACCATTGGGCTCCATGCTAGACCAAGTCATTGGGCTGAGTTCTATATTAGATTGTAGGCCTTAACAGCACACAAGCCATACCAGGCTTTGGCTTGCGTACTACGCTTGTCCATCGGACTCAATACCACACCAGGTTGTAGATCTCATTATCACACCAGGCCATTGGACTCGATACCACACTAAGTTGCAGGCCTCAGTATCACATCAGGTCATAATGCTCAGTACAACTCCTGGTTGTCGGCCTCAATATAACACTAGGCCATCGGGCGAAGTACACACCAGGTTGTAGGCCTCAGTATCACATCAGGCTCAGTACCACACCAGATTGTAGGCCTCAATGTCACACCAGGTCAACGGGCTCAGTCTCACACCTGGTTGTCGGCCTCAGTATCACATTAGGCCATCAGGCTCAATACCACACCAGGTTGTAGGCCTCAGCATCACACCAGGCCATCAGGCTCAGTGCCACATTAAGTTGTAGGCTTCAGTATGACACCAGGCCATCGGGTTCAGTACCATACCAGGTTGTAGGCCTCAGTATCACACCAGGCCATCAGGTTCAGTATCACACCAAGTGGAGGCCTGAATGCCACACCAGCACAAATGATTCAGTAAACTGCTGCGGCAGTTGCTTTAATACATCATTTTGGATTAAACCAGTAGCTGGGGTCTTAAAATAAAGTGCTGGAACACTGATATAATAAAGAAGCAGGAAGAGTTGCTGAGTGATTTTGTGAGGGGTCTGGGTAATATGGCATGGAGCAATTGAGTAGAAGTAGAAACATATTGAGGACAAGAGAGAGTTGGAGTGGGAGGGAACGATAGTAATTGAGCATTAGAGATCACAACACATGAAGATAGATCTGACAGCTCGAGTTCCATTGAAACCCACATGGTGACAAAATAAATTTCCTGTCTGCGGTAGTTATCTTTCACCTTAAGCCCCCACTTACAATCTCTTATCCCTTCATTGAGTAGCTCCGAGTCAATCCTGACATGGCATGTGGGTGAGCCGAGGGCAAATACGCAGTAGAATGCAGACGGCTGCAGCCCTGCGTTTGACAAAACCCTTCAGCTGTACATGTGCAGCGTTCCAGTAGACTAAATAGTTTTTTTTGTGTGAAAATGCTGAGGTGAGGAGATTGTTACTGTATCAGATACAGACACTTATGGGATTTGACTAATGAATTCCCCAATCTTTTTGGATTACTTCCTTTTGTTGGAGGATTCTGGCGAGATGTCAGAGGCTGACAGAACGCAGGAGGCTGGAAATTCTTGCTCATTTGCAGTGAACTACTTCAAGAGGTGCTGCACTGTAAGGGACAGCAGGCCTCTGTGACAGAATGGGTCTGGCGTTTGTTGGGTCACACTTTTTCTAGCCGTGAGTCTGCTTTTCTTGAAGTCATTTTTGCTTTGCTTGCTGACTGTTTTACATTGTCCCCATCATGCAGTGAGCTGTAGTGCTTTACCCTTGCAGAACAATTTATATCAGGAAACCGCTAAAGGCTTTTAAGTAGTAACTTGTCAAATTACTTTTGCAGAGATAAATTGGCTTGTTCCTTCCCTCCCAGTTTTCTCCCTTCCTCTTTTAAAGGTGATGTCTTTTGCAGAGACGTAGCTCCACTGACAGTCCAACTATACATTGAGCAGGTAGTGAGCCCAGACAATGAGTGCCCAGAGTAAGTCAGTGCCACTGATGCTGAGATTCTGCCTTCAGCTGAAGTAGGCATATTGACCCAGCTTGCAGGAGTCTCTGAATTGTTATTCTGGTGGAAGGATTACCACAATTGGCATCAGTGCCCTCAGAAGTCATGAAATGGGTTAGAAATAAATTCACCGAATGGCCCCAGCTGGCAGTCCACTTGTGGGGGCATTGGATAACTGCATACGTTGCTCTCATTCACTGTCTAGACACTTTGTTCCTGAATAATAGTTGTGTCGTTGATGTTCAGTAGGGCACCCTGCACCTATGGAAACCCCAATAAGAGAGTTTTTTTTAATTTTTTTTATAAATTTAGATTACCCAATTATTTTTTTCTATTAAGGGGCAATTTAGCGTGACCAATCCACCTACTCTGCACATTTTTGGGTTGTGGGGGCGAAACCCACGCAGACATGGGGAGAATGTGCAAACTCCACACGGACAGTGACCCAGAGCCGGGATCGAACCTGGGACCTCAGCGCCGTGAGGCGGATGTGCTAACCACTAGGCCACCGTGCTGCCCTCCCAATAAGAGAGTTGATAGCTTTGGGAGTGAAGAGGAGAAATGTGAGCCAGCACGGGTATTGGTTGAGGATGGGGTCATATTTCGACTGCAATTTAGAATATCCTGCCCATTCAAGCAACCCAGTGCTCACGTGTAAATAACAGCCACCAGCGTGAGGTGCTGGAGAGCCGCTGCTGCCTCTGGGTCTCCAGCCCAGCAAGGCCCTGTGCTGGAGTAGCAAATGGTTGAGTGCTCCTGTTTTGTGTCAATACATTAGGTTTCATGTAGGATTTGCAAACAAGAATCTCAGTCTGAAGCGAAACAACGGCTACTCCCCCAATGCAAACGCAGGGCTGAAGAGGGTCTCAAGCAGTTAAAAGATCTTTTTCCATCACTGGGAAGAAAAACATTGCACAGGGTTTTTTTTTGAACCACATAATGAATCCTGATATACAACAGCAGTGTCATTCACACAGGAAAACATCCATCAACTGTCTGTAAGCCGTCAATAATCACCTTCCATTACGATCATATTGCATCTTTAAAGTAGATGGCAGAAGTCCAACTTTTCTTCATTCCTTCCGTTCCTGTACATTTGGAACCTACTGTGCACAATCTGCTGTATTAGATTTTCCTTTGCAGAGAGGGAAAGGTATCTCATAAATAACGCAGGGCAGGCCATGAAACCAAGACGGCCTGCAGGAAAATGTCTGGAAACCTCGGGCTGTTAGAAGGACCTTGCTGAGCTGCCTGGTGATGCTGCTTGTCAGCACTCCCCTCACACCTCCTGAGGTTATTTTCTTTGTGGGCTGGAGAGGGAAATTGATTTTTGTTTGGAAACGGATTATGCAGTGAATGAAGAGTGGAATGAGGCTTTGCTGAAGGATTGACAGAAGGGGAGACTTGGATTTGGTGGTATTACCTCAGGATAAGGTGAAACAAAAGGTTTCCTCACCACACTCTCTCATTATCGTCTTGCCTGCAAGAGTGTCCTCGGCCCCTGACATGATGTTCCAATAAGAAACGGTTGAAAGATGGAGCTTCTGTTTCAATCAAAATGCACTCAGCATCTCTGATGCTCATTTGGTCAGTAGACTAGTGTGAAGCTGAGCCATGAAGTGTGGATGGGTTGTAGGATCCATCTCCAGAACATGCTGATCTCTAGAACAGCAGTCGGCCACTATGGCTGACTTCACTATCCCTGGATTAGGAAGCAAGGGGAAAAGTCAGCCTATGTTATATTCCTCCATTCATACCAACATGTGTGATGCTGGTTGAGAATTGAATCAGTATGTATTGCTGCTCCATCAAGGCATTCTTCCATAGCATCTCATTTAATAATTTGCTGACCATTGGTCTTCCTTCCATGTGGCTTACTGGACCATAAGACATAGGAGCACATTTAGGCCACTCCACCCATTGAGTCTGCTCCACCATTCAATTGTAGCTGATATTTTTCTCATCCCCATTCTCCTGCCTTCTCCCAATAACCCCTGATCCCCTTATTACTCAAGAACCTATCTATCTCAGTCTTAAAGACACTCAGAGATTTGGCCTCCACAGTCTTCTGCAGCAAAGAGTTCACCACCACAGATTCACCACCCTCTGGCTGAAGAAAATCCTCCTCATCTCTGTTTAAAAGGATCATTCCTTTAGTCTGAGATTATGTCCTCGGGTTCTAGTTTTTCCTACAAGTGGAAACGTCCCATCCACATCCACTCTATCCAGGCCTCTCAGTGTCCTGTAAGTTTCAATAAGATCCCCCTTTCATCCTTCCAAACTCCAACGAATACAGACCCAGAGTTCTCAACCATCCATACAACAGACAACAAAAAACAAGCTCTTCATTCCAGGAATCATACTTGTGACCGTCCTCCGGACCCTTTCTAAGGCCAGCTCATCCTTCCTTACATACAGGGCCCAAAACTGCTCACAATACTCCAAATAGGGTCTGACCAGAGCCTTATACAGCCAAATCCTCTGGTCAGCGTGGTGCGATGCTTCGTTGGGTTAGCCCACCAGAGAACCTTGTTTGGAATACCCGAGATGGACTTTAAAGTTAATAACAGGGCCAACGGGGCAGCACAGTGGTGCAGTGGTTAGCACTGCTGTCTCATGACGCCGAGGACCAGGGTTCAACCCCAATCCCAGGTCACTGTCCGTGTAGGGTTTGCACATTCTCCCCGTGTCTGTGTTGGTCTCACCCCCACAACCCAAGATGTGCAGGATAGGTGAATTGACCACGCTAAATTGCCCCTTAATTGGGAAAAAAATTAGATACTCTAAATTTATTTTTAAAAAATAACAGGGCCAGCTACATTGCCATTGATTATTGAATAACCTGATGGCATTCAAAGTCTACATTCATTTTTTAAAAAAAATTTAGAGTACCCAATTATTTTTTCCAATTAAGGGGCAATTTAGCGTGGCCAATCCACCTATCCTGCACATCTTTTTGGGTTGTGGGAATGTGCAAACTCCACACAGACAGTGACCCAGGGCCGGGATTCAAACCCGGGTCCTCAGCGCCGTAGGCAGCAATGCTAACCACTGTGCCACCGTGCTGCCCAAAAGTCTACATTCATTACATGAAAATTGAGGTCTTCTGGAGAGATTGCTGGGATTCTGGTGTTCCCAGCAAAGTGTCTTTACGAGAGAGCTGACATAAAAACCTCTTTAGGTCGTGGTTTATGGGTTCTCTTGCCATCTGCTTCATCATAGGTTGAAAGTTCGAACGTGACAACATTTCTCACTGTTGAAGCTCTTTACAAAGGGAGTGACAATGTAACGTTAAAGCCAGCATAATGTTAAGGCGGTGTGACAGTTCTCTTTCCTGCCATTTACCTCTCTTGGCCCTGCTTCACACATTGTAGTGCCAAAACCAGCCCAGTACAAACTGAGACTAGCTGGGGATGGCCAAAATTCTGAACATACCATGCTTTTTCCGCTCATTGTCATCTCTGTGATTAATGGTGTCGTTGATTTAAAGTCAGACAATTGTCAGCTTTTCCTGACAGAAGTATAAAAAGAAACACAGAGTCCCCCACCCTTCTGCACATTGAGTCGATTTAAATATGTATTTCTGATTGAAACACACTTGTAATCAAGCGTATGCAGAGAGGTGCACCCATGAGTGAAGCTGTGTGTGTGTGTGAGACCATGTTGCTATTGTGAAACCCGAGTGTCTGGGTAGATAGGGATTCCTCTGGGGTTTGTCAGAACAAGACAGGAAGGGGCAAATGTAATTGTTAACTTTTTTTCCCCTCTGTTTTATTAATAATTCTCCATGCATTCACTGGAACCTGTAACTGGTCACAATTCTTACCCTGCCAGCTTCAATGCACTCTTACAGAATGGCAGTATTCTCTAGGGCAGTTTGTATAATACTCAACTCTGCTGTCAGCCGCAATCTTTGGCATTCTGGCTTAATCTATCGTTCAGGGAACAGTAAGAGACTGCTGTTGACTGGTTGAGCCCAGAAGGTTTCCACCTCTCTCCTCTTGAAGGTACTGCTGAAGTTGGGGCGGGGGGGGAGGGGGGTTTCACACTCCCTCCTCACCAAAGTGGCCGTTCTTCACTTCCACAAATCTAGACAGTGGGCACTGTCAGACTATTCAACAAACAAGCTAAGCAAGGCAAATAAACAGGGAAGAACAAGGGGAACTATTTCCGCCAGTTGGGGATGTCTAGGGCAAGGGGCTATATTAGAGCGAGACATTTCTCAAATAAAATTAGTAAATACACCTTCTAAACGACAGTCGCTGCTTGATCAATGTTAAGTTTTAGATTTGAGATTGATAGATTTTTGTTGATCAAAAGGATTAAGTAATGAGGGACAAAGGCAGATATATATGCAGTGAGGTCGCAGATCAGCCATGATCTCATTGCCTGACAGAACAGGCTTGGTATGTTAAATATCCCTGTGTTTTTATATTCCTATGTGCAGTACAGAACAGTTGTAATATCACCCTATGCAGTGCATTTACTCACTTATTGAGCAGTTCAAATGACTGAGAGTTGCAAGAACTGTTGATTTAATTTTGAATTTGTAACTTAGCTCATTGAAGATCGCCACCTCTTTGTAAAAGCTGACCTTTTGTTTTTATAACAAATGGCTATAGTTAGAAATAATAAAGAATTTGATTTGCAAATGCAACGTAATGTGCTCGAAGTGCAGGGCTACGTTCTGCTGGTGAAGGCAGTGAGGAGCTGTGCTATTGTAGGCCCCATTGATTCCAGTCGCCCTCCCTGCACCATGGTTGGTTTGCTGAAATCAGGTTGGATAGTGTCAGGAAGACTGGGCCTGACTTCAGTGTCCTCTACCCTGCTAGCGCTCCCATTCCAGATCGGCACCAGAAATCAGAATTGGGTTCAGTTATGATGCTCACGCTGGAAAATATAGAGCTGGCGCTTACTGTCCAGTGCGCTCATCTGAAGGACAGGCTGCACACTGATGACTGTCTGCTAGAATGGAGGCAGCACCTTCAGGAGGAATTGAGAGGAAAATCGAAGATGGGAGAATGGAGAAACACAATTTCATATTCAGAATGAGGCGTAGGTCAGCTGAGGTGCAGAGCCTTGACCAGAGAGTATGAGCAAACCAGTATTTAACCAATTTGTTTTTGAAGCAATTAGGGCATTGTAGGGAAGAAAATCAACTTGCTCTTAACCCAAAATTGGTATTATGAGGACTTTTGTCTGTTTGAGATCTGATATCCAAATTGTTGCCTGGGCGTAAATTACTGTTAAGTGATTTGTTCTATAGTTGAGAGCGCGCTCCAGCTTCTTTCTATTATGGTAATAATTTATATAAAAAGCACATACATTAACGTCATTTTCATTGTTAAAAAGTTTCAGCAATGTTAAAGGCTGTTGTTAGACACAATTATATTTCACTTAAATTGTTAGCACTTTACAGATTGAGACTATTAGGAACAGTGAACTTTCTTTTTTTCTAAAAAGGGTGGGATATCTCTTTTTTGTTAGTCTCCCTTGGGTACATTTAAGAATATAAAAAAATACCTACAAATCAATACCCTACACAAACATTGAATCCTTTTGTGTCAAACCTTTCTTCTTCAGCTCGTATAAATATGGCAGCTAGAGTTAGGCGTGTGGGCCTGCTCATCATGGTTGAAATTTGATTGTAAATAAGTTGAGTTCAGTAAAATGGTCCAAACACGGACCAGATAATTCTCTTTCAGTTTTGAGCTTTGCTAGAATGTTTTTTAAAAATCCATCACATGGTGCTAAGTAGGCAGAAATGTTCTTTATTCCCCACCCTCCTCCCCATCCTCCATCACCCCAGTTCAGCAGCTGCTGCTAATAATAATCACAATTTTCTTTTGGAAGCTGTGATGTTGCTTTCCTCCCTTTGTGACTTTCGTTTAGCTTGGCATTCACAATTCATGTGGTACTGTTCAAAAAAGACCAAGGGGCCCGCGTGGTGGCCTCTTAGGAGGCTATGGTGTAGTGTTATTATCACTGGTCTAGCAATCTAGAGAACCAGAGCAATGTTCTTGGGTCCTGGGTTCAAATTCCAACATGGAAAATGGTAAAACATGAATTAAATAATAATCTCAAACCATGAAACCATTGTCATAAAAGCCCATCTGGTTCACTAATATAGTTTAGGGAAGGAAATCTGCTGTATTTACATGGTCTGGCTTACACCTGGCTCCGGACCCATAGCAATCTGGCTGACTCTTAAATGCCATCTATAAATCAGGGCAGTTAGGGACAGGCAATAAGTGTTGGCCCAGCCAACAAAAACTTACCTCCTACCTCATTACTGTGTGCAGTGGTTGCCTTCATAACAGCACCTTGTAAGGAACCTTTTTAAAATCCTTGTCTGATCCTGGTTCCATTTTAATGCCTGTACTGCTGGTCATTTTTAAAACTACAGGCCTTTGGTTTTGAACAGAAGCCTCCTCCCATTCTCCCCCCCCCCCCCCCCCCCCCCCCCCCCGCGCATGCTGCAATTTGAACTGGCCCAGGCACACCCCTTGATGCAGTGGGCTCTGCGACATAGCTCATGATGTCATTTTTATGGACTTGGCTCGCAGCCAATCCCCTCTTCTGCACTTCTGGGAAATGTTCTGTTTGGGATTGGTAGTGGCTTTCAGAAGATTCTGGAGCAAAAGGCAGGTTCCATTTTTGCTTTCTGTTTCATTCTGAGAAGGAGCTGGGCAGAAGAGTGCCAAATATCTCTCCCAGAAAGGCTAGAACTCCTTCTCTCTCTGATATCTCAGCTGGAGTGAGCAGGCCTGGACACTCTTATCAGTCCTGTCAACGTTAAATCTCTGATCAAAAGGGTACAAGCAGGCTCCAGGTAGATCTGTGACTGCCTAACCTCTGATTGGAAGGCTGGGGAAGGCACAGTGCTGATAGCTCTCCCGTGAGAAGGGGCCTTTTACTTTCTCTTCACTACAGTTAATCTTGATCTGCAGAGAGAGCAGCCAAAAATTCCTGATGCAGAGTGGATGGAAAACCCTCTTGTAAATTCTCATGGTGAGAACTTCAGTTTGACTCTGTGAGGCTGATGGTACATATGGTGGGCGCGAGGCAGAATTACACAGAACGGAGGGAAATTTTTCTGTGAAAGCCCAAATCAGTGGAGGGGAAGGTAACTTCTCAGAGGAAGCCTTGCAGCCTAAAAATTCTATTTGGAGACAAATATAAGATGATCCATACCAACCGAGATTTTAACACCTCATATCCTTGGAGCATTGCGGATTGCAAAGACAGCTACCTCAGCAGCGAAGAGTCTCATCTCTCATCGAGTTTAATCCCTGTTATTTTGAACCTTTCCTACCCTCTTCATCATGTGTCTGTCTCATGTGCATCTGGGTGGAAAGTGGGGCAGGGTTTGGGGAATAATCCAATTAGTAGACCATTGTTTTATTAAATCCATTACATGTTTTTCTCTGCTCTTGTTATAAATAAACCATTTTTAAGAAGTGTTACTTGCAAATCTGGTGTCTATAAGCCATTGGAGCAGTTGAGCGTCAAAGATCTCAGGAAAACATATGAATTATTGGTCAATTCATTGATGTTGGGACTCCGGGGTCTGCTGGGCTGGAATTCACCGTGCGCTACCCAGGGTGTCGCAACAACCTCAAAGTAGAGCTTTGTGTTTCTGGGAGATGTGATCAGATGTAAATTGGTTTACGATTGCAGAATAGTTATAGTGGTTGTCTTCCTAATTCAGCGCAATGCTAGACAGCCAATGGTTTCCAACTCCGATTCTTGAATAGTTTCCAGTTTGTGTCCGTGTGCTTTAAAAAGATCATATTTTAGTGCTGGCAACATGTTATAGTAAGGCATTTCCTGACCTATTCCTTGCATCCTTCCCAATATTTCAGAGCACTGCTCTTGCCACAGCTGAGGGATATATCTTTACTCCTGGAATTAGACATGGGCGGAATTCTCCGACCATTGGGATTCTCCTTTCCCACTGGCAGCAGACCCCAGCCATGTATTCCCCAGCAAAGTGGGGTGGCTTCAATGGAAAATCACATTGATAAGCAGCAGGAAGAGATAATTTGGTTGCCAGCGAATGGCCCGCCACTGAGAAACACGCTGCTGGGGGACCAGAGAATCCCACCTATGGTACAACATAATACACTTCCTTTGCTTTTTGTTTTGCATTTGGTGCCATTGAATGCATGTACCTAGGATACATTGCTATGGGTATGTAACCCTTGGGTAGGTAATGCAAGAAGGCATTCTCCATTCATAATGTTGGGCGGTGATTGCTGCCAGGTCTTCTAGCTCTTCCCATTTCAGAGGTGCAGTCTCCAGCCCCTATGAACTGTGTCATTAAATCTCAGCTCTTACAATGTGAGGGAAAAAGGACTGGAATTACATCTCAGATGTAAGATCTCAGATCTCGGACATTGCAGATCTGAAAGGGCGCCATTAAAACCGTGTACATATTAAGACAAATCTGCCCAGTGTGAAATAGAAAAAAAACTTAGATTTGGTCAATAGGAAAGATTCATAAAGAGATCTCCATAAATTCCCCAGTCAACTATTTGAAAACTAATCTGAAATAAATCAATAGCTTGTATAACTTGAGAATGATATAATAAAGAATGTAAAGAGCAGAGAAAAATAAAGAAGGAAGTAACTTTTCTAGCTAGGGCCTGTTGTTTTTCTGGGGAATACAGTACTGAATCAAACTAATAGGAATTAGGTGAAGGGCGATCAAAACACTGCCACAAAGTTCATTTTTGGAAACAAAACTTGAGGGAAAAGCTGAAAGTGTGATCGAACAGTGAAAATGAACCTTATGCGAAACTGCTTTGCAGAACTTGAGGGTTGGGAGGATGATTGGTGGATTTGGCCTTTGGCCTTGTCCATCAGTCACTTCGTCTTCGCCCAAGCAGCCTACAATCACATCCATTATTGCTTTAAATCCAAATTGACTGTTTCTTCACATTCAATATGAATCAACAGCACTCAGTGCGAAGAGAGGACTCCGGCAAAGCACTTGTATGTTATCGTAGCAGGAAACCAATAAAAGGCTTAACGGCGGGGGATGGGAACTTAGAAACTGGAAGCAGGCTGGGGGGTAGTTGGGGTACGTAAAAGGTGAGGTACATTGGCTGACACCAAGCCAGCATGCATCAAGATAATTAAAACGCCAAAACTAAAGAAATTGGGTGCAAAATAAACACACAACTCTTCAGTTGGAGGAACTTAATCAGAAATCAAATATTTTATTAAAGTTTATACTTACTCACCGTCAGCCCTGAAGAATGTACTTTTTCACATCCAGTCTCACCATTTTATTTTGCACAAATATATAAAATATAATTGGTTTCAGGGTGCTGGCTGTACCTTGAAGCTTAGCAATGTGATTATACAATTCCTGCTAGACGCCATGTGGTTTCGATTAGCAGTAACTTGTGATTGACTGATTTCATGAGGCATGTCAACAAGAACAGATCACTAACTCACCGAAGTTACACAGGGGGAAAAAAAGTTGTTTCAAGCAAATGAATCACACAAGCCTATTGTATCGGTGACCATTTCATGATTTACCATGGGGAGTGCATTCGGGAGTTGGGGGGAGGGGGTGCGGTGGCTGGAGAATAAGGGATAACTGCTTCAGTTGCTGCCTTCTTGCGATTTCTTCACCCTTACTGAGCAGTTTGATGTTCTTGGAAATGTTTCACCTGTAGTGTGTTCATCAGCACATCTTAAATAGTGTCCTCTGGTCAACCTTTTTTCTTTTTTTTTAAATTTAGAGTACCCAATTATTATTTTTTTTTCCAATTAAGGGGCAATTTAGCATGGCCAATCCACCTAACCTGCACATCTTTGGGTTGTGGGGGCGAAACCCACGCAGACACGGGGAGAATTTGCAAACTCCACATGGACAGTGACCCAGGGCCGGCATTCGAACCTAGGTCCTCAGCGCCGCAGTCCCAGTGCTATCCACTTCGCCACCATGCTGCCTTTTCTCTGGTCAACCTAATGGTAATCATAAGCAAGTCCTTGCGAGAAGTGTGAATGGTGCAAAGATAGGGTGACTACAAAGAAGTTGAAAGTGCCATACACCGGGTGTAAACAGGTACTGAGACAGAAAAGCTCAACAGGATCTGGCGGCATCTATTAGGAGAGTTGGCAGAGTTAACGTTTCGAGTCCTCTGGCTCTTTGTCAGAACTGAAGGGTGGGGGAATGTGTTAGAACTGTAAGAGATTGCAACAAAAAGTAGCAATTTTAAGAACAAACGATGGGTGGCCTGGTGTGAGAGGGGGAGAGAGGTTTGTATTGAGGCAATACATGTATGGGATATGTTTTTAAAAGGGAGTTTAAGGTGGAGGAGAAAGGTCAAAATCTAAAGTTGCTGAACTCAATATTGAGTCCTGAGAGCTGCAATGTGCCCAACCGGAAGATGGGATGCTGCTCCTTCAGTTTGCGCCAGGCTTCACTGGAGCATTGCAGCAGGCCAAGGATGGACATGTGGGCATAAGAGCAAGGTACTGAGGTAAAATGACAGCAACAGGAATGTTGGTGTCATGCTTGAGGACTGAGGTTTTTTTTGTAAACTTAGACTCCTTAATTCTCTTTTTTTTTCAATTAAGGGGCAATTTAGCGTGGCCAATCCGCCAACCCTGCACATCTTTGGATTGTGGGGGTGAGACCCACGCAGACGTGGGAGAATGTGCAAACTCTACATTGGCAGTGACCCGGGGCCGGGATCGAACCTTGGTCCTCACCTTCTGTGACTGAGCTAACTGGTCACTTCCTGCATGTGAGCCCTAATACTGAGTGAAGTTAGGAATAGGAACTGCCTACCACTATGGTTGGCTTCCTAAAGCATGGTCACTGGGTTGAATGGTAGGTACCATTCCTACTGCAGCTCTCCCGAGGTGAAAGAATAGATCAGGATTTGACCTGGGACTTTGTTTAGTCTGTGCAGGTTGGTTATTCTCTGAGCCGCAGAAACCTTTCCTTTTAGCCACAATTTGGTAAATTTGCCTGCGGGATATTTGTGGGACTATGCTTACACAGAATTCCATTCTGTCTGCACCCTATTGCATACATCTACAGCACAGGAATTGACCGTTCAGCCCAGCTGGTTATGCCCCATTCGAGCCTCCTCCCACATTATTCCCCTCCCCTTTCAACACAGCCTTCTATTCTGTTATCGTTCATGCATTCCCCTTAAATGCAGCTATGGTATTCACGTCAAATACTATGGGCGGTATTCTCCCCGACCCGGTGGGGCGGGGGGTCCCGGTGTAGCGGAGTGGCGCCAACCACTCCGGCGTCGGGCCTTCCCAAAGGTGCGGAATTCTCCGCACCTTTGGGGGCTAGGCCCGCGCCAGAGTGGCTCCCGCTCCACCGACTGGCGCCAACGGCCTTTGGTGCCATGCCGACTGGAGTCGAGGCTGGCCGAAAGACCTTCGCTGGTCGGCGTGAGTCCGCGCATGCGCTGGAGCGTCAGCGGCCGCTGACGTCACCACCGGCGCATACGGGTGGAGGGGGTCTCTTCCGCCTCCGCCATGGTGGAGGCCATGGCGGCGGTGGAAGAAAAAGAGTGCCCCCACGGCACAGGCCCGCCCGCCGATCGGTGGGCCCAGATCGCGGGCCACACCACCGTGGGGGCACCCCCCGGGGTCCGATCGCCCCCAGGACCCCGGGGCCCGCTCGCGCCGCCTGCTCTCGCCGGCACAGAGGTGGTTTAAACCACGTCAGCGTGAGAGGCCTGACAGCGGCAGGACTTCAGCCCATCACAGGCCGGAGAATCGCCGCGGGGGCCCGCCGATAGGCGGGGCGCGATTCCCGCCCCCGCCGATTCCCGGGTGGCAGAGAATTCCGGCCACGGCGGGGGTGGGATTTACAAAGGCCCCTGGCGATGCCCCGACCTTGGGGGGGGGGGGGGGGGGGATCGGAGCATTCCGCCCTATGTTGGGTAGCGAGTGCCACATTCTCACCACTCTTTGGATAAAAAGTTTGCCCTGAAATCTCTATTATGAATTGCTTAATTATTTATTAAGTATTAAATGATTTGTTGATTATTTTATGGTTAATTATTTGCCTCAACGATGCCTCATGGTACATGTCCGCTTTGCTACTTGCCCTAACATTGCATTCAGTCCGGGTCTGGTGTGACTTCCCTGTGCCGTTCTCCTGCTGTTATGCCTGGTTTAGGGAGTGGCTGGTACCTTTGACAAGCTGAGAACTGCCTCCTGGATTTGCTCCCTCACACAAACCCGGCTACAGAAGCTCAGGCTCTGGCGGAGGTGCACAGGGTCTGCAGCTGGCTGCATTCCTGAAGTGTAAAAGCAGTTTTGATTGCTGCCTGTCACTTCTCATTCGCAACCTCATGAAGTTCCAGTTTGCTTACAAGGCTGGTTTACAACATTAACACCAGCTTGATGTTATTACCTGCTGTTACTAAAGAACGCTGGCACTAGCTTTCTCTTGCAGTGTGTAAATCAAAATCTTAGGAAATCGGAAACTGCTGACAAACCAAATCCAGTTATTTACTTAAAAGTGGACATTGCTTTCATTTAAAAACACGACGATCTTTAATGATAATCGCTGAATCACAAATACCCTTCAATGAATCCTCGATACCCCTCACTGAATCCCTGGTATCCCTCATGAATCACTGATACCCCTCACTGAATACCCGATACCCCTCACTGAATCACTGATACCCCTCACTGAATACCCGATACCCCTCACTGAATCCCCGATACCCCTCACTGAATCACAAATACCCCTCACTGAATCCCCGATACCCCTCACTGAATCACTGATACCCCTCACTGAATCCCCGATACCCCTCACTGAATCACTGATACCCCTCACTGAATCTCCGATACCTCACATGAATCACTAATATCGCTCACTGAATCCCCGATACCCCTCACCGAATCACTGATACCCTTCACTGAATCCCCGATATCCCTCATGAATCACTGATACCCCTCACTGAATTACTGATACCCTTCAGTGAATCACTGATATCCCTCACTAAATCACTGATATCCCTCACTGAATGACAGATGCCCCTCACTTAATCACAAATACCCCTCACTGAATCACTGATACCCTTCGCTGAATCACACATACCCCTCACTGAATCACAGATACCTCTCACTGAATCACAAATAGGCCTCACTGAATCACAAATACCCCTCACTGAATCACTGATACCCTTCGCTGAATCACAGATACCCCTCACTGAATCACAGATACCTCTCACTGAATTACAAATAGGCCTCACTGAATCACAAATACCCCTCACTGAATCACTGATACCCTTCGCTGAATCCCCGATACCGCTCACTGAATCACTGATACCCCTCACTGAATCCCAGATACCCCTCACTGAATCACTGATACCCCTCACTGAATCACAGATACCCTTCACTGAATCACAGATACCCCCCACTGAATCCCCGATACCCCTCACTGAATCACAAATACCCCTCACTGAATCACAAATACCCCTCACTGAATCTCCGATACCCCTCACTGAATCACTGATACCCCTCACTGAATCACTGATACCCCTCACTGAGTCCCCGATACCCCTCACTGAATCCACGATACCCCTCACTGAATCACTGATACCCCTCACTGAATCACAAATACCCCTCACTGAATCACTGATACCTCTCACTGAATCACTGATACCCCTCACTGAATCACAAATACCCCTCACTGAATCACTGATACCCCTCACTGAATCACTGATACCCCTCACGGAATCACTGATACCCCTCACTGAATCTCTGATACCCCGCACTGAATCACTGATACCCCGCACTGAATCACTGATACCCCTCACTGAATCACAAATAGGCCTCACTGAATCACTGATACCCCTCACTGAATCACTGATACCCCTCACTGAATCACTGATGCCCCTCACTGAATCCCAGATACCCCTCACTGAATCACTGATACCCCTCACTGAATCACAGATACCCCTCACTGAATCACTGATACCCCTCACTGAATCACAGATACCCCTCACTGAATCACAAATAGGCCTCACTGAATCACTGATACCCCTCACTGAATCACTGATATCCCTCACTGAATCATTGATGCCCCGCACTGAATCCCAGATACCCCTCACTGAATCACTGATACCACTCACTGAATCACAGATACCCCTCACTGAATCACTGATACCCCTCACTGAATCACTGATACCCCTCACTGAATCACTGATACCCCTCACTGAATCATAATGTGAGCTAGTTGCTGGTTGCTGTTAAACGGCAGAGTTTTACTTTGAGGTAAGGGGAATGAAGCATCATTCATTTTTGATGAACATTGCTGTTTCTGCAAGAATGGCAATGTTTAACAGAATGTTGATCCTGCAGTTACCCCAGTGATTTCATCACAGTGCTGGGTGGTGGGAGTGGGAGTGTTGCAGTGGCTTGGTGTTTCACATAATATTACCTAGCCATCAGGAATGTCACAATTGTCCTTAGCCACACCAGGTTCACAGTGAGAGGTGAAGTCGGGGCCCCTATCTGCTGCATGACTACCTCGATTGATTCACCGTTGACAACCGCTGCCCTGGCTCCCCCCATGGAGCATTGCTGCTGAGAGTGAGTCTCACAGGACAGCCACCCCCTGCTGAATCCCAAACAAAGCAACAACATCTTCTGTGCGGACATCTGAATTCAGTGCGATCTCGGCTGGTGTGTGGCACTGGTGGCCCTGCTTTATTCCTCCACTCGGGGATCCAAGTCTGGAGTTGTGTTTAATGTGTTTTGTTGAATATCCGATGTGCATATACACACAGAAACATCACACAGCTCATCCTTGCCGACTTCATTCCTTTTTTTTCCAGACACCTCCAGGGTAGCAGTCCCCAGTGTTAGATCAAACAGCAGGTTTCCAGTCAATATTGCAGAGTAGTACATTTATACCGTAACAAATGCATGCTGGGGTCTATGTTGTTTTATCCACGCAGTAATTAAATGCAGCTTCAAACAGTATTGAAGGTACAATTCTTTGTGCTCACTGCTTAATTAGTTTTGCCTTGTCCTCGAAGTGTCCCATCACAGCCCAATCAATAGCACTCTGGAGAACCCTCAACTGATAATGGAAACAGATCTGACTGCCTTGAGGTGGAATCCGGACAGTCTTTAAGCTTAGAAAAATAGTTCCAATAAATGTATCAACAGTCATATAAAACTCTGGCCATTAATCTTGTCAGGGTAGGAAATATAATGAGTGGTTTTAATTGAAGTTTATTTCTTTGAGTGTAGTTGGTTTATTAGGTGGAAAGTGATTCAGTAGTAAATTGTAACTGTGGAAATCTGCTTAAATGCAGTAGCCTGCAAAGCATTTTAATGCATAAGCCTGATAGATGTGGAAAATAGAGGCGTCTATGGAATTTTACTGTATATTTTATTGATGCCTACACTGTACAAATCATTGTGTTTTATTTGGTTGCTGAGTGGAGCATTAATCCTTGATAAAGTCTCTCTTCCAAAAAAAAGCACATTGGTTTTTTTACTTTGGCATTATAAGGGTTCTTAAAAGGGGTTGGCCAGCCAGTCCTGAAGGAGGTTTAATGTGAATGGGCTGTAGTCAGCAGAAAACAGGCGGTTCTCCCACCTATGAATTGTGGCTTGTTTGTTGTCGATCGAGTGCGATGATTCTGCTAAGTACACGAAAGCGGTTTGATGTCTGACGGTTGTAACACCAAAGATGCTCAGGGAATGGATCTCCCACCGTTTTCCAGTCAGCTGGTGTATTGAAAGCAGATGAAGGCAGGCCAGCAGCACGGTTCAATTCCCATACCAGCCTCCCCGAACAGGCGCCGGAATGTGGTGACTTGGGGCTTTTCACAGTAACTTCATTTGAAGCCTATTCGTGACAATAAGTGATTTTCATCAAAAGCAAACACGGAGTGCGATGAAATAAACATGGGGCGAGTAGTGCTGGGAAGTTGGTGTAGCATGGTCCTCCTAGAACCTAGCAACTTGTGAAATACACCTTAACAATGGACTTAATCATAGCTCCCTATTAATGGCTGCTATGTATTTATTTATCAGACTGTGATAAACTGAATGATTCTGCACCTCCTTTGAGATTTGGGGATAAAAAACACTATTGGAGGATTGGAACTGCAGTCTCATAGTCCTATCTCTAACTCTTACTCCCTTCACTGGCTAAATGATGTAATTTTCCTCTGTATTCTATGATAGAAGAGAGAGTAAATGTATTCAAATCTGCCCTGAAACTCAATTTTAGTTGCAAAATGCTCATGATAAAGAGAGCATCTCATGTGGTCTTTCTAACAGAAGGGGAAAAGCATATACATTTGATCTTGGTAGTATCCGAGAGTGCTATGGAGAGGGATGTATTATAAAGAAGGTTTACTATATTGTTTCTGTCTTACAGGAGGGCAATATTAGTCTGGTATTCTATATCAGAGGTTGTGGGGTATCTCAAGGCTTGCTTAATATGTCCAAGTTTTATCTTTAAAGAGTTAATCCAGGGCAGCACAGTGGCACAGTGGTTAGCACTGCTGCTTCACGGCGTCGATTACCCAGATTTGATCCCGGACCCAGGTCATTGTCTGTGCGGAGTTTATACATTCTCCCTTTGTCTGCGTGGGTCTCGCCCCCATAACCCAAAGAGATGCGCGGGATAGGTGAATTGGTCACATTAAATTGCCCAGCATCTTTGAAAATCATGTGTGTGTCTCTATAAATTGTGTCTTGTCACGGCGCCGATGTCCCCCGGCTCTGGGTCACAGTCCGTGTGGAGTTTGCAATTTCTCTCCGTGTTTGCGTGGGTTTCGCCCCCACAACCCAAAGACGTGCAGGCTAGGTGGATTGGCCACGCAAATTGCCCCTTAATTAGAAAAATGAATTGGGTACTCTAAATTTATTTTTGAAAAAACTCTGCTATTGGGATATCATGATGCCAATCTATATTGCAAACCTCATTTTATCTTCTAACCATATAACAATCAAAAGGATGTGAATTTGTATTGCAGGCAAATGGTCAGAAAAAAAAATCCCCCACCCCACTGTGAATAAAGCACTCAGAGTAATAGAGACCAAGATATCCCAAATCTTCACTGGGCCAGCTGATCTCTCAAGTTTGGGCAGAGATAGGCAGCACAGTGGCGCAGTGGTTAGCATTGCTGCCTCACAGCACCGAGGTCCCATGTTTGATCCCGGCTCTGGGTCACTGTCCGTGTGGAGTTTGCACATTCTCCCCATGTTTGCGTGGGTTTCGCCCCCACAACCCAAAGGTGTGCAGGCTAGGTGGATTGGCCACACTAAATTGCCCCTTAATTGGAAAAAATGAATTGGGTACTCTAAATAAAGTTTGAGCAGAGTGCTCATGTCAGGTGCTCGATTTGATTTCAGCACCACTAGAGCGACAGTAAAAAAAATAGCAGCTAGCACTTTTGCTTCTAAGTGTGGCACAAGTATGGTTGGGTCATGACTGTATTTGGTAATGATGCCCCAAAGTTTAAATAGTTTGCTGACATTGACTGTCCCGGACCAAAAACAAAACAGTTCTCATTTTGTTTTGGAGGATATCTGTGAAATTGACCATCCAGTGGTTGAAGCATTCAGGAGAATAGGAAGAAAAGGGACAAAATTGCCCCAAAGTGTGATACAATTGTGACAGTCAAAAAACAGTCAGCAGTTTCTAATTGAGGGAGGCCCCTGTGGAGAGAAATGTCCCATCTGACTGTGATCTAAGCACTTAATGATGTTATTCTTCAGCACTTTGATGTTTATAGAAAGTGGGATTTTTACATTGCAGTCTGGTGAGATTGTTGCTGTTTGGCTGCTTCCCTTTGCAACCCCTCAACTCCTAATAACCTTCTACAGACACACTACGCTAGCACGAGTGAACCGAAGCCAGCACTTTTTATGCTAATTATTTTGTTTGTTAATTACCTGCCAATAAACAAATGGCAGCGGGAGGAATTTGCCAGGTTCTGGCGCATCGTGTCTCTCTTCACGCCAGCTGAGACACAAGAGTTGTTCTTTTATAAGATGGGAAGCCCCCATTGCCAGTTCTCAGTCTCAAGTGGCACTTGACAAAAGAATGTGGCTGGCCTGGTGGCAACACGTCGCGACAAGCTCGGAGAGACTGTGAAGTGTTAAAATGTTTACATAAGGAGTGCCAATAGTCATTAGCATGTGAGGAGGAATGCTTCTAAACATGCATGCTGGTTCACTTTCCAAAGGCAGGCAGCCCGCACAAAGGATTGCTAGTTGGAATAAAGCCACTTGCTTTTAAGTATCTCTTTTTTTACTCAACTAGTAGTAATTGAGTCAACTAATAGTGATTGATTGACACTCACGAAAGCTGTAAATCAGGACTGTACCTAATTGTACTGTTTGATATTTCACCGTTTCCAAAGGGAAGATGCTTGTTACTGAATACTCTTTCTCTCTGAGATTTTTCCCACTCTTGGTGGGAAAAATTTCTGCTAAGCGTTGTTCACCCTCTGTCCTGCTCCCACGGATGGGAAGGCTGGTAGGGGACTGGTTTATGAAAAATTTTGTCACTCCCCACCTGGGCATCTGGTGCACGAACATCACTTGAGTTGACTTATGCTGCCAATCTTTATCTATCTCTACTTTTTGTACTTTGCCTTTTTTTGAAAGCAAAGCCTAATTTTTGCCTGAGCACTTTGTGGCAATGTGTGTTGACTAATACCTTGAGACTTTCTGTTCCCTGATCTACATATACTGGAAACTATTGTCAATGGTGTTGTGACACATGGGCTAACACACACAAATCAAAATCTTCTGTCTATTTTAATAGCGGTGTTAATCTGACCAAGAACAATGTATGAATGATTTAAATGTATTTTAATTAATGATCGGCAGGAATACTGGAAACTACAAAGCTTTGAAATCAAAAACAGTGCTATAAAAAGCATTGGATTAGCCAAGCAAGACCTGAAGTGATCCAGTGAATCCATTTATAATCCAGACCCGTCACAGATGCAAAGTCACATTTGTTACAGCCAGCAACCATAACAAAATGAACTAACTGTCTGAAATTTAGTAGCCCAGCCAATATTTTGGTAGCCTGACTTCGTTGAACTTTGCCCCTTCCTTGAACTAATTTGCTTTGACTGGGTAACTTTCACGACTCTCAATGGGGCAATGGATGAAAATCTCTCAAGGGATCAAGATAGTGCCTCTTTCAACTGAAAATGCCATTTGGCATCACCTTAGTTCTAAGATTCGGATGCAATTGCAGTTCGACGAGACAGTGAGAGTTTGGTGACTGTGCCTCAATTGGTACATTCCTTCTAAAAGTGACATTTCAAGAGGTAAAGACTGAAGGAATTGTGTTGTTTGCAGATTGTCACAGGAGACAGTTCAAAATGTTAGTTACTAGCCATTGAATGGACTTGGCATACATGCTGGAATATTTTAAAAGTAACCCATGTAAATTTATTTAAAACTTTTTATAAACATTTGTAGAATTTGACAGCAAATACTGCTATATCTCCTCAACTACAGTCTTGGCTTTGATGCATGCAGTTTATCCAAGATGATCTTACTTGAAAAAGTTTACTGTCACTCGTTACAATAACGATGACATTGGTGTTGAGAAAACATGAACAGGCAGCTCACCTCACACCATGGTGTGAGTCCTGAGAAAACCACTAGTGATACCCTGCACAAGGCCTATGGATCTTCCCGAACAGCAGACTTTGCTCCTCTCAACATATGGGGCAGTCGTGATGTTGCAGTTGGCCTTTTTGACTGGGGAAGGGAGAGAGGGAGAAAGAAAATGAGTCAGTATCCTCACTCCCACCCGAGAAGTGATTACTTTGGAAAATGCACACGTGCATTTCGTATCTGTGATGCATCATGCAGCTAAACAGCCTGTCAACACCCATCTCGGCTCATGCATGCACATTGGACACCTGGATGGTGGCGCCAAAGTGCGTAGAGCATTTACTATGATGTATGAACCTTTAGCAGAGAAAGGCAAATTTAAAAAAAATCTTTGGGTGTCATTGTTTCCAATTTACAAGTTGCAACCACTTTGAAAATATCCTAACTTGACATACGTTGCTTAGTTAGTATACATAGATAAGTAGGTCTGTCAGACTGAGAAAATTACTATTCAAAATGCATGCAAAACAAACAGTCCCAAAAAGCAAATTTACTGTTGTCTTGTGTTGATCATTATCCAGAAATAAGTTGTCTCTTCACAAAAAGTAATGTAAATATTTTTATTGATTAACTCTTCAAAGAGCAACACAACAAAGAACATTTCAATGTCCTATATTTCAAGATTGGAAGTTTGCATTAAATTATAACTATAAGTTGCTTCTAATGCCATACTTTGCAGGTGTTTTCAATGATAGAATGGCACAGTAAGATGATGTACTGCCCTGTGAATTATTATTATTTTAAAAAATAAATTTAGAGTACCCAATTCTTTTCTTTTCCAATTAAGGGGCAATTTAGTGTGGCCAATCTACCTACCCTACATATCTTTGCGTTGTGGGAGTGAAACCCACGCAGACACGGGAGGAATGTACAAATGCCACAAGGACAGTGACCCAGGGCCGGGATCGAACCCGGGTCCTCGGCGCTGTGAGGCAGCAATGCTAACCACTGCGCCACCGTGCCGCCTTGCCCTATGAATTATTACAATCATCATATCTTCACATTCCTTGGTTTCTGAAAAGTCTGTTCATGCTGTTCCTGGTTTTCATTTCAGAAGATTGCCTGATTGTGCCCCTCAATTCTCTTCCTTTGCTCCTGAAAACAGCATCCACACTCTTAACACTTTGCTGTGTTAAGTGGTTGCCTTTTTGCAACAGTTCCCTGGATGGCCTCATTGCTTCTCCCATGCATAAACCTCAAGTCATCCAGAACACCTTGGGCCATGTCCTTACTCACACTCCCATCCCTGTTGACTCGATCTTCACCAAGTTCCACTAACATCCTGGGTCCCAGAGAATTGACTTTAGTATTCTTGTCCTTGCCTTCAGAATCTTCCTTGACCGCAGTGATCTGTGTCCTCTATGCACGGTCTGGTTCTTCAATACAGGCTTACTTCTTGTCCCTTGCACCATCTGCTGCATTACTACCTACTTCCTCAGCCCTTTTCCCCTCTGCAACAGCCTTCCTTGGCATTGCTGCTTTGCTGTCTACGTCTGTGCTTCCAAAAGGGGCTAGGGGCTGGTTTAGCACAGTGGGCTAAGATAGCTGGCTTGTAATGCAGAACAAGACCAGCAGCGTGGGTTCAATTCCCGTTCCAGCCTCCCCGAACAGGCGTCGGAATGTGGCGACTAGGGGCTTTTCACAGTAACTTCATTGAAGCCTACTTGTGACAATAAGCGATTATTATTATCATTAAACCTCCTTCAAGTCCTCTTCTGCATGAGTACCATTGCTCTTTCTTGAGCCGTTTTCCTTTATTCTCTGCTCCACTTGCTATTTACTTGCCTTGTACCGCACTCTAGGATGCCTTTTTGTATGTAACAAGCATTATAGAAGTGTAAGATAATGTTGTGGATCGGCTGGCATTAGCTAGAAGCAGGAATAAGGGTGTGACAATTGTCTCTAGTGCCCATAAGCTTGGGAGAGGAAATACAATCATTGTATTAGTGGCATACCTTTGTGATCAGCACCTGGAATGATCCTCAAGGTAGAATAGTGAAGACAATAACTCCGGATCATTCAAGAATCGATTGAGTTCTTGAATGCCAGGGCATAGGTTTCAATCCAAGTACAAGCTAGTGGGCTGAATGGACTACCAGTCTGGACTTGTCTTTGGGATACCTACTGGACAGTGCTTATGTGGATGGGAGAATGGGCTATGATGTAGTCCATGGCTTCACCGGAAATCACCACCTAGTTTCACAGGGAAAGGAAGAGTGGGTGAAGTGGCAGGACATCTCCGGAATAGTAATGCGGAATGAGAAGGAAAACAGGGAGAGTGAGAAAGAAAAAAAAAATTGAATTAATCTGATTTCCAGAATACACTATTCATTTGACTCAAAATACCTTTCCGAAAAGGAGTAAAATAAAATGGAAGTACCTATTTTGTATTCACCAAGAATTAAGTGATTTTATTGCAGATCACCTTCTGAACTGATTTCTAACAATTTTGGCAAAATGTGTTGAATCTGTTGAGTGTTTGTTTTCTTATGGGAATATTTCTTGTATGGGTGTGTGCCAGTATGTTAGTGTGTGAGTAAATGAGTATGTGTGTGTGTGTGGCTGCGTGTGCGTGCACAAGTGTGCATCTGTGTATTGTTGTTTCTCAGAATCAACTGTGTCAGGAATGCATCCTTCTCATGTATATTTGATACCAGGTTCCAGCCTAATCTGATAAAGTGCACTGTGCCTGTAGTACCTTACAATAAGCCAACTGTGTTAGTGCCGGGAAAAATCAATAGCGATTTATAATTTACAATCGCAAACCTATCAGTTTTTATGGCCCCTCTATCCAGCCTCATTAATATTACATTAAGACAGACTGCAACAGGGGAAAAAATTTAAGCTAGACTTGCCTTTACATCTTGAGCCTTGGTAACGAAGTAGGCATTAATTGGGTCCAGTTTAGTGCTTTTCAAAGGCTGCTCCTTTGGTTCAAATGCATTATTAATGGCAAGTCAGGTGAATTCTTGACGATCTTTGCTAAAATAATTTATTTTTTCTGTGTAGTCTCTTCGTATTCAGATTCACATCATACTTGGAACTGTGTAATCTGAAGAGCAATTATTTAATTCAAAATAGTGACAAGGGACTGATTTGTTCACCTTAATGGGTTAACTAACAATTAAAAAAGCCCCCGTGTTTCTTTGTTTTGAAAATAAAGTTTATACAAATTAAACGTATATATTACTGTTCAATTTACTTATTTAAAAGCATAACCAATAAATACAATCTGAAAATGCTAGAAATGCTCAGCAGGCCAGGCAGAATTGATGGAGAGAAACAGATTTAATGGGCAGAATGTTTTGCCCCATTTGAGGGTGAAGTATGAAGATTGGAATGCATGAAAATCAATGTTGGCATGACAGTTTGCTGGCACCCTTTAGCATCCCCCAAGAGCCATTTACCAATGCCTGGGGAGCCCCCCTGCCCCCACAGAAGTCAGGTAGCCAATTGAGGGAAGATATTTGACCTTAATTTTTTTTAAATATATTTAGTGTACCCAATTCATTTTTTCCAATTAAGGGGCAATTTAGCGTGGCCAATCCACCTAGCCTGCACATCTTTGGGTTGTGGGGGCGGAACCCACACAAACACGGGGAGACTGCGCAAACTCCACACAGACAGTGACCCAGAGCCTGGATCGAACCAAGGACCTCAGTGCCGTGAGGCAACAGGGCTAACCCACTGTGCCACCGTGCTGCCCGATATTTGACCTGAATTGGCCATTTACAGAAACTGTGGCAAATTCCACTCAGTGTGTGAACCCCCTCGTGGCTTTGGAGGCCTCCTGGTGGCAGATTGGGTTGGAGGAGCAAGTGCAGGCCCTTCATGGACCCTCCCACCCACTGCTACAGCTGTGACCATCGGCTTCCCTGTAGAGTAATTTCCCAACATGACAGTAGCCCAGCTGCTATGGCCATTTCTTCACGGTCAGGGAAGCACCCCCTCTATTCCTTACCAGCAATAGCAAGCCGCAGACCCTTCCACGATAGAGTAGAAGGTCTCCTATTGGTCATCCAGCTTCAAGAGCCAACCCACCCTCCTTCATTGGATGGTGACCCTGCCCTCCAGCCATTGATTAGCCAGCTGGGGGAAAATAATTGTTGGCTAATTGTTTCCCAAACCATGTGGGATGGGATTCCCATTTGATCCCGACATTGGGACCCCAGCCCAAAATCCTGCCAACATTTCAGGCCAATGACAGCTCTGATGAAGGATCATCAAGCTGAAATGCTAACTCTGTTTCTCTTTCCACAGATGCTGCCAGACCTGTTGAGTATTTCTATTTTCTACTTTTATGTTGGCTTTCCAACATCTAGGGGGCAATCTGATGTTAACAGTATAGAGTCCGGTATGGGTGAGATTAGCGGGTTGTTCCCGTGAATGGCCTTGCTATCTAATGGCACTCTGTTTTTTTTGGTGACCTGGTGGCCCCCCCAACCCATCCCCCCCCCCCCCCCCCCCCCAAGCCCCCCGAAGCCGACGAACAGGAAGAGATTGTGAAATCATTTTAAAATGGGGATCCTCTGAACCCCGCTCCCCATCGCACACGGACAGGGCACTCTGGGCTCGATCCCTGGCACAAGCAAAATACCAGCCTGGCACATTTGGCATTGCCAGCATGGCACACTGGCAGGTTATGCTTCCAAGATGGCTTTGCCAAAGTGCCAGGGTGCCAGGCTAGCAGTGCCAAAGTGCTTGGGTGGCACCAGTGGTGCCAGAGTACCACCCTACCTGGAAGCTGACCATCCATGGCCCTCGGGTCGCCTGGGAGGCCCATCAAGTACCATTCCACCTGGTGCCGGTCTTGCTGACCTATATTGAACTGCTCCCAGTTGGGGTCTCCTCAGCGAGGCCGATGTGACCCGATGTGAGCATGGCTAAGTGCGTTCTTAAACTCACTTAGCCGTGCGAGACTGGTTCCCACTCATTGTGGACATCACGCGAGATCTGGTTAGGTCTCGTGAGGTGTAATGGCCATCAGGAATCCTGGGAGAAGTCTCACCCATGATCTGCCGGCCATGTAACGCCCTGGTTCCGGCAGAATGTGGCTGGATTTTCTCTTGACACTGCACTTATTACATAACAGATGTAACAGCAAGTAACACAGAACAGAAGGCCCCAGGATTTGAACCTTTGTCTTTGCTGTATTAAATGCTCTCATCCAGGGTATCATTTATCAGTGCCACAATAGATATCAGCACTCTTAGACTGGGGAAATGAATAGCCAGCCATGCTGGACAATATACCTATGTGGACATTGTATGCAACATAGGATTCCACTGTGACACTTTCTTTCACTATCCAGCCCTACCCGCCATTTGTCTAACAGCTTGACAACAGTTGTTTATTTTTTTGTAAATTTAGAGTACCCAATTATTGTTTTCCAATTAAGGGGCAATTCATTCATTTTTAATTTTTTAACTTTTAATTTTATTTAGAGTATCCAATTTTTTTCCCCAATTAACGGGCAATTTAGCGTGGCCAATTCACCTACCCCGCACATCTTTGGAGTGTGGGAGGGCAGCACAGTGGCGCAGTGGTTAGCACGGCTGCCTCACGGCGCCGAGGTCCCAAGTTCAATCCCGGCTCTGGGTCACTGTCCGTGTGGAATTTGCACATTCTCCCCGTGTTTGCATGAGTTTTGCTCCCACAACCCAAAGATGTGCAGTGTAGGTTGATTGGCCACGCTAAATTGCCCCTTAATTGGAAAAAATGAATTGGGTACTCTAAACCTATTACAAAAAAAGAAAAAAAAAGAATCTTTGGGCTGTGGGTGCGAGGCCCAAGCAGACACTGAATGTGCAAACTGCAGACAGACAGTGACCCGGGGCCAGGATTGAACCCGGATCTTTGGCACCATGAGGTACAGTACAGTACTAACCACTACACCACCGTGCCGCCCCTGACAACAGTTGTTTTTACATCACACAGTAAGAGCATCTACTTAGATCAGAAATTAGAGGAATAGCACTTGCTTTTGGGGAAATGGGAGATTAATAGGTCTGTATGTGAACATTTCTATTGTCCCCTGTTAGACCTTTTTCTTGCAACAATTCACTGCATATTTGTTTCAGCCCCTGAATTTGCTCTGAGGAAAAAAACACTTTAAGTCCAAATGCATAAATACCTCTATATTAAATCCTAATTTTGCTTCTTTAATAGAGGCAGTGAGTTGCCTGTTTATTTTAAATGCATTAGCATCTTAAAATTGCAACTTTGAAACTGAATATGAGATATGTTTTTATATTGAATGTATCCACCTTGGCTGAGGGGTACGAGTTAGAAGGTTGAGAGATCAAGCCACATTCCCGAGACCTGAGCACAAAATCGTCTCTGACAATTTGGGCAGCACGGTAGCATAGTGGTTACCATAAATGCTTCACAGCTCCAGGGTCCCAGGTTCGATTCCCGGCTGGGTCACTGTCTGTGCGGAGTCTGCACGTCCTCCCCGTGTGTGCGTGGGTTTCCTCCGGGTGCTCCGGTTTCCTCCCACATTCCAAAGATGTGCGGGTTAGGTGGATTGGCCATGATAAATTGCACCTAAAAAAGTAAGGTTAAGGAGGGGGGGGGTTGTTGGGTTACGGGTATAGGTTGGATGTGTGGGTTTGAGTAGGGTGATCATTGCTCGGCACAACATCGAGGGCCGAAGGGCCTGTTCTGTGCTGTACTGTTCTATCTACTATCTATTAAATAACTACAGAATTGAAAGGGGTGCTTCACTGTTGGAGGTGCAGTCTTTCAGATGATGATGTTAAATTGAAGCTCTCAGTACTTTACCAATCTTTCAGAACCTTCATGGGGAGCCTTTTAGTATTAAAGATTAATCTCAGGGCAGCACGGTGGTGCAGTGGTTAGCGTTGCTGCCTCATGGCGCCGAGCTCCCAGGTTTGAACACAATTCTGGGTTACTGTCCGTGTGGAGTTTGCAAATTCTTCCCATGTTTGCGTGGGTTTCGCCCCCACAACCCAAGGACGTGCAGGTAGGGTGGCATGTGGTGCAGTGGTTAGCACTGGGACTGCGGCGCTGAGGACCCGGGTTCGAATCCCGGCCCTGCGTCACTGTCTGTGTGGAGTTTGCACATTTTCCCCATGTCTGTGTGGGTTTCACCCCAACAACCCAAAGATGTGCAGGTTAGGTGGAATGGCCATGCTAAATTGCCCCTTAATTGGGAAAAAATTAATTGGGTACTCTAAATTTTTATTTTTTTTTAAAAAAGATTAATCTCGGGACACTGCTGCGAGCAACACCCAGAGAAAAATTGCAGGGCAATAAGAAAGAAAATGATGATTTTTCATTTTGTGTGAGCAATTTTCTTTATTAGTTAGGAAAATATCAGTTTTGGAAAGAAGATGGATCAATTGGAGGTGGGGAGCTGGGAGATCATGTGATGAAATCCTCTAGAAATACTTCCAATCGGAGTTGGCGACCCTATCTCTCAAGTAATCATTCATCCAGTTGCTGCCTTTTGGGACCTTGCTGACTGTGAAGCACTTTATGAAGCCCTGAGTTTATGAAAGATGCTGCATAAAGGCAAATTTTTCCTTAAACCTCTGACTGGTGATTGACATGGTGATAGGAGAGTTGTTGCTCACTATTTGATTGGGAATATTGACCAATGCGCTTATTTTGCTGGCATATTCTGAAAGCTACTGAAGAAGTTAATTGTATCGGGCTATCCTGATGGTTTAGTGGCTGAGTCCATCATAGAAATGAATCGGACAGATCAGGAAGGTCACGACTTGACCATGTTGTGCTTATTGATCTCAGCTTATGGTATTGGGAGATCAATGTTAATCTTGGTGTCCCTTGGATAGTTAAAATCAGCCAACGCTCCCACTCCTGCCTTTATGTGAACATTAGGTTGAGGTTGAATTGAGTTTGGATGCAACGCCATTCATGATAGAATTGTTAGCGATCCTTTACTATTTAATCTCACACAGACTGTATGCGGGAGGTAGGGGAGGGCAGCTGTAGGACTCTTTTTTCAGCACCTGCAGGAATCAAAGGGATATGAAAAATAGTCAAAATCTACTTAATCAGATTATTAATGGTAAATGGTTGTTTCATCACACATAGTATGAAGCTATCGTGCATGCTAATCACTTCTCGCATTGGCATACATTATCTGTGTTAGACACTGTTCTCAGCCTTTCTGGATCCATCACTACGCCAGGTGCTGGAACGTTGCAGAGTCACTTGTCTTTTCTGGATTTCCTGACAGACACTGGCTGCAGCAAATTTTGCCGGCACATCATGAAATGGGCAGAGCGAACCATTCCAGTCACTGGCTCTGGGCCTCCCAGCTTCAAATGGGCCCATTGTGACATGCATGAAAGGGACACCACTGATGATTTACCACCTTCACACAAACATTGGCTGGTAAACAGGATAAGGTGCCAGTCAAATTAATGTGACTCTGCCAGGCAGTAAGAGATGGGCAAATGCAATAGTGAGTTATAAATTTGCTTTGAATTATTTGTTGCTATTAATATTGGGGATGTCTTAATGTTATATATATGTTCAACCAATATATCTCATTGAATAAAGCCCTGACAATTGCACCATCTGTTTTGTTCGCTATCCTAATAATTGCAACTATGATAACTGTGTGATAGCTGCGATGAATCACCACAAAATGGGTTTTATGAAGACAATGATAAAGCATTCCTGCTTGGAGAGAAAAATCTTTGTTTTCGGTGGAAAGAAAGAACAGTACTATTAATGTGTCAGTGATGTAACACGATTATTGATGTAGAGAATATTGTTCCTAAAGAGTGTAGCTGACAGTTACATGTGCAATTATAAGGGGCAGTCATTTAACAGGACTTTATGTAAAGCATATTCTGTTGCAAAAGCAGTGCTTTTTGTAATAGTGCTGTTTAATAAATACCATTTATGAACAGAATGAAAGGTATAGAACCATAAAAACCAACCATTGAAACCCAATGCCTTTCAAAACGTCTTCCAGTGAAGTACTTTTGAAATGTGGTCACAGTTGTAATGCAGGAAATGTGTCAATTTGCCCACATAAAGGTACCAAAAACAAAGCTGAACAGTCAGCTGATCAACTGTTTATCGCGTTGTCCGCTGAGGGACATTTCCAACAGCTTTCCTGCGCTTCTTCGATTATAGTGCCGTGGGATGCTTTCCTTCTCCCTGATAGGGCTGACACAGATTCAGATTTAGAATGCCTCCAACAATGTAGCACTCCATTGGAGTATCAGTCCAGATTGCTACCAGGCCTCTGCAGTAGGACTTCAACTCACAACCCTCTGATTCAGAAGTAGTGCTTATGCCAGGAACTTCAAAAGGTAAGACAGAAAATGCTCAAAGCACTCAGCAGGTCAACCAGCATCAGTCGGTAGAACAGACAAGCCGCCTGGTGTAGCCAGGCTGGAAGTTCATGGAGTACAATAGCGGGGATCCTGAACAGGATGGCTCCCAAAGCATTTCGGTCACCGGGAATACTTTGCAAGGCTGGCTGAGAGTGGATTGGTTACCTGCCAATGGAAGCAGGCAGTCAGATTCCAGGTCAGCAGTCATGCCCCCCCCCCCCCCCCCCCCCCCCCGCCCCCACCCCAGCTCTTTCTCTGGATCTACATATGGTCAATGGCCGTGGTTCGAGAGAGATGTCAGAACACACATAGCCTGGACCAATTAGCCCTACTGAGAGGGGGAGATGGGGGGTCTGCAGTGTGGAGAGTTGGTATTAAAGTGCTGCAGATAGAACATTCCTTTTTCCAAAAAGGGAAAATAAACATGAAATACCGGAAATCCACAACAGGATTGCCAATGTCTGAATCAGAAAATCTGGGTTAATATATTGAGTGTTCTGTCAAAGGCTCTACATCTGATATGTGAGCTCGTCCACAGTTACTGATCTGATTTTCTGTTCCTCTTTCCAATTTCCTCTCCTGCAGTTAAAGTGCCTGCTTTAGAATAAGAAAGCTTGTGAGTCCGACAGAGTGAGATAAATTCAACACAGATAAAATCACTTAATGGGGGTGGCTCATGAGTGTTTGGGTGGGGGTGGGCGTGGAAAGAAAGGGAAGAAAACTTTCTTTTACCGGGGACTTCATTTCAGGCAGTAAATAATTTGTGGTGTACATAAATTACTATTGATGGATGTTGCTTAATGGGAATGACATGAATCAGAGGCTGCCCAGAGGCTTTGTAGGGGCTCCTGTGTCAAAGGTTAATTGTGGGAGGAGGCTATGATGCTCTTTGTGAGTTATGTTGAGTGGGATGCTTTGCAAACATTTGAGTTCAAGACAAAGATTTTGTTCTGTTGCCTTCTGTTCGTTTGCAAGTTTAAAGGCAAGCTTGTAGAGGGAGAATGGCTGTATTCTGAAAAGGATTTTATTTCCTGCAGGTGGATTTACAACTAATCCAGACTGCCATTTGGGTGCAGTGCTGAGGGAGTGCTGTGCTGTCAGAGGTGCCAGCTTTCACATGAGATGTTCAACTGAAGCACTGTCTACCTTCTCGTGGTGGGTGTAAAACATACCCTGGCAACATTGGGGGAAGATTGCAGAGGGGGTGGTAGTTCTCCCCAGTGTCCTAGAATCATAGATTCCCTACAGTGCAGATGGAGGCCATTCATAACATCGAGTCTGCACCGACCTTCATATTATGAGCACCCTGCCCTAGCCCTACCTATCCTTTTGACACTCGGGGGGGGGGGGCAATTTAGAATGGCCAATCCACCACTGTGGGAGGAAATCGGAGCATCCAGAGGAAATTCATGCAGACACAGGTTTAATGTACAAACACCACTCAGACAGTCACCCAAGGTCGGAATCGAACCCGTGGCACTGTGAGGCCACAGTGATAACCACTGTACCACCATGCTGCCCATAATGTGGCCAATATTCATCCTCAACCAACACTTGAAATGGATTACCTCGTCATTTATCACATTGCTGTTGGTGGGAGCATGCTGTGGGAGAATTTACAGCCATTTTTCCAACAGTACAATGCTTCAAAAAGTGCTCACTTGGCTGTAGTTTTCTTTGGGATGTCTGGTGATTGTGAAAGGTGCAAGACTTTCTCTTCATGAAACAGATTGTGCTTTATTTTCCATCCATGGAAGGCCCGTTTCCATGAACACCTCGTAACACATCTTAATTGTTGGCTTTTGGCAGGATATTTGACTATAGAAGGTAGGGGGTGTGTTGAAGGATCAAAACCCATGCCCAGTCATATCCTTGTCTAATGCCTACCCACATAACCCCTTCCAGTATCCAAGGGATTGAAACCCTGATTTATATTTTTCTTTCATCACTCCAAGTGCAGTGATTGCTCCTGTTAGCTTGATTGTGAGAGATTGAATTTGGGCTATCTAGACTTGCGAGGTAAATCACTGGTGTAAATTTCCTGCTCCCACTTGCCACGGAAATCATCACATGTGGGACAGACAATTTGATGGACCATTAAAAAGTCTGTTGACATTAGGTGAGAATTTCCAACCCTGGAGCGGCCAGAACTGGAAAATCCCACCCTGAGATTTTAGGTTGCTACGTTTTTTATATTGTGGTAGATAATCTAGTCAGCTTTGGAGATTGCCTATTTGAGGGCTCAGATAGACACGGGGCGAGATTCTCCGGTATCCGGCCGGCGGGCCGGACCGGAGCCAAAGAGTGGTGTGAACCACGCCGGTGTCGGGCCGCCTAGAAGGTGCGGAATCTTCCGGCCATCGCGAGTTGGCGCATGCGCAGGAGCACCAGCGTGCTCCCAGAACCGCTGCCATGTTTCCTGCACATGTGCAGTGGGTTTCCACTCCATGCCGGCCATGGCGGAGCTTTGTGGAGGCTGGTGCGGAGGGAAAGAGTGCCTCCACGGCACAGGCCCGCCCACAGATCGGTGGGCCCTGATCACGGGCCAGGCCACCGTGAGGCCTCCCCCCCCGGGATCCAGAACCCCCCGCGCCCCGCCGGGAACTCTGCAGGCCGCCCACAGAGCCAGGTCTCGCCGGTAAGAACCTTGTGTAATTTACGCCGGCAGGACAGGCCGAAAATGGGCAGTCACTTGGCCCATCGTGGAGCGGAGAATCGCCGGGGGGTGCCGCTGCCAACGGCCCCAAACCGGCGCAAAGCGATTCCCGCCCCCGCCAAAAAACCAGCGCCGGAAAATTTAGCAGCCGACATTGGGCTGGCGGGGCGGGATTCACACCGCATCCCCCCCCTCCCCCGCCTCCCCCGGCGGGGGGATGGAGAATCCCGCCCACGGTTCCTTCTCAGTGAGATCTTTGGTTATCAGACCACAGTTAGTTTCCATAACATGTTGGTCCTATTTGTTTAAGTTACATAGTCTACCAGGGAATAAATTAATCTTTCACTATGACATGACAATCGGCCTAAGCAGTTAGGGAAAGGAAAAATCATCCAAGGTTCCCCGCTGCTAATTGTAAACCCGGCACTTATTCTGGAAGGGTGCTACACAATGAGAAAGTATATAAATATCGTGGCCATGATGATTTGAGTCGGAATGCTGAGGTCACTCAATTGATGCAAGAACATTATGCACTTTATATCTCAGAGTTATTCAGTGATAGCACTAGTTTTTTTGTGTGCAGGAACTTTATTTGCAAGAGTTTTACACAATGTTTTAAAATGTCTGCTCCATGCTTCTAGCTCTGTCTTCCAGTTCTTTCTTCAGATTTGTTTACCTTTTGTGTAGCACGGTGGCACAGTGGGTTAGCCCTGCAGCCTTACGGCGCCGAGGTCCCAGGTTCGATCCCGGCTCTGGGTCACTGTCAGTGTGGAGTTTGAACATTCTCCCCGTGTTTGCGTGGGTTTCACCCCCCACAACCCAAAGATGTGCATGTTAGGTGGATTGGCCACGCTAAATTGTCCCTGATTTGGAAAAAGATCAATTGGGTACACTAAATTTATTTTTAAAAAAAGATTTGTTTACATTTCCTGAGTCTACACCCAGGCTTAACAAATCAAGCACACTGAGCATCAACAGTAAACAGACTCACGTAATCAAACACAGAACATTTGAACCATTGAATCAAAATGTACACAGGTCTTTACAAAGATAAACAAAGGGAATTCTGGATTTTAGAAATAGTGATATAAAAATTATCATGAACCTGTTAGAAAACACTGGTTTGTCTTCAACTGGAGGATTGCGCCCAGTTCTGAGCACCACGCTTTAAGAATGATGTGACTACATTAAAGAGAGTGCAGAAAAGATTAATGGGAATTGCTTCAGGGATGAGAAACTACAGTTCTATGGATAAATCGGAGACGTGGGACTATTCTCTTCGGCGGGAAGTTCGAGAGGAGATTTGATAGAATTGTTCAAAATGATGAGGGGGCTGAACAGACTAGACAGGGACCTATTGTTGGAGTGATTGACAAAGAGAAGCACAGGTTTAAGGCAAGAGGTAAAAGCAGCAATGGCGACATGCAGAAAAACGTTTTCACGCGGCGAGTGGCTAGGATCTGGAATGCATTACCTGACCATATGGTGGAATCAGTGATTTTTCAAAAGGACATTGGATAACTAAATGAAGAAAAATCAATTGCAGAGTTTAAAAAAAAATAAATTTAGAGTACCCAATTCATTTTTTCCAATTAAGGTGCAATTTAGTGTGGCCAATCCACTTATCCTGCACATCTTTGGGTTGTGGGGGCGAAACCCACGCAAACACGGGAAGAATGTGCAAACTCCACACGGACAGTGACCCAGAGCCGGGATCGAACCTGGGACCTCGGTGCCGTGAGACAGCAGAGCTAACCCACTGCGCCACCGTGCTGCCAATTGCAGAGTTTTTTTTTAATAAATTTAGATTAGCCAATTATTTTTTCCAATTAAGGGGCAATTTAGCATGGCCAATCCACCTACTCTGCACATCTTTGGGTTGTGGGGGCGAAACCCACGCGGACACGGGGAGAATGTGCAAACTCCACACGGACAGTGACCCAGAGCCAGGATCGAACCTGGGACCTCAGCGCCGTGAGGCGGTTGTGCTAACCACTAGGCCACCGTGCTGCCCGCCAATTGCAGAGTTAAGGGCAAAAAGGCAGGGGAGTGGGACTAGGTTGGTGGCCTATGCAGAGAGTTGACAAAGACAAAATGGGCTGAATGGCCTCTTTCTATGTTACAACCATTCTATCATCCCATAAAAGAATAATTAAAAAAAAAAATGGAAGTGTGGAAATGTACTTGACCAGTATTGTCTTTCTAGTGGCCACGCCTGCACTCACTTGATGCAAGAACATTATGCACTTTAAACAGATCCATCTTAAAATCATCTCGAGAGTAGGTTAGAAATTGATCAATCTGTATAGGGTTTTGGCTGAAAGTGTGAGAAGATTTTGATGGTTGATTGACTTGGAAGAGAGGCAGAAACTAGAGCAAAAATAAAAATACGCGATCGAATACAGTAAAATAACAGTCTTCTTGAATTATATGGCTACTACAGTAACTTAGAGAATGGGAACAGTGGGAATGAAATAAGGGAATTTGTTGATTTCTCAAGTGTAGAGCTAGGAAGTGCTGTGCGACAGCCTGTGTCGTGATTGTTTTTTTAAAGCTGTTTGTTTCGATGCTGACTGACAGGTGCTATTGATTTTCTTAGTACTCTGCCGTCATCAGTTCTGAGCAGCACAGTCGGCCATATGTCGAGGTCAGAATGAGCCAGGGGTTCAGTCAGGCAGGTACCGCCAGGACCTGAGTGAAGGGCCGCTGAAGGAAAATCAATCATGTCATAAGTGGGAAGCGTCAGAACGGTTTCTCTGTATGACGGGGGTCCATCAGGGCTGTCTGAACAAGGCCGAACACTCAGAGCCGGAGAACTGTCAAGTCAGGCTTGGCGAAAAAGCTTTCAAAAGCCACTTAACCCACCAAAGCCTCTCCTTGCTAATATTTCTGTGCCCACTCAGTGAATATGACAGAATATGTACAGTCTTGTTTGCTCGCACAAGCAGCAATGTACAAATAAGCTGAAGTTCAGCATTTCAGAAAGAGTTTAAGTAAAGACACTAATTGGAGAGGACAGACATAAAGCAGGAATGATCCCCCCCCCCCCCCCCCCCCCCCCCCCCCACCCGCCCCCATCGTTAATAAGGCCAGCTAGATGGCGGGTATCACAAAAATGTCACATTTATAAAAACAGTTTGCAATGTGCGATTAACTTTTAACATGCTTTTTAGATTCCCAATTATTCCCTTTTGAATGTTTTCATTTAAACAGTTAGTGTTAATTATGTTATTGGGGGACTTGGCTGTGAGGAGTTCCTGAGCCTGGCAGTGTGAGGGAACTTCATTAACATCAACAGAGATAGAGTCATTATCACAGGAAGTTGGTACACTGCAAACAGTAATTACGAGATTTGTTTCGATACTTATAATCCAGCTTTCACCTCATACCCCTCTATACAAGACCCTGTGCTACTGACTGTACCTCAACTGATACAAATCCAGCTCCCTCACGCTCTCACTCAGTAGCCTCTGTGGTGATATGCTTCGGTCAAAGCTGCATCAAGTTGCAGCCTGTGTTCTCCCAGAGTACATAACAGAACAACCTCGATATCCAGGACCCTGTGTGACCGAATGTCTCTCCACTGATATGAATCCAGCTCCCCCACAATCTCTCTCAGTAACCTCAATATCCAGGATCCTGTGTTACTGACTGTACCTCACCTGGTTCAAATCCAGCTCCCTCACACTCCCACTCAGTGAGTGATCCCCACCCAACCAGCACCCCTGAGTTACTGACTGCATATCGACTGAAGTGAATCCAGCTGCCTCACACTATCGGAGTCGGGAACTCCTCTCAATCACTGCTCTCTTATAAACATTAGGAATTATATAACAAGTGGCAAAAACACAAATAGTTGTTTAGAGTGAACAATGTTTTGGAACTGAATTGCTGATGGTGATAATCAAGTTTTTAGTTCAGCGTGTGTTTACAAGTGGATCCAGCATTTGATTCTGAGTGCACCGTTAAGCCTAGTAAGATACAGTGCAGGTCTTTTACATGCTGCAAAACAAAATGATACAATCCCAATTAATTAATATCTCCAAAAGTGACATAGTTTTTTTCAAGTCTCAGCATTATCAATTGGGAGGAGAGAGGGACAAAGAGAACAATTTGTTATCTGCAGTTTTTAATGAGTTGAATAATTTGAAGCTCATGTATTTTTTTAATGCTGTTAATTTTCCCATTAGTAAATGCCTGATGGCTAGAGCATGATGCCTTGTGCTGTAAAAACTGGAATAGAACTAGATCTGCATGTGTATTCTGGGACTGAATGAAAAAGGTACATTCAAAGACTCTAGTGGGGTGAATTGTGAGACTCTAGTGGGGTGAATTGCATTGGGGGGGGGGGGCAGTTGGAATGTTAAAGGGGCAGTAGTGAAACTTTTCCAACAACTGAAAAGATCATCGGTTAGAGTGTAGAATGTATTACTGATTCACCCAATTCATGAACTCACAAGACAATTTTTATCCCCCATCCTGAGATTTCCATTCTTCCTCAATTATCTACCCTCATTCCTCTCCCTGAAGATATCAAAACTCACTGGGATGCAGCGGCACAGAAACTAGCCACTCTTCCACGTGTGAGACTAGACAGTGGGCATCACAAAACCTTACTTTTTCCGAGAAATTCCCCATTCTATTTAAATGCAAGTTGATGTTGTTACACAGGAAAAATAATTAAGGTCTCCCCACTACAATGGATTGTAAGGTTAGCGATTCATCGTGGCGCCATGCCCTGTGGGCATGGCACGTTCCAAATTTGATTCAAGCTCTATGCTGTTCCAAGCTGGGTAATAGGCGCACCCTCCAATTGTTCCTCAGCTTCCTGGTGTTTAGTGAGGGGGAGAAACGTTGGCCAGTATGCCTGTCCAGGTGGGAGTTAATTCACCTCTGCTGGAGTGTGTACTTGTATGGACATCGGATATGGTCAACTGGTGCAATTTCTGCCGCCAGTAATTGATACCCACCCGTACTCACCACCAGGTCTCACATGTGAAGCAGGTCCCCTTTGCGTGATTCAGGAGTACGGACTGGTCTGTACCTGTGGGACTGCTATGTTGGAAGACTGCACTAGCTGTCAGGAGGTGAGGGGAAAAACCTCAAGTAGAAACCATCGCAATAAAACAGGACAGGGGGTTGGGTGACAGAACTTAAAGTGAATAAAGCCATAATTATTTTGTAACACACTTGCTTTCTGTTCATCATGACTAAATTATTATGCTGTCCGCTGGAAGATCTTTTAACCCAGGGAACTGGCTGCCAGAGATATTCGCACAAAACACACATGATCACATTGGGAATCATTCTGATGTCTCCATGGGCATAGCGTTTGCAAATATGTTTAGACTTTCCTGTCAAAATAAGAAGGAAAGATATACAAAAGCATTTGGGCTGTTTTCCGGGTGTGGTTGTTTCTTGGAAATCAAGATTGGGTCTTAAGGTGTGAGGAGATGCAGCATAAAGGCTCTGGAACATGTGACGGCTCACTGCTGTCACCCTCTGATTGCCTTTCCAGAGTCAGAATCGACACTGAAATCAGGCCATTTGATCCATCACATCCAAAGCCTTTCTTAGTTTCGAGGAGTGAAATAGCAGATTGCTTTCCAATGTGTACTCTGCCCAGGTTTACTTTCTGCAAAGGTCGATGGTGAATGGTTAATCTCTTTTAAAAATAAATTTAGAGTACCCAATTATTTATTTTCCAATTAAGGTGCAATTTAGCATGGCCAATCCACCTAACCTGCACATCTGTGGGTTGTGGGGGTGAAACCCAAGCAGGCACAGGGAGAATGTGCAAACTCCACATGGACAGTGACCCAGGGCTGGGATTCGAACCTGGGTCCTCAGCGCCGTAGGCAGCAGTGCTAACCATTGTGCCACATGACACCTCTGTGAATGGTTAATCTTTACTGTCTGCTTTCTGTCCCGGCTGAAGCTGAATTCTTGCCCCTTCTGTTTTCATTATGTCTGCGTTGGTCTCACCCCCACAACTCAAAGATGTGCAGGGTAGGTGAATTGGCCTTGCCAAATTGCTCCTCAAATGGGAAAAAAATTGGGCACTTTGAATTAAAAAAAAAGAATTTCAGTGCTTTAAATGAATAATGAGATCAAATACCTGGCTCCCTCCAAGTCCCGTTCTTTTATTACCTCGACAGCAGTGTGCGAACCTGCATCACACGACTGTTGCACTTGAAGAAGAGGGCTCATGCCACCTTCTCAAAGGCATCTGGGGGTGAGCAATAAATGCCAACCTTGCTGTTGATGCCTTTTCCCTGAGAATGAATTGGGGGGAAAAAAGCACATTGTATCACAATGAACAAACATCATGTCACTTTGCACAGTGAATCTGTCTTTGGCTAAGTAAGGTCAGCGATTTGCAACAGGTCTTGCATATTTTAGTTCACTGTCGTTTTAAGGTTGAGCATTCTGTCCAAATTTCAACTTTTGCCACCAAATACAAACTGGTTATGCAAATATGCCAGTGGTAGCACAGCAGTGCCTCCAATAGGAGGGCAATGTAATTACAGCGTTATAGGTTTACATAGGTCATCCCCATTTAATGGGAAATTAGGTAAGTTTTTAATATATATATATATATATTAAAAATTTAGCTATATAAATAAACATGCTTACGAAACATACGAATAATGGATATCCTGAAAACACATTTAGAGAAACGCCCTCATCAGCAATGCCTTTTTTGCTGAACACTCAGCTGTTGAGATGACAAAAGAGTCCATTGCGTAAAACTAGGGTTAGATAATGGGGAAGATATTGTTCATCTATTTGGAACCATGGTTGTTAAGTATAGAACAAATAATTTTGCTGCATTGTAAACACCCGGTGACAAACCAAATTACCAAAAGTTTTTTAAAAATTAAAATGAGTAATTGCCAGAAGAGTCCAGTGTGTTTGGAAACCCCAGGGTCCTAAAAAAAAACTAATTAGATATTTTGTTCCTTTTCCCTTCAGAGATAAACAAGCTGCATCGCTCCTTCAAAAAAAAATTTGAAAATATTTTTTATTAAATTGGCACAAGTATCTGTTACCTCATAATTTTCCCCAGGTGACTAGTGTCACCATGGCAATTTCCGGCCTTAATGAAGGAAACCTAATTAGCAAAAGACTCACTGATTGGTTTGCTGGTATAATTAACACAGGTGATGCTAATTAATTCCTAGGAAACCAGCAGTTCATGGAAAATAAGCAGAGCTTTGCAATATTGCTTATTGGACCATGACATTTGGAAAGAATATTTTGAAGGGTGTATAATATGTTTTGGTAGGTCACACAGTTGCTGTTTGCATTAAAGAAAATTACTGCAAAGTATTTCCCATACTTTGATTGGATTCTTTCCCACCCTCACCCACCTCCCTCCCCCGCCACATTGGTTATTTTTACATTTGTGCTCACCTGGGAGATCATGTTCCATCGAGCACTGGGGGGAAAAAACAACAGACAGATCACATTTTCTTTTAAAAGTGAAGGACTGGGAAGTGGGGGCGAGGGCGGTAAAGGAGTGGGGGGTGGGGGGAGCGATGGGGCACAGGAGAAGGGGAGGAGGGCAGAGACACCAACCAAGATGCAGGGCAAGCAAGTGGGTGCGACCACATCAAATGTGCACCCAGGTGATGCCTTACACACCCCTGGTATGTTTTAGTACCAGGAGGAGATATATACAAAGTAGGTACGACACGGATGGGGAAGCCAGTTTTTGGGGGGCCGGAAGCCAGGGTCCCCGTATCTATCTGTGCACACATACTCTCATATACATACCTATGTCTGTTTCTACAGTGGTGCTTTTCTTTGCTTTTTTTCCCCCTGTCTTTGCCATTGGAGTACCCAATTATTTTATTTTCAATTAAGGGGAAATTTATAATAGCCAATCCACGTGTTAACCACTGCACCACCGTGCTACCCTCTATTGTAAATATGTATATATATATTTCCACTCTGTAGCTATCTCTGTACGACTGTGTAATGTTCGTTGCAATATTATTATAAATACCAATCAATAAAAATACTTTTTTTTTCAAAAAGTGAAGGACTAATGCAAGTATGCACCAAGACCGGGAAGGATAAGAAAAGGCTAGTACTTTTCACATCCTTGAGACATGCCAAAGTACTTCACAGCCAATGGATCATTACTGAAGTGTAGTCACCGTTGCTGTTTAGGCAACGTGATAACTAATTTGTGACTAGCAAGGCCCCACAAACTGTACGGCATGGTGGCACAGTGGTTAGCACTGCTGCCTCACAGCGCCAGGAAGCCAGGTTCGATTCTGGCCTTGGGTGACTGTTTGTGTGGAGTTTGCACATTCTCCCCGTGTCTGCGTGGGTTTCCTCCGGGTGCTCCGGTTTCATCCCACAGTCCAAAGATGTGCGGGTTAGGTGGATTGGACATGTTAAATTGCCCCGTAGTGTTCAGGGATGTGCAGGTTAGGTTACGGGGTTAGGGGATAGGGTGGGATGGGTGAGGGAGTGGACCCGAGTAGAATGTTCTTTTGGAGGGCCGTGCAGACTTGATGGACCAAATGGCTTCCTTCTGCACTGTGGTGATTCTATTCTATGAGCTAATGAGCAGTTAACCTGTTTTGGCAACTTTAGTTAGGTAGCTAAAGAGAATTCAATCAAAGTCTCTCCTGTGCCTATTCCCCATCCTTGTGATTCCTGTTGGCTGTGGATCGGGTGTGAGCAGCCTTGGACTCAGCTGTGATGCCCACTGCAGTCAAACAGTCTGTTGATTCTGACTGTTTTAGCTCTTGAGCAAGTTAGCATGTGCTGGTACCTGTAGAAACATGCCACAACCTGAGTTCGCTTTTGAAGAAAAAGGTGTGCAATTAAAAATAACAATATTGATGCTATCACTACACTTTTCTTGCCTCTTTTTTTATATATTTTTTTTTAAATTTAGATTAGCCAATTATTTTTTCCAATTAAGGGGCAATTTAGCGTGGCCAATCCACCTACTCTGCACATTTTTGGGTTGTGGGGGCGAAACCCACGCAGACACGGGGAGAATGTGCAAACTCCACACGGACAGTGACCCAGAGCCGGGATCGAACCTGGGACCTCAGCGCCGTGAGGCGGTTGTGCTAACCACTAGGCCACCGTGCTGCCCCTTTTCTTGCCTCTTTTACTGCCCATTACTTTTTTAAAATAAATTTAGAGTACCCAATTATTTTTTTTTCCCAATTAAGGGGCATTTAGCATGGCCAATCCACCTAACCTGCACATCTTTGGATTGTGGGGGTGAAACCCAAGCAGACACGGGGAGAATGCGCAAACTCCCCATGGACAGTGATCCAGGGCTGGGATTCAAACCCGGGTACTCAGCCCCGTAGTCCCAGTGCTACCACTGCACCACGTGCCACCCGTACTGCCCTTTACTTCTGACGTGGCATCATTTTGACTGTTGACTTCTCTGCGCAGATCCGGCCAAGCGAAGCGGGGTATAGGGTGGGAGCAGGGAACCTAGTCTAGTCTAGCAATGGCACCTGGCACGATTCCTCTGCCCAACCTTGAATGTTGGCCCGTCACTACAATGAAAAACCTGTGTGCAATCAGAAACTGCTGTCAATCACAGCTATCGCACATTAGTGAATGACTTAATTGATTAGAAACATTTTTTATTGGCTGCCAGCCTTTTATGCAGTCATACGATGATCTACAGATTATGACAACTGGGAGAAAGCAGTTTGGAAACAACTTATTATGACGGAAAAATACCAGCCACAGTCCTGTGACTTGATTATATTTACATGATTATGCACAGCGCCTCCATTTGCATTATCTCCTCACAGGCTGAATCCCACTTCCTCAAATTTTTCCATCCTCACATTCAATCCAGGAGGTGTCTACTTGGGGGTTCACCGCACATTGTGTGGAAGAGAATAGGAGTCATGAGCTGCAATGGAGAATTGTATTACATTCATTCCTCTGGTTTGGAGGGGAAGCAGTTGACTTTTACTTTCTAAAACCTCGTTTATCGTTGTCGTGGAAATTATAATATAGACAAATTCCTCGAGGTTCGATTGAAGGAAATTTATTTTACACAAATATTTGCAGAGAGGGCAGTGGTCTGGCTGCATAGCCATTCTGCAGCACTCTGAGTTATACACTTGAAAACCATTATATTTAGGGTGTGAAATAAAATCTTTGAAGAGATAAACCTTGGGAACAAACGCGAGCAGAAATATGAATGTTTTGCCCTTGGTTTAAAAACAATTCTTGAGTACGCATTTTGTTATCCTTCAGAAGAACAACTTCTTATCATAATAAGGCCGAGTCCAAAATATTAAGCAGTATTTTGGTTACGTTACCTTACGTACTTATTTTTGTTCAAAAGCAGTGTTAAACTATCGTCAAGCATTTCCCAGCATGCTTCTAAGTGGACAACTCATTCATTTCCCTTCCACAATCGTTCCCTTCCCTCCTGAACATATTAAATCTTTCACTTGGTTGCACTCCCTTGGCCACTGGTTTCTTCCTGCTACTTCCATCAAGTAAGTGGTGATACTTGCTGTGTACATACCAGCAGGTCATTTGCGGAAGTAAGGCACTACATCCCAGTTAACACTTGACAGCTATGCACCTGTATTAGTCAGTCCAGGCCATACTCCTGACCGGTCTCTGCTTCGTACAGGTGTAACACGGGTTAAAATATGGCCCCAAACATTTAGTTCAGCTCGTAGGACTCTTCACATTACCTTTGCTTTGATAAAACTGGCTCCCTTCTCTGGAGAAGAAACTCTGCAAAGAAACGTAACAAACAAACTTGGTAAAACTGCTTCAAAATAAATTTGTTTGTTACGTTTCTTTGCAGAGTTAGCCAATCCCAGCTAAGGTGTGAATAAAAGTTGTTGCTTCGCAGCACCAGGGTCCCGGGCTCAATTCCAGGCTTGGGTCACTGTCTGTGTGGAGTCCACACGTTCTCCCCGTGTCTACGTGGGTTCCGTCCGGGTGCTCCGGTTTCCTCCCACAAGTCCCGAAAGACGAACTGTTAGGTAATTTGGGCAGTCTGAATTCTCCCTCAGTGACAATACTTGTGACAATAAAGATTATTATTATTATTATATAACTTCATTGTCATTACTACGATAGGGAGGGGGAAAAAAACACCATCAACCTTCCAAATGTCTAATCACCAAGCACTGACTGCCGCTGGTAATGTGCACATACAGGGAGCACGGTAGCCCAAGTGGATAGCACTGTGGCTTCACAGCGCCAGGGTCCCAGGTTCGATTACCCGCTGTGTGACTGTCTGTGCGGAGTCTGCACGTTCTTCCCGTGTCTGCGTGGGTTTCCTCCGGGTGCTCCAGTTTCCTCCCACAGTCCAAAGACCTGCAGGTTTGGTGGATTGGCCATGATAAATTGCCCTTAGTGACCAAAAAGGTTAGGAGGGGTTATTGGGTTACGGGGATAGGGTGGAAGTGAGGGTTTAAGTGGGTGGGTGCAGACTCGATGGGCTGAATGGCCTCCTACTGCACTGTATGTCCTATGTTCTAATACCTCCAGTAGTTAATGGCAGGTCTAGCAGGATGTGGTCGAACAGTCTGCCCAAAATCGAGAATGACAAAGACTAGTGACCCCTTGGGTGAGATATTGAAGGGATTTCATCAATCAGGAATCGTATGCCAGAAGTTCATGCCTTGAAGAGAGCAGAGGATAGGAGAGGAAATTCACAAAGAATGTGTTAAATACAAAGCTTATTGAAATAGCTTCATGGTAGATACATCTGTTGATTCCTGTGCCTTCAGAGAGTTTTATATTCCTCAGGTTATTTCAACATTACATGCCAGTATTTAAGCTGAGCGACATTGATTTATTCTGTGGTGTGAACTGTTTTTCCTTATTTACCTAAACAACCTCTTTACCCACAGCTGGATCTCTCTTTATTTATCTTCACTAGTCTCATTTCCTGTCCTGTTTGTGTCTTTCTGTTTGTCACCATTGCTAGTCGCTGTCAGTTTTCCATCAGAGATCCTTGTTCCTGTGAACTTCTGAGTTTGCTTCTCTTTGCTTTCTCATGTTTCCCTCTGTTTTATGAGTTTCTTTTCACATATTTAATTTTTTCTTTATGGGATGTAGGCATCGTTAGCTGGGCCAGCATTTATTGGCCTCCCTGAGTGCATTTAAGATCCAACCGCATTGCTGTGGGTCTGGAGTCACATGTAGGCCAGACCGGGTAAGGATGCCAGCACCTCATGAGTCCGAAAGTTTGTGTGTCGGTCTAGGACTTGAGCACAAAATCAGGGCTGCATGACAATCCATTGCAGCACTGAAGGAGTGCAGTGCTGTTAGGAGGTGCATCTTTCAGGTGAGATATTGAACTGAGGCCTTGTCAGGTAAACTATCGCGTGGCACAGTTTTGAAGAGAAGGGGAGATATCCCTGATCTCTTGGTCAATATTTATCTTTCAGTCAACATCACCGAAACAGACGACCTGGTCATTGACACAGTGCCCTTTCTGGGAGCCGGCTGTGAGCAAATTGGCTTTTTCACATTACAACAATGACCATACTTTAAATTATTTATTGACCGCAAAGTTCTTTGAGATAGTCCGAGATCATGAAAGGCACTATTTAAATGCAAGTCTTCCTGTTTGCTGGGTATAACTTGGCTGTTTTCTTCAAAACAATGTAATGGGACATCTTACATCAGCCCGAGAGGGCAGGCAGGCCTTTGGTTTAATATCTCATCCGCCAGTGCAGAACTCCCTCAATTGGAGTGTCCGCGTACACTTGGTGTTCAAACCTCTAGTGTGGGCCTTAAACCCATAAGTTTCTGACTCAGAGGCAAGATTATTATATCGACTGAGTCATGACTGACAGCTATTGGGACATCATAATGACGAGATATTGGATGGTTCGTTCAGAGAGATTTCCTTTCCAATTTGCAGCCTTGCTCAAGGAGAGCATGGATTGGGGAATCAGACATGGGGGTTAATGGCATTCCCGATTTTCCAGTGATGGGATTTAATCAGATAAAAATTGGGCAAGGAATCCTAACCAACAGATCTATTTCTCTGGTACATGATCGTGTTGTGCAAGGAAGGCAGGCTCATTGATTTCTTCCTTAAATTCAAACCAGTTCTTTTCTTTAAACCCAATTTCTCTTGCTTTCTCTTGCCTCCTCTTCAGGAGTTGCTCATTCATGCTGGGGTACAGCTCCATACACATTGGTAGCCCAGGGAATCTTGCTGAACTGGCCACTCTTTTGCACGTGAATGTTCTTAAGCTAATTGACCATGGGGCATCGCAGGCAAGCTCTATGACCATGCCCTTTCCAATGGAGGTCACTGGATCGCAAGCAAGGACCACACTTCCAAAGGGTTATATTTTCAGCCTAGCCAATTTGCAATGATATCAACTATATCAGTCTCGTCTCTGCCCATCTGGCTAATATCAGCTGACTTGGCAATGGTCAATTGTTTAGCTACAAAAAGAGAAGACTGTATTGGCTTCCACTGGTAATGTAACATCATTGCTTAGCAACTGACCAGGAAGTGGCAGTGATAGTGGCTATAGAGAGTGGCTGGTGGTGGTATGATCCTGGCGAAACTAACTGCACACCACTCGTACTGGTCACCTTATTACCGGATTGCGGCCGACCAAGGAGGAAGAACTGCGAATGAACGTTACTGCGTTTTCCCATTAGTTAAATGGTGCTCATGCAGTTGGTTTGCAGCTTGAAGCCAGCTAACTTGTCCGAACAGCTGCGAGCGGTTCACACTGACCTGCACAAGACCTCCTCAGCACAGACTTCAAACATGTTTCCTCATCATAACTCATATCCAGTAAAGTCACAGCAACCTTACAGAGAGGAACGTATGGCCTGTTGACCACCCAGATATCGGTCAGCAAGCAGTGGGATCTCCAAAAATAAGTAAAATTGCAAAACGTTGGATTATACAATAGTCTTGAAGGCGCAGGCTCTTTCTCACATGAGACACTTGTAAAGAAGAACAGACACACACATTTACATTGTGTCTTACCGTGTCTTTTGTATGCTCTTAATCACTTTGTACCAGTAAATTTATTTTGATGTACAGACCCTGTAATTTTGTGATGTGGTTTAGAACATCTAATTCTAGAATTGTAACTAACTGCTCAGATTACACTAAGGGTCACTTATAAAGGCCAGTGTTTGGTGGAGTTCTATTGCAGGTGTGTAAATGCGCCATACAGAATGGATCTGAGCCATATTAAATGCAAAGGTCCCAAGCTCATTCCCTGCTTGTCATTTGTTTAGAGGTTGTCTGTTTTAGTTGGGGATTGATGCTGAGCAGTTGGCCTCTATATCTCACTGAGCCATAGAAAGGGAATGAGTAGCCGCAAGGTTCTCACTCCTGATCACTATGCTGTGCCATGCGTACGCATGGAGGTTGAGTGTTGTCTACTATCAAATGCACAGCTTAGGTTTACACTTGGACATACTATTGCAAAGGCCACCAGCCACCATGGAACTATATCCCAACAAGGGTCAATGCCCCAGATTTTTCGATCATTATCCCAAGATAACTCATTCACTTTTTTAAAAATCTTTTTATTGGCATTTCTCATGTTGATAAACAGTTGTATATATACATTACATTTTTCTTGCCTGTGCTAATTTACTTTATTGTACAGAGCGGTTTATTTTGTCCTCCATTTAACTGACCGTATGTACATTTCGCTGCCCTCTGGATCGGTCTATCGTCGCCCCCCCCCCCCCTCCCCCCCCGCCCGCTCCTTTGGCTTCAGCTGTGTTTTTCTTTTGTTTTCAGGAAAAGATAACTCCATTCATTTTAAATGGATTCCAATTCATATTACAATAAAAAAAAACTTGACCTGTCTTAAGGAGTAACGTGATCAATTATATAAGGCTGATTTTAAAAAAACAGAAACTCATAAATGGATTGTACTGAGGGCTTTTGAAAGCGTGTTCCACCAGGCAGCTGGGTTGGTTTGTGATAGGTTAACTGGTTTGTTGCAAAATCTCCTCTTTGTTGGTGAGATCTACTCATTTGTGGCGATCTTTATGATCCAGTGCTGTATAGTAAGATGGCCATATGGATTCTTCAAAGATGTGGAAAGTGGCACACATCTGTCCTTAATCTCCTGGTGAAAAAATTAATTTAGTGTACCCAATAATTTGTTTCTAATTAAGGGCCAATTTAGCATTGCCAATCCACCTAACCTGCACATCTTTGGGTTGTGGATGTGAAACCCACGCAGACATGGGGAGAATGTGTAAATTGCAAACAGACAGTGGTCCAGGCCGGGATCAAACCTGGGTCGTAAGCGCCATAGGTAGCAGTGCTAACCACTGCACTATCGTGCCGCCCCATTGGTGGAAAGGTTATTGGATGTGATGGCTTCAAGCTCATGATCTGGAGTGGGGACAGTCAGACCAGCTGGAATCCATAAACCAGCAGCATTAATCCAAGTGATGCTAAAAGATATCTTCACCCTACCCATCATTCCACTTCCTTTGCTGGAGGGTCTGATGGTAGACTGACACGACTGGCTCCATGGCATGCTATGCAACCTCCAGTAGCTCGTCGGGGTGTCCTTTACTCATGTGACTGCTGTCATGAGTGGCAGCAGGCAAGTGAAGCCCGGAAAGCACCACACGGCGGACTGACCCTGCCCTCATCCACCTTGCTCGCACGTCCAGCCCACAGGGGGTCCTGGGAAGTGCCGCAGGGCCTTGCACTCAGGAGCTGGTGCTTTCAAGAGAGGAAAGAAGTAACTAGAGCGGGAAGAAAAGAGTTATATGGATTTGACATTTCACAATATTGTCGACCTGTCTGTGCTGATCTGACATTAAGGGACCAGATGCTCTGTAAAGTGAAAAAAATATATATATACCCAATGTGATTTCTGAATGTGTTTGTTAACTAGAAAATGCTCTTTAGTAAATGCAGGGATAGAGAGGAGAACAAAGGAATAAAGTTGTCTGATGCTCATATCATTTAATAGCAGAGAGCAGCTGAGTCTGAAAGGCAGCCTGTCACGCCATGTCAAACTGACATTTCATGACATTAATTAGTTTGGACAATTTTTACCCGTTGTGAACTAGACGGCAGGAGAAAGTGTAGCATCCTTCAAGAGAGTAGCAGCTAATCGATAGCTCGAGACGAGCAGTGAGCTTGCTCCCCATTACGTCGAGATCAGGATTTGGCAGCAGAAAGCAGGGATTGCCTGAATCAAGGAGACACAGCAGACAGAATAATATTGTGTGTGTGAGTGTGTGCAAACATAAATGTCTAGTTGCTTTCGGATGTGTCTAAATCTAGATATGTCTACATCTTCAAACTTTAAACAAAATTCTTTATTTCTCTGCACTCTTCACCTTTCCCTCATTTTCTGCTTGACTTTTCCTCATTGTTTGTTTCTCTCCATCTGGGCTAGATATTACTCTGTGCTGTGTTAATGGCTAACATTCAGGAAATTCCTCTTTCTGCTATTTAAGATGAAAATTTTAACCCATTTATTCAAATGAGTTACAAATAGTAGACAGGGAGATTTGATTTGACCATGTTAAGCATTTGTTTTTATTTAGCTCTCTATTATTGATACGTTTAGAGCACCTAATTCATTTTTTCCAATTAAGGGGCAATTTAGCGTGGCCAATCCACCTAACCTGCACATCTTTGGATTGTGGTGACCAAACACACGCAAACACGGGGAGAATGTGCAAACTCCACACGGACAGTGACCCAGAGCCGGGATTGCACCTGGGACTTTGGCACCGTGAGGCAGCAATGCTAACCACTGCGCCACTGTGCTGCCCCTCTTTCCTCTCTCTTTGTCAGTCTTTTCATTTATGTTTTCTCTCTCCCTCATTCCCTCTATTTCTCCCCTGTCTTTGTTTGACTCTCTATTTCTTTATTTCACTCCCCTGTTGCAATTCTGTCTCTTTTCTTTCTGCCTCTTTTCCCTCTATTTTCTCCTCTCTTACATTCTCTCTATTTCCTGTCTCCCCTTTTAGTCTTTCCTTTTCCTCAGCCTCTCTTTCTCTATTCTCCTGTTTTCTCTCTCCATCCATTTTGCTTTCTGTTTTAAATCGCTGGCTTTTAAAGCAGACCAAGCAGGCCAGCAGCACGGTTTGATTCCCGTACCAGCCTCCCCGGACAGGCGCCGGAATGTGGCGACTAGGGGCTTTTCACAGTAACTTCATTGAAGCCTACTCGTGACAATAAGCGATTTTCATTTCATTTTAATTTCATTTCATTTCGTCGATTTTGGCCTTCTGCTGTTTTTTTCCCCACCATATCTCTCCTTCAATCAATAGATAAATTGTTTTCCTGGCCTCTAATACCACACACAGCCTATACTTGAAACTCCTCAAATCCCCTTCGATGACAGCCCTTGCTGCTGTGAAAATGACCAATCGTCGGAAGAAAGGAACTGCAGGATTTCCCAGTCAATTTGTATGACAAAATTGGCCAGAGGCCTACAGGGATGAAAAAAAGTCAATGCCGAATTTGCAAAACCAAATCCAGCCGTAAATGGAGACCACTGAATAACAGTGGCTCCCTTCATCAATCAAAGCTAGTGAAGGGTTCTTTTGTGATAGAATTATTGAGTCTATGTGTCATGCATTACTGCTTAGATGTCTTGGCCTCATCCTTCTATCTCCCGTCATTTTTTAAAATTAAGAATCTAAACTTGCTATTGATTTGATTTTGTGAGCGTTTATACATTTGTCAATTTGGCCTCTTGTTGACTGACCTTCTCTGGCTAGCTGGTGTGGTATCGGGACGGCCTAGTTTTTCGCTCTAACCAACATCTATTTCTCTGTTGGCTCTTCTCAGGCCTCAAGCCTGTGCAGTCCTCGAGTCTGATTAGTGGTTCCAAGACTCCAACACGCAATCACTAGAGCTATTTTCTGTCAAAGGCTGATTCTTTCAAAGAGGGGGAAAAAAACCTTTCTATGTCGGAACCCTAAAATGCTGAGTGGACAAATCCACCATGTAGTGTGCTGCTGAGCTATGCCGCCCACGGAGTTTAAGATTCAGTCGGTGCTCTGTTATGAGTTGGTCAGCCTCGACCAATGTTCTTGCTCCTCATCACTACCCAGTTATCCCAATGAAAAGTGGCTGAAATCCTTCTTTTACCAAAGTATGGAGAAAATGTGTCCCTCCTCTGATTGAGAAGAAACTGCTTCTCTTCAGAGTGTCGTGAGTCTTTGGAACTCTCTTCCTCAAATTGCGATCAGGGAATATTTGAATATTTTTAAGGTAGAGGTTGATAGATTCTTGATAAGCAAGGGGGTGAAAGCTTATTGGCAGTAGGCGGGAATGTGCACTTGAGGGTAAAATCAGATCAGCCACGATCTTATTGAATAGTGGAGCAGGCTTGGAGGACCGAGTGACCTATCCCTGCTCCTTATTCGTATGTCTGTTCGTACATGTCCAATCAACCTGCTGTTGAAATTGTGGGAGCGTAGAGTTTCTGAGAGAGGGATTTTGCTAGCCAGTCACTGATTATGGCATAAATAATTGCTGACTCTCCTGCATTTTATTGAAAGGCAAACTGTGACCCATGGGAACTTAGTGCCCTAGGGGTGGTACCCAATGAGTAAGGAAATTGGCTCCCCCCTAGGGAACCAATGGGTGGGTTAATGATTGACTTTAAACTCCTTTACTGTCCGGGGCAAGGGCCCATCGATAGTGACACGATTAGCTGTCTGCCAGGTAACCCTAGCACTTGCAGATTTATATCCAATATAAAGGGAGCGTCTTTTGTTGGTGGAACCATTAATCAGACTCGAGGACCGGTATCCATCTTGTGAACATGCCACAACTTGCTTGCGCAGTGCGGATTGCAGAGTTTCCTGTTTTTTGTTGCCTGAGCCGTAGGTTGCCCCGATCCTTGCTATATTCCCAGCAGCATTTAGCTGCCAAACTGTGAATATTAATAGAAGTAAATACCAGGAGACTGCAGCTCTATTGTGGGAGACTGAGCAAGTGCATTCAATTTTGTGAGGTTCCCAGACATTTATGGAACAGTATTTGCATAGGATCTGGCCACTTGGACTGTTGGCTCCATCTTCCATTTTTTTCATTTCAAGCAGAATATTGAATTCTTGTTTCCTTGAATGGGTGAGATTATTTATTTTACACACTACTTTTTGAAAATATGGATGAGTTTCTATACAAGTCTGGTATTATTACTGTTCTGCTGCGCTTGAAATCATAATCCTGCCCAATGGAAATCTGAGCTTTCTTATTTGCTGAAAGAGCCACAGACTATGGATCTACCATTCCTGGTAATTCTCCCATTCATCACTTTCCATGACTGCAAATTTAGCCATTTAGATAAAGGAGCCAATTATACCAGCGCAAATCATTGTGTGAGCGTCACTACCCTGGGATCCAGGCAACAGAAGCACTGGTAAACATTCACAAAGAGCATTGGTTAAATATGTGAAGAGGGAAAGTCTACTGAGGCTGTACTCAAAGCGCAGGACCAGTGGCACTAATTACATGGTTCTTTCAAAGAGGCGACACAGGCTTGATGGGCCTAATGGTCTCCTTCTGTATTATAATAATCTACACAGGAGGGATCTTAAGTGGTTAACACATCGACAATTCAGAAGATCTTTGGGTTCAAGCTCAGTCCTATGGCAGGATTGTTGACAACAGCCAGCGTTCCTTGCTTGCTACTCAGTGACTCCTGCTGCAAAGTTCACACATAATAGAGATCAGTCAAGAGCAAACCATACAGTGATTTTCTCCCTGTGTCCAACTAGCCTTTCATGAGTCAATGTCCAGGCTAACAGTAAGAAGTCTTACAACACCAGGTTAAAGCCCACAGGTTTGTTTTGAATCACTAGCTTTCGGAGCGCAGCTCCTTCATCAGGTGAGTGAAGAGGTGGGTTCCACAAACTCATATATAGACAAAGTCAATGATGCAAGATGATACATTGAATGCGAGTTTTAGCAGGTAATTAGGTCTTTACAGGTCCAGACGGTGCGACTGGAGCGAGGGATAATCACAGGTTAAAGAAATGTTAATTGTCTCAAGCCAGGACAGTTGGTAGGATTACACAAGCCCAGGCCAGATGGTGGGGGGTGAATGTAATGAGACATGAGTCCAAGGTCCCGGTTGAGGCCCTACTAATGTGTGCGGAACTTGTCTATAAGTTTCTGCTTGGCGATTCTGTGTTGTTGCATGTCCTGAAGGCCGCCTGGGAGAACGCTTACCTAAAGATCAGAGGCTGAATGCCCTTGACTGCTGAAGTGTTCCCTGACTGGGAGGGGACATTTCTGCCTGGCGATTGTCGCGTGATGTCTGTTCATCCGTTGTCGCAGCGTCCAACAGATAAAGACGAACAGATAATGGAAGAATGGACCACAGAGGAGGGGTGCTGAAGAGCTAACAATGCCAATTGAACATTGCATACCTTAAGGAGCGGGGAGGTGAGGGAGTGACAAACAGAAGGGGAAATGGCGCAGTAACAAAGAATAAATATCTGCTGGAGAATGACCGGGAGGTGGACCATGTTCTTGTTTGCAGACTGTAGGTCTGAACTTGTGCTGCAAAGACAGCATTTTAAATAATTTTTTGTCTCTGTCCCTTGGTGGGAGTGAAGGGTTAAAGCAAGGACCTGTTGCTCTTTTATTTAAGGTGACTCTAATGGATGTCCCACCTGCCAAGAGAGATGTGAAAGTTTTGTTGTCAAAGTCGCAGAAAGCAGAACATTCTTCAGGGACCGGCGGGATTTCTCTGTCCTACTAAGTAATTATTAAAGCTGAACTGTGAGGCAGCAAAAGGACTCTTGGTGTATAAGCTGCCACCTTGTCTCATTTCCCACGTGTCTCAGCTGTCAAGCTGTCCTGCCTTCCAAAAGAAAAGAGACCAATATGAATTTTATTTACCCCATTTGCTGTGAGTTAGAGTGTTTGAACTCCATTATAGCGCAAATTACCATATTAAAACCCAGTGATGACAGTGAGTTTAGTGTTTTGTACGATTTATTTCCTCATTAGCATACTGCCCTTGGGCCAATATAATTGGTACAAGAAGACTCTCTCTCTGTACTACTTACAGTGTCCCCTTTTGAACCCAGATGGAAACCAACATAGGGAACATATAATATAGAGAGCAGAGGGGGTTGTTTCATTATTCATGCAGCTTTGAACTAATAAAACACACTGTCAATATATTTTGAAATATTTGACATAATTTAGGTAGGGAGGTAGGAGAGTAGCTTTCTACCATTCAAGCTGCTTAAAGGTGTTTGCACTTGCTTCTGGGATCTCATACCCAGCAGCAACCCTAATATAACCAGGACCAGTCACTGGGAAGATCCACATTTTTATAAACAGAATTGGCTGGCCGGGACTGAGCGAAAGCTGGAAATGTTCAATTTTGTGCTTGTGCCAACCAGCTAAGCTAGGTATAAAAAAGCATTTTTATTTTAGCCAGTGTTGTCCCTTTGTTAGTGCTGAAGTATCAGTTAAGTTCACACAAACCCAGGATCAAACCTGGGCTCAGAAATCGGGCCTTGCATTTATACATTCAACCTTAAGTGTTAAAGTGAGGTAGGAATGCTGAAGTAAGAGAATTAAATTATTTTAAAACTTCTCCTCTTTGTTCACATATCCCTTCACAACTTCAGTCCCCCCCCTATCTCTGTAACATTCCCAACCCTGAGATCCCCACGTTCCTTCAATTCTGGCTTCTGGTACAACCAGAATATTCATTGCTCTGTCTTCTTGCTGCGTTGGCTCTGTACTCTGGAAGTCCCTCCCTAAATCTCTCCACTTCCCTCTTTTCCTTTAAGATACTCCTCTTAGGCCAAGCTTTTGATCATCTCTTCTAACATCTCCTTGTGTAGTTCAGTACTGATTCATTTTTTGCTAACATTCCAATGAAGCAACTTGGGACATTTTAATAAGTTAGAGGTGCTATGTGAATGCAAGTTGTTCTTACCTAATTTTGGGCAGGCTTCTCTGGCCTTTTCTGTGGTGGGACCTGCTGTGACCGAGAATGGAAAATTTGGTGTTCCAGCCAAAACTGCATTCACTTTCAGAGGCACCGGAAAATCCCAACCCTGAGCGAGGGTGGGAAATTTTGACACTTGACTCCAAATTGAGACTGAAATTTACAGCAGCCAGGGGTTTTTCACCAGACACTCTCAAAATATTGTCAGGATATGTCCATCCTCCTGCAGATCTGCTGCCTAGTACAATGTTGGGTAGTCTTGTGATGCCATTGTGCTAATATTAAGAGCAAGGAATCATGAACAAACCGTGGACCTGCCCAGTGCTCAAAGACTGACTACAGATTTGGGGCACCAGTATGAATTGATTCCCATTGAGGATGGATCAATGATTAATTTAGGGGTGGTGATGGTGGTGTGGTCATGTCACTGGACTAGTAATCCAGAGGCCCAGGTAAGTGCCCTGGGGACATTGGTCCAAATCCTGCCACGATAGCTGGTGGAATTTATATTCCGTTAATAAATCTTGAATTAAAAAGCTAATTTCAGTAAATGTGACCATGACAACTATCATTGATGGTTGTAAAAACTCACCTGGTTCACTCATGTCCTTTAGGGAAGGAAATCTGCCATCTTTACCTGGTCTGGCCTAGATGTGATCCCCGACCCACAGCAATATGGTTGACTCTGAACTGCCCTCTGAAATGGCCTATCGGCAATTAGGGATGAATAACAAATGTTGGCTATCCACATCCGATGAAAGAAGAAAAAAAGAGGTTTTGAGATTGCCTCCTCGTTGGGGGGCCTTCCAGAGTTAGCACAGAAAACATGGTAGCAAAAGGTGTGCGATTACTTTTCTGTTATTGAGACTTGTAAAACTGACCATAATTCAGCGAATCAGTCTTTCTATTTCAAGCGTCAATCGCTCAAGTGAGCCAAATGCGCAGATCATCTTTAAACTGTAGTGGTACACAACCAGAAGCTGAGCCATGTGCTTCTCAGCATATTCAGTCTCCTGTGCATCTTGTCTACCACAGAATAAATCAGCTTAGGCCATGAACTAGACAATGCTTTGCCAAGTGTTAACTCAGTGCACCCACGGAGAGATGAAAGGACCGCACGTGCTTAAGACAGAGATACGGTCCAGGTCACAATGCAGCCTTCAGCGTGACACTCCTGCTGCCTTGCTTCAGATGCAGGGCAGTGGGGAGTCATAGTTTGTGAAAAGAACAATAGATAAAGGAGGCAACCAGACTCTTAAGGGAGTCACTGAGCCCAAAGAAGTGGTGTGGCAGTCCCAATCAGGAGAGTTCCAGCAGCACACCACATTAAGCAACTGCTGCTTAAAGCAGCCGTAAGTTTGTGAATGTGCCCGGAATAGGTATTAAATGTAAAGCATGCTTGTAGCGTGTTTAACTGGGATTGATTTCATATTGATAAGAAAACATGAGAAGAAAAATCATATTTTTTAAGTCCCGCTCTGGCATCAGGTGAGTTGAGGGGAAATCACTGTCACAGTGATTCAATAAATCTGGAACACAAAGTTAGTCTAAGCAATATTTAAAAAAATTTTTTTTAGAGTATCCAATTCATTTTTTCCAATTAAGGGACAATTTAGCATGGCCAATTCACCTACCCTGCACAACTTTGGGTTGTGGGGGTGAAACCCACGCAAACACTGGGAGAATGTGCAAACTCCACATGGACAGTGACCCAGAACTGGGATTGAACCTGGGACGTTGGCGCCATGAGGCAGCAGCACTAGCCACTATGCCACCCTGCTGCCCTCTGTCTCACCAATAGTGTCCGCCACAGACAAACATCCTGGCCACTGTTCAGTCTCATCTGGACCAATGATTATGTTGAAAGAGTAGTGGAAAGGGCAAATCTGTACCCCAGCATCAGTCAACCCCCTGTGGATTCGGGTACAAGGTGTCGGAAGGGGGAGAATATTGAGGTGGTTGGAGGAGTGGGGGGATAGAGTTGCCAGTCTAATTCCCAGCAGTGAACATTCTGCCTTTTCAGCTGCAGTGTGTTCTTAATATAAAAGACGTGGACCTAACGACAGGTTGCCTCAATCGGATTCGAAGCACGAGAATTTGCTGATGTGCGAACAAAAAGGCTCTTTTCCTGCAAATATTCAGCAATATTTCTGCAAATTTGTCATTTGTGAAAATCCACGTGGGGAGGGGAGAAAAGCGACCACTGTTCGAGGAATGTCAGAAAATAGCGCATCAGCAAATCTCTGTGAGTCAGGACCGCAGTGTGTTTTAATTTAGCGATAATGAGAAGGAAAATGTCCATTAATTGGTAAAATAATTCACATCATTACTGAAGCACTTGTGATGTATTTTAATCACTAGCTAATAGGAACATTATAAAAAACAGCGTCCTGCTTTTGTGCCATTTTGTTTTATTTCAAACTTTTTTATTCAGTCTGACATGGTGAATAATGATGATTTTTTTTCTTATTTCATTATTTCCTTTCTTATCTTCCTTCCTATTGTCTCCAAATTTGCCAGCTCCTTTCTGAGTGTTGGCACCCCTCTGGTACCCAAATAGCTGAGCTTTATCAGTGAGTCCACACTGCAAGTGTCAAACTACACAGATTTCTTCAACTGAAGGAAATGATTCCTGATACATTTCAACCACTTGAGCACATCATCAAGGTTGACACTTCCGAAGGCAGCACTCTCACCTCTGAGTTAGAATGTTCTGGCTTCAAGCCCCACTCGAGACACTTTAGCGCACACCTCAGCTGATAGTCCACTGCAGTGCTGAGTTGTCGAAGTTGCTGTCTGTCAAACTAGCCAATAAACTGAGGATAACAGCAGGAAAAGCTGGAAAAACTCAGCAGGTCTGGCAGCATCCATGGAGAAAGAAACAGAGTTAATATTTCTCGCTCTGAAGAATCAATACAGACTCAAAATATTAACTCTATCTCTCTGTCCACAGGCCTGCTGAGTTTATACAACAATTCCTGTTTTAATTTCAGATTTCCAGCATCCGCAGTGTTTTGTTTTTACAATAAACCAAGGCCCCATCTGGCCTCTTGGGGGCACTATGCATTCCTCTCATTTGACAGTGAGGTACTAACGGATGACTCCTGCCTGTGACAATAGCACCCTTGGTCAGAAACTCAGCACTTGAGGGAGAGGAAGGCATGGAACAAAAGTTAAAAAGTAATTCAGACTACTCCTCCATTTGCAGTATAAATATACCTAAAACTCCCCTTCCAATATCTGCCGTCTTGATGAAGGGAGAAAGTAATCATTCCTGCTGAAAGTAATGAATGAAGGGATATAATGTGCCTTATTATCTACTGAAGGAATTTTCTATCGAAATTGCATGCCCAGTTCACCCACTGCCCCCAGCATCTGTTATTCTCTCTTTCCCCCGAATGTCCAGCATTGGCTACAACCAATATTACTCCGAGAGCGTAGCCTTTGAAAATAAAATTCAATCCCACGCACCAGCTCAGGCAGAAGGGAAAATAATCATAGGGGAAAAAAAAGCAACACCTCCGAAATGCCATCTAAACAGGAGTTGCTTCACCAGGGCTGATGAAACTGTTCCCTCAGCGCTATATCGGCTAGCTCTGTCAGCTACTATGGGGAAGGTAGATGCAAGAGAGACAATCCTTGTAACATTAATGTGAACTTACCGGGTTTACCGATGGGGATGCAAAAGGTGCTGAATTTCCCTCACCATTGAGAATTAATACGGAAGTTGGTGACTTGAGTTGGGGTGCCATCGCACCATGGCCAGCCATGAGATTCAGTGACTGGTAAACAGGGAGCAAGCTTGTCTGAGGAGGATTGGCACATGATGAAGGGCACAGAGTGGGAGATGAGGGACAGGAAAGCCAAAGAATAACTGAAAGAGCCTACCAGGGAGGCCTTTTCGGGACCCTGGTAGGAGATTCCAGGTTCGAAGAGCGGTTTATAATGTGCAACCAATTACAGAAACTGGTACAGAGGTGAAGGTAATCCTCTTGGTGTTTAGTCCCCAAATCCCAGCAGCCACAGACCCGTAAAACCCCTCCAGCTTCCCTTGTAAAGATTCCTATCCCAAACCTTTCAGGGGCAGAAAATCCAGAATTTCAGATAGGCCAGGACTTGTAGGCAATAGGCAGGTCTTTCCTCTCCTTTCCAGATCATTTTGTTTGAAGCTATGACTTGCAGCCCTGCTCTCACCCTTGGGATTTCAGGGAGAAAGTCACCAAGCTTAACAATTTACAACCATGTTTTATGTTTGGCTGGCAGTTGGTTTGTGTGAGTCAGAGGCTTCATGAGCTGTCCAGGCCAGCACAGTGTTAAAACAGCTGTAAATAAGGTCTTGGGGCTGTTGTGTTGATGCTTGTTTCCCGAGTGTTGTTGGCAATCCCTTCATAAATACTGTACATTCTCCCAGATGTGAGAGATTTGTATCAATGTTGATGGTAATATGGGAGTTTTATAAAATGGCAGTTTGAGGGACTGTGCTATTTAGAGATGTTAAAACAAGATTGGCAGCAACAAGATTAATCCATGTTTCAAAAAAGATATTTCCTGTGCATAATAAATAGGGGCCAGGTAAAATGCCAGATGGCTTTACACAACAACAACTTGCATTTATAGAGCATCTTAAATGCAATAAAATCTCCCCAGATGCTTCACAGGAGCATTATTAGAGAAGGCCTGACACTGAGCCACACAAGGAAGTAGTTGGAGAGATCAACAACAGCTTCATCAAGAAGCTTCATGGAATATCTTAAAAGAGGAGAGGTGGAGATGTGGAGAGATTTAGGGAGGGAATTTCAGAGATTCAGGCCAAGTCACAGCCACCAACGATGGATTGATGAGACCAGACTGTGTACATATGCATGAGCCATTTTACACTGAAAACTGTACTTGTGATATTCCCTAGTGGCTCAATATGTAAATGAACAATGTGGTCCAACGGAAGGACTTACCAAACTGGACCATTCTTTGTTTGAGTTCTGCTCTGTATCGCGATAGCTGATCCTGGGGGAGCTGGATGTGAGCGGATGTGAATGGACTAAGAAGCAAAATCAACTCGAGGTTTCATTTTCATCCTTATCCACTGCCCCGATTGCATATTAAGGACATGTGTACCGAGGTAAGAGCAGTCTTAGGCTTGCAGTGATGCTCATTTTGGGAAGGAGCCTTTTAACAAATTGTTTTTTTTTAAAAATTGTTTATCTGACATGGGCATCCCATTTGCTGCTCATCACTTAAGAAGGTGCCTTTATTAGACAGAGAAGTTGAAACAATTTGACTTGGAACCTTGTTGAAAGTGAGTATACATAGGACTGCTAACTCTGTTTGGATGTAATCCTGGAGGCTCCATCACATGGCCTCCAACCATCCCACTGGCCCTAACTATCTTTTTCTCCCCATCATCTCCAATGTGTTTATAATTCAGAAACAAAGGTGTAAAAAAAAATCTCATGGTTAATACCCTTATTACGGCTGAGATTCTCCGATCCGAATTTGCCCAGCCACCCCTACCAGTGAGAACGGAGAATTGGGCTCTTAGCCAAAACTTCATTAACTGCAGCGGGATTGGAGAATCCCACCAGCGTGAACGGACAGATAATTCTGGCCATAGTCTTTCTCTTGGGTTATTTACAGCAGTGTTTGGGAAATTAATCTTTAGTGCCTGGCAATAGAACCCGAATGTGTAACATTGAGGTGTTGATTGAGGTGTTGAAGATTAAAGAAGTTGGTAGTTACTGGAGGGAAACTGTTGGCAGGTGGGTAAGAGATGGGGGATGTCCGGAGCAAATTATATCATATTAAATTTACAGTGCAGAAGGTGGCCAATTGGCCCATCATGTTCACACAAAAGTTTATGCTCCACAGGTTTCCTCCTATCTCATCTGCTAAAACTATCAGTATATCCATCCATTCCTTTCTCCCTCATGTGTTTATGTAGCTTTCCCTTTAAAAAGGCACTCATGTTATTCCCCTCAACTCCTCCTTGTGATAGTTTGTTCCACATTCTAACCACTCTCAAGAGCAAGAGTTTCTCCTGAATTCCCTGTTGCATTTAGTGGTGACTTGAGGGTCCTGAGTTTGAACCATCCAGTTCAAGGGCGATGTCAGGAAACACATCTTAACATAAAGGATAATGTAAAATTCTGGTCCTGAACAAGGATTGGTCAATAGAAAGGTTCTAAACTGAACTATATTGATTTGGGAGCAGCACGGTGGCACAGTGGTTTGCACTGCTGCATCACAGTGCCAGGGACCTGGGTTTGATTCTGACCTTGGGTGACTGTCTGTGTAGAGCTTGCACGTTCTTCCCATGTCTACCTGGGTTTCCTCTGGGTGCTCCGGTTTCCTCACACAGTCCAAAGATGTGCAGGTTAGGTGGATTGGCCATACTGAATTTCCCCTTAGTGTCCAAAAGGTTAGCTGGAGTTACTGGGTTACGGGGATAGGGTGGGGGCATGGGCCTAGGTAGGGTGCTCTTTCAGAGGGTTGGTGCAGAATCAGTGGGCTGAATGGCTTCCTTCGTCACTGTAGAGCTTCTGTGATAAATTGGTTAAAGGGTTAGGTAGAGTTGAGTTACTGAGGGTATACAATCCAAATGTTGTTTTATCTTGCGAAGGTGGAGCTATGGGAGCATTTGTGTGTGTGTGTCTGTGTTACAGGCTTCATTTTGCTGCCAAGCTCTTGGCAAGTGAGAGGTGTAGTTTGCTGGCTCTTGTGCCAGGAAAATTAGCCTAATCTGATTTGTGTGGATTAAGCAGGTTTGTGAGGGAGGCCCAGTCAGTGCCCAGCAGCGGCCTGGAGGAGTCCCGCTGGGCTTTGATGAGAGCTGTGACTCTGACTGCAAAAAGAAAGCGAGAAAATTCTGAAGGGAGGAAAACGAGCTTCATTTGCTCCTAAAGGGACCTGTCATTACACGAGACTGGAAGTCAAAGAGAAGAGAGAGTAAAGGACCACCAACTTATGTTAGATGATGGGACTTTGAACACTGAGAATTAGACCAATGGACATTTTACTAAATTACAGTCAGCAAAAAAAGGTCTTTTTATTAGACGCCACCATGAGCATCAGCAATTTACTGCTGTTTAACACTTATAAGAGCTTAGTTTTCAATAATGTGTGCTGCGATGCACCTTAATAATTGATGGATTTAATCAGAATGGCTTTTACCCAAACAGGCTGGCAAGAGCCACTGTAACAGATAAGACAGTTGATTTTATTATTTCAGAATTCCCAGCTTTTTTGAGAATTAGATTCAATTCTTGTTAGGCTACAATTTCATAGGTGAAGGGGAGCCCTATAGTACTTTGCCTACGTAAGGATATCCCACCGCTGCTAATTTGTAACAGCTTGCATCCTGGGAGAGCCACCTAATTCTCCCAGCCTGCCAGATAGTTTACAGCTTACTGCCCTAAAACCCGGCCGTGCTATGGGCGGGGGTCCTGATCCAACTTGAGTGCTAACATGGCCGTGACAATTTTGGAAAGTGCGCAGAGTGGTGATGTACACATATTTGGATTTGTTTATTTGGATTTGTTTATTGCCACGTGTACTGAGGTGCAGTGAAAAGTATTTTTCTGCGAGCAGCTCAAACAGGTCATTTAGTACATGAAAATAAAATAAAATAAAAATAAAATACATAATAGGGCAACACAAGGTACACAATGTAAATACATAGACACCGGCATCGGGTGAAGCATACAGGAGTGTAGTATTAATCAGTTCAGTCCATAAGAGGGTTGTTTAGGAGTCTGGTAACAGCGGGGAAGAAGCTGTTTTTGAATCTGAAGTTGCTTTTGAATCTAAGCAGGGCATGGGGCTGGGGACAACCAAGGCTAAGAAATTGTGTATGGTTTGGGTACAAATGCCCACTGTAGAGACCCATGATAGAGGGTGCCATAGGAAACACAGAATAGAAGCAAACGAGCAGATGAGTGTGTTTTTGCTTCCTCCTCCCTCTCTGGGCCAAGGATACTTGGCAGAGTATGGGAAGGTATGTTAGAGGAGAGTTCACCATATGATGGACTACTTAGTCATACATAGCAGAAAGTACCAACTTTGATGCCCGATCTGAGCTGCATCAGCAGGGGCAGTAGCAGGGTATGAAAATTAGCATCAATAACCCTTGAGTAGAGAATGCTTCCTTGACATGTTGACTCATTGAGTGCTTGTGGAATGTCTTTTGAGGGCAGAACTGGACTTGGCTTTGTTGTCCTACAAAGTCCCAACGCGTACCTCGCATTTATTCCCTTCAAGAACTAATCGCATAATACCAGGGTCTGGTTTAGCACAGAGCTTGAGAGCTGGCTTTTAAAGCAGACCAATGCTTGCCAGCAGCATGGTTCAATTCCCGTACCAGCCTCCCCGAACAGGCACCGGAATGTGGCGACTAGGGGCTTTTCACAGTAAATTCATTTGAAGCCTACTTGTGACAATAAGCGATTTTCATTTCATTTGTTTTTTTATTTCAGTTCCCAGAGCACTGGTTTTGCGTTGCCAGCATCTATGCCAGGTTCACTAAGGCTGAATAACCTAGTTAAATCAAATGTTCTTGGCAGCCTGCCTGTAAAGAAATTGGTCAGGTTTCTCTGGGATAGTGAGTGTTCACTATGTGACGCCACCGCTGCTGTAAAGAGGAAATTGTGAATGTAGATGTCCGCTGAAACCAGCAGGGCTAGTTTAGCTCAGTGAGCTAGACAGCTGGTTTGTGATGCAGAACAAAGCCAGCAGCATGGGTTCAATTCCCGTATCAGCTGAGATTCTGAATTCTCCCTTTGTGTACCCAAACAAATGCCAGAATGTGGCAACTAGGGGTTTTTCACAGTAGCTTCATTGCAGTGTTAATGTAAGCCTACTTGTGACAATAAACATTATTTATTATTTTATGTTGAGTTCAGCTAACATCCTTGACATTCCTCCGTTCTTCCAATTCTTCCCTCTTGCACAACCACTGTGTTAAGTGTCCCTTAATAAGCAGCCGTCCCTTCAGCTGCTGAGGCCCTGAGCCCGAGAGCTCCCACTCTAAACATCTTCACCTCTCTTTCTTGCTTGAGAACAACCCTTAAAACCTACCAATCTTTTGGTAATCATTCCTGTTATCTCCTTGTGTGCCATGGTGTCAAATTTTGGATGCGCCTGTTGAATTACCTTGGGACAGTTTATACATTAAAGGCACTGTGTAAATGCAAGAAGTTGTTGCTGTGGATGCCCCCATGGATGATTAGCCTTCCGGGCTTCCGAGTGATGAAGGTCCACTTTGGTGAGGTACCTGACTTCCATGGAGCTGCACCTCAGTGGGAAATAGCCCCTTTCAGGGGGTGAGTGGAAAAGTTAAAACTAAGGGCTGAAAAAAAAAGATACATAATAATAATAATCTTTATTAGTGTCACAAGTAGGCTTACATTAACACTGCAACACAGTTACTGTGAAAATCTCCTAGTCTTGATGTTACTGCATATTTAAATATTATAAAGGCCAGTTCCAAATTAATGTTTACTAATTTTCTGATGTGTGGAGATCAAACTATAACAGCAGCACAGAGATTCAGATATAAATGATTTTTTCAGTTAAAACATCTTTTCAAATGTTCTTTTTACACAAAGAATAGCAATCCAGCAAATTGAGCAAACTCATAACTCATGCCCTACTTTTGCATTAATTAAACACTAATTAATGAAATAATAATTGCGTCTTTCCCAATAAATATTTTAGCCAAACACAGAGCAGTAAATCAGGAAAATGTCTTTTAGTCAGGCAACGCTGCTGTTAATAAGACCACCAATGCTCTCGAGAAGAAGCTTGCATTTGTACAGTACGATCCTTTTAATTATATTTAAATAAAAGGACTACATTTGAAATAATATTATTAATACTATGTGATGTCTTAAAAAGTAGCAGTTTGCTTTCTAATTGCCATCTCCACAGGGCTGACTGGGCCTATTGTACAGTGGGATAAAACATCCTTATCTTGAAGCAACAATAGATTGGGTGGTAATCCTCTGACTTTAGTCCATGGGATTTCGCAACAAAAAAAACTGGGTTAATTATCACCTACTGTAGCTCTTTGACTAACAAAAGACACAGGCCTCTTTTCTTCCTTTCTGACTGACTGTAAGGGCCTTTGAAATACGATAGTTTAATCGGCAACACCTCCTGTATGACGATTTATGCATGCAAGGGCCTTCAATAGGTATCTCATGTTGCTGGGAACCTTACAGAATGAGGCGATATGACCTTTAGACTCCCTTTCATATGAAAATCCAGTACATTTGGTGGGTAGGACTGTACCTCTTCATAGTGTTCCCTGGCCTCAGAGAACCTACTTGCTTGCTAATTGTTTAATTTTAAAAAATATATCAAGTAAGCTTCCTTCCCATTACATTGGTTTTGACTTGACAATGTAAGGGGTTGAGTACCGTATTACCATTTTTGGCGTCACGCAAACAACTTGCCTTTCCTTTGAAAAAAGAACACACATATATAAACTTGGAATACGCTCGAATATAAAAGGATGGGGGGGGTGATGGGGTGACAGAGAGAGAGAGAGAGGCTGTAGAAATATTCCAGGCTTGACATTTTCCTACACTTGTCTGCATCGATAACCATCCACTGCTCTGAGTTTCCATCCATGAAGTGGAGAATGTCAGCTGTCAGTCAGAGCGACAGAGAATACCGGGGCTCGGGTAGAGGCTGATGGCAGATCAAGAATAGAATAAAAGCCATTTGGATTGTTTGTTCCTATGCCATTTCTTGTCCTTCTCACTCACTTCCCACAGGCTGAATAGCTGAAAGCATCCGATACACTGAAAAGTACTCCACCCCCTTCAAAACCCTCTGCACCCACCATCCGTTCCTCTCCACACACCTCGGTCCCTTTTTATATATATATATATATAAAGGAGCCTGCAGCTCCTTCCTCCCTAAGGAACACTAAAAATAAAAAAAATAAAAAGGCAGAACAATAAACAAAGCCGCCTAAGTTTTCTATAATTCATTTCTCCTGCCTGGGGTTCTTGATATCATGCTTCCTTAACATCTCGAGCTGTCAAACCTGTTTGCATTTTTCATCATTCTGTGGCATTTTCTGTTACTGTAGAGCATGTGGCTTTGTTGTGTGTACTCCTGCCGTATAATTATGACAGCGAGCAGCCTCTCGCTTGCTGGATATCAATCACTCGAGGGGTAACCCAATTCTGGCGGATCAAACAAACGAGATTAAGGTGTAAACCACTAAAGGCACGGAGAAGCACTCAAGGCAGCCTTTGAGAAGCAATCCTACAAAGTGCAGCTCTTTAGATGTGGCAGGATAGAGCGGCAGAGAACATGAGTCAGCTCTGTATACCCACGGCAATTTTTGTTTTAGTAAAAGAAAGTTCCACTTCCCACCCCTTATGCAGAACACGACCCATAGCTGCCCTCTTCGTAGTAGAACTAGTTTCATTTTGAGTCACATTTAAAAATAGTACCATTGGGTATATAATTTAACACATACAAGCACCACCTTCACACATACGCACACTGACGCACACACGCTCTCATACACACAAACATTGACACACAACATTGACACTGACACACTCTCACATACATACACACACAACACTGACACACACTCTAACATACACACAACACTGACACACAACACTGATACACTGACACACACACCAACACACACTCACACAACACTGACACACAACACTGACACACTCATACACACACTGACACACACTCACATACCAACACACACTCACATACACACACAGATCACTGACACACAACACCGACACACTCTCACATACACACACACAATACTGTAAGAAGTCTTGCAACACCAGGTTAAAGTCCAACAGGTTTTTTTCAAACACGAGCTTTCGGAGCGCTGCTCCTTCCTCAGGTGAATGGTATACCTCTCCATTCACCTGAGGAAGGAGCAGCGCTCCGAAAGCTCGTGTTTGAAACAAACCTGTTGGACTTTAACCTGGTGTTGTGAGACTTCTTACTGTGCTTACCCCAGTCCAACGCGGGCATCTCCACATCATGACACACAACACTGACACACATACTCTCTCACACATACACACACACAACTCTGACACACAACACTGTCACACACACAATACTGACACATATACATAACAGTGACACACACACACATACACACACAACATTGACATACACACAACACTGACACACTCTTGCATACACACACTGACATACTCAAAAATCACCTTCGCACAACACTTGGACACACAATACTGACACACATACAAAACACTGACACACACACAACATTGACATATACACACACAGATACGCACATACCACCTTCACACACACTGATACACACACACACACACAACACTGACACACACACAAAATGCTGACACACAACACTGACATACACACAACACTGACATACACACAACACTGACGTACACACAACACTGACACACACACACAAAATGCTGACACACAACACTGACATACACACAACACTGACATACACACAACACTGACATACACACGCTGACACACACTGACACATAACACGGATATACACCCAAACAAAACACTGACACACACACAACACTGGCACACACACAACACTGGCACACACAAAGCACCAACACACACTGACACACCCAACACTGACATACTTGGTGCCTCACAGCGCCGAGGTTCCAGGTTCGATTCCGGCTCTGGGTCACTGTCCGTGTGGAGTTTGCGCATTCTCCCCATATTTGTGTGGGTTCGCCCCCACAACCAAAAGATGTGCAGTGTAGGTGGATTGAGAACGCTAAATTGCCCCTTTGGGAAAATAAAAATTGTGTTTTCTGAATTTATTTTAAAAAAACAAACAAAAAAATAACACTGACATACATAAACACAAAATACTGACACACCTGACACACACACACACTGACACACACACAAAGCACCAACACCACACACTGGCACACAACACTGACATATATACACGCCAAATACTGACACACACGCACAAAACACACATATCATACACCCCACACATACAGAAGCAACACACCACAGCCTCCAAACACACACACTCCCATTCCGACACACAAATACACAGAGCACACACTCTCAGACCACAAACATACATACACACACATATACGTGAGAGTTATTTGTTTAAGGCAAGTGATTGCCATTTAATTGTCAAGCTTCATAAGTAAACTGACAGTGAAATATTAATGGTCTGTTGTTAACCCTCTGATTGCTACACCAGTCAAAGGTTATGACAGGGTGCTCTTTTTAATCAACTAAATTTTTTCACATAATGATTTCAATGAGCAATTATAAGCCTCACAACTGATATCAGCCATCCATTTGGAGAAGTTTCAGTCAGTCCTCACATTAACAGTTGGAGGACACAATAGTAGTGAGAATAAGCTGCAGAGATGCTTTCCCAAGAAGGCAGCAGGTGAGGTTCCAATCTGTTAATAGGAAGAAGGACTGGCATTTCTGCAGTGCCTTTCCCGACCTTGAAATGGCCCAAAGCAATTTACAACCAACTAAATACTTATGAAGTGGAGTCACCATTGCAATATGAGAAACCCTGCAGCCAATTTCTACACAGCAAGCTCCCACACTCACAAATGCAATGGCAACCAGATAATGTTGCTTAAAGAATAAATATTGACCAAGACACTGGGGAGACCTCCCCTGCACTATTTGAGGCAGTGGCATTGGGTCTTCAATACCCAGCTGAGCGGGATGACTGAGCCTTGGTATCCAAAAGAAAGCACCTCAACGTTGCAGCACTCCCTGAATACAGCAGGGGAGTGTGAGCCAAGATATACTTTCACTGCCACCCAATCCCGAAAGTATGCTTTCATCTTCTCAAGACTACCTTCTACCTGAATCCTCCATAAATATTATATCCTCCAAGCTCACTTGCTTGCTTCTTCCCCTGCACTGAGCCTGACAAGCACATCATATAAATTTAGAGTACAAAATTAATTTTTTTTCCAATTAAGGGGCAATTTAGCGTGGCCAATCCACCTAACCTGCACATCTTTGAGTTGTGGAGGTGAAACCCACGCAGACATGGGGAGAATGTACAAACTCCACATGAACAGTGACCCAGGGCCAGTGTTCAGGCAACACTTCGGGTATCCTCTTACTGGGCGTATGGCAATATAACATCTGAGGGATTGCCCTTCCAGGGTGGCAACTGGAAAGTGGGTGAGGGTAGGTGAATCCACAGGATCAGAATAGGGAGGGTGACTGTGAGGTCCCTGGGTGGTGTCCCCTGAGACTCCGGGCTGCATGGGCAGAGTGGGGACTCTGACAAGACCCTCACATGGGGGGAAGGATAAGTGCAGTCAGAATGAACCCCCATACTCCGGCTGAACTTCAAAGCCAGAGGGCATGAGCTGTCGGGAAAGTCAAGCCACTGGTTATAGTGGCCAGTCTGTCAGGGATTAGTGCTTGTCTGGCTGGCTATTCAAGTTGGAAGGCTTGTTTAATCAGCAGCCCGTGAGGGATGGGGGGCTGAGGGTTCCCTATAAGGATGAAGTTGACTGCAAATGGCAATCTTCACATGCACCAGGTGTGCCCTGCCTGCCATAAGGGGAAGCCAGTTACCTAATCAGCTCCCTGACCCTTCCATGACATGACAATTGTGAAAATTTAGTCTGCATAGCAATGCATGAGTGTGCCCTGGATTGAGCCCAATTATTCCTTTAGTTGGAAGCATAGCCCCAAGCATTGAACTCCAAAGCTAAAACTCACATGACAGAGGTAACACAGGTTTGGCCCCCAATGCAAGACTTTATGGCGAAGGCGCTCATCAGTCACACCATTCAGGAGATTGCAGGTGGTAGCATTTCTTGAGCCCATGAGGTTAGAACGCAGGTCCATTGACTGCATTCAACTGCTCTAACTCCTTGGTGGAGTGGGCAGGTGACCGTCAAGGCCCTCAAGCATCGAAGCACTTCATTCAGGTGGAGTTGAGAGGGGCAACTGTGGGGAAGTGGTTATTGGGTGACACGAGAGAGAGTTCGGCTCATTGGAAAGGCTCTCACATTGGGGGATGTGAATGGGCGGATGTTAGGAGCGGCGTGGCTTTACTGCGTTGTCGCCGTGGGAGATGGGAGCGACGTAGTGCTGCCATTCTCTCACTGCACAGGGATGAACACTGAGTGTGCGTGGTAGTTTGCAGAGCACGACACCATAATGTGACATCGTGGAGGATGCGTATGGGTGAAGACACTGATTTTTATTACAAGTGTGCTATTTAAATGGTGACTTCTCTCTACTAGTGCCTAGGTTCGCCCATGTCTTCTAGGTTTCTTACTCTTTTCAATCCTCCCTCAACTTCTAGGTGCATCTCCAGGATCCACAGCTGAGGTTGAGGTGGCTGCTGACTTCCATGCTCTCTCTGAGATGTTCCCTGAGATGCTCTTGGTGGGCGTCACATCGGGGTTTGGACTCTGAGAGTCTGGGCCTACTTTCAAGCTGCATGGGTGTTGCAGTGCTGCCGCCTTGGTGTGCAGGGCTTGAGGCATGTCACTCACAGGGAGAGGTTGTCAGATAGGCTGGATACCCCCAGAATCACCTGGGTGGAAGGTCCTAGGTTGTGTATCTGCTGATCCTCTTCCTTTCGGGTGCCCAGGGGCTCCTCCAGGGGATAGAAGGCAGCTGGAGTGATATCTAGAAGCCCCACTGTCCTGTGGTGCTGACACTCGTGGATTCTTACTCATGCCTGAACCATGCAGTTGATGCCCTGCACCATGGAGCTCATGCCCTCAGCCGTGGAGGTAATGAATTGAACCATGCAATGTTGGCATTGTTACATTGGAGTGAAGACACCATCTCCTTGGACAGAAGGTGATGGGACTCCTCCAGTCAGCTTGAAGTCCCAGGAGGGATGCTGACACCCTGTCCGAATACTCGCGACTCTGCCTTTGTATCTCTAGAAGCTCTGGAATGACTGGACCCAGGGATGTGCCACTGGTCTGGGGTTTTGCAGAGTCCTGGGCTCCAGCATCCCTCCAAATGCCAGACCCTTGGGTCATTCCGTCCTCTGTTTGCTTTGCTTCTTCAGCTGTGGGATGCTCACCAGTGACTGACCCAGTGGCCTGCCTGCTAGTTAATCCCCTGAGGTGTGAGTATCTGTGCTGGTGGAGGATGGGGGTGACAGCTGTGACACCTCTTCGATGCTTGTCTCCAAGATGTCGCCCTTGAAGCTGTTCGGGTCTATGGTGATCAGAGGATGCGAGGAATGCCCAGGCTGATCGACTGATTGACCCGCAAGGGAAGCGGGATGTCATTTGTGCATCACAGGGGCAGACTGATGAGAGAACATTTACTCAAGGGAGGCTTGCGCTATGGCTGCATGTGTTGGGAGTTCTCAATAGTGCCTCTTGCCTCCACCTCACCCTCTTCACAGGTGTATTCCTGCTCCTCGCTGGCCATCTCAAGGGCTCTCTCTTCATAGGGCGTTAGGGTTCTCAGCTCGGACATGACTGGCAGGCTCACGCCAGTTGTGTTCGGTTCATCCTACAATCAGACAGAAGGGGCGAGTGTAGTGAGAATCCTGCCAGGTCAGGTGATGATGAACTTTGGCATGCAAGGGAGGGGAGTGAGAGCGGAGGTGTGAGGAGCACATTATCTACTGGTGGGATCATAGGAAGTGGGGGGGCTGGTGGGGAGGCTGGCATGACAAGTGTTGGGAACCTGTGAGGTGGCTGGGATAAAGATCACCGTGGAGGCGTGATTGGTCTGTCAAGGGTTGCAGCGGGCGATGTGAGTCAACAGACTTACCCTGGCTGCACAAAGAAGGTCATTCATCTTCTTCCAGCAGTGTAGCCCCATCTTCTTATGCAGCGAACTGGCACTCCCTATTGTGGCCACTGTCTCCCAGGCAGGCTTGATGGCCTTGCTTGATGGAAATGTGGCCAATCGTGGGTATAGGATATCACGCCTCTGCGCGACACCGTCCAGAAGTTTGGTATGGGCTCCCTTCGTGAAATGTGGTGCTGTTTTCCTGGCAGCCATCCCCCGACTGGAATTGGAACAAGTGCTGGGGAGGGGTTTAAAAGAAGCGCCCCACTGATTGCAGAGATCAAGTTTTACCAGATTGAATCTGAAGAGACAAGCTGCCAAGAGCACGGAGTGAATCCCATGGATAAAAAAAACATTGTTAAAGAGGCTGAATATACGGCGGGTTTTCCAGATGATTCTGCCCAGTTTGCTCACTGGGACTGACACTTTAAAAAAGTATCAGAAAATTCCACCCATTATGTGCGCTGATGCACCAAAGGATAACCAGTCAGTTTTTGCATCATAAACTCCTTCCAGCTATCAATGCTTTGATCATTTTTCAGCAGCATGTTTGATAAGTTAACAGAGTCAGACTTAGTGAGTCCACCTTGGGGTTGACAGCGAACGCAATGGTGAATAGCTTCAATTGTGAGGACACAGCAAAACACAGGAAAATCTTGAAAAGCATTTTATTGGCAACAGAATGTTTTGTTCCGTGTTCGAGGAGGGCTTATAAGCCACCAAGACCCCTTGACCCGAAGTGTCTAACGTCAGGAATTCCCTACTTCTCCGGAGTCACTGTGTGGTAGGAAAGGATGTTCCCTCAGTGCAAAGTGAAAGAATCCAGTGTTCAAAAGATTTGTGACATCTCAGTCAGTGGGGTACCGCTGCTGAAGGGGGAAAGAAACAATTAGAAAAGGATTTTCTTAGGTGAATGCCAGAGGCTAGGATCTATTTTCATGTGAATTCAAGGCTTATCCCATGGGTCATCAGGCACAAGGGAAGGTTTAACTGGGTGTATGTTTTAATTTTAAACCAGCGGGGCTACATTTGAGACTAAATGACCCAACCTCTCAATTGCCTTTTGGAAACACTTATGGGGCTTATTCATTTATGCAACTAATTCAGACAGCAACAAAAAAAAAACCTCACAGCTTGCTGGGTGGGGCGGGGGAGATAGTATAAGGCGTTGTGGGAAAACAAATCAAAGGTCAAAGGTCCAGAGACCCAGACACCTCCCTGCTGTCCGCTTTGAAGGTTGGCACATGTTTGCCACCCAGCCTCCTGTCCCCCGCTCAGCCCACATAGAAAAGATCGACCCTGTCCATTTTACGCTCAAACACTAAATTATGAGCACTCTCTTATTGAAGGCACTCCGCAGGCTGTTACCAATTAGGTCATGTGTGGGCAATAAATTATCGTCAGCCCTACTCCCCTAACAAGATGCTTGGGCAATACTTCGGAAAGTAGGTAATAGATCTGGAGTATCCAACCATCCAAACAAATCGGTAAAAATAGCAGAATAGGACAGTGTTCGACGGCAAAATTAGTTTGTGCAAGCATGCATTTACGCCCCCCCCCCCCCCCCCCCCCGCCCCGCCCGGCACGCACACACACTTTTTTCCCTTTTTGTCCTGATGTTTCACTGATTCCTGGCATGGGTGGGTTGGGGCTGGGGGGGGGGAGTTGGGTTACCGTATAAGGAAAGGTTGGGCCTGTATCCATTGGAGTTCCGAAGATTGAGAGAAGATCTTATTGAAATATATAAGATCTGGAGGGGATTTGATGGGCAGGATACTGAATTGGTGTTTCCCCGCGTGGGGAAGAGACTCAAACTAGGGGACAAAACTTTAAAAGTAAGGAGTCTCCCATTTAAGACGGAGATTAGAAGGAATGATTTCTCTCAGGGAGTGCCGAACCTTCCCTGGAGAGGAGTGGAGGCAATATCGTTGAATATTTTTAAAGCAGAGGTGGATAGATTCTTGACTAGCAGGAGAGTCAGAGGTCATCAGGGGTACAAAAGTTGAAAATGCTGCAAAAGCCCAGCAGCCCTGGCAGCATCTGAGGAGATTCCAGCATTTGCAGTATTTTACTCTCACTTCAGTGATTATCAGGGATAGACAGAATACGTTGAGGTTACGATCAGATCAGCCCTGATCATATTGAATAGTGGAGCAGGCTCGAGGGGCCGAATGGCCTACTCCTGCTCCTAATTTGTATCTTGATATCTTGAGGTGTGGTTTTGCAGACACTCTTAAAAGTAACTCGACAAGGGGGCAAGGTGGCACAGTGGTTAGAACTGGGACTACCGGGCAGCACAGTAATGAACACTGCTGCCTACGGCGCTGAGGACCCGGGTTCGATCCCAGCCCTGGGTCACTGTCCATGTGGAGTTTGTATATTCTCCTTGTGTTTGTGTGGGTTTCACCTCCACGACCCAAAGATGTGCATGCTAGAAGGATTAGCCACGCTAAATTGCCCCTTAGTTGGAAAAAAATAATTGGGTACTCTAAAATTATAAAACAAAGAACTGGGACTACGGCGCTGAGGGCCCGAGTTCGAATCCCGGCCGTGTGTCACTGTCTGTATGGTGTTTGCGCAATCTCCCTGTGTCTGCGTGGGTTTCACCCCCACAACCCAAAGATGTACAGGTTAGGTGGATTGGCCATGTTAAATTGGCCCATAATTGGAAAAAAAATAATTGGGTACTCTAAATTTAAAAAAAAGTAACTTGACCATTTTCTGAGCATGAGACTAGGCAGTTCTGCTTGTTTAGCCATTTGCCTATTGATGCTCCAAGCCCATATCATCCAGCAGAGATTTCTGGATTGCAGTCAGATTAATTCTCCTTCATCCCTTCAGCTAATTAAACACGAGGGCGGCACAGTGGCGCAGTGGTTAGCACTGCCTTTCATGGTACTGAGGACCCGGGTTCAATCCTGGCCCCGGGTCACTGTCTGTGTGGAGTTTGCACATTCTCCCTGTGTCTGCCTAGGTCTCACCCCACAACCCAAAGATGTGCAAGGTTGGTGGATTGGTCACGCTAAAGTGCCCCTTAATTGGGGAAAAAAAGTGAATTGGGTTCTCTAAATTTATATTAAAAGGAGAACAAATTAAGCACTGGCTGAATTTGGAAACTGGAGGCTTTACAGAATAACTTTCTACGAAAGGTGGCTTTGTTGTTTGCTACAGTTTTCTCCTTTGTCCCTCCTCGCTTAGTGTAACCTGGTCGGGTATGGTGCTGCATCCTCTGGCGGCATGTACATTACCCTGCTGATGAGAAATCAATTCAATTTGACAAAATAACTCTAATAAAATAATAAAATCAGTGAGCACAGTGCACCTTTACAGAAATATGCCGGCTGGCGTGGCGCCAAAGGCCTTTCCCGCTGACCGGCGGGGTGCCAACCACTCCAGCGTGGGCCTAGCCCCTCAAGGTTCATAGATCATAGATCATAGAATTTACAGTGCAGAAGGAGGCCATTCGGCCCATCGAGTCTGCACCGGCTCTTGGAAAGAGCACCCTACTCAAGGTCAACGCCTCCACCCTATCCCCATAACCCAGTAACCCCACCCAACACTAAGAGCAAGTTTTGGACACTAAGGGCAATTCATCATAGCCAATCCACCTAACCTGCACATCTTTGGACTGTGGGAGGAAACCCGAACACCCGGAGGAAACCCACGCAGACACGGGGAGGATGTGCAGACTCCGCACAGACAGAGACCCAAGTCGGAATCGAACCAGGGACCCTGGAGCTGTGAAGCAGTTGCGCTATCCACAATGCTACCGTGCTGCCCCTAAAGGTGCGGAGAAGTGGGGCGGCCCGACGCTGGAGTGGTTCACGCCACTCCATCCTGCCGGGACCCCCTGCCCCGCTGGGTAGGGGAGAATCCCGGCCCAGGAATAGCTGTTTGGCTGAGGAATCAGCAAGTTGCATTTACATAGCGCCTTTACAGTAGTGAAACATCTTGAAGGGCATCATAGGAGAGTTATAAAATAAAATTTGACACAAGGTCGCTTCAGGAGATATTAGGTTAGTTTTAAGGATCATCTTAAAAGCAGAGAGGTTAACAAAGGGAATTCAAGAGGCGTAGACCCCAGGCAGTTGAAGGCACAGTCCCTTATGAGGGGGGAACAGTGAAATTTAGGGATGAACAAGAGGCCAGAATTAGAGGAGGGCAGAGATCTCAGAGGGTTGTAGAGCTAAAGGATATTGCAAAGGATCGGGAAGGTGTCAGGGATTTGAGCCGGTGACAGAAGCAACGCCCTTGTGGAATGGAGGAGAAATGATGAAGAGAAAAAAAATGCCCGATAAGTGAAGATGTGACACCATAAAGCTGTTTGGCACCACGACTATTGCTGGAGAAACAAGAGGCAAACTTTTAATGGACAATATTTGTGGTAAAGAAATGTTTTTGACAAGTCCCTGGATAAACACATTTAACGGTGTACTGAATTGCTGATATATCAGTTTCAATGACCTCATTAGTGTCAGTTAATTAAAACTTTCAGTACTTGACTTTGATGCCGTTGCAGCCCAAAAAATAGAATTCTGATTGGACCGACACAAAGCTAGTTGCGCTAATGAATAGCAGCGATTTCTAATGGAACCGAATTATACCTGCTTCTTGCAACTCAGATAAAATATTATTAAATACACAGCAACTTTGCATAAAGCAAATTAATCAGCTGCCTGTGCTTTTCGCTTCATAATAATCTCTAGTGCTTATTGATCATGTTTTTAACGCAATTTTGAAAGCGCATGCATCAGGTTCTCGCTAATTAAAGCCACAACTTCAGAAAATGCCATAATAACGGTTAATTAGGAGGATGCTATTTTCAACATAATTTGCTAATTAGTTACTGAGCCAGTACAGTGTATCTCCCTAATTATGGGGAGGACTGAGCGTTAGGCACTTGTGACTGGAGTGCAAATGACACCATTATGGGGTTCTGCGTTGTGATTTCTCTGCAAACGGTTAATTGCCCCCTCTTTCTCTTCTGATATTGCGACAGAAAAATAATAATCTTGAACTTGTGTCAAAAAATATTTGTAACCGAGACGATGGAATTTTTTTTCTTTGTGTGTTCATTTTCCTTTCTGATCTGGTAAGGGAGGGCAACAAGGGGCTTGTTTTGTTTTATTCAAACAAAAACTTCTCTCAAAATTTTCTCTGTTCCTTAACCAGTCACACTTATTCCCCAAAACCACAGGGTGGTCCTGTCTACTGTCCTATTATCCAAGTCCTCATGGGTGTGGTGAAAGGTTCAGTCAAGAAGGCCAAAGCTGGCCCCCTACCCTGCCTTACAATTAGAAGTTGGTTTGAAGGAAGCATGGGCCTGACATCATGTTCTCTCCTGTTCCAGGGTGTAAATGACACCCTGGAAAAAGTGTGCCCGTTAATCATGTTGAAGCTGATTTCTATTTGAACCCTATGGTTAGCCCAAGGATACTGAGATTAAATCCATTAGCCTTACGCACACCTGACTGAGGGAGGCCAGCCCACTACAGGCAGGGCTTTAGACTGAACGAGCACCAGCCCCTGCTCCATAGGCCTTAGTGAAAGCACCAAGAGGGCTGTACAAATCGTCTTTTCCAAGAAAGAGGAGAAAAGGAATGTATACTTAATCCAGGAGTAAATGAGCCATAGTCCAGTGTTGCAGTCACTTAAAGAAAACCTTAGTGCAAAAATCCCCATTTAAAAGGGATGCATAATAGTAAATCATATTGGAAAACGTACAGGCTGTTCTCATTGCTATGCTGTGAGGGATTGCAATTAATGAAACCTTCTTCAACTTCTGTGCAAACCGCCTTTCTGCTGTTGTGACTGACAGCGTTATGGCTCAATCAATGTGACTTTGATGTAATTGTAGCTGAGTAAAATCCAGCAAAAATTATATTTTGCATTAGAAACACATTTTGTCATCCAGGTTCGGATGTTTCAAGGGCAGTCATATTGGGTTTCCTATGTCGTGTCACTTTTCCTGGAGTGCCTTTTAACAGCTCGGAAATTTTAATTTCCCATCCACCATCATCCATAAACTTCCCCAGACCTATAACCATCCGAGATCTCTGCGTTCCTCCAAATCTGGCCTCTTGCCCAGCGCTGATTTTCTCTGTTTGCGTTTATACCTTTGGCTGCCAAGATTATAAACTCTGGAATTCCCACCCTAAATCTCTCCACCTCTCCCTCGACATTCTCCTTTAAGCCATCTCCATCACCAAGTGTTTCAGCATCTTTCCTAACATTTCCTTTTGTACTTTGGTGTCAAATATTTGTCTGATGTCACAACCTTGGAACATTTTATGTTTTAAAGGTGTTATATAGATGCATAATATTGTTGAGTGCGAAGGCCCATTCATAATAGTTTCTTCCAGATCAGACAAGGGATAATAATTGAGGGAGGGTGGGTGGGTGAAGAGGGCTATGTGTACATGTGCATGTTGTACCAGGGAGGGGGGAATAATTGAGGGATTGGCCAGTGAGTGAATGAGTGAGCGAATTGGTCAGTTATCACAGAATCCCCACTCAGTTTTCAGTTCCTTTGGTGTTGGTGAAGTTTGTTGAGCAAGGGGACAGGGGTATGGGTAATTCCAGAACAAGAGAAGTAATCTTAAAAATGGAGCTGGCTGCTCAAGAGTAAAATATTATGCTCTTATATCAGTTTCTACATTCCAACCGTGACTAGATTTCAAAAATATTTTATTGGCTGTAAAATACTTTGGAACATCATATGGCTCTACAGAATTGTTAGTTTTTCTGTCTTCCGATTGCTGCAAACAAATTGCCAAGGACTGTTGTTCATTGTGCATCCCCTTTGCACACGGCAATCCTTTGGCGCACTAGGATTCTCCTCTTCAACCTTTTCTCCTATCCCCCACCCTTCTTTCTTTCAAAAACCTTTAACTTCTCTGCTACATTTTCCTATGGTTTCCCACACAATACAAACTCAATCAATATAAACTGCTGTTGGTATAGAGTGCCGAGAGACAATGGGAGAGAAGTAAAGAGCTTGAGGATATTGAACATAAGAAATTGGGGCAGATGTACGTTTAGGCTATTATGGGTAGCAAGGCGGCACAGTGGTTAGCACTGTTGCTTCACAGTGCCGGGGACCCGGGTTTCATTCCGTTCCTCCCTCCTGACCATCACCCCCCTCCTGATTGTCCCTCATCCTCACTGTCCCTCCCTTTTCACCGTCCCTCCCTCCTCACCGTCCCTCCCTCCTGAATATCTCTCCCTCTCAGTTTATTACTGGCTGTGACTTAAGTCCCATTTTGTGATAAAGTGCAATGTGCAGTTCAGGAAATCCTTTACATTATTATATCATGGGCAGCAGGATGGTACAATGGTTAGCACTGCTGCCTCACAGCGCTAGGGACCTGTGTTCGATTCCGACCTTGGGTGACAGTGTGGAGTTTGCACATTCTCCCTGTGCCTGCATGGGTTCCCTTCGGGTGCTCCGGTTTCCTCCCACAGTCCAAAGATGTCCAGGTTAGGTGGATTGGTCATGCTAGATTGTCCCTTAGCATCCAAAGGTTAGGTGGGGTTGCAGGGTTACAGGATTGGATGGGGAATTGGCCTGGATAGGATGCTCTTTCGGATGGTCAGTGTTTACTCGATGGGCTGAATGGCCTCCTTCTGCACTGGAGGGATTCTATGATTTGGTCTGCTCCCTCTTCCTATAAGATCTTGGCCTTAATTCCACTTTCCTGCTTGCCTCCTCATAGGGACAGCTTGTCTATATGTAACATCTCATCATCTCAGTCCAATAGAACCCAAAGGCCTTTCCATACAAGTAATTGCTTTGAACTGCTATGATTATAACTATGTAATTGACCACAATTTCCAATCTATTCACAGCAAGATCCCACAATTGATGCACATTTAGGGCAGTTGGACTTGATTTGGGAGTTTGGTTGAGGGAGGAAGGTTGACTAAGGCAACAGGCGAGTTCTCTGCTCTCCTTTCAGTTGTGCCAAGGGAGCTTTAGTGCTTACCCAAAACCCTGGAATAGACAGATGGATGACTCGATTCAATGAATCTCCGACACTGCAGCATACCTTGGGCTTGGGAGGGCATGTCTTGAATTTCATGTTTGGATAGGTATCGAAGTAATACTCCTTGACCTGTCAAGCGATCTGACAATGCTGCTTGCATAAAGAAAAAACAAAACAATGTAAAACTGTGACTGAAAGGTAATGGCACAGGATTCAGAGATTTGAGAATTGCACAGTGGTTAGCACAATTGCTTCACAGCTCCAGGGTCCCAGGTTCGATTCCCGGCTTGGGTCACTGTCTGTGCGGAGTCTGCATCCTCTCCCCGTGTCTGTGTGGGTTTCCTCTGGGTGCTCCGGTTGCCTCCCACAGTCCAAAGATGTGCGGGTTAGGTGGATTGGCCATGCTAAATTGTCCTTAGTGTCCAAAATTGCCCTTAGTGTTGGGTGGGGTTACTGAGTTATGGGGATAGGGTGGAGGTATGGGGTTGGGTAGGGTGCTCTTTCCAAGAGCCGGTGCAGACACGATGGGCTGAATGGCCTCCTTCTGCACTGTAAATTCTATGAAATAACGCTGTGTCAACATGAAAAAGGGTGTAATTTGGAAAGATATCCGCAGACAAATGAATTGGAGAAGTGTCCATCAATGTTTTCTCTTGTTTGATCGCATGTTCCACACACAAATCGTCATGCAAACCAAGAAATGCTTTAAAAAAGAAAGCCATCACCATTTATCTCCAGATAAAACAAGAGGGATGGCATCAGTAGGTTACAGGTGAGATTGTGCATGGGAGGGAGACAGGGCAGCGGGCAAAGTGGTGGTGGGGGTGAAGGGTGGGGGAGGGGAGGGAGTGTTGTTGAGGGGGTCCCCGAGACCCAGCAAAGAAGCAAGCTGCTTTCTGACCCCAGTGCCCCAAAGCACTGCTGGGGACAGATGGGAAACTAGCACAGATCAATAAGTGTCAGCCTCGCAGATGGACAAGCAGGCAGTGTTCATATCCTCTCTCCCATCCTTTGCAAAAGGAAATCGATGAGCTCTCCATGATAGGCAATAAAGAAAGATGCAATCTGACCACCTCCTCGCCGCCTCCCCCCACCCACTACCCCCCAACCACTACCCCCAACCATGTCTCTAACCAGGCACTGTGGATATTAATGAGGATCCCAATGTGTTAAAGCCAGCTCTAATTAATGTACTACAGCACGTCTGCCGTGCAATTTGCAGACAAGCAAGGGAAAACCTTGTTTTGGAATTAGGTCTCCCAGTTCTGTATCCAAGGGTTTCACAGCCGTGTTCCAAAGCCGACAAGTTTCTTTCCCGGAGCCAGCCCACAATAATAAAGAAAGGGCATGTCACCTTGCTGGTGTCTTGATATCCTCTAAATGGACCAATTTAAAACCCAGTCAAGGTCTCGCTGGTCAGCCTGAGAACAGCTGTGAGCGGCGAAGGCAAATTAATATTATTTGCAGCACCGGCTAATCATCACCAGGACCAAATGGTGTATGGTGGGGAGACAGTGGGAGGGGTCACTGTGGAAAGCACAGCCTGCAAACTGGCAAGGAGCAGTCTGTTTTTTCCCAAAAGCACACAATGTGTTTTTCTTGACGGAAAAGCCTTCGAGCACTACCTCCTCCTGGTACTATTCTGGGTGTATTTACCCCCCCATACACAAATACACAACTCGACCCATGTCAGCTGTTGTTGCAAAAGCCAAGAGGTACAGCACACGAGCATTAAATAGGTAATAGACAGTGTTAAACATTAAGGACATAAACAATACTAGATACTGCCAGCCAGGCTGACTCATTAATGCTATCTCTGTACTGGCTGGGAGTGTTTGCTTGGCATGGCAATACCTTCATCTCCCGTGTTTTGATCACAGTTGCTTTGAGGAGGACAGACCAGTTTTGAGAGCCATGCTGATGGCACCTAAAGGCCATTTTTACACCCATGCCTTTTTAAGTTGGGATCTTAGGGAGTGGATTCACAATGGGGGGGAATCTCAACTGGCCATGGAGAAGCGGGTGAGCAAGGCTGACTTTTACACCTTACCTGAATATTTCTCCCCATTGACGTCAGTCCAGTGAAGCTGACAACAATGGGGAAGGCAGAGGAAGTGAGCGACATGGAGTCAGCCCTTTCTCAAGACTGGTACAAAAGATAAAACTGAAATGAGAAAGTCCATCATAATTAAGTCTGCGCAGTATCCAGAATGTGGGCTGCAAAGTTGAAATAAAGGCTATCGATCTCAACTTTCGTGTTGGTAATGGTGCTGGGTGTGGTCAGACAAATTGGCACATTGGTTTATCTACGGCAGCCACAGCCCACGTTAAAACTTATAATAGGCAGGCTCCAGAAGGTGGAGTCCACTTACTCTGAGCTGAAGATCATCACCTCTCTTAGTTCCGAAAGCAGTCACCTGGGGATTCCGTTTTTTTTAAAATTTAGAGTACCCAATTCATTTTTTCCAACTAAGGGGCAAGTTAGTGTGGCCAATCCATCTAACTTACACATCTTTGGGTTGTGGAGGTGAAACCCAGTCAAACACAGGGAGAATGTGCAAACTCGTCACGGACAGTGACCCAGAGCCAGGATCGAACCTGTGTCCTCGGCACCATGAGGCAGCAATGCTAACCACTGCACTACCACTGCTGCACTCCTGGGATTTCTTCCACCAGCAACACTTCCCCTGATAATAAGGACTAGGTTTTGGGTGGGCAGAGGTTTCACTCCACCCTGCAAGCTTGTTACATGTCAGCTTAGTTCAATTGGCTGGATGGATGGTTCGTGATGTGGAGTGATGCCAATAGTGCACGTTCAATTCCTATACTGGCTGGGGTTATTCATGAAGGACACAACTTCTCAACCTTGCCCCTCGCCTAAGGTATGGTGAACATCAGGTTAAATCATCACCAGTCAGCTTTCCTCCTCAAAGGCAAAAGCAGCTTCAGGTCATCTGGGACCATGGCAAATTTACTTTGCTTTGTTTTAAATTTAGAGTATCCAATGCTTTTCTTTTCCAATTAAGGGGAAATTTAGCGTGGCCAATTCACCTACTCTGCACATCTTTTTGGGTTGTGGGGGTGAAACCCACGCAGACACGTGGAGAATGTGCAAATTCCGCACGGACAGTGACCCATGGCTGGGATCGAACCCGGGTCCTCAGTGCCTTGAGGCAGCAGTGCTAACCACAGCGCCACTGTGTCGCCCTTGACTTTACTTACTTTGCATGGGATGGAAGCTGATATATCTGACTCAGCACCTAATTCTCTTTCCTTCTGCCGCAGTGCATCCAGGAGAATGCAGGGCTTTAAAGTCCAGTAGAGTCAACCATGCACGTAGGACAATACAAAGGAGTTTCACAGTCCCCTTCAATTAAAATAAGTTGAGGAAGCAAAAAAAAGGCTTGAATTGATGGTGACAAATGCTCGGAGAAATTATTTTATGCAGCGAGTTGTCTCTGGAATGAATTGCATGGATGCATGCTAGAAGCAGATTCAATAATATCTTTCAATCAACAATTGATATTCATTTGAAAATAAATTGTTTGCAGGGTTGGGCGAAAGGAGGAAGGAGTGGGACTAATTCAATAGCTAAGAGCTAGCACAGACAAAATGGGCCAAATGGCCATGTTCTGTACAGTATGGACAAGATTTCACTCAATCAAACCCATTTACTTTGAGGGAGATAAAATTGGGCCCATACACAAGTCTATAAATGAGGAGGGTTTTCTTATGTGACCCATTTACATCGCATTCTTCCATCTGCTATTTTTAACCAAAGTAGTTATCCATTTCACTCACCAATGTGAAGAAGGGGCAGCACGGTGGAATAGTGGGTTAGCCCTGTTGCCTCATGGCACCGAGGTCCCAGGTTCGATCCCGGCTCTGGGCCACTGTCCGTGTGGAGTTTGCACATTCTCCCCGTGTTTGCGTGGGTTTCGCCCCCACAACCCAAAGATGTGCAAGGTAGGTGGATTGAACACGCTAAAATTGCTCCTTAATTGGAAAAAAATGAATTGGGTACACTAAATTTAAAAAAAAAACAATGTGAAGAAAATGTTCGAAAACCAACGCTGTTTAGCACACTGGGCTAAATCACTGGCTTTGAAAGCAGACCAAGGCAGGCCAGTAGCACGGTTCGATTCCCGTAACAACCTCCCCGAACAGGCGCCGGAATGTGGCGACCAGGGGCTTTTCACAGTAACTTCATTGAAGCCTACTCGTGACAATAAGCAATTTTCATTTCATTTCATCTCCTTCAATCATTTTGAGAAGTTTGCACCAGATAGGGTTGGGCAATCAAATGGAATGCATATCTCTTTTCTCTTCCCTCTTCTGAAGCTACTGATCTTTGCTGCGAGGCACCGCGGCAGAGCTGCCAATTACCCTCTGTCACCTTCCCACTCTACTTATGAACTTAAATTGTGTCGTTGGGCAATCTGTTTGTGGGTGCCACAAAGACAGACCCCATACTGTCCACGCCTAACATTAGGGCTGCCGACCATCCAGAATTAATCTGGAGCCACCAACAACTGAAGGTTTGTCCCAGACTGTAGTGAATGTGTGGAATTCTTTACCACAGAAGGCTGTAGAGCCGGGATCATTGAGTATATTCAGTTCAAGGCTGAGATGGACAGATTTTTAATCAGTAAGAAAATCAAGGGTTATGGGGATAAGGTGGGAGAGTGGAGTTGAGGATTCTCATTTCAGATCAGTCATGATCTCATTGAATGGCAGAACAGACTTGATGGGCCAAATGGCCTACTTCTGCTCATATGTCTTATGGTCCCATTTACCTGCAGGATACTGTCACAGGCAACCCAGGAGTAAAATCACTGGGGGCATTAAATAAATTGTGTTTATTTTTAAAAATAAATTCAGAGTATCCAATTATTTTCTTTCCAATTAAGGGACAATCGTGTGGCCAATCCACCTAACCTGCACATCTTTGGGTTGTTGGGGGTGAGAACCATGCAGACATAGGGAGAACGTGCAAACTCCACACGGACAGTGACCCGGGGCCGGGATCGAACCTGGGTCCTCAGCAGTGCGAATCGGGTTTGGGGCAATTTGAGGTCATGTGATGAAATCTGGGCGAGATCCAACCAGGATTGGCGAACATTGCCGCCAACCAGACTTGCACACTCTCCTCCAGGAAGTGCTGCTGATGTTAACTTCTTTTTCCTGTCCCCTGTAGTTGACCTCAGTCCCCTTGGGCCAAGGATGGGAAAGAATTAATCTGGGATTTCAGTACTTGAATGCTATCAACTAACTCCTATTGCAAAGCAGCCCCAAGCTCTAAGCCCATCCGCGGTTACATACCTTGCTCACCTACATCAAACTGCTACTCTGAAAGTAGAAAATCAGAAGGGGTAGGGTGAGGGAAGTGAGGGGCTGGAAAAGGTCGATGATCACTGCAGTTCTCAGGCCTTCCAGACACCAGGATGAGGGCAAGGTGGGAGCTGAGAAAGGGTCTAAGATGGGTTCATTGCTCCATCTGAGAATCTAGGTGCCCTCTGTCTTGGCTGTTGCTCCACTGCTGTGCTTCTCCTAAAGTCCACTTGTGTTACAAGTGGCAGCTTCCTTGTCATGAATGTATCTGCCCTTGAAGAGTTGCAGGATAGCTGGAGCAGGCCATAGCCACAAATACCACCAGGCCCCGCCATTCAGTGTTTAGCCAGCCTGTAGTGTGGCACATGCTCAGGTGAACCTTACTTCAAACAAGGAAGTAGTGTGAAAGTTGTGTTTTTCTTGCTTCAACAGGACCAGGTGTGAGCTGAGAATGGATCAAAACTCCATTCACAATGTTAGAAACTGATAATGTAAGAAATGTGAGTAATAATGTTAGAAATCGATCATGTTAGTAATTCATAAGGTTAAAAGTTGCTCCACTTTCCCACTTAGTCACATTCTATCCTTTCCTGAAGGTGTTGAATTTTGTATCTATAAACAGAGACTGACATTGTATAATCCTCCTCCTTAGGCAGTTGCTTGGCATTGAGGATGAATTGCCTCCACTCTGGTTCAATGGCTTCTGAGATGGCTGATATGTCCAATACATGACTGTAGGCCCTGCTTCATGTCGGGAAGGTGGTGCTTGAAGGGCTTGGGTAGATGGGTAGTTTGGACGTTTGTGCGCTCCCTCCGACACCTCACCTTCGCCTCTGCACATCCCAAATGTCTCGCGATGTTTTCAGTGCCTTCCCCAATGAGCCTTCTCCATTTTGATTACTCACAAGCCAGGATCCCTCACGGGTCTGTTTGACCTCTAGGCATGTTTGACCTCCAGGCTTGTCCTAAAAGTATTCCTGAAAAATGTTTCTGTTGTCTTCCTGGAGGTCTGCCGCTGAGACCGAGTTCCAAGTAGAACAGTTGCTTTGCGAGTCAGGTGTCAGGCGACGAATGACATGTCCGGCCCAGCAGAGCTGGTTTTCAATGATTAGCACCCAGATGCTGGGCATCTTGATTAATATGGGGATCAGGGGTTAAGGGGAGAAGGCAGGAGAATGGGGATGAGAAAAATATCAGCATGATTGAATGGCGGAGCAGACTCGATGGGCCAAGTGGCCTAATTCTGCTCCTATGTCTTATGTCTTGTATTAGCTCAGGAGAGGACACCACTGTCAGACCATCTCCCTTGCCAGCAGATTTGGAGGATCCTGTGAAGGCACTGCTGCTGGTACTTCTCCAGTGCTTTGAGGTGTCTGCTGTGCCCCAAGCATCTGAAGCATATAGGAGCACCAGGATCACTGCTGTCCAGTAAACCTGCTGCGCAGATCCTGAAGTACGCTTCTCCTCAGTCGGCCGAAGGCTGAGCAGGCACGTTGGAGGTGATGGGTAGCACAGTGGTTAGTACTGTTGCTTCTCAGCTCCAGGGATTCGATTCCTAGCTGAGTCTGCACATTCTCCCGTGTCTGCGTGGGTTTCCTCCGGGTGCTCCGGTTTCCTCCCACAGTCCAAAGATGTGCTTGTTAGGTGAATTGGACATTCTGAATTCTCTGTCTGTGTACCCGAACGAGTGTGGCGACTTGGAGATTTTCACAGTAAATGTAAGCCTACTTGTGACACTCATAATGCCTATTATTATTATTAATTTTGTCACCTATGTTGCCTTCAAAAGAGTAGGCTCCCAAGATATAGAAAATAATCTGCATTTTCCAGGACTCTCCATTGAACTTAATCATTAGTGGTGTGCTGTGGGAGCTAGTTGGAAGAGGACCGTAGTTTGTTGCGTGTTTAATGAAAGGCCTATTTTACTGTATGCTTTGGGGAAGGAGTCGATAGGAACACGACTCAATTTCTGAGTGTATGTACACACACAAGTGTCATGTACACGCTGAAGCTCACTGACTCAGGTTGGAATGATTGTGGTTTTAGATCGAAAGCAGCACAGATTAAACAGTTTCCCATCTGTTCTTCAGATTATTTCCAGACCTGTGGGTAATTTGCTGGAGATAAGGTGCAGAATTGCAATGAGGAAATTGAAGATGATGGTCGGTGCAATGACACAGCCTTGTTTGATCCCAGTCTTCACTAAGCTCGGGTCTGTGGTAGTTCTGTTGCTGAGGATCACAACCGGTATCTCATCATGGACTGGGTGGAGGCTGGTGACAATTTCTGAGGGCAACCAGATTTGAGGAGGATAAGCCACGAGTAGAATATAAACAGATTGATGTACAAACTGTACAAAATAAACAGACTGACTGTCATACTGTACAATATAAACAAACTGACGAACAAACTGTATCATATAAAGAGACGATCACACTATACAATATAAACAGACTGATGAAGAAACTATACAATATAGGGCAGCACGGTGGCTCAGTGGTTAGCACTGCCGAGGTCCCAGGTCCGATCTCGGCTCTGGGTCACTGTCCGTGTGGAGTTTGCACATTCTCCCCGTGTTTGGGTTTCGTCCCCACAACCCAAAGATGTGCAGGGTAGGTGGATTGGCCACGGTAAATTGCCTCTTAAATGGAAAAAATGAATTGGGTACTCTAAATTTATAAAAGAAAACAGTACAATATGAACAGTCTGTCACACTGTCCACTACAAACAGACTGACTATCACACTGTACAATATAAACAGACTGACTATCGCACTGTACAATATTAACAGTGTGACTCACATTGTACAATATAAACAGACTGACTCACTGAACAAGATAACCAATCAATGTTCACACTGCACAATATAATCAACCTGAATCTCACACTGTATAAATTAAACAGACTGACCCTCACACTGTACAATATAAACAGACTGACCCTCACACGGTACAATATAAACAGACTGACCCTCACACGGTACAATATTAACCGGCTGAATCTCATGCTGTACAATGTAAACAGTCTGATTCTCACACTGTACAATATAAACAGACTGACTCTCACACTGTACAATCTAAACAGTATGACTCACTGAACAATATAAACAGATTGACTGTACAATATAAACAATCTGATTTTCACACTGTGCAATATTAACAGTATGACTTACACTGTTCAATATAAACAGATTCACTCTCACACTACAATATCAACAGCCTGAATCTCACTGTACAATATGAGCAGACTGACACACACACACACTGTGGAACAGAGGTTTTCAAACTCAGAGTCGTGACCCATGGGTGGGTTCTGGGCATGTTTCGGGAGGGTCGCAGTGCGATCAGTTGCAGCATTCCTGATCACGGGAGGAATGCAACTGGCTTTTAAAAATGCAGGATGTGATGGACTTTTATGATTGCTGGTCATTCTGCACCTGCATGCCAGATCAAGCAGTGCGCAGACCCGGAGCCCAGCAGGGTGGTCCGCCTCCTCCTGATGTCGGAGACCTCCCACCAGAAATAGCAGCATACAGCAGGTCACTCGATCTGTATGCTGACATCATGGGTGGATTCTCTAAAAATGGGGCTATGTCCCCACACTGGCGTGAAACCCGGCGCCAACGACTCCGGTGTCAATGGCCATGAAAGTGAGGAATTCTCACCTTTCTAGGGGACAAGGTTGCCGCCGGAGTTGTCCCTGCAGCTCCAGCTGGCCGGGAACGGTCCGCGTGGATCCGCGCATGTGCGGAATGGCCGGCGTATTCCCGCACATAGGCGGAACGGCCGGCATATTTCCGCGCATGCGCAGGGGTTCCCTTCTCTGCGCCAGCCCCCGGGCAATATGGCAGAACCCTACAGGTTGGCCCCCGCACACTTATCTTCCAGGTTCCGCCGTGTGGGAGGTGAGTAATCCAAGCCGGCTGGACTGGGCCAAACTCGTCGGCCACTCGACTCATCAGGGCCCGGAGAATCGCCGGGGGGGGGGGGGGGGGGGGAGGGGGGGGGGGGGCGCTGTCAATGGCCCAGACCGGCATGGCGGCAATCCCACCGGTGCCCGAAAAACGGCGCCGGAGAATGGTGCCGTCGGCGGTGGGGCTCGATTCTTGTGCTGGGTCGGAGAAAGCCAGCCCATGTGTTTTCGGTTCAAGAGAGGTTCCATTTTGCAGCTGCTAACAGTGCTGGTGTGAACAACTCATGAAAAAGAAGCTGAAAACAGGAACAAAGCAGCATGAAGATGATTTCTTGAGATATGGGTTTATTAATTATGCCACTGCAAATCAGGATGCAAAGTTCATGTGTGTTATATGCAGGGAAGCACTGGCAAAGATATTTGAAGACTAAACATGGCGAGTTCGAGGATAAACCTCTTTATTCTTTTCAACGATGCAGTTAGATCTTAAATCGTCAAATTAAGTCATTATCAGAAATGTAACATTGAATAACAAAGCAAGTGAGATCATGAGGACCACGCAGGCTCACCTGTCACATTAGAGGTAAATGAAAATGGTGGTTCGCAAAGGTTGGCCAATGTGGGTCCCGAAGGATGGCCGGTTGGTAACAAATTGGTCCTGACTGACTCTCACACTACAATATAAACAGACTGACCTTACACTGTGCAATATAACAAACTGACTCTCATACTGTACAATATAAACAGTCTGACTCTCACACTGCACAATATAAAGTCTGACTCTCACACTGTACAATATAAACAGTCTGACCCTCTCATTGTACAATATTAACTGGCTGACTCTCACACTGTACCAAGTAAGCAAACTGACTCTCACACTGTACAATATAAGCAGACTGACTCTCATTGTACAATATAAACACTGACTCTAACATTGTACAGTATAAACAGTATAAACAGACTGACTCTCACATTGTACAATATAAACAGACTGACTCTCACCCTGTACAGTATAAACAGACTGACTCTCACACTACAATATTAACAGACTGACTCTCACATTGTACAATATAAACAGACTGACTCTCACATTGTACAGTATAAACAGTATAAACAGACTGACTCTCACATTGTACAGTATAAACAGACTGACTCTCACATTGTACAATATAAACAGACTGACTCTCACATTGTACAGTATAAACAGACTGACTCTCACACTACAATATTAACAGACTGACTCTCACACTGTACAGTATAAACAGACTGACTCTCACATTGTACAGTATAAACAGACTGACACACTGTACAATATAAATAGTCGGATTCTCACACTGTGCAATATTAGCAGACTGACTCTCACACTGTAAAATATTAACAGACTCTCTCACTGTACAGTATAAACAGACTGACACACTGTACAATATAAATAGTCGGATTCTCACGCTGTGCAATATTAGCAGACTGACTCTCACACTGTACAGTATAAACAGACTGACTCTCACACTGTATAGTATAAACAGTCTGATTCTCACACTGTGCAATATTAGCAGACTGACTCTCACACTGTATAGTATAAACAGACTGACTCTCACACTGTATAGTATAAACAGTCTGATTCTCACACTGTGCAATATTAGCAGACTGACTCTCACACTGTATAGTATAAACAGTCTGACTCTCACACTGTATAGTATAAACAGACTGACTCTCACACTGTATAGTATAAACAGTCTGATTCTCACACTGTGCAATATTAGCAGACTGACTCTCACACTGTATAGTATAAACAGTCTGATTCTCACACTGTGCAATATTAGCAGACTGACTCTCACACTGTATAGTATAAACAGTCTGATTCTCACACTGTGCAATATTAGCAGACTGACTCTCACACTGTACAGTATAAACAGACTGACTCTCACACTACAATATTAACAGACTCTCTCACTGTACAGTATAAACAGACTGACACACTGTACAATATAAATAGTCTGATTCTCACACTGTACAATATTAGCAGACTGACTCTCACACTGTACAGTATAAACAGTCTGATTCTCACACTGTACAATAAAAACACTGACTCTCACACTGTACAATATAAACAGATTGACTCTCACTATTTCATATTGTGCTGAGTAATAATGCCCCCAGTTCTCTGGTTGATCCAGCAGGAGGCAGGCAAGGTGTGATGCTGGTTGTGGGTCTCTGATCCACTTCTGGATTTGGTCTCAGCAGCTTACAGCTGGAATTAGTCCACCAACAGCAGAGTCCAGTAGAGCTTAAGAGAGCGACACGGGCTGTGTGCTCGTTGCTGGTGTTGCCAATGGAGCCAGTTGCTTTTCTGCAAGCCTGTGATGCAAAATCTCCCAAGAAATCAGTGACAGGGAGCATTGTGCTCTGCCCTCCCTGCCCTGTTTCAAATTAACCCACCTCCCCTGAAAGGTCATGCTTTCTTGTGTGCATTTGTTAGTGACAAAGTATAGGAGATTAGTGCATGCCTGCAAAGGTTCATCAGCGTCTGTTATCAATAATTTAGGTGCCTTTTCCTTCGTGCTACTGAACAACAGGGCTGCCCACATTCACTGTCAGCTCTCTGTAACCTACCAGTCCAGTGAACTTGATAAGTGTCCCATCATCCTGTTAATCAAATTACTTATGAACCGAAATTGACAGTTTTCATTAATTATAAAGGATTATTCTAATTGCAATTCAAATTTATTCATTTAGAACAGACGGCATTCAGTAATATTTCAAGAAATTTGCATATTAAATGGAGAGGGTCGTACATTAAGTATGATAATATATGCATATTTCCTTATTTTTAACTTCTAGGCCATATGCACCGCTGCTGTTTCAGCAGGTGAAAAGCCCGAACGTGTTTAATTTGCTCGACAAACACAGGGGCTGGAGCCCGTCCTTTGGCATTGACTGCCGCTGCCCTTCCTAGCTTAGCCCTTCCTGTATGAGTCAAGCCTGCTCCATCTGTCTCCCCCTTCCCACACACGCTTTCACCAACCACCCCGCCACCCCTTGCCACCATAACCGCAACCACCCTCCTTCTCTCCCTCCCTCCTCCCCCAAGCCCCCAAGCCAGCTGAGAAAACACGCGTTGAATTACATTTCAGCCGAGCCAGTTTTGACGCGCAGCACAGCTGGGTGAGATGATTCCGATTTATTACCGCACTCTCATTTCATCCGCTTTGCTGAAGCGCCCATTAAGGTCGCCAGTGGGGCCCTTTGGCAGTGCCACCTTGCCCAGTAAAGGGGGGGGGGGGGGGGGGTGCTGGCAGGGTGGTGATGGTGCTGAATCGGCAGGGCTTGCACCATTGGCTGCAGAGCCTCGTGTGGGGTGCCAGAGATTCACCTTATCAAACACCCATGCATGTCCATCAGGAGGCTGGAGTAGGCATTTCTGTACAATGCCGAGTCTATTTCACAGGCCTAACTAACCTCTATTAAAAATATACATATATGTTATCCAAAAGCTCTCTGTTGCTTCAAATATAACTGTCAGTGTAGAGCTACTAAATCAGTGATTTTACAGCTCAAATTGTATGTTTTGTAATAGGTTTCTTGTTTTTTAATATTCTTTAATGGTCCAAACACAGCAGGTGGAGTGTAAGTGTTCTGTCTGCATACTGGCACTGGATAAGATATAAACTAGGGGTGACACCTTCAAAACAACTAACAGTGATTGCAGCTGCAGAGATTTAATTCATCCATTTCAGACCTCGTCTTTTTTGTCATTTATAAATATTATTAACATGTAAACATAGAAAAGATCTGGAAAAGGCTCAGTTGATGCCGGGACTGGGCAACTGAGCTGTACCAATCAAAAGGTTCTGATCTTGAATCCTCCTCCTATGTTGACTTAGCTGAAACCAGTCCGGGTTGCAGTTGACTAATTACATTTACCTTCAGCTCTGGTCCCCGCAGGGGATGAGGATCAGTCAGGATGTCTACCCCTGATACCCCCCCCCCCCCCCCCCACCCCACCCCGGACACTAAGGGCAATTTATCATGGCCAATCCACCTAACCTGCACACCTTTGGACTGTGGGAGGAAACTGGGGCAACTGGAGGAAACCCACGCAAACACGGGGAGAACGTGCAGACTCCGCACAGACAGTGACACAGCCGGGAATTGAACCTGCGACCCTGGAGCTGTGAAGCAACTGTGCTAACCACTGTACTATCGTGCTGCCCTTTGTGCTACTGTGCTGCCCTCAGGTAAAGGTGGCTTGGTGCCTCGGTGCTCTCCTGAGTTGGATGATTAATGGGGTAAATTTTCCACTAACCCTCAGCGTAAGGGCGGCACTGTGGCACTGTGGTTAGCACTGCTGCCTCACAGCGCCAGAGACCCAGGTTCAATTCTGGCCTTGGGTGACTGTGTGGAGTGTGCACATTCTCCCTGTGTCTGCGTGCACTTCCTCCAGGTGCTCCGGTTTCCTCCCACTGTCTAGAGATGTGGAAGTTAGGTGGATTTTCTATGCTAAATTTCCCCTTAATGTGCAGGCTCGGTGAGGTTACGGGGTTAGGGTGGGGAAGTGGGCCTTGGTAGAGTGCTATTTCAGAGGGTCGGTGCAGACTCGAAGGGCCGAATGGCCTCCTTGTGCACTGTAGGAATTCTATTCTATATCTAAGTTGCATCAGGAGGGACGGAATTCTGAACCTTGTCATTTAAGCCCACTTGCGGAAAACATTTTCCAGTCGGGGAAGAAATTGGAGGGAGGCCACTGGCGTCCAAAATACATCCCAGCCTCATAGGAAGAGAAGGAAGAAAACACCAGTCAGGAATTGGCGAAAAAGATAGAAAGCCTTCTGCTTGTCAGTAATGACATGAGTCCATGGTATTGTAATCAGTACTGTTTGGGTTTAACACTTGTCAAAAGACTTCTCCCTCTGATATGACTAAACTAACATAATAACAGTAAAGCAGAATGTGTCAAAACAATATGCTGAAAGTTTTAATAACTCATCAAATCAGTAACTGGGCCTTCACATCATATTTGGCAAAATAAACTGTCCTTTCACTCACAAACCAATTCTGCACTCAGTGCCAGAAAGCACTTCCTTTACCCCAACTCACTGAATTTAAAATCCGATCCCTCATCGTTAAATCTCTCGTTGGCCTCACCTCGCCAGATCTCACCCAGGCAAAAGCTAGGAATTCTGCGGGAGTAACTCACCCCCTGACTCTGCCCCTGTCCACCCAAACCCTGTCCACCATCTACAACCCACAAGTCAGGAGTGCAATGGAACTCTCCACTTCCCCAGAGTGCAGCTCCAATGACACTCAAGAATCTAAACACCTTCCACAAATATTTCACCCACCGACGCATAGTAGCAGAAGTGTGTACCATCTACAAAAGGCATTGCAGCAACTCGCCAAATCTCCTTTGACAGCTTCTTCCAAACCTGTGACTCTACCTTCTATAAGGACAAAGGCTGCAGACACTTGGAAACCAGCAACTGCAAGCTCCCCTCAGTGGTGATTATTCCTTTAAGGGCATCACAGCAGAGTAAGGGTCATATGGCCTGTGCCTCAGACACCATGACTCAGAGTGTGGAATCACCCCGTGGTGAGGCTCCTCGGAAAAAATACATTTTGGGAGCTAGCTGGAGCCAAGAGACTGTTGTACAATTCTTATTAAGAAATATATTTTGTGTTCATTAATGGAGGCCTGTGAAAGTGTGTCCTCCAAGCTGCTTACCATCTTAACTTGGAAATATATTGGCTGGTCCATCACTGTCACTGGGTCAAATTCCTGGAACTCCCTAACAGCACTGTGGGTGTATCTACACTACATGTGGCTCACCACCACCTTCTCAAGGGTAATTAGGGGTTGGCAATAAATACTGGCCTAGCCAGTCACATATACATCTCATGATCATTTAAAAATCAACGCCAGCCGAACTTCTCGTTTACACCTGACTGCCTCTGCAACATGGTCCTTCTCATCCCTTTCTCCATATTGTCGCTGATGGTGGCCGAATCTACAATTATTTCATTCCTATTCTCAGGAATCCCTGCACTAGCCCCTTCACTCATCCTCTCTGCCCTCTCTACTTCTGTTCCTACATTTATGAACTTTGTCAAGAACAAGTTTTCAGCCATCAAATTCTCCCTCCTTGGCTCGACCTCCATTGTATTATTGTTTTTGTTTCAAACATCCCCTCTGTGAAGCCGATTGGGATATTTCTCGACATTAAAAGGCTCTATATAAACGCAGGTTATTCACACTGTTGGTGGGGGTCGAGTTCTTGCAGAGATGGGGGGGGGGGGGGTGGTTCAGGGCTGTAACAGGATCTTACGGTAATTGTGTTTTCAATCTGTGTTGGTTTCATCTAAGACGGGATTCTCCTGGGAGACAGGGAGCTGTCAACAAGAATGACGCATTCTCCTCTATTGGGTCTCCTGTGCCCATCACTCTGGTAAATTTAGAAGCAATAAAACAAAAGCAAAACACTGCAGATGCTACAAATCTGAAATAAAAGCAAAAACGCTGGAAACACTCAGCAGGTCAGGCAGCATCTGTGGAGAGAAACAAAGTTAATGTAATAATGTGTGTTTATCTTGGCCCTGTTCAAGAAGTTACAGATGAAATTAGAGATCTGTTCCCAATTTAGATTTGGTTTGCAAAATGGAGACACGCAAAACTGCAATTACACAGGGGAATGCACCTGACATCCCTTTTAGTCTGTTGCAGCTTCATCAAGCCTGTTCACTGATTTGGTGCATTAGTTAGGAATATGTTGACATGAATGTACCGAATGATCAAGGTGGCCTCAGATGAATGGGCATTGCCTAATCCTAAGTCAAGTAGACTGATTCTTGTAACAAGAGCAAATAACCAGAGATGTGAGAAATCTGAAATAAAGTGGAAAATGTTGGAACTACTCAGGAGGTCGACAGCATCTGTGGAAAGAGAAAGAGTCAAGGGGCTGAATCTTCCAGTAAGAAGAGTTGGGGAGGTATTGCTTGCCCCTCCACCCCGCCCCACCCACAAGCCTTTAAAGAAGGGTGTCCTGCAGAGTTAATATGTTGGATGGCCTTAACAAGGACATTATGTGGCCTCCGCCCCCTCAGGACAAGGAGGCTCCTCCTTCAAAGCCTACTGGCCACAGTGCCAGAAATCAATAGTGGCCGCTGCTGGAACTACAAGCAGTTCTGAGAAGGAAGATAACATGAATACCAGACGAAAGTGAGTCTGGGTTTTTTGGACGGCTGGGACCAGGGACCCAAGGGGGGTGGGGCTGGGGAGTTTGGTTCTTGAGGCTGGGGGACGGTGGGGGTAACATCTTGCGGGTTGCATGGATAGGCAGCGGGCATCCCCTGAAGGAGTGACCCCCACTTCCTTCCTGCCTTTCGGGCTGGCCTCCTTTGTTTTTTCTTCCTCTGCCCACTTCATTGTTGTGGTGGAGGAAAGAAACAGGCCCTTAGCTGGCCATTAATTGACAAGTCTAAAGAATCCTTCCTATGCATTTCCTTTGTTCCCATTTCTTTTATTTTATTTTATTATTTTGGTCCGTGGTCCCATAATCGGGGAGTGCCTTTAAGCAGAAGATGAAGTTAAAACAGCACGCTTGCCAGGACACTGCGTTCCCAGGTTTTGTATTTTGGAAAGAAGTCAGATTCCTCGGCACTAGAGTAGATCTTAGGAACCAACTTCGGAGGGATTCGGTTCAATTAGTTAATTGGCAACCAGTGGGGTGGGGTGGCCAGGAATAGTGTTCTGTCTGGCAACAGTCAGTGATTGGTTCCTGTGTGATGTTTTTCTGAGAAAACTTATCAGAAGTGTTTAAACCGTGAAGTGAAAAAAACGCACTCTCCCTTTGGCCCAAGCTGGCTGAGGTGAAAGAGCTGCTCTATATTCTGAAAGCAGTGAGTGTCTGGCACATTCTCTGCTATACCTAAAATGCTGCTGAGTCTTCAGAGAAAGTAGACAACCTTGCCAGAGAAAACGGTCTCAAGCCTAAAAGGAAAAAGTACTTAAACGAAAGCCTGAACTTCAAAAAGACATTGAGTAGAAGTCATCCCAGCGCATCAAAAATCCTCACCCTATTATATTTAATTAATATTTTCTTTCCTTTTACCTCACATTTTCTGCGTATTGTTTGCCTGTCTGTGTGTAGAGAATAGAGTGGGTTGGGAAAGGGTATTAGATAGTCAGTTATATTTTATGACTGTTTAATTGTAATGCTGTACATAATAAAAGATTACTTGTGTTTTAAAACTACAAATCTGGTGACTGTAGTTTATTGGGCTCAACCAAGGACCTCGGGTATTTCAAGTAAAATCTAATTTCACCTGTGTTGGAACTCTGGGTCAAGTAAGGCTAGAATTGATCACGCACTAACCCAAGGTGTCATGACAACCCCAAGTAAGTCTAAGGCTGAGCAGGCTGGGGGGATGCCTGATCTGCCTGCTCACTGTATTATGGGGGAACAGCTTGGTGTTGGGCAGAAAGGTGGTGCGCTAGGCACTCATCCTATATTACGAGGCCTCACACCTGTAAATATGTGGCCGCTAAACGCTTCCTCCCCCCCAATATTTCAGATGACTATTGTGTTTGGAACTGTGTTCGTTGTCTATTTCACTCTCTGGTCTCCTCAGGCCATATTCCACTTGCAGTTGAGAGGACAGCGTCTGCAAGGGAGTGGGTGCTCTTAGGATTCCTCCAGGACGATATTGCACTTCAAAAGGCCTGTTTAGACTGTTCCCAGCCAGTAAAAGGCAATCTTGGTTGTGTGTTACCATACTCGACTGGTATGAGAGCCAGAGACTGTAGGTTCAGGCCTACTCCAGACACTGACTACGCAGAATAAATCTCCCTTCAAGTATTGAGAGTGTGCTGCATTGTCAAAGATATCATCCTTCAAGAGACAGGTTTAACTGATCCTGTGGGAGTATGCAAAGAAGAGTAAGGAAGTCTTCGAGTGCCTTGGCCAATATTCCTCCCTCAAGCAATAACAGGAAAACCAGAGGAAACTGTTTTAAGATATCGTGAGAGATATGATAATAAATTCTGGCTCTCCATCTTTTTCCTTTTTTCTGTTTTCTTTCTTTCACATTCTTTAATTCGGTTGAAGTGGCATCAGATTGTAGATGGTTTCAAGCAGCCGTGGTTCTGTAATGTACCAAACTTTGTAGACAATATTGGATTATAATATATTACACGGACCAAGGATTAATGCACTAGCAGGCATCCAAGCAAGTGGAGCATGGATAAGCAGGATATCCATTTTATGGGAATGCTCTCGACATATCCCTCGTTAATCCCTGATTTGGCACAAGTGAAATCTCCTATTGCTGGTAACATGGGTCAAGTGTTGTTAAGTCTGACTGGAATGTTGCAAGGATCACAGAGAGGGGGAAACGTGCAGTCACCAGCAGAGGGTCTCAGCTCTTTCTTCCCACTGGTGGAACAGCTGGATGTAACTGGTGCCCACATGTCGTTTGAACACTGCCCAGATTCTTGTCTGATAGTTTCCCAAAATGCCAGTAAAATCAAGTGTCTCAAATCAGTCCTGGAAGAGTAAGGACAGCAGGGCAAAATCATCGCCTCCCAAGTTCCCTTTCAACTCATACACCATCCCAACTTGGAAATACATCATCATCCCAAACTGGATTGAGGACTCGGAACTCCCTCCTTAACAGCTCCATGGGAGCAGCTTCCCCACATGGGGTTTTAGTGGGTCAAGAAGAAGGTCTTCTGAAGAGCAATTAGGGATGTGCAATAAATGCCAGCCTTGCCAGTGACGTGCACATTCCAAGACTTCTTTTTAAAATTGGAACAGTCAGCCCTAACTCTTGTTAGCAATTGCGAAGAATTATCTTCTGGGGAGATACCCCAGTTAAATAGCTTCCACTGAAAAACACGTATCAAGGGAAAGCAATGAAGCTCTGACTTTGATTCAGGTTGATATGCTTCCCAGTTCAGTTGACAGATGCATTAGAGTGTCATTATTATCGCTCAAGAGTGACCAGGAACTAACCATACACCCAGAAGTTCAGATATCTTGTTCCTGATTGACTTTCCCCCTCAAGAGTAACAAATCTGGCTGAATAAAAGCATGGGCAGCAAATTTACCCAGTCTTCCTGAAGCAGATATGTGAAGCAGAATAACGCATTTTGAATTGAAACAAGTGGGATTGCCTGTACCAACACTGGCTGTGTGAAGATGCGCACATTAAAGAATTGTTTTAAACAAGTAGGAAATTAATCAAAACACATTTAGAGGGATGTTAGAGGCCCCTACATTTGTAAGTCAGCTACGATGTGAAAATTAAATCCTGTAGTCACTGATTTGAAAATAATCTTTAGTGAACAAGTTTGAAAGTTTGACCATTGACTATTCTAGTCAAAGCTTGTACACCCATCCCCCATCTCAAGGGCAGGTCATTCAGCTGCTCGAACTAGTTACACCATTCATTGGGACCAGGGCTGGTCTCCACTCACGTTAGCTCCGTATCCTTGGGGAGCAGAAACCCAACAGTTTTTAGCGAATGAATCTCACGCTTCTTACGGAAGCGATTCATACTCCTACACCCTGTTGACTGGATTTTCCACACCCTGTGGTGTGTTTTGTGGAGGTAGCCCACCATTGGCCAGGGTCCCGCCGCAGTTATTGTGTATTTCTCCCTTTTCGCACCCTCTGCTGCCGGGGAACCTGCGGTGGTGGGTCGCTTTAGGAAGATCCTGTCAGCAGGAAAGTCCCACCCTTTGTGTATGAAGAGATGTTTCCTTTTTTTTTTTAGCTCTTTAAAGAACTGGTTTAGTTCCAGTAGATATTTCCTGAGGTCTTGTGGTGCTGTGGGTAACATCTCTGGGCCAGAGGCCCCTAGCTCAGGTCTCATTTCAGGGCATGATGGCCATGGAAAGTGCGTTCATAACGTGGCCGAACAGGTTAATTATCAACCTGTAACTGCTTCCAATATGCCTGATGACAAGTGGTAAGAGCGAGAGAGTTTCCTGATCAGCCATTCTGCAGGAGGCAAGGGTAAAGCATTGCAATACATTGCCAAGCACAAGCATGGACCAATCCAATGGAAGTCCATGGTCACCAATGCCCTCTCAGGGCACGGTACCAGGAGGAAGGGGAGGAGATATTACCTAATATTATTCTATATCTTATTATAATTGTTGAACAGGCAATGTGAGTTAATTCTTTCAAAGGCTAACATCAAAATGGAAGGGGTCAGTGAGCAGATTCAAAGTCCATTACTGTCCATCCTGACAATCAGACTCATTCTCAGCAGCTAGAATTCAGACAGCTGCTTTTCAAAACAGCCATTGCAGATGAAATGCTTGTCTTGCTACTATGTTACTTAATAGAAATTTCAAAATATGTCAGCATACCAGTGTCTCCCAGTAGCAGAGATACATTTTTGCTGAATGGACTAAGAAGTCGGAGGGTCCCGGATGTCCTTGACTAAACATTAAGACTTATACCCCATTTCTCCTGGATCCTTGGGACCTTTCCTTGGGAGGCCCATCTTTAGACAAGAAACTTTTTTAAAGACTGATTGCTTTTTATATTCTCTTTCTGTCAACAAAATAAACCAAACGAGAGACTATATATTGCTATGTATCTTCACAAGAACGTGTGTGGAATATTCCTTTGAGGGACTTGCTGTCCTGGGTGTCACTTTAAGATGTTTTGGTGTACATATATAAATCACTGGACCCCACCTATTTCTGAAGGAAGTGGTGTGGACAATTGTCTGATGCAATCAAGATATCAATTCATTAAAAAGAATCCATTGCTTCTAGATCTCGTCCTCTTTTCACAAAGGCTGATGAGTAGCAGTACCTTGTTGCCTGTCTGGCTCAGTTACAGCTGATCCAGTGAAGGATTATTTGGTGGAAGCTGGGAGATTTCACACTGAACACTCACAGGTTGCCCTTTATCTACCCCAGTGCCTATCTGTCTGGATGTTGAACTGACCATATATTAAGATGCATTTGGCACAATCAAGGGCTCTTTCGCCTAATGCAGTTAAATAAGGAGCTGTGCATTATCGGTATGTATTAGATATCACGAAAAAGCATTAAGCACTTACATTATTCAATTAGCGTGTGCACCATTGGAGGCTTAACAGGCTGTGATCAGAAAGGAAACTTGCTCGTGTGCACTTTGAGGGACAGCAATTTCAGCTGCTTGGTTGAGGAGCATGACTTGTGTCTTGACTTACAGTTGACTGATCTTTTCTTCCTCCCCCCTCCACTTTTCTCCTGAATGGGTTCATTCCTGCTGTAGTTCTGTTATACCTGTGACCGTAGCCTACTCGGTAATTGAACTCAGCACAGACTGGGATTTGTAATAGTATTGGTTCTGTGTAATAATGCCCTGTATCAATAATGGGCTGCTATGATGGGATGGTGGGTGAGTGCACTGGCCCTGAGGCATTGGGTCAGGATTTGCAGGAAACTGCTATCTCGTGGTAAGCACTGCGAGTTGTAATTTCCCACCCTTCAGCGAGATTCATTTTTAGCTGCAAATTGTTGGGAGTTTGAGATGCGGCGAGGTCAATATCTTGGTGAATGTGCGATGGAGACTGGGGTGGGATCCAAAAGTCTATCTCCTTAACCAGTGAGAGTGGAGGAGTGAGAAACAAACAGTAAATGATGGAGAAAGAAAAGAGGTGAATTCAAGTCAGATTAAAGAGATTGAGAAATTGAATTCCTGCAGGAATATGCTTTGTAGTTCGAGTTTTGCTCTCTCTGAGTATGAGAGGTTGAGTGGCCACTGCAGGGAGAGCGAGCCTGCTTTGCTCATTTGACTGGTTCGTGATGCAGAGCGAGGCCAGCAGTGCAGGTTCAATTCCTGTACCGGCCGAGGTTCATCCTAAAGGCCCTGCCTTCTCAACCTTGCCCCACGACTGCGGTTTGGTGATCCTCAGGTTAAATCACCACCAGTTAGCTCTCCCCCTCACAGGGGAAAGCAGTTTATCGTCATCTGGGACTAGGGCGACTTTACTATATTACTATTTACTGCAGGAACATAGAATCTCTTATTGAAGGGATTCTCACCTTGTGAAATACCAGCCCCAACTTTCTGTGGCAAATTTAGTTGCCAGTTAATGGGCAACCCTGTGGGGAGGTTGAGGGCGCGGTTAACAGCAGAGGGGCATACATCATCCAGTAATTGGTGGCCATTCACCATTCATGCACCAAGTGTTGGGTTATTTACCCAGTAATGATAACGTACACATTAAACGTGTTCCTATTGCGGCAGCAAGTTCTGGCCCAGTCCCCACTTTGGCCCTGGCATCTACTGGGTTATTTCATGGGTTGGCAAAATTGGCCATGGTTGCCACTCCTGATCGGGGTATTCTTGTAAATAAACGAGTTACCAACTTCAGAGGAGGTGAGCAGGGCAGAAAGTTAGAGAGTGAGTACCATTGCTTGTTTGATTTAATGATTACACTGTAAGAATATTGCTGAATACTCCTCACAGCTCAATAGTTTTATTACTGTGGTATTTTTTGGATGGAGAGAGAAGCACTTGTTTGCTCCACCTTTGAGGTCCTTCTTTCTGTTGTGCTGTAATATTAATCTCTTTCGGTGCCCTATCTCAGGGTCAGAGCCTGTGTTCTTCAATGCAAGACATGTGACCATAAATCTCCTTAAATAATACTGCAGGCTGTCAGGGTCACAGTGGAAGCACACAGTCACTCTGCCTGAGGTGGAGTTGATACTTAGCAAAAGGAGCAGCCTAGGTAAGCAGGAAGGTATCTGCGAGTGCTCTAATCTGCAGGCGTTACTGATACGGCCTACCGCCTACTGCTCCTGTATAACTAGGTATGATTTGCTCATTCAGAAACCAGATCATGATATGTCGGCTCCTGACACAAACAAAGTAAATGTTACGTTAGGAAGCACCGATTGGTCAGTGTTAAGCGAGAGGTTTGCCCTCTTCCCCAAAAGGAGACAAAACACTTCTTACTCCCAGGGCTGGATTCTCCTGTCCTGCATCTACGTGTTTCTCGACGGCACTACGTTTGCTGGTGGTGGGATTCTTTCTTCCTGCCACTTCTCAATGGGATTTCCCATTGAAGCTAATCCGCGACACATTCCCCACCCTCCGCACTGCAGCCACGGTGCCAATATTCCTCACATACTGCAGCCACGGTGCCAGTGTTCCTGACATACTGCAGCCACAGTGCCAGTGTTCCTGACATACTGCAGCCACTGTGCCAGTGTTCCTGACATACTGCAGCCACGGTGCCAGTGTTCCTGACATACTGCAGCCACGGTGCCAGTGTTCCTGACATACTGCAGCCACAGTGCCAGTGTTCCTGACATACTGCAGCCACTGTGCCAGTGTTCCTGACATACTGCAGCCACGGTGCCAGTGTTCCTGACATACTGCAGCCACGGTGCCAGTGTTCCTGACATACTGCAGCCACTGTGCCAGTGTTCCTGACATACTGCAGCCACGGTGCCAGTGTTCCTGACATACTGCAGCCACAGTGCCAGTGTTCCTGACATACTGCAGCCACAGTGCCAGTGTTCCTCACATACTGCAGCCACAGTGCCAGTGTTCCTGACATACTGCAGTCACGGTGCCAGTGTCCTCACATACTGCAGCCACGGTGCCAGTGTTCCTGACATACTGCAGCCACTGTGCCAGTGTTCCTCACATACTGCAGTCACGGTGCCAGTGTTCCTGACATACTGCAGCCACGGTGCCAGTGTTCCTGACATACTGCAGCCACGGTGCCAGTGTTCCTGACATTCTGCAGCCACTGTGCCAGTGTTCCTGACATACTGCAGCCACAGTGCCAGTGTTCCTGACATACTGCAGCCACAGTGCCAGTGTTCCTCACATACTGCAGCCACAGTGCCAGTGTCCTCACATACTGCAGCCACAGTGCCAGTGTTCCTCACATACTGCAGTCACGGTGCCAGTGTTCCTGACATACTGCAGCCATGGTGCCAGTGTTCCTGACATACTGCAGCCACGGTGCCAGTGTTCCTGACATACTGCAGCCACAGTGCCAGTGTTCCTGACATACTGCAGCCACGGTGCCAGTGTTCCTGACATACTGCAGCCACAGTGCCAGTGTTCCTGACATACTGCAGCCACAGTGCCAGTGTTCCTCACATACTGCAGCCACAGTGCCAGTGTTCCTGACATACTGCAGTCACGGTGCCAGTGTCCTCACATACTGCAGCCACGGTGCCAGTGTTCCTGACATACTGCAGCCACTGTGCCAGTGTTCCTCACATACTGCAGTCACGGTGCCAGTGTTCCTGACATACTGCAGCCACGGTGCCAGTGTTCCTGACATACTGCAGCCACGGTGCCAGTGTTCCTGACATACTGCAGCCACAGTGCCAGTGTTCCTGACATACTGCAGCCACAGTGCCAGTGTTCCTGACATACTGCAGCCACAGTGCCAGTGTTCCTGACATACTGCAGCCACAGTGCCAGTGTTCCTGACATACTGCAGCCACAGTGCCAGTGTTCCTGACATACTGCAGTCACGGTGCCAGTGTTCCTGACATACTGCAGCCACGGTGCCAGTGTTCCTGACATACTGCAGCCACAGTGCCAGTGTTCCTCACATTCTGCAGCCACGGTGCCAGTGTTCCTGACATACTGCAGCCACGGTGCCAGTGTTCCTCACATACTGCAGCCACAGTGCCAGTGTTCCTGACATACTGCAGCCACGGTGCCAGTGTTCCTGACATACTGCAGCCATGGTGCCAGTGTTCCTGACATACTGCAGCCACGGTGCCAGTGTTTCTGACATACAGCAGCCACAGTGCCAGTGTTCCTGACATACTGCAGCCACAGTGCCAGTGTCCTCACATACAGCAGCCACAGTGCCAGTGTTCCTGACATACTGCAGCCACAGTGCCAGTGTTCCTGACATACTGCAGCCACAGTGCCAGTGTTCCTGACATACTACAGCCACAGTGCCAGTGTTCCTGACATACTGCAGCCACAGTACCAGTGTTCCTGACATACTACAGCCACAGTGCCAGTGTTCCTGACATACTGCAGCCACAGTACCAGTGTTCCTCACATTCTGCAGCCACAGTACCAGTGTTCCTCACATTCTGCAGCCACAGTACCAGTGTTCCTGACATACTACAGCCACAGTGCCAGTGTTCCTGACATACTGCAGCCACAGTGCCAGTGTCCTCACATACTGCAGCCACAGTGCCAGTGTCCTCACATACTGCAGCCACGGTGCCAAAGTTCTCCCTCATTTCCCTCCATCCTCTCCCACACCAGTGCTTCACTCAAGACATCAGTTGCCCTCTTGTGTCGCTCCCAGAATCTCAGCGCCCATGCCTGATCCCTGAACAGAGTGTGCAGACTGATGTTTAATCATGTGGACCTGTAATAGGGGTGGGAGCAAGTACTGATAGCCTTTTTGTACGGGCTGGGGGGTGGGGGGGTGGGAATGGGGAGCAAGGGCGGAGGGGAGAGTTGATAAATCTAACAGTACTAATCAAATTCAAGCTACTTGCCAAGATCCTATGTGCTGGGTTGTGTGTTTTGTTTGGGGGAGGGTGCGGTTGAAAGGAACTGAGGGGTGGGTTGGTTGGATTTAAAATAGGTGGGAACTGGAAGAAGCAGATGTGAGGCAGGAAGTAGGTGGGGATTTGGAAGAGGTGTGTGAGCTGACAAGGATCGTCTACGCCTCTTTGACTCCTCAATGTGAACTGCCAGGCACTGTTCAATTGCTGTGGTGCGACTATGATTATCTTTGTTACATAGGATATGACAGTTCCTCTCTCCTCATGTTGACTTGGTACTGCAGTACATCTTGATGTACTATTGAAGGCAAAGAGATAGCCTCAGTGCAGATTGAACCCCTGGAGGATTTATGGTGACAGGATTCTCTCTCACTATAAGGGTGTGTCCAGTATTTGGAGCCTAGTCTCACAACGCTAGGTTGGTGGTAAGTATTACGTGCAGCTATGCCCTTTGTTTATTAGACATACAGAACCTGCACTTTGTAAATATATTGCTCTCTGTCGGATGCAACCAGAAAGACCAGGAAAGTTTTACCATCATTTCCCTGATCCCCACTGTTGTAAGCGCAGGATCACAGTGGGATGTTTATAGGAGTAGTACAGTTGTCAGAGCAACCCATTGGCTAGAGTGAAGAAAAATTGGTTACATTTCCTGTTGATGCCCCAGTCCCACCCACCCCATTATCTGGTGAAGAATGACCAGACATTGGTGGAAAACAGGATTGATTGAGATCACCTGTGATGCTTTTACAGGACAAACAGCTAACTGACATCCAATGTCTGGAATATATGAGACATTTTGGTATCTCAATGTCTGAGGTATTTGTTTCAAAAAAGTGGAAGATGGTCAATGCCGACAGAATGAGTACTCTAGCAAAAGATAGGGATGTTAGGAGGAGGGTAGCAGCATTGTAAAACCAGATGGTGTTTTAGGAAACCCCTGATTTAGAACAAGGAGATGTCAGCAACAATTTCATATAATGCCTGGGGAATTATTTTGCTTCGTTCTGTCCTGAACCTGTTGGGGTACAGTCCCACAGTCCCGAACCTGTTGGGGTACAATCCCACAGTCCAGAACCTAATCGGGTAGAGTCCCACAGTCCAGAACCTAATCGGGTAGAGTCCCACAGTCCCGACCCTGCTGGGGTACAGTCCCACAGTCCCGACCCTGCTGGGGTACAGTCCCACAGTCCAGAATGTGTTGGGGTACAGTCCCACAGTCCGGAACCTGTTGGGGTACAATCCCACAGTCCAGCACGTAATCGGGTAGAGTTCCACAGTCCCGACCCTGCTGGGGTACAGTCCCACAGTCCCGACCCTGCTGGGGTACAGTCCCATAGTCCAGAACCTGTTGGGGTACAGTCCCACAGTCCAGGACCTACTGGGGTACAGTTCCAGAGTCGCAAACCTGTTGGGGTACAGTCCCACAGTCCCGACCCTGTTGGGGTACAGTCCCACAGTCCCGAACCTGTTGGGGTACAATCCCACAGTCCAGAACCTAATCGGGTAGAGTCCCACAGTCCAGAACCTAATCGGGTAGAGTCCCACAGTCCCGACCCTGCTGGGGTACAGTCCCACAGTCCCGACCCTGCTGGGGTACAGTCCCACAGTCCAGAACGTGTTGGGGTACAGTCCCACAGTCCTGAACCTGTTGGGGTACAATCCCACAGTCCAGCACGTAATCGGGTAGAGTCCCACAGTCCCGACCCTGCTGGGGTACAGTCCCACAGTCCCGACCCTGCTGGGGTACAGTCCCATAGTCCAGAACCTGTTGGGGTACAGTCGCACAGTCCAGGACCTACTGGGGTACAGTTCCAGAGTCGCAAACCTGTTGGGGTACAGTCCCACAGTCCCGACCCTGTTGGGGTACAGTCCCACAGTCCCGACCCTGCTGTGGTACAGTCCCACAGTCCCAAACCGGTTGGGGTACAGTCCCACAGTCCCAAACCTGTTGGGGTACAGTCCCACGGTCCCAAACCTGTTGGGGTACAGTCCCACAGTCCCAAACCTGTTGGGGTACAGTCCCACAGTCCCGACCCTGCTGGGTACAGTCCCACAGTCTCGGCCCTGCTGGGTACAGTCCCATTGTCCAGGACCTGCTGGGGTACAGTCCCACGGTCCCAAACCTGTTGGGGTACAGTCCCACAGTCCCAAACCTGTTGGGGTACAGTCCCACAGTCCCGACCCTGCTGGGGTACAGTCCCACAGTCCAGAACTTGTTGGGGTACAGTTCCACAGTCCTGAACTTGTTGGGGTACAGTCCCACAGTCCCGACCCTGCTGGGGTACAGTCCCACAGTCCCAAACCTGTTGGGGTACAGTCCCACAGTCCCAAACCTGTTGGGGAACAGTCCTACAGTCCCAAACCTGCTGGGGTACAGTCCCACAGTCCAGGACCTGCTGGGGTACAGCCCCATAGTCCTGACCCTGCTGGGGTACAGTCCCACAGTCCCAAACCTGTTGGGTTACAGTCCCACAGTCCCAGACCTGTTGGGGTACAGTCCCAGAGTCCCAGACCTGCTGGGGTACAGTTCCACAGTCCTGAACTTGTTGGGGTACAGTCCCACAGTCCCAAACCTGTTGGGGTACAGTCCCACAGTCCCAAACCTGTTGGGGAACAGTCCTACAGTCCCAAACCTGCTGGGGTACAGTCCCACAGTCCCAAACCTGCTGGGGTACAGTCCCACAGTCCAGGACCTGCTGGGGTACAGCCCCATAGTCCTGACCCTGCTGGGGTACAGTCCCACAGTCCCAAACCTGTTGGGTTACAGTCCCACAGTCCCAGACCTGTTGGGGTACAGTCCCAGAGTCCCAGACCTGCTGGGGTACAGTCCCACAGTCCCAAACCTGTTGGGGTACAGTCCCAGAGTCCAGGGCCTGCTGGGGTACAGTCCCACAGTCCCACCCTGTTGGGGCACAGTCCCAGAGTCCAGGACCTGCTGGGGTACAGTCCCACAGTCCCGACCCTGCTGGGGTACAGTCCCACAGTCCCAAACCTCTGGGGTAAAATTCCCTGTGTTTTCAAGCATACTGTGTGTGTTGTGCATGTGTGTATATTGTCAATGTGCTGTGTGTTTTGTGATAATCTTTATTAATGTCAAGTAGACTTCACACTTGATTGAAGTTACTGTGAAAATCACTCATTCCGGCCTCTGTTCGGGTACATTGAGGGAGAATTCAGAATGTCCAATTCACCTAACAAGCACATCTTTCGGGACTTGTGGGAGGAAACCGGAGCACCCGGAGGAAACCCACGCAGACACGAGGAGAACGTGCAGACTCCTCACGGACAGTGACCCAAGCCGGGAATCGAGCCCAGGTCCCTGGCACTGTGAAGCAATAGTGCCAACCATTGTGCTACAAATTTTGTATGTGCTTTGTGTGTTGTGTATGCTGTATTTGTTGTCAATGTAGTGTGTGTGCACTGTGTATGTGCTGTTTGCTGTGTGTATGTGGTGCTGTGAATGTATACCTTGTGGATGTGTTTTGTGTATTGCAGTATATGTTGTCAATGTGGTGTGTATGCTGTGTGTGTTGTGATGTGCTGTGAACACGTGTGTACACTGTTGTGCATGTGCGCTATTGTTTGTGCTGCATATTCTGTATCGATTGTGTATATGTGCTGTGTGTGTATGTGTTGCATGTTGTGTGCTTTGAGTGTGGTATGTATGTACTAAGTGTTTTATGTGTGTGTGTATTGCAAACATGGGCACAAGGCTAATCCTACCCTCTCCAGCAGTATCACTGAACAACAATGGGAAGATGGTCAGCACTAGCATTACTCTAGCACAAGGGACGGTTAGTCAGGAGAGTAGAGGGAGGCTAGGGAAAGCAGCATTCATCCATGTGGTGTTTTAGAAATACCACCACTGAGCTTACTTTATTTTTCCCTTACATCTCTCCAGCCCAGGGACACTGAGATCAGCCGTACTCGTTCAATAATCCAATCGGCTTAGATCAGCTCACCTTTGTGCAAATCATGGACTCAATGTCCAGTTAAAATATAACCTTCTGAACCTGTTGATCAGCAAAGGGTTATTGAGACTCAGTGGTGTTATGCAGCCTGAGATCCAAATTGTTGGAGATCTCAGGAACACTTGGTACTTCCTCACAAGCTGCCTTGCTAACTAGCAGAATCTCCCGTCAATATGAGCTGTCAATCAGACAAGAGCAACTGCAGACCTTTGACCCCCCCCCTCCCCTGCTTCAGCAACACTATCCTGAGCGCACAGTTCTGATTTACGATAAGATATCGACAATCAGCATCCCAGAATTTTCTTCAGAGAAAAACCCTTTCCATATTTCAGTGGTCATTAACGCGGTGCGTAATGCACAGGATTTATTCAGAGTAGCTTGTAAACCCGGTGCAAACAGGATGAAATGTGGGCTCTTGCAGGCGTTCAGCTCCACCATGGCAGTGCGTAATTCATGCAGACCAGTTTGCACCACTCTGACAGGACCATGTTCTCCCTGGAATCGCAGTGCCGGCATGGTTCAGTAACAGGGAAGAAAAATTGTTTTATATTAGTTTGATAAAGCAGGAGACGAATGTTACCCCAGCGCTGTGACTGAATTACACACTTCATGAACCAAATTAGTATCACAATACATTGCTTTGTTCAGAAGGTGATGTTCATTTATGAGCTCGTTTTTCACCAAGATAAATATGACATAAGTCACAACTCCCCCGAAGTAAATATTGTAAATAATAAAAGCTTCTGCCAAGGCAGGTGAGAAATGGCTTAATCTTCCCCATTTATACAGTGCGTCGAGCAGTCACTGACCAAATTGTGTAACAAACTGCCTGGATAATTCTCCCCATTTATACCTGAATAAAAGGCAACCCTGGGTTCAGTAAAGTGCAATAGTTAATACAAAATATAGCACCTTTTGTATTGTGTGTATATTTTATATATATTCAAGTGGTTAGTACTGCTGCCTCACGGAGCCGAGGACCTGGGTTCAATCCCAGCCTGGGTCACTGCCCGTGTGGAGTTTGCACATTCTCCCTTTGTCTGCGTGGGTCTCACCCCCACAACATAAAGATGTGTAGGGTAGGTGGATTGGCCATGCTAAATTGCCCCTTAATTGGAAAATAAAGAATTGGGTACTCTAAAATTTAAAAAAAATGTTTTAAGTATATATTCCATATAATACCGTGCTGTTTTATTTCTAAGCGACAGCAATGTCCAAAAATCATTGGTGGAGACTGATGCGGAGTCTGTGTAGAATCTTAGATTTTAGAAATCGCCTTTATTACGACAATCTCCTCTCTCTGATTGAGGTGTCCAGTGAGTGCCAGCAGGCTATTCCACTGTGAGGAGTATCACAGACGAGCCCAGTCTCACTCTTCCATGCCACTGTCTTGGTTTCGCCTAACTTGCTGGGGAGTGCCGCACCCTTTGACCTGCGTGACCTTTGAGCTATCAGAGAGCTTGAAAGGAAAAACCAGGAGAAGTTGCCAGGGATCAGGTTGAGCAGAGGTGAGACCTACTGGCTCATCTTAAGCATATAACTAAGGCTGTATTAAAACAAGAGGTCTGGGATGACATTCAGGAACACTGCACTTTGGGGAAGTTGTCTTTTGAATGTGACATTAAACTAAGACCTATCTGCCATTTAAGGTGGTTGTAAAAGATTCCATGGCATTGCTCCAAAGAAGGAAAGTTCTACCTGGTGTTCTGGCTAATATTTATCCCTCAACCAACATTGTTGTTCATGGGAGCTTGCTGTGTGAACATTTGTGGCTGCCTTTCCTCCATTAAGATAGTGACTACATTTCTAAAATACCTAATAGTTATATGCGTAAGATGAGCCAGTGGGTCTCACCTCTGCTCAACCTGATCCCTGGCAACTTCTCCTGGTTTTTCCTTTCAAGCTCTCTGATAGCTCAAAGGTCACGCAGGCCAAAGGGTGCGGCACTCCCCAGCAAGTTAGGTGAAACCAAGACAGTGGCATGGAAGAGTGAGGCTGGGCTCGTCTGTGATACTCCTCACAGTGGAATAGCCTGCTGGCACTCACTGGACACCTCAATCAGAGAGAGGAGCACATTTGGACCTGTTATAAGGAAATTATATAATGACTATTACATGCGATCATACACAAGAAAACAACAGAAACATGTTATAGGATTCATATCTCTTTGTTAGAATCTAGACTTGTACAGCTATTGTGTCTTCAAAACCGGCAACCTTGGGACTGAATGCGTGTCAGGTTATAGGCTTCGCCAGTTTTCTGGCAGGTCAGTTCGAGGTGGGTCGGGTCAGTTCGGGCGCATCAGGTCGGGGTCAAGGGTCGTTCTAAGTGTTAGAAGAGGCCAGCGTGTAAATTCGTTACCCAGTTTGATGCGCCAGAACCCCAATGCAGCACCCAGCCAAGCAAGTTACATGTTCAATCAGAATTACAATTCATGTATGGCAGATTATAAAAACGTCCGGTTTTAGAACCATAGAATCTCTATAGTGCAGAAGGAGGTCATTCGGCCCATCAAATCTGCACTAACCCTCTGAAAGAGAACCCTACCCCACTTCCCCACCCTAGCCTTGTAACACCGTAACCCCACCTAACCTTTTCTTTCAAATTTAGAGTATCCAATTTTTTATTTTTCCAATTGAAGGGGCAATTTAGTGTGGCCAATCCACCTAACCTGCACATCTTTGGGTTGCGGGGGTGAAACCCTCGCAGACACGGGGAGAATGTGCAAATTCTACACAGACAGTGTCCCAGAGCCAGGATTCAAACCCAGGCCCTCAGCGCCGTAGTCCCAGTGCTAACCACTGCACCATGTGCCGCCCCAACTCCACTTAACCTACACATCTTTGGACACTAAGGGGCAATTTAGCCCAGCCAATCCATCTAACCTACACCTCTTTCCTGACATTTCCAGATTTTAGAGAGCCAGATCTGTGACACGGGCTGGAATTGTCTGGCCACTCGCTGGCAATGGGATTCTCTGTTCCCGCCGCCAGTACACCCCCGCCTGCGGGTTTCCCGGCGGCGTGGGATGGCTTCAATGGGAAATCCTATTCACAGCGATGGGAGAAGAGGATCCCGCCAGCAGCGAACGACACGCCGCTTCCCACTACCGAGAAACATGGGGTGGGGAGGCTGCGGAATCCCACCCAGTTTATGCACGCACATGCTCACAAGACTTAATTTCATGAAGTTTAAATTAATTAATACTTAGAATCTCTGAATGATTTAATGACAGCAGCAGGAGGAATTCAGCTCAGAATGTGTCATCGCAGGTGGTGATTTTTCACGACGCTGCACGTGTCTTGCTGTTTTGAGAAGTTTTATTTTCTTCCTGACTCCAGCCAGTAAATAATCTCCTTCACTTCTTGAGTGATAACGCTGTTGCATCACAGGAGCTCAGGAACAATTTAGAAATGGTAATTTAGTCCCTGAAGGCCTTTTTAGCCTCTACCTAGCCTGCCCGCCCTAGACAAGCTGTCCGAGGGAACAGCAAAAGATAGATTGTTTGGATGTCGTGCTCAGTAATTTAGTCGCACACATCTGGGAACATGCTCCAGTCTGCCACTCTGTATGGATCTCACTTAAAAATGCATTTTTTCACTTGTACCTTGCATGTCCTACAAGGTATTTGGAGCCTCTCCACCTCGTATTTTATTTGCAATGTATTTTATTGCTAAGAAAGTTGGCCCTGATCTGGACAGGGGTTTACGTGAACAGATTCTGCTGGCAATAAACCCAAAGCCATTTTACAAGCGAGGAAAAGGAATGGAGGGTTTGTGTTTTGGCTTTTGACAAGCCTTTCGGCTGCCAAAACTGGAAACCACTCGCCAGCTCCTCTCTCTCTCGACTTGAGTTCCACAGCTTCAGAGTGCACAGGTAATAACTGAGGATGCTTTCTGGTGCATTACTTCACCGGTTTCTTTAATTATAAATACACAACATTACCCAGCCTGAGTGTTTCCCCCTTGATACACTCATTGCTAAGCCAATGAAGTCTGCACTAGAATGGTCACGCTGATTGGGTAAATGACACCCATTTATCCAAAGGCCATATGTATGATGAACCCTGCCACTAGACCATGACCTCCTGGGTGTTCATAACTCTGTGACAAGGACATCTGCGAGCAAGATATGAAGATGGCGGACGTTGACTTGGAGACAGTTGCTGACTGAACCCTGACCTCTGCAGGCTTACTGTGTGGAAGAGATGAGCAGAAACGAAAATCTCAGCTGGCCAAGAAGAGAACCCAGTGAGTACAGAGGCCAGCGAATCATATGCATTTTCAGCCAGCCATCTTCCTCTGTTGCCAATGCAGCACAGACTCCCATCCCAGAGTGGGGCTCCTGAGTCACACCAGGAGATGTTTAACACAGGGTTGACCACCGTGGCACAAACCAACACCTGACAGAAGACTGCTACCACAAATTTAACCCTTTTTCTTCTGTTGCTTACTTGTTGTATGTAAACAAGCATCACATTCCTTCGAGGTCTCTGCGCTCCTCTAATCCCGGATCTCGCGGATGCATTATTTAATGCTCCATCATTGGTGGCCGTGCCTTCAGCCGCAATGAGGGTGGAAGCTCCTCCTCATCCATGAGCGGTGTGACAGTGCTTAGCACGGTTACCTCACAGCGCCAGTGACCCAGGTTTGATTATGGCCTTGGGTGACTGGAGTGGATTGGTCATGCTAAATTGCCACTTAGTATTCAATGATATGCAGGTTTGGTGGGGTTACAAGGTTTCGGGGTAGGGCGGGAGGGTGTATCTAGGTAGGGTGCTCTTTTGGAAGGTCAGTGTAGACTTGATAGGACAAATGGCCTTCTGTGCTGTAAGGAATTTGTAGATAAACCCAACAACCTGCAATTGTCCACCTGCAACTTTGGGGTTTTCACTGCAAATAGAGGAGTTAAAAGTAAAAAAACAAATGAAAATGCTGAAAGGAGTCAGTGTTTGTTAACAACAGCAATTAACACTTTTTTCCCCCGAAATGTAGAGCACCCAATTATTTTTTTTTTCCAATTAAGGGGCAATTTAGCGTGGCCAAGGGGCAGCATGATGGCACAGTGGTTAGCATTGCTGCCTACGGCGCTGAGGACCCGGGTTCGAATCCCGGCCCTGGGTCACTGTCCGTGTGGAGTTTGCACATTCTCCCCGTGTCTGCGTGGGTTTCGCCCCCAAAACCCAAAGATGTGCAGGTTAGGTGGATTGGCCATGCTAAATTGCCCCTTAATTGGAAAAAATAATTGGGTACTCTAAATTTATTTATTTTAAAAAAAATTTAGCGTGGCCAATCCACCTAACCTGTACGTCTTTGGGTTGTGGGGGTGAAACCCACGCAGACATGGGGAGAATGTGCAAACTCCACATGGACAGTGACCCAGGGTTGGGATTGGAACCTGGGTCTTCAGTGTGTAGTCCCAGTGCTAACCACTGCACCACAGTGCCACCCCCCCCCCCCCCCGCCCCCCCCCGAAAGAGGCTATTTCCTGCTGAGGTACAGCTCCATGGAAGTCAAGAAGTCCCAGTGCTAACCCCTGTGCCACATGCCGCCCTAACAATTAACACTTTAACATTGAACCATTCAGTCAGAAGTTTAGTATCGCCGATTTAAAGCTGCTTGATCGCAGGAAACAAAGTCCGATGGGCCCTTTGAATTCTTCTCTTTGTCGAAGATGAATTCAGGCTGATCTTCATTTTCAGTCTGAGTGCAAGTGAGGCAATAGTTCATGTTGACAGGCATTAGGCCATCCCATCCACTTGTAAACAAGTGGAGACAAGTAAAGAACCAAAGTAAACTACTGTTCCAGTGCAGTACTCAGAGAGAGCAGCGAAATAATAATAATATTCGCTTATTGTCACAAATAGGCTTCAATGAAGTTACTGTGAAAAGCCCCTAGTCGCCACATTGCGGCGCTTGTTCGGGGAGGCCGATATGTTCAAGGAAGGCCCCCATAGTAGCCTGCTTAGATAGATGTAAAGGAACCCATAGCACTGCGGACATTGGAATTCTGAAATAAAAGCAAAAAAAAAATGCTGGATCTACTCAGCAAGTGAGATAGCATCTGTGGAGAATGAAGCAGAGTTAACATTTCTGGTCTGTGACCTTTCATCTGAAAGGTTAGAAATGCATTAGGTTCTGAGCAACTGAAAGTAAGTGAGAGGCAGGGGCTGTGGGAGGATGGGGTTAAAGAACAAAGGAGAAGGAGAAGGACCAAAAGGCTGGGCAAACACTTTTTCTTCCACCTTCAATACTTGTTGAAACAGTGTGCAGGCTTTCCCATCGCAAACTGATATAGCGCCTTAAGGAAAGCTTGATGTTCGTAACAAATTGGAACGCAAACCACTTCCTAAATCTGTAAAAAGGACCTTGTCACGATAGCACGGAATATTCAGGAGATCCAGTGCAAACCAACAAGTATAGAAACTAAACATCAGAAGACTTGTCAGGATGGGGATGAAGCTGTTAGAGCCTGTCCATTATTCCTCATTCAGTCGCACCAACCCACATTCTCAGCAAACTCTCTCCTCTCTTCTCCAGAAACCCTCTAGTTCTTTTTGGACCCCTGTCTAAAGCTGTGGCTCGGTACTGATTTACAACTTGCAGCAAAACATTTTCTCCACTCGGCAGAACCCCCCCCCCCCCCCCCCCCCCCCAACCCCCATCCTCTGCCCGGCCCAATGGATTGGGATATCCCCTGTATGCTGGTACGGTGCTGTATGCAATCTGGTGTGGCATGAAATATTTGCCCTATTCCTCTGTACCTTTTTAAAAATTGCATGGAACTAGGATCTCTCTCCTTTTCCTCTCTAGTTTAAATTCAGCGGGGTGCAGTGTGAAGCGAGTTCAGCAAGAGTTTCAGTTCCACGCTCGAAAAGTGCCTTTAAGAAATAAGCAGCCCCACAAAAGGTGGACAATTTTCAGTCTCCCACATCAAGCTCTCTCTCTCTCTGCATGTCACCTGGCAACAGTACGGTTACCTATCCTGATCCTCGCAAAGCATTTTGGAGCATCCTCTAGTGGTTACTCTTTAGAATGACATGGAAAGGACCAATAACACTGCACGCTCACCTATTTAAACACCATCCCTTCACACTGCGAAGGGGGTCTTTAGGTGAGCCTCATTGCTGTAAAGAATGACTCTCCCACTATCACCAATGGAAATTGAAACAGCTTGATCAAAACTTCCTCCACGTTAGGGAATATCACTGCAGAGGCAGCTTTCCCTTGCCACTCCAAAACATATCTGGTGCAGAATTCTTAAGATTACACAGATCCTGGGCAGCACGGTGGCGCAGTGGTTAGCATTGCTGCCTCACGGCGCCGAGGTCCCAGGTTCGATCTTGGCTCTGGGTCACTGCCCGTGTGGAGTTTGCATATTCTCCCTGTGTTTGCGTGGGTTTCGCCCCCACAACTCAAAAGATGTGCAGGGTAGGTGGATTGGCCACGCTAAATTGCCCCTTAATTGGAAAAACAGATCTAACAGCGCATTCCGCTCAACTTGGGACGTGATGCGGCTGGTACGATTTACTCAGCTCACCCCGCGTGGGGTGGCCTAATTCCCATTGACAGCGGCGGGAGCAGAGAATCCATGGCCAGCAAACGGCGTGCTGCTTCCCGCTGCCAAGAAACACGCAATGGGGAGGCCAGAGAATCCCACCCATTCTCTCTGTATCCAAAACCTTTAAACATTTTAAAAACATCTATTAGGGTCACCCCTCAACCTTCATTTTTCAACAGAGATATGTGACCCAGTCTGTCAATCCTTTCCTTATGTGTATATCCACCCATTTTTGGTATCTTGCTTGTAAATCTTCCCTGCACACTCTCCAGGGTGTCAATCTCCGTCAATATAATGACCAGAACTATTCTTAAGTGTGGTCTTACCAAGGTTCAATACACGTTTAGCGTAACTTTCCTACTTTTCAATTCCGACTGCAATGTTTTTCCAGGATTTTTGTAGTTATACCTATACTGCCCCGTTAAATGCTGCCTGGCCCTCCTTAAAACATCCCACTGAAGTTTGAAAAGTCTGCCGGGAGAGTTATGGGGAATCCCACTCCAGGGTGACCCCCAGTGATGTGAATAAGATTCAAGCCTGTAGGTGAAGTAGAAACCAAGGCACAGAACCTCCCTTTATTGTTCAGTCTCACAGCTCTCCTCCCATTCAACCCAGTGTCCCAACTATCCCCTATTTCCACGTGCTCAACGGGAATTAATACCCATCGCCTGTTTCCCTTAAACTTATCAATGTAATTAACAAACCTTAACAATGTAACTTGACAAGAAATTAACAAGCAAAGGAGTCACATGTGACGGTCAGGGTGAGGACAGGTTGGGCTCAAGCAGCGAGGCCCATGTAGTTAAATGGTGCTTGCTGCTCCAGTGACAAACAACAAAAAACAAAGAAAAGTACAGCACAGGAACAGACCCGTCAGCCCTCCATGCCTGTGCTGATCATAATGCCCTGACTAAGAACAAAATTCTGCCCTTACTCTGTCCGCATCCCTCGATTTCCTCCCTATTCATGTACCCATCAACATGCCTCTTAAATGTTGCTAATGTGCCTGATTCCACCACATCCTTCGGCAGCACGTTCCAGGCACCCACCACTCTCTGTGTGAAAACCTACCCCGCACATCTGCCGTATTCTTTGCTCCTCTCACGTTGAACCTGTGCCCCCTTGTAATTGACACTTCCACCCTTGGAAAAAGCATCTGACTATCCACCCTGTCTATGCCTCTCATAATTCTGTAGACCTCTATCAGGTCTCCCCTCAGCCTCCAGCTTTCCAATGAAAACAATCCTAGTTTATTCAACCTCTCCTCATAGCCAACACCCTTGAGACCAGGCAACATCCTGGTGGACCTTCCTTGCACTCTCTCCAAAGCTTCCACGTCCTTCTGATAATGTGGTGACCAGAACTGCATGCAATACTCCAAATGAGGCCTAACCAAGGTTTTATATAGCTGCAACATGATTTTCCAACTCCTGTACGCAATGCCACCTGTGATTAAGAAGGCATATGGCATGCTTCCCTTCATCAGCCAGGGCATTGAGTACAGGAGTTGGGAAATCTTGTTGCATATAAAACATTGACATGCTGGAAGAATGGACACATGGACAAATAGTTCAAAGTGGTGCCTGGTTCATTCGTGAACAGAGGTGGCATTGCATCACAATATTGCAGGGAAGAAATTGCCTGCTGAGATGCTGCACTGCCGGAGGGCCTGACTCTGCATCAGTTATATTGTAGCACGATTCTGAAAGTCAAGGCTAGAGCTGGGTATATCATAAATTTATCAATAGGTGCACTCTGTGTATTTCTTGAATTGCTACTTTACAACCAGCTCTTCACAAATGAATGGTTGAATGAGAAATTGGTTGAGCGTTCCAGGACTAGCTGCCGGGATGGGTGAGAAAATGCACATGCTAATGCTGGTCAGCTTTGGCAGGTTCTCTCCCCTCTTCCCTCCCTCAAATGAATAATTTCCAAGGCTCCTGGTTGCAAAGCCACGCTGTCTCCATTCAGCCGTCACCCACCCACTGGTATTAAACCGGAAAGCGCAGTCATCGCAGGGAGTAACCCCCCTCTGTGTCCCTCCATGCTCTCCCCCCCCCCCCACCCCCTCTGCTTCTGACCCAGCAGGGGTACAGTGTGTTAGCTGAGCAATCGACTTGCACAAATTGTATTTGAATAACTAAGGCTCGTTCGGCAGACCATGTACACAACATCCCAGCACTAATGATTCCTCCTGCTGGAACATAACACAGGAACCTGGGCCTTCCAACTCCCCCTAAAAAAATCAATCATTTCCTCATGAATTATTCAGATATTTGGCTTGGGCCTTCTAAAATATACAGGGAACATTGCTGGGAATTTTATTTTGTCTCAGTGAGCGCACACAGTGTATAAATAAATAAAAAAGACTGCAAAGTTATTTTTGTGTGTAAAAGGTAATTGTGAAATGCTTTAAAATGCTTGGTTTATTGAAAAATTGTTAAATCCTTGTATTTGTTCCTGCGTTTGTTTTATGTCTGCTACCTTTAAATTTCCTTGCTGTTAAAATTCAGTCACTTGAGCGGATGTACTTTGAAGCCATTCCAGTGAATGACCTACATAAGCAAAACTTGATACTTATCAAAAATTAATCCTACATAACATTATCTTCACTGTTTCCCAAATTTCTCAGATTACTTGTTTTTTCCACATCCGTTTTCTCCCGCTGAAACTCTGCTTTCCCATCAGATTTTGTTTTCCTGTCAGGAATTGGGAGGGTTGGGGGAAAAGGGGGAAATGTTTAGGTCTTGTCTTTCTTCAGCGTTCCACGGTCATCGATTTTCCTCCTCCCTCATTTCCTCCCTTCTTCTGAACAGGATGGAATACCCCACCTGGAATACGATGATCAGAACTGGGCACCACACCTGAGAAATTATATTTTGCCTTGGAGGGAGTGCAACGTAGGTTTACAAGAATGATACCTGGACTTCAGGGGTTAAGTTATGAGGAGAGATTATACAAATTAGGCCTGTTCTCTCCATAATTTAGAAGGTTAAGGGGTAATCTGATCAAAGTCTTCAAGATAGTAGAAGGAAAGGTCAGGGTAGATAAAGTTAAACTGGTTGCAGATTCTAGAACTAGGCAACATCGTCTAAACATCGCCAGCCTGGCACCTCCAACCTGGCACCCTGACAGTGCCCATTCTAGCTGGCAGTGCCACCTGGACACCTTGGCAGTGCCAGGCAGGCACCCAGGTAGCACTGCCTGTTGTGTTATTCACCCTGGGGTAACACGGACTGCAGCTGGATGCAGTTGTACTTGAAAGTAGACTCCAAACTTTGATGTTAGTTCAATACGCTTTATTGAACTTGTTAAGCAGTGCACACAGTTCGCTGTGGGTTTGACACTCTACTAATCTAAGCGTGCTTGTTATAACTAACTAGACCAGAAGAGCTCTGAGCCACGTGTAGAAGGTGCTAACTGATATATACACCCTGACTGTCACTACAATTGTCACCAGTGGAAAGAGGCAGAGTGCTGATGCCTCATTTGTTTTATAGTGGGAGACCACCGTCTAGTGTTCTGCCTGGTGATTGGTTGTGTTCTGTCCTGTGTGTTGAATGGCTGTACTGGGTGTCTGTCATTGCCTGTCTGTATCTCATTATGTGCATGAGTGCATATCATGACACTGGTACCAGGCTGGCAGTGTCAGCGTGTTGGGTGGCACCAGCAGTGCCAGGGTGCCTCCTTGCCCAAAAGGCTTGTAGCTGGGAGCCTCAGATCCCCTGGGAGAGACCCCACGAGTCCAGTTCCATCTGGTCTCTGTTTCTGGAGACCAGTACTGAACGGCACTTGCCCAAGGTCTCCGAGGCAATGGAGATTGATCCCCCACTTCAGATAACTCGGGAATCTGCACATTAAAGTGAGACTAGCTGTCTCTCTTTAATATGCAGATTTGATAAAAAGTAATCCCACCCACACAGGACGGGATTCATATCGCAACATCTCTCGCGAGGCGCAGCGAACCATGTAAATCTCGGCTTTTATCGGCCACATTGCACTGTGGTGAGCTGCTTTTTGTGCATAGCGTGACCATTAAATCACGCCCAGTATTTTATGGATTGAGAGCAGAGCTGATGTTTCGAGTCTGGATGACTGTTTGCCAAAGCTTTTTATCCTAGCTCAGATATTTTTATTGCCGATAATCAAACTAGTTTTTTTTTAAGGACAGTTTCTTGCAGTGCCTGGATAATATTTCTCCCATGCATGCTCATCCAGTTTTCTGGAGATTAGCCCTCAATTCCAGGAGACTCCAGGGCAATCCTGAATGACCCTCTTATGGACTGAACGAATCTTTCGGCGCATCTTTTCTACAGTTGTAGCACCATATACTTCATCTGCTGTCGATGTCTATGTATTTTCATTGTGTATCCTCATATATTTATTATATTTTTTCATGTAAGGAGCGATCTGCCTGGACTGTATGCAGAATAATACTTTTCACTGTACCTCGGTACATGTGACAATAAATCTAAATCTAACGTAATCTAATCCAGATGGATGGTTGACAATCCTATTCCGATCCTGACCTAACATTGATGTTGCAAGTTGCCGATGGATGATAGGTTACTGGGTAGTCATCTGTAGTTGTGCAGAAGGCACATAAAGGTCTTCTTTGCAAATTACCAGGCATGCCACTCTGCCAGCGCCAGAGGTATGAGCTATCACCGGGCGGAAGAAGGTTCGTCAAGCTCAGCATATTCTAGAATGTAGGCTAATGTCTTCAACAAACAGTCTAACTGGTCCGAGGAGGAAGACAGATTTGACTAACCCGAGGTGCTCTCTTTTTCCCCAGTGTTCTGGTTAAATGAGGCAAGGAAGCCTCCCCATTTCCTAGTCTGTGCTTATTTAGCTCTGTTCCCGGCAGTAACGGCAAGTTCATTTGGCTCAGATACTTCACAGAGAGGGAGAGTGAAAAAAACAGCGCCTGATTTCTTTTGACCATTCAGTGCTTCCTGCTCATTAAGAATGAATTTGCGTTTGAGGTCCGGCCAGGATAGCTTCTATTACATTACCCTCCACACAAGAAAGACTTACATTTATATAGCATACTTCCTGAGCTCAGAATACCCCAAAGCACTTCACAGCCAATTAAGTACTTTTGAAGGGCAGTCACTGTTGTTCTGCAGGAATAACCTGGTTGAACAGCCCGCCATCACTAGCTGTCGAGATGGGTGCATGGAAACTGATTGTGTGGTAATGGAGGGCAGCCAGAGCCTGCGACACTAGCCCCGGAAGGGAAGAAAATGAGGAAATAAGCCAAGCAGGTCTAAAATTTGAACCAGGAGTCAAGTGTTTAACAATTGGCACCTTCGTTCACCACATGTATTTAGTATGGTCAAACCAAAGAACGCTTCAGGAAATGTTTAGGTACCTTTGGGTTCAAACAACATTTTTTCTTTGTAATATAATCCATACAGAGACAATATGGGTTTGAATTCTTCTTGTTATAATACAACTTGCATTTATATAGCATCCTTCACATAGTCAAACCTCTTGAGGCGCTCAACAATGGCATAATTAGGGAAAATTTGATACTGAGTCACTTGAGGAAATAGTGCGAGAGATGACAAAATGCTTGGTCAGAGATAGCACTCAAGTAGCATCTTAAAGCAGGAAAGAGAGCTGGAGAGGGGGAAAGGTTTAGGAAGCGAATTCCAGAGCTTAGGGTACACACGGCAGTGCAGCAATGAAAATTGAGGATATGCAAGAGGCCAGTGTTGGAGAAGTGTGGAGATCTTGGAGGGGGTTACAGAGATATGGAGCAGCGCGAACATGGAGGGATTTGAACAACAGGACGAGGATTTTAAAATCGAGGTGCTGCTGGACCGGGGGCCGACATGGGTCATGGAGCAGAGGGCTGATGAGGGAACGAGGGGGGCATAAAGCAGAAGGATGTTGTATCTTTAATTGCTGACTCGCTGAGAGAGAAAAAAAAGTCAGTGCACGTTCGAGTTCAGTAATAAGCCCCTCATTTTGCAACGCTCTGATACCTCATGCCCTCTTGTACATAACATGCATTGTTTATGGCTCCCACAGTAATAAAGTGTACAAAAGACCCTCATTATAATGTAGCTTTCAGTGTAATGGGGAATTCCTACAGCTCCCAAAAGAGAGTATTACAGTGAAGAACTGCTATTTAATGCTTGACTATTGCTGGTTTGGGTCCCTGCATGCTGGCAACTGGTTAGAGCCACCACCCCCCACACATCCAGAAAGCACATGTTTAACCCTGGGACTGCCAGCAGCTATCAGAACCTTGAGGAAAGTGCTTCCTGACTGAAATTTAATGCAGCTTTTGATTAATGGACTCGGTCAATGAAAGCGTTACTTCAATAATCTCAGAACTAATTAGGAAGTTAAGGGTTCGCGAGTTATTAACTATTAATCTTCGCAGTCGTAGAGGCATCGAGAGTTCGGGAATATAAAAAAAAGGAAGAGGTTTCTTTCTGACAGATCAGGGTATAGTCATAAACTTGACAAATAGGGTGATTTCGGACTGCCTGTGTGTATCAGCATAATGTGAGTGGGAAACAGTCTGACATTCAGTCAGGGAATGGGGATGATTGGCAGCTTTGGCTTGCCGAATGCTGCGCCATTTCCCTCTCATTCTGGTGCCTATCAGTTACAATTTGCAACATGAAGTGTCAGTAATGTAAAATAATGCTGACCTCTGGCCCTAGCCCCGGGGCCAGGAATGAAGCTTTGTGTTTCATTTTGTGTGCAGAGAAACTAGCCCAGATTCCTGTGCTCTTCATAGACGGCGATAGCGGAAGACTTGGTGCAATGCTTTCGTTCAGCTGCTCTCACTGAATTGATAAGGGCTTGCTGTGGGGTGGAGTGAGGTGGAGGGGGAGTCAAATCTCACTCCAACACTCTTGCCCACCCCTGCCTCACCCACATAGCACACAAGTAAGGCAGCAGCACCAGGATCTTCTGCCGGTGCATTTCTAGCTAACGACTTGATGGCAGATTGTCATAAATATGGAGGGCTAATCAGATTGTGCCTCTGTATTAGGTAACAACCCAGTACTCTAATTGACTTGTGAGCTCAGCGCGTCTTAACTCAACCCCGCAAATAGAGACAGGAAACACTAGACGGCTCCCGTGGCACCTGAGCCAAGAAGAGAAAAGCCCAGTTTAAAAGTTTCAGGCCAGGGCCTTTCCATTAAATGCTGTGTAGTCTTCATGAGCGTCTAGGCTTAGTTTCATCTGCCATGCACAATCTCCTTCCTTTGTTTTAATTGTTTCAGAATTGAGGTGGAAACAGCTTGTCGCGACCTCTCATCTCTCAGCAATTTTGACCCACAATCTCCCCTTCAATCCCAATTTTAGTCACTCCAGCATTGGCTTTAAGCTGCCGAGGCACCAAGCTGTGGAATTGCCTCTCTAAACCTCGCTGCCTAAATCCTCCTTTAGGATCCACTCCTTCAAATGTGCCTCCTTGACTAAGCTATTGCTCCTTGTCCCAATATGTGGATCCGTGTCAAATTTTGTTGCATATCCCTCCTGTGAGGTGCCCCGGGACGTTTCAGTGCATTGAAGGTGCTCTATATAGACATAGGGCACAAACGTACAGCCTCACCATGCCCGCCTCGCGATGCGACAAGGCTGTTACCTCGCAAGATTTGCGACGCTCGGGATGCCTTTCGAGATCGGCTGAGATCTCACAAGACACCGCCGTCTAGATCTCGCCCTCAATGGGCAGGATCCAGATTTGCATATTTAAGTGAGCAGTTAGGCTCTCTTAAATATGTCTGTGCTGGAGTCTCCAAGGGCCTGGGATCAAACACTTGTGCCTGGGAGACCTCGCCGTGGCGGCGCCATTTAACGTTGGTGTAAAGATACCTGGGGGCGTCTCCCAGGCCATCGGAGGCCCCCAGATTGTCAGGCTCTGGGCAGGATGGTACCCTGGGATAGCACGTCCCAAGGTCGATCCCGGCTCTGGGTCACTGTCCGTGTGGATTTTGCACATTCTCCCTGTGTTTCCTTGGGTTTCGCCCCCACAACCCAAAGATGTGCAGGGTAGGTGGATTGGCCACGCCAAATTGCCCCTTAATTGGAAAAAATGAATTGGGTACTCTAAATTTATATAAAAAAAGGATGGTACCTTGACACTCCCGCTGCCACCTGGGCACCTTGGTACTGTCAGCCTGGCATTATGGCACTGCCACCCAGGCACCCTGGCAATGTCACCTGGACACCCTGGTAGTGCCACTAGAGCTCGTCAGTGCAGGAAATTAAGGTAAGTGTGGCTTCACCGAGGCCAGAAGAAAACCTTTCTTTCCCTGTTAAACCGCACACATAAGTTATTGTTGTTGAACGCAGCACACGTTGCTAGGACATGGCTCCATCGGTACTGGCAATTTTTGCTTGCTCAGTAAAGTAACCTGTCTTGATTTGCAAGTCAATTTTGGCTGGTTGATGTTCAAAAGGGAGTATAGAAGCCAACACGAACACCTCCTGCTCACTCGTGAGTTTACTGACAGGAATTACTAGACAGTTGACTTTTCTTCATGCTCTTCCAATCATTGAAAGAAAACTTTGGTCCATTGTAAATGGGTAGAACATGAATTCCTATAGTGCTTTTCACGACCTCAGGACAGCCAATCTATGCACAGCAAGCTCCCACAAACAGCAATGTGCCAATGATCACGTCATTTATTTTAGTGGTGTTATATCAAGAATAAATATTGGCCATGGTGCCAGGAATCCTCTTACATCCAGCTGAGAGGGCAGACAGGGCCTCAGTTTAATGTCTTGAGTTTAATGTTTCATCCAAAAGGTGATACCTCCACCAGTGCTGCATCTCTCAGTACTGCACTGGAGTGCCAGCCCAGATTTTGCACTTGATTTTTTTAACATGGGGCTTGAATCCACTGTCGTCTGAGGCTGTGGCTTGCGAATGGCACACTAACTGAGATCACAAGCTTTTTAACATAACCAATAAACAGGCAGCCTGCTTAGGAATGGAACGTGAGCTTGTAGCATTGCATTTGGCAAAAACCTCAAGAGTGGAAAAGGCGGACGGTTTGTGCAGAAATGAAGGAGTGGTTGACTGGTGACCTCCAGCAATGGATGATTTAACACTGACTAGCTTTGTGGGAAAGAGACATCAACCAGCTGATCATGTGTGGAAATGCTCATCAACAGGGTCACTTTATAGCCTGAATCATGCAGTATATGTTTGGCAGCATTATGATGTCTGTTAATGTGTTTGGTATTGTGAAATCAAATGATATCATGCATTTAAAAACAATATTTAATAAAATAAGATTCCATTAAAGATCTGAACTGCGTTCATACGCTAGTCCATAACCAGCTTCTACGACGCAACCATATTGAATAATGTCTTCAGCTTTCTGATCCCTTGGGGGTAAAAGGGTGGCCTGGATAGTGTAGTGGGTCCTTTCTCATTGTCTGTAAGGGTCCTGTGCAAAATGGGACAGAGCTCTTCTCAGGCAGGGCTGAGGCCAATCGTAAGGACAGAAAAGCGGAGTATTTCTTGGTATGAAACTATTGATGGCCCCTTGGTCTATTGTGCCTGTACTTGCTCTTTGCTTGAGCCATCCAAAACTCATCCCTTTCTTCACTTTGCATATTTATCTGATTGCTCCTCCGACGAAGCTCTACCTCTGCTTTACCTATTCACTGTGGCAAAGTATTCCATGCCCCACCAACCACCTGTGTAAATAAATTGTTTCTTTCCTGGCTGGCGAAGATAACTTCCTTCTGGGACGACTGTTTAGTTTGTCAGTTTTGTGCAACACCATTTATTCCCGACACAGAGACCCGCAACCCGGGACTCTCTGTGGATCTGCCAACCCTTCAGGGTTGCCCTGGAGTCTCCGGGAATTAAAGAAGACTTGCCGGCAGAATCATAGTAACATCAAAACAAAATTGTGGGTTTTCTTTTGTTAATTTTCTTTGGCACGATTACGGATTTGTTACAGAGAGAGTGGAGGTGGGTAAAAGAGGCTGTTGCACTAATAATCAATATTAATCCAAGTGGATAACAAAGTGTCTATGAAATGTCACTTGGTAGTACAGAACCTGAATATTACTGTGCACATTGCCCGAATATATTTTTTTACCTTTTTAAATTTAGAGTACCCAATTATTTTTTTCCAATTAAAGGGCAATTTAACGAGACCAATCAATCTAACCTGCACATCTTTGGGTTGTGGAGGTGAGACCCACACAGACACGGGGAGAATGCGCAAAGTCCACATGGACAGTGATCCGGGGCTGGGATCGAACCTGGGACCTCGGCGCCGTGATGCAGCAATGCTAACCACTGCGCCACTGCGTTTAGCTTATTAAAGCCACAGTTTCGTTCACTACTCGTCTTGTCTTAATGATGGCACATCAATTTAATAGGCTAAATAGGATGCCTCCTGGCCACTGATCCCGAACTGGGGCAGGGCTGGAGGTCAGCCACCTTTATACCGAGCCCGAGGGGAGGAGCCACAGACGGAGCCATCAGGCAGTGGTTTACCACAATACATGTAGTACAGTAACAGTTTACCACAATACATATAATACACTAACAGTGGTTTACCACAAGGCTCCCGGGTCATTGGACCCCAGGAAACACAGCTAGCAGAGCAGAGACAACCCAAAAGTCTCCATTATGGTGTGAGGCTGTGGATCCACACTTACAATCTCAAAATATTCTACTCAGACTAATATATATTTCACCAAGCATGTTTCTTTTTATTACATATTGCTCCGTGCCAGTACAGTAAGCAGGCATGAGTTGTTGTAGTTGGGAGTTCTCAGTTGGCAGAATCTACATGATGTTTCCTGCTGGGTAGAGCTGCTCAAATCTATGGGAGTTAAAGAAGCTTCTGCTCCAGACAGTGATGGTTGCCTTTAGGATGAGGTGGTTAATCTCTTCACTGCTCACATGTATTTTTTTATTCATGATTAATAGAAATACAGGTGCAAGAGTGTGATTTCACACTTAGTGAACTTTCAATCTCCGCTGCAAAATCCGAGGCTGTGTTAGGTTTGGATCTTTTAGGTTTTACTCCTCATCAGATGACATTGTGCTTATAGATCCGCAGCTGATGGCATTTGTGCTGGCCTCCTACCTTAGCTGCCACTGGGCAGTGTCACAGCTCCAAATTATTTTGGACTGACGGTGTTGGAGAGCCACTTTTCTTTGGATAAGGAGGAGGGGTTGTGGTTGGTACATGCTTTTGTGAACTTTGGCTTATCATGTTCCCAGTGGTCACTGGGAGGCTGGGCTATGTCCACACACCAGAGACCAGTGCTGGCATCTTTTTTTAAATGAATTTAGAGGACTCAATTCTTTTTTTGTCCAATTAAGGGGCAATTTAGTGTGGCCAATCCACCTACCCTGCACATCGTTTTGGGTTGTGGGGGTGAGACCCACACAGACACGGGGAGAATGTGCAAACTCCACACGGACAGTGCCCCGGGGCCGGAATGAAACCCGGATCCGCAGCACTGTGAGGCAGCAGTGCTAAGCACTCGGCCATTGTGCCGCCCCACTGTTCCCACCTTAAAGCAACTCAACACTCCCATAATAGGAAACAGGCACAACGTCATGTGATGGAACTCCTGATTGTTGTTTGGCACCATTGTGAAGGGGCTGGGGGTGAGGGCTGAGAGAGGAAAGGGAAGGAGTTGAGCAACTGGTGAGCAGAATGGGCGGAGTAGTAACAGGTAGAGGTGGTGTCAACTGCATTGCAACATCAAAGTGCGCTGGGAACAAAATAATTCTCTGAATACCGGACCGGATTTGCCCAGACTACGAGTTGAAAAGGGACCTCAGGCTGAATTTTCCGCCTCCCCAGCTGCGTGTTTCTCGGAGGCACACCAACACGGGGAACGGGATTCTCCGCTCCTGCCACAGCCAATGGAACTTCCCATTGTAGTCACCCCAGGCCACCGGGTTGCCTGCGCTGCCAGGGGAACGGAAAATCCCACCGGCGTAGAATAATAATGATAAAAATAATCGCTTATTGTCACAAATAGGCTTCAATGAAGTTACTGTGAAAAGCCCCTGGTTGCTACATTCTGGCACCTGTTCAGGGAGGCCGGTACGGGAATTGATCCCGCACCGCTGGCCTTGTTCTGCATTGCAAGCCAGCTGTTTAGTCCACTGTGCTAAACCAGCCCCTATTCAACCCCTCTGCTATCAGCCTGCCAGAAAACAATATCCGAGCAAAATGTTGACCGGGAGAGAACAAAAATCAAAACCAGGATTCCTTTTCTCAGTTACATTGCTGATTCCTGTTGGGAAGTAGGTTTGGTGATGTTAACCAAGGGTGCGTCTAGGTTTGGCAGTGATGCCGCTCGTGGTCAAACAGCTGGGTTGTATTCACCACTCCCACCTCCTGCATGAAGAATGACTATTCAGGCGGGACACCAGTCAGAGAGACAGAGGGAGAGATGTCAATTCTCCCTTTGGGACTCTGTAACCGAACAATACAGGATGATGGGTGTGGGAGCAACAAAAACATAGGCCGAAAGTCTGTGTAAACTCCTGAACTGAGGGAACACAATCTCGACAGATGTTAACAACATGAATTTCAAGTCAAGTTCAGCAGTGGGAGGAGGGTATTTGAGAAACTGAGAAAGGGAAAAGAAAAAGTACTGGCAAGACACAGAGGCAGTGAGAAGCAGCTGAGGCCTGTATGCGCTCAGATATTGGTGATTCATTCTGAGGGCTGCTTTAGCCCTCATAAAATATTCATTCTGGTTGTGGACGGGCTCCATAATTGCCATCTCTAGCCTTGAATTATTTATAGGGTGGGCCACTCAGATAGGCTCATTTGCTGATACCTAGGATAACACTGAACAAGTGGATCCCAAACACTGTAATGCGGTTACTTTGCATTAAATAGCAGGATTCTATTACCCAAGGTGTGAGGCTTTGGCCTCTGTGCATTTTACACACCCTGGAACTGATATAATTTCCCTATTTATGATATGCATATGACTCACTCCGCTTCTCTTTCCAGCCTAGCATTCAGTAGCAGGCAGCCTGGGTAGAAATCTTGATATAACCGGTGAATGTAGACAAATATTCACTGTCTCCAGATATTTATAAAAATGGGACGACATCTCGGTGATATTATAGATTATTGGACTGACCATCCTCATTACATTCAGGGGCTGCTTCTTCTAAAATATGAGAATTTTGCCACAGAGTATTAATATCCCCTTCCTCTTAACCACAAACAGACGATGGAATGTTTTACAATGAGATGTTGCCAACGACTGACGGCAAAGATTTGTTGTGGGGATTGGGGGGAGGGGGGTGGGGGCTGGCTTGTTAAGGGAAGATCAGGTTATAAGAGGTTATTGAAGGTAGGGAGAAGGTCATAAGCAGTATAACGTCTGTAGGGTCTGGTCTACAGTCATGAGGCAGATGGAGCAAGAGGCAGGCAGTAATCTGGAGTCTGGGGAGTGCAAGAGTATAGCCTGGGATATTTGATACCCTGATGGTTCCATGGGCTGCTGTATGGGCTAATGAGCTAAACAATGAAGGAAGGTATCAGGGTTGATCCCTGCTCTCAGTTCCATGACCTCGGAGCTGCCAGTAAAAGAAAGAAGAGAAATGCTTTATTTATCACTGTGTGGAAACAGCTCAAAGTGCTTCATAAAGTGAATTATTGTTGGAGAGCCGTTCTGCAGGTAGCAGTGGTATAGAACTTGGCTTCGCTGTCTGCTGTGCTCATTACATCCAATTTCGGGCAGCACGGTGGCACAGTGGTAGCACTGCTGCCTCACGGCGCCGAGGTCCCAGGTTCGATCCCAGCTCTGGGTCACTGTCCGTGTGGAGTTTGCACATTCTCCCTGTGTTTGCATGGGTTTAGCCCCCACAACCCAAAGATGTGCAGGTTAGGTGGATTGACAACACTAAATTGCCACTTAATTGGACAAAATTAATTGGGTACTCTAAATTAAAATAAAAATTACATCCAATTTCCTGCGCCTGATCACTACTCTGAGACAACAGCTCATGACATATACATACGTGGATAGGATTGGATTCAACTGGTGCGACTGCCCCCATCTACCGCCCCCTTCCCTGGGCAGGTCAAAATAGTCTACTCAATGCCCATTGTTAAAGCTCAAAATGGAGTGTGAGGAACTGCCATATATCTGGGTTGGTATCTCAAGAGAGAATTGCACAGTGCAGATGGAGGATTGAACCGGCAGCACTCCTGTTTTGTATGGCCAGGCTTGGTGGTGGGGGGGGGGGGATGTTAGAGTTTCTGTTTAATTGATGAAACATCTCCGGGGGAAGGGCTGACCGCATTTGAGCTTGTAAATGTTGCCTGGATGTGAACTGTGTCTGCAGGAAATGCCTCTTTGAGTCAGGTTTTAGTTGGAGGTGCAAATATCTAGCGTGTGTAAATGATTCATCAGCTAAACATATGTATGATAAATTGATTTGAGACATTTGGATCTTTCATTTCAGCAGTACAATACGATGGTATCTGTCTGTTTGTTCCTGCTCTATATCAGTTGCTGTACTGTGCCACATACTTTGAGAGCCATGCCGGAAACTGAGGGGATATGTTCCAAATGGAAGTGGACATGCATTTGGAAATGATGTTGAAGTCATTTAAAATACAAAGCAGAGTTCTTCAGGAAGGAAGGTTGCACTGTGTTGCTTAGAGCTTGCACATGGTTTCATTGCTCATGTTTTCCTCTATTATCAGTGTCACTGGTTCTAGGCTGGTGTCAATGCAGAATTAGCATGAACTGAGTAGCCTGGGTCAGGAGGAATCTGGTGGGCGCACAGCCTGTTTCCATTGGGTTTCTTTGATACAATTGTTGACTTGGAAGGTGAGTGGCCATGGGATGGGTGGAGTTGGGGGGAGACGGGGAGTTTCTGCCTCTCCTCTCCTCGACTGGGACGTGATTTTTGTATGGGGGACCAGCTGAATGCTTGGGTGTACCCAGCGATACCTGACCAATGTGTAGCCAGCTATGATTGAGTCTTCTTGCTGCTAGGTGCACTCGCCATTCTGCAAGGGCCCAGAATGCAATCCTCAAATGGCAGTCAGCCACAGAGAGACCATTTTATATTGGCAGTAAACACACAGCAGGGGCTATGACATTCAAAGTGGTAGAGCTGGGCTATGCATCTATGGGGAGATGGTGGAGTAGTGGTAATGTGACTGGACTGTTAATCCAGAATGCCATGCTAATTCTCTGGGAGTGCAGGTTCAAATCCCATCACAATGGAACTTGAATTCCACTCAAAAAAAAATTGCAGAATTAAAAGCTTGTCACAGATCGTCATAAAAACCCACCTGGTTCACTAGTGTCCTGTAGAGAAAGAAATCCGACGTCTCTACCCTGGTCTGACCTGCATGTGACTCCAGACCCAGTGTAATATGGTTGACTCTTAACTGCCCTCTGAAATGGCCTAGCAAAGGCCGAGCAAACTACTCAGCTTGAGGGAAATTTGAGATGGGCAACAAGTGCTCCCTTGCAAGTGACACCCACGTAACGCAAAAGAACAAATCATTTTTAAAATCCTTCTGCTACACCCTGCCACCACCCAGCCTGATGCGACCAGAACGCCACTAACCCACGTGGAGCAAGTGCTTTGGTTGTCCTATTAATAGGAAGATGTCAAGACAAGGACAGATACGGCAGCACGGTGTCACAGTGGTTAGCACTGCTGCCTCACGGCGCCGAGGTCCCAAGTTCGATCCCGGCTCTGGGTCACTGTCTGTGTTGAGTTTTCACATTCTCCCCGTGATTGTATGGGTTTTGCCTCCACAGCCAAAGATGTGCAGGCTGGGTGGATTGGTCACACTAAATTGTCCCTTAATTGGAAAAATGAATTGGGTACTCTAAATTTAAAAAAAGACAAGGACAGATTACCCCACCCCAGTGCGCCTCTGTGAATAGAGTGGTGCCTCTGGTATGCACACCACCATCCCACCACAATCATTCTCCCATCCCCCTTTCACCCACAATCTTACCATGTTGTTTCCATTGGTGATACGTCCATGGTATGAACTCGGTGGAACATGTACCTGTGGCTCATAGACAGGATCTGCCAGAATAGGGATGCGAGGTGGTGAGGAAGGGTATGGGTGTGCAGGAGGCTAAATAACAAGCAGTAAACCTACTAAGAAGAAAAGTATGTGTGGGTGTGAGGATTGGACCTTTGGAGATTCTTGCATGTTGTCTTACAGCTTTAGTTCATCCCTTTTAGGGGCAGCACGGTAGCATGGTGGTTAGCATAAATGCTTCACAGCTCCAGGGTCCCAGGTTCGATTCCCGGCTGGGTCACTGTCTGTGCGGAGTCTGCACGTCCTCCCCGTGTGTGCGTGGGTTTCCTCCGGGTGCTCCGGTTTCCTCCCACAGTTCAAAGATGTGCGGGTTAGGTGGATTGGCCATGCTAAATTGCCCGTAGTGTCCTAAAAAGTAAGGTTAAGGGGGGGGGTTGTTGGGTTACGGGTATAGGGTGGATACATGGGTTTGAGTAGGGTGATCATTGCTCGGCACAACATCGAGGGCCGAAGGGCTTGTTCTGTGCTGTACTGTTCTATGTTCTATGCTGTAGAATCCGATTACCAAATCAGTGGACAAGTAATAAGCATTATTCAGGGGAGGTGGAATGGTAAGGAAAAATGTCAGGCCATGGACCAACTGGAATTTTCAGAAAGATTGACTCATTTATTGGAGCTGCATTTTTTGTGCCTAATTTCAATTGCAATTGAATCACACTTTCCGAGAACAGGGTAATATGTAAAAGGCTAAAGGACAGGGGGATTTTTTTTGTCTTGACTTTGAAATAAAAACAGATGGGATCCTTGGTATTTTTTTGTAAAGAAAGATGGATTGAATTATCCCTATTTATCAAGTGTCTCAGAAATGCCCATGAAATGCTGTGAAGCGTAGACGCCCTTCTGATGGATTTGGCAGCCAATTAAGCAAAGAAACAGCAGTGTGATGAATGACCAGTTAATCTGTTCTAGAAACATAGAAAATAGGCGCAGGAGTAGGCCATGTAGCTTTCGAGCCTGCACCACCATTCAATATGATCATGGCTGATCGTGCAAGTTCAGTATCCCACTCCCGCTTTCTCTCCATATCTCTTGATCCTTTTAGCTGCAGGGGCCATGTCCAGCTCCCTCTTGAATATATCCAATAAACTGGCCCCAACAGCTTTCTGTGGTCGAGAATTCCACAAGTTCACAACTCTCTGAGAGAAGACGTTCTTCCTCATCTCTGTCCTGAATGGCTTACCATTTATTCTTAGGCTGTGACCCCTAGTTCTGGACGTCCCCAACATTGGGAAATTCTACCCACATCTAGCCTGTCCAGTCCCGTCAGGATTTTATATGTTCCTATGAGATCCCGTCTCATTATTCTAAACTCCAGTGAGTAAGCCCAGTCGATCCAGTCTTTCTTCATATGTCAGTCCTGCCATCCCAGGAATTAGTCTGGTGAAACTTCGCTCGACACCCTCAATAGCAAGAATATCCTTCCTCAAGCTAGGAGACCATAACTACATACAATACTCAAGGTGTGGCCTCAACAAGGCCCTGTATAACTGCAGCAAGACATCACTACTCCTATACTCAAATCCTCTTGTTGTGAAGGCCAGCATGTCATTAGCTTACCTCACCGCCTGCTGCACATGCATGCCAACCTTCAACTGTTCCACCATGACACCCAGGTCTTGTTACACTTCCCCTTTTCCTAAATTGCCACCATTCAGATAATAATCTGCTTTCCTGTTTTTGCCACCAAAGTGGAGAACCTCACATTTACCCACATTATATTGCCTTGTATTTGCCCACTCAGCCAGCCTGCCCAAGTCACCCTGCAGCCTCTTTGCATCCTCCTCACACCATACACTGCCACCCAGCTTAGTGTTGTTTGCAAATTTGGAGATATTACATGCAATTCCTTTGTCCAAATCATTAATGTATATTGTGAACAGCTGGGGTCCCAGCACTGAACCCTGCGGTACTACACTAGTCACTGCCTGCAACTCTGAAAAGAACCCGTTTATTCCCACTCTCTGCTTCTTATTGGGGATTGCATGAGTCATGTTCGCCAGGATACTGTGAGAGCTTGCTGGTGTACTTTGATTAGTGTCTGTAATACCAGAGCAGGTGAACAGGCCTTAATTTCATTACTTCCTCCAAAGGATAAAGCAATAAATCAACTCCTCGTTATTCTATTGCTTAACTCAATTTTGTATGGTTCAATATTTTGTAAAAACTAGGGCCAGGTTTAAAAGTGGCACGCAGGATTCAATGCAATAAGAAGCCCGACTTGTATTCTTAAAGGCAGAAACTACCCATAATGACAAGGAAGGTTCCACTCTTGGTCTGTGTTGGGTTGGCCCAACTCTTTCAGGTGCTCTGGCAGGCCTGGATTAGTGAGGAAAAGAAGTCAGCCAGGGTTCCCACAGAAATGGGACTCTCAGAGTGCCGGAGATTTCCAGGAGATGGAATTGAGTGATCGAAAGTCTTCCAGACGTTGCTGTTACCAAACATTTATATATTTATCCCTCCCTAACAGCACTATGCATGTACCTACACCACTTGAGCAGCAGTGGTTCAAGCAGGCCACTCACCAGTACCTTCAGTTAGGGATAGTCAATAGATGGTGGCCTTGCGAGCACTACCCATATTCCATGAATGAATCAAGAAATAATTATTGGCTGCAGTTTAAAAAAAAAATTTAGAGTACCCAATTATTTGTTTTCCAATTAAGGGGCAATTTAGGAGGTGAAACCCATGCAGACAAGGGGAGAATTTGCAAACTCCACATGGACAGTTACCCAGGGCTGGGATTCGAACCCGGGTCCTCAGCATCGTAGTTCCAGTGCTAAGCACTGCGCCACAGGCCGCCCTTTGGCTGCAGTTTTTAAAGGGGAAAAAGATGTCGAGATAGAGTACCAATTCATTTTTTCCAATTAAGGGGTAATTTAGCGTGGCCCATCCACCTATCCTGTACATCTTTGGGTTGTGGGGGCGAAACCCACGCAAACACGCGGAGAATGTACAAACTCCACACGGACAGTGACCCAGAGCCGGGATCGAACCTGGGACCTCGGCGCGGTGAGGCAGCAGTGCTAACCACTAGGCCACCGTGCTGCCCGATGTCGAGATATTTAAGGGAAAACATTTAAACGAGAGTTCAGAAGTTCAGACATGTCTATTAGTCAATACGTTTTTCTTGAGTGTCGAGTAGACCGGGCTCAAATGGCCAGACCTATAAATGCTCATGAGCTGAGTTGCCATTTTGCACACAAACAGCATTCAGTTATTTGGTAGTGTTGGTTGGCCAGGCTCAAACACCATGACCAATATGTGCTAATAGTCCCATTTGAGCCAGTGATATAACACCCATGGTGGCAAGATAGGGAATGAGGACCGTGTTTCAAGTTGTCTCAGACCATCAGTGGTTGTTTGCATCTCATTGTGCCGTCGATGGCAGGGGCAAGACTTGTTGTCCTGCTGCAGATTACCAAGGCAAAACAGTCACTAATCTGAGCTCTCTGTCTACTTGAGTAAGTTCTGAAACCTCTTCATTCAGACAATGAGGTGGGGAGGGTTAAGGAAATGGAGAGGAAATGATCCGAGTGTTCCTTGCACCAATGGGTCCTCCGGACAGTTATTTGGAATCAATATTGGAATGATTTTCAGCCCTTGTCCTTTGGGAAATATGATGACAAGCAGCCAGTAATGGGAGAAGAAACCATTTAGTGGACTGAACTGTGCCAGAAATAACCCAACTAATTCCCACAGGCCAAAAGGATTTGCGATATGTTTTGCTTATTTGTTCCCCTGCCAGTCTTCAGTTCTGTCCTGAAGGAGGTGATCTTTGCTGGAGTATAGGCACAGCCAGCCCCCTGATACTTCCATCAAATTGCCCATGTGTAAGCCAAGGCCAGGAGTGTCACCATGCTATTCAACTACCAAGGGCATCGTAGGCAAGGCCAATTCTGTCGCCACCTGATGACCTCACTCATTGCAAGGCAAGCAACACAACCATTTATCCTTTTAAAATAGGTGCCAGAGGCTGGCTGTAGTGGCGCGAAAGGCGCACAACTACTATTAATCAAACTTGAGAAAATTTTAACTCCAGATACCTGCCCAGCAGTTTAAAGAAGTTGATAATGCCACATCAAATTGCCGTGTGAGGCAGAAGGCCAGTTGGCTGAAATGGGGGAAGCACCACAATTAAAATGGCACGTCTCAATTTTTATAAAGGAAATACAGCACCTTCATGAACGGCGCAGAAACATTTGAGAGTGATCAGAGTGCCATTGAAACCTTTGGCCATTGACCAAAAAAACAAGCGCCTGCTTAAAAAAGAAATCTATATCTTCCCCTTTGGCCGTACTTCAATTTACAGTGAAAACCATTTCCCATTGATTGTGTGCGTCGCTCCCTCTGGCCAGGGCAGACTGGAGGGATGAGGTCAGTTTATTTGTTAACAGTGACAAAGCCACCCTCATAAACTATGACATGTTGCATTAATTTATAGCTGCTGAGTGACTTATTAAAAGCGACAAGTAAAATCTAACACAGCGTGCTGGCTGCAGTGAAGAATGATTCGCTTTTTTCTTCCTGCTTTTGAGTTTGATTTGTTGACAGGTCAGAGTTATGGATTGTGGAATCCGAGCACATGTCTCATTCTCTCATTACTCAGTATTAGATGCATTAATAGTAATAATTGCCTGTATTAATCATTCATAATGTTTTAATAAATGTTCGGTCAGCACCTGATCTATGCTGTCAAACGTCTGCAGTCTGTGCAAATTACAGTCAATGGGGACTTTAATCTCAGTGCGTTGGGGACCTGAACCATCTCAGTGACTGCACCCCCTGATTCAACAATACCGACATCCTTAGGGAGTCACAGTTTAAAAAGTTAATTCTGTCATCTGCAGACAAGATCCCAAGGGATAGTTATTCACTTTATTGTTGAAAGTTTACATACAACGAGCTGTTCAAATTGACTTTGGTGTGAAATTAAAACAAAATTCTGATGTTGTTAAGGGAATGTTCTTAATACGCACAGTTCTCTTTTTAAAATATAAATTTAGAGTACCCAATTCATTTTTCTAATTAAGGGGCAATTTAGCATGGCCAATTCACCTCCCTGCACATCTTTGGGTTGTGGGGGCGAGACCCACGCAAACATGGGGAGAATGTTCAAACTCCACACAGACAGTGACCCAGAGCCGGGATCGAACCTGGGACCTCGGCGCCGTGAGGCAGCTGGGCTAACCCACTGCGCCACCGTGCTGCCCATATGCACAATTCTGACAACCGTTCTTTCAATAGAGTCCTGTCTCTGCCCCGTGTGGAAAAACAAAGGCAGCAGTCCTGAGGTTTTTAGTTTTTATCACAGCGCTGCTGGTTCACAGCAACTGAATGAGTGCAGTGCCGTTTTTAATTTACTAGCATGCGGATTTTGGAATTTTCACCAATATGTTGAACGAGAAATCACTGGCTTTGGCTATATGATGCCATTTATGTGGGTCCCAAAGCCCAAAGGTTGTTTTACAATACCTCGACTGGGCAGGATTTACAAAATAAAAAATCCCACTGTCCTTTTGTAAAACGACTCCTTCCAAACCGTCCTATCATTGCGGAAGGCCAGGGCAGCAGATGCATGGGAACACCATCACCTTCAGACTCCCCTCTAGGCCACATACTATCCTGACTTGGAAATCTATTGAACTTCCTTCACTGTCGCTGTGTCAAAATCCTGGAACTCCCTCCCTAACAGCGCTGTGGGCGTACCTACACCACATGGACTGCAGCAGTACAAGAAGGCGGCTCACCACCATGTTCTCGAGAGCAATTAGAGATGGGCAATAAATGCTGGCCTAGCCAGCGACATCCACATCCCTTGAACGAAGACATTTTAAAAACTCACCATGTATTATTTTGCTGTAAAGTTGGAGCTGGCCTGTCAGTTTAAGAACATTGTGTCTAATTGTCTATAAATCTTAAGATTAATTTGATGGGCCTGGAAAATGCCTAGCTCCGGGGAGATTTTCTTTTCTCTGTGTAGTACTTTGATGCTGATTTTCTGAAGTGTGACACTGACATTTTGGTTAGAGATGAGTGGAAAGAATGATGGAGAGAGAGATAGAGGGATCGATAAATAGATTGGATGGTGGATAAATAAAAGAACTTACATTTACATCTTTAATGTAGAGATATTCCAAAGAGCTTCACTGAAACACTAGGAGCAAATTAAATAAAAATCTGGACTTAATGGAAAAGAGATTGAAGGCACAAAAGGTGTTCTCACTCTGCCAGAGGCAGGGAGTCTGTATGTCCTGAGTTCTCTTGGATGTTTCTGGCATCTTTGGGCTGCAGGACCTGATTGAGAGTTGAAAGGACTCTGTACTGTGTCTGTCTGATGCTTTTGAATGCTCGCAGTTCACACAATTTTAAAAGCACAAATCGCAGCTTTGGATATCATTTAGGAAACACAGAAAGATTAAAACTGGCATTAGTGACAACAATCAGGCATTTAAAAAATTTTTTTTAAGAGTACCCAATTTTTTTTTTCCAATTAAGGCGTAATTTAGTGTAACCTACCGAGCACAGTTTTGGGTTGTGGGGGTGAAACCCACGCAAACACGGTGAGAATGTGCAAACTCCATAAGGACAGTGACCCAGAGCCAGGATCGAACCTGGGACCACGGCGCAGTGAGGCAGCAGTGCTAACCACTGCGCACCGTGCTGCCCATCAGGCATTTTTTTTAACTGCACAAAAAGGTGAGATAACCTGGAGGGGCACATTCGCCCTGAGGGGTGGTATTACCAAGCTGCCTAGTGTAGGAAGTTTCTAAATTAATCTGTTCTGGTATCAGACTGGACAGTGGCGATGGTGCTACTATTGGCCTCCGGAATTTAAAGTTATTCGACCACTTTGATTGCTAGTCAGTGGCTGTCAGATGCACCCAGGCTGGTATGGGATCAGGCCAGAATGGGGCTTGGCAAAATTGCCCTCTTCAAAGTCTGCCAGCAATTGTTGTCCTCGGCCCGTGCTTAGAGAATCTCACTGGGGTGGTGGATGTGGAGGGCTGTTGTAGAACTGGAGCTCCAGAGGGGGTCAGAGGTGGGTTGGGGTGGCAGGGTGGGGGAAATTTTGATTACAGAAGATATGTGGAATTTGAGTTCCCTGTCACTCTCTGCCGACAACTTGCTTCCAGGGAGCAGTGCGCTTGGAGATCTGTCCTGACACCTCATAGCTGCGCATCTGACAGAATCTCATATGATTGTGGCTGTCAAAAAATGGCAAGGGGTAACAAAACATAGTGACAGAATCAATACGATGTCAGGTATAATTGACCTTGTGAGGACTGGATGACCTCTCCTGCATTTGAGACAAAAATATTTTTCTCAGTGTATTTCGTAAATGACTTATATTCGTCAACACTGACACTGAATGTAACAGGACGTGGTGAGGACAATGCACGTAATAATCAGAGAATATCTTCGTATACTACTGTGAAAATGGAGATATTTTTAAAAGAAAGGATTTGCATTTATATAGTATATGTCCTTATGACATTACAAAGTGCCTAAAACCAATGAAGTTTGAAGTGTAGTTGGTGTGGAATACTCTGGCAGACACATCAGTAAAATTGCTAACAGAATGGTCCAGTAAACAATGAAATCATCTATTTTTATTGATGTTGTTTCAGGGAAAAATGGTGGCCATGATGCTGGAAAATCTCCAGTTCTCTTCTTTGAATAATGCCATGGGATCTTTTACACCCACTGGAATGTTACAGATGGGGGCCCTGTTTTAAATGTTGACACCTCTGACATGGCAGTGCTGGAGTGTCAGTCTTGATTGTGTGCTTACATCTCTGGAATGGGTCTAGAGCCCACAAGCATCTGACTCAGAGGCGAGAGTGCTACCCACTGAACCAATGATCATGTAACCTACAAAGGGGCAGCACGGTGGTGCAGTGGTTAGCACTGCTGCCTCACAGCACCGAAGTCCCAGGTTCGATCCCGGCTCTGGGTCACTGACTGTGTGGAGTTTGTACATTCTCCCCGTGTTTGCCTGGGTCTCGCCCCCACAACCCAAAAATGTGCAGGGTAGGTGGATTGGCTACGCTAAATTGCCCCTTAATTAGAAAAATGAATTGGGTACTCTAAATTTATTTTAAAAATATGTAATGTACAAAGATTTGCAGCTGTGTGACTCCTGAAATGTCACTGTTCAAAGTGAGGAAAGACATTGTACCAGTTCTGGTATATACCTCAGGGGTGAGATTTAATTCTGATTTTGTGTTAAATCTGTGTCTGGGCATAGCTGAACTGAAAGAGACGTGCAATTAGCCAGGATTGCCACCAATACTGGCGAGCGGAAATCAGATGATGACACACATTAGCTTGTTTGTCAGAGGCCCCCCCCCCCCCCCCTCCCCCATAGCCAAATAGCCCATCAATATTCATTGCCCAGCTTACACATGAAGAACAACCAATGGTACCACTTGGCAGAAGGTGGGTTCATCTGGTCCATCTGGTGGAACCATGTCCAATGTCAGTAAATTTGGGAAAAGAAAGGAGAAAAATTGTCAAAAAGGGGGAAAAATATTGCTGTACTGTGAAAATCTGGAAGAGTGACACTCACTCACTGTTGGGGCAATGGGAGTCAGAGTTGAAGAGAAGTACGAAATGCTCAGATTCATGGCAAGGTTTCAGTCGGCAACAAGTAGACATCTGAATCTCTACAAAAGTTGGAAATTTGAATCCTTGGCTTAATGGTAGGGCACAGACTCTGTCTTCATGCACAGAAGATGACAAAATTATTGCAGTAATTGGGAAAACTATTAAATATCAGTCGATCTCCCGGGTCATCACACATGGGGAGAGAAAAGACCCAAGTATAACTTCAGGTGAAGTCACGTTAGAGGGTGCTGATAATGGGACCAGGATGCACAAAAGTAATTCAGTGCCCATTTTGAAGTGATACTTTCTATCTTTCTAAGTGATATGATTTGATGTTATTAATTTATAATATATTAAAAAAACATGTGTACATATACTGCCTGTCAACTTTTTCTGTAATAAGTTCTCAGAATGGAAACTTTCAGTGTAAACTTGTTACATTGTAATTATATCCTTGGTGGTGTGGAGTGAATGGCAGGGTGCAATTAAAGTGAGGCACATTTACGGAGGTTAGTTTCATGATAAATGTGGATGTAGGAATTGCCTTGGAAAAGGCTGATTAGAAGTGCATGCTGACTTTTGTATAACTTACATTTATCCAGCGCCTTTCTCAAACTCAGGATGTAGTAAAGAATTTTACGGCCAACAAAATACTTTGGAAATGTAGTCACTGCACAAAGTAAGATCTCATGGTGTCACGGGTAACGTATCAGCATGGATAGAGGATTAGTTTGCTGACAAAAAACAGAGAGTAAGGGGCAGCACGGTGGCGCAGTGGTTAGCACTCTGCCTCACGGTGCCGAGGTCCCAGGTTTAATCCCAGCTCTGGGTCACTGTCCGCGTGGAGTTTGCACATTCTCTCCGTGTTTGCGTGGGTTTTGCCCCCACAACCCAAAGATGTGCAGGCTCGGTGGATTGGCCACACAAAATTGCTCCTTAATTGGAAAAATTAATTTGGTACTCTAAATTTATTTAACAAAAACAGAAAGTAGGGATAAATGGCTCATACTCGGATGGTAAGATGTGACGATGGAGTGCCACATGGATCGGTGCTGTGGCCTCAACAACTTACCCTCGATATGGATGACTTTACATAGATAGAACAGTACAGCACAGAACAGGCCCTTCGGCCCTCGATGTTGTGCCGAGCAATGATCACCCTACTCAAACCCACGTAGCCACCCTATACCCGTAACCCAACAACCCCCCCCCCCCCCCTTAACCTTACTTCCTAGGACACTACGGGCAATTTAGCATGGCCAATCCACCTAACCCGCACATCTTTGGACTGTGGGAGGAAACCGGAGCACCCGGAGGAAACCCACGCACACACGGGGAGGACGTGCAGACTCCGCACAGACAGTGACCCAGCCGGGAACCGAACCTGGGACCCTGGAGCTGTGAAGCATTCATGCTAACCACCATGCTATCGTGCTGACTTGGATGAAGGAACCAAATGTATTGCTGACAAATTTACTGCTGACACAAAGCTAGTGGAAAATTAAGTTATGAAGAGGACATAAAGGCTGGATCCTCCCTCTTGCGACACCCAAAGTGCATTTCCCAATCGGACAGAGTCGGGGGAAATTCGGAATTGGCGCTCACTGCCTATCTGAACACGATGCCCTGACTCCCCGCTGGCATTGGGATTGAGGTTCACGACCGCACGCCAGCGGGATGGTGTAAATGAATGCAAATCAGCATCCATTTAGCGGGCCTGGTGTCAGAGTCCCCGCCGCCGAGATTCCCTGGTCTCCTGGGCTGGGAATCAGATAGGTCACTTCTGGTATTTACCAACATGGTCATGACGTGGTGGACCTCACAGTGAGCCTGGGGGGTAACTCCTTAGGGGAGTTCCCCCCCCTTCCCACAACCTGCCCACCCCTCCTCCACTGGACCCTTCCATAGCCACACCCCCAAGTGACCCCATGAATAGGGAGACCCCCCCTCCGGGACCCCATGAATAGAGAGAGATACTCCCCAGAGACCCAATGAATAGGAAGAGGACTCTATGAATTGGGTGACCTTCCCCACTGGACCCCTTAACTGAAGGAACCCCCACAGGGTCCTCCTGACTAGAGGGAACCCCACAGAGACCCCCAAATAAAGGGACCCCCAGGAAACCCCTGACTAAAGGAACCCCCTGTCTAACTGGACAGCCCCATAGCAGCTCTCCCCCCCCCCCCCCCACCCACCTTGCAGGAAAGAGAGCAGTCCAGACAGGGGAAGTGAAAAAAATGACAGCTAAACACTGACCAGGAGGTCCACGTGTCCATTCCGCAGAGTGCAGCTGTGACCTGTGTTTCAATCCCACTGATCCATTAGCTGCAAGCCACTCATACCTTTCTAGTAGTGGGCTGTGATTGACAGCTTCTACAAACCAGCTGCAGCCTTAATTCATTCGTCCCCCTTCATGGATCAGTGACTCTAAGTGGTGAAAACCCAATTTTTACAAACGTTGACCACATCAAAGAGAGGTAACTGCATTCCAATTGCATGCTTGAGTGATTGGAATGCACTTAGTGCGTGTAATGCACTTACCTCCCTTACCTCAGACGGGATCCTGATTGTGACACCTTGCAAAATCTGGATAGATCTCACAAGGCATACTAGCTGCCGGGATGCCCTCAGGAGCCTCTCCCGGGATCTACCGGCTGCTTTGTGCTCCTGTTCAGGCGTGGTATGGCCAGTAGATTGCACCCTACATCTTATATTGCAAGGGTAATAGAATATAAAAGTAGGGATGTTTTACTACAGTTGCAGTTGTGCAGGGCATTGGTGAGACCACACCAAGAGTATTATTGTCTCCTTATTTAAGAAAGGATATAAATGTGTTAAAGGTGGTTGAGAGGGAGTTCATTTGACTGATTTCTGGGATGGGGGGTGTTATCTTATGAGGAAAGGTTGGATAGGCTGGGTCTGTGTCCATACGAGTTTAGAAGATTGAGAGGTGATCTTATTGAAACATACAAGACCCTGAGGGGGCTTAACAGGGTGAATGCTGAAAATATATTTCCCCATGTGGGAGAGACTAGAGCTCGGGGGCCACAGTTTAAATATAAGGGGACTTCCACTTAAGACTGAGATAAGAATAATTTATGTGTCTCTGAGGGCCGTGAGTGTTTGGAATTCTCTTCCCCAGAGCCTGGTGGGGCAGAGTCATTAAATATTTTTAAGGCAGAGATAGATTGTTGACTAACAAGGCAGTCAAAGGTTCTCAGAGTAGGTGGAGTGTGGAGTTGAGGCCACAATCAGATCAACCATGAGGCTGAATATTATGGTTGGTGGGGGGGGGGGGGGGGGGGGGGAGTGTTGGTGGATAATCCCTCTACTCCCTGAACCAAAGTCGGCATACAGCCTACATGTCCTACACTGCCCTGCCACACAGACATAACATGCTGCACGGCGGCTAAACAAAGACCAAGGGAGATTTCCGCCCCTCATTGGGGAGAAAGTCCTTCCCTCTGGAGCTGCCGGCCAATCCGACCCTTCAATCCTGGCCACGCCAATAGAGTGTCTGTGTTTGGGATCACGGGCAAAGGAGGATGGAGACTTATCGATCCCTGGAGTAGACAAGTCTGGGGTCTTAGGCATGGAGGATTTGGATAAGTCAGGGAGAGGGGCAATGGGGATGGGTTAAAGCTGCGGGCAGGTATAAAGATACCTCTCCATTCACCTGAGGAAGGAGCAGTGCTCCGAAAGCTCATGTTTGAAACAAACCTGTTGGACTTTAACCTGGTGTTGTAAGACTTCTTACAGTTATAAAGAAGGGGAGGTTTCCATTTTATGATCCCACAGTTGGCAAAGGGCAGCTCCCTGATGAACAAACCACCTCCCGCTTTCCTGAACCTACTTTAAAGAACTTTAAAAAAAACTTAGGCTGCCCATTCCCTCCTGGCAGCCCACAGGCCCAAATGTTTTATGGGGTCGGCAGCATGTTAACAAGGTTCAGTGGCTCAATAACAAGATTCATTGACCCTGGATTATTTAAATATAGCAGGTGAGCTGCCGATTCCGGCTTGGTTATGTGTTGCCTCCTGCCAAAACGTAAAATACAGCCCATGATCTTATTGAATGATGGAGCAGGGTCGAGGGGCCAAATGGCTTGCTCCTGCTTCTAATTGGTATGTTCGGATGTTGTAATCTAGAGAACTCTGCAACAAATATTGAAGTAATGTTGGATGAGGGATAAACATTGGCCAGGGCACTGGGGTGAATTACCTTGCTCTTGGAAGTGAGGTACTGGAACCCTTTTTCACATCCACTTGATTGGGCACACTGGGCCTGGGTTTAATAGTTCCTCAGAAAGATTTTGTTAATTGTTGGGATCTTCGTTGAAATTTCAGAGTGGAGGTATGTGACAACGGGATCAACTGATGACAATAGTGAATATAGTGATGCATATTAACCCACCCAGGTGCTAATTCTCCTGTCCAGTATTACATAAATTCAATCAAGAGATTCTTAATAATTGAACTGGCCAAGGAATGCCACCCAAAAATGCCAACTGCCAATAGGTTGCCTTGAGGCTCAAGAGCTGGGGCATTGTGCAAGTAGGAATGTACCTGTAAGGCAGATGAGAAGTGCTCTGCAATCTCTGCCGGAGACTATTTATCCAGTAAAACTTAACCATTGCGATAATTATTAGATGAAGCCAATATTTTTTTCTTGCGCTTCCCTGGCAGTGATTGGAATACAGATCTCACCTTCAAGCAAATCACCAGATACAGCTGTTTGAAGATAAAACCGAGCAGCCGGGCTGCCCGCAACATAAAAAGGCATCCGACCCTGGCTAATGCAATTACGAGGTGCTGGAAATCAGCCCTCAGCACTACAGAAGAATGGGCTTGAAAGGCAGTGGCAATCAGATAAGGCCGCACAAAGAAGAAGTGTCAGGCCTTATTGCTGAAATAAATCAGTCTAATCTGATGGAGCTTCTCCCAGCTTCTGTACTGAGGATGTGAGCTCACTGCATCAAAGCTTAATGACGAGGAAAAGGGCTTGAACCTTGTGCAGTATCAGCAGGCTGGCTCTTTCTTTCCTCCCTCAGAAATCCAATACATATTGACCTGTGTACCACTGAGAGCACTTTGCCTGGATGTCAGCAGGTTGTTCAGGAACTCGTGTATTGGAATTGGCCCTGATTGTTTCGCGAATTTAATAAAACACATCAGACAAGCGCGAGTTTGACCAGATCAGCTAGCAATCGATAGGCAATGCGCGAGAGAGCATACTTTAAATAAATCCTGTTGCTCAAAACGTTTACTATAAGCTGCCGACTATTATTTTATTAGGTGGGGGTTGGCGGTAGGTTTCGTTCTGCAGTTCCACATTCTTTTGGGACCAGACTTCTGGCAAAAGGTTAGAACAGCGCAGACTCTTCAGCTCTGAGATGGAGTGAATGGGAGAAGATCGAATTGAGGTGTGGAAGATACTGGATAGAATGGTAACGGTTAATCCCAAGCGCTGCTTTTAAATGAAACCATGACTATGGCATAAAGGGACAACTTGGGAACAGAAAATCCAATTGCATTGACATAGCATCTAGCACCACCTCAGGACGTCCAGTTTTACAGCCATTGAAGTACTTTTGAAATGTAGTCACTCTAGGTAAGGGGCAAACAAGGGCAACTTCGGACAAAACATTGTGATGGAGACCTGCAGTGGGAGATGGTAGTGGTGGAAAAGTTCTGGAATCATTCAATGCTGGTTAGATGTTGCTCTCCATGGAAGAGCGAGTGAGGGAGGGAGACCAGATGTCTCCCTCACCAGTACCTGTTGCTAGGGGAGTAATTATAGTCTCCCTCACTTGTATCTGTTGCTGGGGGAGTAATTATAGTCTCCCTCACTTGTATCTGTTGCTGGGGGAGTAATTATAGTCTCCCTCACTTGTATCTGTTGCTGGGGGAGTAATTATAGTCTCCCTCACTTGTATCTGTTGCTGGGGGAGTAATTATAGTCTCCCTCACTTGTATCTGTTGCTGGGGGAGTAATTGCCCCCCCCCCCCCCGTATTATTGACGGCTTTAATGGCTAATACCCTAGGATGTTTGCTGATTATTATAACCTGCCTGGATCCAATTTGCTGGGGACAATTGGTTACCTCATGCTCCTTGGGGAATATGAGCTCCCCCAATGAGGGGGGCATGACAATCGTTAGCAGTGCAGCAGTATAAATAAACCTGGCCAGTGGTATTGGCTAGAGAGAGGGAACCAGTTGTGAACTCCTGGCACTATGTACATATTGTTGTGAATAAAGTTACTTTTGTTTGACTCTATAAACTTGTGCTGGAATCTTGGTGGTCCTCACAAAACTGACCCTCAAATGGGTTTCTTTGTTCTTTAGAGTACCCAATTAATTTTTTCCAATTAAGGGGTAATTTAGCGTGGCCAATCCACCTAACCTGCACATCTTTGGGTTGTGGCGGCGAAACCCACACAAACACGGGGAGAATGTGCAAACTCCACACGGACAGTGACTTAGAGCCGGGATCGAACCTGGGACCTCGGCACCACGAGGCTGCAGGGCTAACCCACTGCACTGGCTGTGCTACTATTAGTGACTCCTGGACTCATTGATGAGGCCCACACACGAGTGGCCTCTTGAATGATCTACTGGAGAGACTGTCCAGTACACATGGGACATAATGGCAAGAAGAGTCAACACTTATGAGAGAGGATGGGAGACATTTGGAGAGGTCAGTGGAGGAAGAAGAAACGTATACTTTTTTGGCCAAACCACAGTTTTGATGATACTTCTATTGAATGTTTGAGAAGGTGAAATGTTAGGATCTAAGGTTGAATCAATTACCCCCAAGACACACTGAGAATGGAGGACGGCAATATAAATTTGGCAGTGATTTTTGAAGCTGAATTTAAACGTTTGAAGAATATAAGTTCAGTAAGGGAACAATTACTTGTCAGCTATTCACAGTTAATGTCTAATGTTTTGAAGTGTGTTATTTATTGTTGGGAAATTTGAGGCACACATGTCAACCTCGAGTCAGTTCAAGTGCCACTGAAACAGAATCTATGCTGGCGATCCAATATGGTGTTGAAGAAGAGCTGCTTGTTGGTAGTTCCATCTTTCGGATGTGATGTTTAATCGGGAATTGGGACCCTTATCGTTTGGATGTAAAAGATCCAATGCCAATATTTCAAAAGTGAGGTGGTGGGGGAGAGGCAATATTTATCCTTTAACCCACACTATTGAAAACAGATTATCTTTAATTTTTAATCTTTAATCTTTATTAGTGTCACAAGTAGGCTTACATTAACACTGCAATTACGTTACTGTGAAAATCCCCTGGTCGCCACACTCCAGCACCTGTTTGGGTACACCGAGGGAGAATTCAGAATGTCTGGGCAGCACGGCGGTGCAGTGGTTAGCACTGCTGCCTCCCAGCGCTGAGGTTCAATCCCGGCTCTGGGTCACTGTCTGTGTGGAGTTTGCACGTTCTCCCCGAGTTTGCGTGGGTTTCACCCCACAATCCAAAGATGTGCAGGGTAAGTGGATTGGCTAAATTGCCCCTTAATTGGAAAAAATGAATTGGGCACTCTTAACTTATAAAAAAACGAATTCAGAATGTCCAATTCACCTAACAAGCATGTCTTTCGGGACATGTGGGAGGAAACCGGAGCACCCGGATGAAACCCACAGAGACACGGGGAAGTTGTGTAGACTCCATTCACAGTGACCCAAACCAGGAATCGAACCTGGGACCCTGGTGCTACTGGGCAGCCACTGTGCTACCATGCTGCCCTTATCACAATGCTATTAGTGGGAGCTTACTGTGTAAATTGGCTGCCATATTTCCTAAGACAGTGACTACACTTTTAATTAGCTGTTGATACTGAAAGGCATTAAATAAAAGTAATTCTTTTTTTTACTCTTCTTCATCACTGCCTTGTCATTCCACACAGCTGATCATGGACAGGATGCAATTCTTTCATTAGATATGTTGACAGCAGAAATCGGCAGCCAATGGCTTTCCCTAAAACTGTCCACAGATCAGTATTGCCGTATAAGTTATAAATCAAGTGGAGCTGTTGAGTATTTACGGGGGATTTAGCATGACTGAAAGCAAAACTGGGTGTCAGCACAAAGGTTAAGCCTCGTGGCTGACGGAATCTCTCACATTCCCTGTGTTACTGATACCCTGCGGCAGCTGAGATCCACTGATCTTGTACTGCTAGTCTGTGTAAATAGAGAAATCCTGCATTTGGAAGAGAGACAACACCGCCAAGCGCCTTAGGCAAATGTACCAGTTCCAGTGGAAATGAAAAAAAATCATTGTGGTGACGCGTTGAAGTTGATTTAACCTAGTTTGAAGTTTTCACTTCAAGCTGAAATACTTGTTTGAATTTGTTTGTTGGCATTGAAATAGGGAAGGTGCTCTGTCCACATCCCAGTTCTGTGCTGTGATTGCTGATCTCAGTTAAGGCTGGGCCATGTTAATCTCACTCAGCATGTCTGCAGTCCAAAAGGTGAGAACTATCCTGGATTTTAACTCTCATTCATGGACAAGATTGAGGTTTGTCGCACTGCACACAGTGGTAGAATAGCTCACTGACCGTCACCGTCCAAGCTGGCACATGAAGCATGGCACCTTACAGCAAAGTATGTGCCTGGCATTTGGCAGTGAACCGTGCTGCACCAGTCTTCCCGTGCCTCACTCATTGATCAATTTAGTCTGTCTTTCAATGCGTTGGCTGGCTACTTGGCTAGGGGACATGTGACCATGCCAAGACACATTTGTCCTGTCCTGTAACCACACAAGGTGTTTTTTATACCGGAGTCACTGTGTAACCACGGAGGGAAGAATGCTATGGTACTTTTCGTATGTTAAGGGCCAAACGTTGTGACTCAGGATGCTACCAGCGAGCTCAGTACAGGCTTGGCGATTGAATCTCCGACCTTGCTGCTCTGCCGGATCAATACTAACCCAGAAGCTTCGGGAGAACTGTGCCAATGATATTACTCTTAACTCTGATTAAGATATTCAGAATCTGAGCCCATAATCTAGGCTGATGCCCCAGTGTAGGACTGTCCATTGTCAGAGGAGGCATCTTTTTGACGATGCATTAAACTGAGGCCTCTGACAGTTTACACGAGTGGATGTAGAAGATGCTCTGCTGCTGGCTGAAAGAGAAAGGGAAATTCTCCCCAGCACCCTGGTCAATAGTGATCTCACCAACCAACCCGTCTCGAAACAGATAAACTGGTCACTTATCTCCTTGCTGCTTTGGAGAATTTTCTTTTCTCCCACATTTGCCTGTCAAACAATAGTGACTGTAGCTGAAAGCTAACTCATTGGCTTTAAAGCCCTTTGGGGTGTCCCATTGATGGGGAGTGTAAGTGTCCCCCCCTTGCTGAGCAGAAAAACAAAAATAAAGTGACCCTTCACTCCTGGCATGGGGTGAACTGAGATAGGGATAAATATGGCAGTTTCAAAATAAAACATTGCATTTATATAGCCTTAGGGTGGCCCAAAGCATTTCACAGCCTGTTAAACACCTTTGAAGGGTAGTCACTGTTGTGATACAGGAAATGTAACACCCAATTTACTCACAGCAAGCCCCCACATACAGCAATGCAAAATGATGACGTGAAAATCTGCTTTACCTTTATCGGTTCGCAGTGAAATATTGACAAGAAGAGTCGGGGGGGAAAATCCCCTTCTGCTCTTTGAAATAGTCTTGTGGGATCATGGGAAAAGATAGAACTTTGACTTGGAATCTCATCCCAAATCCCTTTGACAGCACAGCTCTCTGTCGGTGCTGCATAGAGTGTCAGTTTAGATTTTGTGCTCAAGTCCCTGGAGTTGAACTTGGACGCAAGGCCTTTTGACTTGGAGGCAAGAGTCCTCACTGAGCCATGGCTGATGTATTAACCTCATCCATCCAGCCCACCCTCCCATCAAGCAAGACAATGTGCTGGGAATGCTATATAAACCAACGCGTGTTAATAAAGTAATTGTGTTCGGAGTTTCCTGGTTGGAAATAGCGGATACTGGACACGTACTGGTGTAATGCTATATTTAAACCAGTGGAATGATTCCACAATCTGTAAGCATTACATTCAGCTGTAACTATGCCTCACTTGGATAAGTGTGGTGCCACATTAGTGCCTGGGCTCATTGTTAGTTTACACATTTTCTGTTGTGGACTTGTAATTAGGGAAGGCAAGCACAGCTAGGACACTGCATTTTTGGATGATGCTACCTGACTTGTCAGCTCATACTGACGCCCTAATGTGTAATGATTTGTGTGACCAGGCCACATCATCTTTATCTGCTGTTAAATGTGGGATAAACTCCTCTATGAACCGAGAGCAGGTTTTGTGCTCAAAATTTCACTGTGTAAAAGGTTTCTTGCGACAATTACAGCTGCTGAATTGAGGGAGAGGCTCATTAGCAGCTATGTTATCTGCAAATCCCTTCGAAACTGATTGTTTTGGGTTTATCGCGGGAGCATGAAATTAACCCCTACCATTTCAAACATTTGTTTGCAAAAAAGGTAAGCATGTAGACTCACTTCGAGCAGTTCGACAGCCTTGCCAGGCTGAGTGACGGATTCTTGCAATATCTTGTTAGTTATCATGAAATGAAGATTTAAGTGGCATCGCAGATTATCAAAGCGGCATGAGGAACCAGTGATTTTTGTGGGAGCAAAGTAGCTAATTTGACATTCTTTGGGCAAGGGCAGGCCTTTCAAATGGTGAGCACAAATTCTTAGCTCAAGGAAGACAATGGGAAAGAAATTTTAAAAGGCAAAAAAAAAGTTTAAAAATCGATATTTATATTGTGCCTTTCACGACCTCAGAAGACCCAAAAGCATTTTACAGCCAATTAAGTACTTTTACATTCTAGTTACTGTTGTCATGTAGGAAATGTGGCAGCCAATGGCAGGGATTCTTCAAAACAGCGGGTAAGTGTTGACGCCGGTGTAAACACCGGTGTGTTTCACGCCGGCATCAACGGGCCTCTTGGCCCAGTGATTCCGTGGCCCGCAGGGGGCCAGCATGCCGCCGGAGTGCCCCACACAGCTCCGGCTGCCGATACACGGCCCTGCTCTGCCAGCCGCAGGTCGGCGCATGCACGCAACGCCTGCTTTCGTGCCGGCCCCGCGCAACATGGCAGACCCACACAGTGGGCCGGCGCGGAAGAAGGCGCGTGCCCGCCGATTGGTGGCCTCTGATCGTGGGCCTGTCTGTCGTGGAGGCCAGCCCCGGAGACTGATACCACCCAACCTCTACCAGGATGGCCACCGCAGCCGCAATGCCGAGCTCCCGCCGGGTGGAACCATACGTGAACCACGCCGGTGGGGACTCGGCCGGTCGAGTGCGGAGAATCACTGTGGGGGTCTCTTTCATCGGCCCCCGACCGGCGCCGCGACAAACGCACGAGCGCGACTGGCGCCGATTCTCTGGTCGCCGGCGTCCAGCGTCAGACCCGATCGCAGGTCTGACGCCCCATTCTCTGCCCTGGCGCCGAGCCTGATTTTGGTGCGGAGGCTCGGAGAATCTTGTCCAATGTAATCACAGCAAGCTGCCACAAACAGCAATGTGATAATGACCAGATCAACTGTTTTTAGTGAAATTGACTGAGGGATGAATGTTGGCTTGGATACCAGATGAACTGACCTGCTCTTCTCCAAAAGTGCTGAAGTAATTTGAAAAATCTTTTACACCCACCTGAGAATGGAGACCTTCGTTTAACATCTCATCTGAAAGACAATGGGCACGATTTAACGATTCCCATTTTGGGCACAGGCTCATCAGTCACCCCAGCGCGGCCTCCGGATTCCCCCAACTTGCCAGTGAGGACAAAATCCAGATTGCGATGTCTTATGAGATCCTATTAGATCTGATGAGGTGTTCTGAACATCACAAATCTCACAAGAGGCCTCTCATGAGATTTAATGGTCTTGTGCATCACCGAATCGGGCGCGATGAGACCGTTCGATCGCGCCCAACACCTCTCTCAGTGTGGCACAGTTTGAGATCTCAGGATTCGTTGAACTCTCCTGAGCTAAAACAAAATTTTGGTTGGATCGATGGATAATCCACAGCTGTCAGGGTGTCTACAAATGCTTTCGTCATTCCTGGCATAAGTCAGTGACCCCTGCTGGAAAGGACCATGTATGGATATAAATTGGGGACAGGGCTGAAGCCAACTGAAAGAAAGGCTTTTCCCTGTCAATTTGTCACTTTGCATTCAGCATTATTATAGAATCAAGAAAAGCTATGGCATAGAAAGAGGCCATTCAGCCCATCGTGTCTGCACTGGCAGGGAAACTAGCCACCCATTCTAGACCCTTTCAGTACCTGGTCCGTAGCCCTGTAGATTACAGCACTTCCATGTGCGGATCCAAGTAGCCTTCAAATCGGCACCCCCTGGAAGCTGGCCTCTCTGCTAGGGGAAACAAGCTGTTCCTGTCTACCCTGTCTAGGCACTTCATTATTCTGTAGACCCCAATCAAGGAAAACAATCCTAGCTACCCAACATTGCCTCATAGCTGCAATTTTCGAGCCCGAGTAACATTCTTGTAAAACTCTTCTGTACTCACTCCAGAGCAATTACGTCCTTTCTGTAATGTGGAGTTACAGTGAGATTGACTATCTTGCAGCCCCTGCAGGCATCCTTTTGCCTAAGGAGCTGTACCCAAGCAAGAGTCAGTGGAATCAGGAATGGAAGGGAGGGTATCTGAAAGGAGAGGGAAGGAATTGAAAATGGCTGAAGATTAGATGGAGGCAACATTGCAGAAAGAGAAATAATTATAAAGTGGTTGATTGGGTGATCTTAGGACTTTTCGGGAAGCAACTGAAGATGAGTCAGATTAATTACCAGATTCTTTATTCTATCTCAAAGTCACTGCATTGAGAGCATTCTAACAAGGCCTGTCACAGGCCTAACTCCAAACTTGACCTTTAACTCCTTACAACATTATTGCTTCGTAGGCAGAAGGGAGAAACTGCTTGATCAGAGCAAAGAGCTAAATCAGTCCGTGAATGTCAAGTGGAAGAAAATCAGTAATTTGATAATTAGAGTTGTGTTGCACAGGACTTAGAAAATCACACTCTAGTGGCCACAAAGAATATGTTCGTAATATGTAATATTGAATATTCATGTCATTTATTGTGGTTATTTAATTAATTAACGTTGACATATTTTATGCTGAGCTGGTAGCTAATGTTCTGAATAGATTTTGAACATCCAACGTCGTCCTTTTCTGCGATAGCTCCTTGTTCGTCATGGATATCAGTGAATAGGACAACTTTTACCTTTCTTACCCGCCTTCCACATGTAAGTGCTGGCTCGGGGTGTATTTGCTTCCTCTCCCATCCGCAAGTGGACATGTCAGAGAAGGTCAAGAGGCAAATTTCAAGGAGTGTCATAAAGATGTGAATGGTGAGTTGCAGGGGGGGTGGGTGGAATTTAGAGATAAAATTCCAGAGTTTATGCCCAAGGCAGCTGAAAGCAAGGTCACCAATGGTGGCGTGATTAAAATCAGGGATGCATAGGGCAGCACGGTGATGCAGTGGTTAGCACTGCACCCTCATGACGCCGAGGACCCGGGTTCGATCCCGCCCCCGGGTCACTGTCCGTGTGGAGTTTGCACATTCTCCTCATGTCTGCGTAGGTTTCACCCCCACAACCAAACAATGTGCAGGTCAGGTGGATTGGCCACGCTAAATTGCCCCTTAATTGAAAAAAAAAAGAATTGGGTACTCTAAATAAAAAATAAATTTTAAAAAATTAAAAAAGGCTACACAGATGCCCAAATTGGAGGAACACCAAGAAGATCACTGGTTAATGAGAGGCCCAAATTGGAGTAGCACAGAAGGTTGTCGGTCTGGAGGAGGTTAGAGAAATAGGGTGGGGTGAGGCCACAGAGAGATTTGATCAAAAGAATGAGAATTTGAAATTGGAGGCATTGATAGACTAGGAGCCAATGTTGATTACACAGCAGAGGGGTGATGGGTCAACGGGACTTGATGCGAGTTAGGATGTGGGCAGCAGGGATTTGGGGTGAACGCTAGGAATGAACAATAAGTGCAGACAGTTGGGTGCGGCACGATGAAACAGTGGTTAGCACTGCTGCCTCATGATGCCGAGGAACTGGGTTCGATCCCAGCCCCGGGTCACTGTCCGTGTGGAGTTTGCACATTCCCCTCGTGTCGGTGTGGGTTTCACCCCCACAAAACAAACATGTGCTGGTTAGGTGGATTGGCCACGCTAAATTGCCCCTTAATTGGAAAAAGAAAGTATTTTAAAAAATTTGTGTAGACAGTTATCATTATAGAGAGAGCGTCACAGCTGTGCTTAGAATGCCTACCCCGACCCCTACACCAAGAATCAGGCAAGTGAACAGCAATGAGCATTTGAATTTCAAACCTCACCCTTTCTCCACCAGCCCAGGGGCACTGAGGGCAATTATAATACCTTAATTGGGACTTTAACTGGCCGATGGATTCTCACAGACCAAGGATTGAATCTACGGGCATTCTCATCTGCGTGGTTACTACCAAGGATGAAGCCTTTATCTACCAGGACATTTATAAAAGTCCTTATGAAATATTATTTTATGAAGACAGCACCTTTCAAAGCACAGCAGAGGTAATTACACAGGTCAAATGGTTTTGAGAAATGGGGTAATAACATTGTGAGTTATATACAGTGCCCCCGCCAATGCCAGGCTTGTCTTAGTTTCACCAGGCCTGGGATGTAACTCACTTATTTCCAGTAACAAAATGACGAGCATTGTACACACGCTTATTTTACTTCCAGTACACATACTCTTTGGATCTCATGATAATTGCAAGCACAAACCGGGGTCAGAAAGAATATGGACAAATCATGAGGCAGGTTTCCAGTTACGATGTTGAACAGGGCTACACATGTAACAGGGCTGATCGCTAAATACCAGGCGTAATTTTTTGCAAGTCCCTATTGATAATCTAATGAAATGTGAGGGGAGGTATGGGACTTGAGGCAACAAGCCTTCTTAATCGAAGGTAAAGGGATTCTTTCACACTGGATGTAATTAGAGCCATACCACCGTCAGATGTGGCCCCGCAGGTAAAGTAAAGCAGTAACTGTGACTTAATTTAACCTCCCACCGTGCATTTTGTAGCCCAACAAATCCGCGGCACTTTGCACTGAGTGCCAATCTGCCCTTTTTGCCCTGAATGCTACCTCGGCTTTTTATTCTCTTGTTTCTTATACTCTGGCATCGAAATCACCCAAACCACAGAGAGAGGAAAGAAAGGGTGAGGAAATGAACTGACCTGGTCGGTGCTGAATATGTGAAACTGACACCGAGGTGAGAAAAGGGATAGTACAGCTGACATTCCTTCTAAACAGGATTGTTTCCCTATATTTGGGAAAAACCAACCCGGCAGCAAGTCACCACAGGGGTCACCCCTCCTGTTTATAAATTCCGGGCAAATGTTTTCCAGAAAAAAAATCCATACTCTGTATCTCACACACCATTACTTTGTTTGGGCGGTGGGGTGGGGGGTTTGCGTGCACGCGGGTATTTTTAACCGTTTTCATCTACATCAGTTTGAAAGTATTTTGTTGGGCTATCATGGCCAAAGTGGGCAGCTGCAAAGGCCTGCGCATTTTCAGAGACGCTCGGCGGGCTGGTCTCCGGGGCCCTCAGTAGCTCCCCTCTGAATCGGCACTTTCTGAGAGAAATCGCCACATAAGGGCCTGTTTGAGGCTCCGTGCACCGGTTGACAGGGGCTGTCTTTGCCTCCCGACAGATGGTACGTCTCTTTATTTCGACAACACACTCATCGCAGGGAGGCCACAGTGGACCAGGCCCGCAGGCCCTGCCAACATTCCTGACGGCAGCAGCAGGTCAGGATCAGGGATCTGGTGTCTGTGCCCTTCATAGCTCTGGGTACTAACTGACGAGCTGTTGACATGCCCAAGCGACAGGCAGCGAGAGGGAGAGTAAAGAGAGAAGGCGTTGGCATGTCAAGAGCGTGGAGTGTGTGTCCGTGTTTCATTTTGTCCTGGCACCACTCTTGTCGCATTCAGCACTTTGCTCGTCTTTCATGGGCTTTCTTGGCACTGGGACAAGCCCCTCCCCCAGGGCACACATTTGTCTCTCCTTCAGACGCCAGTGTTTATGCTGACAGCCTGTGCTGTGTGTCCTGAGCAGGCTGGCACAGTTGGATGTAAAAGTTTGACAATGGGGGGAGTGAAAAGGGAGAGCACAACATAAGAAACAGGAATCAAACAGCAACAAGCCTTTAATGGAGGCCCCCTCCTTTCTTCGTAATATAAAAGAAGGATCTGGGAACGGGAATCCGAAAATGAAGATAGATAAATGCTGGATATAAACACAAAGACCAATAAGCTTTGTGAAGGCAGGAGACACGCTAACCGCTCTGGTACAGTCCATCAACCGGCAACATGACCCCCATCTCTTCTCTGTATAAAGGCTGTCAGACCTCCTGTGTGTTTGTCAAATCTGCTGTTGTTATTTGTGCTGGGGGATGGACGGTGTTTTTTGGGGGGAGCAGTGGTGGAGTGCAGTGTTATGAACAAAATGTGCACAGTCAGTGCAGTCTGGTTATACAGTTCCACAGACATCAGCAGCCCTCAGGTTGTGACTGATCTTCCTGCCTGAGCGGAGATTGTGAATGCTAAACAGCTCTTCGACCTGAGGGTGCATCGTAACCAAGCTTAATCCTGTCCAATGCCCACACTGCTCCTAACACGGAAGGTGTACTGAACTGCAGTCAGGCCTTTTCATAGCCCCCCCCCCCCCCCCCCCCCCCTCCTCCCACCGAGTGCTGCCCAGCTGAGACTTGCTAACTTTATGGTCAGTACGACACCAGACAGTGCTTTGATTCACTGGGTTATCAGAGGAAACCGTGAGGCACAGTTTCTCATGTCCAGGTTGCATCTTCCCTTTCACAAAAACACAGGAACACACACCCATACGGACACATATGTGCACATACAAATACACACTGATATACACACAGAAACACACACCTATACACACCCATGCATACATACAGAAACACATACACCTATGTATACACAGAAATACACACGCGCACACAAATATACACCCATAATTACACACATGCACACACAAATGTAAACCTGGTTTAGCACACTGGGCTAAATCGCTGGCTTTGAAAGCAGACCAAGGCAGGCCAGCAGCACGGTTCAATTCCCGTACCAGCCTCGCCGAACAGGCGCCGGAATGTGGCGACTAGGAGCTTTTCACAGTAACTTAATTGAAGCCTACTCGTGACAATAAGCGATTTTCATTCATTTAATTCATCTACATATACACAGAAACACATACCTGAACACACAAATGCACACCTACATTTACACAGAAACACACACATCTATAAATAGACAGAAACACACATTTATATATACACAGAAACACACATTTATAAATACACAGAAACAGACACATTTATGTGCAGAGAGAAACACACACACATTTATCTATACACAGAAACACACACATTTATATGCAGAGAGAAACACACACATTTATACATACACAGAATCACACACATCTATATATACACAAAAACACACACCTATATATACACAGAAACACACATATGTATATACAGAAACACACACATCTATGTATTCACAGAATCACACACATCTATGTGTACACAGAAACACATACATGCACACATAAATACACACTCATACATACAAATAAACAAACACAAGTACACACCCATGTACAGAAATGTACACACCTATATATATATATATATAGAACACACACAAAGTTGCATCCATACCTACAGAGACATACAAATGTTTACAAACAGATATTAACACAAGAACAACAGTTTGCATTTATATAATGCATTTAACATAATAAAATAAATTCCCAAGATAGCTCACAAGAACCATATCAGACAAAAAATGCATACGAACACAGATATGTACAAATACAAACATGCACACAGCTATCTTGGTACAGACCAGGAATGAGCCAGGGTCATCTGGTCTGTGTGACTCTACCCTACAGATTAGAGACCAAGTCCACACATCCTTAAATGAAGATTTATTTTTGTTTGCATCGACCCTGTCCCTCCTGTTGCTGATTAGTGAAATTATTGAAGAAAGCAAATAAGGTAAAAGACAGCAGAAGGTAAAAAAGGTTGACACATGTGCTAGAAGTACAAGGAACAGATATTGCAATGATCCCGATGTGTTGTGCACTGCACTCAAATCAATGGAAATGGAATTGTTTAAATTCTCTCACAAAGTGGACATTTCCTTTAATTTAGTAAAAGAGTTTTAATCAAATTCTGTTTTTTCCCTCTCTCACTTTCCCGCTTTAGGTTTTTCTTGAAATTCTTTCTGAAATGCAATCAGAACTGCCTGAAGAATGCAGGAAACCCAAGGGACATGCGGAGGTTCCAGGTGAGTATGGTTTTTATCTCTGCAGCCAACTCCTCTGAAAGCTAATTTGTGAACAAATAATGATTCATTTGTGAAGACTTAACTCTAAGTGGTAATGGCAAGGGACAGAGATATATCCGATGGCTTAGAATGTTTTTTAAAAAATCTATCTTCACTTGACTCATTTTTCACAGGGGAGAAGAAAGAAATAAAAAAACGTCTGTAGTGTTTAATATCCCTTCTAAAAAGTGAAAGCTTCTAACTGTTTGACTTGATGTCTAACGAGAGGCCTTTGTTGGAGCAATGGACCTATGGAAGTGTACACAGCCAAGTTCAAGTACGGGCTAATACACACTCATTGATGAGGCTGTAGCATTTAATGAGGTAATGTTTGTCAGCCATCTCCAGCTACCAGCCAGTGTCCCCATGTTTCTGGTACACTGAGCGAGCATTTAAGATGCTTCATGTCAACTTTCTCCAGTTCCACTGCACTTGTGATAGGTGCAGAAGCGTTGCAGTAAGATCCGTTGTGTTGTGTGGGGTTAACCACCTTACGCTGAGTCTGAGACCTGAAAGAGGGAAGACAAAAGAGGTTCTTAACAATAACTTTAGTGTGTAAGATGTTCCAAGGTGCGATTGGATATCTGGTCAGATTTGAGGGGCTGGGAAGACAACCAAAATGGGGTGGTCAGGGCAGCATGGTGGCACAGTGGTTAGCACTGATGCCTTACAGCACTGAGGACCCGGGTTTGATCCTGGCCCTGGGTCACTGTCCGTGTGGAGTTTGCACATTCTCCCTGTGTCTGCGTGGGTTTCACCCCCGCAACCCAAAGATGTGCAGGGTAGGTGGATTGGCTACGTTAAATTGTCCCTTAATTGGAAAGAATATTGAATACTCTACATTTTCAAAATACAGAAGGAGGCCTTGCTGCCATCCTTGCTAGAGCTATCCAAAATTAATCCCGCTGCCCTGCTTTCTCCCCATATTCTTCGACTTCAAACATACGTTCCACTTTTCTGTTTAAAGATGTCGGAGGGAATTCTCCCTCCCGCCGCACCCGCTTTCTGGGGCGGTGAGCCCCCACCGGCAGCGGGACCCCCCTCCCGGCAGCCGGCCAATGGGGTTTTCCATTGTGGCTACCCCCATTGCCGGCAAAGCAGAGGATCTCACCGATGGAGAATCCAGCCCGTAATGTTCTCCACCTCAAACAGAATGCTGTGGCAAAGCTCCTCCTTGACCTTCTGCTGGAAGAGATTGTCCCATCTTTTTTTTCTTCACAATCTGAGTGCTCACTCATCACTGAACTCCCCCCTCAACCCCCACAGCCGAACACAACAACCAGTTTATGGGCCCTGTTTTCGACCCCCTCCCAAGTGGAAGCATCTTTTCCATAGCTACTCTATTGAACCCCTTTGGAGCTTTAAAGAATTCCCTCAGATCACCTTTCACTTTTCCCAAATTGGTCAGTTTCCCCCCTCAGTTCCAGTATCAATCCTTGCAAATGATTTGTGTTAAAAGGCTCATTCGCGATATGGGGCACTTCTAATGGATGCTGTTCAGACCCATTCATATCCAAACTCATGATATGGAGATGCCGGCGTTGGACTGGGGTGGGCACAGTAAGAAGTTTTACAACACCAGGTTAAAGTCCAACAGATTTATTTGGAATCACAAGCTTTCAGAACGCAACTCCTTCATCAGGTGAGCCAGCATTTTTGCCAGCTACCAGCCTCCCTGCAGACCTGCTGCATGCAAGGGTTAATAAATCTGCCCTTGCAACTCTTAACCCGCCTCACAAATTTGCAGTGTGTCTGTGCAGACGAGTCTCAAGTGGAGACTGTCCAGATGGATTGAGCTTTTTCCCGCCCCCGGCTTAACGCAGCAGCGCTTGTGCAATGTTGAGCAATTCCTGATAGTGCCTCAAGCCACAGTTATGGAGCAGGAACTGGAGAACTGACCCTTGCAAGAGACACTGAATCATTGAAACTGCTGTTCCATGATATTGGACAGCTAACGTCAGGCGTGTGAATCCTGATCAGCCCTTTCCCTTAGTAACTAACTACTCATATTTCCCATATTGGCAATCGGATCAATACGAAACCTTCTCCAGTCCTGCTTCAATCAATAGCAGAAGGTTCCTTATTGGACCCATAATATTTGGTATCCTGAAGCAGAATTTCTGATTCCTCTGACGGGTCAGTGGATGAATGCCTCCTAAGAAATGAAGTGCAGGCAGGCTCGAAGGTTGAGAGCACTAATTTGTGCTGAGTTGGCTGGTCTCAGACTAGGCGGAAATAAGGTTGCTGTAACAAGAGACAAAGAAACAATAGCGAAATTGATGGAAAGCCATGACACATGACCCAATTAAATAAAGACTGCTTCCCTCTGTGCTGCTATCTTTGGGTCTCAAACTAGGAATTGGTCTTCTGATTGCTATTTGTTGACTCCTGCCGGGGACCACAACCTCACATTGAGTGAGTACAAAGATTAAATTTGGTTGTGATTCCTTCTTCCTCCTTTCTCCAACGTGGAGTTTCGTGTTCACAGACACTGACTAGGCTCCCAGATGAAGAATCAGAGAAGTGTGCCTGGCAGTTGGGACTCCTTATCCCAACAATAAATACCAACTTACATTCATGTGAGCGTCTTTCATGTGGTAAAATGTCCCAAATTTCCTCACAGGAGTGTGATCAGACAAAAAGTAGCACTGAGCCAAAGGAGACATTCAGGCAGGTAATCTAAAGCTTAGTAAAGAGGGGCACGATTTAACCAAAATGAAACAGAGTCTGGTGTCGAGCACATTTAGCTGAGTGTTCCCAGAACTGGCAGATTCTCCCAATGGACCTCTGGACCACCCAAGGCCCGAACTCACCAATAAATGGGTAATCCCGTTGTCCCCGCACCCCACATCATAAGTGAGTCCATCTGATCCTCTGCACTTCCCAGTGTCTTACCTTTCATTGTGTATTCCCTTGCCTCATTAGTCAGAGCAAAGGAAGTGGGATATGGACAAGCAGCCAGAGTAGAAGGAACACAGAGTTGGTGAAGGCTTGTAGGACTGGAGAAGGTTACAGAGGCTGGAGGGATAAGGCGACTGAGGGATTTGAACACAAGAACAAGAGCGAGTAGAAGAAACGTCGAGTTCTTAGTGGGATGTAGAACTAGCATTAATCAGCATTGCAGGGGGAAAGAAACGAGAGTTCAAAACACACCGAGTGAACTTCACTCAAAGTGAAACTTGGCAAATCAGTGACTCTACTCAAGTAATTAGGAAAGGAAAGTCACTTATAAGACACAGTAGGTCCTTTGTCGCTGTGGAGTTATCTTAGAAAGAAGAGGTCCTTGTCTTGTCAAGTACTCTGCCAAGCAGACATGGTAAGGGTCCACCAGACAGTCCACTGGACGATCTGTATGATGATTCACCTAATAAGCACTCCCATCATTCAGGCTAATTTTCATATGGTAATCACTCTACACGTTATCTTGCTTCTGCAGTCAGCACTTCTCATGTGTGATTGGTTGAATCCAGGAAAGGTTGCTGATCTGTTGACTCTTAGAATTGTTACTGTTAAATTGGCACGAGCCCATGGTAGCTGAGCCTTCAAGTATGTGAACAGCGACTGCTTAATTACTTGTGCTGTGTCAATTAGTGTGACCTTTGCATTTGGCAAAAAAAGGACTAGCAAGGACTAGCTTATACAAGGGTAAAAGCAAAGAAAAAAATATACTCGGACTGTATTGAAGTGTTTAGATAAAGTTTCCAAATTGGAGAGGTCCGTCAGCTTCGAAAAACTTAAAAACATTAATAATATGCTGTCAGATCTCAGTAACATAACACATGCAAGCTGTCAAACAAACAGATGTTTAGTTGTCTCAGTTAATGTGCCTCTTAAGCATCTACTATTGGGGAACAAGTAGACCACTAACACAGGATGTGTGCGAGCTCTTTTCATTCTTTGTGAACTGCATTTGATGGTTATTGAAAGGAAGATCTGTCATTGTCTCTGAGATTTTACTGGCTGAATATACATACAAACCTGCACACATACAAACTGGGAACAGGAAAAAAGGCCATTCGGCCCCTCGAGCCTGCTCCGCCATTCAATATGATCACGGCTATTCTGATTGTAACCTCAACCCCATTTTCCTGCCTACCCCCTCTAACCTTTCACCCTTCTGTTTATCAAGAATCTATCTACCTTAAAAATATTCAAAGATTCTGCTGCCACTGCCTTTTGAGGAAGAGAGTTCGAGAGAGTCTCAGCCCCCCAAAAGAGAAACATATTTCCTCATATCTGTCTTAAATGGGCAACCCTTTATTTTTCAATAATGGCCCCTAGTTCTTCATTCTCCCACAAGAGGAAACATCCTTTCCACATCGACAGAGATGAGGAGAATATTTTCTCTGAGAGCAATGCGACATTTGGAACTCTCTGCCCTTGGTGGAAGCAGGGCCACTGAATATTTCCATGGCAGAGGTAGATAGATTCTGTTAGACAAGAGCATTAGTTATCGGGGTAGATGGGAATGTGGAATTGAAACACAAAAGATCAGCCATGATCTTACTGAACGGTGGAGTAGGCTTGAGGGGCCGAATGGCCTATTTCATGTGTTTGTATGCCCATGTGTCTAGCCTCAATAAATGAACCCATAATGTGTTTACCCCTCCCTCTCCAAAGAGCAAAAATGAAACTAAAATGGATCTCTTTTTTCTAAATGTTTTTATTGGTTATCACATTTTTATGTTACACATTTCAGTTCGTATGTTAAATTACAAGTGTTGTAACTGTGCAGAATGTCAAACAAAAGCAACGAAGGATAAATTAAAATTACAAAAGAGAGATAGGCCAAAGAATGAGAAAAACAAAACACAAACAAACAAGGATCACTGTAAATATTTACATCTACATGTTTTCCCCAACTCTGTGGCTATGGGCCCCGACCTGCCTCAGTTGCATTGTCCAGTGTTGGCCTGAGCGAGTATGACCCAGCGTATTTGCTACTCCCTCTGATTTTCCACTTGCCCTTGGGCCTGTCCCCTGCGGCTATGCCTCTTGTGTCCTGCAGTCTTTTTAATGGGATTTTGCCTCCCTCCTCCCCCCGACCCTTCCCTTCCCCCCTCCTCCCCCCCCCTTTCCTTTATGATCTGTGACTCGTCTGTGCCCCCCCCCCCCCCCTCCCCTGCTTCCCCACTCCCCCTTCGTTCTACTGGTTTCTGGATACAAACTGGTCTTGGAACATGTTAGTGAAAGGCTCCCACATCCTGTGGAAGTCCTCTTCCGACCCACGGCTGGCAAATTCTATCTTTTCCAGTTGCAGGAATTCCAACAGGTTGGACAGCCTGTCTTCAGCATTTGGTGGTGTTGCTGATCGCCAGCTGAGCAGGATTCTCCAGTGGGTGATATGGGAGGCAAAGGCTAATGTGTCAGTCGACGCCCCATAAAGAGTTCTGGATCTGAAACCTTGAAGACCGCTACTTTTGAGCATGGCTCCACCCTCACCCCACAACCTTGACATTGCTTCAAAAGAAGGTCCCCCAGACCCCAAGAAGTCTGGGGCAGGCCCAAAATATTTGGCTGTGGTTGGTCTGGCCTCCCTGGCACCCTTTGCACTTGTCCGCCACCTCCGGGAAGAAATTGCTCTGGTTAGGTGCGCTCTGTGCGCAACCTTTAGCTGCATTAGGCTCAGCCCTGCGCATGTGGAGATGGAGTTCACCCTGTGCAGTATTTCGATCCAGAGTCACCCACTACTTCTGTGCCCAGTGTTCCTCCCATTTTTCCCTTGTCTCGTCCAGAGGGGAGCGTACCTCTTCCAACAGTCATCTGTACAGGTCCCCACAGTTCCCCTTCCCTAGGGAGCCCGCGTCCAGCAGTTCCTCAAGTAGCGAGTGTCCTGGTATCTGGAGGTATGTTGTTTTTTCCCTACGGAGGAAGTTCTTGATCTGTATATATCACATTTCATTCCTTTTAGGTAGTTGGAACCTCTCAGTAAGTTCTTTCAGGGTCACTAATCTATCATGTGTGTAGATGCTACTTACCCTCATCCTGTCTCCACCTTTTGAAGGTGGTATACAGTGTACTCGGTGTGAACCTGTGGTTGTTACAGATGGGGACCATAGTGGACATTTTGGTTAGGCTGAAGTGCTGTCTCATTTGATACCACGTTCGGATCATGGCTACTATCGCTGGGCCCCTTCAGTGTTTGGTCGGAGGGGGTGGGGGAGCATGGACTGCGGTCGTGACTAGGGCTCGGAAGGACGTCCCTATGCAGGAACACTCCTCCATCTGCACCAATTGCGCTATTGGTTCCTTCATCCATCCCCTCACTCTTCCTGGTGTGGCTGCCGAGTGATAGAACTGTAGGTTTGTGAAGGCGAGGCCATTCACCACACACAACGCCATTATTAGTTTATTTACCGCGTTGAAGAATGCCTTGGAGATGTAGATTGGGTGGGATCTGAACAGGAAGAGGAAGAAGAACCCTGCCAGCGAGAATGGGATTGGGCCCCACCTCTGCAGGTCACTTTTAACTTCTCCACCAGGCTTGGCAGGTTCTATTTGTGGATCCGCTTCCAGTCATGGGCTATTTGGATCCAAGGTAGCGGAATTTGTTTTGGGCTTTTTGAATAGTGGTCCCTCCAGCTCTGTCCCTCTCCCTTGCAGGTTCACTGGGAAGACTTCACTCTTGCTCAGTTTGAGTTTGTATCCTAAAAAGGCTCCAACCGCCTTTAAAACCTTCATGATCCCTTCCATGCGGGCCTGGGGGTCCGAGATGTAGAGGAGCAGGTCATCTGTATAGAGTGAGAATCTATGCTCTCTGCTGCTCCTCTGGATATCTTTCTAGCCTTTTGCCCTTCTGATGGCGAGTACAGTAGCTTGTTTGCCAGAGCAAGTGCGGGACCAGTGCTGGTGCAAATATTTTGTATATGTCCCCCAGGAATCTATCTGGCCCTGGTGCCTTCCCCGCCTGCATGGAGCTGATACTTTCCATGACTTCCCCCAGTTCCAATGGTGCTTCCAGAGGTGCCTTGCGCGCGTGTTGGGGGAGATGCCAGGGACCCTCCCACAGTGTGTTAGGGCTTTCAGGGGTTGGGAGTCGTGTCGGGGGTCTTGGGAGATTGGGAAATTAAAAATGGGGTCCTTATCTCTCGCTGCACTGAGAAGTTCAGGTGAGTGTAGCTCCTCAGTGCACAAATTGGGGCTATATGCCGCCTCGGCCTTGCGTTGCCCACCTAGGCCCTTTATCTAACGCTGGTGATGTTTCTCGACGCTGCAAGCACCAGGAAACACACGGCTAAACACACTCGCTATGGGACTTTGTTCCCTTTTAGTTGAATCGCACCCCCACTTTCTGTCACTAATGGTCAGGGTGGGAATCCCGGGCCAGCTTACGAACATAGTAATTCAACCCTTGAAGTCTGCTCTGCTCTCCAATTTTAAATGGTGGTTTATCGCACCTCATCGTCATCTTGTTTCTGTAACTCTTAATAACCGCACTTCACAAAAATCTATCCGTCTCAGTTCGGACATTTTTAATTGACCCCCACCCACATCCTCAGGAGTGATTATTGGGGAGATTTTTCACTCCCCTTTATATGAAGGAGACTTCCCTGATATCACTCCTAAGTGACTTTGCTCTAATGTTCCGACTAAGAATCCTTGTTCTGGACTCTTCCCCCACCCCCACCAGAGATACGTGGGATTCTCTGTTCTCACTGGCAGCGCACCCCTGCCCGTGGGTTTCCTGGCGACATGGGTTATCGTCAATGGGAAATCCCATTGACAAGCGGCAGGAGTAGGGAAGCTTGCCACAGAGAATGGCACTCCACCCAAGAAACGCAATTCGAGGATCAGAAGATCCCAGCCACGATGTATCTCTATTTACCCTCCCACATTTTAATTGTCTTGCCCATTCCCATTGGATCAGCCCTCAATCTTCATTTCCCTCACTCAGGGATGCAAGACAGATGGTCACATCCCCAGTAGCAAAGCTTGGAGACCATAAGTCATAGGAGCAGAAGTAGGTCACTCGGTCCATCCAGTCTGCTCAGCCATTCAATGAGATCTTGTTTGATCTAAAAATCCTCAACTCTACTTTCCCGCCATATCTCAATAACCCTTGGACTGGACTCTCCAATTCTGGGGCTATGTCCCCACGTCGGCGTAGGAACGGTGGCCAGAAAAGATGGCGTAAAACGGGCACCGATTCCCCGTTTTGCTGGGGGCTAGCATGCCGGCAGCATAGAGAACCCGCTCTAGCTGCTGATACGGCCCGGAGAATTGCCGGGTCTGTAGCCGCCAATGCGCACGGTGGTGGCCTGTAGCAGCCACGCCCTGCTACATGTCGGAGGCCACTCGCAGACCCGGCTCACTAAATAGTGCCCCTTCCTTTTGGCTGGCTCGCATGACCCAGACCACCTTCCCTCAGTGCCGCCAGCCCCTAATAAAGTCCCCATCCCCTCCCCCCCGCCCGCGGATCGACCCTTCCCTGACTGTGGCGGCGCTGGACTGAGTCCGCAGCCGTCACACCGAGATCCCGACGGATGAGACAACACACGACCGACGCCGTCAGGAACTCGGCCAGTCGGGGGCGGAGAATGGGGGGGGGCCTCAGGCAATGTCCTGAGGCCATCATTGCGTGGCGTGGCGTACTGGGAGATTACACCACTTTGGAGGAGGTGGAGCATCGCGAAAGCAGCGCGTTTCAATTTGGTCGGGAACGGTGATTCTCCGGCCGATCTGGAGAATCCAGCCCCTTGATTCCCTTACTGATTAAAAATCTGTCTATCTCAGTCTTGAACATACTTAATGACCCAGCCTCCACAGCTCTCTGCGGTAAAGAATTCTACAGATTCACTAACCTCTGAGAGAAGACAAGCCTCCCAGTGTGAAAAGCTCAGCAACGCCCTCCCTCAATCACCTGAGCTAATGCACCTTTATTCCTGAGTGAAAACCAATCCAGCTCAGTAACAGGGCTCCGGAGTAGCAGTAAAGGGTGGTACCATGTCAGGTTGAACCTTAAGCACCGTTTGCCTGTCCACTGATGTAGGTACCTAATTTCGCCTTCCTCTTTTTGCCTCAGTTCCCCCAACCTCACTTGGAAGAAAACGGTGAGTTGTGGCACACAGTCACAAGTTCTCAACGCTGCTTATTGAGATGGAGCCCACTGGCCCCTGCACCCGGGCGGGCACTCCCGCTAACATTGAGAGAAGGCTGCAGTTCACTGACACAAATGTTGAAGTGTCCTCACTCAGCCAATCTCGCGGAGCAGCTTGTCTCCACTGAGACATTGGGAGAGTGCTTTGCTGATCGTTGTCATGCCGTCCCTGCTCCTCGTGTGACTAAAAGCCTTTGCAGAGCGCGACGCAATTAAAACAAGGGCCTCTGCAAGTGACTTGGGAATTTCAGACAAAATAAGTTGGGCAAAGCTCTGTAAATGGCCCCGGTGAGTCATTTATTGTGAGAGCAAATCTATTAGCACTTTGCTTTTTTTGTCTTTCATTTCTCAAGTGAAGCGATTTTAATTAAATTAATCTGACTGTCAATCTATCAATGATCAATCACTAGTGCCGAGGCCCCTTTCAGCGACAGGCAGTAAAGGGCTGACAGGGTCTGATAATGAAAAAAGGAATATACTTGTGAATCGAGTCAATTAGCCTGCATAATGGGTGGATTAAACAGCACCTAGTTTATTGCACTTTCAGATGTCAGCCCCTGAGTTGGGAGATTTGCCAGCAATTAACTTGGCTGTTATGATATTTGTTTATGGGGAGGTTGCACACAGGAACACGCATCTGAGGATTTCGTCTCTAATGCTGTCACTGTGCATTAAAAAAAAGTCACTGGGAACGCTTCTGTTTATAGGGGAATATTAATTTGGGCATCAGCGTTAAATCCTGAATGACCCTGCCACTGTAAAGAGGAAGCAAGGCCACATTAGAAGCAAGATTCTCTTTTAGCTAGTGCATCCGGAGGGCCATCCAAAGCTTCCCAGCGCAAGGAAGGCAGCATGCAAGTTAAGTGCGAGCAGTTGCTATGACCTGGAATGCGCCTGAAAGACAGGCGGAAACAGATTTGATTGTAACTTGCAATTGGGGGGGGTGCAATATGTGCTTGAGAGGAGAAAAGGAATGCAACCGATGGGGAAAGGGTGGAACTAATTGAGAGAACGTTCAAAAGAGCTAGCACCTATTGTTGGGCCAAAAGGCCTCCTTCTGTAGTTTCTGTTGACTTTGGGAGCGCCGGGTTCTGAGCCCTCCCTCGCCCATGTTTAACCATTTCTGTGTCACCCCGCGCATCCTGCTTTTAAGAGAACAATAGGAGATTGCTCACTTTGTTGCATTGTGGGAGAAAGAGCAGCCAATTTGCGAAGAGTAAGCTCCCACTGACAACTAGATGATATTGGCCAGGTAGCTGGGGGTGGAGGGGATGGGCTGGATTGTTTCTTTGGATGGCATTATGAACTTCCTTCTGCCTACCTCAGGGACTGGGGGGGGGGGGGGGGGGAGAGGTTCAGTTCAAAGTCTCACCCGAAAGCAGCCTGCTGACATGGCTGAAATAAGAAAAGTTAAAACACTTGCGCCTTTTACCATACCAATGCTCGACATTAGGGCGAAACAGGAATCCCTCTTGTGCTCAGGACAAAGTAACACAAATGAGGGTACATGATGGGCAGAATCTTCCAGAAAAATTATCAAGTGTCATTTCGGGCACAGAATTGGTGCGAATCTCACCAGCTGTTCTGGTACAATTCCCAACGTGATCATCCCACAATTAGTCATTTGTTTTTAGGAGGGCGTAATTTGAACCGGCAGTAAAATCATTGGCAAGCCGTTTTTTCAATAAATTAGAGCACCCAATTATTTTTTCCAATTAAGGGGCAATTTAGCAAGGCCAATCCACCTATCCTGCACATTTTTGGGTTGTGGGGGTGGGATCCACATGGGGAGAATGTGCAAACTCCACACGGACAGTGACCCAGGGCTGGGATTCGAACCCTGGTCCTCAGCGCTGTAGGCAGCAATGCTAACCACTGTGCCACCGTACTGCCCCAAAAACGTTGGCAAGCCTGGCTTCACAGAGATTAGGTTGCCAAAATGACAGTCCGGGCACCCCGCACCCAACATCACCAGCATCTCGCCCTCCCCCATCCTCAGCAATTTCAGCCTCTCCCCCCCCCCCCCCCCCCCCCCCTTCCAACCACATTTTCCCAATGGCCACTGGCATCAGGACCCTCCCAATGGCTCTTGCATCAGGCCCCCCCTTCTCGCCGACATCAGGCACTCCAACCCCCCCCCCCCCCCGCCCCCCGCCCAAGGTGAAAGACACTCCACTGTGAGGTTGCCATTGCCCCCCCCCCCCTTCATTTAAAAAGACAATATATTGAACTTTTGTCATTTTAGATCAACTGTTACAGAACAGGACAAAGACAAAATGAACGAATGCATCAAGGCATAGCGACACCATCAGTAGTTTGAATTATCATAGGGCGGGTTTTACCGAGCGGCCCGCTGTGTGTTTTTCAACGGTGGAAGCAGCCCACTGGTGGGATTTTCTGCCTTGCCAACGGGATTTCCCGTTGACTGCACCCCCCCCCCCCCGCCCTGTTGCCTGGAAACCCACAAACCCATTGGGCCGTCGGGTGGACCTGAATAGCCCGCCAGCATGAAGAGCTGGTAAATTCCACCCAGAGTATACAGTCTTGACATATAAAACTTATATTACAAGGTGCGCTTGTTAACACCAAAAAAATGTCGAAAACAGGTACAAGAGGAAAAAAACATGCTTTCGTTTACTGTCCTTTGCCCCTTTCGGTTCTCTGCCTTTCTCTTGGTGGTGTGTCCCTCCCTATTCCCTCCCATCCACCCCTCCCCCCTCCCTTTCCTCTCTTTGTTTACATAGAACATAGAACAGTACAGCACAGAACAGGCCCTTCGGCCCTCAATGTTGTGCCGAACCATGATCACCCTACTCAAACCCACGTATCCACCCTATACCCGTAACCCAACAACCCCCCCCCCCCCCCCCCCCCCCCCCTTAACCTTACTTTTATTAGGACACTATGGGCAATTTAGCATGGCCAATCCACCTAACCCGCACATCTTTGGACTGTGGGAGAAAACCGGAGCACCCAGAGGAAACCCACGCACACAGGGGGAGGACGTGCAGACTCCACACAGACAGTGACCCAGCCGGGAATCGAACCTGGGACCCTGGAGCTGTGAAGCATTTATGCTAACCACCATGCTACCCTGCTGCCCCTAAATTCATGTTCTGATCTGGCGTGCCCCCCACCCCCCACCTTTTAACGTATTGGTTGCTGGCTAGGAACAGGTCTTGGAACGTTGGTGAACAGCCTCCATGTGCTGTGGAAGACTTCCTCCGATTCTCTGATGGCGTATGTTATTTTCTCGAGTTTCAGAAATTCAGCCAGGTCGACAGCCTGTCTGCAGCTTTGAATGGTGCTGCCAATGGCTGGCAGGAGTCTCTGGCGGGCAATCAGGGAGGCAAAGGCTAGGGCATCCGCCCCACTCCCCTTGAAGAACTCTGGCTGTTCTGATATCCCAAAGACCCCCTCTAATGGCCAAGGCTCCAACCCCCACCACCGTTACCTCAAAGAAGGACATCCACTACCGGACAAGTCTGGGGTAAGACCAGAACATGTGGGTATGGTTGGCCGGGCCTCCCTGATGCCTCTTCATGCCCTCCTTAACATGCCACACCCTTTTGGACCACCCCACAGGCCACGCCTCTTCAGGCCCTTGGGTGTGAGGTCATCACATCAGGCGTCCAGCGGTGGAAACCAGTAGTGATTCTTGTCGGCTTCACACAGTGCCGTGGTGGGGGGGGGGGGGGGGGGGGGGGGGGGTTTGCATACTGGGAGCAATTTAAATATGCTAATCTGGGCGTGAACCAGTTGACGTCAGCTGCAGTAGGCCGGGACCATCGCGTTCTGTTTGGTGCCCGGTGTGAATCCTGTTTCAGGGCTCTTCCGCTATTCTCCAACGTAGTGTGATTTGTGCCAGGCACAATATGGCTAGAGAATCGCTCCAATGTTTCTCTGTCATTTTGCAAAGCATTTGAATGCACCTGTCCAAATTCTCTCTGGCAAAAGTTTCAACAAATATGAAAAACCAGTGATAAGCTGCAAGAAAAGCTCCTGAGGAATATTATGCCACATCCTAACTCCCGAGCACTACTCCAACAGAAAATCTAGGCCAGCATCTCAACAGCAGTGCTCCTTATACGAGGGAGAGGAATCATTTAGGAAGTTCAAAAGAAGGAAAATGATTGTCAGAATTCATATGAAAGCATGGTGCAGATCATCAACAATGAGTTTTTCAATGCAAATCCCGACAGAAAGGAATCAGTGAGAGGCAGTTACACTATCAGGACTGTTTGGAACGAAAATGATCTCATAACACGAATCACCTTTATGCTGGGAGAATAGAGTGTTCTTATTGGAAATCATAAATTCATGCTCTGGAAAAAGGAACACATATCATCAATCCATATGGCAAAGAGAGAGTCAGCAGCATGATGTCTTTTAAAGGAAGACTCACCAGCAGGACGTATCTTAAACTGAGAATCACCAACAAGATGTAATTTAAAGAGAAAATTACCAGCAGGACGTACTTTAAACTGAGAAATACCGGCAGGATGTATTTTAAATTGAGAATCACGAGCAGCATGTATTTTAAATTGAGAATCATTAGCAGTTCCTTTTAAAAAGCGCAAACTCAGCGTCAAGATTTACTTTAACGTCAGTGGTTAGCACTGCTGCCTCACGGCACCGAGGTCCCAGGTTTGATCCCAGCCCTGGGTCACTGTCCGTGCGGAGTTTGCACATTCTCCCCGTGTTTGCGTGGGTTTTGCCCCCACAACCCAAAGATATGGGCGCGATTCTCCGCAAATGCGGAGAGTCGTGAAGGGTGCCGTGAAACTGGCCGTGTTTCACGGCAGCCTCCGCGCCCCCTCCCGGGACCCGATTCTGCTCCCCGGTCGGGGCTAGCAGCGGGGCCCCGTGAACCACGGCATCGCAGGCTTAGCGAACTTCGCTAAGCCCGCGCGCCAAGGTTAACGGCGGCTGACGCGCACAATGACGTCAGCCGCGCATGCGCGGATTGGACGGCTCCAACCCGCGCATGCGCGGATGACGTCATCACGCATATGCGTGAAACCCGCGCATACGCGGGCCTTCATGCCCCTCAGCCGCCCCGCGGACTGATCCAGCGGGGCGGCGGAGGAACAAAGAGTGCGCGGGGTTCGGACCCGCTGCCCGCGATCGGTGCCCACCGATCGCGGGCCCATGCCACCCTTGGCACGGCCGTGGTGCGGCCGTGCCAATCGGTGCCATGGTTCTCCAGAACGGCACTTTGCGGCCGTTTCATGAACGGTGAGAGCAGGTGTGTTTGCGTTTGTGAAAACGGCCGTAAAGGCCTGGGAACGTGGCCCATCGGATAGGGGAGAATCGCTGTTCGCCGTACAAAAATGGCGAGCAGCGATTCGTGTCGCGGGGCGGCCGTGGAGGGGGGGAGAATAGCGGGAGGTCGGGAAAAATGTCGGGAAGGCCCTCCCGCTATTCTCCGACCCGTCGTGGGGAGGCGGAGAATCGCGCCCATGCAGTATAGGTGGATTGGCCACGCTAAATTACCCCTTAATTGGAAAAAATGAATTAGGCACTCTAAAGTTTTTTTTTAACAGGATTTACTTTAACGTATCATAAATAGCTAACAGGGGCGGCACGGTGGCAAAGTGGGTTAGCCCTATCGCCTCACAGCGCCGAGGACCTAGGTTTGAATCCCGGCTCTGGGTCACTACCGTGTGGAGTTTGCACAATCTCGTGTTTGCGTGGGTTTCACCCCCACAATCCAAAGATGTGCAGACTAGGTGGATTGGCCATGCTAAATTGCCCCTTAATTGGAAAAAATGAATTGGGTACTCTAAATTGTTTTTTTAAAATTTGCTTTGTGGAAAACAAGCAGCTTGGTGCACTCACAAATGTAATGTGCGGCGCAGCTCCTTGTTTACGAGAGGATAGTTTGGGATTACCTTCGAATTGTGTTCTGCTGATATTTTGATGGATCATCTCCATTCCGCTGAAGAGGGAAGTCCTACTTTATGCTAGGATTAATAGATGTATCACTGATTGAGGATCACAGAGAGTTTAAGTGTGACGATTGTCCCTTTCAGCAAACAGCCTCTTTTCAATCAGTTTTCTTAACTATGTGCCTGATGTACTTTGACCTCCACAGCAATGAACCGGAACTCAAGGTTTTATCATCCAAGTCACGTACGAAACACATATCTGTTTGCAAATAAATTGTGAGGATTGCTAAAAATGCACACAGGGTTGTGCAGCTTTAACTGCAGTGCATGCCCTGTGTAGTTACATCCTGTTCTGCCTCATTGAAGTTCACACCAATTTCATTGGGCCACGTGTTCCTTCAGGGATTCTAACTGTCCTTGAAAATCTCTAATGGTGTTGCATCCTGAAGCCACTTGAAGCTGACTGTGCTTTAAGATATGCCAAGCAAGCACGTGAAACTATCTTTCCTCCCCTTGATTTGGCTCAACCTCAATATCCAAATGGAAATCCCTCTCACAGAAGAACAGAAGGAGGCCATGTAGCAACATAAACAAATTATGCGGTCACCATCACATTGCTGTTTGTGCGAGCCGACTGTGTGTAAATTGGCTCCGACATTGCAACAGTGACTCCTCTTCAAAAAACTACTTCATTGTTTGTGCATACAAATCAGGAGAAACCCCTCAAGCCTGCTCCCCATTCAATAACATATGGCTGATCTGATTGTAACCTCAACCCCACATTCCTTTAGAACATAGAACATAGAACAGTACAGCACAGAACAGGCCCTTCGGCCCTCGATGTTGTGCCGAGCAATGATCACCCTACTCAAACCCACGTATCCACCCTATACCCGTAACCCAACAACCCCCCCTTAACCTTACTTTTTAGGACACTACGGGCAATTTAGCATGGCCAATCCACCTAACCCGCACATCTTTGGACTGTGGGAGGAAACCGGAGCACCCGGAGGAAACCCACGCACACACGGGGAGGACGTGCAGACTCCGCACAGACAGTGACCCAGCCGGGAATTGAACCTGGGACCCTGGAGCTGTGAAGCATTTATGCTAACCACCATGCTACCGTGCTACCCCCGATAACCTTTCACCCCCCCCCCCTTGTTAATCAAGAATCTATCCCGCTCTGCCTTCAAAATATTCAAAGATTCACGGCGCTGAGGACCCGGGTTCGATCCAGGCCCCGGGTCACTCTCCGTGTTTGCGTGTGTCTCATCCCCACGACCCAAAGATGTGCAGGGTAGATGAATTGGCCACATTGAATTGCCCCTTAATTTGAAAAAGAATTGGGTATTCTAAATTGATAGAAATTACATTTTTTTAAATTAATATAAAAATATTAAAAGATTCTGCTTCCACTGCCTTTTGAGAAAGAGTGTTCCAGAGATTCACACCTCTGAGAAATGGGGCGCAGTTTAACGGGTTTCCCATGAGCTCCTCGATGGCCATGTCAGGCTGTAGTGAGTTTCTCCCCAGTCTAGCCCACACTTAGATTATTTTGAGTACTGCGGAGCTGGGCTTGCTGGCCAGACCGGCTCTTCAGATCGGGCCACCAGTTTGGAAGGATGCCCCCGATTTCTAAATGAGCTCGGGTTCTCCCATCCCCCCACCCACGGGCAGTGTCACATCCCGCACACATGGGTGTTGCCCCACCCCCCCATGGGAACACCCCTTTCAGCCTGTCGTGCACCCCCTTTCGGCCTCCCCCTTTCTGGAACCCCCATCCTGCATCCTCCCAACATTGCGGAGGCCACCCATGCTCGCCCTTCAACCCCCACCCTCCATAGTCACCCTCATCTCTCCTCTCATGGGCATTGATCCCCTCAGGCCTAAACCTTTGGCAGTGCCACCCAGCACCTGGGCATCCTGGCACTGACACAGTTGCACCCTGTCAATGTTCTTGCCAGCCTGGCAGTGCCACCCTGGCACCTTGGCAGCGCCACCCTGGCACCTTGGCAGCGCCAGTGTGGTGGTGCCAAGGTGCCCGGGTGCCAGGGGGGAGCCAGGATACCACCCTGCCCTGACCACCCACTGGCCTCCAATGGCCTGGAAGACCCTCCAGGTGCCGTTCTGCCTGGTCCTCGTTTGTGTGGACCAGTACTAATCGTCGCTCATGCAATCTCTCGCTGGCGAGTCCGTTTAATCTCAGGAGATCGTTGGATTAGGCGACCATCTCATTTATGAGATGGGCATTGGCCATAATTGGTGATTATTGTTTTCTCGCCACGCCTTGGCGAATTCCGGAATCCTCCAATGGGAGCAAGCCGGTTCGATTGCAAACTGCTTGGCGTTTGGCAAGGTTCCTGATTTAGGCTGCTTCCGCGATCGAACCGGCACACATGGATTCTCGCCAGGTACGACAAGGCCGTTAAATCACGCCCAAGATCTCTCCTCATCTCCCTAAAACAGTGATCCCTTATTTTTAAACAATGACCCCTAGTTCTAGATTATTCGACATTAGGAAACATCCTCTCCATATCCACCATGCCAACTCCCCTCAGGGCCTTAACGGTTTCGATCAAGTCACCTCTTTCTCTGCTGAACTCCAGTGGATACAGACCAAACCCCTCCAGTCTTTCCCCATAGGACAACCCGCCCATTCCTGCTATCAGTCTTCTGAGCCTTCTTTCCTTAAATAAGAAGACCAATGTTGTACACAGTACTACAGATGTCTTCAAGGGTTTTTGTAGATCCTGAGGTTACAAAAAGGCGCTATTGAATTGCAAGTTCATCCTTTTCACAACTGGCCCAAATGGCATTTTGCAACATGAAGGAAGAGTGGAAATGTCAACTACCTTGCAACCCCAGCCAGGATGGCGCATATGAGATACTGAAATGGTGTTTGGACTGGCTGCTGTACCCTCTTTGACTATCGACCTGCTGATATTCTCTCTCCAAACTTGTAAATTGTATTGGCCCAGATTATTTATTTATTTATTTTAAAATTTAGATTACCCAATTATTTTTTCCAATTAAGGGGCAATTTAGCGTGGCCAATCCACCTACCCTGCACATCTTTGGGTTGTGGGGGCGAAACCCACGCAGACACGGGGAGAATGTGCAAACTCCACACGGACAGTGACCCAGAGCCGGGATCGAACCTGGGACCTCAGCGCCGTGAGGCGGTTGTGCTAACCACTAGGCCACCGTGCTGCCCATTGGCCCAGATTATTAAGGTCCCATGGAATACTGCCTTTTAATAAAAAAACAATGTATTAATATAGCAACTTTAACATAAGAAAACACCTCAAAAGTCTTTCCCATGAATTCAACAGCTCCATTAGGAAATTTTAAAGCAGGGGACAAAATACTTTCTCAAAGAGGTAGACTTTAAGGAGCATTTTGAAGTAAGAAAGAGAGGCAGGGAGGCAGAGATATTTTGAGGAGGGAGTTCAAAAATTCAGGACCCTGGCATAAAGACAACACTACAACAGATAAAAATGCAGATGCTCAAGAAACTAGATTTAGAGGAGTACAGATACCTCTGTGATTTGAGGGGCTGGTGTTGATAACAGAGCTAGGTGTGGTAAGGCCATGGAGGGATCTGAACAGATGGATGATCAGGATTGTGGTAGCATGCCCCTTCAAGGGGGAGGGGTGTGAGGTGTCTCCAGAGGGTCATGTGACCCAATTTGTGAATGGGATCTGGGCGTGCGAAACCTGTGGGCGGAGCACAGATTCCCATACAGTTGGAATTTGGAGTCTTGGAAGATGGTGGCTTTTATCTCACTCTCCATGAATAGTTTCTTATTGTAATCAATCATTCATTTGTTAGTCCATCTGGTAGTCGCCCATCTGTCTGATGTCACAAGGATGTTGCCAAACTAGGAGCCAATGTAGCTCAGTGAGAACAGGGGTGTTAGCATCAGAGTTTTGAATGAACTCAGGTTGACAGCAGTTGTAAGCTAAGAAAATTCTACCAGCTTTCTTTTTCCCTTCTCACTTGGAGACACTTTGTTTTGTTTTTGAGACAAGGTCCCAAGATTCCTGCAACTTCCATTGTCTTGTGTGAGTCACACTTATTCACAAAGAGTCAGCAGAGTTGACGTGAGGAGGCCAGGCGACTATGGATCCTATCCTTACTCAACATCCACATCTGTACACATTCAACAAAGGGAATTTTACGCATTGTTCAGGAGTCAACTGTCCATATCCTGCCTCAGCAAAGGCTACAATCAAAATCCGGAAGAGATTGGATAACTCAGCCCTGACCCAAGAGGGATCCTGGGCCTTTTGTCCATACGGATATACGAACAAAGAGCAGGAGAAGGCCATTCAGTCCTTCGAGCCTGTTGTGCCATTTAATAAGATCTGATGGTAACCTGAAATCTGCATCTTGCCTACCCCCAATAACCGATCATCCCCTTGTTTATCAAGAATTTATCCACCTTTGCCTTAAAAATATTCAAAGACTCTGCTTCCACTGCCTTTTGAGGAAGAGAGTTCCAAAGATTCACAACCCTCTGAGAGAAAGAAATTCACCTCATCTCCATTTTAAATGAACAACCCCTTACTTTTAAACAGCGATCCCTAATTCTAAGTTCTCCCACAAGGAGAAACATCCTCTCCAGATCCAACCAGTCAGAATCCCTCAGGATCTTGTATGTTACAATCAAGTTGCCTCTTACTCTTCTAAACTCCAGCGGATGTAAGCCTAGCCTGCCCAGCCTCTCCTCATTCGACAACTTTACCCATTCCAGGTATTATTCTGGTAAACCCTCTCTGAACGGCTTCCAAAACATTTATATCCTAAAATAAGGTGACCAATGCTACACACAGTTCTCCAGATGTAGCCTCACTAGTATCCTGTACAACTGGAGGATAATCCTTCTACTTTTGTATTTAATTCCCCTCACAATAAATGATAACACACTGTTAGCTTTCCTAATTGCTTTCTATATATTAGCCTTTTGTGATTTGTGCACTGAGGATACCCAGATCGCTCTACACCTCTGAGCTTTGCAATTTTTTGCCATTTAGATAATAAGCTTCTTTTTTATTCTTCCTGCCAAAATGGGCAATTTCACATCTTCCTACATTTGCCAAATATGTGCCCACTCACTTAACCTATCTATATTTTTTTGGAGCCTACTTACATTCTACTTTTCTACCTATCCTTGTGTCATCAGCAAATTTAGCAAACAGCTTAATGAGATGTGACAGTATTTAATGTACACCAGAAATGGGTAGACCAGAATTGGAGCAAGTGCTCACAAGATAGGTTATGATGAAGAAGATCTTTTCACCTTATCCTTTCTGACTACTGACCCTATGACCTTCCCATTGAGTTGCTTCTTGAACTATTGGAATGTCCAGGCTTCAACTACCCTTTCTGGAAACTTCTTCTCCCGACTGATCACCCTCTGTGTGAAGAAATCTTTCCATATTTGTCCAAAACTTCCCCTCATGAACCTATACCTTTGCCCTAGTGTCTCTGAAAGTACTGCCCAGGTTTACTCTCTCTGTCCCGATAAGGTATCCTACTTCCATTTCCTTCTCCCTGCTCCAGGAACCTGGCATTGTTTTCTTAATTCACTTTTACTTCTGAATTTGATTGTTTATTTTTCCCTTCTCCGGAACAATATGATTGAGCAGGGTAGGGTTGGCTCTGGAACACCCATCATTGCGGGTTAGTCTCTGGAATGATGCATCATCTCTCTAACGTCCTTTCAATTTCTCCCTCCACAGGTCGTTGTCGCCACAACGGTGAACGTGGATGGCCATGTGCTGGCCATTTCCGACAACATGTTCGTCCACAACAACTCTAAACACGGTCGGAGGGCTCGAAGGCTCGATCCCTCTGAAGGTACGCCCTCTTATCTGGAACATGGTAGGCATATCATTTTCATTGGTTAACGTTAAAACTCCCCCTCCCATCCCCAGCACCTAACTTGTAAATGCTTGTGAAGTTCTGTGTTTGAGTGTTCCGGCTGCAACATCTCTGGCACTTTCTGTTTCCTCGGATATGCAGTTAAAGTGACAGCAGTCGCTGGAACAAATAGGCAGCATTTCAGTAGAATTTACATGAACTCTAAAACACAGATACAGCCCATTTGTTCCAAATCGTCTATAACCATGCTTATGTTCCACACATATCGTTTTCCTCCCAACTTCATATAACCTGATTAACATATCCTTGTGTTCCTTTCGTCCTCATTCTACCTCTCCTTCAGTTCTCTGCCCAAAGGCAGATCATTGGCGATTATCCATCAATCCGCAGACAATGCGCTGTGATTTTCCTTTGTTGCGGATAGGGTGATGAGGCAGGCCCCAAGACTATCTCAGCCGGAATGGAGTTCAAACTGCTTGATGTTGCCATTAATCTGATCCTCAGTCTAACCATCTAGCCAACCCCCACCCCCAACATACTGATAAACATTCCCTTAAACGCATTAATGTTAATTGCCTCAGCCTACTTGAGATAGCGAGCTCCACATTTTGGGCAGGGATAGTTCTCCTGACTTTCCCTATTTGGTTTCTGACTCTTATATTGAAGGCCTCTCATTTGGGAACTCCCTCATTGCCCTGAGCCTACGTTATCAAACCCTTTCAAAAGCACTCTAATCCGGTTATTCCCTGAAACAGAGGAAGGCGCTCCAGTCTGTTCAAGCTTTACTGATAAATGTAATCTCTCATTTATAGTATAATCCTCAAAATTATGTTAATTGATTACAAGTACACAACAAACCAAAGACTGATGATTTGAAATGACTTTGCTCAGTCATAAGTGATTTGCCAATGCTCAGGTCAGCTTAGAAGTTGGTAGTCTCGCTTCATATCCCATTTGTGCAAAATTGTTTCACTTACGCTGCAGACCATGTTATAGGAGCTAAGTGCACAACTGTGGGATTTGATGAAGGAATGCGCTCCCATCCAAGGCACCTGTCCTCATCATTAAGCCTCCTGACTGTTTTGGACCCTGGAGCGACTATTTATTAATGTTTCCTCTCACGCACTAAAGTGCAATAGCATCTATGCTGCAGTAACAGTGCAAAATCTTCTTCACCACATTTTCCACAGTCTCAAAGCAGGGAAACTCCTCACCTCACTTTGGTTCCTGATTTACCTCTTGACAAATTTGATGGCCTCTCTCGCCAGGGTTTCTTCTTTCATTGAACTCCTCACTCTTCTTCCCAGGGATTGCCTAGACTCCACACTGAATTTATATTTTCAACAAAGGCAGGCACTGAGGCATTTTCTCCTCTCAAGCCTAAAGTCCCCAAGGCCAAGTGTAATAGCATTGCGACTATACAGGGATAGACTAACACAACACGGATCAGGAACTGAACCATGGAAGCTTCTTTACATTACGCCCTGCCATTGCCAACTTAGATGTCAAAGCAACATGCAAGGGTTAATCATCTCCTTTTATGATAGAGTCAAGTGTCCAAAGTACTGTAAACCAACCATTTGAACTATTATAGACCCAATCGTCCAATAATAATAATCACTTATTGTCACAAGTAGGCTTCAATGAAGTTACTGTGAAAAGCCCCTATTTGCCACATCCCGGCGCCTGTTCGGGGAGGCCAGTACGGGAATTGAACCCGCGCTGCTGGCATTGTTCTGCATTACAAGCCAGCTGTTTAGCCCACTGTGCTAAACCAGCCCCTAATACAATACAATGTAGACCCAATGAACCAATACAGGACCAAGCATCCAATATATTATCAAAAGAAACAACTTGCATATCTATATTACCTTTCCAGACCACAGTACTAAAGTACTTTATGGCCAATTAAATCCCATTATAATGTAGAGAAACATTGTAGCCAGTTTATGCACAGCAAGATCTCACAAATAGCTTTGATGTACATGATAATAGTTAGTCATAAAATCATAGGGCTTTGGAATGGTTATAGTGCAAGAGGAGGCCATTCAGCCCATCATGTCTGTGCCAGCCTGCTACAAGAGCAATTCACTTGTCGCACCCGTTTTCCACTAAAACCCTGCAATTTAAAAAGAAATTCTGCTAACAATCCAATTCTCGTCCGAAAGCCACAATTGAATCTGCCTCCACCACACTCTCAGGCGGTGTATTCCAGAGCCTCACCGCGTGCTGCGTAAAAAAAGCTCTTCCTCGTGTTGCCTTTGCATCTTTTGTCAATCAGCTTAAATTAGTGCCCTATTGTTGCCAACCTTCCAGAGGGAACAGTTTTTCTCTGGACACCTCATGATTTTGAACATCTATCAAATCTTCTCTCATCCTTCTCTTCTCCAAAGAGAACAGACCCAGCTTCTCCAATGCACCCACGTTACTGAAGTTCCTCATCCCTGGAACCATTCTTGTGAATCTTTTCTGCACACTCTCTAGTGCTTTCACATCCTTCCTAAAGTCTAGTGCCCAGAACTGGTTCAGTTGGAGCTGAACCAGTGTTTCATGCAGTTCATTATAACTTCCTTGCTTTTGTATTCAATGCCCCTTTTGTACTTTCTGCCTCAGTATCTCGCATCCTTTTTTCACCACTGTCTCAACCTACCATGCCACCTTCAATAATTTGTGCATTTATATCCTAGATGCCTCTGCTCCTGCACCCCTTTTAGAATTGTACCCTTTCTTTTTTTATTGTCTTGCCATGTTCTTCCTACCAAAATGAATCACCTCACACCTCTCGGTATTAAGTCTCATCTGCTGGTTATCTACCCCTTCTACCAACCTGTCTGTGTCCTGTTGAGGTCTATCACTACCGTCATTACAGTTCACAATATTTCCACATATTGTGTCATCTGCAAATGTTGAAATTCATACCAAGGTCTGAGTCATTAATATATATCAGGAAGACCAGGGTTCCTAAAACTGGCCCCTGGGGAACGCCATTATAAACCTTCCTCTAGTCTGAAAAACCGCCATTCATCACTATTCTCTGTTACAATTTAATATCCATGTTGTTACTTTTTAAAAATAATTAAAAAAAAATATATTAATTTAGAGTACCCAATTCATTTTTTCCAATTAATGGGCAATTTAGCGTGGCCAATCCACCTATCCTGCACATCTTTGGGTTGTGGGGGCGAAACCCATGCAAACACGGGGAGAATGTGCAAACTCCACACAGACAGTGACCCAGAGCCGGGATCGAACTTGGGACCTCAGCGCCGTGAGGCAGCAATGCCAACCACTGCACCACTGTGCTGCCCTTAAAATAAATTTAGAGTATCCAATTCTTTTCTTCCAATTAAGGGGCAATTTAGCATGGCCAATTCACCTACCCTGCACATCTTTTTGGGTTGTGGGGGTGATCGTATGCAGGCACGGGGAGAATATGCAAACTCCACACAGACAGTGAGCCGGGGTCAGGATCGAACCTGGGTCTTCGGCGCCGTGAGGCAGCAATGCTAACCACGCCGCCACCATGCTGCCAAATCCATGTTGTTACTGTCCATTTGATTTTTGAGCTCTGACATTGCTCATAAGTCTGTTCTGCAGCACTTTAACAATTGCCTTTTGGAAGTCTATGTAACCCACATCAACAGCATTACCCTCATCCAACATCTCCGTTGCCTCATCCATGAAGCACGATCAAGTTAGCTGCACATAATTTGCCCTTAACAAATATGTGTTGGCTTTGCTTGATTAATCCTTTATTAATTATTTTATTACAATTGCGAAAGTGACGATTAATTCTGTGAGTTGAGGGATAAATATTGGTTCGGACACTTGGGAAAACTTAGCTCCTCTCCTTGACAGAGTGCCTCAGAATAGTTCCCCATCTCAGAGGGAAGACTTGGTCCTGGTCCGATGTCTCACCTGAAAGATGGCATTCACCAAAGTACAGTGACAGAACTGCACGGAAGTGTCGTCCTAAACGATGCTCTCAAATTTCTGGAATGGGCCTTCAAACTATGGCCTTTGGAATCAGACGTCCAATCCAATGCACTGTATGAACATGCACCTAATTTGCTATTGGGTCATGCATGTGGTAACCGGTTTAGCTCAGTTGGCTGGACAGCTGGTTTGTGATGCAGAGTGAGGCCAACAGTGCTGAGGTTATTCATGAAGGCCCCACCATCTCAACCTTGCCCCTCGCTTGAGGTGTGGTGATCCTCAGGTTAAATCATCACAGTTAGCTCTCCCCCTCAAAAGGGAAAGCAGCCTTTGGTCATCTGGGACTATGGGAACCTTACTTTTTTTTATACTATTCAATTGTATAAAGGCCAATGTGTGTACCAAGCAGTCAAACTGGATTCTTTGTAAGAAATATGAAAAATGTGGATTTAATTTAATCAGCTACTTCATAAAGCTTCACCATAACATTGCAAAAGTTAGGGGAGTATTAGTGGCATCACCTGTACTCTCAAATTGAGTTGTGAGGGAAAATTATGTTCTAATTGGTTCAATTTCATATGTAAATTAGATACAATTAGCATAATTTCTTCATAAGTTATCCATAATGGCATAACAATTATACTCTCTTAAGTTTTATAAAGATTGTTCTTAAGGATTTGCCATTATGGAGGGAAGTCTATTTTCTAATTAACTTAATTGGCATAAGCAAATGAGATTGAATTAGCAGAATGTGCTGATCTGTTATCCCAATTAGCCAAACAATTATACCCTCCTAGTTTCATAAGAGTTAGAAATTTCAGATGATGGGCTATGCACAAAACTGCGACAAAGTTTGAGAGTGCTGAAGGGGTCCCTGATATAGATCTCAACTGCAGTCTCCTATTGTTTAGGTTGTTGAAGGGGGATAAGTACATGGTTTGGGGAATTCGCCATCAGTTTTATGTCTCAAAATCACCACTGGTCTAAACTGTGTCCATTACATCTGTTGGGATTTTTTCATGTTTCCCCAATTACAGACAACAGTTTAGGTGTCAGTCATGTATGAATGTGCTAACTGTTTTGAGAATTCCTGGTATTTGGAATTCGGAATTGAAAATGCTAAACTCAATAGAGCTCTTCATTTATTTAAAACAAAATAAATTTAGAGTACCCAATTCATTTTTTCCAATTAAGGGGCAATTTAGCGTGGCCAATCCACCTACCCTGCACATCTTTGGGTTATGGGGGCGAAACCCACGCAAACACAGGGAAAATGTGCAAACTCCACACGGATAGTGACCCAGAGCCGAGTTCCAACCTGGGACCTCGGCGCCGTGAGGCAGCAATGCGAACCACTGCCCCACCGTGCTGCCCAGAGCTCTTCATTTCTGCCTTGCTGCTCACCCGCTGTCTCACCCTACTCTCTATGGTGCTACCCAATGATCTCGAGCAGAAGCACTATATAATGTGGCTCCTTTATTAGTCAACCTTAATGGTAGTGGCGCTACCTTTATGCTGGTGCCCCTGAGGGTAGGGAGATGCTAAATCAGTCTGATTGCCTGTGCCCAACCTCTGCTGGGAAGTGCACGGGTTTGGCAGTGGGGCATGAGCAGGAGGGGTTAAACCTTTGCAATCGAAAAGCCTATAGAAATTCATTGCCTAGCCTCACATGTGAGATGCCTGTGGAACAGTACATCAGAAGAATCAACAATCTCAATGCAGGAGGAGGTCCTTTGCACAGTCCAAGTCACTAAAGATCTAGAATATTGCCTGTTCTTTAGAAAAATCTTTCATGGGATATGGGTGTCGCTATCCTTATTTGCCCTTGAAAAGGTGGTGGTGAGCCTTCATCTTGAACTGCTGCAGCTCATGTCGTGTAGGTACACACAGAGTGCTGTTAGGGAGGGAGTTCCAGGATTTTGACCCAGTAACAGTGAAGGAACAGCGATATATTTCCCATTTAGGATGGTGTGTGGCTTGGAGGGGAACTTCCAGGTGGTGTTATTCCCATGTGTCTGCTGCCCTCATCCTTCTAGATGGTAGCAGTCGGGGGTTTGTGAGGTGCTGCCTGAGGAGCCTTGATGAGTTCCTGCAGTGCATCTTGTCAATGGTACACACTGCTGCTACTGCACTGCATTGCTGTGTAACCTGCAATGCTGAATACGGGACTGCATCACTTAATTCACCCCACCAGTGTCTCGCATTCAACTAAAGCTAAAAATAGCTCTCGACGAGGCAACAGTCAATTGGCAGACCCTTTTATTTATATAAATCAGGTGGACTGTAAAATATATTGCTGACTTGTTTGTGCTACTGTTGAAGTCAAATCTCAACATGTGGAAATGAAGTAAAAAGCTTGTGGGGTGTTAGATATCTCAGGGCTAATATTCGAACACCTTGAAAGGCTTACGGTCTTGGCATGCCACAAGCATGTCTGAAAAGACCCTATTTCATTAATTAATGCTGTCTTCTGTCTCCCTTTCTGAAATTACTATCATTTCCTGGTTGGCTTTTTTACAAGCCCCATCTCCTATTAAAAGTTAGATTATCGTTGCATGGATTCATTGTTCCGGATCTTCGGAGGAGGATTGCTCCTCCGTTTGGACTTTGTCCCCCTCCGATCCTGCGCTGGATTTCTTGCCGGGTCTTTTGAACCTGGCTTTACCAGAAATGCCGTGTGCGGCCTCCATCAGGTCACCCAGTTGCAGCACTGTATAGATGTGGGGAAGGCGGGACTCACCCTCTTTTTACGGCACTAGCTTCCATATAGTAGGTTTTGAGGTTCAACGTGAGTGTTAGTCAATACGGGACTGCATCACTTAATTCACCCTACCAGTGTCTTGAATTCAACTAAAGCTAAAAATAGCTCTCGTCGAGGCCACAGTCAATTATCATAGAATTTACAGTGCAGAAGGAGGCCATTCGGCCCATCGAGTCTGCACCGGCTCTTGGAAAGAGCACCCTACCCAAGGTCAACACCTCCACCCTATCCCCATAACTCAGTAACCCCACCCAACACTAAGGGCAATTTTGGACACTAAGGGCAATTTATCATGGCCAATCCACCTAACCTGCACATCTTTGGACTGTGGGAGGAAACCGGCGCACTCGGAGGAAACCCACGCACACACGGGGAGGCTATGCAAACTCCGCACAGACAGTGACCCAAGCCGGAATCGAACCTGAGACCCTGGAGCTGTGAAGCAATTGTGTTATCCACAATGCTACCGTGCTGCCCTTTTATTTATATAAATCAGGTGTGCTGTAAAATATATTTCTGACTTGTTTGTGCTACTGTTGAAGTCAAATCTCAACATGTGGATTCACCTGAGGAAGGAGCAGTGCTCCGAAAGCTAGTGATGGAAACAAACCTGTTGGACTTTAACCTGGTGTTGTAAGACTTCTTACTGTGCTCACCCCAGTCCAACGCCGGCATCTCCACATCAATGTTAGTGAAGGGTAGGGTGCGTGAGGTGGCAGCTAAATAGGGTGGCAGGTGGGTAAGGTAGTGGGTGGGTGAGTGGGAGGTGGGTCAGGAGTAGTCGCATCACTATGTGGGGCGTAGACTGGGTGCTGGGGGATAGTCGGGGAGGGTCAGAGGTGTAGTTGGGTGATTGGGAGGATAGTTGGGTTGGAGGGGAGTCAGGGGGGTCGAGAGGGGGCTGCTGGGTGCAGTGTGAGTGATTGGGGGAGTCAGCTCTGGAGTTATTCTGGTGTTAGACTCGGTTTTAATCTGTCTAACATTTCCTGGGTAATGATTTTGTTACGTCCTATGGAACTGCCCCAAATCTCTTCGCAGAGAGACGCAGGAGCAGGGGAATTTCCTATCGGAAACTTCCCAGGACATTCCCACGAAGGGTAGTGCATTAGGACCTATTTACACGGGGCCTGACACACATCTTGAGTCATATGTACATACACACACACACACATGGACACAGCACATGCACACAAATGGCATATGCACACACATGGTACATACACACCCGTAGCACAGACGCACATGGCATATACGTACATGCAGATGCACATACACATGCATGCACATATGCATACTCATACACAACACATGCATATGCATGCACATATGCACACAGCACAAGCATGTACACACACACACAAACATATACACAGCACAAGCATGTACACACACACACAAACATATACACAGCACAAGCATGTACACACACACACAAACATATACACAGCACAGACACACACACAAAAACATACACATACACACAGATGCACACACACTTATGAATATACACACAAATGCATACACACATGCACAAATGTATACACACACATGTTGGTACACTCGTGCACATACACACAGGCACACATGCACACATATACATTTATGCACAGTTACCTTTTTTTCTGTTCTTCAAGTTCAAGTTTCTGAAGTGGATGATTGCTGTTTATCATTCTCACAGAATAACAGGAACAGTGCCTGGACAGTCACATTCCTCACTACTTGTTCTTACTCTGTTTTGACCTCATAAACTGGCACCTTCTTTGCAGCTACTTGCATCCCCCACCTCCCCACACTAGCTCATACACTACACACAGTGCCCTGGAAATGACAAAAAAATAACTAGGTATGAACTGTGGATGTGAACCAACTGAAATTATGCCCAATGTCTTCCTGAATGCATTGCGTTGCCTTTAACCTTGAAATTGTCACAAGTTATTTTTAGAGAAAAAAAAACTACAAAGCCAGTTTTCATAACAGGAAAGTTTAAAACCAGTTAGCACACTGTTTTCTTTTTTTAATTTAGAGTACCCAATTAATTTTTTCCAATTAAGGGCAATTTATTGTGGCCAATCCACCTACTTTGCACATCTTTGGGTTGTGGGGGCGAAACCCACGCAAACACGGGGAGAATGTGCAAACTCCACACGGACAGTGACCCAGAGCCAGGATCGAACCTGGGACCTCGGGCCGTGAAGCAGCAGTGCTAACCACTGTGCCACCATGCTGTCCTACTGTCTGTTTTTCATGCCCCCGTGAAGCACCTTATATAAATGCAAGGTTTTGTTGTTGCTGTTGTTGTAACAAAATCTCTACTAACAAATTAATGCGCCTACTTCTCCATTCCAAGGTCAGTCGACATAAACACCTGTGCATTTATATGTTGCTGCCAATGTAAAGTTACTCTAGCCATCAGGTATGCCTCACCATCTCCCCAGACTACAATGTGTACTCAAACCTTGTTTTGTTCACATTTAAGCAAGATTTCTATCCTCACCATCAGTTGAAAACATGCCATTCCCACATCACGTCTGATGCAGCTTGATTATGGAGATAAAGCAGAAAAGCTGAAAGGAAAAGCAGGGAGTCTGTCAGCATCTGGAAAGAGAGAGAAACAAAAAATGGCAAGCTAACATCTGGGTACTACATCATTCAGCAACAGCAGCAACTTGCACTTAGATAGTGCCTGAACCCAGGCCATTTGCAACCTTGGTGTCATATTTAGCCCCAAGATGAATGTCTAACCATATACCCAATCCATCACTAGGCCACTTATTTCCAGCAATATAATGTCATCAGACTGCCCCCCTGCCCATCTCACCTGTTGCGGAAACCCTGGTCCATGCCTTTCTCCCTATAGGTTTGACTTCCAATGCACTGGGGGCTGGCCTCATACATGCAAACTCCCATAAGCTTGGTGGCATGCAAAACGCTGTTACGGCTGTTAGCTCAAAGTGTCTGCCGTTCACCCATCGCCCCTCGACTTGGCTCCCGGTTAAGCAACAGCTTGATTTTAAAATGAATATCCTTGTTTACAAATCCCTCCCATGTCCTCACTCCTCTCGAGTTCTGCAATCCCCTCTGGTCCTACACCCCTCTGAAATATCTGCGCTGCTCCAATTTTGGCCCCTGAAGCATCAGAGATTTTAACTGGCACTTTTACCTTCAGCTGTCAAGGCCCCATGCTCTAGGATATCCTCCCTTCACCCTGCTGCCTCTCAACCTCACTATCCTGTTTTCAGACAGTCCTTAAGACCTACTTCTTTCGTCAACCTTTTGGTCACCTGCACTAATGTGCCTTTATATTGCTCAACGTCAAACTTTGTTGGTAAAGGGTGTGATAGGGCAGCACGGTGGCTCAGTGGGTTAGCACTGCAGTCTCATGGCGCTGAGGTCCCAGGTTCGATCCCGGCTCTGGGTCACTGTCCGTGTGGAGTTTGCACATTCTCCCCGTGTTTGCGTGGGTTTCGCCCCCACAACCCAAAGATGTGCAAGGTAGGTGGATTGAACACGCTAAATTGCCCCTTAATTGGAAAAAATTAATTGGGTATTCTAAATGTATTAAAAAAAAGGGTGTGATGAAATGAAAACTCCACACAGACAGTGGCGATCAGGAGGGATGGTCAGGAGGGAGGGACGAACAGGAGGGAGGGACAGTCAGGAGGGAGGGACGAACAGGAGGGAGGGACATTCAGGAGGGAGGGACAGTCAGGAGGAGCGGCGGTCAGGAGGGACAGTCAGGAGGGAGGGACAGTCAGGAGGGAAGGACAGTCAGGAGGGAGGGACGGTCAGGAGGGAGGGACGGTCAGGAGGGAGGGACAGTCAGGAGGGAGGGACGGTCAGGAGGGAGGGATGGTCAGGAAGGAGGGACAGTCAGGAGGGAAGGACAGTCAGGAGGGAGGGACGGTCAGGAAGGAGGGACAGTCAGGAGGGAAGGACAGTCAGGAGGGAGGGACGGTCAGGAGGGAGGGACAGTCAGGAGGGAGGGACGGTCAGGAGGGAGGGACGGTCAGGAAGGAGGGACAGTCAGGAGGGAAGGACAGTCAGGAGGGAGGGACGGTCAGGAGGGACGGTCAGGAGGGAGGGACGGTCAGGAGGGAGGGACAGTCAGGAGGGAGGGACGGTCAGGAGGGAGGGACGGTCAGGAGGGACGGTCAGGAGGGAGGGACAGTCAGGAGGGAGGGACGGTCAGGAAGGCGGGACAGTCAGGTAGGAAGGACGGTCAGGAGGGAGGGACGGTCAGGAGGGATGGTCAGGAGGGAGGGTAAGGAGGGAGGGAGGGACAGTCAGGAGGGAGGGACAGTCAGGTAGGAAGGACGGTCAGGAGGGAGGGACGGTCAGGAGGGAGGGACAGTCAGGTAGGAAGGACGGTCAGGAGGGAGGGACGGTCAGGAGGGAGGGACGGTCAGGAGGGAGGGACAGTCAGGAGGGACGGTCAGGAGGGAGGGACAGTCAGGAGGGAGGGACGGTCAGGAGGGAAGGACGGTCAGGAGGGAGGGACGGTCAGGAGGGAAGGACGGTCAGGAGGGAGGGACGGTCAGTAGGGAGGGACGGTCAGGAGGGAGGGACGGTCAGGAGGGAAGGACAGTCAGGAGGGAGTGACGGTCAGGAGGGAAGGACAGTCAGGAGGGAGGGACGGTCAGGAGGGAGGGACGGTCAGGAGGGAAGGACGGTCAGGAGGGAGGGACGGTCAGGAGGGAAGGACGGTCAGGAGGGAGGGACGGTCAGTAGGGAGGGACGGCCAGGTTGGAGGGACGGTCAGGAGGGAAGGACAGTCAGGAGGGAGTGACGGTCAGGAGGGAAGGACAGTCAGGAGGGAGGGACGGTCAGGAGGGAGGGACGGTCAGGAGGGACGGTCAGGAGGGAGGGACGGTCAGGAGGGAGGGACGGTCAGGAGGGAGGGACGGTCAGGAAGGCAGGACAGTCAGGTGGGAAGGACAGCCAGGAGGGAGGGACGGTCAGGAGGGACGGTCAGGAGGGAGGGACGGTCAGGAGGGAGGGACGGTCAGGAAGGAGGGACAGTCAGGAGGGAAGGACAGTCAGGAGGGAGGGACGGTCAGGAGGGAGGGACAGGCAGGAGGGAAGGACGGTCAGGAGGGAGGGACGGTCAGGAGGGAGGGCCGATCAGGAGGGAAGGACAGTCAGGAGGGAGTGACGGTCAGGAGGGAAGGACAGTCAGGAGGGAGGGACGGTCAGGAGGGAGGGACGGTCAGGAGTGTAGGACGGTCAGGAGGGAGGGACGGTCAGGAGGGAAGGACGGTCAGGAGGGAGGGACGGTCAGTAGGGAGGGACGGTCAGGAGGGAGGGACGGTCAGGAGGGAAGGACAGTCAGGAGGGAGTGACGGTCAGGAGGGAAGGACAGTCAGGAGGGAGGGACGGTCAGGAGGGAGGGACGGTCAGGAGGGACGGTCAGGAGGGAGGGACGGTCAGGAGGGAGGGACGGTCAGGAGGGAGGGATGGTCAGGAGGGAAGGACGGTCAGGAAGGCAGGACAGTCAGGTGGGAAGGACAGTCAGGAGGGAGGGACGGTCAGGAGGGACGGTCAGGAGGGAGGGACGGTCAGGAGGGAGGGCCGGTCAGGTGGGAGGGACGGTCAGGAAGGAGGGACAGTCAGGAGGGAAGGACAGTCAGGAGGGAGGGACAGTCAGGAGGGAGGGACGTTCAGGTGGGAAGGACGGTCAGGTGGGAAGGACGGTCAGGAGGGAGGGACAGTCAGGAGGGAGGGACAGTCAGGAGGAAGGACGGTCAGAAGGGAGGGTCAGGAGGGAGGGACGGTCAGGAGGGAGGGACGGTCAGGAGGGAGGGACAGTCAGGAGGGAGGGACGGTCAGGAGGGAGGGACAGTCAGGAGGGAGGGACGGTCAGGAGGGAGGGACAGTCAGGAGGGAGGGACGGTCAGGTGGGAAGGACGGTCAGGAGGGAGGGACAGTCAGGAGGGAGGGACAGTCAGGAGGAAGGACGGTCAGAAGGGAGGGTCAGGAGGGAGGGACGGTCAGGAGGGAGGGACGGTCAGGAGGGAGGGACAGTCAGGAGGGAGGGACGGTCAGGAGGGAGGGACGGTCAGGAGGGAGGGACGATCAGGAGGGAGGGACAGTCAGGAGGGAGGGACAGTCAGGAGGGAGGGATGGTAAGGAGGGAGGGACGGTCAGGAGGGAGGGAAGGTCAGGAGGGACGGTCAGGAGGGAAGGGCGATCAGGAGGGATGGTCAGGAGGGAGGGACGGTCAGGAGGGAAGGACAGTCAGGAGGGAGGGACGATCAGGAGGGATGGTCAGGAGGGAGGGACGGTCAGGAGGGAAGGACAGTCAGGAGGGAGGGACGATCAGGAGGGACGGTCAGGAGGGAGGGACGGTCAGGAGGGAAGGACAGTCAGGAGGGAGGGACGGTCAGGAGGGACGGTCGGGAGGGAAGGACAGTCAGGAGGGAGGGTCAGGAGGGACGGTCGCGAGGGAAGGACAGTCAGGAGGGAGGGACGGTCAGGAGGGAAGGACAGTCAGGAGGGAGGGACGGTCAGGAGGGACGGTCAGGAGTGAGGGACGGTCAGGAGGGAAGGACAGTCAGGAGGGAAGGACAGTCAGGTGGGAAGGACGGTCAGAAGGGAGGGTCAGGAGGGAGGGACGGTCAGGAGGGAGGGTCAGGAGGGAGGGACGGTCAGGGGGGAGGGAAGGTCAGGACGGAGGGGCAGTCAAGATAGTCAATCTTTCTGCTGCACAGCCTGATAACTCGCAGTATTTATTACAAGTTAATGCATGCCTCCAAATTCATCCCTATTGAACTACATATGTATATATATCACTTTTTAACAATTGGGGAAGCAATATTTCTTTGTCTTATAGATTTATTCATTAGTGAAGCCAATTAGTGTGATGTATCCTTGCATTTCTCTCCTGCCTGTAACCCTCAATTAGAGAACTGATTTTCACCATTATTTCTCTATAACTATTTGAAGGTTTGCCGGAAAATGCTGCAGAATAATTTAAATCTAACATACATTTTTTTCTTTAAAGTCGCAATTGCTTCACCTTAGCTGAGGAATTTCACAACCTTCCTTTAGATTCTCCAAGGCTTTAGATAGTAAACATACTGCTTAGTGTGAGATTGCACCTTAGAGTCCAGAAGAGCTAAATGAGCTGTTGTCAGATACACTAATAAGGGCCCCCATGATTAACCCCAGTGTTTGCGGGTCAGAGAAGACCCACCTTGCCAGAATTGGCACGTGTTGCAGCTCTTCATTGCTCAGCAGTGCCACTGTGCAGACATTGGTTGCTGCTGGTAATGCATCCTCTCGAAGCCCAGAGTGGCCAAAGGACTTGGGTCACATGTGATTGATGGATTGTGGGTTCCATTTGCTGGGGGTGGGGGGGAGGTGTTGGCAGCAAAGGCAGGGACTGGCTCTCAGTGGGCACCCTTCCTGATGCCAAGTCCCTGAACCAGGCCCTGAGTGCCTTTGAACAAGGAGTCCACTCCCTGGAAGCCAGAAAGCAAATGGTGACAGGGTTTGCTTCACAAGATTTCTGCCTGCTGAGTTCCTTGCCCACTGCTTGGTTAAATACCAGTGGCGGTGGGATGAGTAGGGCATTAATTGGTGATTTTAGGGCTTTAATTGGCGGATGGGAAGGTATACATTCCATGGGCCACCAAACCAGCCACTGGGGAGAGCATCAAACTCTTCCCATAGGGTGCAGTATTTAAAAATAAACGCTGGTTGGTAGGATTTTCAGGTCCTGATCCTGCAATTGCTGTCAGCACACCCACTGACAGTTTCCTACAAGATGTGGGCTCCTAATCAGAATAAAAAACAATGTAAAGTGGCAAGTATGCTAGCGTCTGTTTAAAGTCGGGATCAGAATAAGCATTGTCTTCTGGGTTTTTTTCCCGTGTGACAAAAAAACTCTGCCCGTCAGGAAATGATAGTTACACACCCTGTCAGCCTGGCCTGATCTAACACTTTATTATCTAATGATCTGATACACATCCAGGCAAGGCCAGGGCATCGCTCTGACAGGCAGCCTGCGAGAAACAACTCCATCAGTGTACGTATCATTACTGCTACAAGTGACAAGGAATTCACTGCAAGCCATATGCAAATGCCTTGCTCGATAACACAGGACTGTGCAGCGGAGGGTTGAGGAGAACTGTGTGCTTTTTATGTCAATCTGGGGAAGCTACGTTGGATAGATGTTGCAAATTTTGATGAATGGATGAGTAATCTTTGTGGAGCACAATGACCTCTGTTCCTACATTCCTGATATATACTCCTGGTGAACAAAGCTTTATAATAGGAATGGGAATCCATATAATCTGTTTCTGTATCTATAACATGCAGCTTTAATTATCTATGTATCTGTATATAATTTACATTCCTCAAATTCTGGCCTGTTTAGTGACCCCAGTTTTAATCTCTCATTGAAACTTAGGGCAGGAGTTTCTGGCAGTGGAGACAACTCGCCATTGGCTGCCAGTGGGATACATAGAAAATAGAAGCAGGAGAAGGCCATTCGGCCCTTCGAGTCTGCTCAGCCATTCATTATGATCATGGCTGATCATCGAGTTCAATACCCTGATCCTGCCTTCCCTCCACATCCCTTGATCCCTTTAGCCCCGAGAGCTATATCAAATTTTCCGGAACTTCTGGTCCCGCCAAGGTCTGTGGTGTTTTTGTATGGCTTGCCTGCCCCACTGCAGGGGAACCCATCGCAAGGGGAGGGGGGGTCGTCTTCGGCAGGACTGGAAGATTCCATCGCCAGCAAGCAAGAAGGGGAGGAAAATCCAGCAGTTAGAAATTTCTTACATGGCTCAAAAGGATAGATGGAGGAAGAATGTTTGCGCTGGCTCGGGGAGCCTAGAGCCAGGAGACACAGTCTCAGGACTGGCGCAGACCATTTAAGACTGAGATGAGGAGGAATTTCTTAACTCAGAGGGTGGTGAATGTTTGGAATTCTCTGCCCCAGAAGGCTTTGGAGGTTAACTCAATGAGTATGTTCAAGACAGCAATCGCAAGATTTCTGAATACTATTGAGATTAGGAGATATGGGGGCACTGAAGTAGAAGATCGGCCATGATCGAATTGAATGATGTAGCAGGTTTGATGGGCCAAATGGCCTACTCCTGCTCCTGTATTCCATTGGCGGCTGTGCCTTCAACTGGCTGGGCCCTACGCTCTGGAATCCTCTTCCAAACCTCTCTGTTTCTCTTTCCTCCTTTAAGATATTTCTTTAATCTAGGGCAGCGCAGTGGCACAGTGGTTAGCATTGGGACTACAGCGCTGAGGACCCGGGTTCGAATCCCAGCTCTGGGTCACTGTCCATGTCGAGTTTGCACATTCTCCCCGTGTCTGCGTGGGTTTCACCCCCACAACCCAAAGATGTGCAGGTTAGGTGAATTGGCCACGCCAAATTGCCCTTTAATTGGAAACAAAAAATAATAATTGGGTACTCTAAATATATTTTTAAAAGAAGATATTTCTTTAATCTCTTTGACTAAACTATTAGTCACTTAGCCTAATATCTCCAAATACGCTTCATTGGCAAGTTTAATTTGATAATGCTCCTGTGGAATGCCTCAGAACATTTTACTGCGTTAAATGTGCTATACAAGTACAGATTTGTTGTTGTTACATTGTAAAAGTAATTTTTTTTTATTTGTTCATGGGACGTGTGGATCGCATTGCCCTTGTTGGAGGCAGTTAAGAGTCAACCACATTGCTGTGGGTCTCTAGTCACATGTAGGCCAGACCAGGGAAGGACATTAGTGAACCATATGGGTTTTTACGACAATCGGCCATTGTTTCATGGTCATCATTAGACTTTTAACTCCAGATTGTTATTGAATTCAAATTTCACCTTTTGCAGGGGTGGGATTTGAACCTTGGTCCCCAGAATATTACTCTGGATCTCTAGTCCAGTGACAATATCACTATGCCACTGCCTCCGCAAGGTGGCTCATTAAGAGCTGTCAAAAATATTAATCTGAATGAAATATCCAGGTGACCTGGTTGCCTCACAGCAGCTGAAGATTTTGACAGCATTTGTCAATAGGATGCAGTCCTTTCGTTAAACCTCCTTGTGCTTCACCAGGATGTTAGCTTGCTTGTGCTCCTATCACCGCCGAATGAACAATGATACTTGAAGCTTGGGAGTTGGTGACAAACTGTAGCATCTCATTGTAATCAGAGCAACTGATTTAGCACAGTATGGGGTTAATCCTTCATCTCCTTACTCTGTTGCGCAGGGCAGCATTCAGCAAGTGTTTAGTCACTCAGACCCAGGAGGTTCCAGTGAAGCCTCGGGGCTGAATTTTCCTGGGTTTATTCCACCCTGTCACTGTCATCTTGGCTGCAACCCCCATTTCTCGCTGCAAATGGGGTTCTGCATATTTACTATGGCGAATAGCCCTGGGGAAATGGTCGCCTGTACTGCCCTCAAACATCAGCCTCACCGGTGAGTCAAACTGGATTATTCCAGCCTAATCCAGGTTGAGTGAAGAACCCAGAAGCTCAGGTAAACCCGTGAGGGCTAATATTCCCATCAACACAGGCTGCACACAACGCCATGTCACAACTGGATTTGGACAGATTTTATTTATAATGTGCAATAATTCATGCAACAGTGTGAGCTTTACATTGGAGCAGACAGTTTGGCTGCTGGTGATGAAAAATAAATAATTAGGAGTGTGTTTGTATTTAGTTGATATGGCAGTGATGTGTGTGTTGCCTTGTATCTCCTGGAGTCAGGGAAGTCATGCTGCCATATGATTTGTTAGGAGGCGGTTATTCCTTGTGAACTCTTTGCCCTCGCCAGATACCAGGACATTTTTCCCCCCCCCTGCTGTCAATAGACTTCCCTTTACTGGCCTCATCTCCTTGAAACCACTGCCTCTTACCAGGGTACGGATTCATAGGCAACCAGGAACTCTCCAGCAGCAGCTCGTCACAGGCAAGCATCGACATTAAGCGCCAGCAGAAAATGAAGCCACAGAGAGACCTCATACATGTGAGAATTTCATAGAATTTACAGTGCAGAAGGAGGCCATTCGGCCCATTGGGTCTGCACCGGCTCTTGAAAAGAGCACCCTACCCAAGCCCACACGCTCACCCTATCCCCATAACCCAGTAACCCCACCCAACACTCAGGGCAATTTTGGACACTAAGGGCAATTTATCATGGCCAATCTACCTAACCTGCTCATCTTTGGACTGTGGGAGGAAACCGGAGCACCCGGAGGAAACCCACGCACACAGGGGGAGGACGTGCAGACTCCGCACAGACAGTGACCCAAGCCGGGAATCGAACCTGGAACCCTGGAGCTGTGAAGCAATTGTGTTATCCACTATGCTACCGTGCTGCCCAATTGTCCCTGTGGAGACTCGCACAAGGGGATAAAAATTAAGCTTGGGTGTTAACACAAAACAGACAATGTCACAGTGGCCACCAGTCAGACTGAATATTGGGTGGGATGTACAATGGACTACTGCTGCTATCTTTTTACGTTACCATCCTGGACAGCAGAAAGGCGCTGGGAAAGACCCGCAGGAGTTTCTTTTCCGGGTCTCTTTACACTTTTTCCCCCTCTGGGGAATAGTGTTGGAGGGATTCCCAATCTGATTATCAGCCCATTCAACATGTTACGAATGCTCCTTCTGCAGCCAACTAGACCTGGCATTGAACTTGAAGTCGGAGTTTCTGATCCAGCAGCAGGGCGCTATCCACTGTGCCACAAGACCTCCGAGCCGAGAGAGTGGGATTAATGGGACAACTCTTTTAAAGTGCTAGTACAATGTGGGTTGAATGGCCTCCCTCTGTGAGATATGATTCTACATTTCCTAATAGGTTAGTGAAACCAGGCACTGTGTCTGCTCTCAACCAACCCCTGGCCTGTCCCAGGTCGTGTGGCTAATTGAGAATAGTGACAGTGGAAGGGTGAATGACCAAAAGTAACTGTTGTGGTAGCTAGTAATTGAAAGGCTGCTTGGCTGATTGGAAATCCAAATGTCACTTCCTTTCTTTAGATTAAAGATCTATTAAATGTAAAGTATGTAAGTGCTTATAATCATAGAATAGTTACAGTAATAAACCCACATGCATAATTTATAATGCAAAAATTCAACATTGTTCTGGGAAAGCATGCTCCTCAAGTCCCCCAGGAATGAAGCAATAATTCGCCATTTGGATTCTCCCTTCAGGCCTTCCCAGACTCGGCCATGATTTGATTGAATGGCAGGACAGGTTCGATGGGCCAAATGGTCTACTCTTTTTCATACGTTCCTATGTGTTCATTCTTTTTCACCTTGCAGTTTAACAACAAGAATGATTTGCACTTATGCAATACTTTTAATGTAAAATAATGTCCCCCAAGGTGCCCCATGGCGGCATTATCAACAAACTAAGGGCCAGATGGCCAAAGGCTTGGTCAAAGAGGTGGGTTGTTTGGGAGCATCTTAATTAAGGAAAAAACAGTTCGGACTGGTATTCTTATTTCCCATTTTACTATTTTTGTCCTTTTGGAAGAAAGGAGAGTTAGAGAGGTTATGGAAGGAGTCCTGGAGTTTAGAGCTTTAGCAGCTGAAGGCACACTTGGCCTATGGTGTTGTGATAAAATTCAGGGATGTGCAGGAGGTCAGAATTGGAGGAGTAGGGCAGCACGGTGGCCTAGTGGTTAGCACAGCTGCCTCACGGCGCTGAGGTCCCAGGTTCGATCCCGGCCCTGGGTAACTGTCCGTGTGGAGTCTGCACGTTCTCCCTGTATCTGCGTGGGTTTTGCCCCCACAACCCAAAAATATGCAGAGTAGATGGATTGGCCACACTAAATTGCCCCTTAATTGGAAAAAATAATTGGGTAATCTAAATTTTTTTTGAGCCTTTCTGATGATTGCATTGGTTTTCTTTATGATGTAGATTAGCTTTTGCTAGTCTCTTTCTAGGTTGGCCTACGAGGTCATTACAGCTAAAGCCAATTCCCAAACTCCCAAATCCCTTCCAGCAGGAGTCAATAGGTAGTAATGAGTTACTCTGGCTGATTTATTTCCACTTGCTACCCAGGAACACCGAGGTCAATTGATGTCGCTATTCAGCAACAAACCCAGGAGTCAAGACGGGGGTGTGGGGGGACCTTGTCTTGTGTGGCTCATCAGGCAGCACCTTAAGTGGTGCAAGAGCTCACAAAGCTGTTGTGGGAACTTACTGATGCTGAAACAATTCCTGCCAGAGCCAATGGCATTATCAGCTGCCAGAACAAAAAAAGAAAAATGACCGGGAAGCCCAAATTAACGTATTTGAAAGATCAGCTTGCAGTGTGAAACACTCTCAGGAGTCGCACAGTGGAGGAGTCCAAACTCCTCGTGTACAGTGGGTAGTTGGTAGCAAAAATACTGTTAGTCCAAAAGGAGGGAAACGAGGGGTAAAAACAAATTTCACCCTACTATAAATTCCTGAAGTATTTATTTGAACTGAATGAATGAGTCAGCTATCAATACTGCATTAGGCTGTTGGTTTGTACTACATGCCCAGACACTCTTGACATTCACTGCTTTGTGCCAATGTTCTCTCAATGTGCCAATAATGACCATAGTTCACCTCTCTGACACAGTTCCGTATGTTCAGTTGGTTCCATTGCACGGTGTAAAATGCTATCTCACTGGTGTTTCTGATTCCTGAGCGCCCATTACCATGGTGACGTGGAGTTTTAAAAATTCATTCCTGGGATGTGGCCACTGCTGGCTCGGCCAATATTGATTGTCCATCTTGAATTGCCCTTGGGAAGGTGGTGGTGAGCTGCCTTCTCGAACTGCCGCAGTCCACGTGGTGTAGGTACACCCAAAGTGCTGTTACGAAGGTAGTTCCAGGACTTTGACCCCCAGCGACAGGAAAGGAACGTCGATATATTTCCAACTTGGGATGACGGGTGGGATGCTCAGAAGGCCCATTGCAGAGCGAAGGGTGGATCAGGAAAGCTGACAGCCTGGGCTCACACATGAAGAGCAGGTAGCGCAGGGTGCCCACAGAACTATACCCCCAGCCTGAGTCAGCAGCTTCAAGAGAGGAAGGGAAGCAAAGAGGAAGGCAGGTCTCAAAAACCAACAGCGGTGCAGCTGAGGAAGAGTTAACATCTATAAAAAAAACACATAATGTGGCCTCAGTGTTAGTGTAGTAATAATATATACAGGCTGAAAATTGGAAAGTAGCTGTAAGTATGTTAAACAGGACGTTATAGAGATTTTAGTTTTATTAGTTTTGGCACAACCTCTCTGAAAAGCAGCAAAGAAGGTTACTGTGGGATTCATTTTCTTTACCACATCTAGCTTTCTCCCGATGGAGCATAATATTATTCTGTGCACAGTCTGTGTGCAGGAACCGCAGAAACCTCTATCTCAAGTCCCAACAGTTATGAGACATGGAACTGTGAGGCACTGTGCGAACAGATGCACCAAGAGAGAGCCCATTCTCTTTATCTAAATACTTTCTCAGGATCATCTTGAGTTGGTGGAGGAACTTCTTATTTTCCCATCCTAAAGCTGTGCCACTTCCTCCACCACCCGTACCTTGAAATCAAGACCGTTCACACCATCTCTCGTCTCATTCTTTCCCCTCTCGTCTTCCCTTCCTCCCAACCTTTTGGATTTGAAAAGCCAGACTGAGTGCCCCATTTTTGCCACTTCCCAATTTGTCCCCGATCCATCTCCGGCCCCCCGCAACCTATTATTTTGAGGCTTTCTAGATGCATTTGGCCTTCCACCCCAATGAAGGATGACTTTCCTTTTGTACAGGGCTGCTGCATTGTGTGTTTCGTATTTCTGGCCCTGTACATGTTTGGGGTTGGGGGGTGGGGGGGGGGGGGGGGGGGGGGATGTAAGTCACAGGTTGTGTTAAATAGGTGGCGAGACAGTTGAGGAAAATTGAGGGAATAATCCCACAGATTCAGCGGATGATTTGCAATTGAGTTGTTCGGAATGCAAATCCCATATTTCTTTTGGAAGCGACATCCAGTTCTATTAATACACAGGGCAACCTTAACTTTATTCCCAAACATATAAAATACAACAATGACTCTCCCCTGATTACGGAGTTACACTCCGTGAGAGATACAACATATTTAAATCCCCTGTTAGAAACTCAAGAGATCAAAAGAGCACAATTGCATATCGGGATCGTAAGGTACAAAGCCTTTTTTTTTCAATAAAAAAGTCAAAAATGCTAAAATAAAGCCTTGCCTGTAATGATGTGCGGTTGGTGAGGACAGAAGCTGTGTTTGTGGTTGTTGAGTTGTGGTGTATGCAGGCTTCGGGGAAGAGCAGATGGAACAGAGGGAGCCACAAAGGTCTAATCCTATCAGATGGAGTCTCTTCCCACCATCTGGATAATCCGTGCACAATTTCAAGCCTTGTTAAAAGATTCTACTTAGGCAAAGATTAGCATTTGGAAATCTCTGACCACTTTTTCTTTTTGTTGCATCTTTCAGCCTTATGTTTCATCCGGTCAGAATATCCCCCTCACAAATTGGTATTAAGAAATAGAGTTACTTATTTGAGTGAAAAGTGGAAAAAAATGATAAATGGTTTTGATAAAATTGCCATGTTGTCAAGTTTGTGTCTTACAAAGAGTGGACTGTAATATTCTTGAGGGGATTGTGATTAGGTTACTCAGTTGCTGTTTTACCATTTCCTTGGGATTAAACAGAGATTCTCTTTTTTCCCCAACTCTGCGGACAGAGGCAGGGAGGAGGGGAGGGGTTGCACTAAGTCTTGGTGAGGTATGCTTCCCACAAGTGCCTCACCCAGGTGGCAACTCTCCGCCGCGTGGTCTTGGCCATTGAGTTTTGGCAAGCTGTTGAAACAGGGAAAGTATCTCCGTCCACTCCAACTCTGTCCTCGCCACACAATTTCAGCTGGTTTACGATTTCTTCAAGATACGCTCGCTTTAAACTGGACAAGTTGTGGATTAGTTATTACAAGTAGCATGCTTTAGAAATGTAAATTTACAGCCCTCCTACTATCGTAATCAGACCTTAATATTTTGACCTGAGGAGAGTGAAACCCAGTACTCCCCATCCCCGAACCCCCATGCCGATTAAAGTTGCCCTTCGGATGTTGCACTTTGCTTGCAAGGTGAGCTTACTGTGAAAACGTGGGGCCAATTGTAGAAATGTGCAGCTCCTCACTTTTATATCATCATCACTTCCCCCCGGTTCAAGGAAAATACCCCTTCAGATCGCCCCATTGAAGGGCAATTACTATGGTAACAGATACTGTCCAGCTGAAACTCTGTTGCTACGGTAACAGGGTCAATGTCAATGGTAACAGATTCACATATAACTCCGCTGTGTTTTATTTCTAATGGGCATTTGTATTGTAAGTTTGGTTGTAACAGCTGAGCCATCATCTAAGCCTCATAAATCGACATAAAATGTGTTAAAGGTGCCTCAGGACTGTTTGCTGGAGTATTGAAACTCTGAATGAAGTCAGCATGATGCAGTGTGTTGGAGTAAGTGTCTATCAGTAGCATAAAGCTTTTAGTTAATAGAGGATTAGAGTCTCGCATATCCAGGGCCGAAAGTGCCACACAGGCACCCATATCTTGAAATCACACTCAACCAGTAAAGCCTAGCTTAGTTTGAAGGTTCTGCTAAATGACGGATATTCATCAGTACACTGCCCAGTGCGAAGATCACAAGGTCCAAGTCTCCATCTTTAATGTGTGATGACTTCACTGATCTCAGCCAGAGATAGTGTGGGTGATTCTCCGGACGTGCTGCGCCCTGTGCAAATCTGTCTATGTCGGGAGAATAGCGAGGGAGCCCCTAAACGCAATTTGCACCGGGTGCCGACCAGTGCGCGATGCTGACAGCCTGCTGCAGCTAATCCAATCTGGTTCACGCCCTCGTTGGATGTGAACCGGATTAACATATCTAAATCATTGTTTAAATATGCTAGGACTGTTTGAAGCCAAATTGTCCTGGCTCATAGTATTCCTATCCAGGCAGTGACCCCTGGCATCCTGGCAGTGCCCAGGGGTGGGGTCTGAAAGGGGTGGGCCATATGGGTGCAAGAATGGGGGTGGCATTTGGCGACTGCATAACAGTCACTGGAGTGACTCACAGGCACCCATATCACCCGTATCAGGCACCCATCCACCTGAAATCACCTGGAGTGGAGTAGGACGGGGGCACTGGAACCGGCAATTGATGCTGGAGGCCAGAAAGAAGAATCATTGGGAGGGCTCTGATGCAACCAACCCTTCGGATGGCGGGGACAGAGGGTTAATGCCGGCGAGGACGGGGGGGGGGGGGGGGGGGGGGGGGGGAGATGAGGGGGGAGGGTCACTTAAGCCCCGATGTCGGGAATGGTGGGGGAGGGGCTCCTTTGAGATCAGTGCATGCTTTAAAAATGACACCGCAGTCTCTGTGAAGCCAGGCTTGCCGGTGTGTTTAGGCCCCACCCCTCTCAGTGCCAGTGCAAAACCCACCCTCCCTCGTGATCTGGATCGCGCCAACCCACCCAAACGGGATCGGGCCTCGTTTCCCGCCTCAGACCACACTTTCGAAATGTTTTTGGAGAATTGCAGCCAGTGTTTTTAAGCAGCTATCCATTAACCCTTCCATGTCTGGAGGTCTGGTAAAAACAGAATTGCGCTTTGCTCTGATGCCCCCATGATTGAAAATCTTTTCATATTTGATCTCTATGTTCATCAGTGAAAAATGTTCACAGAGTGAGACACCAGAGCTAGATTTGTACCACATCGAGTATTAGAGGGATGATAACATTGGGAGAGAATGATGAATCTGCCTAGGCTATGAATATTGCTGGCCCTCCAGGGACCCTTACCTCATATTGCGTAGTCAGTGTAATTTGGTCCAGGTGCTGATTTCCTCGATCCTATTGAATAATTAAAGCACTGTTGTATGATGTGAATAGGCCCAAAACCATTAATATCAAGTTTAACCATCATCTTTACATTGATTTGTTTAAAAGAATAGATCCCCCACCTTATTAAACCAAAAATGGTGAATATTTACACAGCTGATCCTTCCCGATTAGGACCAGATGTAGTTTGAGGAGCTGCAGCTATCACACTTTGTCCCTGATGAGTTGTCCATCCCCCCCATCCCATCCCATACAATCTCACCCATCCAACTCTGCCCCATACCATCCTATCCCATTCCAAACCACCATGCCCACATCATCCCACATTATACCATGGCAGCGTGTTCTACCTTTTTAATTCTATCCCACATCACTCTATGCCATCCCATTCGAGCTTACCCCAGATCCCATCCCCTTCCTGTCCCACCATGCCATGATACATTATCTTATCCTGTCTCGTTCTGCTCAGTTGCACTCCATCCTCTCCTCAGAAGAGCCATCCTATTCCACTGTTGATTGCCATCGAGAGACACCCCGCCCTCCCCACCTCTGCTTGAAGATGTGCATTTGGATGTAGGGTGAGGATAGAATTTTTAACATTTATCCCTTCATGAAATGTGGGCATCACTGGCTGAGCCAGCAATTATTGCCCATCCCTAATTGCCCTTGAAATTAGTGGCTTGCTCAGCCATTTGAGAGAGGACAGTTAAGAGTCGGATAAGCCCTCCCAATGGGTATTCTTTCAGGCCTCCAGCATTAATCGGCGGTTCCAGCTCCCCCCCTCCCCTCCCCACCCCACTCCAGGTGAGCGACACCCCACAATGCGGTCGACAAATGCAACCCCCATTCATGCACCCATATGCCCCACCACGAGGCACTGCCAGGGGTCACTGCCCTGGCTGTGGGCCTGGAGTCACATGTAGGCCAGACCTGTAAGGATGGCAGATTTCCTTCCATAAAGGACAATCGAGAACCAGATGGAGTTTTTCATGACAGTCAATGGTGAAGACTGGCTTTACAGTTCCAGGCTCTTTAAAATTTAAACGTTTTTTGAATAAATTTAGAGCACCCAATTCAGTTTTTTTCCAATTAAGGTGCAATTTAGTGTGGCCAATCCACTTAGCCTGCACATCTTTGGGTTGTGGGGGCAAAACCCATGCAAACACGGGGAGAATGTGCAAACTCCACACGGACAGTGACCCAGAACCGGGATCGAACCTGAGACCTCGGTGCCGTGAGACAGCAGTGCTAACCACTGCACCACCATGCTGCCCTATAGTTCCAGACTTTTCAAGGAATTGAATTTAAATTCCACCAGCTGCTTGTGACGATATGTGTATTGCAAGCATAATGAAGGGTTAACAATTTACTGTACCTACATCCAATCACTAGATGGTGATCAAGCGCATACACGTGGATCACGTGATACTCTTGATTTGGTGGTAGGTTGTTTGGCGAGATAGTGAATACACTAGTCGTGTTACCAGATGCTCTGTAGTTAGTAACATAGTTTTAGTCAATCTGTAATAATTTATATCTTAGCAAGCAAACCAAATCTAGTTATTTTGTAGTGTAAATAAATTAGCTTTGTTCAAAATATAGCTTGATGTTCTTTGTGAGACACTACACTTTGAAGCCATCCTCATTAAGAAATAAAAGAGCGGGAAGCACGGTGGCGCAGTGGGTTAGCCCTGCTGCCTCACGACGCCGAGGTCCCAGGTTCGATCCAGGGTCTGGGTCACTGTCCGTGTGGAGTTTGCACATTCTCCCCGTGTTTGCATGGGTTTCACCTCCACAACTCAAAGATGTGCAGAGGAGGTGGATTGGTCACGCTAAATTGCGTGGGAAAAAAAATGAATTGGGTGCTCTAAATTTAAAAAAAAGAAATCAAAGAACAGCACACTGCCTTGGTGGAACTTGAGCCCATTCTCGCAGCGGAATCGCCTGTGCCTCTGGATCACTGGTCTAGTGACATTACCACTATGTCATCGTGTCCCCGTCATTCACCTTGATGGATCCCAAAGTTGAATGGCCCAATACTCATTACTTAGACTTAACATATGAGATACTAGCGGGTAGATGAGAACTGGAACCAAAACCATTGAAACAGAAGAAAACTTGAGGTAGGAGAATGTGGGGAAGCATGTAAAAGAAGCTAGTGTTTTGCCAAAACCTTTTACATGAACACATTGAAGCACTTAGGTTGAGCAGCACTACCACTGGTAATGATGGATTGCTCCCATATTCAGCATGCAGTAATAAAAGTGAGACTACCAGGACTGAGTTGTACATTGCAGCTTGAGTATTGACGGAGGACTAGATGCACCTTTGAAAAGCCATTGCGACTCAGTGACCATTAAAATTAGGATTTGCTGGACAGATGATTCGTGAACTTTGCTTGTCGGTTGCTCGTCCTGTGTCCAGGAATTGCTTTCGCTAAGCAACGATTCTGCAAATGTGACCCATGACAAAGTAAAAAGAGGGACGAAGTAGAGATCTGCAGCTGGAATTGTTTACATTCAGCTGCTGCCTATGGTTTTACCGAGCCTTATAACTGGCTTCGAATTCCTCATTGAGAAAGCAAATCCCTTGCTCTTTATTTTATAGCCTGTAAATCATGAGGAATTTACAGTTCATCCTGTGATGCGACAGTATAACAGCCAGGCATTTCCACCTTATTGTAGTCCTAGGATAGAACGCATGAAGCATAGTGGGTACAAACCCACTAGCAGTTACAAGGGATTTAAAAAAAGCAAGGTGCATTTAATTCCCCTTCTACCACCCTGGTGGTGAGATGATACAATGATAATGGGTATTCATAGCAGCTGCCATCCAGCAAACAGAAAACTTTGGAAACCAAGAATTCAGTGTTATCTGTCCTTCCCACGAAAATTACACTTAACCACCGATGTTCCCTGTAAGCTTCTCATACGGCATGGTGGCACAGCGGTAGCACTGCTGCCTCACAGCGCCAAGGACCCGGATTCAATTCCGGTCTTGGGTGACTGTGTGGCGTTTGCACGTTCTCCCCATGTCTGCGTGGGTTTCCTCTGGGAGCTCAGGTTTCTTCCAAAAATGTGCAGCTTAGGTGGATTGGCCATGCTAAATTGCCCCTTAGTGTCCAAATATGTGCAGGTTATGTAGGGTTATGGGGAAAGGGTGGGGGCTGTGGGCCTAGGTAGAGTGCTTGTGGTGAATGTATTATGGCAGCCGTTCACCACTGTATTGCATTGTACTATGTTGTTGCCCTTGTGGGCTCCACCTATGGACCATTGTATTGTTTTACACCGCATTGTATCATGTTGGTGCCCTTGTGAGCTCCTCCCCTGGCTCCGCCCCCTTTGGTGAGGTATAAAGAGCAGCTGCCCTGTAGGCGGCTCTCACTAGCAGATCAGTCGCAGGCAGCCACTGTTCTAGCTGATTAAAGCCACTGTTCACTTCAACTCTCTGTCTCGCGTGAATTGATGGTCGCATCAATTTAGTCAGCTGGAACATCGTGATGGAAGCAGCCCTCAAACCTGACCGACTGGAACTCGACCCACAGGCCGCTGAACCCAAAGGAATTTTTTCGCACTGGCTCTGCTGTTTTGAGGCCTACCTCGCCGCCTCCTCCTCGCCCTCCGTCACCGACGAACAGAAGCTGAGCCTCCTCCACGCCTGGGTGAGCCATCGAATCTCCATGCAAATCGAGGAAGTGACCACATACGCAGGCGCGGTCGCAATCCTGAAGCGGCAATATGTGAGGCCGATGAACGAAGTGTTCGCGCGGCATCTCCTCACCACTCACCGCCAGCACCCTGGGGAATTGCCTACGGGTTACCTACGCAACCTGAAAGTACTTGCGCAAAGCTGCAACAACAAGGCCATCACAGCCTCACAACACATGTAACTCGCCATCCGGGATGCCTATGTGGCTGGGGTCCGGTCCAACTACGTCAGACAGCGTCTGCTCGAGATGGGTGCCCTCAACCTAGAAGAGATGGTAAAACTAGCCACCTCCCTAGAAGTAGCGTTTCAGAGCCTCAACGCTTTCCCCTCCGACCACGCGACCCCCTCGTGGACCCCCGACCAGAGAGTACCCCAGGCCTGTGCCGCGCGGCTGCCCGCCCAACCTTGGGGGGACTACCCTGCTATTTCTGCGGCCAGCACCAGCACCCCAGGCAGCGTTGCATGGCTCGGAATGCGACCTGTAGCGACTGTGGCAAGAAAGGACACTTTGCCAAAGTTTGCCTGGCCAGGTCCAAGTCCTCCAAATCACAGGCCCACCTCTCAGACTCACAGGCCCGCAGACCCCGCAGCGTGCCTGCCAGCTCCGCCCCTTTCGGACGCGTCATCCACCTCGTGTTGTCCGTGGGGGCAGCCATCTTTGACTCTACACAATACGTGTGACTCGCAGGGGCCGCCATTTTGGCTGCCGGCCCCCATGCGGCCCGCCATGTGCGACTCACGGGGGCTGCCATCTTGGCCGCCATCTTCTTCGCCGCTCGACCCGTGCGACCGACGGGGGCCACCATCTTCAACGCCGCCTGGGGTCTTGGTCTTCCAAAGAATGATGGACCGAATGGTGGACCAGTGCGGGCAGCGGGCCACATTTCCGTACTTGGACAATGTCACCATCTGCGGCCATGACCAGCAAGGCCACAACGCCAACCTTCAGAGGTTTCTCCAAACCGACCAAGCCCTCAACCTCACCTATAACAAGGAGAAATGCGTTTTCCGCACAACCCGACTAACCATCCTCGGCTATGTCATGGAAAATGGAGTCCTCGGGCCTGACCCTGACCGTATGCGCCCCCTCCTACAACTCCCCCTCCTCCACTGCCCCAAGGCCCTGAAAAGATGCCTCGGGTTCTTTTCCTATTATGCCCAGTGGGTCCCCAACTATGCGGACAAAGCCCGCCCACTGATCAACCTTCCCACTGGCTGAGGCCCGATAGGCCTTCAGCCGCATCAAGGTAGATATTGCCAAATCGCGATGCGTGTGGTGGACGACTCCATCCCCTTCCAGGTGGAGAGCGACGCGTCAGAGGTCGCCCTCGCCGCTACCCTTAATCAGGCATGCAGGCCCGTAGCCTTTTTCTCTCGTACCCTCAACGCCTCCGAGATTCGACACTCCTCAGTCGAAAAAGAAGCTCAAGGCATTATGGAAGCTGTACAGCATTGGAGGCACTACCTCGTTGGTAGGAGGTTCACCCTCGTCACCGACCAACGGTTGGTAGCCTTCATGTTCGACAACACACAGCGGGGCAAGATCAAGAATGATAAAATCTTGAGGTGAAGGATCGAACTCTCCACCTATAATTACGATATCGTCTATTGTCCTGGGAAGCTCAATGAGCCCCAGATGCCCTGTCCCGCGGCACCCTGTCCAGCGTGCAAGATGACCGACTCCAGGCCATCCATAATGACACCCAGCGGTCATCCGGCTTCTCCACTACATCAAGGCCCGCAACCTGCCCTACTCTACCGAGAAGGTCAGGGCCATGACCAGGGACAGCCAAATCTGCGCGGATTGTAAGCCGCACTTCTATCGACTGGATAAGGCCCACCTGGTGAAGGCGGCCTGGCCCTTCGAGCGCCTCAGTATCAACTTCAAAGGGCCCCTCCCCTCTACCAACCGCAACGTGTATTTTCTCAATGTCGTTGACGAGTACTCCCGTTTCCCCTTTGCAATCCCTTGCCCTGACATGACCGCGGCCACCGTCATTAAGGCCCTGCATAGTATCTTCACCTTGTTCGGTTTCCCCACTTACGTCCACAGTGACCGGGGCTCCTCATTTATGAGCGAACTGCGTCGGTACCTGCTCGGTAAGGCATCGCCTCGAGCAGGACTACCAGTTACCAGTGGGGAGGGAGAACACAACGGTATGGAAGGTTGGCCTCCTGGCCCTACAGTCTAGGAGTCGTCCAGCTTCGCAATGTCAGGCCGTCCTCCCCGACGCGCTTCACTCCATTAGGTCACTTCTTTGCACAGCCACGAACGAGACCCCTCATGACCGCCTATTTGTTTTCCCTCGGAAATCCACCTCCGGGGTCTCGCTTACAGCCTGGTTGACAACATCGGGGCCCGTACTCCGAAAACACGTGAAGAGCCATAAGTCCGACCCCCTGATCAAGAGGGTCCAGCTCCTTCACGCCAACCCCCAGTATGTCTACGTGGCACACCACGACGGCCGACAATATACAGTCTCCCTCCGGGACCTGGCACCCGCAGGATCCCCTGTGACCACCACCTAACCCCCCCAACCTACACCAAACAGCGCCCCCGCTCCTATATGACCTCCACCCCCCCTCCTGCACACCCTGCACCCCCTCCCCCCATCGCCGACCTGCAGGGATGAAGCTGGAGAAGACATGCTCCCGGAGTCCACACCCGTGCCCGCGTCGACGAGTTCAACACCCGTGCCCGCAGCGAAACCAGAGCTCAGGCGATCACAGCGCACGGTCAGGGCACCGGACAGACTCAACCTGTGAACCACTTCACCCCCGCTGGACTTCAACTTTTTAACGGGGTGAATGTGGTGAATGTATTATGGCAGCCGTTCACCACTGTATTGCATTGTACTATGTTGTTGTCTTTGTGGGCTCCACCTATGGACCATTGTATTGTATTACACCGCATTGTATCATGTTGGTGCCCTTGTGAGCTCCGCCCCTGGCTCCGCCCCTTTGAGGGAGGTATATAGAGCTGCTTCCCTGCAGGCGGCTCTCAGTGCAGTGCAGTCGCAGGCAGGCACAGTTCTAACTGGTTAAAGCCACTGTTCACTTCAACTCTCCGTCTCGTGTGAATTGATGGTCGCATCAGTGCTCTTTCCAGGGTCGGTGCAGACTCGATGGGCCGAATGGCCTCCTTCTACACTGTAGAGATTCTATGGATTCTATTCTATTCTAAGCCAAAACTCCTCACACAATTAAGTAAATCACCCACACACTTCCAAAGCAATCTTAGAGAGTACATTGCTTGCCGCATATGTCACGCCTCAAGTTACCAATAAACTGGAACTTTCCTACTTTTCGTAGTATTTATGCAATTCCCTGTTGAGGATTACTAGTAAATCTGTTTCCAGCATAATTTCTGTTAGTGAATGCCAATATCATAAAATATGACTTAAAAATCCTCTCATCTCCCCTCCGTCTTTTCTTTGCCGTTGATGTTAATTCTATGTCCTCTATTTACTGACCCCCCGGCCAATGGAAACAGTTCCTCCCTATTTGCCTTTCACAATTTGAATACCTCTATTAAATCTCCTGCCTCTGCTCTAAGGAAAACAGTGCCAGCTTCTCTCGTCTCTCTACTGAACCTTCTCACCCTGGCACCATTCTGGTCAATCTACTCTGTACCCTCACCGACAAGTGTTCCTGTATGAACACTTGGCATTTGGGTGCAGTCTCTCTTCTCTCCTTGACCATTGATGGAATGGCATGCTGCGGTATTCGCTGTCAGAGCTCTCCCTCGAAGTGTTGGCACTTGGGCGAGGACTGGAGACTGGGCGAGATGTGCCACCGCGGGGTGTATCAGGTCCAGGGCAACTAAATAAAAAGCCCCATGAAAGTCAAAACTAATCCAATTCATATACATTTCTCAGGAAGGAATGCTCGCTTCACTGATTCAAAGAGACATTTGAGAGCGAAGCCACCAAATTGATTTTCTTGCCTTTGCCTGGATACTGACAATGTTTTGCCAGGCCTGTCTTAGCCCCATTGGCAGCTGGCCCACTCAGTGGTGCAGTCACTCCCAGCTAATAACCGATGCAAATGCAGAAGGCAGGGTTAAAAAAAAATCCTCGGTGTCATCATGTCGACAGATGATATTGGATGTAAAATGTACTCTCTGGGCTGTGGCTGCTCACCCCTTGGGTCTTCACGTCTCCCCAGCCCGCCCCCCCCCCCCCCCCCCCCCCCCGCCTCCCCCCCCTCCATTTTGTGTGCAGGAAAATTGGAATTCTAGTAATTAGACCCTGACTTACAGAAACGGCATTAGGATCTCGAGAGTCAAAGTTCAACATCCCGAAATGAAATTTAAACCAATTAATCTGTTAGATTTTTATCGCTCCTCCATGTTTTCCCAGCAATTCCCTCAGCGCTTGGCCTTTGATTGACTCAGATCAGTCTTGCAAGAGTCCTGATTGTCTGCCTAGTGCTTCAAAGCTTGAGATGACATTTACACCGCACTCATAAAACAATCAAATTTGCAAAGCTTTTAAACAACTGGGGCATAGTTATATTTAATAAAAGCCTGTCTATAATAACCTGAATTAGCATTTTATGCCATGTAATACCTCTGAGAGCGCAGGATTTTATGGAGCCATGTACTGTTGAGGCCATATCCTTCCAATAGGGGAGATTATCTAACTGACAGTCTGTGGATTAACCCTTCAGCGTCTTGAGTGTTCCGTGTGTGCCCAGCCTACGAAATGGCATGGCGATCCCACTTATCTTGTGGCTGCATGACCACATTGCCTCTTCCTCTTCACTTCATTCATGTCTCACTCTTCACGCAAAAAATGTAATGCGAAGAAGATGTGAACTGTGTTAAAATGCATCATTGCATCAATTCTTTTTTTAAAAATAAATTTTAGAGTACCCAATTCATTTTTTCCAATTGAGGGGCAATTTAGCGTGGCCAATCCACCTACCCTGCACATCTTTTTGGGTTGTGGGGGCGAAACCCACGCAAGCACGGGGAGAACATGCAAACTCTACACGGACAGTGACCCAGAGCCGGGATCGAACCTGGGACCTCAGCGCCGTGAGGCAACAGGGCTAACCCACTGGGCCACCGTGCTGCCCTTCATTGCATCAATTCAGATGGCTGTCCTGGTGCTCTTCTCTCTCTCTACCCAAAAATTATTTGCAAACTAACTTTGCACAAAGAGGGTGCTGACAATTACTATTCCTTTGCGATGATTGACATATAATTTTTATGTTTTTAATACTTTTATTATGATTTAATACTTTGATAACTTTACACAAAGCTGGTGCTCCATCAATTTCCATTCCATGGCAACACATAACTTATCATTGTCATACTTAAATTCCATTTACTGCAAAGAGTGTTGATGATTGAGATGCATTGCAGCACGGTGGTGCAGTGGGTTAGCCCTGTTGCCTCACGGCGCCGAGGTCCCAGGTTCGATCCCGGCTCTGGGTCACTGTCCGTGTGGAGTTTGCACATTCTCCCTGTGTTTGCGTGGGTTTCGTCCCCACAACCCAAAGGTGTGCAGGCTAGGTGGATTGGCCACGCTAAATTGCCCCTTACTTGGAAAAAATGAATTGGGTACTCTAAATTTATTTGGAGTTTGCACATTCTCCCCGTGTTTGCGTGGGTTTCGCTCCCACAACCCAAAGATGTGCAAGGTAGGTGGATTGAACACGCTAAATTGCCCCTTAATTGGAAAAAATGAATTGGGTACTCTAAATTTGTAAAAATAAATATGACTGAGATGCATCCAGGAAGTTAATGACACTGTTGTTTCGGCCTACATATCAACAATCATTGTGCTGCAAAAGTAATTCATTGTACATGAGGTGCACAATCATGCAAATATTTGGTAAAAAATATATTAAAAGTCTTGCATGAACTTCCTGTAGGTGTGACACACACTTCCTGTCACACGTAAGCCGTCATGCTTCAGGTGTCGCACTTAAGCATATGTCATGACTCACCATGAACAGGGCCACATAGAGAATCTAACAGCAATACATTCAAAAGCATTCATAATTGTCACATTTAGTTCCACATACTCTCCCATCAGACTTTTCCACAAGTCAATTCAATTGTACAACGTATGTCCTCCGAAACACAATAAACAACCGAATAGCGGATCAGCTAGTATTTTTTCTGCATGTGCTCCCGGATGAGGAAATGATTAGAAGGATCCGGTAATAAAAACTGAAAGTGCTGGAAATACTGGCCGGAATTATCTGGCTGTTGGGATTTTCCTTTCCTGTGGCAGTGCACCCTCACCAATGGGTTTCCCGGCGGCATCAATGGAAATTCCCATTGATAAGTGGTGGGAAGATAGAATCCTGCCGCCAGCGAAATGCGCACCACGGACAAATACACGGTTGGGGGACTGGAGAATCCTGCCGACTGTTTTGAGTTGAATTTGACTGATCGGAAGAAGAAAAGTCATATTTGACTCAAAACATTAGGCCCCGATTGAATAGCTTTATCGCGCCCGACTCAGGACACGACAAGGCTGTTAAATCCCGCAAGAGGCCTCTCACGAGATTTGCAGTGCTTGGGACACCTTGAGACTCCTCAATCTGGATCTCGCCCTCACCGGGCGGGTTTGCATATTTGAGTGACCAGTTGAACCTCACTTAAATATGTCTGTGCCAGATTCTCCCAAGGCCCAAGATCAAACGCCCGTGTCTGGGAGACCTCACTATGGAGCATTTTAGCACTGGTCCAAGCAAACGTGTGGGGTCCCTCAGCCCATTTGAGGCCTCAGGTGGTCGGACTCTGGGCATGGTACCCTCGCACTCCCTCTGCAGAAGGCCGGGCACTTTAGCACTGCTATCAGGGTGCCAGACTGGCAGCGACAAGATATCAGGTTGGCACTGACAGGGATCCGGCCCAGGTGTGCCTTGCCCTTATGAGGTGGGGTATAGGGGAGCAGTTGGCTCGAGGACCCCCTAACAAGTAGGGTGGGACGGTCTGGAGGCTGCAGTGGGGAGTCCAAGGGGGATGCAGAGATCAGGGTGGCATTCATAAATGGCGCTCCCATCTCTTCCTGGATAGAGTATTGGATGATAAAAATCCCTCCTGTTGTATTAGGATCAAGTAGGGGCTGCAGTGGAAAACAAAAAGGTTTGTCAGGCATGTTTTTAATTTTATTTTATATGAGAGGGGTATCCTTTAAACTGAGCCATTGTAAATAGGGTGCATGGCAGAGATTAGCTATAGTTCAATGATTTCTTCAGCTTTTGGTATCAATAGTGTTGAAAGTTGCTTTTGGCAAAATGTACTGAGAGATTTTCAGCATTAGACAGTGAAATCTAGTTCTTTGCCACTATCCATCTCACCACACACAGCATGAAAACACAGAGCCTCTACTTCACAGCTTGTAAAGTTGCTCTAGTATTGCACTCGGTGCCATGGCAATATTGATGCACAGCCAGTGAGAACGCTATGTCTTCCTGCTGAGGTGTGTCAGTTGGTAGACTCCTGCCTCTGAGTCAGAAGGTTATGCGTTCAAGTCCCACTTCAGAGACTTGAGCACATAATCCAGATGTACACTCTCCTGTCTGCCCTCTCAGAGGAATGGAAAGGGTTCCAAGGCACTATATCGGAAAAGAGCAGGGGAGTACTCCCTAGTGCCCTGGTCAATACTTAACCCTCAACCAACTGCATTAAGAAATCATCTGGTCATTATTGCACAGATGCTAGTAGGAGCTTGTGGTGCACAAAATGGCTGCCATGTTTTTTAGGTTATAACAGTGGCCACATTTCAAAAGTACTTAATTGGCTATAGAATGTCTTGAGATTGGGAAAGGTGCTATAGAAATGTGCCATTCTTATTTAAGAACATAGGAACCTAACAAATAGGAGCAGGAGTGGGCCATGCAGCCCCTCAAGCCTGATCCGCCATTCAGGGAAGTTACGGTTGCTCTCCAGCCTGAACTTCACTTTCCTGCTTGCCCTCGATTCCCTGAGAGAAAATCTATCTATCCCAGCCGTAAATGTAGACAATGATAGATTGTCCGCAACGCCCTTGGATAGAGAATTCCAAAGATTCAAAGCACAGTTTACCTTGCGCAGAGGCCTAAATGATTGGGCACTGGTCCTGAGACTGTGGGCTGGATTCTCTGGTCGCCGATGACGAATTCGCGTTCGGTGATCGGCCGGAGAATCCGAGTCCCCGACCAAATCGGGGGCGGTGCCGCTTTTGCAAAGCTCCACCCCCTCCAAAGCAGTGTACTCTAGGAGTACGGCTTGCACCGTATAGACGGGCTGGGGCCTGGTACCTGATGCTCCACCCCCGACCGGCCGAGTTCCTGATGGCGTGGGACATGTGTGGTCTCACCTGTTGGGAACTCGGTGTGGCGGCTGCAGACTCAGTCCAGCGCGCCACACTCGGGGGAGGGCCGATCTACGGGCGGCGGGGGGGACATTATTTGGGGCTGGGGGCACTGTGGGGGGTTATCTGGGGCGTGTGAGCCGGTCGAAGGGGGGACTATTTTGAGGGCTGGGACCGCGAGCGGTCGCCGCCATGCAGCACGACACGGTCGCTGCAGGCCTCTGCCATGTGCATGCGCGGCCATGGACCCGGCGATTCTCCAGGCCAGATCGGCAGCTAGAGCCGGGTGCTGTACGCTGCCGTCCTGCAAGCCCCCAGCAAAACGTGGAATCAGTGGCCGTTTTGCCCCATTTTTTCAGGCGTAAAACGCCACCGTTCCCACCCCTGCGTGGGGACATAGCCTTAGAAATTGAGAATCCAGCCCAGTGTCTCTGTTATTTAGTTTCCGCAGCCAAGGAAAATGACCTTTCAATGTCTACCATGTCCTGGCTCTTCAGAACCTTGCATGTTTCAATGAGATCACCTCTCATTCTTATGAACTCCAGAGAATATAGACCCACTTTACTCAGCCTCTCATCATAGGACAACCCTCTCATCCTATGTCTGAGAGCACGATCCTACCGAAAGGGAAAAGAAAATCCCATTTATGCCGAGAAAACCACATGGCTATAAAACTTCACCCGGATTAGATGAGGGGTCGAAGCATAGCCTTGTTTTACACACAGAGGAGCTCTGCTTGCCGGACACAACCATCAACGTGACCTCTCCAAGCCCCAACACACCATGGGAGGGTCCCCAACCCCCCAACACCCACATAGGGCACCACCAGCTCAAAAATGCCAGAGTTGCACATTGTCAGTGCTAAATGGTGCCCACCTGGCAGTGTCAGGGTGCTCAGGTGGCACCAGCAGTGCTAGGGTACCACCTTTCCTAAAGGGCATGCAGCTGGGGGCTTCGAATCCCCTGGGAGACCCCCACAAATGCTGTTCTATCGGGTCCCCTTTTTTGTGGAGACCTTTTTTTAAAAAAACAGTACTGAACAGTGCTCATCCGAGGCAAAGGGTATAGATCCCACACCTTGGGTAACTCAGGAATCTGCACCTTAAAGTGAGACTAGCTTTCTCGCTTTAATATGCAGGTTTGGTGAAAAATAATCCCACCCCTAATGAGCGGGATTTACATCAAAACGGCTCTCTCGCGAGGCATTGCGAGCCGGGTACATCACGGGAGAGGGGGTCTCCTGGCTTTTATTGGCCATGTTGTGCTGCAGCGAACTGCTTTACAGTCGCCATTGGATTGCACCGAATCATGAATATAGATTGTAAATAGCTGAGGCTCCAGGACTGATCCTTGTGGGACTCCACTATTTACAGCTGGCCAGCTTGAAAGTGCCTTATTTACTACTACTCTGCTTTGTGCCTGTTAACCAATCCATGCTAATATATAACCACCACCCTCCCAACCAACTTCACGAACCTTAGCTTGCTTTTGTGTGGCGCCTTATTTTAATTCAAGTATACTACATCTACTGGTCCCTCTTTATCTACCACACTACTTACATCCTCAAAAAACTGTAATAAAGATGCCACACAGGATTTCCCTGTCACAAAACCATGTTGACTTTGTCTGAGAATACTGTATTATGACTTTCTAAGTGAAATATTTAATAATAAATTCCAGCACTTTCCTGATAACTAATGTCAATCTAGCTGGCCTGTAGTTCTCTCGCTTCTTTCTTCTTAAGCAGGATAGACGGAAAGATGGAAACAATGGGTGGGATTTTCTTACTCGCCAAAGGCCCCCCCCCCCACATTGAGGAGGTTCCCCATCGGTGGCCATGGCAAGCCACTTCTGCTGCTGGGAAACAGGCCATGGAGGGGGACAGAAAAGCCCACCCAATGCCCTGACTAAGTCTGTTAGACTTATTTTGATATGTGTGACCCATGTGCGAGGAGTTTGCAGCATCAGCGTGGCCCTCAAGCAGCATAAAAGCAACTTCAGTTGCCCACTTTGTTCCTGTTTCCTGGCAGCATTTGTTCTTTGAGTTAATGAACCTGACCAAGCCTGCATTCAGTTACCAATTTAAAAGGATACTGCCTTTGTGAAAAGGTGTTTGCCAAATCCTTTCCTGTGTGGATACAAGAGCACAGCATGGTGATATAAATAACGTAGAAAGGGGCAGCACGGTGGCGCAGTGGATAGCACTGCTGCCTCACGGTGTCGAGGTCCCAGGTTCGATCCCGGCTCTGGGTCACTGTCCTTGTGGAGTTTGCACATTCTCCCTGTGTTGCTTGGGTTTCGCCCCCATATCCCAAAGATGTGCAGGGAGGTGGATTGGCCACGCTAAATTGCCCCTTAATTGGACAAAAATCATTGGGTACTCTAAATTTATAAAAAGTAAATAAATAAGTGAAATGCTGCATGAATGTTAATGTTGTAATATCCTGCACTGTGCTTCGAACCATTGGATCCTAATGGTTGAGGCTCATGACAAAGTGCACATGGCAGGGTTGTTGAAACTCAGTGGGCGGGAAGAGCTGACAGGGGCTCATCCATCTGGTGGAATATTGAAGGGGCTGGTTTAGCACAGTGGGCTAAAGAGCTGGCTTGTAATGCAGAACAAGGCCAGCAACGCGGGTTCAATTCCCGTACTGGCCTCCCCAAATGTGGCGACTAGGGGCTTTTCACAGTAACTTCATTGAAGCATACTTGTGACAATAAGCGATTATTATATTATTATTATATTGTGTGTTAAAATTGGCTGCTAGCTTGGCACACTGCCCAATTTTACTGCCCCTTGGTATGCTGGAGGTGAAAATCAGGCTGGTGTCGAAAGTGGACACCCGATCTGATTTGATCACCAGGCAGTTTGGGATAAAATCCCTTTCTCCATACCTGCGAGTTCCTCCCAGCCACTCCATTTGGGAGCAGGGTCTGGTATAACATAAGACAGCTATTCCCTCACTAACTGGTAACTCGATGAAAATCACACCTGAATGTGGACACTCTGGCCTAAATTTCTGGTCCCACCCGCTGTGGGAATCGTTTCCGCGGGATGGATAATTTGATGGACCAGTGGAAGGTCGGTTGACCTTGTGCGGGATTTTCCAGTCCTGGGGTGGGCGGGACTAGAAAATCACGCTCACTGCATTGACTGCACTTCGACAATGTAAACTGGTTCTTAGGAACGGAGGGAATTGTCAACCCACTGGAACGTGGGTGGGTCTACAAGGAAGCTGCTTTCGTGTAAAAACGAAGAGATGGTCCCGCATGTTTGAGCGCAGTGAGAATTTCATATAAAGAGCATGTTTACTGTGACCGAGTCTTGCAAACCTGAGTGAGCGAGCAGAGTGGACACATTGCGCTCTTACAGCTGGATGGAATATAATTGCCAACAGAAAGCTGGCTTCACAACTTACTTCCATTCTGAAATTCTCAAATTTACATTATAAACTTTCCTGTGCCTCTTCTTCTCCCCATCAATCTTGGGGTTGGCAGCTCATGGCAAGGTAACTGTTCCAAAGGCATAGCCTGTCTTCTCATTCCTTTGCCCAACATAATGGTGGCTCAATAAACTCCAGCAGACAATCCAACTGGAGAGCATGAAAGCCGAATCCAAACCCGCAGACAACGAGTGGCCACATGCACACTCTCCATTAAGGGTTTAGCTCATGGTGACCAGGGAGAGGGCAATGTAGGCCTTCATTCATGGGATCCCTGATGTGCAAGCACTGAGACCACCCAGTTTTGTATAGATAACCCAAGACCATATGTTACACAAACAATGACCAACCAAACTTTACCCACTCTTTTCAATCTCTCTTTCCCAGGCATTTATAACTTCTCTTTCTGTGCCCGCCCCACCTCCCCTCCCCCCCACACCATCACCCCTGTGTTTGATTCTAGCAGCCTTGATGTTGTAGCCCATTTAAAAATAATGGCGTTCCTTTGAGTCCAGAATCGAATTGGTTCTGAACCCTATAATGACCATGTCCTCGGGGTTGCAATTACATATTCACAGTAATACAATATTTATCATTTATTAGGTTTTCTGCAGAGGGCATCAGTTCATCTTGGCTTTCCGATGGAAATTCCACTGCACGTGGAATTAATGTTAATTCCTGACTTTTGTTTGGACAAGAGTTAAGCATTTAAACCCATTACCTCTGACACAGAGAATCACCAAAGCCTCAGAACTAAACCCTGCTAAGATCTCTTACATCATTACCGTGCTTTACTTCTCTTGCTCCTGCCTGTTGACTTAGGAATTGGTGAAAAGCACCCGGACATTTTTTTTTAAACTTGATTTTATCTCCCTTTCTCAACAGCCACCCCCTGCATCAAAGCCATCAGTCCCAGCGAGGGCTGGACTACCGGAGGAGCCACTGTCATCATCATCGGCGATAATTTCTTTGATGGATTACAAGTCATATTCGGCACCATGCTGGTGTGGAGTGAGGTACGTGAAGGAAATGTACATTCTGGTAATTTAACAGCAAGGCATTGGTCTCTGAAACCTGCACAATCTGGGATTCTTCACATGAAGGAGAGAGTTGTTCTGCAAAAAGGTGCCTCCAATAAGTACGTGTCTTGTACGCCTCAGTCTGCTGCTAATGTGACAGTCAGCTTTATAAAGTTAAATCCAACTAAAGCTCCAAGTGTTTCCTATTACTGCCATTCAGCTGATTGTCTCCGAATGCTGTGTCAGGATCTACATTATAAGTTGAGCTCTCCCGAAGGCTCGCTTGCAAACTGCTCTGCCATAAGTAGCTCTCTCTTTCTTTCTCTTCTCGTTTTTTCTTTCTCACACTCTGTTTCTCATTAACATCATCGCTTAAATTGAGGGGTAATAGATATAGGACAGAGGTCAGAGGTAGGTTTTTTACACAAAGAGTGGTGAGGCCGTGGAATGCCTACCTGCAACAGTAGTGAACTCGCCAACATTGAGGGCATTTAAAAGTTTATTGGATAAGCATATGGATGATAATGGCATAGTGTAGATTAGATGGCCTTTAGTTTTTGACTTCCCATGTCGGTGCAACATCGTGGGCCGAAGGGCCTGTACTGCGCTGTATCGTTCTATATTCTATGTTCTATGTTTAGCGAATGTCTTCTGCAATTCCACAGAAAATTCAACACGGAACCTAGCACAGGAGAAAAGAGATGGGCTGAGCGGACTGTGTGCCACTAATGTTGAAAAGGGTTATGCACATCGAGGTGTGCATTATTCCATCCCATTCTTTCGACAGTTATTCCATGGAATTATTTTGAGATCATAGAATGATATGGCACAGAAGGGGTGGCACGGTAGCACAGTGGTTGGCACTGTTGCTTCACCGTGCCAGGGACCCAGGTTCAAATCCCGGTTTGGGTCACTGTCTGTGCTGAGTCTGCGTGTTCTCCCCGTGTCTACATGGGTTTCCTCCAGGTGCTCCAGTTTCCTCCCACAAGTCCCGAATGACTTGGATGAATTGGACATTCTGAATTCTCCCTCAATGTACCCGAGCAGGCATTGCAGTGTGGCGACTAGGGGATTTTCACAGCAACTTCATTGCAATGTTAATGTAAGCCTACTTGTGACACTAATTGAGATTATTATTATTATTCAGCCCATTCGGCCTGTGCTGACTCTCTGGAAGAGTTGTCCAATTAGTTCCATGCCCTTGTTTTACCTGATGTAATTTTTGTTTTGGGAGGGTGGGTGGAGGAAGTACACATGGTTGCTGTAAGTAGATAACATTTAGCTCCTTCATTCAACATCCCCAAAGTTCTCCACTCTTTTGAAATTGCTGATATCTGCTGACATACGGTTCTGCGTGTGTGCCAACTTCATGCCCTTCACCAAAACTATCTGTTCTTCTTGTACCATGGTGCCCAGATTTGAGTATCAATAGGCCATGCAACTGCAGTAGGCATCGCAGCTCAACCCGACCCTCGCTTTGTCTGCCATCCAGAGGAATCAACGTGGAACAGTCAGATGCAAGAGCCCTGGCAGGTTTTATAGTCCCCTCCTCAACCCATGCTAGCCCAGAGGCACTGAAGTTAATTTTAGCATCTCTACCACTGTAGAACAATAAACTGGGCAGTGCAGTTTCAAAGTGAGCCTTCACGAGAGCTTAACTTAAAACCTAAATGCTGGAACCGCATTCAGGAACAATTACTGGAATAGCACTAATAAGGAACACTCAGAGCTTTAGTTGGATTTCACTTTATAATGTGCACTGTCACATTAGCAGCAGACTTAGGCATGCAAGGCACATATTTATTGGAGGCACTATTTACAGAATTACTCTCACCTTCATATAGATATGTCATGCAGGCAATGGCAATTGTTTCAATATCTTGCGAATGGTAGGGCAGCATGGGTTGTGGGCGAAACCCACGCAAACACGGGGAGAATGTGCAAACTCCACACGGACAGTGACCCATGGCCAGGATTCGAACCCAGGTCCTCAGCGCCGTAGTCCCAGTGCTAACCACTGCTGCACCATGCTGCCCCCTGTCAAACATATTTAAATACATCAATGAGTGCACAGCTCCTATGGACACTTATGCCAGTCTCACAACTTTCGGCAGACAGTATTGACTCATACCACTGTGAGAAAGCAGACAAAGCACCCCATGACTGCCAGTGGGAACCTACCCCTATTCTAACAACCCGAATCCCAGTATTTGAGCCCAGCCTGAGGCAAGGAGAGCTTTCCCATTCAACCACCATTTACTCTTAAATCCCCTTTTCTCTCACTCTATTTCTCTCTCTGTCCCCATTCCTCTCTATTTCTCACTATGTAATTCCTAATTTTCTCCCTCATCTTTTCTTTCAATCCTTCTCTATAATGTTTCTGTCCCTTTGCTCTCCCTGTATTTCTGTTCATCTCTCTCTCTCAGCCTTGCTGGCCACCCCCTAGGCTGATGGAGGCAGACATATGGCAGCAATTTCCATTTGAATGACACCCTCTGGCCGTTCCTGTAAACCTCAGACTGGCGAAATTCACCTCTCGTTCTTAAGCCTGGGGCCCACCCAGTGCCATATGTTAACAAAAGGAGACTTGAATGGCTCAATATCCCAGCATAAGCAGCAAGGGTTAGATGTGATTTTGTATTATTTATATTAAAGGTGACCTCTTTAACCCTGTGGATCCTGGAAGGGTTTCAGATTATAACACTATGGAACCCAAGCCTCCAAACGCTCTCAAGCTTTTATTGGCTTTGTCAGAAATGAGATTTATGCAAGGTACAGCTCGTTTTTCATTAAATTGGGCAGAAGTGCTGATTATTTACACATTCCCCTGTTAATAAGCATTGTTCAGCCAGTAAACAATTATCATTTCAAGTACATTTTTTTTACACACGCACATGACAGAAAAATGAAATCATTTTACAGTCAATATAACACTGATTTCTAGATGGTTCTCAGGCTTTTCCATTCCTCAAAGTACATGGCAACTAATAATTAAGTTCATATTACAGAACTTTCCCTGATGTTTCCCTGGGGACCCTGGTCCAGCACAATTTGCTTTTATACTTTCAGGGTAAGGTTCCCCAAAGTCAAAATCTTGCGTCGTCGTTTGAAAGTTGCCGCTGCGATTTCTACTTTTTAAAATTAGTTTTATCTTTTGGGACTTTCCCCTATGTGCTCAGTGTCATCTGTGAGGGTAGACTGAGCACCCAGCTGGAACGGCAGTTTAATTCTGCAGGATTTGTGTTGTCAGTTTCTTACTGGGTCGCTTTGACCACAGGATCCACAGAATTTAAGAGCACGGAGGTTCTGCTCGAACTGAATAAAACACTAGTTATATCACTGACTGAGTACAGTTCTGGTCACCGCATTGTAGGAAGGATGTGCTTGCACTGGAGAGGGCACAGAGCAGATTTACGAGGGTGTTGCCTGGACTGAAGAATTTTAGTTCTGGGAAAATATTGAGCAAGTCGGATTGTTTACTTTGGAACAAGGGGCGGCTTTAATTGAGGTGTATAAAGTGATGAGAGGTTTAGCGTTGATAAGGCCCGATTTCCCTTAGCAGAGAGGTCAGTTACCAGGGGTCATAGAGTTAAAGTAATTAGCAAAAGTAGGGAATTGAGGAGTAATTTTTTCACCCTAGAGCAGGGGTGGGCAAACTACAGCATGCGGCCCGCCAAAGGTCTTTATGCAGCCCACCAAGATCAAGTCATAAAAAAATAAAAATACATTAAAAATTTTTTTTTTTTTTAAATAAGGTTAATGGGGGGGGGGTGGGGTGGGGTGCTGTTGGGTTACTGGTATAGGGTGGATACGTTGACTTGAGTAGGGTGATCATTGCTCGGCACAACATGTGTTTCATGTGAAGTTTCTACTTTAAAATATTAATTAATAAAAATGAATTGCTTTTTTTTCTTTAAACTGAGTTACTTTGTTTTTCAAATAAATGTGTTTCATGTAGAGTTTCTACTAAATATTAATTAATAAAAATTAATTGCTTTTTTTTTCTTTAAAAATCTTTTATTTCGGCTATTTTAAATATTAATTATTTTACTTAATATACTATGCGGCCCTTTAAAATTGTGAATTTCTGAATGTGGCCCTTGCACGGAAAAGTTTGCCCACCCCTGCCCTAGAGAGTGTTGGGGAGCTGGAACTCACAGTCTAGAAGGGCAGTAGGGGTAGGAAACATCATTGCATTTAAAATGTAGTTGGATACGAAATGACGTGGGAAAATGTGAACGTGTTCACTTTAGCAGCAGGAATGGCGAAGCAGCATATTTGCTAAATGGAGCGAGATTGCAGAATTCGGCTGAACATGGTACATAATCACAAAAGGTTAGGATGCAGGTACAGTAAGTGATTAGGAGGGCAAAGGGAAAGTTGTTGTTTATTACAAGAGGAATAGAATGTAAAAATAGGGATAATTTGCTACAGTTATATAGGATAGTAGTGAGACCACAACTGGAATAATATGTACAGTTTTGGCTTCCTTAGTTAAGAAAGGATATAATTATATGAGAAGCAGTTCAGAGAATGTTTTCTTGACTGGTTTCGGGGTTTGAGTGGAGGGAATGGTATCTAGCGAGGAAAGGTTGGGCAGGTTGTGCCTGTACCCAATGGAGATGAGAAGAATGAGAGGTGATCTTGTTGAACATATAAGATCCTGAGGCGCCTCAACAGGGTGGATGTGGGCAGGATGTTTTCCCTGTGAGAGAGACTAGAACTAGGGGACACAGTTTAAAAATGACGGGTCTCCCATTTGAGATGGAGATGAGAAGAATTATTTTTTCTCAGAGGGCCATCAGTATGTGGAACTCTCTTCAACGCAGAGCGGTGGAGGCAGGGCCAATGAATATTTTTAAGGCCAAGGTAGTTAGATTCTTGACCAACAGGGGGCAGGGTGGGGTGGTGAAAGGTTATCGGGGGTAGGCAGGAAAGTGGAGTGGAAGCTAAAATCAGTCATGATCCTTTCAAATGGTGGAGCAGGCCCACGGGGCCAAATGGTCTACTCCTGCTCATAATGTGTATGTTCATATACTTGAAGCGCCGTAAACTAATAAATTACAGATCAAGAGCTGGAAAGTGGGGTTAAACTGGGAAGATAATTTTCAGCATGATGGGCCGAATGGTTTTCTTCTGTGCGGTAAATGTCTTTGATTGTAGGATTCATTCCAAAATGACAGAATAAATCATGTATAATTCACCCTGAGACATAATTCCCTTACGACTTTTAAAAGAGCAACACCTTCATGAGCAAAAATGTTTGCCATTTGTGTTCTGTTCAGAAGTGCTCAGCATGATGCTGTAAAACTGCGTGGAAGCAGATCACAGCTTCACTCGTTAGGAAAATGATATTCAGCTCTTCGCCATGGTTACACAGAAAAAGACAGAGAGACGTACAGTGTACCTACACTCCCAGGGCTGCTGGGGGCGGAGGGGAGTGGGGGGAGGGGGGGGGGGGTGGGGAGTTATGTCTAATCGTAATGTTCCAACCATCATTCATAGTTTTTCTTATTTTTTTCCATGGAACGTAGGCATCGTTGGCAAGGCCAGTTGGCTCAGCCCTAATTGCCCTTGAAATAAGCGGCTTGATCAGTCATTTCAGAGGACAGTTAAGAGTCAACCAGATTGCTGTGGATCTGGAGTCAGATGTAGGCCAGACCAGGTAGGAATGGCAGATTTCCTATCCTAAAAGACATTGGAGAGCTCGGTTGGTTTTACGACAATCAATGATAGTTTTGTGGTCATCATTACTGAAAGGATATTCCAGATCCTTGTTTTTCCCCAACTGGATTTGATTCCACCAGCTGCCATGGTGGGATTTGAACCCATTTCCCCAGAGGATTAGCCTGGGCCTCTGGATTACTGGTCCAGTCACATTGCCACTGCACCCCCCGTCTTCCCCTAAGAGCCAAGTTTGTGAACGTTGGAGGAGGTGGTGTAGTGGTATTGTCATTAGATTAGTAATCTAGAGACCCAGCGTAATGCTCTGGGGACCTTGGTGTGACTCCCACCACAGCAGATGGTAGAATTCGAATTGAATAAAAAAAGTCAAAGCCTAATGATGACCATTGTCGATTGTTGTATAAAACCCCATCTGGTTCACTAATGCCCTTTAGGGAAGGGAATCTGTCATCCTTACGTGGTCTGGCCGACTCCTGATTCACAGCAATGTGGTTAACTGTTAACTCAGTTAGAGGCAATTAGAGTGCTTATGTTCCATGAATGAATAAAGAAAAATATATGCATTCTGGTGTGTGTCGTGTGTGTGTGTGTATACAAGCTTGTGCTGATATTAAGGTTGCTTACCCTGAAGTTGAGGATTAATCTCCATGTCACTGATATTTGTAAAATTATAACGGTATTGGGAAAGTTTAGCTTTGTTTGTCCTCATTTGCTTGGGCCATTTTTCATTGTTGGTTATAGAAATTTGGAGAAGGGTTCGTTTGACAGTCAAGAATCAGGTAATAAAAGAGTAAGTTTGTATTCCAACAGGCTTAGAAAGGTGGACATGTTGGGTAACCAATGGACAGGAATATGGAGGTGGGGCAATTGGAGGCGAAAGGTCATGTGATGGGACCCCCGGAACCTGGCCAAGCAGAGCTTGACAAATTTAGGTGCCTCCCCCAATTGTCTCGTTTGGAGGCCCGAGCACTGCTTCTTTCACATTGCAGGGCTGCTGCTGAAGATAGGCGCTGGCATCACCAGCTGCACCATGATATAAAGGGGTCGGTCACTATTCCATCCAGCCGCTGGAGACTTTGGGTTGGGAGGTTCATTGTGTGCCTGTGGCGTAGAACTTGGAAAGAAGTGTCCTGCTAGCTCCCCCAGTGGCCTGTTGCATAACTGCAGTGCTTAACAAGGCATTGAGAAAAGTCTCAGCTGGTGAGTTTGTTGCCTCAAAATTAGCCTCAGACCCTAAGGTGAGGGAGGAAAACAAAATCCGCCACAGCCCATACCACTCTCCCCCCCCCCCCCCCCCCCCCCCCCGCCCCCAATGTTATTCTGCTGAACTGGTGCAGGATAAGGGCATGCAGAGCTTTGTGAGTAATACTTACCATGGTTGAATAGAGGCTGCTGATGCTTACTGCCCAAACTGGTGCCTATAAGTTAGGTAAGTTGGGAGAGACAGGAGAGGGCTGCTGGCTGTGGTGGGAGTCTACCCCACAGCAGCTCCAGGATGTAGCATGGGGAGATTGGGAGAACAAGCAAACATCATGTTGTCGTCGTCCCCCACCACTGGCCCCTGCAGAATTACACTTGGCCAGAGGGGAAATTGGAAAGGTTGAACAGCAAGCAGGTTTTCAATTTAAATTTAATTATGCTTAAATTTGTACCTGATAAGATCTTGTGTATCTGACAGCACAAGCTGTATAAAGACTGATAAGGACTATCTTAGCCTGGCTGATATCGATCATGGGGTCCCCTGATACTGATCAGGCTGTTAAATTAAGTGCTACACACATGTTGATCATAGCACCCTGAAGGGACTCGTCCGTAACTGTGACAGACTATCTCAAGTGGATTTGCAAATTAAATTCAGGAAGGGCTCTTTTATCAGTTCAATTTCTCATATTTTTCTCTCTGTAGAAAATATTTTTGCGGTGTTTTCACTGGGATTTCAGCCATGTGCCATGGTGGGAGTGCAACATTTGATACTCTCCACACTTGAGCTGTGAAAATGCCCAGCAGTACAGTAACGACTGCTGCATTTCTAAGCTGAGCGCATGAACCATGTGAAGTACAAGTACAGGTCTGGCACTAGTGGGTATAGGTTTTACCCTGATGGGTACAAGTCTGGTACTAGTGGGTATAGGTTTTACCCTGATGGGTACAGGCCTGGCACTAATGGGTATAGGTCGTACTCTGATAGGTGCAGGTCTGGCATTGGTGGATACAGGTCTGGTACTGGTGGGTACAAGTCTGGTGCTAGTGGGTACAAGTCCGGCACATATTGATGTGGGTTGGACATTAGTGGGTAGAGGTCTGGCACCAGTGGGTGCGGGTTTGGCACTGATTGGTACAGGTTGGACATTAGTGGGCGCGGGTCTGACAATGATGGTAACAGTTCTGATTCGGATGACGTAGGTCTGAAACTAGTGGATAACAGGTCTGGCACTGGTACAGGGAACTAAGCTTGGGGCTCCATTCCTAAGTGTGCTGTGCACTGATCAACTGAGCTGTTGATGGAGTATTTTCGTTCTATTTTACCGAAACATGCATCCCTCCTCAGCGTCTCTGGAAATAAGCCCATAACTCGTTCTTTTCTGTTCAGCCCAAGCCATGGGCTTTTATGGTTGAAGGAATTGCTTCCAGTTGATAAGAATGCACCTTGTTTGTTTCTGAATCAGATAGCCTGAGTGTTAAGGTGGGAGGTTCCACACAGTTGGTATCCTGATTTCTGTGTTATCCCTACTCTAACCCTGGCATCACAAGTCTTCCCTCTTAAAGAATAAGATATGGCCATTTCAATAGCACAGTGGTTAAAGACATACTTTGCTGCAATTTTGAGGCATGCAAAGCAACAGACTCAGTTTTAAATCCCAGTTTGAGTTGAGTAAGCTGATCCTAACAAGAGAAGACAGGGCAGCACACTGGCTCAGTGGGTTAGTCCTGTTGCCTCACGGCGCCGAGGTCCCAGGTTCGATCCTGGCTCTGGGTCACTGTCCTTGTGGAGTTTGCACATTCTCCCTGTGTTTGTGTGGGTTTTGCCCCCACAACCCAAAGATGTGCAGGGCAGGTGGGTTGGCCATGCGAAATTGCACCTTAATCGGAAAAAATGATTTGGATATTCTAAATTTAATTTTTTTTTAAAGAGGATGGGGGAGGAAGAAAATGAGAGGAAAGGTAGAAGTTAACAGTTTCCCATCAGTCTCACTTGTTCTGTTTGCTCATTATCTGCATGTTTGCGCATTCAGGCTCATTCTGTGAGGCAGAATTCTTTCAGGCTGATCTCCTGACCAGATCGTCCTTCCCTCGTAATGGGCCTTTTTCCATTCACTGCTCTGAATGTGGGCGAGTTCTGCAGTGTACATCAAATGCCCCAACTCAGTGTAGGAGATAGTCCTGGCAGGAGCAGGAACAGGCCTCACAAGGCACAATTAGACAACCACAGTGCGGTACTGCCAGTTAATGCTGAGACACACAGGCTGCACTGCCTTGTCTTGTCCTCTGAAAGTAGAGGAAGTGTAGGGACCAGATGATGTGGTGGATGGGCGTGGGGTGGCGGAAGTGGGATATCTGTAATACATATTATGCAAATATGTGTGAATGTTAAACAAGTTTTTAATTTGCCAACATGATGAGTCTGTTGAGGAATCCATCCATTATGTTGTCTATTTATATAGCAGAGACACTGTTTTATATTGTGGGCTGGTATCCATAGCAACATCAGCAGCCATTTTGACTTGAGGTGATGATTCCTCCGACCTCTGTCACTGAAGCAAGCAGAGGGTAGGGGCTTGATTTCTCATTCCAGCTCTGTCTCCGGCCAGTTTTGCAAGTTCACAGCAACAAAAGGTCAATTATATTGCTGTAAGGATCCGCACCACCTTCCCCAGGCTCCCAGGTTTAGTTCTTGGACATGTCCATCCCTTTGTCGCATTTTCTGACCACGTCAATTGGAAAGCCCACAGATTCTACGTTGCCCAATTTGGATTCGCTGCCAGTTAAACAGCCTTGTTTTCTCTATCTCCACTGTTTTTTTGGGGGGGGGGATCATTTTAATCCGACACGCCCCAACATAGATGGGAGGGTAAAATGGGGCAGGGTGGAAAACGCGCCCCCTCCCCATCTCATCTCATCAATTCTCTCATCACACAGGTCAGTTAAAATGTAGCAGGCTGTCTGGATCAGGGGCATGCGCTGTACGCTGTCTGATACCCATGCTTTCAGATGTGCACTAGCAATGGCTGGGGTTCCCTGTTGCTGGAAAATGACCTCCTGCGTTTCTATTGATCAAGGGGACATCATCACAGTTATTTTAACAATTACGACATGGGCATGATATTCCCAAAAGGGAAGAAAGTCCCCTAGTGAGCGTGTATAGTCATGTGTCTCCCAGCACTCGCAGTGACACGCTTTGAATAAGGGGCCTGAATGGGATGTCGACATCGCTGCTAAGGCCAGCGTTTGTTGCCCGTTCTTGCCCTTAAACCGAGTGACTCGCTAGGTCATTTCAGAGGTCAGTTATGAAGCAACCACACTACTGTGGGTCTGGAGTCACATGTAGGCCAGACAGGGTAAGGACAGACAGATTTCTTTCCACAAAGGGCATTCGTAAGCTAGATGGGTTTTTACCACAATCGATGATAGTTTTGTGGTTGCCATTACTGAAACTAGTTTCATTTTTAAATTCCACCAGCAGCTATGGTGGGATTTGAACCCACGTCCCCAGAACATTAGCCCGGGTCTCTGGATTACCAGTCAGATGACAATACCAGTGTCTCAACGCCTCCATGGAGTAATGTAGTAAAATGTCCCAAGGCACTTCATATTAGACAAAATCTAACACTGAGTCAAGGAAGGAGATGTGAGGAATTCTTGGACAGAGGTAAGATTTAAGGAGCATTTGAAAGGAGGACATGAAAGATGGAGAGGATTAGGTGGGGAATTCCAGAGTTGGGCAGCAGATGGCACAAGTGCCAATGGTTAGCCTTTTGGAGGAATGCAGCGTTCTCAGAAGGTTGAGGGGCTGAGGAGGTTACAGATGGCGTTATGTGTGTTAGGAATATGAGGATTAGTATTTTATCATCATGGAGTTAGTGTACCTGGAGCCAATGAATGTCGGTGAGCACTGGGATGATGGGTGAATGGGATTTGGTGCCAGTTAAAATAGAGTTTTGGATGGGCTCAAGTTTTTGTAAAATGGAAACTGAGAAGCCGGACTGGAGAACAATGGAAATTGTGAGTCTGGAAGTAATAAAGCCAGGAATAAGTGTTGTATGATATAATAATCTTTATTGTCACAAGTAGGCTTACATTAATACAGCAATGAAGTTACTGTGAAAAACCCCTAGCCGCCACATTCCAGTGCCTGCTCGGGTACACGGAGGGAGAATTTAGAATGTCCAATTCACCTAACAAGCACGTCTTTCGGGACTTGTGAGAGGACACCGGAGCACCCGGAGGAAACCCACACAGACACAGGGAAAAAGTGCAGACTCTGCACAGACAGTTACCCAAGCCGGGAATCAAATCTGGAACTCTGGATCTGTGAAGCAACAGTGCTAACTACTGTGCTACCATGCCGCCATAGTAGCTAATGGGCTAAAGCAGGGGCTGAGATGAGTGATGTTATGGAGGTGGAAGTGAGTGAGGGTTGGTTCAATCCTCCTTGGTTACTGTTTCATGATTTAGTCTTGGCAATTCTGGCTATCGTAGATGATCTCAGAAACAGATAAGGGAAAGATAATTTACACTTTCACTCTATTATCCAGCAACCTCTGTAGTATCCAAGCTTGTATACTTACTATATATAGCTCATTACCTTGGCACCCAGTAAAATGATGGACAACTGAGTGAGGAGGCAAAGGAGAAACCCAGTGACTGTTGGTGCCTTATGCATGAAGTGCAATTCTGTGTATTGCTTGAAAAAAAGACATGCTATTGAAGCTTTTTATTTTGCACTCATCATGACAGATGTAAGGATGCCAAATTTCAAAGGGAACAACAATTTATAGTGCAAGAGAAAATCAGTGTTGATTGGCACAGGCATGTCCCAGGCATTGCGCTTTTCTGAATTAGGCAGAAGCCTGGGGTCAGTAGTTCCCTGATGCATTATCCATGGCAATGCTTCGACCAATCAGAGTCACCTGACCAACCAATCAGCATCCTTTCTCATAAATAATTACTCCTATTTAACATTTACATAATGTGGAGATGCCGGCGTTGGACTGGGGTGAGCACAGTATGAAGTCTTACAACACCAGGTTAAAGTCCAACAGGTTTGTTTCAACCACTAGCTTTCGGAGCATTGCATTCACCTGAGGAAGGAGCTGCGCTCCGAAAGCTAGTGTTTGAAACAAACATGTTGGACTTTAACCTGGTGTTGTAAGACTTCTTACTGTGAACATTTACATAAGAACATAAAAAGCTGGAGCAGGAGACAGCAATTCAGTCACTCGAACCCGCAGTTAAATACAATCATGGCTGATTTCATCTTGCTCTCCATTACCCTTCATCCCGCTACTAATTCGAAACCTACCTATCTCCTCCTTCAATTTGTTTAGTCTTCTGGCATCCACTGCACTTTGGGTGGACAATTCCACAGATTCACGATCCTTTGAGTAAAGCTATTCCTCCTCATTTCTGTTTTAAATCTGCCACTCCTTAGTCTAAATCTATGGACTCTTGTTCTAGAATGTCCAACAAGGGGAAACATCCACTCCATATCTACCCAGTCAATCCCCTTTAGCATTGTATATATCTCAATTAGATCCCCTCCCATTCTTCTAAACTGCTCAATCTCTCTTCATAGGACAAATACATTTGTTATTCTTGTGTCTATCCTGATGAATGCAAGATGAAATGCTTTGACAACATGTCTCTTTTTACAGCAATACTCATGTTCTGTATTACTGTGGGCAGCACGGTGGCGCAGTGGTTAGCACTGCTGCCTCACGGCATTGATGTCCCAGGTTCGATCCTGGCTCTGGGTCACTGTCCATGTGGAGTTTATACATTCTCCCCGTGTTTGCGTGGGTTTCGCCCCCACAACCCAAAGATGTGCAGGCTAGGTGGATTGGCCACGCTAAATTGCCCTGTAATTGGAAAAAATTAATTGGGTACTCTAAATTTTTTTAAATGTTCTGTATTACTAAGTGATGATAATTCTATACATTTACAACAATTGGTGAATGTTTCCTAAATTAGAAAAGAGTGAAAGAAACATGCGATCTATTGTTAGATTTTCACATACTTATAAAGAGCAAACAAATACTTAACTGTAAAATATGTTTGCATATAATGCCCTACTCTGCTAGGTTTAACTAAGAGTTTAACTCGTATACATGTGAAATTTGGAGGAAAGGTGCTTTAAGTACATACCTTTTGCTGCCTGCATATATCTCCTTCTATCTCCGTGCCCTATTGTACTGGTCTCGGTAATTGGAATATCTACAATTCCAGCTATCCACGAAAGCCAAGTGATAATTACAGACTGCCTGGTCCCTTTCAAAACTCAACTGATGCTTTTAAAAGACAAAATTAGGATGAGGATCAGCTTAGTGTGCTTTGGGAAGCTTTCGAGCATGTTATTTTAACGCCTTCTAAAGTTTCTACAGTCGTGTAATCATTGCAGTTGTAGGATATGCCTTCAGCTTATAGTTAGCACTTTGTGTAAAGATATCTCGCCCAAGCCAATGCCGTTTACCATCAACGTCCAATTGATACATTTTGCATGAGATTTTTCTGTGTATTCTCAGCTTTAAGGTAAGAATTAAATACGAAAAGGAATATAAAAGAATAAAGAATAAAAAGAAGCAGAAGAATAAAAGAATATATTTATAACATAAAGGCTACTCATTGACATGTTTCATGGAATAAAGGACAGATACTTTAGCATTCAATCCCCAAAGCACCGGTAAAAATGAAGATCAGCATTTAATATAGATGAAATTTCTAAATCTGTGGACCTGCTGTTATCTCCCGCTGGGTATTCACAACATTACTGTTAGAAAGCAGCAAATCTCTGATTCAAAATGAACAATATCATAGGAGACCCACAGCACGTTGGTACATATTAAACCAGGAATATTATTAGTCCTAATTATTTTATTAAAATTAGCCCAGTATGGCCAGAGAACATAAATTTAAATTTGTGAAAAGTAAATATAGAACTAATAATTAGGATAAATGATTTCACTCAGTGTTTTGCCCCGATATTAACCTAACCCTCTCCCAACACAAGTGGAAATCATTTGGGTCGTGAGCTTACACGCCACTGATTTCAACAAGCAGGGTGTGAATCAGGTGTGTGTCCCTCCCACACCTTTTGTTTTATAAATATTTTTATTCTCCATTTTCACATTTTCTTCAGAATTTACACCCCACCAATAAACAGTAAACGGTAACGAATACAATGTCAATCCCCTTAACAACAACGATCCCATCCTCCCACCATCCCCCAAACAACGGCCCGCATGACAATATAAGCATCAAATAAAACAAAACCTCCCAAGGAGAAAAAAAGAAAAGGGAATCAGGAATCGCTTATGGTCACCATTGACATATACAGTCCACCCCCCAATCTCCCCCTCCTAATATTATAAGACCATAAGACATAGGAGTGGAAGTAAGGCCATTCGGCCCATCGAGTCCACTCCGCCATTCAATCATGGCTGATGGGCATTTCAACTCCACCTACCAGCATTCTCCCCGTAGCCCTTAATTCCTCGCGACATCAAGAATTTATCTATCTCTGCCTTGAAGCCATTTAGCGTCCCGGCCTCCACTGCACTCCGCGGCAATGAATTCCACAGGCCCACCACTCTCTGGCTGAAGAAATGTCTCCGCATTTCTGTTCTGAATTTACCCCCTCTAATTCTAAGGCTGTGCCCACGGGTCCTCGTCTCCTCGCCTAACGGAAACAGTTTCTTTGCGTCCACCCTTTCTAAGCCATGTATTATCTTTCAATGCCATCCAATCCCCGAAAGAGTACCGTGAATGACACCCATGAATTGTACACACCCCCCACACCCCCTCTCAGACTCCTCCCTTCCAAGTCCTCTTGTAAACTCCTCCCCCCAACCTCGGTTCCTTCCCCCAACTTTTCACCCTGGTTAGACTCACCGAAACCTGTTCTACCAGGCTCCAATGGCCGCAGCCCCTCCCCCCACTCACTCCCGTTCATTAGCTGGCTTAAACCGGCCAGCGTGGAGACCCCCGCCTGGGTCTCCTTCCCCCTTGCCCGGTCCTAGGAAAACCAAAAAATCCCCTTTAGCACATAACCCCGCATTCACACCCAAGCCCCAAAGAACCATCATTGCAAATGAAAGTCCCATCTCTTCCCTTGTCCAAATATTTAAAAAAAAAAAAATTTAGAGTACCCAATTCATTTTTCCAATTAAGGGGCAATTTAGCATGGCCAATCCACCTACACTGCACATCTTTGGGTTGTGGGGGCGAAACCCACGCAAACACGGGGAGAATGTATAAACTCCACACGGACAGTGACCCAGAGCCGGGATCGAACCTGGGACCTCGGCGCCGTGAGACTGCAGTGCTACCACTGCGCCAACGTGCTGCCTCCCTTGTCCAAATATATACAGCGTCGACTCATTTAGCACAGACACCAACACGTAGTGAAAAAAATAAAATTACATGAGGCTACATCGGTACACGACCATTTCACATTCAGCCACAGTCCTTCTGCCTTCGCAAACTCCCCCGTTGCTTCCGCCGTCCCAAAATAAAAGTCCTTGGATTTGTAGGTCATCTTCAACTTAGCTGCATATACTATGCCGTACTGCACCTTACTGATGTACAGTGCCTTCTTCACCTGGCTGAAGGCTGCCCACCTCCTCGTCAGCTCCACCGTAAAGTCCTGATATATGCGTATACCAGCTCCAGCCCACTGCACCACCCGTTTCTGCTTTGCCCAGCACAAGACTTTCTCCTTCACGCTATACCTACGGAAACACAGAGTTACTACACTTGGCGGCTCACTCGCCTTTGGTATAGGCCTCCATGATCGATGAGCCCGATCCAGTTCATATTGGGAAGGATTGTCCCCCTCCCCCAATAGCTTCGCCAACATCGTGGCAAAATACTCCGTCTGCCTCGGGCCTTCCACCCCTTCGGGCAGACCCACAATCCTCAGATTCTGTCACCTGGATCTGTTTTCCAGGTCTTCCATTTTGGCTCACAGACCCTTGTTGGTCTCCATCACCCTCCGCAACTCCTTCCTCATCGAGGTAAGTCGATCGCTGTGCTGCGATAATGCCTCTTCCACTTCCTTCAGCACCTCACCTTGCTCCCATACCTCCGCTACTGCGCTCAATACCACCGACCTCACCGGGGCAATTGCCTCCTCCACCAGCACTTTCAATACCACCCCATCTCCTTCTTCATCGCTTCCATGTGTTTTGTGAACTGTTTTTTCAAGTTCCACCTCCATCACCTGGGTCATTTCTTCTGCTGTGAGCGATGCGGCGTCCCCTGGTGCTCCAGCCTCTGCTTTCCTGCGCTGACTTTTTCACTCCACGGCGGACTTCCGTTAACCCCCTTTTTCATGGCCGTTTTTCTCCCAAACCTGGACATTTCTCCTCCTGTGCCTTCTTACAGCCTTTTCAGCCTCTGTTGCCCCCTGGACCGGCCGTTAAAACTCTGAAATTCCTATTCCTGAGCGGGAGCCCTCGAATGTGCGGCTGCCTCCTGCCCGCCGTCACCGGAAGTCCTTTCGTGTCCTTCCTACGTCAGTCCAACTGGATGGGTTATGTTAAAATCGGGGCTAGATATTTGGAATAATCTGCCAGAATGATTAATTGAGTCAAGGAGCATTCAAAATGCAGCTAGTTGTTAGGCTAAGTTAGTTAGGATACTTCAGGAGTAAACTTTACTGATTCTTGAATGTTTTCATATTAATTTTTAATTTTGTGTTCTTATCCAATATTTTAAAAATCTCCCCAATCTCTAGCTAGACGGGTAAGCGTGTGCATCTGTCACCCAGCCAGGTAACGGAGTCCCTATTATTCAAAGGTTATTAGGTCTCCTCACTGTCAAATTCTTCCAATTTAAACAGCAAACCAGAATCAGAGTAGACGTTAATAACTGGGCATGTGCAAGGCTTGCTGAAGCACAATTGTTCAGAGGTTTGTGATCTTGATTAACTGGTGGTCCTAAAGGTCCTGGAAGGCAGCAAGTAAAGGATATACAGGCAGGCCAAATCCTCTCGCGGTAGGGTTGTTAACCTTCCATGAATAGCCGGGAATATCCTGGAATCGGTATTAATTTTCCATTGGCCAAAGAAAACCTTCCAGGAGATTTTTAAACCACATCAGTGGCAAAGGGAGAAGGCACTGTCAAGGTTGAGTTTTCTTCTCTCGTCTGTGTTTGTTTGATCTGGGCCACCTTTAACGTCGGTGTGCCTTTTTGGTGTTGTTGACTGCATCGTCAGTGCTTGCTGGACATTTAGACATACAAGCATATGAAATAGGAGCAGAAGTAGGCCATTCGGCCCCTCGAACCTGCCCCACCATTTGGTAAGATCATGGCTGCTCTGACTGTGTTTCGCATTCCACATTCGCGTACACCCCTGATAAACTTTGGTTCCCTTGCCTAACAGGAAACTATCCACTTTCGCCTTAAAAATATTCAGTGACAGGGCAGCACGGTGGCGCAGTGGTTAGCACTGCTGCCTCAAGGCGCCGAGGTCCCAGGTTCGAATCCCGACTCTGGGTCACCGTCCGTGTGGAGTTTGCACATTCTCCCTGTGTCTGCGTGGGTTTCGCCCCCACAACCCAAAGATGTGCGGGGTAGGTGGATTGGCCATGCTTCTTATTTTGAAAAAAATGAATTGGGTACTCTAAATTTATTAAAAAGAAATATTCAGTGGCACCACTTCCAAGACCTTCTGAGGCAGAGTTCCAAAGTCCCATAACCCTCTGAGAAAAATATTTCTCTTCAATTCTGTCCTATAAGGGCGACCCCTAATTTTAAAAGCATGCCCAATCCAGCTGCCTGCTGATTAGACGCAGCCGCTTCGCTGGAAAGTGCAACTTTGTCCTACTGCGGCTCTGATTGGTTACAACAGCTCTGACCTGAACCTTTAAATGATCCAGGGGTCGTCAGAGCTGGAGCTGGGAATTTAAGAATTCTTCTTAAGCCCTCCTTTAGGGTGGGAGCCAATTGCCAGAATATCGTGCACGTCTCATCTTACCTTCTTTAGGCAGGGAGATGCTTCAGACAGAGATGATCCGTTGGCAATCAGTTGATGTTTTCAAACGCTCCCAGACCTGCTCTCGCTACACTGCTGGCTTTCTGTGACATAACGTCCGCTGAGGTTTCCTGGAATATGTCCAGCCAGAGTTGGTCACCCTATCACGAGGCCCAGGGTCCAGGCCCATGCAGGACCAAGTAATCATACCTGGCCCAACTGTCACTAGCACCTGAGGTTTATTGGCACTGATCCAAGAGCATCTAATGCCCACGCAGAGCTAATACTTGCTGTCAGAGACAAATGTGTGAAATGAGGGAGATACCTGTTAATTTACAGAAAGGAAATATCTCCAGATCGCCCTCATCATCTCCTCCCGCTTATTCTCTAAAGAATGTATTCAAAAATAAAGTAACCTGTTTCGATAAAACACTTTTATGAATCTACGTCTATTGCACATTGTGTTCAGGGCAGGAAGTCAGCCAAGCCACATCAGACCAGGAGAATACAGAGTTAATTGCTTTACAACTGCATTGTAAAACACTTTTAATACTCTTGTCAGTACATTTTAATGTGCATTCTATCAACAGAGTATTAGGGCAGTGACACGTTTATTGCGAGTTTGAGAAAGCCCTGTTTACTGAAAGTTGGCAATGAAGTGCTGCTGAAGAATATCACCTGATAGCTGATGGCATTTTTACTGTGCTTTATTGCAGCTAATCACCCCACATGCAATTAGGGTGCAGACCCCTCCCCGGCACATTCCTGGCGTGGTGGAAGTCACACTGTCCTACAAGTCGAAACAGTTTTGTAAAGGGACTCCCGGTCGATTCATCTACACAGGTAAGCCAGCCCATAACCATGGGGTTTTGTTTTTTGGGAGTTTATTGGTGGTGTGGAGTGGCTGGTGGTCCTTTACTCTTTGCTCCTTTGTAGTATTTGTAACCACTGTTGCTTGGTTGGTTCTTCCCAATGCACCTGCTCAGAGTTCGCTGTCACATTGAACGTTCCATTTGATTGTTCTGCCAGTGGCTCTGTTGGTAAATGCACTGGCTGCTGTGGAACGGAGGGTTGCGGAGCTCTCGGGGGTCCTTGGTTTAATCCCCAATTGATCTGCACTCTATGTCAGTCCGAGTCACAGATGTGTTTCCTTCCTGTGACGTCTTGCATTCTGCACCTCTGTCCTTCCCCCTCTCATCCTGGATCACTACTGCAGGAATACATGTACGTGTGTGTCGAAAATAGACAGAGATGGAATTAGGCTTGATTGCATTGATGCCCCCATGATCAAAAATAGCCTGCCAAGACTCATTATCTGGGATCATGTCTGCTTGTGGAGAGGTGCTGGGAATACAGGAGTGAAGGAGAAGGAAGTACTTAGAGTTAGCCGTGCGTTAGCAGAGTTAGGAGGTTGTGGGGACCAGCTGAAAATAAAGGGAAGTTGCAGCATTGACACAGTGTGGGTTGGTTTCTCCGTGGTGTGCAGGCTTGCCCATTTCAACAATACAATGACTTGTGTGAACTATGCCAGTGTCTGGATGCAGCCGTGCAGACATTTGCCCACATCTTCACTCCAAACTCCACATGGAAATAATTATGTTCCTGGGATCCTGCAGAATTCTTTGTGCGTATATTCAAGAGACCACCCCTAGTCCTCAGAAGCATACGATTGAATGTAACTCTCTGAAGGTCATTGAGGACATTAAGCCTCCTAAAAACCTAGCTGAATTGTTACTGGGCAGCCCATAGGTTCCCCCCATTGACTCCGTGGGTCAGACTGCCATGTCATGTGAATCCGAACCATGCCGATTAGGTTGGTACTCAGCTAGACTCCCAGTATGCCCTTTGTATGCTGTTGGCAGTGAAGGTACCACAGTTGCCCTGGGTGCACCTGGGTTAGGGATGAGCAGCAATTCCTTACCATCATGGCTCCCATTGGGAATCACAGGTATAAACAGGAGATCAGTAGCTGCCTCAACTAAGAAAACGTCCTGAACCAGACCTGGGAGGCACGATTCTCTGATTGCGGGACGGAGTGTCCGCGCCATCGTGAACGCTGTCAAATTTCACGACGGCGCAAAACTGGCGTGGGCACTAGCGATTCTGTCTCCCACAGGGGGCCAGCACGGCGCTGGAGCGGTTCATGCCGCTCCAGCCTCACTTCCTGCCGCGCACTGGGGGCGGCGCCAACCTGCGCATGTGCAGTGGCGATGCGCCAACCCGCGCATGCGCGGTGGCATTACGGAACGCGCCGGCCCCGACACACCATGGCGCATGGATTCTGGGGCCGGACGCGCAACAAAGGGGGGGAGAGGCCGGCCCGCCGATTGGAGGGCCCCGATCGCAGGCCAGACCCCATTGGAAGCCCCCCCCCCGGGGACAGAGCCCACCCCCCGGGGACGGAGCTCCCCTACCCCCAGACAGGTCACCCCCCCACCTTCGTGCTGAATTCCCGCCGGCGGCGACCAGGTGTGGACGGCGCCGGCGGGACTCTGCTTTTTCTGCGTGGCCGCTCAGCCCATCTGGGCCGGAGAACCGGCAGCCCGGCCTTGTACAGCGGTCCGCGACTCACGCTGCGCCAAACGCGCCGACGGAAATGGCGCCGAATCTCCGCACCTCGGAGAATCGCGCGCTGGCGGCGTGGCACGGTTGCGCCGCTTCTCCGGCCCGGCGCAGGGCTGTGAGATTCGCGCCCGGGAGTTCAGACTCAATCAGTTATTTACTTGTGAAGAGACATCATTGTCAAGGTTATCCTGGCCTCAACAAGCAGGGGCTGTGGCTAGTGATCGGGATTGGTAAATCAGGGCTGCAAGGTGGCACAGTGGTTAGCACAGCTGCCTACGGCGCTGAAGACCTGGGTTCGAATCCCAGCCCTAGGTCATTGTCCGTGTGGAGTTTGCACATTCTCACCGTGTTTGCGTGGGTTTCGCCCCCACAACCCAAAAAAGATGTGCTTGTTAGGTGGATTGGTCACGCTAAATTGCCCCTTAATTGGAAAAAAATAATTGGGTACTCTAAATTTAGATTTTAAAAAGGGATTGCTAAACCTCCCTCATGCAAGAGACACTGGCATGTTTACTGCCATGGGCACCTCTCCAGCTGAGATCAGCTAACTTAACAGACAGGTTAACAGTTCCCTTCATCAGTAGCCTGGGCTGGATTAGATCTGGTGACGATTACTTTATAACCTGACTCTCTTCCCCCTTCAAGGTGTTTTTACCAGCATCGTGGTACCAAGTCGCACCAAAGTAAATAGCTCTTCCAAAGAGCTGGCACAGATGTGGTGGGCCGAATTGTCTTTATCTGTGCTGTAAGATTCTATGATTCAAACACTAACTCCTGTTTTATGAGTTTGGCACTTGTAGTCAATGCCAGGGCCAAATATATGCTCACTGCTTTTTGGCAGTGAAGACCCACTTTTGGCTGTTACATCAACCCATCAACCCTGTCCCCCCAATGGCCTTCTAAGCACACAGCCTGTTGGGTACTTGAGTATGCTTCTGCCAAGACCTTAGTTGAACAACAGTACAAGTACATAGAAGATTTAATGATACAAATACATACATTCGGAGACTTAAAACACATGGACACACATGCACATGCATCCATACGTATGGTTACACATATATGTGTATACACACAAGAGACACAACAACACACACTGGCATGCGCACATTGCTCTCACATGTGGAAAACATGTACATATGGGCACACATTCTGGATAGGCAAACACATTAGTGTGAATTACAGTTTCATTTTTCCCCAAGGGCCTGAATGAATATTTAAAACTCTGATTCTCATGAGACTGCCCTTGTGGTGATCATATTTGTAAAGACCCCTTGTGATGGATAGAAACAAGCAATTGAAGAGTTAATTCAATGGAACATAAAACCATCACTCTGAATTTTAAGTTTAATAGTGCTAGAATCTCTCATACATGATTACACAAATAAAAAGCCAATTATGGGGATGTAATGAAAGTTTTTGACTAATAGTTCCTTTAATTGTATTGCAGATAGAATTAGGCCTGCCGACAGTACAATTTAAACACTGGCATAAATATAAAACCATTATTTTTATTTACGAGAAACAGAAGCCAGGTTTTGCCATCGCTTTTAAAACAAATAGAGATTACAATTTCCTAATTTGCAAATATCACAACGTCAAACTACATCAGAAGTCATTCAAACAGGCAATGGAGGAGGGAGCACAGTTTGTTCATTGATTGTAGTCTGAGGCAAATGGAGCCATGATGCACATGTTAGAAGACCTGAGTTTTATTGCGAGTAGTACAGGCAGGCACAAAGAAGACCCAGGCCATGACCATGTAGTGAGAGTGGGTGGAAGTGTTCATTCCCTCCCTACTTATTAAGAGCTCCCACCCGAGTGGCTTTTAAAATGTATTTCTACACTGTGATGTTGTACACGTCAAAATGGTGCGCGGGTATTCCTCCAAGGATTGATTCCTCCACTCAGTGTACCAAATGGACATCCCACTCTTGAGTTATACTGCCAGTTGCTCATTGCAATGCCTGCCCAAAGCCATGATGTGGAAGTGTCAGTACAACGGATAGGCTTTTTGGGGGGATTTCTCCCTTTGAGCTATATGCTGTTTTCCTTTTCACTCTCGCTCTCTCTGCATTTCTATGTGAGGCCTGAACCCTTTCCAGTTTGCAAGGAAATGGATTCAATCGGCTGCCACTGTGGTCTGTACTCTTAAAACCTCCACTTGGTGTATCTGGGCAGAGGACCTGGGGGTGGAACATTACTCACGGTCTTCCATTGTGAGGCAAGTAGCTATTGCTGAGTGGACATGTTGAATTGGAGAACTTGCCACATGCAGCTGCATTTTCAAATCCCCAGCATGGCACATCAGAACTTCAGGCAAGTCAGGCTGGCTCTTGAATGGATGTCAGGGTTACAATTCGCACCTCTCTGATATAGTTAATGAGAAACCGAATTCGGTTTCACAGATACACCACCACTTTCCATTCTGGTCTAAAGGACTGTCAACCTGCTCCCCCTAGTGGTGGACCAGGAATTACATTACCTGGCTTGGAACAGAACTATCCAGGTCAGGGAGGCCCCAGTCCCTGTCTATGATGCAATGGTAATGAAAAAAAGGAATTGCATTTATGTAGCACCTTTTGTAATCACAGGAAATCCCAAAATACTTTACAACCAAAGAAGTACTTTGGAAGTGTTGTAATGTAAGAAGCACAGCAACCAATTTGTGCACAGTAAGCTCCCACAACAACAATGTGATAATGAGGGTGGCATGTGGTGCAGTGGATAGCGCTGGGACTGCGGTGCTGAGGACCCGGGTTCGAATCCCAGCCCTGGTCACTGTCCGTGTGGAGTTTGCACATTCTCCCCGTGTCTGCGTGGGTTTCACCCCCACAACCCAAAGATGTGCAGGTTAGGTGGATTGGCCACGTTAAATTGCCCCTTAATTGGAAAACAATAATTGGGTACTCTAAATTTATTAAAAAATGAAAAAACAATGTGATAATGACTGGATAATCTGTTTTTGATCGAGGGATAAACATAGAGGAACAAATAACAGAGAACCCGAGGGTCAGCAACTTTCTGGGAGCAAATTTTTAAATGTTTTTTCTTAAAATTTAGAGTACCCAATTCATTTTTTCTAATTAAGGGGCAATTTAGTGTGGCCAATCCGCCTAGCCTGCACATCTTTGGTTTTGGGGACGAAACCCAAGCAAACAAGGGGGGAATGTGCAAACTCCACATGGACAGTGACCCAGAGCCGGGAACGATTCAGGAAGCAAATTAACGAGTCTGTCTCGGTTCGTAAACGCACTGATACCCCCGAACACAAATCACTTCCAAAGCCGAAGCATGTGGAAAAGAATAGTGGGCGATGCATGCTCAGGCACAAAGACTGGCCAAAGCAGACAGATTCTGGGACAAAACATGTCCTGGGAAGGCATGACCCGCGATAAGAGACAAAGGCCGAATTATGGTACAGTCCTGGATAATCACGGTTCGTCAACCTAGAGAACTCCACCTGAATGAGCAGACAATAACTATAAATCAAAATAATAAAATTTATCAAATGAAGAAATTACCACATCTCATCTGCTGCTTCAGCACAGATCAAGAGATTTGAACTCTTAACCGTCACTGACTCAGAAGTATTAGTGCTACGAACTGAACCACTGGGAGTGGGTGTGAAAGAGCCTCTGACTCAGCATTCTTGAGTTAGGGAGGGGTGGCGAGGAAGGGGTCTAAGTCAAGGTTAAGGATTACTGCTCATGATACAGGCCTCTCTTTGCTAGTTCATCCAGTTGGTTTGGAAATTGGGCGTGGTAAAGACTAGCTGTGATTCCTGCTGTGGTGCGATAGATCACCAAAATGAACTCAGCTGATGCAGAGTGAACCGCCACCTGGCAAAACACTAGAGGCTGCCGGGAAGATAATGCCCCTTTGGAATGGAGGGTCGCAAACTGTGAGTGGAAAAGCTTAAATATAGTAGCCCGGTGGCACTGTGGTTAACACTACTGCCTTGGATGGCAGCACGGTGGCGCAGTGGGTTAGCCCTGATGCCTCACGGCGCCGAGGCCCCAGGTTTGATCCTGGCTCTGTGTCACAGTCTGTGTGGAGTTTGCACATTCTCCCCGTGTCTGTGTGGGTTTCACCCCCACAACCCCAAAAGAAGTGCAGGTTAGGTGGATTGGTCACGCTAAATTGTCCATTAATTGGTTAAAAATAATTGGGTACTCTAAATTTAAAGAAAAACTTTTTAAAAAAACACTACTGCCTTGGGCTACATGGTGGCACAATAATTAGCACCGCTGCCTTGGGCATCACAGTGGCTAGCACTTCTGCCTCACAGCACCAGGGACCCCGGTTCAATTCCAGCCTTGGGTGATTGTCTGTGTGGTGTTGGCATGTTCTCCCCCTGTCTGCATGGGTTTCCTCTGAGTGCTCTGTTGCCTCCCACAGTCTAAAGATGTGTAGGTTAGATGGATTGGCTATGATAAATTGGCCCTTCGTATCCAAAGACACTAAGGTGAGATTATGGGGATAGGACGGGTGTGTGGACCAACGTGGGGTGCTTCTTTGGAGGATCAGTGCAGACACAATGGGCCGAATGGCCTCCTTCTGCACTGCAGGGATTCTATGAACTGAAACAAGCAGTTTAATCTTGACTGGCCAAACGAGGAAACTATGAACTCATCATCCCCCTCAGCAGAATGTCCAAACAATTGAAATTAATGGGAACAATATACCCGGTGGGAACAAGATGCCGTTCTTTTTTCCCCAATTAAGGGGCAATTTAGCGTGGCCAATCCACCTAGCCTGCCCATTGTTGGGTTATGGGGATGAGACCCACACAGACACGAGGAGAATGTGCAAACTCCACACGGACAGTAACCCGGGGCCAGAATCGAACCTGGGTCCTCAGCACCGTGAGGCAGCAGTGCTAACCACTGCGCCACCGTGCCGCCCAAGACTAATCTGCTTGAGTGTGGTTTCATTTCACAATCCTGAAGGAAGACAGTGAGCAAATTGTCAATGTGATTTGCCTTGGTTGATGGTGGTTGCGGGTTATTTTAAGGGTGGGTTTGGGAGAGGAGTGGGTGGGTGGGTTGCACAATGTTATGAAATGGGCATTCCAGTGGGTCATTTTCTCCCTGCTACAACAGGCTGGGTGGATATTGGCAGACTGCCGTGTGTCTACACTGTTGTTGCACCTAATTGAAAACCATAAGCATGACTGTGGAAGAAAAATTTGTTTGTCGTACAATCATTCTAACATCAAATTAAAGAAAATGGTTACAAGCCATTTAGCCAGGGTTTCACACTGAGTTCAAGAAATCCCCAAACAATTTTTGCTCCACTTAATGAAGACAGTCAGCATTTTTGCAAGAAGGAAAATTGAGAAACGCATACTCTGTCTCTGCTCTGCAGGGGAAATAATGCAGTTTAATAGTAAAATCTTTAGCCTCTGAAGGACATGAAGCATAAATCCTGTCGTATTCTCCACCCAGCAGACTGCTGTTTTTTAATTGACTTTATTGGTCCCTTGTAGGTTTTGAATAACAACCCAACTAGCTGTTTAGCAAAGCTATCCAAGGTTTGTGTGTAAGCCATTCATATTTCCCATGTGAACTTGTTTTAACTCCCACATACTTTGTACTGCTTTTTTTTAACAAGCCTCATTATAGTCCTACAGGAAATAGACCAATTGGAAGTTCTGATCCTAACACATTCCATGAAACATTCCAAAAACCTGGAGTTTTTTTTTCTTTGACTCTGCAATGTTCCACAGCGAACATTGTGTTCTGGAACATATTATAAAACCACAGTGGCCATGTGTTTTCTCAGAGGGAATTGACTTCAGTCCTTCAGCTAAAATACTTAAGCATTGCTTGTTCGATTGACCTCATTTGGATGAGGGGGAGAGCAAGCGGAGAAGGGCTGGGTGGGTGGGAAGAATAGGGATGTGGTGTGTGCAGGGGGTTGGGGGGGGGGGGGGGAAACAAGCAAACTGAACTGCAACCTTTTTTATATTGGCTAGAGGGTGGTTCAGTACACAATCAGCCGTGCTTTCCTCTCTTGTACAACCAGTCCTCCGCTCCTCATGGTTGAATGCTTGTGGTTGGGTCTCATTTAGCAGAAATTATATTTAATTGATGAGCCAAAATTTGCCCTGTAACCATCCATCTACCTGTGAGCTGCCACTCAGACTGACCTGAATCACATTCCTCTGAATGTATTTAGTTTTTTAAAATGCACACGTGAAATGCATGAGCTGATCTCAAATAGGGAGCGTGCTGCAGACAAGGTTGCACGCCCTAGCAGTGTCCCTTGGGCAGTTAGAGTTCATAGAATAGAATTCCTACAGGGCAGAAGGAAGCCATTTAGCCCATTGAGTCGGAGCCAAACCTCTGGAAGGGCACCTTACCTCAGCCCACTCCCCCGTTCTATCCCCATAAACCCACCTAACCTACACATTTTTGGACACGAATGGGCAATTTAGTATGGCCAGTCCAACTAACCTGCTCATCTTTGGACTGTGGGAGGAAACCGGAGTGCTCAGAGGAAACCCACGCAGACACAGGGAGAAAGTGCAAAGTGCACATAGTCAGTTGCCTAAAGCCAGAATTGAAACTGGGTCCCTGGTGCTGTGAGGCAGCCGTGCCACCATGCCGCCCCTGTCTGCCATGCCAGCCATAGATAAACATGAGATTGGTAGGAGTATCTCAGTGGATGGCGGGGGTAGTGACCCAGTTGATAGGCCTATTGCAATGCCGTATAGCACGTCAGTGAGGCTGTGGTAGCCAACCCACCCCCTCACCCCACGACCCAACCCCCATTCTGGTACCACCCATTGTCACTGTAGAATTTTACAGGGCATTGATTTTGCTCCATTGACTTGGAACAGAAATGTGTCAATGAGTTGCAGTTGCTCGAAGTAGTGTCACGGAGATTAATTGTTAATTCCTGAAGGCTCCGGGGAGATCCTGGAAGTTTGGCAGCCTGAGCCAGAGGACTAAGGTAGACCTTGAAACCATCTGTCTCCACTGAAATCATCAGATCGGAGCTTTGCCTGATTCTTTGGGATCCACGGGATGTGGGAATCACTGGCAAAACCAACATTTACCGAACAGGGACGGACACAAGGGAGAAGCAGTCCAAAGGTTAGGGAAGAGGGGTCCAGGTGGGTAGAGGTAGTTAGAATGGGAGAAGACCCGTGTGGATTATAAACACATTGTTGGGTGAAATTACCTTTTCTGTGCTATGCATTTTAGTTGTATTTTCCAGCCCTGACAGGATTGTCCAGTTCCACTGAAAGTCAACAGAATTTTGGCTGGGCCATGCCGAATCTCCCATGATAGGTCCCAGAACTATGGGTGGGATTCTCCCATCGGGCGGCGAAGTGCCGGCACCGGCGTAAAATTGGGAGTGTTTTACTCCGGCGTCGGCTCCCGTTCTGGACCCCATTCTGTGGCCCACAGGGGTTAGCACGGCGCTGGAGCGGCCTACGATGCTCTAGCTGCTGATCCCGGTCTGAACCCGGTGGCACGGGGTCCGCGCATGCACAGTTGGGCCAGCGCAGTGGCCTTCTTCCCCGCGCCGGCCCTGACACCAAATGGCGTAGGCTACAGGAGCTGGCGCGGATGAAAGGAGGCTGGGGAACAGAGAGGCTGGCCCGCCGATCGGTGGGCCCCAATCGTGGACCAGGCCACTACGGAGGCCGCTCCCGGACCCTTCAAGGCCGAGGTCCCGCCCCCAACCGGCACCACGCCGACCACGCCAGCACCAGTGGCACCGATTCTCCGCTCTGCAGAGGGGTCGATTCTCTGACCTGGCGGGGGGGGGGGGGGGGGGGTTGAAGAATCCCACCACTGGCAGGGCGGGCCATTCCGGCGCCGAGGACTGGCTTGAACCACTCTGGCGTCGGGCCGCCCCTAAGGTGCGGAATCCTCCACATCTTCAGGGGCTAGATCAGCGCCAGAGTGTTTGGCGCCATGCCAGGCAGCGCAGAAGGACTTGGCGCCATGCCAACCAGTGCCGAAGGGCCATCACTGGCAGGCGCGAGTTGGCACATGCGCGGGAGCGCCAGCGTGTGCTGGCATCATCCCAGCGCATACGCAGGCGGGTTCTTCTCCGCACCGGCCATGGCGGAGGTTGACAGCGGTGGGTGCAGAGGGAATAAGTGCCCCCACAGCACAGGCCCGGACGCGGATCGGTGGGCCCGATCGCGGGCCAGGCCACCGTGGGGACACCCCCCCAGGGCCAGATCCCCCCCGCGCCCACCCGAGGACTCTGCAGGCCGCCCGTGGAGCCAGGTCCTGCCGGTAAGGACCTGTTGTGATTTATACCGGCGGGAATCGCCAGGGGCGGTGCCGCTGCCAGCAGCCGCCGACCGGCGCGCCGCAATTCCTGCCCCCGTCGAAATCCTGGCACCGGAGAATTCGGCAGCCGACAGGGGCGGGATTCACGCTGCCTCCGAGCGATTCTCTGACCCGGCAGGGTGTCGGAGAATCCAGCCTCATGGGCGCAATTCTCTGAGCCCCACTCCGGGCCGGAGAATTGCTGCAACTGTGCCACGACGCCCCGACGCCGGTGCACGATTATCCGAGGTGGCCGCGCAGAAATAACTCTGCGCGAAGGGTCGGAGGGCAGCCTGTGGGACAGGGAAAAGCGCTCTTTCACCGGGAGGGGGGCCTCCGATGGGGTCTGGCCCACAACCGGGGCCTACCGATCGGCGGGCCGGCCTCTCCCTCCCCTACTTTGTTGTGCGGCCGGCCCCTGAACCCCCATGCCATGTTGCGTAGGGGCCTGCGCGCTGAAGAAGTCCCCCGTGCATGCGTGGGTTGGCGCGGCCCAACTGCGCATGCGCGGGTTGGCGAGGCGCCCATTTGGTGCCGGGAAGGGAGGCTGGAGTGGCATGAACCGCTCCAGCACCGTGCTGGCCCCCTGTGGGGGACAGAATCGGTCGTCTCCGAGCCCGTTTTGCACCGGCGCTCACGGCGGCGCGAGCACTTAGTCTCCATTTTGGAGAATCACCCCCTCCCCCCCCCCCCCCCCCCATATCTTTCAATATACTGTGTTCTTTTCCTGTCGGGTATCATGCTCCCTGGGTAGTCACATGATCCCCACATGACCTTGTCCAGGTGTCCATTCATAAATGAGACTGTTCAACAAGACTTCACTGCTGATCCCAATCCACCCCTTGTCTGACATTTTCCAGAAGTGGTAACTGGATAGCGATCAGGATCCCTGTTTGATTTCCAATCCCAAGCCCAATATTCGTCCTTCCCTCTACTGTGTCAGGTTTGTCATGGTAAGTCACTCTTCTGCTCTCGCTGCTTCAGTAGAGGTTAGCTACCTCCACAGAGATCAGGAACAGAAAGCTCAGATTTCACATATAAAGGCAGAATTAATGTATACATATAAAACATTTGGGAGGCGTGTCAATTTTTACTTTGTGCTGTTGCTCTTGAGCCTATGGAAATGTGAGCCAGAATTTTCACATTTGGGAAAATTTTAACTCGGGAATGAATAGGGTCACTGGGACGCAAATCCCAGCAAAAAAAAAGCAGCCATCATATTCGTTGGCCCAGGGTGGTCACAGATTACCAGCAATATCACTTTGCATTGACTAATAGGCCTGAGCACTCCGCATTAATGCATGCATCCCAGTGTACTACAGCCTGTAATGGGTACCTGTGGAGTTTCTCCTGCGGTCCCTCCATTATCTTTGGCCACTCCTGACAATTTCTTGTCAGTACCTTCACTAGCAACTGTAGGGCTCACTCCTCTGCCCTGCCCCTGACTCTCCAAATGCAATTATTTAACTTTCCTATCAATTAAAGCTGCCAAAAGAACAGAGTCATGGAATCGTGTGGCACCGAAGGAGGCCAATTGTCCCATTGCGTCTGTACTGGCTCGTCAAAGGTTTTATCCATTTAACCCACTCGCCTCATAATCCTGGAAATGTTCCCTTGTCATGTGTATGTCCAATCCCCTTTTGAAAGTTACTGTTGAACCTGTCTTTCAAGCATTACACAGAACTCCCCTCATCACTTTGGTTCTTTTCCCAATTACCTTAAATCTGCGTCCTCTGGGGGGGAGCATGGTGGTGTAATAGTTCGCAGTGCTACCTCACGGTGCCGATGTCTCAGGTTTGATCCCGCCTCTGGGTCACTAACCATGTGGAGTTTGCACATTCTCCCCGTGTCTGTGTGGGTTTCGCCCACACAACCCAAAGATGTGCAGAGTAGGTGGACTGGCCATGCTAAATTGCCCCTTAATTGGAAAAATTGAATTGGGTAATCTAAATTAAAAAAACAAATCTGTGTCCTCTGGTTACCGCATCTCCTGCCTGGGGAAACAGTTTCTCCCTATCTACTCGATCAAAACCCCTCAGAATGTTGAATGCTTCCATTAAATTGAATTCATGGGCAGCACGGTAGCACAAGTGGATAGCACTGTGGCTTCACAGCGCCAGAGTCCAAGGTTCAATTTCCTGCTGGGTCACTGTCTGTATGTAGTCTGCACGTTCTCCCGTGTCTGTGTGGGCTTCCTCCGGGTGCTCCGGTTTCCTCCCACAGTCCAAAGACGGGCAGGTTAGGTGAATTGGCCATGATAAATTGCCCTTAGCTACCAAAAAGTTTTGGAGCGGTTATTGGGTTACGAGGATAGGGTGGAAGTGAGGGTTTAAGTGGGTTGGTGCAGACTCGATGGGCCGAATGACCTCTTTCTGCACTGTATGTTCTATGTTCAACCTTCACCCCTCGGATTTCTTCAGCCAGTCAGCACTTTGAGTACCGTCACCTGTGGGGCTATGGACTAAGTGCTGAAAAGTGGGATTCGGCTGGGTGGCTCGTTTTCCGGCCGACGCAGACACGATGGGCCAAGTGGATCTTTCTGTGCCGTAATCTTTCCATGATTCTATGGGTACTTGCATTTAAAGAGCTTAACCCGTAGAAAATGTCAGAGTTTTCAGCAATGGCTGGGGACACTGAACGGGAACCAAGGGACCCGGGAGAAGAGTTGAAAGAAATGAAGCCACAGGTAGTGAAATTACTGGGTAAGAGGTCTTTGATTGTACGAAGGCATTGGGCACACCAAGTCACTTTGGAAGAGGGTTTCAATGAGAAATAATACAATATAACACGAGAGGGCTGTAATATTGGCTTGTGCTGATAGGCAAAAGGGTGGAGTAACGTAAGCTCTCCCAACTGGCTCGGTTCTTGATTATGCTACCCAGTCATAGTGACCAGGAAGATACTTGTTTGACTGATATGTCACATTAGCTGATCTCACCGTGGGTACTGGTAGCAATGTTGTGATGAGCCTTTGAGTTCCCTCTGCATGCAGAGAGAAGAATCTGCTGATCCCACTCCTTATTCCAGCCGCTGACTCCTGCTGGAAGGTGAGGACATAAGATGAGGCCAAGATTTTACAGTGCAGAAGGAGGCCATTTGACCTTTTGAGTCTGCACTGGCCCTTAGGAACGAGCACCCCACTTAAACCCATGCCTCCACCCTGTCCCCATAACCCAGCAACCCCATCAATCCTTTTTGTTTTTGGACACTAAGGGTAATTTATCATGGCCAATCCACCTAACCTGCACATCTTTGGACTGTGGGAGGAAACCGGAGCACCTGGAGGAAACCCATGCACACACGGGGAGAACGTGCCGACTCCGCACAGACAATGACCCAAACCGGGAATTGAACCTGGGACCCTGGAGCTGTGAAGCGATTGTGTTAACACTGTGCTACCGTGCTGCAGTGGCAGAAGAGCCAGGAGAGATGCCGGAGGATTGCTGGCATTCGGATTGCATCCCAGATTGAGTCAAGAACCTTCAGGAGAGTGCAGAGGAGAGGGGAAGTGGAAAGAAAAAAAGCTGAATGCCATTGCAGCCATTTATCATAGACTAGTGAAATGAAGTGAAAGTCGCCACAGTCCCAGAGGACCATAGGTTGCTTTCCCCTTTGAGAGCTGACGAGTGGTGATTTAGCCCGAGGGTCGCCACACCTCAGGCAAGGGGCAAGATTGAGAAGGCAGTGCCTTCATGGATAACCTCAGCCGGGACGGGAATTGAACCCTCACTCTTGCCATGGCTCACATAAAAAAACAGCCGTCCAGCCAACTGAGCTAAACTCTCTCTCTCTCTCCCCCCCCCCCCCCCCCCCCCCCCCCCACCCAACCACCACCACTTTCCCTCCCACGGCATCACTCCCGCACTGCACCTGCCATCCCCTCACTCCCCCCACCACCAACACTCCCTGATCTCCCTCTGCAGGACTGTTAGAGCTCACGATCCATTGAGTACGGGAGGGCAGCATGTTAACGTACTTGTCGTAAAGGCTGTTGCACGTGCCTGGGGGAGGGGGGGCAGCTCACACATGCAGTGGAGAAATGTTTTTGAAAAAGTCCATTACAGATGTCTGTGTGGTTAGCCCCGACGCTCTGTTATCTGTATATGCCCTTGCATCTTCTGCATCATGCAACACCAGGCAGCGTAATGATAGTCTTGTGGCTTCCTATAGTGCAAGTTTCCTTCTGATTGTTGCTACTTTTAGTTAGGTAAGAAGTAATTGTAAAAATAGCTGATCTTGAAAGGCTCTATTCTAGCTGCAACTATTATGCTTTACTCTTTGGTGTTTCCGCTACTGTTGTAGCTCAGCCTCTTCCACTTCATTCTTCATCGGATTGATTTTTTAAAAAATGCAGGGAGCAGAAAATGCTGCCCCTCTGCACATTGCAGATTCATTCTTTCTAACCGACCACAAGGTTGGGAACTGTTTATTTTCAATGGATGATCCTTGGCATCAGGATAAGTTCAGGTGCCCTTCACAGGCAAGAAGAAGGAAGGCAAATGGGTTCAATCGAGAATTACCAGTTAAATTACACCACACTTTAGTTTTCAAAACATTGAAGACTGTAACAAAAATGGGAAAACTGAAGGGGAAAAAGGGGCTTGATTTTGAGCCGCTGCTGGGCACTGGGATCAGAGCTGGTCAGGCCTGAAAAATAGGCCTGCCAGCTGGTTTCCCAGCCTTCCATTTCCATCCCATCCCTCAGACCATTTTCCCGGGAGACAGGATGGCTGGGGGAGGGTGGGCAGGGGAATTGCTTGGAGCAGGAGAGCGACCCATCCCCATATGGAAGGTAGTTGATCCAGCTTGTTTACGGGCCACTGAAAGGTTGACTTTGATCTCCCAGCAGTTGGCAGGTGCTAGTTTAGCTATCTGGAGGTGAGTTCACAATAGCAGGTGCTTGGTAGGGAGTGGGGTGGCGGGAGGCAGCACTCCTGTCAGCCTCGACCCTCTCTGCCTCCTGGGTCTAGGAGCAGCCACAGGCTGTCTTGTAGGTGGGTTTTCTCCCCTCCACCTCACACTGCACCAATTCACCCCTCCCCTCACAGAAGTGGCCTGGCCATTTCTTGTTTTAAATACAGAAAAGGACACCATCATGTTTGTGTGGTTAGCCCTGGCACTCTTATCTGTGCATGCTCTTGCATGTGCTGCAGTACACACCACTCTCTCCATTACCTGCCATGACATCTTGCTGCCTTTTAACAAACTGGAAGGCCTTTGATTGACCCTTCGGCTTCAAGAGCCTGCCCACTGTCTTTAATTGGATGGCAAGCCTATCCTCTGGCCAATAATTAGTTGCCCCAGGGAAAATCACAATTAGTGACTGTTTCCCACAGTGTGGGCTTCTGATCCACATTTGGGCCTGACAGCAGGATTCAAGTGCCTTACAGTGGGGTTCAGAAACCTATGGGGAAAATTCCATTCAAGGAGTTGCCATTCTCGAGGGAGTTGGGTCATGTTTTATTTGAAGCCAAAGAAAGAGATTACACCATTGCAGCATTATCACTTTTCGGAATAGACGGGTGCTTGATGGCTTGCGCAGGCACAATAGGCGAAAGGGCATCTTTCTGTGCTGTAAAACTCTATGGCAGGAATTTTCCAGCTGTTGGGATTCTTTGTTCCCACGGGCATCTCACCTGCACCCACAGGTTTCCTGGCAGCATGGGGTGGCTTCAATGGGAAACCACATTGACAAGCGACGGAAGTAGAGACTTCATCCACCAGGGAAGGGTGCACTGCCGAGGAACACGCGAACCAGAGAATCCAGCCATTTGACTCTGGAGCTGTTGTTGTGGTGTCAGAAACAGGCCTGAGGCAAATGACTAAACGGTCTATTTTGCTGGTGAAAAGCGGAAATTATTGGAAATACTCGTCAGATTTGGCAGCATTTGTAAAGAGAAAAACAGGTGACAGTGCTGGTTAATGTCCTTTCAACAGAACTGGGAAAAGTTGGAGATTTTCAGCATCCATATAATTTTCCAGTTCTGAGTAACTGTCATAGACCCAAAACGAAAGGTGGGATTTTCTGGTGTCTCCCACCGCAGGACCAGAAATTCCCATCTGAAGTCAACGGAGCTTTTGGAGGTTTGTTTAATTATCCGTCTGACCCGCGATGATTCCCATGATGCACAGGGCCAGCAAATCAAGGCTGTTATCTCTGTTTCCCTCCCCACAGAGGCTGCCAGACCTGCTGAGCATCCCCAGCATTTTCACTTTTTATTTCAGATCTCTAACTTTAGTGGCGCTTGGTGAGGAAGGACAGAATGTTTCCCAGTACACCTGGAATAACTTTGCTCCTCTTCTTTGAGTGGTTCCTTGGTTGGAATTATTAAAATCCCTTCAACAGCTGAGTTTTTTGAAAAGCAGCCCTCTCTCACCCGCCCGCTGAAGAGCCAGGCTAGGTTAACTCTTGAATCCTACAATGAGACCTGAACCGTAACTTTCACAGAAAGTCACTGTTTTGGTGGCAGTAGAGAAAGAACAGGTGGAATCTGTGGATGTAATTTCATTATGATGAGGTGCTGATTCATAATGTTATACTTTCACTGCAGTCACACGCATGTAATGTACTCTTTTGTGACTAGGTTGCTCTTTGACTCCAATTTTCAGAGAAGAGCACAACCAGTCTGATATGAGTTGCCAAACCCTGCTGATAATATAGCAGCTCAATAAGTAAAAAGGGAATTAGATTGTTGTTTCAGAAAGAGAAATATTAATGAAAGGCTTCTATTTTTATAGTGCCTTTCACAGATATCTCAAAGCGCTTGACAGCTAATGAAGTACTTTCAAAGTGTAGTCACTGGTATAAAGTAGGAAATGCAACAGCCAATCTGTGCTCAGCAATGTGATAATGACAGGATAATGTCTTCTTCTGTGATGTTGGTTATTGAGAGATAGCTATTGGCCAGGACATTACAGAGGAGCCTTCTGCTCTTCTTCAAAATAATGCTGCGGGATCTTTGACATGCATCTGAAAGTGCAGACGGGGCCTCGATTTAACATCTCACCTGAACGATGGCACGCCCCCACCCCTCCACACACACACCACCATGATCAGCAGACCGATATAATTGAGGCTCACATGTGAAGAATATGATTGGGTGAAGAGTTGCAGAACTGTATCCCAGCAGGGGTCAGTACCTAGGAAGAAAAGAGAATTGAAGTGAAAATAATTTTTTACGAAGGCATTTTAACAATTGGTGCCCCTTTAACTCTATATCCCCTTTCAGAGTCATTTATTTTAATATAAACAAAATTTATCTCATAGATTCCTGTGGGAGAGACTTCTGTTAAATGTGTAATGATAAGGGCAATGCTCGTTTTAAGTGTACTTTTTTTCCATGCACAATTAAGCAGCAGATTAATGGGCCAGTTCTCACCTGTTATTGTCCGCATCTGCAGGTCAGGTTAGAACCTCATTATTCATAGACTATACTGCAGTCTCTACGGCAAATTGCCTGCATGTGCTTGTTAGAGGGGTCCCTAAACACGGCTATTGTTGTAAATGCTAAACAGTGTTTTCCTAAGTTAGTGGAATACAAATGGCTCGTTAAAAACATTCCTAACATTTCCTGTGTTATTATAGTAAATGTGAAGCAGCATTTAAAATATAAATCATTGTACGCATATGCTTGTTACAATGTTCTAATCTGTGCCATTATTGTGGCTATTGAGATGTTTCCCTTGAGGGATTAAGTGGTATGGTGGTTTATTACCCTGTCCTTTCACCTCTGGTACCTGGGAGAGAATCCATTCCTCACTGATGGCATGAAACGTGGCATAAGAAGCGATGGCGAGTTGAGGAAATTTGTTTTGTTGCAGCAAATGGTTAGGATGTGGAAGGTGCCGCCAAATGCGGTGGATGCAGATTCAAAAGAGAACTGGAGGATTGAAGAGAAATTGTGTGCGGAGCTATCAGGGAAACGGCAACAGTTCAAGAAGGCGGCTCACTACCACCTCCTCAAGGGTAATTAGGGGTGAGCAAGAAATGCTGGCCTATGGTGGTACGGTGACACAGTGGTTAGCACTGCTACCTCACAGCGCCAGGGACCCGGGTTTGATTCCCGCCTTGGGTGACTGTGTGGGTTTCCTCCGGGTGCTCCGGTTTCCTCCCACAGTCCAAAGATGTGCAGGTTAGGTGGATGGGCCGTGTTAAATTGCCCCTTCGTGTCCAAAAGGTTAGGTGGGGTTACAGGGTTACGGGGCTAGGGTGGGGGCGTGGGCTTAGGTAGGGTATTCCTTCAGAAGGTCAGTGGGGACCTGATGGGCCAAATGGCCTCCTTCTGCGCTGTAGGGATTCGATGATTCGAGTCAGTAATACCCATGAAAGAATATATTTTAAGAAAGATAGGGAAAAGGGAGTAGGTGAGTTGCTCCTGCAGAGTCAGAGCTGAGAAAGACATGATGGGCTGAATGGCCTCATTTTTGTGTTGTTAACATTCTACAATGTTCTCTGTCACTCAGAAAACTTACTCCCATCTTGCATCATGTACGTTAAATTAATTCCTGATATTAATCAACTGACTGTGGGCATCGCCTTGGATATCTTACTGGTGGTAAACTGATGCATGGCAGAAGTTTCAGGACTCATTCAAAAGTAGAAGGCCGCTCGTTTAGAAATAGATTGGCAGCATTTGTGGTACAAGTGCAGAGGGAATTTTAAGCGGAGTGAAGTGAGGGGAGCTGGATAAACTTGGCTTCCTCGTGCAGTGAATCCTGCTGGACAATACACTTATGTATTACAGTGTTGAAAACCGGATCCGAGCCAGCAGCCTTGAGGCTGAGGCATTGACTCCTTCCGAAAGTGTGGTTCCATACCCACTGGTATCTTACTCAAGGGACCATTCACATATGAATCTTGCCTGTAAATGTTCTCAGGATATTCCAGCGCAGATGAACATCACAAACCGACCTGTCCTTACTTAACTCGCACGCATTCTGGCACACATTCTGAGTGCTGATTGGTGGCAGCAGTCACTAGAAGAGTAGGCCATTCAGTCATTTGAAATTGTGCCTCCGTTCAGTTATGCCCAGCATTTCCATTCCCCAGGAGCATTTGTACTCCAGAAGATAGCTGGGGGGGGGGCCCTTGGAAGTCTCCACACAAGGAATGCAGGAATTGCCCAGGATGTTTAAACTTTTGATGGCAATTGCCTTACGCTGGGAATCATCCAATACTCCGATTCAAGTCAGGGTCTTCCGATGGTTCTGACTCACTGAGCAGAATACCTACCCAGGAAAAGTTGGAAAGATTAAAAACACTTCTAATTGCTGGATAATTATGCCGCCTATTCGATCCCTTGACTATCCGCCCACCTCCCGACGACCCTTCAACCCCGCAATGACCTCTCCAGACCTCTGACTACCCCTCCCCATCACTTGACTACCCTCCCGAATCCCAGCTTTTCTCCTGACCCTCCCCTGAGTACATCCTCAGCCCTTGACTACCACCCCCCAATTTTCCACCCAACCCATCCTTCCCCTACCACGACCACCCTAATTCCTCATCTGCTCATCTTAGACTCTTGCCTTCTTTCTGGCTTCTCAAGATGGTTGGGACCTTTAAACTCACCTGCTTTATGGCGGCCAGTGCTGTTAAAAAGGGCCAAAGTGTCACTTCCGCTGACACTGCTGCCCTGCACTGAGGTGTCTCCGGAGCTGGTACGCTGTACACCTCTCACCTGAGTCGGATATCCGGGTTAGAAATGCGTAGCTCCCGACTAGGGGAAATAATAAGGAGCGGAGTGGCAATCTGAATATAATTGTCACTCCTCGGACGCTTTGGCATTATGCTTGATCTGTGTCACAGCTGCATTGCCCACATTGGTTCCATGTCTCTTAATATCCTTACTTGGTCAATATTTATCCTTCAAACAACATCATGAAATCCAGAATATCTAATCGGTATCAAATTGTTGTTTGTGAGAGCTTCCCGTGTGCAGGTTTCAGCAAAATTATGGAAAATGTTGTCGGCAAACGGTGCTAACTCAACAATAACCTGCTCACTAACGCTCAGTTTGGGTTCCGCCAGGGTCAGTCAGCTCCTGACCTCATTATAGCCTTAGTCCAAACATGGACGAAAGAGTTGAACCTCAGAGGTGAGGTGAGAGTGGCCTCTCGAGTTCAAGGCAGCATTGTTTTTTAAATTTAGAGCACCCAATTCATTTTTTCCAATTAAGGGGCAATTTAGCGTGGCCAATCCACCTACCCTGCACATCTTTGGGTTGTGGGGGCGAAACCCACGCAGACACGGGGAGAATGTGCAAACTCCACACGGACAGTGACCCAGAGAAGGATTGAACCTGGGATCTCGGTGCCATGAGGCAGCAGGGCTAACCCACTGTGCCACTGTGCTGCCCCTCAAGGCAGCATTTGACCAATTCTAGCATCAAGGAGTCCTGGCAAAACTGGAGTCAATGGGAATGAGGGGGAAAACTCCGCTGGTTGGAGTCATACCTGACACAAAGGAAGATGGCTGTGGTTGTTGGAAGTCAATCATCTTAGTTCCACAACATGACTGTAGGAGTTCCTCAGGGGAGTGTCCGAGGTCTAACCATCTTCAGTTGCTTCATCAATGACCTTCCCTCCATTATCAGGTCGTAAGTGGGGATGTTCAGTGATGACTGCACCATGTCCAGCACCATTCGCGATTCCTCAGGTACTGAAGCAGTCCATGTCCAAATGTAGCAAGACCTGGACAATATCCAGTCTTGGGCTGACAATTGACAAGTAACATTTGTGCCATCTTTAGCTGCTTCATCAATTACCTTCCTTCCATCATAAAGTCATAATTAGGAAATTTTGTTGATGATTGCAAAATGTTCAACATCGGGTGGGGACGGAGAATCGCCGAGGGGGCTGCGTGAATCCCACCCCCGCTGTCCGCTGAATTCTCCGGCACCGGAGATTCGGGGGGTGGTGGGAATTGCGCCGCGCAGGTCAGCGGCCTCTTGCAGCGGCCCCCCCCCCGGCGATTCTCCAGCCCGTGATCGGCCGAAGTCTCGCTGGTTCTTTGCCAGTCCCACCGGCGTGGATCAGACTAGGTCCCTTACTGGCGGGACCTGGCGACGTGGGCGGGCTGCGGGACCCTAGGGAGGCCACGGGGTGACCTGGCCCCGGGGGGGTGCCCCCACGGTGGCCTGGCCCGCGGGCGGGCCTGTGCCATGGGAGCACTCTTTTTCTATGCGTCGGCTGTGTCAGCCTCCATGCCAGCCGCTGATGCATGCGCGGACTCTCGCTGACTGGCGTGGAAGGCCTTTGGCGCCACTCCGTCCCGCAGGACCCCCTGCCCCGCCGGGTACGGGAGAATCCCGCCCATCATTTGTGACTCCTCAGATACTGAAGCAGTCTGTGCTCATATGCAGCAAGACCTGGACAACATTCAGGCTTGGACTGATAAGTGACAAGGAATATTTGCACCACACAAGTGCCAGGTAATGACCATCTCGAACAAGAGGGAATTAAGCCACCCTCCCTTGACGTTCAATGGCATTACCATCACTGGGGTTATCATTGATTAGAAACAACTGGACTAGCAATATAAATACCGTGGCTACCAGAGCAGGTCAGAGGCTAGGATTTCTACTGGGTGTATCTCCCTCCTGACTCCACAAAGCCTGTCCACCACCTGTAAAACACAAGTCAGGAGTGCGATGGAATATTCTCCACTTGCCTGGTTGAGTGCAACGCCGACAACCCTGAAGAAGCTCGACACTATCCAAGACAAACAGCTTTGATCGGCACCCCATCCACCACCTTCAGCATCCACCCCCTCCACAACTGACACACAGTTGCAGCAGTTTTTACCATCTACAAGATGCACCGCAGCAACTCACCAAGGCTCCATTGACAGCACCTTCCAAACCGATGACCTCTACCATAAAGAAGGACAAGGGCACCAGACACACCAGAGCACCACAACATGCAAGTTCCCCTCCAAGTCACTAACCATCCTGACTTCGAAATATACTGCCGTTCCTTCCCTGTCCCTGGGTCAAAACCCTGCAAATCCCTCATAAACAGCACTGTGGTCCTACCTACACCACATTAGAAGAACAGTACAGCACAGAACAGGCCCTTCGGCCCTCGATGTTGTGCCGAGCAATGGTCACCCTACTTAAACCCACGTAACCCGTATACCCGTAACCCAACAATCCCCCCATTAACCTTACACTACGGGCAATTTAGCATGGCCAATCCACCTAACCCGCACATCTTTGGACTGTGGGAGGAAACCGGAGCACCCGGAGGAAACCCACGCACACACGGGGAGGACGTGCAGACTCCACACAGACAGTGACCCAGCCGGGAATCGAACCTGGGACCCTGGAGCTGTGAAACATTGATGCTAACCACCATGCTACCGTGAGGCCCCCACATGGACTGCAGCGGTCCAAAAAGGCAGTTCACCTGCAACTTCTCAAGAAAAATTAGACATGGGCAACAAATGTTGGCTTAGCCAGTAACACCCACATTCAGTGAAATTATGTGTTAAAAGTTTACTGTTGTGTTTCCTACATTACAACAGTGACTATACCTCAAAAGTATCCACTGGTTGTAAAATACATACTGAGGTTGTGACAAGTGGCATATAAATGCAAGTGTTTGTTTTTTTAACCCATCATCAAATCTGTCAATTTCATAGAACATCGAACAGTACACCACAGAACAGGCCCTTCAGCCCTCGATGTTGTGCCGAGCATTGTCCGAAACCAAGATCAAGCTATCCCACTCCCTGTCATTCTGGTGTGCCTCATGTGCCTATCCAATAACCGCTTGAAAGTTCTTAAAGTGTCCGACTCCACTATCCACAGCAGGCAGTCCATTCCACACCCTAACCACTCCCTGAGTAAGGAACTTACCTCGGACATCCCTCCTATATCTCCCACCCTGAACCGTATAGTTATGCCCCCTTGTAACAGCTACATCCACCTGAGGAAATAGTCTCTGAACGTCCACTCGATCTATCCCCCTCATCATCTTATAAACCTCTACTAAGTTGCCTCTCACCCTCCTCCGCTCCAAAGAGAAAAGCCCTAGCTCCCTCAACCTTTCCTCGTAAAACCAATCCTGCAAACCAGGCAGCATCCTGGTAAATCTCCTTTGCACCCTTTCCAAAGCTTCCACATCCTTCCTATAGTGTGGTGACCGGAACTGCACACAATACTCCAGATGTGGTCTCACCAGGGTCATATACAGTTGCAGCATAACCCCGAGGCTCTGAAACTCAAGCCCCCTATCAATAAACGCGAACACACTATAGGCCTTCTTCACAGCTCTATCCACTTGAGTGGCAACCTTCAGAGATCTGTGGACATGAACCCCAAGATCTCTCTGTTCCTCCACATTCCTCAGAACCCTGCCGTTGACCCTGTAATCCGCATTCAAATATTTTCTACCAAAATGAATCACCTCACACTTATCAAAGTTAAACTCCATCTGCCATTTTCCGGCCCAGCTCTGCATCCTATCAATGTCTCTTTGCAGCCTACAACAGCCCTCCACCTCATCCACTACTCCACCAATCTTGGTGTCATCAGCAAATTTACTGACCCACCCTTCAGCTCCCTCCTCCAAGTCATTGATAAAAATCACAAATAGCAGAGAACCCAGAACTGATCCCTGTGGTACACCGCTGGTAACTGGTCTTCAGTCTGAAAATTTTCCATCCACCACCACCCTCTGTCTTCTATGTAATAGCCAGTTAATTATCCAATTGGCCAAATTTCCCTCTATCCCACACCTCCTTACTTTCTTCATAAGCCGATCATGGGAAACCTTATCAAACGCCTTACTAAAATCCATATATACGAACATCAACTGCTCTACCTCCACCTACACACTTAGTTACCTCCTCAAAGAATTCAATCGAATTTGTGAAGCAAGACTTACCCTTCACGAATCCGTGTTGACTATCCTGGATTAAGCTGCATCTTTCCAAATGGTCATAAATCCTATCCTTCAGGACCTTTTCCATTAACTTGCCGACCACCGAAATAAGATTAACCGGCCTATAATTACCAGGGTCATTCCTATTCCCTTTCTTGAACAGAGGAACAACATTCGCCACTCTCCAGTCCTCTGGCACTATCCCCGTGGACAGTGAGGACCCAAAGATGAAAGCCAAAGGCTCTGCAATTTCATTCCTTGCCTCCCAAAGAATCCTTGGATATATCCCATCTGGCCCAGGGGACTTGTTGACCCTAAGGTTTTTCAAAATTGCTAATACACCCTTCCTCAGAACATCTACCTCCTCCAGCCTACCCGCCTGTATCACACTCTCATTCTCAAAAAACATGGCCCCTCTCCTTGGTGAACACTGAAGAAAAGTATTCATTCAACGCCTCTCCTATTTCTTCTGATTCCATGCACAAGTTCCCATTTCAGTTTTGGAATTTTCAGTTGATCCTCAAGCTTTAACACATTGTTGGGGGAGAGAAGAGCTTTTGAAGAAATGCCTCCTGTCTTCACTCCTGAGCTTTTATTTTAAGGTTATGTCTGTCCCCTTGTTATGGAAACAGTCAAGCCAATTAAAATGCACTGACCATCAGACTGGGTGGTATTAGTCAGTGCTGTGTAATCAGGGATGAAACTGGGACCTTCCTTTTGTAAAAAATAAATTTAGGTTGCCCAATTCATTTTTTTCCAATTAAGGGGCAATTTAGCGTGGCCAATCCACCTACCTTGCACATCTTTGGGTGGTGGGGCGAAACCCACGCAAACATAGGGAGAACGTGCAAACTCCACACGGACAGTGACCCAGAGCCGGGATCAAACCTGGGACCTCAGCGCCGAGAGGCCACAGTGCTAACCACTAGGCCACCATGCTGCCCTGGGACATTCTACTCCGGTGAACCCAAGGCCCCAAGTGGGGGAGCCCCCTTTACTGCAATTTTTAAGTATCTAAAAATACTCAAACTCTTTCTTCTCAAATTTTAAAAGCCGTATCTACTGTAATTATGTATTAAAAAGACCCAGCATGTTCTTTGAATGGTGCAAGAGTTCCCCAATAATTCCGTGGCCGTCTACAGCAAGCCCAGCAGAACATGGGAGTGCTGGCCTGTTTAAAAATGGCAATTTTAATGGGAGGAGTTGAAAACATGCAAATGAAGGTGAATAGGTAAGGGAAAGCAACTGGTAAATAGATTCTGTATGGTGAGAGTGGTTGTTGGATTCCCGATAGGAATTCGAGAGCCAGGGTGTATGACCTGCCGGAGTATGTGCCTTTAACCCCATGGGAGGTGTCTGACCATCTAGAGACTAAAACTGACTTCTTACACTAAAATGTTTCCACCTGCATGCACACGATAACAGAAAATAAGCATAACTTGGACTATCATTTAAGATAACCTCAGCAGGATGTGAAATCATTTATGGCCTGTCTCCCCTATATACTACTTAATCAGATTTCATTCATTTGCTCATTGTTAATTGTCAAAATGCTTACATAGCGGGCAGCACGGTGGCCTAGTGGTTAGCACAACCGCCTCACGGCGCTGAGGTCCCAGGTTCGATCCCGGCTCTGGGTCACTGTCCGTGTGGAGTTTGCACATTCTCCCCGTGTCTGCGTGGGTTTCCCCCCACAACCCAAAAATGTGCAGAGTAGGTGGATTGGCTATGCTAAATTGCCCCTTAATTGGAAAAAATAATTGGGTAATCTAAATTTATATTTAAAAAAAATGCTTACATTATAGACTTTAAAAAAAAAATTTTTTTAGGGTACCCAATTTTTGTTCCAATTAAGGGGCAATTTAGTGTGGCCAATCCACCTAACCTGCACACCTTTGGGTTGTGGGGGTGAATCTCACACAGACACGGGGAGAATGTACACACTCCGCACAGACAGTGACCCAGGGCCGGGATCGTGCCCGGGTCCTCAGCGGCGTTGGAAGCAGTACTAATCACGGCGCACCGTGCTGCCCCACAGTTGACGTTTCTATTACATGTTTTTAAACACAAGCTCCTGGTGTCGTGGAGGTCTGTGAGGAGATCCTAGATGATCCACAAGTCCATAAATTTCTATCCATCTGTCACCAGGGGCGGGATTCTCCCCTACCCGGCGGGGCGGGGGGGGGGTCCTGGCGAGATGGAGTGGCGTGAACCACTTCGGCGTCGGGCCGCCCCAAAGGTGCGGAAGTCTCCGCACCTTTAGGGGCCAAGTCCTAACATTGAGGGGCTAGGCCCGCGCCGGAATGGTTGGCGCCCCGCCGACCAGCAGAAGTCTGCGCATGCGCCGGAGCGTCAGCACCTGCTGACATCATCCCCGCACATGCGTGAAGACCATGGAGAAGGCGGAAGGAAAAGAGTGCCCCCACGGCACAGGTCTGCCCACCAATTGGTGGGCCCCGATCACGGGCCAGGCCACCGTGGGGGAAGCCCCCGGGGCCAGATCGCCCCGCGCCCCCCCCAGGACCCCGGATCCCGCCCGTGCCGCCTGGTCTCGCCGGTAAGGTAGGTGGTTTGATTTACGCCGGCGGGACCGGCATGACAGCGGCGGGACTTCGGCCCATTGCGGGCCGGAGAATCGTCGGGGGGGGGGGGGGGGGCGCTGACAGGCGCGGCGCGATTCCCACCCCCGCCGAATCTCTGGTGCCGGAGACTTCGGGAGATGGCGGGGGTGGTATTGACGCCGGCCCCCGGCGATTCTCCGACCCGGCGGGGGGGGGGTCGAAGAATCCCGCCCCAGGTCTCTGTATTGGGTAAATTATCAGCACATTCAATCTACTGGTGTTGCACAATAACAATAGGAAAATGGTTTTCCTGAAAGTGTGACAATATATACAGATGATCCACGGGATTGTGTTAATATCCACAGGCATGGTGGCACAGTGGTTAGCACTACTGCCTCAGGGCGCCAGGGGACCGGGGTTTCATTCAGCCTTGGGTGTCTGTGTGAAGTTTGCACGCTCTCCCCGTGTCTGCGTTGGTTTCTTCCGGGTGTCAGAGTTTCCTCTCACAGTCCAAAGATGTGCAGGTTTGGGGTACTGGCTACGCTAATGTGCCCCTTACTGTTCAAAGATGTGTGGCTTAGCTGGATTGGTCATGATCAACTCACGAGGTTACAGAAATCGGCAGTGGGTGGATCTAGGTAGTGCCATTTGGAGGGACGGTGCAGACTCGATGGATTGAATGGTCTCCTTCTGCTTGTTCTATGGATACTTCTGGAAGTGTACAATCATTTACAGAGCGATTGCCTGGAATTGTGTCAATATTTACATTGGGTATCTGAGATTGTGCCAATATTTCCAGGGTGCCTCCGGCAGTGCAGCAGCATTTGCAGGAATCCCTGGGTATGTGACAGTATTTATAGGGAATCTCTGAGTGTGTGACAGTATTTATAGGGAATCCCTGAGTGTGTGACAGTATTTATACGGAATCCCTGAGTGTGTGACAGTATTTATAGGGAATCCCTGGGTATGTCACAGTATTTATAGGGAAGCCCTGGGTATGTCACAGTATTTATAGGGAAGCCCTGAGTTGTGACAATATTTATAGGGAATCCCTGACTGTGTGACAGTATTTATAGGTTATCTCTGAGTGTGTGACATTATTTATAGGGGATCCCTGATTGTGTGACAGTATTTATAGGAAATCCCTGTGTGTGACAGTATTTATAGGGAATCCCTGAGTGTGTGACGGTATTTATAGGGAATCCCTGAGTATGTGACAGTATTTATAGGGAATCCCTGAGTGTGTGACAGTATTTATTGGGAATCACTGAGTGTGTGACAGTATTTATCGGGAATCCCTGAGTGTGTGACAGTATTTATACGGAATTCCTGAGTGTGTGACAGTATTTATAGGAAATCCCTGAGCCTGTGACAGTATTTATAGGGAATCCCTGAATTTGTGACAGTATTTACAGGGAATCCCCGAGTGTGTGACAGCCCGGGAGTATGTCTGTATTTTTACAGAATCCCTGAGTTTGTGACAGTATTTATCAGGATTCACTGAGGGTGTGACGGTATTTATTGGGAATGTCTGGGTATGTGACAGTATTTATAGGGAATCCCTGAGTGTGTGACAGTGTTTATAGGGAATCCCTGAGTGTGGGACAGTATTTATAAGGAATCCCTGAGTGTGTGCCAGTTTTTATTGGGAATCCCTGAGTGTGGGACAGTATTTATAGGGAATCCCTGAGTGTGGGACAGTATTTATAAGGAATCCCTGAGTGTTTGCCAGTTTTTATTGGGAATCCCTGAGTGTGGGACAGTATTTATAGGGAATCCCTGAGTGTGGGACAGTATTTATAGGGAATCCCTGAGTGTGTGCCAGTTTTTATTGGGAATCCCTGAGTGTGGGACAGTATTTATAGGGAATCCCTGAGTGTGGGACAGTATTTATAGGGAATCCCTGAGTGTGGGACAGTATTTATGGGGAATCCCTGAGTGTGGGACAGTATTTATTGGGAATCACTGAGTGTGGGACAGTATTTATAGGGAATCCCTGAGTGTGGGACAGTATTTATAGGGAATCCCTGAGTGTGGGACAGTATTTATTGGGAATCACTGAGTGTGGGACAGTATTTATAGGGAATCCCTGAGTGTGTGACAGTACAGTATTTTAGGGAATCCCTGAATGTGTGGCAGTATTTTCTTTTATAAATTTAATGTACCCCAATTCATTTTTTCCAATTAAGGGGCAATTTAGCCTGGTCAATCCACCTACCCTGCACATCTTTGGGTTGTGGGGGCGAAACCCACGTAAACACGGGGAGAATGTGCAAACTCCACATGGACAGTGACCGAGATCTGCAATCGAACCTGGGACCTTGGCGCCGTGAGGCAGCAATGGTAACCACTGCGCCGCCGTGCTGCCCGTGTGGCAGTATTTATAGGGAATCCCTGAGTGTGTGACAGTATTAATAGGGAACCCCTGAGTGTTTGCCTGTATTTGTATTAATAGGGAATCCCTGAATGTGTGACAGTATTTACAGGGAATCCCAGAGTGTTTGACTGTATTTATAGGGAATCCCTGAGTGTGTGACAGTATTTATAGGGAATCCCAGAGTGTTTGGCTGTATTTATAGGGAATCCCTGAGTGTGTGACAGTATTTATAGAGAATCCCAGATTGTTTGGCTGTATTTATAGGGGATCCCTGAGTGTTTGGCTGTATTTATAGGGAATCCCTGTGTGTGACAGTATTTATAGGGAATCCCAGAGTGTTTGGCTGTATTTATAGGGAATCCCTGAGTGTGTGACAGTATTTATAGGGGATCCCTGAGTGTTTGGCTGTATTTATAGGGAAGCCCTGAGTGTTTGGCTGTATTTATAGGGAAGCCCTGAGTGTGTGACAGTATTTCTAGGGAATTCCTGTACCCATCTCTATCTACAAAAACAAATGTTGACATTGAGAAATGTGCCATTGACATTTTCCCACCCACTGTTCTTTCTTGTTAAGATGATGAATACACATGTTTAAATATTCAGCAGTAACTTTGATAAGGGAATTGGATAAATACTTGAAGGGGAACAGTTTGCTGAGTAATGGGATGAAAAGCAGGGGAGTGGGGCTAATTGGATAGCTCCAACAAAGAGCCAGCAGAGGCACAATGGGCTGAATAGCTTCCTCCTGTCTTGTATCATTGTATAATTCGGTGAATCTGTGATAAGTACTACCTCAATGCATCACATTTGTGATCCCCTTTGAAGAACGCAGCCCCTGGTCACATTTCTAGTCAGTTCTGAGGTGTCAACTAAGATAATTTCAGGCGTTGGGAATAGGGGAATGAACTGGATGGACAGAATGGCCTCTCCTTTATCCTTTATTTATTGCTGCCTTTTCAAGATATTTATTTCAGGACGAGTGTCACTGAATCAATGACTCGACTTACTGACCCTTGATTAGCTCCATACCCTGAGTGTGTCACTTCTGAGGATTAATATTCAGAGAAAACCCTGGGTGAATTTTAGCCTTGAGGAAGAATAAAGCATTCTGGACCTTGGGGAAACGTTCGCCATTAGTTTAGTTATAACAGGAGGCCTGGCAAAAGAAATAGTGGTTCAGGGAGGGGATGTGAAGCTATTGAAGGCTGTACGATGAACTGAGGCTGCCAGTGTTGCACAATACTTTGTGATATACTACCACGTGCTCATGGCACATTCAGGGCATAAATGGTTAAAGCAGCGAGTCACTGATCCCTGCAGATGACAAAGGTTTTCACTTTGACCATCAATGTGTGCTGTATCAACTGAACACAGCCAGGAGCAACTGTAGAACTGGTCCAATAGGCTGTGCCGCGTTAACAAGTGGGCAGAATTAGCCAGGTCCTGATTCTGATTGCCACTCCGAAAATAGGGATGATAAAATACTGCTTGTACACAAAGGATAACAGGAGGATTGGGTTTGTTCTCACAATCAATTGGCTGACTGATGCTCACTCTTCAGGCTTGCCTATGAGAAATCAGTGATTTAGGAACAATTTGGGAGGTATCATAAGATACTGGTACCTGGGCGCTCCTTCGTCTCTATGATTCAGTGCAATGCTGGACACTGTATTCACCACCATGGGGTGGCCTGTGTCATAATATACACCAGTATATCATGGTGTAGACACACTGATGGACACACACAGGGACCAATCAACATGTACAAACACCGCAGCCGATCACCAGTTAGAATACACACACTATAAAGGCAGAGGGCACCACGGTTCCCGCTCATTCTGGATGCTGCCTCTCAGTGTGACAAGAACTCATCCAGTCGAGCGCAGACTCACACCACAGAATCAACTGGTTCGGACACGGTCTCTAGTTTAAGTTAGCACCATTTAGACCCACAGTCATCATGTGTTAGTTAGTTAGAAGTAGTTAATAAAATGAGTTGAACCTTCATCAGTGTTGGAAGTGTCTGTTCATCTCTCAAGTCTACACAAGCTAACACTTCAGCCTGTGCCATTTTGTGAATCTTTTTTAAAATAAATTTAAAGTACCCAATTATTTTTTCCAATTAAGGGGCAATTTAGAGTGGCCAACCTACCTATCCTGCACATCTTTGGGTTGTGGGGGCGAAACCCACGCAGACACAGGGAGAATGTGCAAACTCCATACGGACAGTGATCCAGGGCCAGGATTCAAACCCGGGTCCTCAGCGCCTTAGGTAGCAATGCTAACCACTGCGCCACCGTGCTGCCCCATTTTGTGAATCTTAAATGGTAGGCTTTAGGCAAAAGGAGTCACTCTATTTCTACAACTAGTTATCTTAAAGTAATAAAGCTGCAATGCCCCTTAGGTGTCAGCCAGAGCAGCAGTCAAAGGGAGTTGGTTTCCGCCTTCCCGGACTCGTATGGCAGGAAGTTTGGCCAGGCTTCCCACTCCTGACTGCCGCTCCATGTAGAAAGCAGGTAGATTCTTTCAGAGGCATCCCTGCCTGGGTCAACAGTTGTTGCCCTTGAGCTGAGTGGCTTGTTTGGCCATTTAGGGTAGCTAAAAGTCAGCCACATTGCTGCAGGCCTGGAGTCACGTGTAGGCCAGACCAGGCAATGACAGTGGATTTCATTCCCTAAAGCAACATTGGTGAATCAGATGGGTTTTCTATGACAATCAATGATAGTTTCACGATCACCATTACTGAGACTAACTTCCAAATGCAGATTTGTTCATTATATTTAAATTTCACCAACCACCGTGGCGGGATTTGATCCCTTGTCCCCCCAGCATTAGCCCAGGCCTCTGGATTACTAGTCCAGTGACATTACCACCATGCCATTCTCTATTTCTCTCCACCCCCCCACATCTTGAGATGAACATATGGAGTATGGTCGCTTGGCTGAGATACCAAAGGGGTTTTAGAGAACTGGGTCCTTCCCCCTCCCTTCGGAGCTGTATCCCAGCACTAGTTAGCAACCTGAGGAGAGCAGGAAAGAAATATGGAGGGGAAAATGAAGTGACTTGATAACATCCAACGTCTTTAGCGCTGAAACAGTGAGTAATGGGGGAAAGGCATTTGTCTGAATCAGCAGTCTGTGTGACTGATAGGTTAGGAATATAGTGCTGTGAAGGTGGTGAGAGTCACAAGGTTAAAATTCTCCATCTGGAGTCAGAGTTATCCTTGGATCAGCACTGTGTTTACTTTGGAGGTATCTGTACTATTAGCGAGAGAATTAGGGACAGCTGCATGGAATGATACATGCCATTATGGGAAAAGTAACAAGGAGAAAAATCATAAGCTCGAGCAGTTTACATTTTTCAAGGGCCTGTATCAAGGTAGTGGAGTGCTTTATTTATCAGCTTGCCAGTCCTCCAGCCTTCCAATTAGTAATTGTCTTGAGTATTTAGCAAGCGTTGGGTTTGCGTGTAGCTGATTGCCATTAGTCAGACATTAGTCAGTTTCTTGTCCTGAGGGAAGAGTGACCTGGGAAAGGCTTGGAGTCCCCCCCCCCCCCCCCCCGTGTGTGTGTGTGTGTGCCCACCCGTTTTTCCTCACCAGTCAGAGAGTTAATAAAGCAAAGCACAGCCAGGAAATCAATCATTCAAATCCTTGTCAAGGAGAACATATTGACCGCAGCCAAGCAGATAACAGCCAGCGACAACACCTCAATTCATCATGTAGCCATAAGAATGGCCTGCTTTACACTGCATCACCAATAGGTCAGTGCGTTTGCCCAGGGAGGGAACTGATCCATATAGAGCCTAGGTTTAATTGTCTATTGGCTCAGAAGCTTTACCCAGGGGATGGCTGCATGCCATTGAGGGCTTCGACTCTCATGAGGCACTGAGTTAACCGGCCTCAATCCGAATGATGGTGAAAGTGGTACAATTTACCTCAGAGCTTCTGGGGGTTGGGGGAGTGAGGGGGGTGGGGGCTGGGGGGGGGGGGGGGGGGGGGGGGTGTAGGGGATAGAAAACTGACTGAGCTTCCCACTGCTGACCAGCGTCCAGTGCACTGTACATGCCGGAGTAGGTATATCTGGCTTCTGCAGGGATGGGTACATGATTGTGACTGATGTGTTGCAGCCAATGGTCACTTACCTGAGTTATTGGAGGATGCCTGTCACCCGAGGAACTGCCATCCTACCCCAGGGATGATTGCCTGCAAAGGAAAGGGGAAACATTGGTGAGAGAAGATAGAGATAGTAAAAGATTGTTCATTGCTTTTTGTCAGACCTGTGTCGAATAGATGTTTCCAAACCACTGACTGCTAAGGGTTTCTGATTTATTGGTCCCGTTCCAACGCCCAAATTACTTTTTTTTTCTGCTGAAGCCACGGCTGAGCTTGTGCATGTAGATTTTTAATCCCACGTTCAGAAGGTATATTAGGCTGACATAAATGAAGTCAAACCACTAGGATGTGCAGGCTGGATCAGACAGACCAATTCATGTACTTTTTCTTGCATCCTATTCATCATTAATAGATGAAAGGCCGCAAGGAACTGACTGGCAAGTAATCAAGTTCTTCCATATTCACGCACACAAAAAGATTACCCAGCTCAACAGATTCCAGTCAATAGACCATCACTGGGTGAGGAGGGGAATGAAGAGAAGATGAATTTTAAACTCTGCATACAGCATACCAATGTATGAGATGGGCTGCTGTTAAATCTTGCAACCTGATTTTAACCAAATCAGTCCAAATTTAGTCCTCTGGGTTTTGGTTTTCTATAATTTTGAAGAACATTCTGCAACGGCTTCTTTGAGTGTACTTTTTTTCTCTAATTATCCACGTCTTTTGCCTGTCTGCCTGAGACTAACCAACCACTGCTGTAATTTCCATCCCAGTGCTGTACGGTGGCGCAGTGGTTAGCACTGCTGCCTACGGCCTCAGGACCCGGGTTCGATCCCGGCTCTGGGTCACTGTCCATGTGGAGTTTGCACATTCTCGCAGTGTCTGCCTGGGTTTCGTCCCCACAACTCAAAAATGTGCAGGTTAGATGGATTAATTGGAAAAAAATAATTGGGTACTTTAAATTTAAAAAATAAATAAAGTAATCTCCGTCCCGCACCGTCTCACTCCGGTGAAAGACCCAGGGTGCGATTCTCCGAAATGGAGACAAAGTCCCGACGCTGGAGTGAAAACCGGAGTGTTTCACTCCGGCGTCGAAGCCTGCTCCCAGCCCCCTATTCTCCCGCCCCCAGGTGGCTAGGAGCGGTGCCACGTATTTTACACGCGCTGGGCCTTGGCGGCGCGTAAAAAGCGGCGCCGCGTAAATTACGCAGCCGGCGTCGCCTAAATGAAGTCACCCGTGCATGCGCGGTTGCCGTTGTCCCCGAGGCCGCCCCGCAGGAAGATGGCGGATGGATCTTGCGGGGCGGCGGAGGTAAGGAGGTCCTCCTTTAGAGAGGTCGGCCCACCGATTGGTGGGCCCCGATCGCGGACCAGACCCCATCGGAGGACCCCCAGGTGCAGGAACCCCCCTCCCCCCCCCCCCACAGGCCGCCCCCCCCAGCGTTGCCGTGCAGTTCTCGCCGCCTTTTGCAAACGGCGAGCGGTGATTCTCCGAGCGGCCAGCCGTGATTCTCACCGCGCTGGTTTGAGGGTGGTGGGAGAATCGCGTGTGGGTGTCGGGGCGGCGTGGCGGGACTCGTGCGGCGCCCCGGCGATTCTCCCACCCGACGTGGGGGGGGGGGGAGAATTCCACCCCCAAGATTTTGCCCCGCCCCCCATTTTCCACTCCAGTCACTCTGGCTTCCCTAACTGGCAGTGGCAATAATAATCTTTATTGTCACAAGTAGGCTCACATTAACACTGCAATGAAGTTATTGTGAAAAGCTCCTAGTTGCCATATTCTGGCGCCTGTTCGGGTCACAGAGGGAGAATTCATAATGTCCAAATTACCTAACAGCACGTCTTTCAGGACTTGTGGGAGGAAACCGAAGCACCCGGAGGAAACCCATGCAGACACGGGGATAACGTGCAGATTCCACACCGACAGTGCCCAAGCCGGGAATCGAATCTGGGACCCTGGAACTGTGAAGCAACAGTGCTACCCACTGTGTTACCGTGCTGCCCAAACCAGACATTAGGGGCTGTTCAGTGCTGATAGCCCGTGCTCAATTTGAAATAGATCGAAGCAACCACAAACTAATATCAAAAATTGTTCATACATACAATATACATACAACATCTGTTATTGTTCCCCCTGAAATTCACAGCTAAATGGTGGCTGGAACCACAAAAAGGAACAGTGCTCAGGATTCAACTTTTGGCAGGATTGACCAGTCTACACTGTTAATGCAGTAATGAGCCAGGTGAGGTTACTGGAGGCAGTGGTTGGAGCACTGGAATTGACTACTGCAGCACGAGTGAGAGGAGGGGAAACTTCAGATAGGGTCCGACTGACTACTGTTCGCTATCCCTTGCTGGGAAGCCACGTGAGGGCGGGTGGATGGGAGGTGGCTGCCAGGTGAGGAAAGGAACAGGCTCTGTGTGGTCCCACACATGGTTGAATATCAAGCAGATACTCCCTGCCTAAGCTCAGACATGAGGAAGGGCAAATCGGAGGAAAGCTCCTGTCGCATTGCCAGACTTTAGAAAGTTGCATCCTGGCATATGGGCAGGGGAGGCAGGGAGGGGACATTTTTAAAGGGGGAGGGAAAAGTTAAGCAAAATACCCCTGAGGAATATGGAAGGCTTCATGAATTAGGTGGGGTTACTGGGTTACGGGGATAGGGTGGAGGCGTGGGCTTTCCAAGGGCTGGTGCAGACTCGATGGGCTGAATGGCCTCCTTCTGCACTGTAAATTCTGTGATTCTATGATAATTGTATGGCACTTGAGAGGCAGGCCTCGATATTAAAGTCAGGCAGATTTCAAACCAATTGTTTGTTATGGAGCCAAGCTTGTTTGAGGTGCCTTAATTGTATTGAACGTTTACCAGGGGGGCCATTAGGCTCATGGGTCAATCTTTAATATCAGCAGGTTTGCAGTGATAGATGTGCAGCAAGTGACTAAAACAACCTGAGTTTCAGTGGACTCGTAAAAGCCATCCTGACGTCTTAAAAGAGGGTGGAAAAAAATTCCAGCTCGGCCTTATTTGTCCTGTCGGAATTCACAGTTAAAACTAATCACAAAATTTATGGAGAAATTGATAAAAAAAGGTTGTAAAATATTGATCAGGGGAAAATAACACAACTCATCTATAATAAGAAGAAAAATGAAGCAATAATTCAAGCCTTATCGATCAGGCTTGCCTCTTTGTGTATCGATCCAGCGCTTTAGTGTATGAGATCGTACCCGAGATTGGAGCCGAGCAAAACAGCCGACTACTATGGAGCCTCTTTGTACTTCCAGATTCCAGCAGCGCCCATTGCAAAGACTAAAAGTGAGCCAATCCAGTCTGTGTGCCGTTTGTGATGCTCACTGTCTCCAATCGTATTCGAACGATAAATAATAATAAAAAGATTCAAATCCTCAGCGAGTCGAGGCGAATGTGTGCGCCTGTGAGGGGGAGGGCGGGCGGAGGGGGGGGGGGGGGGGGGGGGGCGGGGGGGGGACTCTCTTCTGGAGCTGCCCCGAGGCTGATGTTGCTTCTTGCTGGTCATTACCTTGAAATATGAGCTGGAGGTAGCTGACAGTGTTCTTAGTGGATCAGTGTTCATGAAATTTCTATGAGCATTGATCCGTGTGATTGCGTTGCCCTTCCACGGATCCTTGAGATTGTAATTTCTCTAAAGTTTGACTGAACCCCCCCCCCCCCCCCCCCCCCCCCCCCACCCCTTCGCCCTTGCCTCCCCACATCTTGCTGATAAAAATATGGTCAATTGTCGATCACGGTCAATATACAGCTTGCGCTGGGCACCCACTTCATTGCCAGTGAGTCCTCCTATATGCTGGTGTCCAATTAATGGTTTGCAAACTAACGTCTAATGCTGTGTTGGTTAAAGAAACAGACAGGCACCTCCCTCTGATGGTTCAGCTGCTGAATAGCTTGTCCCCTTTAAAGGTGGTCTATTCAAACCAGTAAGAACTGTGGCGGGTTAGTTTAGATTTTCACAGTAACTTCATTGCAGTGTTAATGTAAGTCTACTTGTGACAATAATAAAGATTATTGTTATTATTAAACTCAATCTGGACAGTGCTGAATCTTTTCAAGTGTGTTGGATTCCCATGGACTTCAACCCCCTTGATCTTCCCTTCCTCCAATAATCCTAAAACCTAAAATTGAAGGCCCGCTAGTTGTGATGAAAAAAAATCTTGTTGCTAGCTCACTTCCGACAATTTGTCATCACTCAGTTTACCCAATATAGTGGGAGCTTGAACGGTTGCACCCTATATGGTAAAAAGACTACCCCCCCCCTCCCCCCAAGGAATGGTTTTACCTGCAATTGGTTTTGATAACCCACCCATTACTGGTGCTTCAATGGCCAAAACCTGGGACCTTGCCTCGACGGGATGCTCAGCAGCAACAACAACTTGTATTTAGATAGTGCCTCAAGGTAAAACATCACAAGGTGTCTCACAGTCTCACGGGCAGCACGGTAGCACAAGTGAATAGCACTGTGGCTTCACAGCTCCAGGGACCAGGGTCCCAGGTTCGATTCCCTGCTGCATCACTGTCTGTGCGGAGTCTGCACACTCTCCCCGTGTCTGTGTGGGTTTCCTCCAGGTGCTCCGGTTTCCTCCCACAGTCCAAAGACGTGGAGCGCGATTCTCCGCCCCCCACGCCGGGTGGGAGAATAGCGGGAGGGCCTCCCGACATTTTTCACGCCCTCCCGCTATTCTCTCCCCCACCCACCTGGGACCTTGCCTCGACGGGATGCTCAGCAGCAACAACAACTTGTATTTAGATAGTGCCTCAAGGTAAAACATCACAAGGTGTCTCACAGTCTCACGGGCAGCACGGTAGCACAAGTGGATAGCACTGTGGCTTCACAGCTCCAGGGACCAGGGTCCCAGGTTCGATTCCCTGCTGCATCACTGTCTGTGCGGAGTCTGCACACTCTCCCCGTGTCTGTGTGGGTTTCCTCCAGGTGCTCCGGTTTCCTCCCACAGTCCAAAGACGTGGAGCGCGATTCTCCGCCCCCCACGCCGGGTGGGAGAATAGCGGGAGGGCCTCCCGACATTTTTCACGCCCTCCCGCTATTCTCTCCCCCACCCACGCCCGACCCACGCCACGAATTGCCGCTCGCCGTTTTTTACGGTGAGCGGCGTTTCTCCGAGGCCAATGGGTTGAGCGGCTGAGCCTTCACGCCCGTTTCACAACGGCAGCAAACACACCTGCGCGCTGCCGTCGTGAAACGGGCGACAGATGCCCGTTTGGGGTATCTAGAGGCCCGATTGGCACGGAGCACCACGACTGTGCTCGGGAGGAGACAGGCCCGCGATCAGTGCCCACCGATCGTCGAGCCAGCGTCCAAAACAGACGCACTCTTTCCCCTCCGCCACCCGGCATGATCAAGCGGCCACATCTTGCTGGGCGGCTGAGGAGAAGGACACCAACTGCGCATGCGCGGGTTGGCGTTGTGCAACCTGCGCATGCGCGGCTAACGTCATCGGCCATGTCAGCCGCCGTGACGCTTGACGTGCGGCCTTGACGACCGTCGTCAAGGCCACGCCGCCGTGACGCACGGGGCCGCGCTCCTAGCTCCGCCCGGGGGGGCGAATCAGCCCCGGAAGTGTCGCAAGGTCATGGCCTGTCCCACGGCAGCCTTTACGATTCTCTGCATTTGCGGAGAATCTCGCCCATGGTGGTTAGGGGGATTGGCCATGCTAAATTGCCCTTAGTGACCAAAAAAAGGTTAGATGGGGTTATTGGGTGACAGGGATAGGGTGGAAGTGAGGGCTTAAGTGGGTTGGTGCCTCCTGCACTGTATGTTCTATCTTTAGGGCAGCATGGTAGCATTGTGGATAGCACCATTGCTTCACAGCTCCAGGGTCCCAGGTTCGTTTCTGGCTTGGGTCACTGTCTGTGTGGAGTCTGCACATCCTCCCCGTGTGTGAGTGGGTTTCCTCCGGGTGCTCCGGTTTCCTCCCACAGTCCAAAGATGTGCAGGTTAGGTGGATTGGCCATGATAAATTGCCCTTAGCGTCAAAAATTGTCCTTAGTGTTGGGTGGGGTTACTGGGTTATGGGGATAGGGTGGAGGTGTTGACCTTGGGTAGGATGTTCTTTCCAAGAGCCAGTGTAGACTCGATGGGCCGAATGGCCTCCTTCTGCACTGTAAATTCTATGAAACGATTAAGGGACAAAACTTGACAGGAGTCAAGCAATTAGCTATTTGGAGTAATGAGAAGCATGCTTTAAGAAGTGTCTCGAGGGAATAAAGGAAGATGGAGAAGTTTAGGGATTATATTCTGGACTTTCTGACCTAGCTGGCTAAAGGAAAGACTCCCAACGGTGCAAAGTGATTAAAACTGGGGACACACAAGAGAGCAGAATTTGAGGAGTTCAGAGATCTCAGCGGATTGAAGGACTGTAGGAGGTTACCGCAATTGGGAGGGGGTGGCGATAATGCAGGATTTGAAAACAATTGAAAGTAACCCCAAGGAGTATTGGTCAAAATTACACATTGAAGACCTCTGCAACCAAATTCAGATTGGCACTGTAGTAAAAGGAAGAACCAAGATCCCGCTAAGGATTTACACAGAGACGTGGATTAATTACATAAATGGGGGCAGGCTGCAGGCTAATTTGAATACTGCCAAATGAAAGACATTATTGAATGAAGGAAGCTGTGACATAAAGACTAAATGAAGAGAGTAGAATTGATGTAGGTGACTCCGAAAGGACCCTGATATTTAGAGCGGGCTTATCTCTAACAATGTCAAAACAATGCGGTTAATTAAGCAGAACAATGGACAACCAAAACTGTGTGAAAACACCAAACAAACCTCACTTTGGCCACATGACTGTACACATGTGCAAGTGGTGGCGAGGAGTGCGGAGGGGAGAAACAAGAAGGTCCCACCAAGTTCGGTACTGTCTGTAAATGTAATAAATTTGTATTGAGTTTTGGTATCAGAGTCATTGGTGTACATTTGGACCAAATCTAGAACTGAGCCCTGGGACATCCTGCTGTGTATTCCCCCCACTCTGACAGCCGCTTTCTTTAGCATGCCCAAAATTTGCTTGGAATCCCTGTTGGTTTGAGCTTAATTAGAAATCTTTCATGTTGACCTTTTAACGCATGCCTTTTGGGAGGCTGAATACACAACATTGTGTGGTTTGCAGCAGTCACTTCCTCAACAAAATCAAGGAGGCTGGTCAGGAAGTGTCTTCCTCTTTAAAGGCACATTGACTGCCGTTTACTGGTTTATAGCTGTGCAGAAAATCCTCAGGTTTATTCCTGATGAGTAATTCTATTCTATTTTAATTATTTTGCACAGAAATTACATTAAGTCTTTGGTTACATGATTGCAAAGGAGGATGGAATATAAACCTATCGGGAGACTTGTTACAACTGCACAGGGCATTGGTGAGACCACATTTAAAGTAATGTGTACAGTTGTTGGTCTCCTTGTGTAAGGGAAGATACATTTGCATTGGAGGCAGAGAGGTTTCCCAAGGTTATGTCCGGGATGAGGAGGTTGCCTTATGAGAAAATGTTGAGCTCACACTTATTGAGGTTTAGCAAAATGGGAGTCGATCTTATTGAAACATTTCAGATACTGAGGGGATTTGGCAGGTTGGATGCGGAGAGGATGTTTCCCCTCAAAGGGAATCTAGAACGAGGAGACACAGTTTCAAAATAAGATGGGGATGAGGTGGAATTTCTTCTCTCGTGGTGGCTAATCTCTGGAGTTCTCTACTCCAGGAAGCAGCGGAGCCTGGGTCATCAAATATATTCAAGGCTGAATTGGACAGATTTTTGATATGCAAGGGAGTTGAGGGTTATGACAGGAGGTAGGAGAGTGGAGTTCAGGCCACAATCGGATCAACACGTATCTTATTAAATGGTCGGGTAGTTTTGAGAGGTTGAATGGCCTGCCCCGTACTTATTTCTTATGCTCACCCTTTTTAAACATGGACACAAAGGTAGTTTAATTCATTTCTGTTGTCACTTCTCTAGTGCCCACTGACTCCCCCATAATGATGGTCAGTGCTGCACCAATCCCCTGGCTCAGCTTAGCAGCACTCTGCCTTAATGACCATTTTACCCTGGAGATTGTTTATTTTCAGCCCTTTCAACTGCAAGTCCTTAATGGCCTGTTCTCATCCTTCACTTTTCTGATGTTCTGGTACTAACCTCGTCTGAGTGGGTAGTACACTCACCTCTGACAGAAAGTTGTGGGTTCAAGCCGGGACATTGAGTGTCTTTAAGACAGAAATTGATAAATTCTTGATTTCTCGAGGAATTAAGGGCTATGTGGAGAGAGCGGGTAAATGGAGTTGAAATCAACCATGATTGAATGGTGGAGTGGACTCGATGGGCCGAATGGCCTTACTTCCGCTCCTATGTCTTATGGTCTTATGGTCTTAAGCCCCATGCTAGACTTGAACCCAGAATCTATGCTGATATTTCAGAGCAGTGCAGAATGAGCTTTGCATTGTCAGGGATACCATCGTTTGGATCATAGAATTTACAGCACTGAGACATGGTAGAACAGGTGGTTAGCACTGTTGCTTCACAGCTCCGGGGTCCCAGGTTCGATTCCCGGCTTGGGTCACTGCCTGTGCGGAGTCTGCACATTCTCCCCATGTCTGTGTGGGTTTCCTCCGGGTGCTCCGGTTTCCTCCCACAGTCCAAAAATGTGCAGGTTAGGTGGATTGGCCATGCTAAATTGCCTATAGTGTTCAAAAAGGTTAGGTGGGGTTACTGGGTTACGGGGATAGGATGAAGGTGTGGGCTTAAGTAGGGTGCTCGTGCCAAGGTGCAGACTTGATGTGCTGAATGGCACTGTAAATTCTATGATTCTAAAGGGCAGCATGGTGGCACAATGGGTTAGCCCTCCTGCCACACGGCGCCGAGGTCCCAGGTTCGATCCCGGCTCTGGGACACTGTCCGTGTGAAGTTTGCACATTCTCCCCATGTTTGCGTGGGTTTCGCTCCCACAACCCAAAGATGTGCAAGGTAGGTGGATTGAACACGCTAAATTGCCCCTTAATTGGAAAAAATGAATTGGGTACTCTAAATTTATTTTTAAAATTCTATGATTCTATGACAGGCCCTTCGGCATAATCTGGTCCAAGCCAACCAAAAAACCCATCTAAGCTAATCCCATTTGCCTGCATTTGTCCCTCCAGTTAGAATCATAGAAAACATCATAGAATCATGAGATGTTAAACTGAGTTGCTGTCTGCTCCCTCAGATGGGGGTAAAAGATAACATGGCACTATTTGAAACAGAAAAGGCGTGTTAAACTGGAGTACTGTGTCCTGTTCTGGGCATCACACTTTAGGAAAGATGCAAAGGCATTCAAGAGAGTGCGGAAAGGATTCACAAGTATTGTTCCAGCGATGAAGAACTTCAGTTCGGTTGATTTTGGGATTGTTTTACTTGGGGAAGCAAAGATTGAGAAGTGTTTTGATCGAAGTATATAAAATCATAAGGGATCTGGACAGAGTAGACAGGGACAATCTGTTATCATTGATGGAAGGATCGAGAACCAGAGGACACAGATTTAAGGGGATTGACAAAAGAAGCAATGGCAACCTGATCAAAAACCTTTTCATGCAGTGAGGAGTGAGAATCTAGGATGCACTGCTCATGGGTGTGGTGAAGGCAGATTCAATCGAGAATTTAGGAGGGAATTGGATTATTGTCTGAGAAGGTAGAAGGTGCAGGGCTTGGGGAAAAAGGCCAAGGAGTGGGGCTTGGTAAATTGTGCCTTTGGAGGGTCAGGGCACATATGATGGGCCTGATGGTCTACTGTTGTGCTGTCACCATGCTGCAATTCTGTGATTCTCCCAATATTCATCCCTCCACCTACATGACTAAATCAGATTATCTGGTCATATCACATTATTGTTCGTGGGGCTTTGTGCAAATTGGGTGGTGCATTTCTTGCTGTGCAACAGAGCCTACACTTGTATCGTAAGTCATTAAGTGCGAGTATGTTCAGGGTCCGATGACAACAGGGATCAGCACTGGGCAGCGGCATTGCTTTGACAGTAATTCAAAGTTGAAACAAAAAGCAAATTTGAAGCATATGAAGGGCCATCCATGAGATAGAGTCAAAAATAAGAGATGTTTCTGGTCTATCCTATTATCAGGGAAAGCGAGTTGCCCTGATGGCAGAACCACAGGTATTTGATCCATGTCTTTGGGTTTCCTCTGGGTGCTCCGGTTTCCTCCTATAATCCAAAGATGTGCAGGTTAGGTGGATTGGCCATGCTAAATTGCCCTTAGTGTCCAAAAAAGGTTAGGTGGGGTTACTGGGTTGCAGGAATGGGGTGGAAGCGTGGACTTAAGTAGGGTGCTCTTTCTAAGGGCTGGTGCAGACTCAATGGGCCGAATAGCCCCCTTCTGCACTGTAAATTCTATGATTCTATGAAATCAGGTGAGTAGGTTTCTTTGGGGTAAAAGGAATACTTAAAAGTGAAGGAATAACATTTGAAAAAGAATATGAATAGCAAAGGCTTGAATCAGATGGGGTAAAGGATCGTTCAGACTACTCTGAGAAGGAAAAGTTTGGTGTCCGAAGCCCATAACTAATTTGACACTCCCCCATGCAGCCAAATTTGTTCAGATGGTATATTTTACTTACTTAAATAATAACAATTAATATTGATGCATGGCAGCCTAGAACAATGTGCAGTTTTGGGACAACTCCAGGTTTTTGGATGGCCGGATTTGGGACATGGCACTTGTAGTCAGCCTCTCGCACTGGAAGCATGGACTCCAGGATTTAATTACATCCAAAAGGAGCCTGTTGCAAAAACAGATAGTGAGCTTCAGCTGAAGAGCTAAGAGCAAATAGTTCAACTTGCAGGCCCATGGTCATAATCTCAACGTAATAATTTTGAGAAAAATGCACAATATTAATGGCACCAACATTCAGTGAACATCCTGTTTCTTACCTTAGTGGCTCTTCATCTCCCGGTGAACTGTTTTTGTTTGTGTTAAATTCGTGCCTCAACCAACGTTATTAACCAAAACCAGATTATCTGGTCATTTTCACATTGTTGTTTGTTGAACTTTACTGTGCTGAAGTTGGCTGCTCCTGCATTACAACAACGACCACACATCAAAATGGTTGTAAAATCTTTCTTTCTATTGCTGGGCAACACCTCAGTTTACGTCCCATTTACGTGTTCTACCAGGCCGACAGTGCAGTGCTCCACTGGTCTCTGACAGTTATATAAACTACAGCCAGTGGCCCAGTACACCAGGTTTAAAGCGCTCCTTCTTTAACTCATTTATGCAAGGCAAAAACAATGAGCCTTTAAATAATATTTATTTCTCTTGCCACTTTCTACCTGTTTTCTCCTCTCGTCTTCTCCTGACTCTGGTGAACAGCCACCAGCAACCCTTGCGAACCTTTCCAATTGGCCATCTTTCATTTGGGTGAGCCTGTCAGACTATTTGACTAAACATTGCCCTCGTCTCATGGAAATTTGGCAGATTTGTCTCTTGCAGCCAGTGATAAGGCCAGTTTTGACACTTTAGCATTCAAGTAAGCCAAGATTAGCTGACCCAGCACAGCTGATGGATTGAACCATGAACCTTCTGAAAATGAAAATGAAAATGAAAATCGCTTATTGTCACGAGTATCCTTCAATGAAGTTACTGTGAAAAGCCCCTAGTCGCCACATTCCGGCGCCTGTCCGGGGAGGCTGGTACGGGAATCGAACCGTGCTGCTGGCCTGCTTGGTCTGCTTTAAAAGCCAGCGATTTAGCCTTGTGAGCTAAGCCAGCCCCAGGTCAGGACATTCAGCTGCTTACTGCTTTTCCCATCTGATCCATCAGAGGTGCTCAGGAAAGCGTCTTCCTTTTTTCTGGTTAACAAACCGTGGCTTTGATCATAGAATCCCTACAGTGCAGAAGGAGGCCATTCGGCCTATCGACCCAGGCAAGGAGACCAAAACTACACACTATATTCCAGGTGTGGCCTCATCAATGCTGTGTGTAATTGCAGCAAGATATCCCTGTTCTTGTACTCGAATCCTCTCGCTATGAAGGCCAACATACTACTTGCCTTCCTTGCTGCCTGCTGCACCTTCAGCAACTGGTGTTGGTAGACACCAAGGCCTCATTGCACATTCCCGTCTCTTAATTTATAGCCATGCGGATAATAATCTGCTACCAAAGGGGATAACTTCACATTTATCTGCATTATACTGCAACTTCCATGCATATACCCACTCACCCAAATTGTCCAAATCACAATGAAGCATCTCTGCATCCTCTTCGAGCTCACCCTCCCAACCAGCTTTGTGCCATCTGCAAATTTGGAGGTATTACATTTAGTTCTCTCATCTAAATCATTAATAGCTGGGGTCTTAACATTTATCTCTGCAGTACCCCACTAGTCACTGTCTGCCATTCAGAAAAAGACCCGTTTATTCCTACTCTTTGTTTCTTAATGTACCCTCACCCCAGAATGAACCAGCAACATCGGGAGACAGGGTTGCAAACCCCCAAGGATTGTTCTTGAGTATTCAGGTATTAATGATTAATCTTTCAGACAATCCCTGGGGGAGTAACAATGGCAGCAGTAAGAAATAATGACAGCATTTTTTTTTGTCCCAATTTTTTTGAACACGATCAAGAAAGCGAGATTGTGTGACCAGGGTGGGGTGACTGGAAACAGTGTGATCAGACCCCTCTATGAGTACCTCCGACCAGAGTTGACATTCCCATTAAGTTATGGAGGGACCAAAGCAAAGAGACAGAATTCCCTTTGCCAACTCCAGGTGACACAAAGCTGTGTGCCTGATTTATTCTTTGAACTACACCAATCATTTTTAAAAAGCTCCAGCTAATTTTAATTCTTTTTTTAAAATTTAGAGTAGCTAATTATTTTTTCCAATTGAGGGTCAATTTAGCGTGGCCAATCCACCTATCGGCACATCTTTTGGGTTGTGGGGGTGAAACCCACGCAGACACGGGGAGAACGTACAGACTCCACACGGACAGTGACCAGGGCCAGGATTCGAAACTGGGTCCTCACCGCCGTAGGCAGCAATGCTAACCTCTGTGCCACCGTGCTGCCCCGCTAATTTTAATTCTAGCGGAGATAGCAAAAATAACAACGTAAGACCAGGCAAAAGCTTTGAAACCGCACTTGGCACTTCACTTTCCGAAATTTTAATTTATGAGGGAAGGGGCAGCAATAAAAAAAACAGTTGAAATAACAAATCTGGCCAGCTATAAATATGTGTGCGGTTTCAACAGTTCCACATTTGAAGAGCTCAGCACTGAAAATCTTTCAATTTAAGTGGCCAGTGTGAATTTCACTTCCTCTTTAAATTAATAGAGCCAGAAAGTTCGCCGGTGGTGGAAACAGGGGCAAAACAAAACCCCATCCTTTGCAGAAGGTGAGCTGCGCCCGGAAGGTACATTACACAGATTGCTGAGCTAAAAAAAAGCCTGACCTCTCATTGACAGTCAAGTGGTGACCAGCATCTTTCCTTAAGCTCTGTAGAGCTTAGGTTGCAAATGGCAGTGTTCATAATAATAATAATCTTTATTGTCACAAATAGGCTTACGCTAACACTGCAATGAAGTTACTGTGAAAAGCCCCTAGTTGCCACATTCCATCGCCTGTTCGGGTACATGGAGGGAGAATTCAAAATGTTCAATTCACCTAACATCACATCTTTCGGGACTTGTGGGAGGAAAACGGAGTACCCGGAGGAAACCCACGCAGACCCAGGGAGAACGTGCAGACTCCCCACAGACAGTGGCCCAAGCTGGGAATCGAAGCTGGGATCCTGGCGCTGTGCTACCGTGCCACCCACTACAGTTGTGCATTCCTCATTATGGCTAAGTGTCTTAGCTCATCCGCACACAATGACTCTGCAGTCCATTTATTGCAGCATCATCTTTGTCTTTAAATGATTCCCAGGTTGTTGTCTTTTTTTATTATTCATTCATGGGATGCTGGCTAGGCCAGGATTCATTGTCCATCCCTAATTGCCCTTGAGAAGGTGGTCGTGAGCTGCCTTAGAACATAGAACATAGAACAGTACAGCACAGAACAGGCCCTTCGGCCCTCGATGTTGTGCCGAGCAATGATCACCCTACTTAAACCCACGTAACCCGTATACCCGTAACCCAACAATCCCCCCATTAACCTTACACTACGGGCAATTTAGCATGGCCAATCCACCTAACCCGCACATCTTTGGACTTCTTGAACTGCTGCAGTCCATGTGGTGCAGTTACACCTACTGTGATGTTAGGGAGGGAGTTCCAGGATTTGACCCAGCAACAAAGAATCCGGGCGGGATTCTCTGACCCCTCCGCCGGAGAATTGTCGGGGGGGGGGGGGGGGTGGCGTGGACCACGTCCCGCCGCTCCGACGACGGCTGCCGAATTCTCTGGCCCCGGTTTTCGGGCACGGACGGGGATCACGCCGTGCCGGTCGGGGGCCGTTGGCAGCGGTCCCCCCCGGCAATTCTCCGGGTCCCAATGGGCCGAGCGGCCACCCGTTTTTTAGCCAGTCCAGTCGGCGTGAAATAGATATGGTCCATCCCAGTGGGACCTGGCTTCGAGGGCGGCTAGCGGAGTCCTTGGGGGCACGCGGGGATCCCGCTCGGGGTGCCCTCAAGGTGGCCTGGCCCGCGATCGGGGCCCACCGATCTGCGAGTGGGCCTGTACCATGGGGGCACCCTTTCTCTCCGCGCCGGCCTCTGTAAGGCTCCGCCATGGCCGGCGCGGAAAAGAAACCCCCTGCGCATACACGGGAAACACGCAGGCTTTCCTGCGCATATGCCAGAACACGCCAGCAGTTCTGCGCATGCGCCAACTCGCGGCGGCCTTTCGGCGCCAGTTGGCACGGCGCCTGCCTAGCTCCGGAAGTGCAAACGATTCCGCAACTTCCGGGCGGTCCGACGCCGGAGTGGTTTGCGCCGTTCTTGGCGCCAGCGCGGGCCATCCGGCCAGTTGCGGGAGAATCCCAACCTCCATCTGTGAGTCCATTCAGTGCGTTGATAGCTGCTTCTGATAACAGTCCTATAATTGCAAGTTTGAAACGTGGTTCCTTGCCCTCCTCTCTCTCTCTCTCCGTTTCTCGCTATTCCTCGCCATTTCTCTCTCCAATCTGTCTCTCAGTTCTCTCCTGTCTCACTGGGGTGCATTGCCACATGTGCCCCTGGTACCTCACTCAAGTGGCTGTGCTTCGATTGGGAACTTGGATATTAGCTCTTGCTAACTGTGGCTATCCCTGTAACCATCTGGAGTAGGAACAGTTATCTCTGCACAAATTGGAGATCAAAGCTACCTCCTTACTGCCCTGCAGTCGCTTCAGGAGGGATTATGCCATGTTTTCAATCCCCCTTTTCTTTCATTCTCTCTTCAGAAGTGCCAGTTTTGGCTCAGTGGCAGCACTGTTCCTTCTCAATCAGAAGGTTGTGGGTTCAAGACCCACACCACATACTTGAGCTTGTCATCTGAGCGGTCACGTCAGTGCGATGCCAAGGCAGTTTTGCATTGTCAGAGGTGCACCATCTAGGGGGAGCATGGTGGTGCATTTAGTAGCACTGTTGCCTCACAGCGCCGAAGTCTCAGGTTCAATTTGACCCCGGGTCACTGTCAGTGTGGAGTTTGCACATTCTTCACATGTCTGCGTGGGTCTCACCCCCACAACCCAAAAGATGTGAAAGGTAGGCCATGAGAACTTGCCCGTTAAACGGAAAAAAAATTGAGGAGTCTAAATTTATTTTTAAAAAGAGGTGCGCCATCTTTTGGTTGAGATGTTGAACCATCTTGTCCCAGTTGGATGTAAAAGGTCCCATTGCATTTGCTATGTCAAAGAAGAAAGAGTTTACCCCCAATCTCCTGGCCAATATCTGTCCCTCAACCAACAACATTTAAAAAAAATTATTATTTGGTCATTGTCTTGTTGTGGGATCTTTCTGTGTTCAGGTTGGCTGCAATGTTCTCTTCATTCTAATGCTTCAAAGGTACTTCATTTGATGTGAAGTGTTTTGGGCTAACCCACTGCGCCACCGTGCTGCCCCCGGTGGGATATTTCCCGGCAGTGGGGAGGGGTTGCATTAAACAGGAAACCTTGTTGACAGCGCCGGGACCAGTAGATCCTGCCACCGGGCCAATGGCAAGCAGTCACTGTGATACATGCGGCAGTAATGGGGGGGGGGCACGGTAGCACAGTGGTTAGCACAGTTGCTTCACAGCTCCAGGGTCCCAGGTTCGATTCCCGGCTTGGGCCACTGTCTGTGCGGAGTCTGCACGTCCTCCCTGTGTGTGCGTGGGTTTCCTCCGGGTGCTCCGGTTTCCTCCCACAGTCTAAAGATGTGCAGGTTAGGTGGATTGGCCATGCTAAATTGCCCTTAGTGTTCAAAAAGGTTAGGTGGGGTTACTGGGTTACGGGGCTACGGTGGGCTTAGGTAGGGTGCTCTTTCCAAGGGCCGGTGCAGACTAGATGGGTCGAATAGCCTCCTTCTGCACTGTAAATTCTAGGAGTCTATGAGTAGAGGTGGAAAATCCCATATAAACGCAGGCTTTCTGATTGCCCCACGTCTGAGGGTGTTCCATTAAAAAGTAACAGGATGTCATATCTCAGACATTCACCACTCCTTTGGCCACTGCTTTGAGATCTTTGAAGTATCCAAAGTTAGAAATTCTAAATATCATTACAGGATATTGCTCAAAGTGACACGAAAGTTATTAATATCACAACATTATTTTCATCTCTCACCCTAGACTGGGAGGAATGGTGGCCTTGGCAGGGAAGCGAAAGTGCTTGTCTGCAGTTTTATGAATGGAAACTCATGGTTAGTTCATGGTTTGTGAATGGCCCAAATTGCAGTGCTGTCTGCAGCTAGCACAAAGCTATCCCTCGAAGCTGCAGACTTATAAAGAACAAAGAAAGAACAAAGAACAAAGAAAAATTACAGCACAGGAACAGGCCCTTCGGCCCTCCAAGCCTGCGCCGATCCAGATCCTCTATCTAAAACTGTCGCCTATTTTCTGAGGATCTGTATCCCTCTGCTCCCTGCCCATTCATGTATCTGTCCAGATAAATCTTAAATGACGCTATCGTACCCGCCTCTACCACCTCCGCCGGCAATGCGTTCCAGGCACCCACCACCCTCTGCGTAAAGAACTTTCCACGCATATCTCCCTTAAACTTTCCCCCTCTCACCTTGAACTCGTGACCCCTTGCAATTGAGTCCCCCACTCTGGGGAAAAAGCTTCTTGCTATCCACCCTGTCTATCCCTCTCATGATTTTGTAGACCTCAATGAGGTCCCCCCTCAACCTCCGTCTTTCTAATGAAAATGATCCTAATCTACTCAACCTTTCTTCATAGCTAGCGCCCTTCATTCCAGGCAACATCCTGGTGAACCTCCTCTGCACCTTCTCCAAAGCATCCACATCCTTTTGATAATGTGGCGACCAGAACTGAACGCAGTATTCCAAATGTGGCCGAACCAAAGTTTTATACAACTGTAACATGACATGCCCACTCTTGTACTCAATACCCCTTCTGATGAAGGAAAGCATGCCGTATGCCTTCTTGACCACTCTATCAACCTGCGCAGCCACCTTCAGAGTACAATGGACCTGAACACACAGATCTCAATTGTACATCAATTTTCCCCAGGGTTTTTTCATGTACCGTATAGTTCGCTCTTGAATTGGATCTTCCAAAATGCATCACCTCGCATTTGCCCGGATTGAACTCCATCTGCCATTTCTCTGCCCAACTCTCCAATCTATCTATATTCTGCTGTATTCTCTGACAGTCCCCTTCACTATCTGCTACTCCACCAATCTTAGTGTCATCTGCAAACTTGCTAATCAGACCACCTATACATTCCTCAGATCATTTATGTATATCACAAACAACAGTGGTCCCAGCACGGATCCCTGTGGAACACCACTGGTCACAGTTCTCCATTTTGAGAAACTCCCTTCCACTACTACTCTCTGTCTCCTGTTGCCCAGCCAGATCTTTATCCATCTAGCTAGTACACCCTGGACCCCATGAGACTTCACTTTCTCCATCAGCCTACCATGGGGGACCTTACCAAATGCCTTTTTGTGTTAAGATTGTGTTAACTATGGAATCCACGAGGGGCAGCACGGTAGCGCAGTGGTTAGCACTGCTGTCTCACGGCGCCGAGGTCCCAGGTTCGATCCTGGCTCTGGGTCACTGTTCATGTGGAGTTTGCACATTCTCCCCATCTTTGCGTGGGTTTCGCCCCCACAACCCAAAGATGTGCAGGCTAGGTGGATTGGCCACGCTAAATTGCCCTTTAATTGGAAGAAATTAATTGGGTACTCTAAATTTAAAGAAAAACTATGGAATCCACCACATCGCTCAATGAATACATTTACTTCCCTACGTGTTGAACCATTCTGCAAGGAATCTCCCAGACTGACATAACTGCTGTTAGCTGGAAGGGGGAAGGGAAAGCTGGGGAACTATAATTGCTTATACCTCAACTAATGCCACCAAAAAATAAATAGATTAGTGTTCGTCTGTGTCATCAGTGACTCTAATCCATTGCATATATATCTTAGGAAGTTTTCTGAGAGAAATGATTAAGTGCTTATCAATGTAAATTGGGGGCGGCATGTGGCGCAGTGGTTGGCATTGGCACTGCGGCGCTGAGGACTCGGGTTTGAATCCCGGCCCCGGGTCACTGTCCGTGTGGAGTTTGCACATTCTCCCCATGTTTGCGTGGGTTTCACCCCCACTACCCAAAGATGTGCTGGTTAGGTGGATTGGCCACGCCAAATTGCCCCTTCGTTGGAAATAAAAAATAATTGTCTACTCTAAAATTATTTTTTAAAAATCAAGTAAATTGAATTCTTTCCTGTTTTTAACAACGTATGTATTTACCTGTTTCTTAGTGGTATTAATTAGCCCAGTATTAAAGAGGGAATCTGCATTTCTGGAGCAACTTTCTCATCCTCAAGATATCCCAACATGCTGCACAGCCAATGAAATATGTTTGACCCGTAGTCGGTGTTGTAATGTTGGAAACATAGCTGCCAATTTGTGCATAGGAAGGTTCCATAAATAACAATATGATAAATCACCAAATACTCTTGGCTGAGGGATAAATATTGCAAGCAACAGTGGACAGACCTATTCTGCTGCTGTCATGGGATTGTTTATCTTTACCTGAAAGGGCACATGGGATTTTAATTAATATCTCATCTAAAAGACGGCATCTTTGACAGTGCAAGGGCGACACAGTGGTTAGCATTGCTAACGGTGCTGAGGTGATGGGTTCGAATCCCGGCCCTGGGTCACTGTCTGTGAGGAGTTTGCACATTCTCCCCCTGTCTGCGTGGGTTTCACCCCCACAACACAAAGATATGCAGGTTAGGTGGATTGGCCATGCTAAATTGCCCCTTAATTGGAAAAAATAATTGGGTACTCTAAATTTACATTTAAAAAAAATCTTTGACAGTGCAGCACTCCTCAGCGCTGAGCACCAGCCTAGATTATGTGTTTTCATTCCTAGAACAGAGCTTGAATCAGCAACTTCCTGACTTAGTGGCACAGTTGGATTGCTGAACCATAGCTGATGCTTGACTCTCATGATGGGGAGCCTCCAACACATTTTGTTCTGTTAATCACACAAGATACAGGGCTGAGCGAGTAAAGCGACTGCAGGTTTTGTCCCATATCATTCGTTTTGGGGTTGGGTAGCCAGTGTTCATCTCCCATAGTCATTCCCGGCCATCTTACCTGGCCAGGGGGAGGCGGGAATGTTAAGTGCTGGGTGAAGCCTGAATGCGGCATAGCTGTGATGGCTTCCATGTTCAAAGAGCCTCCCGATTCTCACTATTTGGGCTCAAGCACAATGAATAGGGTCTTGGCCAAGCGCACAAGGATTTCCTGCAGAGCTGTACTTTGGTGTGTCCCCAAGGCTGGAGTGGAGAAACATTTGGGGGCTGGGTGAATCCTGTGATATTTACATCAACTTTGTTTAATTTTAACCGGACCGGTGTGATATCAACATTTCTTTTTGTTAGAAATCTGAAATCTGATCAAATTCACATTACAAGTTCTTTAGCACTGGTCCTTTTTTTTAATTATCTGCTTGGCTAGTGACCAAATTGCAAAGAAGCTGGAAATCAATAGCAATAAACTGAGCAAACAGACAGTGACAGCACAAACTGCAGCACATGTTTACCTAAAGCCAACCTTATCCATCTTAATATAAGCTGGGAACAGCACAGTGACTGTCTCGGCTGCCCAGCCACTTGTCTTGTAATCGCCCCTGTTACTGGACAGGAAAGTTCTTATTGAACGATGAGTGTCCCACATTACTTGCAGTGAGGAGGACTCGCAAGGATTTCAGTGGGAGCCTACAAAGACTTTTTTTGCTGCAATTTTCCCAACTGCGATTCTGTTTTCTTTATTTTTGCCTGGTGTCCAGTCAGTTTATATTAGCATGAACCATATTGCCATGTTGTTTCTCCCATTATACTCCCCTCCTGTAGGTCACGGGTGCTGGCCACTGCTAGGCTACAGTTCCAACCCTGTTGCGTGGGCCAAGATTTTGAGCAAAGTAGATCCAATTCTTGCGTGAAGAAATTCAGCAAATTTGCCCTCATATAATTTGTAAGTGTCTTCCCTGTCCTATCCAGTTGAAATAATTGTTGCACATAAACGCAATCCAGTCCCTTCACTGTTTTATTAAACTTGATCAAATCGCCTCTGAGCCCAGCCACCCAACTCCTAAAATATATATGGAAGGTTAATACTGTAATACCACAGGTAACCTATGAAGCATTTAACAATGCTCAGTAAGACTGTAAAGTGGGGAGATTCCTAAAATAACTGAATTACACAAAACACGTTACATAGAAGGTGACTTGTATAAATGGTTCAAGAGATGAATATATCTTTAACAGGGATGCATAGTTATATTAATACGTGAAGGGTTGCAGATAGGAAATGGATTCTCATTTTCCATTTGTGCTCACTTAACAGAAACAACCATTTCTCAGGTATTCAGTGAAGTGTTGGTGACTGGGGACTGCAGTCATGTGCATTCCTTCAGAATGAGTGAAACTTTAAAGCTCAGGCTGTCACAGTAATCTGGAGATGTCTCTGAAATATACACTGCTGCATAGACTCCCTCCACATCTATAAAATACCCCGTGGCTGGCAATCAGAGGGCAGGTCAATAAATCTTACTAAATTATATCACTGTCCACTAACTAAAACACTCATTTCATTGAAAAGCCGGAGGGAGATCAAGGCTTGCGTGCTGGCCTCTGCTGAGTTAAGTTGATCGTGGCTGGCTGAACAATAGGGGCACTGTCATTGCTGTCAGAAGCCCAGGCTAGAGACAAAAGTGTTCTGTAGAAATTCTGTAGAAAGGTCAATGGACTCGAAACATTAACTTCAAAGTTAACACATCTCCACAGATGCTGTCAGACCTTCTGAGTTTTTCCAGCTTATTTCAGATTTCCAGCATCTGCAGTATTTCGTTTTTATCAACAAGGGACTCTCGGTCCTGATCACTATCCATTGAATCCTGCTCCTGGTCACAATCCTTGCTCTTGATCACTTTCCGATGACTACTGATCACTATCCAGTGACTCCTGATGACTATCCAATGACTGTCCAGTGACTGCTAATCACTATCCAGTGACCCCTGCTCCTAATCACTGACCAGTGACTACCCAGTGATCCCTGCTCATAATCACTGTGCAGTGACCATCCAGTGATTCCTGATCACCATCCAGTGATCCCTGCTCCAATCACTGTCCAGTGACTATCCAGTGATCCCTGCTCATAATCACTGTGCAGTGATCATCCAGTGACTCCTGATCACCATCCAGTGACCCCTGCTCCAATCACTGTCCAGTGACTATCCAGTGATCCCTGCTCCGAATCACTGTGCAGTGACCATCCAGTGACTCCTTATCACCATCCAGAGACCCCTGCTTCTAATCACTGTCCAGTGACTATCCAGTGATTCCTGCTCCTTATCTCTATCCAGTGCTCCTGCTCCAGATCTTTATTTGGCAGCTTCAGTTTGAAGTTGGTTGGAAACATAATTAGACTCATTGTGACCTCGACTACAGCCGCTGCCTGCCAGTTGTGAGAAGTGGAATCAAATTAAAAAATGATTTTCAAGATGTGAGCAAGGCTGACATTTATTGCCTGACCCCAGTTGCCCTGCGATGGTAATGGTGGACCTCCTTCTTGAACTATTTGACATAGCTTGGCCACTTCGGAGAGCTGTTAATAATCATCCAAACTGAAAATGGGCAAAGTCACATGCAGACTGGACTTGGTTAGGACAGCACATTCCCTATAGGACATTAGTGGATCAGTTATTTTGAAAACCCAACAGCTTTACCATAACTTTTACAGTTGCCAGCTTTTTACTCAGCTTCTTAGTTCCAGTTTTGAAAAATTGCTTTGAAATGTTCAAACTACTGTGGTGGGATTTGAGGTTGTGATCTGTGGATCATTAGTCCAGGCTACTAGAATTACTAGTTCACTAACATGCCGGTCACATTATTGTGTCCCTGGATCAGTTTAGATTTCTGGTTAACAAGACTGAACAAAACGATGGTTAATGCAAATCAATGCAGCATCGAACAATGCATTTAAACTGTGTCTGCACTTATCTTGGCTCTGTCATTAATGTGGTTGCTGTCCCTTCCCTCTGTCAAAAGCTGAAAACAGTCACATTCACAGTGTTGACGTTTGCTCGACCGTCTCACCAACAGGCTGCAAGTATATGAGATAATGGTGAAGGGGGGGAGGGAAGAGGGGAGCAGCAGGAGAAAATTGAGGAACAACATGCAAATACCAAACCACATCATTTCTGAGCAACCCTTCAATGTGCCAGGTGGCTGTGACCTAGATTCTGGTGTTAACTGTGTGCATTGTATTGGGCCACTAGTGCGGGGTCTCCATATTTCAGTTTAGCTTTTATATCTAATGCTGTTCCCCTGGCCCCCACTCCCTCCTCTCTGAAAGTGTTGATCAAAGGTGTTGTGGCCCAAAGTGGCAATTCTTCATCAATGAGTGTAAAGGAGGGGTGTTGACGACCTTGGCGGGAGGGAGGGAGGGGAGCAGAGGGCCGAGGGAGCTGAGGGCAGTCGAACCCTCACCCAATTATTGTGAATGTACCCATTCTGACAGAGGACACCAGATTGGTTTCATATTCTTCACTGCCAATCCAGGAACACAGAGGCCAGTCGTGACAGCACAGCTGCAATAAGCTAACTCAGTTCAAACTGAGGATCGAACCTGGAACATTCTGCTCTATATGACTTTGTGCTTTCCCCTGAGATAGGCAATGGCTACTATTTAGCGAAAAACCACAAGGTCTACAACAGATATATATTCTTTTAAGCCACCGAAAGCCAAAGTAAAAATGTAAATCAACCGCGGTTACCAAAAGAAGTTAAGGATTACATTAGACTAAAGGAAGTGTCTTATAAGAATGCCAGAAAATACAAGCCTGAGGATTGGGAGCAATTTCGAACCCAGCAATAGAGGTCCAAGAAACTGATTAAGAAAGGAAAAAGAAGGGCAGTACAGTAGTGCAGTGGTCAGCATTGCTGCCTCATGGCACTGAGGTCCCAGGTTCAATACCGACCCTGGGTCACTGTGCACATTCTCCCCGTGTCTACGTGGGTCTCACCCCCACAACCCAAAGATGTGCAGGGTAGGTGAATTGGCCATGCTAAATTCCCCCTTAATTGGAAAAAAAAATTGGGTACTCCATATTTATTTTCAATAAATGAAAAAGAGAATGTGAATGCAAACTAGCGAGAAAAAAGGTGGCCTGTAAAAGTAGTGTAAAAGATTTGCTCAGGCAAATGTGGGCCCATCACAGGTGGGGAAAGGAGAATTTAGAGTGGCAGAGAAACTAAAGTTACATTGTGCCTTTCTTTACGGAAGAAAGTACAGAAAAATCTCCCAGAAACACTAGGAAATCAAGGAACTTGTATTGTAGCAAACAGGTAACTCTTGAAACGTTAACTGGATTGAAGGTTGATAGATCAATCCCCTGGACCAGATGAGCTTCACCCCGGGTGATGAAGGAGGTGGCTATAGAGATAGTGGATGCATTAGTTGTTATCTTTCCGAATTTTATTGATTCTGGAAAGATTCCTACAGATTGCAAAGTAGCAAACATAACCCTACAATTTAAGAAGGGAGATAGAGAGAAAATGGAGGACTAAGAACTGTTAGTTTGACGCCGAAGCAGGGAAAATGTTAGATTCTATTCTTAAGGGTGTGATAACTGGGCATTTAGAAAAGAATGATAAAATTGGGCCAAGTCAACATGGGTTTATGAAAGGGAAAACATGTTTGTCAAACCTGCTGGATTTTTTTGAAGATGTCACCTACAGCATAGATAAAAGAGAACCAGTGGATGTGGTGCATTTAGATGTTCAGAAGGTTTTTGATCAGGTCCCACACAGGAGCTGAGTGAATACAATTGGAGTACATGGGATTGGCGATAAATATACTAGTATGGATTGAGAATTGATTGTTAGGCAGATAACAGTAGGAATAAACAGGTCATGCTCAGGACTAGCCGGGTATTGCATGGATCAGTACTGGGGCCACAGCTGCTCATAATCTATAGAAATGATTTGGATGTGGGGACCAATTGTAAGATTTACTGGTGAACAAAACTGGAGGAGAATGTAAGTTGTGAAGAGGATGCAAGGAGACTTCAAGAGCGTTTTGACAGGCTACGTGAATAGGCTAGAACAAGAAAGCTGGAATATAATGCAAATCAGTGTGAAGCTATTCGCTTTGGTAGAAAAAACAAGAAGGCAGTGCATTTCTTAAATTGTTGGGAACTACAGGTGTTCATGAGTGACGAAAAGCTAGCATACTGGTGCAGCAAGCAATTAGGAAGGCAAATGAAATGTTAACCTTTATTACAAGGGGCCTTTGTGAGTCCTCACCTGGAGTATTGTGGACAGATTTTGTCCCCTTATCTAAGAAAGGATATACATGCCACGGAGGGAGTGCAATGGAGGTTTACCAGATTAATCCCTGGGTTGGCAGGATGAAAATATGATGTGGAGATGCTGGACAGGGGTGAGTACAGTAAGAAGTCTTGCAACACCAGGTTGAAGTCCAACAGGTTTGTTTCAAATCACTAGCTTTCGGAGCAGTGAAGGAAGGAGCAGTGCTCTGAAAGCTGGTGATTTGAAACAAACCTGTTGGACTTTAACCTAGTGTTGTAAGACTTCTTACTAGGATGAAAATAGATTGAGGAGATTGGGCCTACATTCCCCAGAATTTCAAAGATTGAGGGGTGACGTCATTGAAACTACAAAATTCTTACAAGTGTGACAGGGTGGATGCAGATAATAATAATAATATTAATAATTATTATTATCTACATCCACCCTCTCGCATCTTAAAGGCTGGGATTCACCGATATTGCGAGCAAGTGTTGACGCCGGCATCAAAACCTCCAGGCCCAGTTTTTCTCCTCTTTTTCGGGGGCTAGAATGGTGCTGCTCCGGTGCCGAAAGCTGGCCCTACAGAGCCGGCGCGGGTCCGCGCATGCCGCCACGGCCTTCTCCGAACCCGTGCATGCACGTGGTAGCGTCTCCATGCCTACCCTCGTGCAACATGGCGCAGCCGTACAGGGGCCCAGCGTGGAGGAACATAGGCCCCTCCACGCCTGGAATGAACGCGCCCGCCGATGGGTAGCCCCCGATCGTGGGCCTGGCCACTATGGAGGCCCCCCCACTGAGTTGGATCCCCCCGCCGCCCCCCCCAGGACGGCCAACGCAGCCGGAACGGCGAGGACCTGCCGGGTGGGACCATATGTAAACCACGCTGGTGGGACTCGGCGGGCACTCGGCCTGTCGAGCGCGGAGAATCGCCGCGGGGTCCGCTTTCAACGGCCCCCGACCGGCGCCGCGGCGACCATGCGGGCGCGATTGGTGCCGATTCTCTGGTCGCCGGAGAATCAGCGACCCGCAGGCGATTCTCAGGCTCGGAGAATCTTGGCCAAGATGTTGCCCTCGGCTGGTGAGTCTAAAACCAGGAACATAATCTCAGGATAAGGGATACGCATTTAAAACTGAGATGAAGCAATTTCTTCACTCAGAAGATGGTGAATCTTTGGAATTCTCTACCCAGGAGGGCTGTGGAAGCTCAATCATTGAGCATTTTAAAGATAGAGATGGAAAGATCTCTGGATATCAATGACACAAGGAATCTGGGGACAGTGTGGGAAGGTGACATCGAGGTCGGTGATTAGCCATGGTTAAACTGAATTGCAGGGCAGCACGGTGGCGCAGTGGGTTAGCTCTGCTGCCTCATGATGCCGAGGTCCCGGGTTCGATCCCGGCTCTCGATCACTGGCCGTGCGGAGTTTGCACATTCTTCCCATGTTTGCGTGGGTTTTGCCACCACAACCCAAAGATGTGCAGGCTTGGTGGATTGGCCACACTAAATTGCCCCTTAATTGGAAAAAATTAATTGGGTACTCTAAATTTATTTTTAAAAACTGAATTGCAGACCAGGCTTGAGGGGCCGAATGGCTTTCTCCTGTTTCGATGTTCCATGGTGTGTCACTGGGCTATCGCGAAGCCCTGACACTTCCCTCATATATTGCTCATATAACAGTGGTTAGCATTGCAGCCTCAAGGCGCTGAGGTCCCAGGTTCGATCCCGGTTCTGGGTCACTGTCCATGTGGAGTTTGCACATTCTGCCCATGTTTTCCCCCACAACCCAAAGATGTGCAGGGTAGGTGGATTGGCCACATTAAATTGCTTCTTAATTGGAAAAAATGAATTGGGTACTCTAAAATTATAAAAAACAAACAAATAAATAAATAAATGTAAACATATTTTTAAAAAGCAACTTTCTTCTAACTTGTACATTCTGCTCGCTGCTGAATCTATGTCCTGAACTTCCCACTCGCTCCACATTCCCCTTCTCTGATCCCCCTAGTCATTGTGTCCCCTTCCTCTGGTCAACCATTTTGACTTGTGGCATCTGCCACTCCCGACTCACCCTCCTGCCAAACCTCCTGCTCCCCAAATCCCTCCGCCTGCCACTTTCCTTCCTGGAACGAAGAACTGCTGTACTGTGTTTCCCATATTAACACAGTGTTTACACTTCAAAGGTATTTAATTGGCTGCAAAACGCTTTGGGATGTCATGAGGTCATGAAAGGCAGTGTTATAAATTCAAGTTTTTTCATTTAATGTTTACCTGACAGCTCTGATGCCTGATTGTATTAATATAAGGTGCAGAAGTCATAAACCTAGTCAGATCCGTCGGCTCCAAGCTTGTCTCTAATTATATGTTCTATACATTTCATTCATACTTTTTCTTGTGTTCATATTGGGGGGGGGGGGGGGGGGGGGGGTAGGTGGGGTAGGCAGTGCTCTTGGTGGAATTGCTGCGTGTTGTTCACAGGTTTAGTAATGAGGGCTCGATCATGGAATAATAGTCTCACCTCAATTTGCATTATTGTACAGCAGTTGGTTGTAGAAATTTCAGACCCATTATGTCTGACAGCGTTTATCTGATCTGCTTCTCTGCAGTGTGAGAGTTCCAGTAAACCATGTCTTATTGTGTGACCTTTTCATTTTCCACTGAAAAAAGAGAGATCAGTTCCTCGAATGTAATCGAGTGAGCTACAAGGCAGGGTACAGGGAAAATGCGTGCTTTGAAAATCCAAGCATGCGGGGAACAAGATGCTTTAAATCAATGCCATTTATCTTCTGTCTTGCCCCAGCAAAGCCAATGCTGGGCTCACTTAGAGGAGAGGTAGCTGATATAAGTATATTGTCGCAATGTTCAGTGGGCTGTGAGAGCACTGGGAGCACATGTTCTTGTGCTCTGCTTTTATATCTAATTTTTGATGAAGTTATTACAGGTAGTGTCACCGCTGAATAGAGTGCAGACAATGATCGTGTTAAATAGTGGCGCAGGGCATGTTTTCATTTGAAAAGTAATAAAGTGCTTCTTCGCCCCTGCTCTTGGCAGCACAGGAGGATGCTTTGACCCCTGATCGACCTCTCTAATGATGCTCTACCAAAGCGTGCCTCTTCCCCTTGAACACGCAGCTAAACTGAATCAGAATCGTTTATTATATTTTTTCCAAATTGGTTCAGTTTGATACTGATTTGGCTTGGGATTTTTTTTTGCACAAATCTTAAGCTTCTGGGGCCTCTGTTCTACCTAAATGCACAGGGGGGGAGACAGAGACAGAGAGAGAGAGACCACATTCATCCTGAAACACACTCTTTTTTTATTTACCGAGTACATGGCCACTGAGAAGTAAATGACTATGAATCTGCTTGTGCCTTAGGGGTAAGGGAGCGGAGCAGGCAGTCCTGACTGTGGAGGATGGACTGGAGCAGGGTGGGGTGGGGAGGGGGGGGGGGGGGGGGGGGGCTGTTTTGGGAGACGGGGGAGAGGGGAGATGGGGTGGTGAAAGGGGGCTGCTGGGTTCGTTGAGACCGGTGATTCAACAACTGCTGAAGTGAGATTGTGCCGGAGGAAGTCTGAGGTGCACACTCCCAAGTGAAGCATGTTAAATTTAAAGAGACAGTAGCAATTTTGCACCAGATTGACTCTAACAGTATCCAAGTGTAATTCTGCTTGCGATATGTCATGGAGAATCGGCATGTTGGCAAGCAATGATTCAGGCTCCAAAAGCCCCCAACATCCCATAATTACTATCTTCTAACCTCAAGACACCAACTTTCAGCCCACAGATCAAGGGTGAAGCCAAGTCTTCCAGACGTTCCCATGAATCTTTTGTGGTTTTCCATTTTTACCTGTCTCCAGAACTGTCATTGACTCCCACTGGAGTAAATCTCCGTGGTGTCAGAATTCCACTGGCACCTCACTCAGCTTTCCATTCTTTATTCTGCCATAGTATTATGGGTGACAGTGCAGAAGGAGACCATTCAACCCATCGGGTCCTTGGCAGCTCTCTGCAAGAGCAGCTCGGCTAATCCTATGTCCTTTTTCTCATAGCCTTGCAATTTTTTTTCCCATCAAGTTTTTTTTTAAGGTGAATTCCCTTTTGAAGGCCACAATTTAATCTGCATCCACTACACTCTCAGGCAGTACATTCAAGATCATAACACTTTCTGCGTAAAAACAAAGATTTCCTCAGTTTTTCTTTGGTTCTTTTGTCAATTGCATCAAATCTGTTGCCGCTGGTTTTCAACCTTTCCACTACCCAAACTATTCTGTCTTGTGATTTTGAACACCTCGATCACATCCCCTCTCAAAACTTCCTTCCCTTAGGAGAACCATCACAGCTTCTCCAATCTATCTGCATCACTGAAGTCCCTCATTACTGGAACAACATTTGGGTAAATCCTCTCTAAAACCTTCACATCTTTTCCAAAAGCACGTTGCCCAGAACTGGACGGAATACTCCAGTTGCCATTAAGCCAGTGTTTTACAAAGTTTCATCCTAACTTCCTGTCAACATTGACAATTAATGCAGGTTATTACATTAAGGGCACTGGAGTCAAATCCTTTTCACACTCAGGGTCCACTTTGTGCAGACGTGACTGCAAAGAGGGAGCAATCTAGTCCATCATTTACTGTGTTTTGGACAACGGTCGCACACCAACTGCTTCAATTTCAGTGAGGTCAGCCAACAGTACAGCTGGGAATTGAACCTTGGGCTTACCCCTCTGTTTGGTTTAGCATTCTCATCCATTTGCGATGTAGGGAAACATTGGCAGTGTGCTGGGAGCATGTCATCTGGAATGGTAGATAGTTGGCATGGTCTCAGAACAATGTAAAGTGGGGAGACGGCATAGCGGTATTGTCACTTGACTAGGAATCCAGAGGACCAGGCTAACCCTAACTCGAACATGGGTTCAAATTGGCAGCTGGTGGAATTGAGATTCAATTAATAAATCTGGAATTTAAAACAAGTCTCCGTAATGGTGACCATCATCGATTGTGAGGGCGGCACGGTGACGCAGTGGTTAGCACTGCTTCCTCACGGCGCCGAGGACCCGTGTTCGATCCCGGCCCTGGGTCACTGTCCGTGTAGAATTTACACATTCTCCCCGTGTCTGTGTGGGTCTCACCCGCACAATCCAAAGATGTGTAGGGTAGGTGGATTGTCCACGCTAAGTTGCCCCTTAATTGGAAAAAAAATAATTGGGCCATCTAAATTTAAAAAAAAATATCGATTGTTGTGAAAAACCATCTGGTCCACTAATGCCCTTCATGAAAGGAATGGACAGGCCTATACATGGCTCCAGACCCACAACAATGTGGTTCACTCTTAACTGCCCTCTGAAATGGCCGAGCAAGTCACTCAAGGACAATTAGGGATGGGTAACAAATGCTGGCCCAGCCAATGACATCCACATCCCATGAAAGAAGAAAGAAAAAGTACAAAGCAATTTAAAAAATGCACAGTAATCAGACCATGAGTGATATCATCGCTAGGCTTAATCGTGACCTCACCCAACAGTGACCTTGCCCGAACACTTTCTCGACAGTGATAAGGAATTACAACCCTTCTCTGAATTTCTTTCCTTCTCATCCCAGGTCTCGAACATGCCAGCCTCCTGGTGGGCAAGGCTTGGTCATACAACCTACGGGGCAGCACACCTTTAGACAATTAATCAATTTATTTACAAGTAAATAATTCAATGAAACAAAAAACGGAGCCATTATGAATCACACAATACTTATGCAAACACAGATACAGTGGGGATCGACTGTGATGTTTAGTCACCCTTTGCAAGAACCTCTCCCGATTGAATTCACAGTCACTTACATAGCCAAGTTATTGTTTTAGAATGGTGAATTCAATCTCTTCTTTTATATTCTGTCCCACTCAAACCATTGTTCATCCTCAGGCTGTACTTTCTTGTCTCAATAACCATGTTCAAAAGCAGCTCTGGACTGTGTGAAGCTCTTTGTTTGCACATTTTACATGTCAGAACCATCACTTCTGTCCTTGATGTATAGGTTCCCAGACAAACTGAACAATTTTCTTCATACACATTTCCAAGTGACAATAGAAAACAGATGTCACAAGGACAATGATGACTATCCAGGCCATCTGGTGGGAGATATGAACATTTTGCATGTTCGCACTGAACATACCAGCTTTCACAATAGAACAAACCAACTCGTTTTTAGATCAAAAGAGCAACACCACTAATTAAATCAAAGAAACAAACCAAAAGACAACATTTCAAATTGGATTGTTTTACCCTATTTAGTTAGCATTATTATCCTTTGATCGGAAAGAACTGATTCTTTTGTAGTAAAAATAACAAAAAATCAACTTCTTTCCCACAGAACAATAAACTTTTTATTTCAAGAACTGTGCATTTTTCCTGCTCATTAAATACTTCATGTTCCCTTAATCGGCCTGCACCCTCTCTTTCCCCTTGTGCCAAGTATGAGCAGAAATATTTTGAGGAAAGTTAATTGGGAAATGTGGAGTCAAGCTGTCAAGTATCCACAAACATTCAGCCAGTGGCCTAACATTAGAACCTCCAAGGGACTGGAGTCACAGCGCATGATGTCATCATGCCAGTAGATGAAAGTCTTTTTTCAAACTTAACCAATTGCCACAACATATTTCCCTTTTAACTAAGAAGTGCTTCTGAACATCAGCACTTTTGCCCACAGAAAATTATATTCTTATTTCTCACTGTGGGTACTCAGCAATTTAGGGTATTCACTGATGTCATATGGCACGCTCTTAACTTGGCATTTACCATGAAACACTCTTTCTGACGAACATATTATTTACTGTGTGCCACATTCCCAAGCAATGAGTTTGCTTGAGGGACCGCTTAGGGACACAGTACCGGGGAGTGATGGAATGTGCATTTGCAGCCACAGTTTTCAAATGGTGAGGGCCTCTGGTGCCAGTTTGGGTCTTGGCATATTCAACATTTTCCTCAGCTAAAATGGGAGAGAGAGCTGAAGGGCTGGTCGTGTACCAGCTGTCGCAATGGCTCAGAGATGAAGTCTCCACTCATGAGCTATAAGGATGAGGGTGACACTAGATTCGACACCCATTTTATGCCACTTCATCTCAGTCAGAGCAACAGTTGTGGCAATTAACTGTATGTTAGAGAAGGCAAAAGAAAAAATAAGCCAGGCTTCCTGCTTCCCATTGGGATGTTTATTGAAATGTCCATGTAGCCGCTGGAACAAGTGCAGGTTTGGACTCAGCTGCGATGCCTCCCACAGTAGAATAGCCTGATGATGTCCAATATCAAATCTCAAAGTGTTGGTGATGCCTATTTAATAATAATAACAATACAGCACAGGAACAGACCCTTCGGCCCTCCAAGCCTGCGCCGACCATGGTACCTGCCTAAACTAAAACCGTACACACTTACGGAGTCCATATCCTTCCATTCCCACCCTGCTCATATATTTGTCTCGATGCCCCTTAAATGCCACTACGGTACCTGCTCCCACCACCTCCCCAGGCAGCGCGGTCCATATATTTACCACCCTCTGGGTAAAAAACTTGCCTCGCACATCAGTTCAAAACTTTTCCCCACGCACTTTAAACCTATGACCCCTAGTACTTGACTCTCCTACCCTCAAAAAAGCATCTGACTATCCACTCTGTCCATGCCACTTATAATCGTGTAGACCTCTTTCAGGTCGCCTCTCAACCTCCGTCGTTCCAGTGAGAACAGATCGAGTTTATCTAACCTCTTCTCTTTGCTAATGCCTTTCATACCAGACAACATCCTACGAAACTGCTTCTGTACCTTCTCCAAAGCATCCACATCCTTCTGGTAGTGTGGCGACCAGTATTGTACACAATATTCCAAATGAGGCCTAAGTAAGGTCCTGTACAGCTGCAATATGACTTGCCAATTTTTATATTCAATGCCCAACCAATGAAGGCCAGCATGCCGTATGCCTTCTTGACCACCTTATCCACATGCATTGCCACTTTCAGTGATCGTGGACATGCATGCCCAGATCTCTCTACCTGTCAGTACTCGCAATAGTTCTACCATTTATTGTGTAATTTCAAGATGCATTGAACCTTCCAAAGTGCATTATTTCACACTTGTCCAGATTAAACTCCATCTGCCATTTCTCCCACCAAGATTCCAACCAGTTTATATCCTGCTGTATCCTCTGACAATCCTCTTCACTATCCGCATTTCCACCAATTTTTGTGTTGTCTGCGAACTTACTAATCAGACCAGCTACATTTTCTTCCAAATCATTTATATACGCCATGAACAACAAAGGCTCCAGAACGCCACTAGTCACAGCCTTCCATTCAGAAAAGCACCCTTCTACTGCTTCCCTCTGTCTTCTGTTCCCAAGCCAGTTCTGTATCCAACTTGCCAGCTCTCCTCTGATCCCATGTGACTTCACCTTTGGTACCAGTCTACCTTGAGGTACCTTGTCAAAGGCTTTAAAGCAGTCCATGTATACAACATCTACTGCCTTTCCCTCATCTATCATCTTTGTCACTTCCTCGAAAAATTTGATCAAATTAGTGAGGCACAACCTTCCTTTCACAAAACCATGCTGTCCATCACTATTAAGTTCATTGTTTCCAAATGTGAGTAAATCCTATCTCTAAAACACTTTTCCAATAATTTCCCTACCACTGACATAAGGCTCACCAGCCTATAAATTCCTGGATTATCCCTGCTGCCCTCTTAAACGATGGAACAACATTGGCTACTCTCCAGTCCTCTGGAACTTCACCTGCAGCTAATGAGGATACAAAGATTACTGTCAAGGCCCCAGCAATTTTCTCCCATGCCTCCCTCAATATTCTGGGGTAGATCCCATCAGGCCCTGGGAACTTGTCTACTTTAGTGCTTTTTAAGTTGCCCAACACCTCCTCTTTATTCATATTAATATACTAAGAAGAAATACCTGCATTTGTATGGCGCCTATCGTGACTTCAGGACATCCAAAAGTGCTTTATGTCAATTGAGTAATTTTTAAAGTCAGATAAACGTTGTGGCTACAAGAGTAGGTTAGAGTCTAGGAGTCCTGCGGCGAGTAACCCACCTCCTGACCCCCCAGAGCCTGTTCACCACCGACAAGATACAAGTCAGGAGTGTAATGGATACTCTCCACTTGCCTCAATGAGTGCAACTTCATCAACAGCCAAGAAGCTCGACACCATCCAGGACAAAGCAGCCCACTTGATTGGCACTCCATTCACAAACATTCACTCCCTCCACCACCAACGCACAGTAGCTGCCATGTGTACCATCTACAAGATGCACTGCAGTAACTCACCAAGGCTCCTTAGACAGCACCTTCCAAACCCACGACCAGAACCATTTGGAAGGACAAGGGCAGAAGATACATGGGAACACCACCACTTGGAGGTTACCCTCCAAGTCACTCACCATCCTGACTTGGAAATATATCGCCGTCCTTTACTAACTTTGGGTCAAAATGGGTGGCACGTGGCACAGTGGTTAGCACTAAGGCACTGAAGAACCGGGTTTGAATCCCGGCCCTGGGTCACTGTCCGTATGGAGTTTGCACATTCTCCCCGTGTCTGCGTGGGTTTCACCCCCACAACTCAAAGATGTGCAGGGTAGGTGGATTGGCCACACTAAGGTGCCCTTTAATTGGGAAAAAAAAGTAATTGGTTACCCTAAATTTAAAAACAAACTTTGGGTCAAAATCCTGGAATTCCCTCCCTAACAGGACCGTGGGTGTACCTACACCACAGGGACTGCAATGGTTCAAGAAGGCAGTTCACCACCACCTTCCCAAGGGCAACTAGGTATGGCAATAAACGCTGACCTAGCAAACACTGCCCTCATCACATGAATACATTTTGAAAAACTGCTCAGTGTTGTAATGTATTGCCAGTTTTACACAGAGCAAGCCCCTTCAAACAGGAAGGTGCCAATGATAACCTGAATTCATTTTTTAAAATATAAATTTCGAGTTTAGATGCACATCTTTGGGTTGTGGGGGCGAAACCCACACAAACACCTGGAGAATATGCAAACTCCACACGGACAGTGACCCAGAGCCGGGACCGAACCTGGGACCTCGGCGCCGTGAGGCAGCAGTGCTAACCACTGTGCCACCGTGCTGCCCCGATAACCTGAATTCATGATGTTGGTCGAGGGGTATATATGGACGAAGAGTCTGGGGCAAACGTTCCTACTCTTCTTCCAAATAATGCCATTGGATCTTTTACATCCACCCAAGAGGGAAGGGGAGAAGCACAGCCCTGTGAGTGACTTACTGCATTTAGGTGAAACAGAGCAGGGACTGAGAACCCAGAACCCTTTCTTTTGCTCTCTGACTTGTCTTTTAAGAGTTAGTCCTTTTCTGACTTGCATTGGACAGAGAATAGAAGAGGCTGCAGTGTTGAAACCCTGCTCTGACCAACTCTCATAGCTGGACAAGCTACGAAGTGAGGATCAGAAAGCGGCTCTATGAGGGTCAAGGGGCAGATAGCTGCAAGTGACTAGATTGTGACACAAACGTACAAAATAAATGGACAGGAAAAGACTAGCTGACCCCACAAGCATCCTCCAGCCATGGGGGCTGCAGCATCCTAAATTGTCACCTCTTCACTCCCTACTCCCGTTGATATCATTTTAAAAATAAATTTAGAGTACCCAATTATTTTTATCCCAGTTAAGGGGCAATTTAGCCAATCCACCTAACCTGCACATCTTTGGGTTGTGGGGGCAAAACCCACGCAAACATGGGGTTAATTTGCAAACTCCACACGGACAGTGTCCCAGAGCCGGGATTGAACCTGGGACATACATACATAGATGCATAGAACATGCAGTGCAGAAGAAGGAAATTCGGCCCATCAAGTCAGCACCGACCCACTTTAGCCCTCACTTCCACCCTATCCCTGTAACCCAATAACCCCTCCTAATCCTTTTGGCCACTAAGAGCAATTTATCATGGCCAATCCACCTAACCTGCATGCCTTTGGACTGTGGGAGGAAACAGGAGTACCCAGAGGAACCCCACGCAGACACGGGGAGAATGTGCAGACTCCGCACAGATAGTGACCAGGCGGGGAATCGAACCTGGGACCTTGGCGCTGCGAGGCAGCAATGCTAACCACTGTGCCGCCCCACTCCTGTTGATATCATGAGCACTACTGTTAATAAATCCCTGCCACATGCAGGACATGCAAACATGTGGGAGAGCTGGAATATAACCTGATGTCTACTCATTATTATTGTATGCAAGCCACTGTGCCTGAATTGAGCATTAAACAGCAAGCGAAACCTTGAAGTGACTGCATAACCTTGGTTTAGTGATTTTGAGGTCCAATTCCTCGACACAATTTTCAACACATTTTAAGGGTGAGGTGGCATATTTTTGTTAAAAAAGTAGTGATAATGATAAGTTGAATGGGTAGAAACTGGAAGGCATAGAAGTGCTGAAGGAATGACCAGACATTAAAAGTAACAAGTGAAATGGGTAAGACCAGAAAACATTGAATGAAATTTGGGTTTTAAGGCAAGGGATTTTGAGTATGTAAACTGAGATTTGGGCCAGAATTGTCAGGCCATTCGCTGGCGGCAAGATTCTCTGGTCCTGCCGATAGCGCACTCCTGCCCACAAGTTTCCCAGCAGCGTGGGGTGGCTTCAATGGGAAATCCCATAGACGGTGGCATGAGCAGAGAATCCCACTGCCAGTGAACGTCACTACCCCTCCCACTGCCAAGAAACATACGCTGGGAGGGCGGAAAATCCTGCCCATAATTGCAAAACCTGTTCAGACCCCAACTGGTGTAGCGAGTGCAGTTTTCAGGTTGTGTACTGTAATTTTTTTTTAATTTGAAGTACCCAATTATTTTTTTCCAATTAAGAGGCCAATCCACCTACCCTGCACATATTTGGCTTGTGGGGGTGAGACCCACGTAGACACTGGGAGAACATACAAAGTCCACATGGACAGTGACCTGGGGCTGGGATCGATCCCGAGTCCTTGGCTCCGTGAGGCAGCAGTGCTAACCACTGTGCCACCATGCTGCCTGCTGCGCACTATGATAACAACTTGCACTTATGCAGTGCCTTTAATGTAGAGGTCCTCCAAGGTGCGTAAGCAGATAAAATTTGACACCCAGCCACCAAGCCATTCCTTCATTCCTCCCTCTTTGGGAGAGCAGGGGAAGCAGGGTAAATGAATATTTTAAGACAGAGGTCGATAGATTATTAGTATTTGGCAGAATTTGATCATTTAATCAAGAGTCTGATTACACAGAGGGTGGTGAGGCTGTGGCAGTCGCTACCAAGTTAGTGATTGAAGCAAAAATCATTTTACACATTTAGAAATAGGTGAAGTTGATGGAAGATAGAAAGGCTAAAGGAATATGGGAACAAGGATGTCACATGAGACTAGGATCACTGCTCATATGAAGAATAAACTCTAACGTGGATTGGTTGGACTGAACAACCTGTTTGTTGTAATTTTTATATAATTCAATGTGACTGATGAACTTCTAACCTCAGCCACTTGTTGGGTAGGGGAGGCATGTCAACTGAGATTCCATTCTTACATCTTCTTGAGTAAGAATGGCGTTTTGGCAGAGAACATGAACAAGAGGACAGTTGGTCCATTGACATGGCGGGTGAGTAAAAGGAGTTGTGGGTGTTGGCGGTGAGGGGAAGCGAGGAATCACATTATGGTTCCATGAAGAATGATGTGAATCCAGATGGATCCAGCAACAGTGTCTTAAATTTGGTTTTGAAACAGGTAAAATTATTGGTAACTTTTGGGATAGGCATAGGGTTGGAGTCAATTGAGCCTGAGGTTTTTGATGGTCCCTCTTCTTTGAATTTAAAAAAAAATTTGAAGTACACAATTCTTTTTTTTCAATTAAGGGGCAATTTAGCATGGCCAATCCACCTACCCTGCATATCTTTGGGTTGTGGGGGTGAGACCCACGCAGACACGGGGAGAATGTGCAAACTTCGCACAATGACACATTGACCCAGGGCCATGATCGGACCAGGGTCCTCAGCGCCGTGAGGCAGCAGTGCTAACCACTGCACCACTGTACCACCTTTCTCTTCTTTGAAATTGACAACTCAGTTCACTGAAGGCCAACAACAGGCCAATTGCAACAATACATTCTACAGCCACCAACCCTCCAGCATTGTCCTACAGCATCTAGAAATTCAAGATTAATCTCTGAAGCATTGATATGAGTAATTTGGAAGAAAATACATTAAAATAATCCTTGTTCCCATGTCTCTTTATCCCTTCTATTTTTCAACCACCAACTTAACGTACTCTTAAAAGTTAATAGGATCTCAATTTCAGTCTCAAACTTGGTAATGTCACAGCCTCACAACCTTCTGTATAATAAGAGATTTGAATTTCATCAAGTCTTTACATTTTCATTTCCTCATTACAAGCATTGTAATTTTTCTTGGGAACACTTTTGTTAATTAATTATAAAAATATTAGCTGAGGGGAGGAAATGCAGCTTGACTGACATCCAAGAATCAACTGATCGGATACCAATGTGTTTGTTTGCTTTGCCATTGAGATAAGAAATGGTGTGCCGTGATAATGGATGAATCGTACAACCAACAGCAGGATGGTGAGGGGTGGGCTGGTTATGGCAGATCATGGACTGATTGTACACTTTTCAGTGGGGTGAAGGAATGGGATGGAATGGAAGGCAAGTGATCTGCTCACTGCTGCCCCCACCATGTCAGATGAGTAATCTGGACGTGGGCTTGAGTAGGGTGATCATTGCTCGGCACAACATTGAGGGCCGAAGGGCCTGTTCTGTGCTGTACTGTTCTAAAGATTGTTGAATCAAGCATTGCGTTAGGTCAATGAGCCCCACTTAATTGGCCCCCTATCCACAAACAGTCATTCACTTTGCCATAAACGCACAGTGGCAGCCATGTGAACCATCTACAAGATGCACTGCAGGAACTCATCAAGGTTCCTTCGATAGTACCTTCCAAAGCTACAACTGCTGCCATCTAGAAGGACATGAATAGTAGATACATGGGAACAGCACCACCTGCAAGTTCCTCTCCAAACCACCTACCATCCTTTATTGTTGCTGGGTCAAACTCCTGGAACTCCCTCCCTAACAGCACTTGTGGGTGTACCTACACCACATGGACTGCAGCAGCTAAAGAAGGCAGCTCACCAGCACCTTCTCAAAAGCAATTTGGGATGGGCAATAAATGCTGGCCTACCCAGCGGTGCCCACATCCCTTGAATTATTAGGTGGCCAAATAGTGGTGGCAGGGGGAGGGGGCTCCGTGTTCAATCAGACACCTTGAGCATGCACAGGAGATCGATCATGGCGACAAATGTTAAGAGCTTCTGCTCTCAGAATCTGTGTATTTATTACAGGCTTTAAAAAGTGAATAAATTATGTCAAAGACATGCAGACTGTGCCATCTTCCCCAGCAGGATCTGCTGCTATATGTAACCAGGGTCCTTGTGGCAGGTCTTCCTCCTTTGTACCATTTCGTCATCCTCCCAAATATTTTTTTAAAATAAATTTAGAGGACCCAATTAATGTTTTCCAATTAAGGGGCAATTTAGCGTGGCCAATCCACCTAACCTGCACATCTTTGGGTTGTGGGGGTAAAACTCACGCAGACACGGGGAGAATGTACAAACTCCACACAGACAGTGACCCATGGCCGGGATCGAACCCGGGTCCTCAGTGCCGTCGGCAGCAGTGCTAACCACTGCTCCACCGTGCCGTGCAGCCCCCTCTCCCAAACATTTACCCACCCAATACCAGAAGAAATCAGCACGGAATGCAATATTCCATCCACTTGGTTCCTTAACAAGATTGTTAATTGGTGGTTTAGAAATGGCAGGAGGGCTGCTGATTTAAAAAAAAAATATTCTTTTTAATATAAATTTAGAGTACCCAATTACTTTTTTCCAATTAAGGGGCATTTTAGCGTGGCCAATCCACCTACCCTACACATCTTTGGGTTGTGGGGGCGAAAGCCTCGCAGACACAGGGTGAATGTGCAAACTGCACTTGGACAGTGACCCAGGGCCGGGATTCGAACCCGGGTCCTCAGCGCTGTAGGCAGCAGTGCTAACCACTGTGCCACCATGCCGCCCAGCAGCTCAGCTTGTGGAATATCTGGGTCTAGCCTGATAATGTGATTTTGCTGACTCGATGACCATCACCCTGCATTTATGTTCGGCCTGCTCCATTTGCGGCCATATCACCCAGCCCCATGTGACAACGACACCTTGAATATGTTCACCAGACGTGGAAACCTTAATACAATCCTGGCCCTGGGACAATATCAAACCAAACTTTTATGCAATCAAAGTCCTCATGTAGAATGATTTACACCATGAGGCAGCCAAGTGGCGTAAATCAGATCCTGCTTCTGTAATGCACCTCTCAATAGAAAACTGTGCTATACCTCTGGTTTCCAGTTTTTAAAAAAAATTCCCCTCTGACACAGCAGGACCTCTTAATAATGTCGAATGTTTAGAAAAATTGTGTTACTTTGGCAGTTTTGAAGTGGAGCAGCCAAAAATCTAAGGGGGATGGAGGGGTAGAGAAAGGCATTCTGTTCCTTTCTAGTTTGGAAATAATGCAGATGTTAAGAGAATGTGCCAGATTATCACATGTATTGAATTAACAAATGTCAGGCTAACAAGTCACTATTGTATCCTGAGACAGACTTTGCCATTGGCCCTGCCAAATTGTTAGTGGGTTTATATTGTGTTCAGGATATGGTATAGCTATCAAGGATGAAAAATTATTGCACCCTGTCAAACGAAAATTCTCCCTCATCAGCCAACACAAGTTATATTTCAACATTGACAACATCACACAATATATACCCAGATCGCTTTTCAAAAAAAATTGTTTTGACTACAAGTAACTTAAACTTAGAAATTTAGGAGTAGGCCCATTCAACCCCTTGGACTTAGCCTGCCATTCAATTAAATCATGGTTGATCAACCGCAGTTACCTGGCTTAGCTCTATATCGCTTGATGCCCTTGTCCAAATACCTCCCGCAGTCAGTCCTGAACCTCCAATTGCCCCAGCAGCCACAGTCCTTTGCAGATGGGAGGTCCAGATGCCCACTTGAGCTGAAAGTTGGTTTACGGTTCTATGGGGCCCTCGGTCTGGCATCTTACTCAAGTGACTGTTGTATGCACAATCAGCAAGCCATTCAACTATGGGGGGCATCATTGCCTGAGCTCCAGCCTGCTCTCACCTGTTGTCCACAGCACGCACTAGCCAATAGGGTCCACTTGATAGCAGAAATGACAGCCAAAATTTTTCAGAGGCTGGAGCTCTCATCGGCTGAATGTGTAGGAGGTGAGCCCTGCCTTCGCACAACCAGGAAACCAGGACCTGATATTACAGCTCGTTGGCTGTTAATTGCTCAGGCTGTGGCTTCCATCTTCTCACGTGACCACTCGGTTGGTAGATGGCAGACTGTTTGGCCCTTGGTGTTATTTCCATTTAGTAATTCCTATATCCTGTGTGAGGAGCAGGAAAACCTGACTAAGAGTATCCTCCCAGATATCTTGGTCAGCTTGGGGTGGTGTTAGCAGCAACTAAGTCAGGTTCAGTAACCTATCTCCCCTCACTGCCCATAGAATGGCAGTGACCAAAAAACCAGGAGTACGTCCGATGTGAGTTGGAACGCTCTGCCCCGCCCAGCCGAAAGGTAGTCGGGAGATTCATGAGGTGCCCAGCCCCTTTGGCGATTGCATATCAGAGGAATTTTGTGGTTGCTGGAATGGCACGTGGTTAAACCCCCCAGCTGCCACCGCCTTTGTACGTAGTGCGTTTATCAAAACCAAGATGCCTCATTGCCACAAGCACGGTTAGGATTTTTGCTGGGCATTTCTTCAGGTCGAACCAACCCAGCTACGCATTGAAGAGAAAATACTCGAGCAATTCCATTGCTCGGTGACCCTCCTCGGCACATGTTTGTTTTCCTTCAGAATGACATTAATATGTGTCACAGGATAAAGGCTCCATGTGTGCAGCCCTTTATTACATCTTGCAATGCAGCGCTGTGTACTGTTTAACGCCCCTGGGCTACCAGATCAGTGGAGTTATTAAACAAGTTATTTTAATTGCTTATATGAAGTGTCGATCATTCTGCCACTCCTGGCAGCACAACTCAAGAAAACAAATTCCTCTCCAATTCAAATCAGACAATCTTTTGATTAACAACTGAAGCACTGTTGACACGTTTAGGATTCATTATTGCGGAATTATAAAAAATTGGTTCATTCAGAGGCCCAAGTAGCACAGAGCTGCTGGGGCGAAGTACATCGCTTTGCTTCTTCAAGGGGATAAAACATTGCACTCAAAGTAAAGATTCGGAAGGACTTGCACTTATGTAGCAACTTTGAAAACCTCAAGATGTCCCAAAGTGCTTTACAGCTTGTTTTGAAGTATCATCACTGGTCTTGATGCAGCCAGTTTGTACAACTGCAATGAGGTGACGAGCAGGTTATCTGTTTTCAGTCATGTTGTTTGATAGATTAATATTGACCAGGAGAGGTCCCCTGCTATTCTCTGAAATGGTGCCATGGGATCTTCTACATCCACCCCAGAGGGCAGACAGGCCTCCGATTAACACCTCGTCTGAAAGAAGCACTCCTAACTGTTCAGTACTGAAGGAGTGTCAGCCTAGATTACAAGTTCAAATCCTGAAATGGGACTTGCACCCACAACTCACAAGGAGAGAGCATTGTTACTGAGCCAAGGCTGATAGATACATGGCCTGCTCACTGTGCTCAGGTCAAATACTCTGCCAGCACTCAGTGTGAAAGCTAATACCCACAGAATGACTATTTGGGTGGGCAACTGCAAAGCTTAAATCATCATCATCAGGACAGAAAGAGTGACAACAAAATAATTTTTTAAAAATGTATTCTTTCACTGGATGTGGGAGTCACTAGCTCGGCCAACATTCATTGCTTTATCCTAACTGTCCTTGAGACAGTGTACCTTTTTTTCAGTTAAAATTTTTTTGAAGTGCCCAATTCTTTTTTTTTCCAATTAAGGGGCAATTTAGTGTGGTCAATCCACCTACACTGCACATCTTGTGGGGGTGAGACCCACGCAGACACAGGGAGAATGTGCAAACTCCACACGGACAGTGACTCAGGTCTTCGGCGCCTTGAGGCAGCAATGCTAGCCACTGTGCCACCATGCCGCCCCTGTCCTTGAGAAAATGGCAGTGACCCATCTTATAGATTCATAGGTGTTTACTGCACAGAAGGAGGCCATTCGGCCTATTGTGTCCTCGCCAGTCTACAAAGATCTGACTACACGCATCCCATTTTCTCGCACTTGACCCTTAGGCCTGGAGGTTATGGTAGCGCATGTGAATATCTATCTTCTTGAACCGCTGCAGTCCTTGTAGTGTACACCCACCGTGCTGTTAGGAAGGGAGATCCAGGATATTGATCCAGCAATAGTGGGCATATATTTCCAAGTCAGGATGGTGTGTGACTTGGAGGAGAACAGGTAGTTGTGTCCCCATGCATGATTTTTTAGTAATGCTTTTGCACCTGTGCGCTAACGTAAAAGGGTTGATTTATGCAGATCTGTGTAGCGTCAAGGGAATGTTGATTGGGTACAGGAAACACTGTCTGCTTCTTTTCTGCTCCTGGATCTGAGAGCACAGTACCCTGCAAATGCCTGGCAGAGATCTGCCAAGTCAGTAGAAAGCTGGTAGCTCGACTGCCCAGTAAGCAACCCCTTTAGCAGCATGGGAGGAGTGGAAGCCATTTTTAAAATGGCTTTGGTTCATTTTTTAAAATTTTTATAAATTTAGAGTACCCAATTAATTTTTTCCAATTAAAGGGCAATTTAGCGTGGCCAATTCTGCACATCTTTGGGTTGTGGGGCGACGCCCACGCAAACACGGGGAGAATGTACAAACTCCACACAGACTGTGACCCAGAGCCGGGATCGAACCTGGGACCTCAGCGCCATGAGGCTGCAGTGCTAACCCACTGTGCCACCGTGCTGCCCGGCTTTGGCTCATTTTGCTATCCAAGTTCTCACTTTATTTCAACCTGGGACTAACATTCAAAAGATTTCAATTTAGCACAACTTAGATTTAGCAGGAAAAGAGTCAATATTTAAAAAAAATTTAGAGTAGACAATTATTTTTCTTTTTCCAATTAAGGGGCAATTTTGCATGGCCAATCCACCCAACTAGCACATTTTTAGGCTGTGGGTGTGAAACCCACACAGACATGGGGAGAATGTGCAAACTCCACATGGACAGTGACCAGGGCTGGGATTCGAACCCAGGTCCTCAGTGCCGCAGTTCCAGTGCTAACCACTGTGCCGCATGATGCCCCTTAAAAAGAGTCAATATTATTATGCAACTGACACACACACACACACACACACACACTCAAAACACGTGCTTACTGGGTCTTATGTACTAGAAGGTATGCCGCACGCAACCTCAGCAAATCCAGTATGGTTTTAACTGGACTGGCTGGGCAGCACGGTGGCTCAGTGGGTTAGCACTGCAGTCTCACGGCGCTGAGGTCCCAGGTTCGATCCCGGCTCTGGGTCACTGTCCGTGTGGAGTTTGCACATTCTCCCCGTGTTTGCGTGGGTTTCACCTCCACAACCCAAAGATGTGCAGGCTAGGTAGATTAAACACGCTAAATTGCCCCTTAATTGGAAAAACAATTAATTGGGTACTCTAAATTTATAAAAAAAAAACACTGGACTGGCACTGTCCGTAAGACTCCCGCTAAGGCAAAGGTTGGCAGAAACCTCCTGTTTGTGCTTTAAGGGCTTTGGGAAGATTGCAATCCTCACTCACTGCTTGAGAAGTAGGAATGACCCCCATCCTAACTTCGCACTTCACCCTCCTGGCTTCCATTATTGAATTTGCTCCGTGGTCGGCTGAAAGTTTCCCCAAACCGCCAGTCATGCTTCCTTTGCCATTTTCTTGCAGTTCCATTGTGATCAGCAGATTTGGGTGCTGCAGTCTTATTCTGGCAAAGAAAGAAAGCCCACAAATGAAGAAACCCCAGAATAACAGCAAGGGCTAGAAATGAAGAAGACTTGCATTTTTATGCAGTGTGCCTCACAACCTCGAGGCATCTCAAACGCTTCACAGCCAATGAAATACTTTAAAAGTGCAGACACTATTGTAATGTAGTAAATGTGTTAACCAATTTGCGCATAGCAAGCCCCACAATCAGAGGTCAGGATCAGATAATCTCTTTCCAGGTAGTGTTGGTTGATGGATTAATATCGTCCTGGACCATACGAGGAAACTCCCCTTCTCCTCTTCAAATAGTATCCCGAAGGATAGAGCTGGAATGAAAATCTACCCCTCCTTAACCTCTAGGTCAACTATTGTGAAGGAGGTTGGATAGGGAGAGAAGATTCCTCAGACATTACCAGCCAGGATTTTAAATCCTTGTCACTGTCTTTAATCTGTTTGCCATCAAGATTTGGCACACAGGGCAGTGAATGAAAGCCTCGTCCCAAGATCAGGGACAGCATCCTCAGATCTATAAAAGACAGGGCAACCTCTGGCTGGGGATTCCCATCTCGCTAAAGCTGATCTGTTCTTTACATGAAGAGTGAAGGGGCTGCTGTGTATTTCTAGCATTGCCTGCTTGCTTCGCTTGTTGAAAATCTGAGCTAGATTTCACCAGGAGCAAGCAGGGAGAGAAAGAAATGGAGTTTTGTTCAATAGCCTGCTGTACATATGTTGAAAAACATATTGCAGGCCTCCACCTTGTCCATTGGCTTTGACCAATCCATGAGCCAACCCTGAAGGCAACGGTCAATAAAGCCTTCATTTCTGTTTTCCTTTAGAAACTGCCTTCTGCCAGCTCGCCCGATAGCTCACCACAGCAGCGAGATTAAAATAAATCAAAATAAGATTAAAGAGGCTGAGGGCATCGGATGTTGCTTTTCTTTTTCTATATATTCAACTTCGATGATTTACATGTCATGAAGACATGTTTATATTCAAATTGCTGTTTTTTCCTGACATTGAACAAAACCTTAATCATTAAGCTGATTTGAGTGGGTTTACGGCCACTTACTGCTCTTGAATAAAGTGTTCTGATAAGGCGTCACTTGCAGTGCTCACAGCTGAAGCCCTGTCACTCAGGAGTTTTCCAGGATGAGTGCCGTACGGAGGATGACTGACAACGATTTGGGATTTTATTTTTGGCGGATGACAAGTTAAGGGGTTTAGTGGTGCAATTATGCACTAAATTCAAGGTGCTCAGATGTAAATGTCCTCTAACCACTCTGTCATCCCAGACTTATTACAGCTCTTTTATTCAGTTTCCTTTGCTTCGAGCCGCAGACCCGCTTCGCTTTTCCGGGGGAGGGGTGCAGGCGGTGGGAGAGTGGGGGTGGAAGCTGGTGGGGTTGCTGGCAGCCTCTTGATGAATGCTGGAAATGTAACGCAATTGTCAAGTCGTTTTGTTTTCTGAAGATTTTTAATATATTTTAAAAATTGCTAACTTATTTGTGAATGGAGGAGCATCTTAATATTCATACATACATAATTTAATATGCACTTTTTGTTTGATTTGCAATTTGAGAAAAGAAAGTGGATATTTTCTCATGACAATTGTAAATTCTTTGTGTAATTTATTATGCTTTATGTATCTCCCTTCCTCATCCCCTGTTTAATCCTCTTATTCCACTGAGAGCATCGATACTAAAGTCCAGTTCTCTGGGTGTTGCACCATGTGTGGGCACGAGCAGTTAGGGTCAGCGGGATATTGTGCTGTTAAAAGGGGCTGACAGGGTTCGGCCTAGTTCGATCCTCATCTGAGACCTGTGCACGTTCACATTGGCACAACGGGGATCAAGAGCTGGCTGTAGTCCTCCATAAAGATAGCTCTCAAACCTCTGCTGCAGTTAAGTCAGCACTGACTATGAATCAAACCTGTGATTCCTGTTTGATTTGATGCTGGGTACAGCACCAAACCGTATGTACAGGTTTGAACAGATCCTCGTGGTTCTATTCATGATTGCTTCATTCAGCTTTTCTGATTTTTTTTTTAAACACACATCTTGCTGTGTGTTATTTATGCCACTTAATTCAAAGTATTGGATAATTCCCGTTTGTTAGACAAGAGAGACAACTCTGAATTATCAGAAGTTGATTGTGCAACTTTGAGGAGAGGAAACTTCATAATGTTTTGAAATCTGGTGTTTAGTTTCATAACTGAGGTATAAGATACTGATTTTGTGATTACTTTCATCTTCTGAACTTGCTTGCGTCATTTCTTATTTAGCAGTAAAACATGACTAAGTGTACCTTTGCAGTGTAATGGATTGTATGGTGTGGTACTGAGCATAGGAAGACCCAGGTTAAATTTCCCATCTGAGTAGCACCACAATCATCTAGCCCCCTGGGTCAGGGAGGGAAATGCAAGCATCTGAACAGCAATCAGCTGTTCACTATTCATTGTCCATGGCAACGAGCGAGGCAGCTCCAACTAGCCACACCATTTTCTCCCCGATGGGTATCACCCTCTCCATGCACCTCTATCCTGTGACCATTCTGCATGTGTGAGCTTGAACGGTGAGGGACATCCCAGGGCTATTTGGCCTCGGGGTGTGTCAGAGAGGCTTGGCAGGCGTCAGGGACAGGAACCGTGGCTCTTTGTGTCTCTCTTTATTTGTTGCCTCAGTTTTAACCCTCATATCTGACACCCTGGTGCTGCCATGGTGTTCTCTACACTTAACTGAACCCATTTCTTCTTCCTCATTGCAGCTTTGAATGAACCCACCATTGATTATGGCTTCCAGCGGTTGCAGAAGGTTATCCCCAGACATCCGGGTGACCCCGAACGATTGCCAAAGGTCAGTTATACACTTAGACTTTGCTATTGAACTATTTCTAAATACTCTGGCATTGGCCTGTTTTGGCACATTACTTTGAATGAGCAGGATTACCGCAGCAGTTACAAATGATATTGTCAATCCAAAATGTGACAGGTAATGTTCCTCTCTGTTTTTGTGTTGTATCTGTGTTGAAGATCAGATATATTCTTCTCTTCACATGATGTATGCTAACACACAGTCAACATTTCCCTCCCCTCCTTCTCTCCTGTCATTCACAAGCTCAGGATGTTTGAAAAGAATCCACAACTAAGTATATTTCGAAGTTCAGTTGTAATGCAATAAATGTGGCCAGTCAATTTGACCCCACAAATAACCACACACAATCTATCTCATTGGTGTTGGTTGAGGGGTTAATGTTGAACAGTTCACTGAGGAGGACCCCTGTACTCTTTGTCGAAATAAAGCCACTGGATCGTTTATGCCCACCTGAGAGAGGGCAGGAGGGCCTTGATTACCAACATAGACCCCGAAGGACAGTGCTACAGGTATCAATCACCCTGTGGCACCTTCCTGTGAGGGGCCAGGCTTCGGATGTGAGCGCAAGTGGTGAGTAGTCAGCAATGGGGGCTTCAGCAGCAAACCGCCCAACGCTTCCATGATCATTCTTCACGTGTGAGCCTCACACATTCAGTCAACATGTGCAGGCTGTCAAGCAAGAGCTTGCTGGATAGCAGTCTGGAGTGGAGGCTTTGACACACTGTGGAGCTGCTTGCGAACAGGCAGGTTTCCTGTACGAACTTTAGGAAGAATGTTAGGGTCCTTGAAAGGATGCAGAGAAGATTTACCCCAGCAGTTCCAGGGATGAGGGACTTTAACTACAATGTTAGGTCGGAGAAGTTGGGTCGGAGCAAAGGATAGTTAAGATATCAACAGTTGGGGGGGAGGTTATAGGGGGTAAAAACGGGGGAGGCAGGATGTCATTTATTTGTTATGAGACTTCCTGTTTGTTCTCTTATTTTGGTTTTGATTGTGTTTATGTGTACTTTTGTAAATGCTTTTATTAAAATCCTTTTATTGAAAACATGGGCATTTGAAGGAAATAAATTTGTGGTGCTCTGGGATTGACGGATGTAACTGATTGGATTACTCTGGAAAGAGCCTTTCTTGACTCACTGGGTCAAATGACCTCTTTCTGTGTTGTAATGATGCTGAGGCTCTACTGAGGCTTTTGCATTGGCTTACAAAATGTCAGACGCTCATCCCCTCATGATGAATATAGCCTGGGTATACACTCACGCATGAGATACCAGCGACTTGTTAAGACCAGCAGAGTCATGTGTCAGCATGAGAGGAGCAGTGCTAAAATGGAGGAAGAAGAAAGGGTGGAAATAAGTTAAGGACATTAAACAAACAGAATGTGCACCACATGCCCATTTAATCACCCAAGAGAAGTTGTGCTGAGATTTTTCTGAGAGTATGGAAAAATTCGAGAATATTGATTTAATTATGAGGTTACCTTCACTGACCAAATAAAAAATCGGTATTGTTCATTTGCTCATTGTGCGTCCCCCAAGGGTAACCAATAGCGATAAAACACAGCTGCATTGTCAAGTGAAAAAGAAGCTGATCGGCAGGACAGTCAGTATCTGTGAAAAGGAAAGATGGGTGAGCATTTCAGGCATATCACTGATGTATAAACAAATTCATTGAGTATATTTAGACACCTATGCGGTGTTGGCCTGCGTGGCATGCATTGTCGGCACCACCTCCCTGCTGCTGCAAGCGGTTGGACTTCTCCAATTGCACCTACAGGTGCTGGATGCTCGCTGACAACCCCTCATGCAGTCCCTGGCTCTGTGACTGCATCTCCACAATCGATGGGACTGTTTGTTCCAGAATCTTGAGACCTTTCTGGACGGCGGCTGGTCCCTGGGATGGACCATGGGCCGGGGGGGGGATTGGGGGTGGGCATGTGGGTGGGGGATTCTCCGGCCCAGATGGGCTGAGCGGCCGTCAACAAAAAGCTGAGTCCCGCCGCCGCCTTTCTAACATTGGTGTTGAAGGGTCCAGGGGCAGCCTATGGGGGGGAAGGGGCGTCCGACCCGGGGGGGGGGGGGGGGGGGGGCTCCGTAGTGGCCTGGCCTGCAATCAGGGCCCAACTATCGGCGAGCAACCCTTCTGTTCGGGGGGGGGGACTCCTTTCCTCCGCACCGGCTCCTGTAGCCCTGCGCCATTTGGCATCGGGGACAGCGCGGGGAAGAAGGACACTGCGCATGCGCTAGTTGGCGCCGGCTCAACTGCGCATGCGCGGACCCCGCGGTGCTGAGTTTACACAGGGATCGGCAGCTAGAGCAGCATGGGCTGCACTAGCGGTGTGCAAACCCACTGTGGCCCAGAGAATTGGGTCTTGGAACGGGCGCCGACGCCAGAGTAAACCACTCCCGTTTTTACGCCGGCTTCGACACTTAGCTGCCCGATGAGAGAATCCCGCCCCTTATGTTTCATTGTTGGATCTCAGAGGCAGTTGCTTCAAACTGGACTTGGTAAAGTTTTTTAAAAAATTTTTTTTAATAAATTTAGATTACCCAATTATTTTTTCCAATTAAGGGGCAATTTAGCGTGGCCAATCCACCTACTCTGCACATTTTTGGGTTGTGGGGGCGAAACCCACGCAGACACGGGGAGAATGTACAAACTCCACACGGACAGTGACCCAGAGCCGGGATCGAACCTGGGACCTCAGCGCTGTGAGGCGGTTGTGCTAACCACTAGGCCACCGTGCTGCCCAGGGACTTGGTAAAGTTGACCGCCAATGTCTTCAGTGTAATTGGTGAACGCGATGCAGTGTTGAACACATTAGTGACCCCTCTTAGCGGGTTGTCAGTACTCCACCCACCCTTTTTCAAATTGGTGCCTCATCATCCGATTGGGCATCCTGACCCGCTCTGCTGAGTATAGTGGAAATAAATGACTTGCATTTCTGTAGTACCCTTCACATGCTGCGGGTACTCCAAAGTGCCTTGCAGCCAGTCAATTAGTTTGGTGTGTAAATAGGGTAGCAAATTTGTGCACAGTAAGCAAACCCCCCCCCCCCCCCCCCCCCATCCCCTCAAAAGGGGAAAAAACAGTAAAATGGAGAAATAAGAACACTTGTCCGAAAAGGTCTTGTATACTTAATAACAAGGCTTACATTAACACTGCAATGAAGTTACTGTGAAAAGCCCCTAGTCACCACATTCCGGCACTTGTTCAGGCACACTGAGGGAGAATTCAGAATGTCCAAATTACCTAACAGCACGTCTTTTGGGACTTGTGGAAGGAAACCAGAGCACCCGGAGGAAATCCACGCAGGCATGGGGGGAATGTGCAGACGCCGCACAGACATTGATCCAAGCTGGGAATCGAAACTGGGCCCCTGGAGCTGTGCAGCAAAAGTGCTAACCACTGTGCTATCGTGCCACCCTTTAAGACAGAACACCAGTAAAACGGAGAAATAAGAATACTGTTTTGAACTGTTTTTTCTCTTCTGGGCCACAATATGATAATGATCAGTTCACCTGTTTTAGTGATGTTCGCCGAGAGATTAATATCGGCCGGTGCTGAATATCTGCTGATAGTGCCATGGTTAGACCTAGCTATAGGAAATCAATAAGTCCAAGATGTGCAGATTACGTGGGGTTAAGGAGTTAGGGGATAGTGTGGGGTAGTGGGCCCACGTAGGGTGCTCCTTCAGAAGGTCGGTGCAGACTTGATGGGCTGAATGGCCTCCTACTCATTGTAGGAAATGTATGGTTCTAACTAAACAGCAACTGGGACTTTGGCCAGATTTCCCCAACCGTTGGGATTCTCTTTTCCCACTGGCAGTGTACCCCCGCCCGCAGGTTTCCTGGCAACGTGGGGTGGCTTCAATGGAAAATCCTATTATAAGCAGCGGGAAAAGAATCTCGTTGCCAGTGAACGGCGCGCCGCAGAGAAACACGAAAGCTGCCCCTTTGTTTCTTTCCCCTTTCTCACCTGGATAGTAATTGGGCAGAACCCATTAGCTGAACAATCCAAAAAAAATTGGGAGTGCTCTCCAATGAAGGGACAATCTGATCAACCACAGTAACAACCAGGCATGGTGCTCCCATTGGGTCGAAACAGCTGTGCCTGATGCCAGCTGCCCAGTCACAGCGAGGCACTGCTTTGCAATAAAGTGACCCTGTCAGGTTATCAACCTTCGGGTCTGTCTTGCACTGAAAGGGAGAAAACAAAACACTAGCATATATGTAGCATCCTATATGACCCCAGGATGTTCCAAAGTGTTTTACAGATAACAAAATACTTTTGAAGTATAGTCACATTTATGAAGTGGGGGGGGGGGGGGGGGGGGGGGGGCTAAATATTGTGCAGAACATGGGCAGAAATTCCCTGCTCCTTTTAAAAATAACTCCTTGGGAATTATACATCTATCTTCAGACGGAAGGTGGTTTAATGTTTCATCTGAAAGCGGCAACTCTGACTGTGCAGCTCTCCCTCGGTGCCGCAGTGAAATATATGGAAGGTGATTCTGAAGCTCCCACTGCCATCAGGCATGCACAGACCAGAGCAGAAAATGGCTAAGAAAATAAATAATTTATTACATGGCATAATATAACTGGCATCAAACCCTTACATTGCTGTGTGCGAGAGGGGCCACAGGGGAAATAAGCATTTAAATGTTTTAATTTAAAAACAAGCTAACCCAATTGCCAGCAATGAACTGGGAGACCTCTGAGTATCTGGGCTTAAACACATCAGGGTCTGTTGTAAGACTGAGCTGCACTTCTGTCCAGAAACCCAGTCCCTGGTGTGCCCAGGATGAATTGCGAGTGAATTATGGCCTTAGCTAAAGTTAGCAGTATTCATTTGACAGGAAGCAAATGCAATGAATAGATAGAGAGAAAAGGGGTCAGTTCATATCAAGCTGACAGACATATTTTACTTGTCAAGTGGTGCATGGAGTGACTGTACCGTGCGCAGGGCTGGATAGATTTTCCTCAGATCCCATCGACAAATTTGCATCGCGACTGCCTTCTTGAAAAAAAAATCAGCTGGCAGCCAAGCCTTTGATCCCAGCGTGTTCCTGGGTTTTATCAGGAGGAGACAGGGGGCTCGTCTACGCTGTGTCAGAGAGCACCTATTTGATCGTTTACATGGCAGGGGTATCACAGAGCAAATCTGTTCAGAGTGGATAGATTGCACCCAGTGTCGTGACTGCCTTCTGAGCAATCTTTGATAAAAGACAAAATTCAGTGGAGAGAAAGGCGAACAGCGTTTGTGTGTTTTGCTCCTCCAAGCTGCAAAATACCAAGCAAATTGATCCTCTGGGAGTAGTAAATACACATTACTTTATCTTGTACTTCATGTCCATGGCTTTCATATACCCCTGAGTCCTGATAGAACAACAATAGTTAATAGACTAAAAAGAGTAATTACAAGCATCTTTTCAGCACTTCCAGCTTGACTGACTTGGTTTGACCTTATACTTTTTACCTCAGCTAATCTGGCTGCTACATTTTTGATTCAATTTGCATAGCCTGTGTAGTGTATAGTGATACGTGACCTTTTCTTAATGTCACCTGTCAAAGAATTTTACACCGGTGTTGTAAAGAAAAACCCCATTAAAGATTCACACACCGCTAAATGGGAGCCATCGAATCACGTCAGTTTGTGAAGGTCCAAGATGGCAGAGAGGTGGGATGGTGATGGGAAATATTGGCCAGGCGAGAGAGATGGGACAGTTTTGTTTGTCTAGTTCGATCCCGACTCTGGGTCACTGTCCACATGGAGTTTGCACATTCTCCCCGTGTCTGCGTGGGTTTCGCCCCCACAACACAAAAATGTGCAGAGTAGGTGGATTGGCCACACTAAATTGTCCCTTAATTGGGGAAAAAACATAATTGGGTAATCTAAATTTAAAAAAAAAAGTTTTGTTTGTCTAAGTGGAGCCCTTGGTCTCACAATGTCAGAACACATCCGATTTAGAATGCAGTCCAAAGAATTAGATAAAACTTTGAGGGGGTTGAAATTCAGGGATCTTCCAAGTGTGTCGAGACCTACTGCTGGGTTTAACCAACTAAACCCTTGGAGCACACCAAATTATTGATAGGTTAATTTTCGCACCTGATGCCACTTCAGCTTTGCTAAGCTGATTACGAACTTTGGAACAGGGAGTAGGTTATTCAACCCTGTTCCACCACTCAATTAGATCATGGCTGCCTTGGACCTCAACTTCAATTGACTGGCCTTTATTCCATATTTCTGAATAAAGTCACCTGATATTAAAAAAATTGTCTTGGCGAATAGCACAGAAGTAGTGCACTTGGTGTAGCAGGTTTAGACCTCTGTTTCTGCTCCAAATAATCCCCCTAACTTTCATCCAACCTTATCAACATAACCTTTAAAAAAAAAAATTTAGGTTACCCAATTATTTTTTCCAATTAAGGGGCAATTTAGTGTGGCCAATCCACCTACTCTGCACATTTTTGGGTTGTGGGGGCGAAACCCACGCAGACACGGGGAGAATGTGCAAACTCCACACGGACAGTGACCCAGAGCCAGGATTGAACCTGGGACCTCAGCGCCATGAGGCAGCTTTGCTAACCACTAGGCCACCGTGCTGCCCAACGTAACCTTTTATACCTTCATGTGTTTATCTAGCTTCCCTGTCAATGTAGCTACATTTTGCCTCAATCATTCCACGTGTCAGCGAATTCCATATTTTAACCATCCTCTCGGTAAAGAAGTTTCTCCTGAATTCTCTGCTGAATTTATTAGTGATTAACCTATATCTATCTAATACAATTTGATCCCCCAGCCTCAAAGGCTTATTGAGGAAGATAGTTCACTTTTTTTTTGTGAAGAAGCGCTACCTAGCTGGCCTAAATTTGATTTCAGACCTCTCCTGGTTTTATTGGTGACTGATTTGTCAAGCATCAAGAGTTCCCTGGAGAACTCTGCGACTGCATGGCTCAGGTACAGATACCTGAATTTGCCAGGGAGCGTTGACATGATTCCAATCTTCCAATGCCTAGCATGTCATCTTGCAGCCAATTCAATCCCAAGGAGACACCTACCTCTCCCGTTAGAGCAATAGACCCATGAGACTAAGGTAGATAATTTTCCAATAGCTTAGCCCTCCTCTTGCCTGTCACTCTCCATTTCCTTTCATATGCTCCATAATGGAGCCTGGCTCTGTTAAATCAAATTCAAACTGGAGAATTAGCTGAAAATATCTGAATTCTCAAAAGCCTGTGCCCCATGTATAGTGTGCCTGCATTAAGAGACGCATACAGTTGAAACTATTACTTAAGCATTGTAACCCTGAGTTTTAAACTACCAAACCGGTGGGATCGGGGTGAGGTTTGTACAAAAGTTTATTTTCTACCTCATCTCTGATTTCATGCATCCCAAATGATAGTGCCCAACAATTCAGGTTAAAATGTATCACTTAATTTTGCTTCGGATTGTTGCTCATGTGAATTACTGATGGCAATGATGACTCAGAGGACTTTCTGGAAAAATTGGCAGAGGTCCTGATGGTTGAGGTCGAATGGTGGAACTGAGCTATGTGGGTGAAAGAAAGAACATACATTCTTATAGCCCTTTTTACTTTCGTAGGACCTCCCAAAGTGATTATCAACCAATGATGGTCACTATATAATTACTAAGAAGCTCTGGCTTTTGCTGCTAATTGTCAGGATGCTGATTTTCTGCTGTTATCCCCAGTCTTATTGTGTGATTGGTTCGTAAGCAGGGCTGCCAATCGGCCATCGCTGTCTGCCATCAATTTTCTTTCCTAACATTTAGAGTACCCAATTATTTTTTTCCAATTAAGGGGCAATTTTGCATGGCCATTCCACCTTCCCCGCAACATCTTTTTGGATTGTGGGGGTGAGACCCATGCAGACACGGGGAGAATGTGCAAACTCCACATGGACAGTGACCCGAGGCTGGTATGAAACCCGGGTCCTCGACGCTGTGAGGCAGCAGTGCTAACCTGCTGTCTGCCATCATAACCAAACACATGAGAGAAATTAAAATGTAAAAAATATTGGAGCTGTGCTCTTATTTTTGTGAGCCTAATTATCCACAAGAAGTCTCGCTCAACAAAATCTTTTGCAAAGCGCCACCCCATTGTACAGCTCTCCTGTTACCTGCACTGTGTCATCTTATCTTGGCCAATAAAGTAAATTAATGCATTATTTGTCATTTGCATTGTTCTTGTCTTCATTCCTGCATCTAGGTATTAATGCACCAAAATGATAAACACTCTCCACTATTTACCCAGGGGAAGAGGAGGGATACAAACATTGTAGAAATGGTAATGGCTTGATGTGGAAATGACGTTAATTATTGTAGTTTGTAGCCTAATCTAAATGTCACAACATGTATAAACTACAGCCAGTGCATTTTCCTTTTATTTTTATATTTATATAGAAATATATTTCATTTTATATATACACTTAAACCTAAATGGAAATACGTAGTAAGAGAATTGCTGGAAACACTCACCGGGCCAGGTGACATATGTTAGGAGTCAATGACCTTTCATCAGAACCAATTATATTGATCGGTCATCAAACTGAAATGTTAACTCGGTTTCTCTCTCCACAGATGCTGTCTGACCCGCTGAGCATTTCCAGCATTTTCTGTAATTAATATATCCTTAATTATTTTGATTTTGCTTCAAGGAAACATTTATGTTGAAACAGTGCGTCATAATGTGTCTGTCAGTCGAGCTGGATGTGAGTTACTGAGCCAAACAATGCAAGGGCGTTCAACTGACATAAGCAGAGTCACAATCATTACTGCAAGAACTTTGAGCATTCACATCACTTTGACTGTGCATATTAATCCAATTCCCTCCCTGTCACTGCTGGGCAAATCTCCAAGCTAATTCCCCTGATGTCATTAGCACCAACTGATTAAACAAAATATATTGCTGAATAAAACAGAGAAACAGCTACAGTAAAGAGCATGTTAGCATCAATCGGAATTACTTTCTAAGAGACTTTTGAAAGCCGTCCTGATAGTGATATCTTTGCATTACGTGCACAGATGATATCATTATGGGACATTAGGAATGGAGGCACACTGTCTGAATGCCAGACTCTCAATGATGCTTCATCATAAGGATTTCCAAATGTAATTTTTTCCCACTTCCACTACTTATTTTGAGCTGATTTGGGCTATTGAATTATTGTTTAGCAAGATCACTTTCTAGAACTTATTGCTGTAATTATTGAAATGACAACCATTAATAATTTGGTGGAATTGTAATCTTAGTGACTTATATATAATATAGAACATTATATATACACACACATATACGAACACACAACACACACACATATAATAACATAGTCTGGAGTTTGTTATGCATTACGGGTTCAGCCATTCAGAACTTATACATTGTACAAGGTATTTAAATTATTAACTTGCTAAGAAAACTAATCAAATGCACAAGGAGATTTGGGAATCTCTCAAGGGAGTTTTGCATTTTATTTGCCAAGTCTAGTTTACTGGGATCAACAGAAGTTGGGGCGGAAATTTCTCAAAAATGGCAGAATGGCGCAGTGGGCGGGAAAAAGGGCAGTGAAGCCGCCAGTCCCAAAGACAGATTTCCCTGCCGTATTGTTCACCACATAGCTGAAAGAAATGAAAGGGCGATCCCATGATATCACGGGCAGATGGGCCCAAGATTGGGGACCCCTGGTGGCATCATGCTCATGCCAGGGATTGGGCCCAGGTGCCCTGCCCTTATGAGGTTTTAACGTTTTATACAGTTCCAGCATAACCTGCCTGCGCTTAAACTCTATGCCTCGGCTAATAAAGATGTGGACCATATGCCTTCTTAACCACAGTATCTATCTGCCCTGCTACCTCAAGGGGCCAGTATACATGCGCACCAAGGTCCCTCTGATCCTTGGTGCTTCCCAGGGCCCTGCCATTTATCATGTATTTCCTTGCCTTGTTTGCCTTGCCAAGTGAACAACCTCACACTTATCTGAATTGAATGCCATTTGTCACTGATCAGCCCATCTGACCAGCCCATCTACATGCTCCTGTAATCTAAGGCTATCCTCCTCACTATTTACCACCCCACCAATTTTTGTATCATCTGGGAATTTACTGACCAACCTTCCTACATTCATGTCTAAATCATTATATAAACCACAGACAGCAAGGGCCCCAACACAGATCCGTGCGGGACCCCACTGAACACAGGCTTGCAGTTAGAAAAATACCCCCAACCATTACCTTCTGCTTCTTGCCACTCAACCAATTCTAGTTCCAATTTGCCATATTTCCTTGGATCTTAAGTTCGCTATCATTCCCCCATTTGGGATCTTGTCAAAAGCCCGTGTATAAGATGAAGTTACGGTTAATTAATATAGTTTTATGTTACCTTACCAAGGTCTTCAGTTCAATCTCTTTGTGTCAGAGTAAAGTATTAAAAAGCTGACTTTGAACGGTTTGGTTTTTTTAATAAAATATAGATAAAATATTCTATAAAAAAACCAAACCGTTCAAAGTCAGCTTTCTAATACGTTACTGTGACACAAAGAGAGTTTTTCTTGGTGAACTTGGGGGAGTAATAGTATGCTTTTACATCTTGCCAAACATTAAGTTTGCTTGTGAAGATTAAACTTCCAAGTAACTCTGTGCTGCCTCACAAGATTGCTCATAATTGAACGGCTATGCCCCATCCTGTAATTGAATCACTCCCCTGTCTCTCTCTCTCTCTCTCTATTTCACACCCCTCACCATATGGCACCAAATAAAATATGCTGAGACTCCATATGGAGACTCGGAGACGTGACCTGTATCCATTTTGATGGACAGACGAGAGGCTTACTTCTCTCCTAAAGCTTAATTTGGGAGTGTCAGCTGCCGGCACCGTGTAGTTATGGCAACTGTGCTCCCGTAACATATTCCAACCTTCCTAATTTCTGTGTCAACCACATTTAAACATCAACGTGACAGGAACTACACCAGCATTGTGTGGCTCCATAAGTGAGGAGGTCTCATGCAATTAAACCTCCCTCCAGCTTTAGCTAAAGTGATTGTTTGCTGTCTCACTCCAGAAGATCACTTTTAGCTTCTGTTTTTGGAATATTTTACAATGATAATGATTCAAACACGTCATGAATATCAACAGTGACAGTGTCTGTAATTGGAGCAGCAAGGGCCCAATGCGTAATTACTCTTAAAACATAGATCAGGGTAACCTTTTCATCCTCCAGGCTGCTTTTATTGTCTCGTGTGACTGTTGTTGAGGGTGTGAATCGCACCTATTCACTTAGCGCAATTGCCAAGCATTTTGCCAAATTGAAATTGATGGCTATGTGTTAGTTTCCATTGTCGCTTTATTATTACCCCAGTACTCTACTAAAGGAAAGAAGAACGAGGAAATAAAAAGGAAGATATTCCAATATAATGCTTGGCTGCTCATTACTAATTATTTGTAAGTGGGGAAAATGTTATGGAGGCAAATTAGAGGAACATTACCAGCAAGACTGTGAGGAGCTGGGCACCAGTCAAAGCTCATTAACAGAAGCACGTGTAACATGTATATCAGTGGATTCACATTTGGCAGCTTCTTTGCTGAAAAGCAAACCTTTCCGTCTCTCCCTCTTTCTTGCTCTTTCCCTCCCTCTGTTTTATGTTGACTCCACTCTCCCCACCTCTCTCTCTGAACTTAATGTGTGGCTCTTGGTGGTACAAGCTCCTGTTGATGGTCATTCTCATTAAGCACTAGTGACCTATTCCCCCGAGCAGGGGCCACCATAGCTGGGCTCAAGCACACCCTCTCCCCAACGCCCAGTATTTCTCAAAACCTATCCCTCCTGTGACCCCATTTTGTAGCTCAAAAGTTGACGCGACCCCTGAGGGAGAGCGGGGTGGATGGGGGAATGAAGTTGAGCATATCATGGGAAGTGTTTAAACTGCAGGGGGATGTTAAAAAATAAGACATTGATCTTTTCACAGTTTTCTTTTGCCACAGCATCCCAGGCCTCTCTGCCTGTTAGGATGTGCCTACTATTAGATTTTTAAAAAGTGGATTTAAAGGGGCATCTCATTAGCATTCAGTCCCAGCTCAATGGCAGCCATTGCTACCTCAGAGCTTGCGACCCCAAAATCTTGTCTCGTGACCCCCGTCCACAGTTTGGAAAGCCCTGTTTTAGGGTGTGTGCTTCTCATTAGATAGCAAGCTACCAGGGCTGTTATTCCTTATTTACTTTCTGTAGCCAATGAGCTCCAAAGCCAATTGGAATGTACTCTCTTCCAACCCCCCCCCCCCCCCCCCCCCAGCATTTCCCTTGGCTGGGATCAGCTGACAGTGGAGGCAGGGTATCGACCCCGTGACCTTTCCATTCAGTCCTTAATGCAAACTTATCAAGAACTGATGTTCCACTTTCTTCAATTTGAGTGACAGAGGCTCTCTTGATCTCTAGTTATATAGTGATTTTTGCCCAGAGTAAAAGCTGTAGATGTCAGTAAATTAAGCTGGGGTGATTTGGTGGCTCTGTGTTAAAGCTATGGCGGTTTAAGTCTTATCTCTGGTGTGCAAGGACAGCGGTCCACTTGCTGACTCGGATTGTCAGGGGCTGATAAGACAGCACAGTGGTTCAGTCCCAAGACAAGCTACATAAGAGTATGTGTGCTATTGGGTGATGCCACATGAGCAGCCCCTATTAAATGGCCCCCATGCCCCGATATGACGCAGAATCAGGCCATTCATCCCGTCATGCCTGGGCCAGGTTTCTTTAACATTTGGCAACAATCACGAGAGACTCTTAAACATGTTGATTATCCCTGAATTCATGTTAGCTAACCAGCCCAGCAGCTGAGAATATTTGCAAACTCATTTGGCCCATGAAGAGTAACAAAGGAATACAAAACTGCAAAAGAGACTGGAAGACACAGTAGTTTCTCAGGCTCATTAATTTAAATTGCTCTTTGGGTATGTATGGCTCGTGTCCGGAAGTCTTTCCCTGAGGTTTTTCCAAATCTAGAGCACTGGGTAACTGCCTGAAAGTCTCTGCAACAACTCTGCACAATGGCCAACTCCCCAAGACCAGAGACTGTAACGTGAATGCTGCAAAATAAGTGAAAGAAAGACAGCCTTTTATTTATGTAGCAACATTTGACACCTCAGGATATCCCAAACATGCTTAACAGCCAGTAGGAACAGAAATAGGTCATTCAGCCCATTGAGCCTGCTCAGCCATTCAATACGATCAACACCTTTTACACCCATTACACCCATTATTCCCATAATCCTTCACATAGACACAGACATAGAAAATAGAAGCAGGAGGAGACCATTTGACCCTTCGAGCCTGCTCCGCCATTCATTATGATTATGGTTTATCATCGAGTTCAATACCCTGATCCTGCCTTCCCTCCATATCCCTTGATCCCTTTAGCCCCAAGAGCTATTCCTTCTTGAAATTACGCAACATTTTTGTCTCAGCTACTCTTTGTGGTCGTGAATTCTACAGATTCACCACTCTCTGGGTGAAGAAATTTCTCCTCACCTCAGTCCTAACGTTTACCCCTTATCCTCAAACTATGACCCCTAGTTCTGGACTCTTCCACCATCAAGAACATTCTTTCTGAATCTACCCTGTCTAATCCTGTTATAATTTGATAAATTTCTTTGAGACCATCCCCCCTCACTCAACTCCAATTAATATAATCCTAACTGATTTAGCCTCTCCTCATATGACAGTCCGGCCAACTCAGGAATCATCCTGGTAAAACTTTGCTGCACTCCCTCCATAGCAAGAACATCCTTCCTCAGATAAGGACACTGAAACTGGACAGAAAACTCCAGGTATGGCCCTATACAATTGTAGTAAAAATTGTTTTTTAATTTGGAGTACCCGATTTTTATTTTCCAATTAAGGGGCAATTTAGTGTGGCCAATCCACCTAGCCTGCACATCTTTGGGTTGTGGGGGTGAGACCCACACAGACACGGGGAGAATGTGCCAACTCTACATGGACAGTGACCCAGGGCCGGGATCGAACCTGGGACCTCGGCGCCGTGAGGCAGCAGCTAACCCAAAACATCCCTATTCCGATGCTCAAATCCTCTCGCTATGCAGGCCAAAATAGCATTTGCTTTATTTGCTGCCTGCTGTACCTGCGCGCTTACTTTCAGCGACTGATGTAGAAGGACACCAAGGTCTCGTCGCTGAGTATGCACCTCTCTCAATTTACACCCATTCAGATAATAATCTGCCTTCCTATTTTTGCTCCCAAAGTGGATAACCTCATATTCCATTATTGTTAATCAGATATCTATGAACCTCTACTTTAAACATGCACAATGACTGAGCTTCCACAGCCCTCTGGGGTAGAGAATTCCAAGCCTCTGTGTAAAGAAATTTCTCATATTGGTCCTTGGTGAGGGCAGCACGGTGGCCTAGTGGTTAGCACAACCGCCTCACGGCGCTGAGGTCCCAGGTTCGATCCCGGCTCTGGGTCACTGTCCGTGTGGAGTTTGCACATTCTCCCCGTGTCTGCGTGGGTTTCGCCCCCACAACCCAAAAATGTGCAGAGTAGGTGGATTGGCCACGCTAAATTGCCCCTTAATTGGAAAAAAATAATTGGCTAATCTAAATTTATAAAAAAAAAAGAAAAAAAAAAATATTGGTCCTTGGTGGCATCCACCATATTTTGAAATAGTGCCCCCTGGTTATAGACTCCCAATCAAGGGAAACATCTTACCTATATCTACCTTATGTATTCCTATAAGTATATTATAGGTTTCAATGAGATCACCTCTCAGTCTCCGAAACTCTAGAGAATACAGTCTCCCCCCCCCCCCCCCCCCCGGAACAAGTCTGATGAACGTGTGTTGCACTCCCTCTGTGGCAATAATATCCTTTCTGAGGTAAGGGGACCAAAACTGCACACAGTACTCTAGGTGTGGTCTAACCAAAGCTCTTATACAATTAAAGCAGGACCTCACCCATCTTGTGCTCAAGTCCTCTTGTGATAAAGGCTAACATTCCATTACCCTTGCAATGAAGTAGATCTCTATTATAATGTCAGAAATTATGTGGCTATTGATGTGTTAGGCAGGTTGGCTCGATGTGGACTGCACTCGATGCAGGGAAGCTAGAAACAGACATCTAACACTGGAGAAGATCCAACACTGTTTTATTCAACTATAGAACTGCTATACATATTCAGCTGTGGGTCGACACTATACTGATCTGACTGGTGACCTTGTACTAGCCTGACCAGACTTACTAGCTACCGCATGGTGTTTGCACTTGTTAGCTCGTGGACTCTGACTGTCTCAGTAGCTGGGTCCAGAGAGAGCGGGAAACCTAGTGCCCTCTGGCTTTATAGTGGTAGTGTCCGGTCTAGTGATTGGCTGCACTGTGTTGTGTGCTTACTGGTCATCCTGTGTGTCAATCACTGCCTGTCTGCACCTCATCATATACATGAGTGGATATTATGACAGCTATATGCCCCTGTTGCACCTCCCCTGACCCCACTCATTAAAACATAACAGCTGATGAAGGTGCCTAAATTACTGAAATAAAAATCTAACTTGCAGCCAAGTCAACCCAGAGTTTGTACAACACACATAATCTGGGCTGCCCTGTTCTGGAAATGAAACGGATGATTTTAACTTGCGCCACCTAATAGAAAAGGGGCAGTAATGGAGTTAAAACCATTGTGCTCTACTAACCACCCTTCTGCCTTGTCCCCCTGGCTCTTTTACAGGATGTCCCAGGCTCAGGCTTGAATCAGCCAGGAATTTCTTCACATTCACTGAGCGCGATCCAATGGCTTCGCTGTGCCCGAAAAGCAGCTCGCGGTGATGAAGCATGGCCACTGAAAGCCGGGGGACCCTGCTCCCAGGATCTACCTGGCTTGCAACGCCTCGCGAGATTCAACGCACCTTTTAGCAAATCTGCATATTAGAGCGAGGCAATAAACCTTACTCTGAGGTACCTGAGGCTTTGGGATCCAACCCCTTCACCTCAGAGACCTCGGGCGAGCGCCGTTTAGCACTGGCCCCCACAAACGGGGACAAGACAGAACAGCACTCGGAAACGGACTTTGTTTCCTTTTGGAAGAATCGCGCCCACTGTCCCTAATTCCACCACCTCTGTAACAATACACAACATTGTCCCTTTTTCACCTTATCTACTGCTGAAACCCCCAGTCTTACCTTTTGATTTACCTCTAGACATGACTATTCTGACCTACTGCTGGCTGCTTTCCCACATTCTATTCTCTAGAAGCTTGTGGTCATCCACACTCTATTGTCCATGTCTTAATTCAGCTTCCCCTATCAGCCCTATGACCGTTGACTTACATTTGCATCCAGTCAAGCATTATCTTGACTTAAAAATTCTCATCTGCATTTTCCAACCCCTCTGTGGTTTCACCCTTCCCTATCTCCGCTTCCTCCTCCAGCCTCACAATCTTCTGAGAGATCGATGCTTTCTCTAATTCTGGGCTCGGGTGCATTCTCAAATCGAATCGCTCCACTATTGGTGGCTGTGCCTTCAGTTGCCTGGGCCCAAAGCTCTGCTACTCCCTAGCCGCACCTTTCTGCCTCTGTACCTTATTTTTCACCTTTAAGACACGCCTATAAATATATCACTTTCACCAAGCATTTGGCCATCTGACCTAATATCTCCGATGTGGCTTTGTGTGGGGGGGGCGGGGTTGGGGGGGGGGGGGGTCATGCATTGTTTTATAATGCTTCTGTGAAACATCTTGGGGTATCTTATTACATTAAAGGTGCTATATAAATATAAGTTGTTGCCCAGACTCAGACGAAGGAGAGCCATTGAACCAAAATGCAGCAAGGCTGCAGGACCTGCTTCCCAGTGGGAGAGGGCGAGCAGAATTGCAGATTAAAACACTGGGCGCGATTCTCCCAAAACGGGAGAAATCGTAAGGCTGGCGTCAAACCCGGGCGGGTTTGACGCCAGCGCCCCCCTTCCCGACCGGGAACCGATTCTGGTCCCCGGTCGGGGCTAGCAGCCCGACGCCGTAAGCTCCGGCATCACGGGCTTAACGAATTTCGTTAAGCCCGCTTGCCTGAGTTTGCGCCGGCTGACGCGTCATATGACGTCAGCCGCGCATGCGCGGATTGGAAGACTCCAACCCGCGCATGCGCGGATGACGTCATCGCGTATTTGCGCGAAACCCGCGCATGCGCGGGCCGGGATGCCCCTCAGCCGCCCCGCGAATGGATACTGCGGGGCGGCGGAAGGAGAAATAGTGCGTGGGCATCGGGCCCGCTGTCCGCGATCGGTGGGCACCGATCGCGGGCCCATGGCACCCTTGGCACGGCCGTGGTACTGCCATGCCAATCGGTGCCATGGTTATGAAATGCAAATGTTTACGCCCGTTTTTACGAACGGCCAGACCAGGTCTGTTTGCCGTTCGTAAAAACAGCGTAAAGGGCTGGGACTTCGGCCCATCTATCAGCTGAGAATTGCTGCCGGCCGTAAAAAAACGGCGGCAGCGATTCGGGTCGGGAGTTGGGCGGGGGGGGGGGAGAAGAATAGCGGGAGGGCGGGAAAACTGTCGGGAAGGCCCTCCCGCTATTCTCCGACCCGTCGTGGGGGGCGGAGAATCGCGCCCAATATCCTTGGCACCTGCCTGGAGAGGCATGGGTTAATCTAGACACACCTTTGCTTCTTGGTTCCTCACTGCCCTTTCTAACATTCGTGAATATAATTTGAAATGTATTTTTAGAAAGAGTTTAATCATGTGGTGGAAAATCTGTGTTTTTTGTTGGATATGAAGTGCATTAATCAATGGTTTAATACATGCCGAGGTAACTGGGCACATTTTGTACTTTTCAAAATGTTACAAACTCCAGCTAACCTACTTTGCCACATTTTCTCTCTCTCGCTTTGGTTTATGAGGTTTTGTAACCGACCATATTAAAAGAAATTTCCTGCACCCATTCCTTGACAGGCAGCTTGGCATGGAGACAGCTTCTACATTACAGAGTCGGCACCAAGTGTGTTGAATCACCCTGGTTGGGCATGCGCTTGTCTGAGGGTCACCTCACTCATACTCAGTGTGCTGCTGTTTGTTCCACTTGGGCTTCAACCTTTGGATTCTCCAGTAAATAATCAGACCTGTAACGTCTGTGATTTCTACGATTGACAACTGAAATTTGCCGATGGACCTAATTTCGAGGGAGTTGAGGAAGTTACAACAATAAGTCCAGGTTCAACTAGGTAGATTGTTCGGATGGGCCAGCAGTTGGCAGATGCAGTTCAATATAGAGTGTTACGATTCCCTGGGCTAGTGCGGTCAGTTCCCGCCCCATTTGACCCGAGGGGGGGGGGCGGGGGCGGACCCGAGGGGGGGCGGGGGGGGGGGGCGGACCCGGGGGGGGGGGGGGGGGCGGACCCGAGGGGGGGGCGGGGGCGGACCCGAGGGGGGGGCGGGGGGCAGACCCGAGGGGGGGGCGGACCCGAGGGGGGGGGCGGGGGGGGGGCGGACCCGAGGGGGGGGGCGGGGGGGAGCGGACCGAGCGGGGGGGCGGACCGGGGGGGGGGCGCCTTGGGGGAGGGCGGCCACCGCTCATGCGCTGGTTGGCACCGGCCCAACTGCGCATGCGCGGGACCCGAGTCTCTGGCGCCCCCCAGCACATGGCGCCCCGGGCGACTGCCCGAGTTGCCGGTGCCTTGAGCCGGCACTGCTTGTGGCAGCAGAGGCGGCCCCCGCCATTACACGGTGGTGGGATCATCAACTGTTTGATAAGGGGCAGTACGGTAGCATGGTGGTTAGCATAAATGCTTCACAGCTCCAGGGTCCCAGGTTCGATTCTCGGCTGGGTCACTGTCTGTGCGGAGTCTGGACGTCCTCCCCGTGTGTGCGTGGGTTTCCTCCGGGTGCTCCGGTTTCCTCCCACAGTCCAAAGATGTGCGGGTTAGGTGGATTGGCCATGATAAATTGCCCCTTAGTGTCCTAAAATGTAAGGTTAAGAGGGGGTTGTTGGGTTACGGGTATGGGGTGGATACGTGGGTTTGAGTAGGGTGATCATTGCTCGGCACAACATCGAGGGCCGAAGGGCCTGTTCTGTGCTGTACTGTTCTGTGTTCTGTGTGTTCTGTGTTCGCATCTCGTTGATCGCATCTGCAGCGGGAGGGGTCTCTGTTGGTGGGACCGGAAGATCCCACCGGCGGGACCGGCTGGGAAATCCCGCCCATAGTTTGTAAACGTACAGGTCAGCGTGTTAATAAAGTTATAAAAAGGTCATAACAGAATCCTTGGCTTGTAACGAAAGACATAGAACAAAGGCAAGGTGCCGTTAAAATTGTGCAAGACTTCAGCACTGCTTAGACCATTCTGTAGAGTTATTGAACCCCATGTTGACAGTGTTATTTAAAATCAATGAAAAAGGTAAACATATCCTGATTTTACCAGGGATAAGTGGGTTACATTTAAGAAGTAAAGCCTGAGTAAAAGTTTTTTCCACTGGAGATAAAGAGATTCAGATCTCCAGACTTACACTGAAATGGGAAGAGGAAAAGTGAATTTCGAGAACATCTTTCAGCCTCAGGATGTTCCAAGTGCTCTACAGCCAATCAGATGTTTTTGATATTGTCCACTGTTGTAATAATGGCAGCATAGCAGCTGACTCGTGCACAGCAAGCTTCCACAAACAGCGATGAGCTTATGACCTGATCACCGCTTGAGCGATATGTTGTCCAGATTTTTGGGATAACTTTGTTGCTCTTCGTGGGATCTTTTACCCCCACTTTAGAGGACAAATTAGGACCTCAGTTTAAAATCTCTAGCGTTTTAAAGGACATTGTCCTAGTGTTGGGATGGATGGAAGAGAAGGCAAAGCTTGTCTTGGTGGAGCATTGAGATCAGTTTGTTGGAGAAAGAGTTGTTGATCGATTGACTATGCAGCCTAAGTTTAGTTCCATTGTTCAATTGCTAACATTGGGTGGAATCTTGTGCTCTTGCTAATGGCAAGTTTAGAGGCGGCAAAGGTTTGCACCTTGGTACCAGGATTTGCCTTCATCTGAATTAAATTCTGGACAGGAAAACCATAGTCAACCTTCCCATCATATCACCTATTGTGGCCCTTACGTGGTCAATTAATGACCATTTAAGAGCCTCATCCTGCCACCACTGGTATTTACGCAATGGCGAGTGTGCTTGTCGGCATTTTACTTTCACCTGATAACTAAAACAGTGCAGCCATTGTCACCTCCTGGGGATAGTTCCTTGATCAAAGGTACTCAGTGCCTGATAAAGGGACTGGACATTGGGAAGGGGTTTGGGGGATTAGGAGGCGCTGCTGAGAGCCAGCCCCCTGCATCTCATTCCCTGCGGCCCCCGCTCTGTAAACTCCTAGCCTCCACACTATTGGCCTGGGTCACTTGCCAACCCTGGGACACCAGTAGGTGTTTTGTCCTGTAGCAGCAATGGCCTCCCTGGTAACACTGTAGAGCACAAGAGCTGCTGATCTCTGATTGTCTGGCGGCTCTCAGTCGGCAAGATTTCTGTCGGGGGTCTTGATTCCACGGGAAGGCCTGCCGGTGGTCTTATCACTGCCTGATTGGTCTGTGGTTTGGCAAGCCTTCCCAAAAAGAGACAGCATTGGCTACTCGTTGGCTCTCCAGCGGCATCCAAGACCCCCAGTGCATCAATACGATTCCACCCATCGTGGGTTATTTGAGCAGCCTTTTGAGAGCAGGTCAGAGCCCCAAAAGCTTCCATACTGGACCACATCATAGGGTTATATGGACCCTGCAGCACAGCTGGGCTTCGGCCCATTTGGTTTTTGTTGGCATTTATGCTCCACATAAGCTTAGCAACATTTTTTTTTTTTTTTAATAAATTTAGTGCACCCAATTCAATTTTTTTTCCAATTAAGGGACAATTTAGAATGTTCAATCCATCTACCTTGCACATTTTTGGGTTGTGGGGGTGAAACCCACGCAGGCACGGGGAGAAAGTGCAAACTCCACAGGGACAGTGACCCAGAGCCGGGATCGAACCTGGGACCTCGGCGCCGTGAGGCAACAGGGCTAACCCACTGTGCCACCGTGCTGCCCCAGCTTAGCAACATTTTAACCCAGGGACAGTAGTCCACACGATATAGAAGAGACCAGTTAAAAATGGAACACTTTTCTTACCATCTTGGCAAAGTGAGGGTTTGACCCCATTCAACTCAACTCAACCCAACCAATCAGTAGCAAATTGCACTATTCCTCTCAAAAACTACTGCAAAGTGCTACACAATTGCAGCGCACAGAGGCTCCAGCTTGTGGCCTATTGAGAGCTGCCTGTTGCAGCTTGAAGTCCAAATCTCCCCATTGCTCAAGGCAGGACTAGCCCGTGTGGATCCCCACTTGAAGTGCGATGAGCCTGACGCCAGGCTGATGATCCATCACAGCAGCGGTAGCTGTCCAAGACTGGCTGGCTGAGGTCCTCCTATTGAATCCCTGGAACATACACTGTTGTTATTGCTCAGGGGGAAGTAATGGATGTGCGAGAAATAACAGCAGTTCAATAAAGTGGGGCAGCAGGAGAAATCTGTATCCACTTAAAGCAAAAAATTTAAAAAGTGAATGAAATGAAATGAATCTTTGCTACTAATGCGAGTTGTTTCCTCAAAAATAAATGGGATGGAATAGGTGTGGGTAGTTTTTGCCAACGTCGTACTGGACATGCATGAATGCTGCACGCACACACACGCAAAGGGATTGAGGAGTGAATCAGGCTCTGAGGGTCCCTTCAAAATGTTGACAGGGGAGGGGAGGGCAAGATATATTGGGTAGTGGTCTCATGCTGAAGGTGGGCAGAAATCATAGAATCCCCACAGTGCAGAAGGAAGCCATTCGGCCCATCAAGTCAGCACTGACCCTCTGAAAGAGTGCACTACCCAAGCCCCCACCTATCCCTTGCAACCTCATAACCCCAACGCCTGGACACTAATGGGAAATTTAGCATGGCCGATCCATCTAACCTGCACAGCTTGGGACTATGGCAGGAACCCAGAGCACCCGGAGGAAACCCAGGCAGAACACGGGGAGAACTTGCAAGTTCCACGCAGACAGTCACCCAGGATCGGAATTGAACCTGGGTCCCAGGTGCTGTGAGGCTGCAGTGCTAACCCACTGTGTCATCATGCTGTCCTGGAGGAGAATGGGGATGAGAAAAATATCCGCCATGATTGAATGGTGGAGCAGACTCGATGGGCCGAATGGCCTAATTCTGCTTCTATGTCTTATGGTCTTATAGGATGATGATCCTTTGATTTTTGAGGCGGGGGACAGAGGGGAACGTTATTGGGGTTCTGGAAGGAATGGGAATGGGTGAGAGGAGGAGTGTCGAAACGGCTTGAACATGGTTGAGATTCCTGTCAATCATGGGTGGCGGCGGCAGTGGTGGGGGAGGGTGGGGTTGGGGGGGGGGGGTGGGGGGGGGGGGGGCCATAGTGTGGTGTGCGGGAGACCATTGATTGAGGAAAAACACAAACATATCCAAAATGCTGTTGTGGAAAGTTGCATCATCAGCATCATTCTGCCCTTTAAACCACTCTCTCCTCATCATCCAGGGCCCCAAACATTCCTTCCAGGTGAAGCAGCAATTTACGTGCACTTCTTTCAATTTAGCTCACTCTATTCGCTGCTCACAATGCGGCCTCCACTACCGGTTTCCTCCCACAGTCCAAAGACGTGCTGTTAGGTGGATTGGCCATGATAAATTGCCCTCAGTGACCAAAAAGGTTAGGAGGATAGGGTAGAAGTGAGGGCTTAAGTGGGTCGATGCAGACCCGATGGGCCGAATGGCCTCCTTCTGCACTGTACGTTCTATGTATGTATGTATGTAATGCTGACTATTCCCAGCACTTTTTGTTATTCCTTCAGATTTCCAGCATCGGCAGTATTTTAGCTTTTAGCTTCATTAATGTGTTGTACTTTCCGGCAGGAAAATATGTTTTGTGTTTAGTTTTATTAAATACAATTGTGGGAGTTCTAGAGAAAATCAATGGCCAGAAAGTAAAGCACCCTCTGACCTATATTTAACAAATCATGCCTTGAAGGACTTTGAGTGTCGACATTGCAGCACTTAATATTATTGAGAGAGTATTGATTAAACGTGGGTGAGCAGGAGGTGGCAGGTTAAAGAACCAGCAACAAATACAGGCGGGTCTACTCTTTGAGAAATAGTTGGGGGTTGGGGCCTGTGGAGATGGGTGGTTGGGGAGGTTCTCAGACTGAAGGAAGGTACAGAAATCAAAAGATTGGAGAGGGCAAGGAAGAGAAGTTTACATGTGTACCACTGGGGACTAAAGCAGGTCTGCAATGATGAGTCAGTGGGTCCTAGGGTGGGGGACGAAATACAAGTAGCAGAGTTTTGAATCAGCTGTGGAAGGGGGAACAGGAGGCTGGCATGTCTCAAGCAGATAGGGCCTCAGTTTAACATCTCTTTTGAACATTGCAGGACGCCCTGAGAATGTCAGCCTGACAGGAATCGAACAAAAATGTATTTATAATTAAGCAAAAAGAAAAACACATGGATATAGCTTTTCTATTTTTGCATTTTGCATTCTTTAAAGATCATTTGGTTCGAGACTATAAATGGGAACAAATGATAACAAATGATATTTCGAAGGCTGTTTCATTTGACCCTCGCTGAGAGAATGGGGGAGATTTTCTGACCACGTTGCGCCCTGCGTGAGTCCCATTATTTCAGGAAAATTCCGGAATAGCCCGGAAACGGGAGTTGTTCTGGGCGCCAAACAGTTTACGATGTTCCCAGGTCCTCCCAGTGAGAGCATGAATCTGATTGCCATTCATTCAAAGATATATTAATATTCAAAATCGGCTTAATGCCGAATCTGCCAGGAACATGCTATGTTCCCACCCGCTGGTGTGATGTGACACTTGGGGGAATCACTACTGGAGACCAGACATGATGACCAGTCGTGGGGCTCGGAGGCTATTGCAGATCCTGAGGGGTCGGGCATTACATATATTACATAGAATTTACAGTGCAGAAGGAGGCCATTCAGCCCATCGAGTCTGCACCGGCTCTTGGAAAGAGCACCCTACCCAAGGTCAACACCTACACCCTATCCCCATAACCCAGTGACCCCACTCAACACACTAAGGGCAATTTATCATGGCCAATCCACCTAACCTGCACATCTTTGGACTGTGGGAGGAAACCGGAGCACCCGGAGGAAACCCACGCACACATGGGGAGGATGTGCAGACTCCGCACAGACAGTGACCCAAGCCGGAATCGAACCTGGGACCCTGGAGCTGTGAAGCGATTGTGCTATCCACAATGCTGCCGTGCTGCCAGGACATGGCATGGCAGGACACTGCCTCCTGGAATTCTGGCAGTGCCAACCTGGCTCTTCTATATAGGGCGACCCATTGGGAGGGCCCTGATGCTGGCGATCTATGTTTGTCGGGGGAGGGGGGGAGACATGGCATCAATGAGAGGGTGTTCCGATGTCTGTTTGGAGGGGGGGGCCTTTAATTTCACTTTGAGTTTGGGCTTGACGGCGTCTTTAGGCCCCACCCTTCATAATGATGGTGCAAACATGCCCCTTTTCAAAATAAAAGGCCATGTGGGGCAATCTCGCTGGGAAACCTGCCTGCATCTTTTGGAAAATACACACCAGTTTTCTGACTGAACCTTACACATTCAACGCGATCTTCCCAAAAGGGAACAATGTTCCTGAGCGAGTGTATTTAGCCTCGTGTTTACCGGCATTCGCAGTAGTGAGAAACACATGGCTATTCAACATGACTCTCTTTGAATATGGGACCCAAACAGGAAACGCGCGGCTAAGGCCGCTCATAGCCCCGTTCTCTTTTTTACAATGGTGATCTCCACTCGCTGGAACTCCTCGTTGTAGCGAGAGATCGGGCCACCATTTTTAAATGGTGTCCCGATCTCCTAGGCCCACAAGAAAAATCCCCAACCTCCCCCCAGCTTGAACATATCGGGCAACCCTGGCATGATCATGGCACAAAACGCCAGCTTGGCACTGCCCCTGCCAATAGGCAGTGCCAGGCTGGCACCCAGGTGACACCGGCAGTGACAGGGCACCACCCTGCCTAAATGCAGCTGGGGGCCTCTGATCCCCTCCGAAATCTGGTTCCCGTTTGTGGTGACCAGTACCAAACGGCGTTCGCCTGAGGTCCCCAAGGCGAAGCGATTGAATCCCAAAGCCTTGGGTCCCTTGTGACATGTACATTAGAGTAAGGCTTCCTGCCTCACTCTAATATGCAGATTTGCCAAAAGGTCCTATTGTGGGCGGGATTCCTCTTGCAATGTCTCGCGAGATTGCGTTGAATCTCGTGAGGTGTTGCGAGTAGATCCCAGGAGCGGGGTCTCCCGGCTTTCACCGCGGGTGAGCCACGGTGAGCTGCTTTTCCAGTGCAGCGTTGCCGGAAGATTGGCCCCTTTGCCATTTTGGGGAAAAATACCTCCCAATATTCGGACAAACTAGTAAAAGGTGAGTTAAAATTGCAACAAGCAAATACAAAGATCAAAGACAATCCTGCCACATAAAAGGTAATATTGAAAGAGAATGAAGCCTCAACAAAACATGTTTTTCAACATGAAGCCACTGACTCATCGGTTGTTTGAATCATATAAATGTTACTTGGCCAAGCTATTTACAGAGTTTTGTACATTGTTATTTGCAATGGGAGATATTGACTTAAGGAGAGTTACCTTTGAGGCAGATAGATTAGTTATGAATTATGCAGTGATGGGACATCATTGAGAATGCACAAGGAAACTGAGTGTTCTTGACCTGCAGTCAGCTAGCTTGCCTTCTGGCTGTTTGCTAGTAATCAGAGTATTTAATTGAAAGAAGGACCGGGTCACTCATGGCTACGTAATGGAGGATCCTGTTAAATAATTACTGATGAAGTCCGCTGCAAGTACATCCCAGCAAGCCATTAGCGAGCAATAATTTATCTGGATTATATATCAGATGGTTATTAATATTTAAATTGACAATCCATGTGGTGCAATGAGGTAAGCAGGTTTATGAGCTGTGGTTCTCTGGAAGTACTCAATTTATGGAGGCGGTGTAGGGGACTGGCCCCTTTTGTGTTAGTTCATCTGCATCAATAAAAGAAACAAGTGTTTCTCTTCATTATTTTGTCTCTCTGTTGGTTTGTTTTTGTGCCGCATACAGCCTTTAAGCAGGCCTCGCAGTAAGGCCCAGATACTGACACTGCAATAAAGATCAGTAACTCACTCTGTTCAACCTGTAGATGTACCACGACAGGGACTGCACTTTTTCACTGGTTATCAGGCAGTTTCAGATGTCCAGAAGATGGAATAAGATGCTATAAATTCAATGAAAGTGAATTCCTCACTTTCTCAAACTTTTAATTTTTCTCCCGTTCATTCATATCTCCCCTGCTCCCGTCCGCATCTGATCTTCGGGAATTTTCCTTTTCCAGCTGCGGATCACTGGGGAATGGTGACCATTGACACTTTCTGCTCTCTCTAAACCATGGTCAGAGTTGAGGCACTGCCTGAGCATTCGCATCTCTGAACAGGAAGGTGGAGGGTTCGAACCCCACTCCAGAAGGCCCCAATGAGTGGAGACTACAATAGCCTCTAAATACCTGGATGAATGATCACCGCTTGGAATCCCTGCCTCTAAATCAGAGGGTTGTGTTTGCACATCACTCCAGACAGCCCGAGTGAGGGAAGATCAGAGGCGCAATCAGACATCTCGGATCGAAAGCAAAAAGGCTCTTTGGGCTTGGTTGAGCCCCCGGAGAAGAAGCTGGAAAGATAAAATCAATGAGCAAGACAAACTGAAACTACCTTTTGCTATCGTTCCCTAGTAAGCGGCTCAAGAATCTCGGGCGGGATTCTCTCGGGCCAGGCCGGAGAATCGCCGGGACGGGCATGAACTGCAGGACACCGCCCCAACGCCAGTCCGCCGATCCTCTGGAGAGCGGAGAATCGACGGCATTGGTGCTGGCACGGTCGGCACGGTGCCGGTCGGAGGCCGTTCTACGCCCCCCCCACCCCCCGGCGGCAATTCTTGCCCCGGGATGGACCGAGTGACCGTACAAAAACACCCGAGTCCCACCGGCGCCGTTCACACCTGGTTTTACACGGCTGCCCCAGGGCAGAACATAATGGATGGATGGAACCTGTGCTAAATTAGCACAGACAGGAATCCTTTGTTGGTTCATCATTCATGCCTCTGAGTTTAATGCCTGCTGGGGGCACACACAATTCAGCATCTTGTCTCTAATAGTTCAGCAAAACTACTGCTTGGATTGAGAATTCTTGACTTTGTTATTTCTTCAAGGTTTTGCTTGAGATTGGGTTGACAACTAACCTGTTCTGTGCCATGAAGCAGCTTCCACACCTCTGCAAGGATACTTCACAGTCGCCTCCATCAAGATGAAGAGACCATGTTTGCCCAGCCTGTACAAACCACTTTGCTCCCTTATAATTTACAAATTGACTGAATCTTAAGTTAATAAAAACCAGTTACAGTGAGATTTCGGTTATCCGATACTTTAACTGGAGTTGCCTGTTCATTGGAATTCTGGGGTTGGGTTAGTTGTTTTAAATGGAGATGTCAAGCTCTTTTTTTAATATAAATTTAGAGACACCAATTATTTTTTTTCAATTAAGGGACAATTTAGCGTGTCCAATCCACCTAAACTGCACATCTTTGGGTTGTGGGGGGTGAGACCCACACAGACAGGGGCAGCAGGGTAGCATGGTGGTTAGCATAAATGCTTCACAGCTCCAGGGTCCCAGGTTTGATTCCCGGCTGGGTCACTGTCTGTGTGGAGTCTGCACGTCCTCCCCCTGTGTGCGTGGGTTTCCTCCGGGTGCTCCGGTTTCCTCCCACAGTCCAAAGATGTGCGGGTTAGGTGGATTGGCCATGCTAAATTGCCCGTAGTGTCCTAATAAAAGTAGGGTTAAGGGGGAGGTTGTTGGGTTACGGGTATAGGGTGGATACGTGGGTTTGAGTAGGGTGATCATGGCTCGGCACAACATTGAGGGCCGAAGGGCCTGTTCTGTGCTGTACTGTTCTATGTTCTATGTTCTATGTTCTAGACACGGGGAGAATGTGCAAACACTGTCCGTGGGAGGACAGTGACCCGGGGCCAGGATCGAACCTGGGTCCTCAGTGCCGTAGGCAGCAGTGCTAGCCATTACACCACCATGCTGTCCGGAGATATCAAACTCACTGGTAGTTGCAATGGGAGACCTATCTTCACTCCAAGCTTCCCACAGCTCTAAAGGACCATATCCCCTCAGTGTTCCCTTACTCGATTCGCATGCTCCCGCATTCTCCTGAGACCTCAATACCTGCGTGATGTTCCTGATGCTCTGTCATTGGATGAAAACGGGGAAGTCACCTAACATCTCGGTTAACCGTCATACTTGATGAACCAACACCTCCCATTCCTGGAGCGTCCCGGATTACAGGGATTTTCCTGTACTCGGTGAGCAGATTAACTGGGTAGTCCGCAGGGGGAATAGTTGCAGAACTGAGATGGTGGGAGCAGCTGCCTCTGGGCTCAAGACAAATATCTGACAAAGCAGACAAGTCGAACTCACTTCTTAAAGCATTCGACCCCTAATGCTCCTCATATTTACAGCCAAGGGAATAAATTGGCAATAATCAATCTTTCATGATGACAGTGACAGCAATCATCAGCGTTGTCAAGATGGCTGCCACTTATGCTTGCACTGTTGCAACTTGGTCAGAAGCAGCCAGATCTTGATAAACTCAGCGATAGTATCATTTGCCCTGTGTCGTCATTGTTAAACTGTGGGAGCCCTCTATGCCATTTCAAAGCTTTCACCTATTGGTAAAGAATAGAGTGACGAGTGTGCACTGCCCACTTCCAACTTTATCTGTTTGACCTACTAGCTAAAAGGTTAGCGTCAGGGCGGCATGGTGGCGCAGTGGTGAGCACTGCTTCCTCAGGTGCGGAGGACTTGGGTTCGATCCCATCCCTGGGTCACTGCCTGTGTGGAGTTTGCACATTCTCCCCTTGTCTGCGTGGATCTCACCCCCACAACCCAAAAAGATGTAGACTGGGTGGATTGGCCACGCTAAATTGCCCTTAATTTTGAAAAACAAATTGGGTACTCTAAATTTATTTAAAAAAAAGAAAGGATAGCGTCTCACAACGCCATCGCTATTGGAAACCACCTGGACTCCTCAAACTTAGCTGTACCCCCCCCCCCCCCCCCCCCCCCCCCCCCCCCCCCCCTGCACCGCCCTCTCCCCCCCGATCTAGCTGGCAGGAGGGCACAACACATTTTTTGAAATAACAATTATAAAGGAGAAAGGAAAAGACACCTTGGCGTCCTGTTTACTGTTTGGAGTTTGAGAGTTTTATTGCATGCAGTGTGGAACCTGAAGGGTTAAAGGCAGTGTCTGTGCAGCCAGCTGGCAAGCAGATCCCTGCGTTTTCAATGAAAGAATAGATGGGCAAAGTTATCTGGCCTGGCTCACTGTGTTGCAGGAAGATTCGGGTCACTCCGGCAATTGAGAAAATGATGGGGAGTTGTCGGGGCTGTGAATGATGTCATTGTCATCATGGCCTCTAATGATGTCATTCAGGCTCCACAGCTGTTCCCCTGACAGATCTGTTCTCGCCTGCACCATAGCTCCATGTTAATCAGTATGCTGAGCTGCGCACTGCCCAATCGTGCATATCTATCATTACAAATACCTGCCCCCACACTTAAAGAGGCATACCAGACTTCATTTCATGTCAGGCCAATCAGTAATTGTGGCTGAGCAGGTGAAGCAGCCAGTGTGGTACTGGAACACTGGAGTATCCCGCATCTTGCGTTGTGTTAGTTAACCTAGTATTTACTTTACACTCTTCGAGCAGTGTTTAATGGGGCATCAGGAGCGGGAATATTTGGCGGCCAGGTGACTTATTCAGGTGAGATCCAAAATCTCGGCTTCCTGATGTGGATTGAATTAGGTCGTCAGTGTTTCAGCGGTGAGTGTGTATTCAACAGCGTCTGCTGGAGTGAACCTCTTTTCCCTATGTTTGCATGTCATGAATATTTATTAAATCACAACTTCTTTAATTTAAAACACATACATTTAAGAGTACCCAATTATTTATTTTTTTCCAATTAAGGGGCAATCCAGCGCGGCCAATCCACCTAACCTGCACATCTTTGGGTTGTGGGGGCGAAACTCACACAGACTCAGGAAGAATGTGCAAACTCCACACGGACAGTGACCCAGGGCCTGGATTCGAACCCGAGTCCTCAGCGCCGTAGGGAGCAGTGCTAACCACTGTGCCAAGTGCTGCCCCAACTTCTCCAAATTAAGTCAGTTCTTCAAGATTGAGTCATTGGTGATCGGGAGACTCGAGCCACCTGATTTGGGCTAGCTAAAGGTGGTGGGCACCAGGTGAGGTGGTCCATTTGGATCATGGTTGAGCGGTTGTCTTCGTTGAACACTGAGGAAAAGGAGAGGGGAGCATGGAAATGTTCAGGGATCTGGACTGTCAGTAGCAACAAGGGCAAAGTGTGTGTGGGGGCGAAGGGTGGTGAGTAATGGCTTCCAGATCACAGCCTCCCAAAGCTGCAAATTCTGTGCCCCAACTGACCTGCTCCCTGCCTGCAGAGCCTGTCTGCTTGTTCTGGGGGGGGGGGGGGGGGGGGGGGGGGGCGTAGCCTGCCTGGAACTGCACTGCAATCATCTGACAGCGGGTTTGACCACTTCCTGCCTACCCCACCCCCTGCAAGGTCGCTTGTGTCCCACCTGACCACCACCTATCCTTTAAAATTGTCTCTAAATTCTGTGCACGCTGATACCAAACACACCTCATGGATTAAATTCCACACATCATTCCCCTTAATTTGAAAAGAGAAGAAAATATGTTGGAGAGAAAAGGGCGTGTCAATTAACCTTTAAAATGGAAGGAAAAAGGAAGGGCTCGGGTTTACACACTGCTTTATCACACCGCTCACAAGAATTGCAAAGCGCCTCACGTGAATGAAAGTACAGTGGCCATTGTCATGGAGATGTCCGTAGCAGCCATTTTGTGCGCAAGCCGTAATGACATAAAAGAGCAGCTGACCTGTTTGTAGTAGTTATTGCTGGAGGAGAAACATCGGCAGGAGGCCTCCTTTTCACTCTACCAATTGTGGCATTGGACCTGTAACAAGCATCTAAACCATTGAACCAGGCCTTGCTTTAAAACCAGTACCCAAAGAACATGTCGAAACACATCATTCCCTCCATCAGCCTTGGGCACACACTAAAGTTCGACAGTGCGGCTCAAACCCATTAACGCCCTAATTGAGAGTAAAAACTACAGCCTAACTCCCATCAACAAAACAAAAACTCCCCTAAGTTAATTCAGTTGCTGGGACAGGCTAGGCTGTACAGGAAACATGACATCATTTACGATCCTCTCCTGTCACACAAGACAAAAGGCTGTCTCATTGCTCTCGAGTTAGAGCTTAAACAGAACATTATATGATGATAAAACTGCTAATGAACACAGGCCGCACAAAAAATTCATCATCTTTTACAAGCGGCTCTCCCTTGCAATGCATGCATCCTGCAATCTTTCCTCCTCCATATGTCAGCAGTCTGGCAGTATACCTTCCCCATTATAGAGACTGTATCCTCTTCCTCCTTCCCCCCCCCCCCTGTCCCTCAGCTTTTCCTTCAGTGTTTCCTTTAGGAAAAATAAAAACCCGCGTGGTGTTACTTAGCCCATTTCACTGGTGCGAGGCACAACCAAGGGATCTATAATGCAGGTCACCTATGCTATGATGACCAATCCAATGCTGGTACCTAATGACACATTAACGATTCTGGCTTGAACGTCTATTAAGAAGCTGGCTGCCTGCGCTGCCTGCAGCCTGTCACAGAATGAGGTCATTATAGATTGGCTCGTGTGAAGGCTTGGAACAGATTATCTTCGAGGTGGTGTGGATCTGTGTACAGTTCACTTCCACTTAAAGGAGCACAGCCTCGCCCTGAGTGAATCTGTTTCTTTTGCTTCCTAAAGCCCGATGCAGTAACCGTGGCATCTGTTGTGTGTCACATTGCCACAATGAATGAATCTTAGGTCTGACAGTCTTTGAGCAGCTAGGCCTCACCACCACCATTACACTAGCTCATCCTGGTTATTGCCCCTTCACAAAATTAAGGGGTGGGTACTAATTAAAGGGCAGGTTTTGGCATGCCACGATATCATGGCTACCGGTCAAATTTTCAACAAGCGGGTCTCATTCTGCTCTGCGTCAACTCTATTTGGAAGAAGTTTATTTTTAACAAGTTCTTCAAATGTCGCAAATCTAAAAGAAAAATAAATCTTTTACTGCTTTGGAGTGCTATAGTTATAACTTCCATGAACTATAGGCCTAATGTCCTAAATGTACCTTTAAAGGCCTGCACATAAGATAGTTTGAATAATGCTTCTGTTTATTAGTAAACTTGCCAAAAGTTTCCATCGCATTGCCAGACAGGATATAATGCAAAGCTCAACATCTGATAGGTGATGTTTCCTCACTTTTACATTCCACTTCTCCCTCTCTCTCTCTCTCTTCTCTCTATATTATGACCTGCCCAAACTTTATTTTATCCAAAAGCTCTTCAGTCAACATTCCTTGACCTTTTCCCCCCTCTATTACCGAATCAAACAGCACAAAACGAGGCCCACTGGCATGAGCTAATTCTTCAGAGGGGCTATCCAGTTAGCCCCACTCCCCTGCTCTTTGCTCAGTACTCTGCATATTTTTCCTTTTTAAATGGAGATCTGATCCTCCTTTGAAAGTTATTGAATCTGATTCCACCAACTAATATTCCACAACTTTGCTCCCCTCCTTCCTGCATTCTCACTGTTTCATTGCTGTGACCAAGGGCAGTCAGTATCGGCCGTGGCTGAGGCTTCCAACATAACATACAATAATTTATTTTGTCACAGTTTCCAAACCGGCTAAAATAAATGTCCGTGTTGCCGGCTTCACCTCTCTGTTTCTTTTCATCCCCCAGTGGCGTTGTACATAACAAACCAAGCTTTGCTTCACAAGAATAAGGCAAAAACAAGGTCATTGCAACCTGGTTCTTATTCGGGGGATGTCTGGTTAAAATGATGCTAAAATTATGCCAGTTGGAAGTGGCTCTTGGTGAGATTATCACACAAGCAGGCAATGCTCTCATATGCCCCTCAGCAGATGTGTGAACCCATTTCTTTAAGTCGGGTTCAAGTCTCAGCCCAAGTAGAAGGCAATGGGATGCCCTACAAAAGCAATGAGCGTTGAACCACTCACATTGCCGCCCATTCTTTAGCTTTGGCTCAACTTGGCTACAGCTTCAAACTGTCAGTTGTCTCAACTGCCTTCCTTATTTAAGAATCCTCTCCCCTGCTGAATAAGTTCCAAGTAGTTCTGCCTTGAGTACCACAGTGTAATTTTTAAGAGCTCATAAATGAATAAATGGCAGTTGATTTGCACAGAACTACTGTCATCCGCCTTGACTAAATTTACTTAAAATATTCTGAAAAGATGACAAGTCTTGGATATGTAAAAGAGAATGATTGCTGATAATTGTAATATCCCATCGTATAGATGGTAATAAAACAGACAAAGTATTTTATTCACTTAACAAGAGCTATGTAGAATGATGTAGTCAGATAATCGGGTATTAGCCAGAAGCTTAAGAGTCTGAAGAAAGCTTAGTCGAAATGTTCCCTAAAAGGTTTGTAGTTACTTTGCAATTGTGTTTTTCACAATGGTTTTAACTACCCAATTATAAAACATTTATTCTTTTGCTTTTCAAAGGTTTTTTTTTGATGGCCTGTGTATTATTATCGATGTGCAGATCACCCAAGAGGAAAATCACCTCACTCGGGCCGAAATATTAAAGAGCCATTTCCAGAATAAGATAGCAGAACTAATCATTGGCTGTTGGAAGTGTGTGTGCACGTGTGTGCATGTATGTTTGTGTGAGTGGACATTGAGCAGAAAATCTGGCTCAACTCTTAATGCTTTGCACATAAGATGCTAAAAGTAACTGTGTTGACTTATAGCTGGAGAATGGCTGCTTAAGTACGATGCATGGTTGCTTTTCATACCTGCAGAAATGAAGTCCCAGTATAATAAAGTATAAACAGGAGAGAAGAGGAGAATAGTAGGGCGGGTGGTAGGGCTGCAAAGGATTGTCGTGCTTTGCTTACTTGATTTGTAGTTGACTGTGCATCTCGCTCTTGAAGGATTGCTAATATAAGTCCTGTATTAGGCAGAATATGGCTGGAACTTAACATACTAACTTGACTATGTGAGGGCTGCATTGCCAAGGACAGTGACAGGCTTCACATGCTCATTAAAGTCAAGCAATAAAGCACTATCATCTGTCCCTGTATTACCTTGTCATCTAAATATAACTGGTCTTTAAAATACATTTGAAAAGTTATGAAAACGTATTTAAATGTCAACCTGGTGTTATAAATTTATGGAAAATTACCCTTTCAGCTCTAGTTTAAAATTCGGTAATAAATAATGCACAGAATATTCTTTTGGCTTAAGTGCTGTGATTATCTGAAATCCATATTTAAAATAGATGATAAATTTCTCTGACCCAAATTAAGTGCACTGTGCCCAGCTGTAATTGTGTTTGCCATTGACCCAGTGATGTCACCCAAATGGCTGTTACTGTACAGGGAAGATTCCCCCCCCTCCCCCCCCCCCCCCCCCCCCCCCCCCCCCCCACCCCCCCCCCCCCCCCCCCCCCCCCCCCCCCACCCGACTTTGCTGCCAATTCCACTGGCTGAAGTCTATCTCTGCTATTCCAGGTCACATAATATTATGGCTATAAGGAGGCCCAGGGCTTGCGTTTGCAACACAACACATAATAGGAACAGCTTTCTCTCACTGCCTTCTCACTGTCTCTTCTGTGTAATGGGCCTCGGAGCTTTGCAATAAGCCGTATTGCCACGAGCATTTCAGAAAAGGTGAACTTCTCCCAGCCACCCAACATAAACTGTGACAGTACCATCCTGGATTCAGTCCTTCTAAGCTGGGGCCATGCCTGGAGGGAGCTGTATAACACTCGGATGACATGCTGATAGTTACAGTTTGAGCAATACTTGCATTTGTATGCCGGCTCTGAATAATAGTTCACAGTGTATCTATCGCATTGTAAATCACATTGAGTGCAATGACTGCTCCTTTTATGGAGTTAGCAGCTTTTCTGCACCAGAAACCTCTCAATAAACAGCAGTGGTTTGATGTTGACAAAGGATGTGGTAGCTAGCCCCTTTATAGGGCAATCTTCTGAAGGGTCATGTGACAGGCTCGTCCAATCGGTAACTAGCGCACGGAATCACCTGAGCAGAACAGTTAGATCCTAGAGGTATGACTGGAAGCACTGAATCTTCAACACCCTACCCTGTAAATGGTTGTGTTAATTAACATTTATAGTTCGTTCGTAACTGGTGGAGCCAAGTTATTGCACAGGGGATGTTGGTCAAGTCTCTACAATTCTCTCCTCTTCTTCCATTGCTGCCTCAGGATCTTCAGTGTTCACTTAAACCACCAGAAGAGGGAGAGTGACAAAGCAACACTCCCTCAATACCGTGCTGAGGTTACAGCCTGGAGCAGTTCTAAAACCTTGATAGGAGCCTCAAAGCTACAAACTGACTCAAAGGTGAAGCTAGCTTTGTCACTGGTGACGACAGTATTGGGACAGTCTAAAGTGATCATACAAGAGGACAATTAGTGCAACTTTAAAGCTTATTCGCTTAAATGTGATTTTCTTCCAGCATTTTGGAAAACAAGTCCACATTGCGAACTTATAACCATCACAGGAAGAAAAATGTATCCCTTTATAAATTGACCAATCCACATCCTTTGCTTCAAATGATGTTACAAACTATATAATCTATGAGTCAGGCAGCGGGCCTCGATAGGTCTATAGAACCATCAATAGAGCAGGAATGGAGGCTTTTTGGCTCATAATTTAAGCACTGGCTTTTTGCTAGAGTAATCCAAAATGAATCTCACTACCCCAATATTTCCTCATATCTCTGTACCTCCCCCTACCTCAAATATCTATTAACTCCTTTGAGATATGTCTCCACCTCAGCTGCTTTCTGTGGCAAAAGCATTTCAAGCTTTAACAATTCTTTGTGGAAAGATATTTCATGTAACCCATCTCGTAATTCCCTTCTAGACGATTAAAAATTGCCACCGAGATAGTTTTCACCCAGCTTGACAAGCCAGTGCGCATTGTTGAGGTTTTAGCAAGGCAGCTAAAGGACACAAATGCTGGGTCGACTTTGCCCGACTTTCCCAGATGGGACCAGCACATTTATTGTCATTTAACCACTGTTTTAAAGGGAGGGAGATTTGAACTCATTAGTTCCGCAAGAGAGAACAGTATATTTTTGAGCTTGTTGCGGCAATTACTTGGAAGTGACGAGAGGGAATTTTCACCATGTCAAACCACTTTCAGATGTGCAAATAATGGGCTCAGGGTATGAGTCATGTGACTCAGATTTTACAAACACTCATGATTGCTCACTAATGATGTCACAAAGACAACAATACAACTTTAGGCATCTTTGTATTTCCAAATTGAGATTTTCATGCAAGCTATTTAGCAAAAACTGCGTTCTAACTTGGTACGACTGCCCCTGCCAGTGCCCAAAAGCTGCGTTTAAATTCTGTTCAATGCCACATGATTATAACATGATAAATAGACCCATGACGAAGTTCAGAATTTCAGCAAATCAGCTTGAGCATTAGAATGAGTGCTGAGAGGATATGAGCGTGCGTATTCTCATCCAATTAAAGGAAAACTCTAATATTGGTTATAGAATCATAGAATCCCTACAGTGCAAGAGGCCATTTGACCCATCGAGTCTGCACTGACTCTCTGAAAGAGCACCTTACCTCGGCCCAATCCCCCGCCCTACCCCTGTTAACCCTACCTAATCTTTGAACACCAAGGAGCAATTTTGCACGACCAATGCACTAACCTGCACGTCTTTGGACTGTGGGAGGAAACCGGCGCACCCAGAGGGAACCCACACATACACGGGAGAATGTGCAAACTCCGCACAGACAGTAGCGCGAAGCTGGAATTGAACCCGGATCCCTGGTTATTTAAACAAAAGGTATTTATATCAGGCCTTTCACCTTCTCAGGATATCCTAATACGACAGTCGATTTGTACAAAGCACAGTCAAAAGAACAATAAGGTAAACTACCATATAATCGTTTAGAGTCACAGAATCATAGAGTCATTCAGTACCGAGAGGCCCTTCGGCCATCGAGCCTGCACCAACCAAACTACACTAAATCTGCACTAATTCCACTTTCCAGAACCTTGAATGTTATGACATTACAAGTGCTCATCCACATACCTTTTAAAGGTTGTGAGGTTTCCTGCCTCGACTACCCTCCCAGGCAGTGCATTCCAGACTCCCACCACCCCCTGGGTGAAATAATATGTTTTTAAAAAGTGTTGGTTAATGTCAAGACATCAGAAGAACTTTCTTGCTTTTCCTGGAATAGTAGTCACAGGAGAATTAACTTGTCATCTGAAAGGTGACACATCTATTTGGGCAATGTTCCCTCATTCCGGTACTGGAGAGTCAACCAAACTTATCTGGTCAAGCCCCTGGAGAGGGAACTTGGATTGAACCACATGCAAGAGTGTTAACAACTGAGCTCGAACAGACTCCAGCTTCGCAATGCATCTTGGCCTAAATGTTATCGATAAGGGCAGCAGATCCATGGAGACAACTACCACCTACAGGTTTCTCTCTAAGCCACTCACCATCCTGACTTGGAAATATATCGCCGTTCCTTCACTGTCACTGGGTCAGAATTCCTGGAAGTCAACAGCATTGTGGGTGTACCTACACCATATGGTCTGCAGCGGTTCAAAAAGGCGACTCACCACCCACGTGCTCACTCAATTAGGGATGAGAAATAATGATGGCCTAGCCAGCGACACCCACACCATTGAAAAAATAAACAAAACTTAGATATCTCTCAGCTTCCGAGTATATTACAGTCAGTAATACTAAACTAAACATTTTGACTCCTCCAATTATTATTTAAATATGCCATACCTACATAAAGTAGTGAATGTGTATTTCCATTGACACAACAGCGAAACCTGTGGAATGAAGAATCAAAGAGGGGGAAGAGAGAAGCAAGGAGAGAGAAAAAGAGAGGAGGGAGCCTTTTACTCCATCAGCATTTCTTAGCAAAAAGGTTTTATTCTTTTTTTTAAATTACAGTACCCAATTCATTTTTTCCAATTAAGGGGCAATTTAGCGTGGCCAATCCACCTACCCTGCACTTCTTTGAGTTGTGGGGGCGAAACCCACGCAAACACGGGGGGAATGTGCAAACTCCACACGGACAGTGACCCAGATCGAACCTGGGACCTCGGCGCCATGAGGCAGCAGTGCTAACCACTGCGCCACCCTGCTACCCCAGGTTTTATTCGTGATTGGGATGTGGGCATCAATGGCAAAGCCAGCATTTGTTGCCCCTCCCTTGAACCTAACATTGCAGAGGACACAACCATATTACTATGGGTCTGGAGTTGCACGTAGGCGAGACTGGGTCGAGTCAGTAGATTTCCTTCCCTAAAGGACATTAGTGAACCAGATGGGTTTTTGTGACAATCAGTTGATAGTTATCATGGATCACCATTACTGAGACTAACTTTATAATTCCAGATTTATGAATTGAATTTAGATTCCACCAGCTGGCATGATGGGATTTGAACCCAGTACTCGAGAGCTTTTGCCTGACCCTTTGGATTATTAGTGCAGTGACATGACCACTATTCCACCGTCTTCCTCTAGAGCAATCTGCATGGAGGATTGGTATGGTCTGGGCTGCTCTCCACATTGATTCACCCACTCATGAATCAGAAGACATGCCCTGGAGCTCAGCACATTAGCCAGCCATTTTCCAATGTTGAAATAAGATGTGAGAAGATTGAGTTACTTTGATGGAATTGACTGGGGACATGGGCACATTCTTCCAATTAATGGAAATCACCATGTTTGAAAAGGATGTAAACTACACTTGCTGAGAGGGTACCGAAGGGCTTCTGGCACCGTGTGGAAATAGCTCCTGTGGATAGGTGGGTTCTCTAATCACCCTTGGGATACTTGGCTTTGGAAGTGGGAAAGAATCACCCAGAAATACATTTCCTATTTATTATCCAGTGGGCACAAGAATGGATCAGAAGAGGATATAACAATGCTCATGTAGATTTCCAATAGAATTATAGAACGTTTACGGCACAGAAAAATACCACTTGTCCCATCTTGTCTTTGCCGGCCGAAAAACAAGCCCCTCAGCCGAATCCATCTGTGAGGCGATTTGGGTGTGAACTCTCCTTAGTGATTAGTACAGAGGTCTGGAAGGATAAACGAGCAGATTAAACACTTTGGTGACTTAATTGTACCTCATGATTGCTGCCTTGGGTTACCCATCACATTCTGCCTCATGTACTTGCCTCTATGTAACTGAGGGACAGTTTGTTGACCAATGAACATACAGGTGGACCACAGGTCCCTATAAACCCTGAACGTTCCCCATCCCCATACGTTTGTTGCAAGAATTTGGAAGAATAGTTTTCCGGCCATCTGCAATACAACACTTGCATTTTCAAACACACAAGATAGTTTCCCAACAGTTTAAAAGTTAATTATGGGGAATATCAGCCCTCTTTCTGCCAAAGCAGAAGAATGGGCAAAGTCGCAGCAGACATGAAAACTAATTTGTGTGTACAGCAAGTATTGGTCTTTGATAACGCATTCCCATTGAGCAACAGATAGCGTGTCTCAGTTAGACACCAGGTAGCGTGTTTCAGTTGGTTAGCAGGTAGCATGTCTTGGTTGGTCAGCAGGTAACGTGTCTCGGTTAGACAGCAGGTAGCATGTCTCGGTTGGTCAGCAGGTAACGTGTCTCGGTTAGACAGCAGGTAGCGTGTCTCGGTTGGTCATCAGGTAACGTGTCTCGGTTGGTCAGCAGGTAACGTGTCTCGGTTGGTCATCAGGTAACGTGTCTCGGTTGGTCATCAGGTAACGTGTCTCGGTTAGACAGCAGGTAACGTGTCTCGGTTAGACAGCAGGTAGCGTGTCTCGGTTAGACAGCAGGTAGCGTGTCTCGGTTGGTCATCAGGTAACGTGTCCCGGTTAGACAGCAGGTAGCGTGTCTCGGTTGGTCATCAGGTAACGTGTGTCGGTTAGACATCAGGTAGCGTGTCTCGGTTGGTCAGCAGGTAGCACGTCTCGGTTGGTCAGCAGGTAACGTGCCTCGGTTGGGAAGCAGGTAGCTTGTCCCGGTTGGGAACCAGGTAGTATGTCTCGGTTGGGAACCAGGTAGCGTGTCTCGGTTGGGAACCAGGTAGCGTGTCTCGGTTGGGAACCAGGTAGCGTGTCCCGGTTGGGAAGCAGGTAGCGTGTCCCGGTTGGGAAGCAGGTAGCGTGTCCCGGTTGGGAAGCAGGTAGCTTGGCCCGGTTGGAAAGCAGGTAGCGTGTCTCGGTTGGGAAGCAGGTAGTGTGTCTCGGTTGGGAAGCAGGTAGCTTGGCCCGGTTGGGAAGCAGGTAGCGTGTCTCGGTTGGGAAGCGGGTAGCTTAGCCCGGTTGGGAAGCAGGTAGCGTGTCCCAGTTGGGAACTAGGTAGCGTGTGTTGGTTGGGAAGCAGGTAGCGTGTCCCGTTGGAAAGCAGGTAGCGTGTCCCGGTTGGAAAGCAGGTAGCGTGTCTCGGTTGGGAAGCAGGTAGCGTGTCTCGGTTGGAAAGCAGGTAGCGTGTCTCGGTTGGGAAGCAGGTAGCGTGTCTTGGTTGGGAAGCAGGTAGCGTGTCTCGGTTGGGAAGCAGGTAGCGTGTCTCGGTTGGGAAGCAGGTAGCGTGTCTCGGTTGGGAAGCAGGTAGCGTGTCTCGGTTGGGAAGCAGGTAGCGTGTCCCGGTTGGAAAGCAGGTAGCGTGTCTCGGTTGGGAAGCAGGTAGCGTGTCCCGGTTGGAAAGCAGGTAGCGTGTCTCGGTTGGGAAGCAGGTAGCGTGTCTCGGTTGGGAAGCAGGTAACGTGTCTCGGTTGGGAAGCAGGTAGCTTGGCCCGGTTGGGAAGCAGGTAGCGTGTCCCGGTTGGGAAGCAGGTAGCGTGTCTCGGTTGGGAAGCAGGTAGCGTGTCTCGGTTGGGAAGCAGGTAGCGTGTCTCGGTTGGGAAGCAGGTAGCGTGTCCCAGTTGGGAAGCAGGTAGCGTGTCTCGGTTGGGAAGCAGGTAGCATGTCTCGGTTGGGAAGCAGGTAGCGTGTCTCGGTTGGAAGCAGGTAGCGTGTCTCGGTTGGGAAACATGTAGCGTGTCTCGGTTGGGAAGCAGGTAGCGTGTCTCGGTTGGGAAGCAGGTAGCGTGTCTCGGTTGGGAAGCAGGTAGCGTGTCTCGGTTGGGAAGCAGGTAGCGTGTCTCGGTTGGGAAGCAGGTAGCGTGTCTCAGTTGGAAAGCAGGTAGCTTGGCCCGGTTGGGAAGCAGGTAGCGTGTCTCAGTTGGAAAGCAGGTAGCGTGTCCCGGTTGGGAAGCAGGTAGCGTGTCCCGATTGGGAAGCAGGTAGCGTGTCCCGGTTGGAAAGCAGGTAGCGTGTCCCGGTTGGAAAGCAGGTAGCGTGTCCCGGTTGGGAAGCAGGTAGCGTGTCTCGGTTGGGAAGCAGGTAGCTTGGCCAGGTTGGGAACCAGGTAGCGTGTCCCGGTTGGAAAGCAGGTAGCGTGTCTCGGTTGGGAAGCAGGTAGCTTGGCCAGGTTGGGAACCAGGTAGCGTGTCTCGGTTGGGAACCAGGTAGCGTGTCTCGGTTGGGAACTAGGTAGTGTGTTTTGGTCAGTTTCTGTATCCCGGTTGGGTACCAAGCAGGAGCTATTTCCACACGGTGCCAGAAGCCCTTCGGTACCCTCTCAGCAAGTGTAGTTTACATCCTTTTCAAACATGGTGATTTCCATTAATTGGAAGAATGTGCCCATGTCCCCAGTCAATTCCATCAAAGTAACTCAATCTGCTCACATCTTATTTCAACATTGGAAAATGGCTTCCCTGTTGGCAGCAGGTAGCGTGTCTCGGTTGGGAAGCAGGTAGTGTGTCCTGGTTGGGTCCAGGTTCTGTGTCCCAGTTGGGAAGCAGGTAGCGTGTCTCAGTTGGGAAGCAGGTAACGTGTCCAGGTTGGGAAGCGGGTAGCTTGTCCCGGTTGGGTATAGGTTGTGTGTCCCGGTTGGGTACCGAGCCATGTCCCCCTGTTGGCAGCAGGTAGCGCCCCCCTGGTGGCAGCAGGTAGCGTCCCCCTGTTGGCAGCAGGTAGCATCCCCCTGTTGGCAGCAGGTAGCGTCCCCCTGTTGGCAGCAGGTAGCGTCCCCCTGTTGGCAGCAGGTAGCTTCGCCCTGTTGGCAGCAGGTAGCGTCCTCTTGTTGGCAGCAGGTAGCGTCCCCCTGTTGGCAGCAGGTAGCGCCCCCCTGTTGGCAGCAGGTAGCGTCCCCCTGTTGGGAGCAGGTAGCGTTCCCCTGTTGGGAGCAGGTAGCGTCCCCCTGTTGGCAGCAGGTAGCGACCCCCTGTTGGCAGCAGGTAGCGTCCCCCTGTTGGCAGCAGGTAGCGTCCCCCTGTTGGCAGCAGGTAGCGTCCCCCTGTTGGCAGCAGGTAGCGCCCCCCTGTAGGCAGCAGGTAGTGTCCCCCTGTTGGCAGCAGGTAGCGTCCCCCTGTTGGGAGCAGGTAGCGTCCCCCTGTTGGCAGCAGGTAGCGTGTTCTGGTCAGTCCAAGTAACATGCAGTGCAAGCTTCTTGAACCTGGGGACAATCAAGTGAGCCGTCCTATTCCCTGCTGCTCTGCGCACATTCACCACCATATACACATTACCTGCAGTCGCAGATCAAGAGTGGGCACCAGGGTGAGGAACCACAAGCAGTTAGGGCTTCATCACCCTTCCCAGCTAGAGGCCATTGGTGTGAGAAGATGAGTGAGGTTATTAGGACGAAAAGGGTGGTGAGGGCTAGTGGGAGAGAATGACACCTCCAATCACAGAAATATTTTGCCAAATAGAAGAAAAGAGAGGCCCAAAGCAGCAGCCATTCAATATGCATAAAGAACTATTTGAATTGTAAGTGGCTGTTAGTGGAAATGCAAACAATTTTACTGTGTACTGTGCAGGATTTAAAAATCCAGTAGCTTGTCATCAGAAAATAGACGGAAAGATTTTTGAAAATGTTGACGTTGACAGCTAAATGAATGTAATTATGTTACTAAAGTGTTTTACCTTCTTTCTAGGGGCCTTTATATATACAAACACTTAAATAGTGCCTGGAAATTGGTCATAACTACTAAGTTGCCTATAGTGACTACATTATTTTATATGAGGTGAATTTTAGCTATAATTAATGTTCTTGTTGTTAGAATATAGAATAAATCCTATAAGTCTTTTACTGCTATCTTCATGCTTTGATGCATTGCTTACACACAGACTGTGAAAAGTGTTATTTGTAACATTCACAGTGCCTGGCGGCCCAGACTTACTCAGATTCAAACAGGCTTCTCTTGCACACCGCCTCTCTTAAAGGTGCAGGGTCTCACTTCCTTTGGGACTTTCTGTTTGTGCAGCAGCGTCTGCAGAATGGGAGAGAAGAAAGCGTCATGGTTAATGCCACAAAGAAGGAATTGTTGAAATTAAATACAAAGCATGACGCTCGTGACTTTTTATTTTATTCATTCATGAGATGTGGGCTTCGTTGGTTCGGCCAACATTCATTGCCCACCCCTAATTTCCCTTGAGAAGGTGGTGGTATGTTTGTCTGTGTGTATGTATGTGTGTGTGTGTGTGTGTATGTGTGTCAAGCTGGACTGTTTTACACTCCAGATGTCAATAATATGCCAACCCACAGTGTCCAGGCTCTCATTTCGTGAAGGTTCACTTGGGTGAGGCCAGACTGTCTCCATAACCTTAACCCAACAAGCGACGGGCACCTTCAAGAGAGTAATTTGAGGAATTGTGAGTTTTCCCAGGGCACACAGCAGCAATCAGCTTTTAAGTAGGAAATATTTTAGTTTTCTGATGAGATATGGCTCGCTGCAGAGAATTTCCAACTGAAAGCAGCTTTGAATCTGGGATTCGTCTCCTGATGTTTTTTTTTAGGGATAGAGTGCAGGGCAAGCAGTCTCATTTTTAAACAATCGCTGGTTTTCAGCTCCACTAAAATCTAATGCTTGGAGATGACCTTTTCTTCTTGAACAGTAGTTTGATTAATACCCCATTAAATAACAAAAAGCTTCCTAAAATGCCAATGGCCCTGCTGCACCGACTCCCTCAGCTTGCTGCCCAGCATTGTACCCACTGACTTGTCAAAACTGTCAGCTGCCTCTGTCCTCTGATGTTGCTTTCTCAACATGTGCTTTGTGAAATCAGTGTCAATGAAACCCTGCTCCTCAGGGCTCTGTATACTACAGCAATCAGTTGGTATCTTTGCAAAAAATAAGGAGCATCTCCTCATCAGTGCTGCACACATAATGTGATTTGTGGAACCTTCTTAATTTAGAGTGGCCAATCCACCTATCCTGCACATTTTTTGGGTTGTGGGGGTGAAACCCACGCAGACACAGAGGGAATGTGCAAACTCCACACGGGCGATGACCCAGGGCCGGGATTCGAACCCAGGTCCACAGTGCCATAGGCAGCAATGCTACCCACTGTACCACCGTGCTGCCTGTGCTTTAATATGGTTTTAAAAAAAAATTTAGATTACCCAATTATTTTTTCCAATTAAGGGGCAATTTAGTGTGGCCAATCCACCTACTCTGCACATTTTTGGGTTGTGGGGGCGAAACCCACGCAGACACGGGGAGAATATGCAAACTCCACACGGACAGTGACCCAGAGCCGGGATCGAACCTGGGACCTCAGCGCCGTGAGGCGGTTGTGCTAACCACTAGGCCACCGTGCTGCCCTTGCTTTAATATGGTTTACGTACAATGATTGCAGCAGTGGCCTAGTAGACAAAAGGACAGAGCTACCCCAGCACTGTTTCAGCATCCAACATGGTGGAGGTTTAGCAGAGTTTTCATGGTACTCTTGGGACTAAGGCAGTCCGAAAGCTGTTTAGTAACAGATACTGTCCCTTTAAGTGGCTAAAAGCAATTTACCATCGCAGCATGTAACAATTTGGATCAGGAAGTTGTTAAAAGCAGGAAGGAGAAATCATAACATGAACCATTTAGGATAATGCTTTTTTCTCTGAATCAGAAAATCTTGCCAGGCCTTAAAGAAGATGCTACTGAATTCTTCTATTACCCCGGCCATTATAAATGGGTGATATGTGTGCAGAAACCAATATTAAAATGCAACTTAGAAGGAACCGTTTTGTGGCGATTCTTTTGTAAATATGCAGTGTAGTTCAGGGGCAGCACGGTAGCATGGTGGTTAGCATAAATGCTTCACAGCTCCAGGGTCCCAGGTTCGATTCCCGGCTGGGTCACTGTCTGTGCGGAGTCTGCACATCCTCCCCGTGTGTGCGTGGGTTTCCTCCGGGTGCTCCGGTTTCCTCCCACAGTCCAAAGATGTGCGGGTTAGGTGGATTGGCCAGGCTAAATTGCCCTTAGTGTCCTGAAAAATAAGGTTAATGGGGGTTGTTGGGTTACTGGTATAGGTATATGTCGGCTTGAGTAGGGTGATCATTGCTCGGCACAACATCGAAGGCCGAAGGGCCTGTTCTGTACTGTTCTAATTCTAATTCTAATTCTAGTTTTGCAGAATGCAATGGAATAGGAGTGAAATTGGAAAGAAAGGATTGAGGAATAATGCAAATAGGAATGAACAGATTCAACTGTGCTGGCTTGGCTCAGTTTGCGGCATTCTCTCTTTTCAGAGTTAGAGGGTTCACCCTTTACACTCACTGGAGCACACAACCTAGTCCAACATTTCAGTGTGATACTGCAGGAGTGCTGCATTGCCAGAGGGTCCTGAAATTTGGATGAGGTGTAAAACTAAGACTCTGTCTGGCACTTGCACTTAAAATGCTTGTGTCAGCACTCAAAGACCAGGGAGTGCTCCTGGTGTCCATGAGGGCTGGGATTACTGCTCCTTAAGCACGATCATCATCTCATTCGCTGTTTGCGGGATCTTATTGTGGCTGCCTTGCTATGTTTGACGACACAAGAATCGTGACTGCATTTCCAAAGTAATTCACTGGAGATAAAAGACATGTGGCCCATGAAGGGGCAAGAAAATTGTCTAAAGGTGGTCACAAAAGTTACAAAATAGATTACACATTAAATAGAAATATTCGGGTATATATGTGTTTGCGAGTATGTGAGTGAATATATCAATAACTGTGAAACACGGGGCAGCACGGTGGCTCAGTGGGTTAACCCTGTTGCCTCACGGCGCCGAGGTCCCAGGTTCGATCCCGGCTCTGGGTCACTGTTCGTGTGGAGTTTGCACATTCTCCCCATGTTTGCGTGGGTTTCGCCCCCACAACCCAAAGATGTGCAAGGTAGGTCGATTGAACTCGCTAAATTGCCCCTTAATTGGAAAAAAATAATTGGGTACACTAAATTTATAAAAATAATAAAATAAAACAACTGTGAAACATATACCAATATTTAGGTACGTTTATTAATAATCTCTTAGAAAACTCATTCTATCCCCTGGCAGCATGGTGGCACAGGCAGCTCGGTTGCGCAGTGGTTAGCACTGCTGTCTCACGCCGCCGAGCTCCCAGGTTCGATCCCGGCTCTGGGTCACTGACCGTGTGGAGTTTGCACATTCATCCCGTGTTTGCATAGCTTCCGCCCCCACAACACAAAGATGGACTGGGTAGGTGGATTGGACACGCTAAATTGTCCCTTAATTGGAAAAACTGAATTGGGTACTCTAAATTTATTTCTCAAAACTCATTCTATCCCCAGTGGCCATTTAATTCCAAGCAGCACACTAATTCAAACCACAGTAAACTATTCCATTGATAAAAAAGGAGTCATCAGGCAATTGCTACTACTCCGTGATAAAAAGACTTGATTGCTTTATTTACAGATAGCGCACGTTCACACAGATTAAGATTGTGTTTAGCTTGTCAGTGTGTAAAGGTAGGGTGTGAGTGAGCCAAACGGACCAGGACATTTCTAGGTCCAGATCTGTGCCAAGGTAGCTGACCTGCAACGAGAGCAGCATTATCATTTTGACAACTCAAGGCGAGATAAGGGGAAAATGATCCAGTAGTCTGGATTCCCCTGCGTGTGGCTCATGCCAGAATATGTTTGTGGGTGTTGAAGAGTTGAGGGCAGGATGAGGTTGTACTGTGACTCGAACCCTAAACTGCCTGGCTGTAAAGAATTGGGTTTGTGTGGGATGCCCATTGAAATCAGTGGAGCATAAAATTGGCATGGGGTGCAAAATGAATGCCAGTCCTGGATCCAGACCTACAGCCAGATCCATCCCATTCCCACTGTGAGACCTAGGTTAAAATCAGGTCCAGTGTATCTGAATGATCCTGAATTAAAACAGTACGTTGGAAATCTAAGAAGAAAATCTTTGTCCTTTTCTTCCACAGGAAGTTATACTGAAGAGGGCGGCTGACTTAGTGGAGGCACTTTATGGCATGCCACATAATAACCAGGTAATGGCTAGTTCAATGTATCATTGTATACTGATAACACTCTGGCAGCAAGGGCTGGGTGACTTGAGGACCAGTGATTGAGGGTCTCTGAGGGCAAGGGCATTGAGGGCCAAGATTCTGAGGCCTGTGGAACCATGAACCAGTATTTGGACAGCCAAGGAACCAAGGGTTGGGGAACTGAGAGAGGGACAACAAGGGCTGGGTCACTGAGATCCAGTACATCAAGGACTGAGGGACATTGAGAGAGGAGGAACTGATGGAGGGACACTGTGGGCCATTACACTGAGGACTGATGGACATTGAGAGCGGGTGAATTGAGGAAGAGACATCGAAGGCTATCACATTGAGGAGCGAGGGACACCGAGAGCTGGGATACTGAGAACTTGGACACCTCAAAGCATGGAGAGGGAAGGCAAAAAGGTTAGGAGGTTAAGAATGTAACTGCAGAATCCTTACATGCACTGACGTATTACCCTGTTAAACACTCTGAGATCTGGCAGTCAGTTTGTTTCTATTGGATTTAACAACTTATTTCTGCTTCAAAATGCCTGGTAGGAAATTATCCTGAAGCGAGCAGCTGACATCGCAGAGGCCCTCTACAGCGTCCCTCGGAACCACAACCAGATTCCGACTCTCAGTAACACATCCGTCCACGCAGGGATGATGGGAGTCAACTCCTTCAGTGGTCAGCTGGCGGTCAATGTGTCTGAAACCTCTCAGGCTGCCAATCAAGGTAAGGCTTTGGCACCTTGAATGGGGTTGTCTTTGTTACTGAACAGGTTTCTCATGCTGCACCACCCCAACCTTGTCCACTCTTGCCATTAGGCGAGTAAGGTAGTGAAGACTGAAGGAATTAATTTCATAGACTTCCATTGAGAATTTACAGTTCACCCATTCTTAGAGACTTTAGAAATCATTTTTGTAACTGATTTTCCCGAATAAATACCTTTTGGTGGCGTGGGAAGGTGGGAGTCTGAATGAATAAACACAAGCAGAACACACGACTGGGTCCCTTGCTGTCCCTGGTATATATCAATAATTTAGACTTAAATGTAGGCGGCATGATAGTAAGGTGATTTGAAAATTGACCATATGGTCGAGAGTGATGAAGAAAGCTGTAGACTGCAGGAAGATATCAATGGACTGGTCAGGTGGACAGAAGATGGCAAATAGAATTCAGCCCAGAGAAGCATGAGGTAAGGACAAGCAAGACAAAGACTACACAGCAAATGCAAGGACTTTGAAGCCTGCAGAGGAACATTGGAGGAGGAGGATGCCATTCGGCCCATCTGGCCTAAGACCCACCACCCTCTTGAGTGAAGAAATTCCATCTCATCTCAGTCTTCAATGACTTAACTCTTATTCTGAGAACAGAGGAGCCATGGGGTGTCTGTTTACAGATCCCGAAAGGTAGCAGGTCAGGTAGATAAGGTGGTCAAGAATGCATATGGGAGGAATGCTTTCTTTATTGGTCAAGGCCTAGAATATAATAACAGGACTTTTAGCTATGGGAAAGTTTGACGAGGCTGGATTTGTTTCTCTTGGAACAGAGGAGACTGAAAGGAGATTTAATTGAGTTGTATAAAGTTATGAGGGATCTGTACAGAATGGATAGGAAATACCTATTTCTGTTGGCAGAGAAGTCAAAAACTAGGGCACATAGATTTAAAGTAATTGGCAGAAGGATTAGAAGCGAATTAATGAGATTTTTCACTCAGCGTGCCAGAGGTCAGGAACTCATGGCCTGCAAGGACTATGGAGGCAGAAACCCTTACTGCATTTAAAGACACTTGGATATATCTTCAAGGTGCTGTAACCCACAGGGCTCTGGAGAAAAGAAGTGAGATAGGCTGGATAGTTCCTTTTTGGCTCGCATGGACATGATGGACAAAATAGTTTCCTTCTCTGCCATAATTCCTCTTGTTCCTAATTGGATTTCCTCTTAAATCTGAACCGGAAAACAACTGTAAAATGTTTAGTTAAATCATGCACAGGTGGCACCCAGGTGCCAGTGCCAGGGTGCCGGGCTGGCAATATTGGCCTGCCAATATGGCAGCAGCAGTGTCAGGCTGCCAGCCTGCCCAGCGGCCGAACACCTGGGGGCCTCCAATCACCTGGGAGACCCTCCCCCGTGCCATTCCGGCTGGTCCCCGTTTGTGGGGGGCCAGTATGAAGCAGTGCCTGGCTGATAGATGCCGGGTGCCCATTCGAGCCAGCAGCAGTATAGTTAAGTGAGCTTTTAAGCTCTTTCAGCTATGCGAGTCTGGGAACCTGCCCATTGTGGCACTTCCCGGGATCGCACGGTAGCATAGTGGTTCACAGCGCCAGGGACCCGGTTTGGATTCCCAGCTTGGGTCACTGTCTGTGTGGAATCTGCACGTCCTCCCTGTGTCTGTGTGAGTTTCCTCTGGGTTCTTCGGTTTCCTCCCACAAGTCATGAAAGACGTGCTTGTTTGGTGAATTGGATATTCCGAATTCTCCATCCGTGTACCTGAACAGGTGTTGTAGTGTGGCGACTTGGGGATTTTCACAGTAACTTCATTGCAGTGTTAATGTGAGCCTACTTGTGACAATAATAAAGATTATTATTATTATTTGCTGGCCTCGTCCCGTCCCGATTCTGGCAGGATGCGGCTGGTAACTTGCGCCTCAAATCTGGAGCTTGCATCCCTGATGTTGGATACAGGTTGAAGAGCTCTATTAGGAACAAAGGAACAGAAGTCGATCATTTGGCCCCTTGAGTCTGCTCTGCCATTTAGCGCAATCATGGCTGATCTTCTACCTCAACGAGATCTTCCCAGACTATCCCTGTGTCCCTTAATGTAATTGTTAAAGCTATTACTCAGCCCTGGGTCACTGTGCGTGTGGAGTTTGCACATTCTCCCTATGTCTGCGTGTGTTTCACCCCCACAACCCAAAGATGTGCAGGTGAAATGGATTGGCCAAGCTAAATTGCTCCTTAATTGGGAAAAAAAAATAATAATTGGGTACTCTAAATTTATTTAATAAAATTAAAGGTGTTAATAATGAATAGATAACTATGCAGTGTATATGGATACACTGCACACAGTAATGAAAATATACCAATTGTAGCATACTTTGAACAATGAATAACACTGCATGCCGTAATCATAATATACCAACCATTGCACACATTATACATTGTAAACAATGAAAGGGTGGTACTGTGGTACAGTGTTAGCACTGCTGCCTCACAGTGCCAAGGACCCGGGTTCAATTCCAGCTTTGTCTGCATGGGCTTCCTCTGGCTGCTCCGGTTTCCTCCCACAGTCCAAAGATATGCATGTTGGGTAGATTGGCAATGCTTACTTCCCTTAGAAACCAGGGGTGTGTGGGTTAGTTGTGGTTATGGGGTTGCAAGGGATAGTGTGGGGGCCTGGGTAGGGTGCGCTTTCAGAGGGTTACTGCTGACTTGATGGGTCGAATGGCACTGTAGGGATTCTATTTCTGCCACTCCAGCATGAGGCCACCAGCCAACACATCTTCTTCTCCCCTCCCCTGTCAACATTCCTTTCCCACAGTCCAAAGGTTAGATGGATTGGCCAGGCTAATTGCCCCTTAATGTTCAAAAGATTAGGTGGGGTTACTAGGATGTGGCTATGGGGTGCGAGATTGAGCCTAGGGTTAACATTCAGAAGGTCGGGACTTCCGGTGGCGACCATGGAGGAGTAGGTCCCACATTCGATAGCTCCCGCTTGAAAATAACTTTCGGACCTTTTTTCCCGACTTTTCTCGGAGTTCATGGGATAGATCGATGAAGTGGACAATATTAAGAAGGATTCCCTCACCGATGTATGGCAAATTGGACTAGAAGTGGGCGTGTGAAAAGACTCAGTCCTGATAGAGTGAAGCAGTCGGAGCTGGTATTGCGGCGCAGCATGGCGGAGGGTCAGTGATCTAAGGAGCAACAGATGAAGTTCTTTAAGGACTGTTTCGCTGAGCTGAAAAAGGAAACGCTGGACCCGATCAAGGCTGCGAACAATCAAGTGGTTTTGAACCAGGCGGCCCAAGGGAAAGCGATGCAAGAAATTAAGCTGAAGTTGTCCAGTCAGGAGGACTATCTAACCGTGCTGGAACATAAGGTGGAGGTGTTGGAAGAGCGACACAAGAGAACGCAGGAGAAGTTGGAGGACCTGGAGAATAGGTCCAGGAGGCAGAACTTAAGGATCGTTGGCCTCCCCGAAGGAATTGAGGGGTCGAATGCAGGAGCATATGTGGCGAGTATGCTGGAGACGCTAATGGGGCCCGGGGCGTTTTCTCAGCCCCTGGAAGTGGACAAAGCGCATTGAGCCCTCGCAACGAAGCCTAAGGCGAATGACCCGCCGAGGGCCATGGTGGTGCGTTTCCACCATTTTCCGAACAAAGAACTTGTCTTGCGGTGGGCCAAGAAGGAGCAGAGCAGCAGATGGGAGAACAGCAACATCTATCAGGACCTGGGAGCGGAGATGGCCAAGAGACGTGCTGAGTTTAACCGGGCGAAGGCGATCCTCTTCAAGAAGGGGGTGAAATTTGGGATGCTATATCCAGCGCGGTTGTGGGTTACGCACGAAGACCGGCACTTTTACTTTGAGGCACCAGACGATGTATGGTCTTTTATCAAGGAAAAGAAGTTAGAAGCTTCTTAAAGGATACTTAAGTCTTGAAGGAGTTATGTGGCGGCGGTTTGTAATTTTTGTAATTCTTGTACCGGTTCAAATAAGACTGTATGGGGTTCTGGGTTAAGTATTGGGCTGGGGTGGTGGTCTGAGGGTGCTTTGCATTGCAGGGATTGGATGCGGAGGGGGGAGGGGGCCCCCTATTCTGTGGGAGGTTGGGTCTTGTTTCAAGCGATTGTTTCTGCATTGGTTTCTGTTAATTTCTTTTACTTGAGGTTGTTTACATACTAGGGACTGCGATATTTTAAAATGATTTATGCATGTCGGGAGTGGTTCGAACAATAGGGGGCCAGACTGCTTGGCACCAAGGGCAGGGGCTGTCGGGGTCATCTGACTCTCGGAATGGTGGTGGGGGGTGCCCATATGCTAAGATGGTGCTTGACCTGGGGGATTAGGTTTCGGGGGCTGCTGTTGGGGCGCGGGAGGGAGGGAAGGGGGAGGCTGCTTTGCTGATAGGCGAACAACTATTATCGGGAAACAAAAGGGAGGTCGGGGGCGGTTGCTACTTGTGGGGGAGCTCGGGGAAGCGGGGGCGTGGGCTCTCGGCTGGCCAAGAAAAGGTTATGGCTAGTCCTCGGGGGAGGGGGGGAGCAGACTGACCCCCGTCCAGGCTGATTACGTGGAATGTGAGAGGTTTGAATGGCCCGGTCAAAAAGGCTCGTGTTTTCGCGCATTTAAAGGGGCTGAGGGCAGACGTGGCAATGCTTCAGGAGATACATCAAAAGATTACTGATCAGACGAGATTGAGAAATGTGGGTTGGTCAGGTGTTTCACTCTGGGCTGGACTCAAAGACCGGGGGGGGGGTAGCAATATTGATCAGCGAGCGGGTGGCGTTTGAGGCTGGAAGAATAATGGCAGATAAGGGGGGTAGATATATTATGCTTAGTGGGAAGTTGGAGGGTGTACGGGTGGTGCTTGTAAACGTATATGCTCCGAACTGGGACAATGTGGGATTTATGAGACGGGTGTTCGGCAAGATCCCGAACCTAGAGTCTCATGGCTTGATCATGGGGGGGGACTTTAACACGGTCATTGATCCCAATCTGGACCGGTCAGAATCCAGGACTGGAAGGAGGCCTGCCGCGGAGAAGGAGTTGAGGGGTTTCATGGAGCAGATGGGGGGGGGGGGGGGGGGGGGGCATGGAGATTCGAACGGCTGAGGGCGAAGGAGTTTTCATTTTTTTCTCATGTCCATAAAGTTTACTCTCGCGTTGATTTTTTTGTCCGAAGCAGGGCGCTAATTCCGAAGGTGGTCACGGAATATTCGGCGATTGCAGTCTCTGATCATGCCCCGCATTGGGTGGGTTTGCGGTTGAGTGAGGAGAGAGGGCAGCGCCCGCTCTGGAGACTGGATGTGGGGTCTCGTGAAAATGACGGTGCTCCCCAGATTTTTGTTTGTCTTACAGTGCCTCCCCATCTTCATCCCTAAGGCCTTTTTCAAGCGGGTAAACAAGATTAATTTGGGCTTTGTGTGGGCGAATAAAACCCCGCAGGTGAAGAAAATGTTGTTGGAGCGCAGTTGGGGGGAGGGTGGGTTGGCGCTGCCGAACTTCTGCAACTACTACTGGGCGGCGAATATAGCGATGATTAGGAAGTGGGTAATGGGGGAGGGGTCGGCATAGGAGCGGATGGAGGTGGCGTCATGCAAAGACACTGGTTTGGGAGCACTGGTAAAGGCACCTCTGCCGTCCTCGCCGGCCTGTTACTCCACTAGCCAGGTGGTGGTGGCAGCATTGAGGATCTGGGGCAATGGAGGTGGTATAAGAAGGTGGAGGGTGCGTCAGTCTGGACCCCGATTTGCAATAACCACAGGTTCGCGCTGGGCAGGATGGAATGGCAGGTTCCGAAGTTGGCAGAGAGCAGGAATTAGACGGATGGGAGATCTATTCATAGACGGGAGCTTTCCCAGTCTGAAGGCGCTGGAGGACAAGTTCAAGCTGCCGCCGAGAATGGTTCCAGATATTTACAAGTCCGGGACTTTCTGAGGAAACAGGTGTTGGCTTTCCCACTGATCCCGCCACGGGGGATACAGGACAGAGTAGTGTCCGGTACCTGGGTGGGGGAGGGAAAAGTGTCGGATATCTATTAGGAGTTGTTGGAGGCGGAGGAGACCCTGGTGGAGGAACTGAAGGGCAAGTAGGAGGAGGAGTTAGGTGGGGAGTTAGAGGCGGGTCTGTGGGCGGAAGCCCTAAGCAGGGTTAATTCCTCCTCATCATGTGCCAGGCTCAGTCTAATACAGTTTAAGGTGGTACACCGGGCACACATGACGGCGGCGAGGATGAGCAAAATTTTCGTGGTAGAAGATAGATGTGCGAGATGTGCGGGAAGCCCAGCAAACCATGTCCATATGTTCCGGCCTCATCAGAAGACAAACACGGGACACAACTGACAGAGTACCCTTCGTCGTCCAGTACTTTCCTGGGGCGGAGAAACTACGGCATCTTCTTCGCAGCCTTCAACACATCACCAATGAAGATGAACATCTTGCCACACCCCCACTACTGGCCTTCAAACAACCGCGCAACCTCAAACAAACCATTGTTTGCAGCAAATTACCCAGCCTTCAGAACAGCGACCACGGCACCACACAATCCTGCCAGGGCAATCTCTGCAAGACGTGCCAGATCATCAACATGGATACCACCATTACACGTGGAAACACCACCCACCAGGTACGCGGCACATACTCGTGCGACTCGACCAATGTAGTCTACCTCATACGCTGCAGGAAAGGATGTCCCGAAGCGTGGTACATTGGCGAGACCATGCAGACACTGTGACAATGAATGAACGGGCATCATGTGACAATCACCAGGCAGGAATGCTCCCTTCCAGTCGGGGAACACTTCAGCAGTCAAGGGCATTTAGCCTCTGATCTCCGGGTAAGCGTTCTCCAAGGCGGTCTTCAGGACACACGACAACGCAGAATTGCCAAGCAAAAACTTATAGCTAAATTCCGCACGCATGAGTGCGGCCTCAACCGGGATCTTGGATTCATGTCGCATTACATCCACCCCCCACCATCTGGCCTGGACTTGCAAAATCCTACCAACTGTCCTGGTTTGAGACAATTCACACCTCTTTAACCTGGGATTACCCCTATCTCTGGATCTGTAATGAATTGATTACCCGCAAATGCTCGCATTCCAAGCATTGTCTGACATCTCTGACTTTGTCTATATAAATGTTTCTGGAACATACCTCTCCATTCACCTGAGGAAGGAGCAGTGCTCCAAAAGCTCGTATTTGAAACAAACCTGTTGGACTTTAACCTGGTGTTGTAAGACTTCTGACTGTGCTCACCCCAGCCCAACGCCGGCATCTCCACATCATATGTTTTGGGCATGCCCGAAGCTTGGTGGATTCTGGCAGGGGTTTGCCAAGGCAATGTCCAAGATGCTTGGTACGCGGGTGGTGCTGAGCCCAGAGATAGCGATCTTTGGAGTGTCAGAAGACCCGGGAGTTCAGGGAGTGAAAGAGGCCGACGTTCTGGCCTTTGCCTCCCAGGTAGCCCGGCATCGGATCCTGTTAATGTGGAGGTACTCGAAGCCCCCGAGTGTGGAGACCTGCGTTAGTGACATGGCTGGGTTTCTCAAGCTGGAGAAAATAAAGTTTGCCTTGAGGTGATCAATGCTGGGGTTCTCCCAGAGGTGGCTAGTTTACCATGTTGATGTTTATGTTATTATTGTTTTGTTATTGTTATAAAAATTTTGCAAATGCTTCAATAAAAATATTTAAAAATAAACTTTCAGAAGGTCAGTGCAGACTCAATGGGCACAATGGCAGAATGACCTCCTTCTGCGCAGTAGTGATTCTATGATACACTGCCGACAGTGATCATAACACACCACTCGTAGTACACACTCAATTTTGGCATTGGTTATTCATAATGTGGGCTTAAAAAGATGGGTACTTGATGACACTATGGTGCTGTACTGCTTTGAGGTTTAATCTTAGCAGTGAACATTCTGTAATCGCTGCCTGTTGACAAATGCTATAAATAGACTTTTCTACTAAAATAGCTTGACAGGATTTGGTGAAAATATAACATTACTTTTGGAACTTAATAGTGGTAACTGAATCGTGTAAATAATTGCGGGTTGTCATTTTGCTTAACTGCCTTTTAGTCTCTTATTTGTTATCTTGAGGTTTACAGATGCTCAAAATAAATGCTGATTTTTTTTTAGTGATTTGTTTTCCCCCTAAATTTACCTACTCTAATTCCCGTCGCTACCCCGATTGTTTTCAATGCTAAAAATAAAATCCAGAAGACTGCCTCACATCAACTCTCCACAAAAAAATAGACAAGCTTTTAGATTGGCATTAAAGTAGACTAAAGATCCTTACTCAATCTCTGTGTTGGTGATGCATCTGGTTAAGGCACAGGCATGTATGCAGGCCCACTACCGAGTGCCCCTGTGGGTCCTCGCAAAGCCGCGGGCCTCCATCCATGCCTAGTCCAGCTAGGGGATATTCCCAGAGGAAGGATTCAGCCTGAGAGTTATTTTCCTGCAGTGCAGTCAGAGTAAAGAAGGCATCCGGTATTCAGACTGTGAATAAAAGCTAGTTTAATGATCCTGCCGATTCTTTCCTGCTTCCTGGAGGGAATGTCAGCTCCTTCTTGACAACTGCCCAAAGTGTCACGTGTGAAAAAGGGCTGACTTTTGGAGCATTTTGGAGCATCTCTGCGAATGTTCCTTACCATCAGATTTGTGATCCTAGTAAAACATTCGGAAAATAACACTTGCTCCATTGCTTTGGAAAGAGAAAATGGTGAGCTGACCCATAAAACAGTCAGGATTTCTCTCGCCGTACAGGCTTGGTTTTCTGAAGTTGCACTTTTTCTATTGGTGCACATCAGAAATTTAAATGCCCATCTCACACGATTTTTCCACCCATTCATTTTAATGGATACACAGATTATTATTATTATTGCGTTATGTCTGCAGTTGCATTCTCCTTTTTTTGATGTCAGTTTGACACAAGTGATAGGTTTCCTTTGGTGGATTATTGTGTCCATGAAAGTGAATGCTGTCTCAGCTAGTGTGGTAAAGCCCAGGCAGCTCTCAAGTACAGAGTCATATCCCAAATAGTGTGATGCAATAATGTGCCTCATTTGCAGCCGCTATCGACACAATCACGCTGCGCCAGTGTGGATTTTCTTTCCCATTTTTGATATCAACTGAACTCATCCCCTCTTAGGATGAGATGGTCAATTAGTGTCAAATTCCTGTTGTGGGGGTGTGTGTGGTGGGGAGGCACAATGGGAAAGATTTGGAGCGTAATTTTCCAGGCTTTCCTGTCGGTGGGATCTTCGCCGATGATGAATCCCCACGGCAGGATTTCCGGTGGTGGGACGGGCAAGGCACGTAAAACAGGGTAGACTTTGGCGGGACCAGAAGATCCCGCCGGGAGCCAATGGTGAGCCGACTCAGCTGCCGGAAAACAGGCCGCACGGGGGAGGGGGCAAATCTGGCCCTTGGCTTGAGAACTGTTAAACTTCATTTTGCCTGAGGCCCTTAAAACCAGCGAAGAGAGAGGAGGGGCTTAGGACTTCCATCACATCAGTCTGGGGCACATTTGAGATCACACCCAGAGCTAAAATGATACTGCCTAAACCAACTGCATCATCCTGTCCCTTGCAATGGTTTTGTCTGAAAAGATTTCTTCCTCACTTTTCATGTGGGAAATTTTCTTTGCTGTCCAGAAATTGCACACTGCAATTCCTAATTTTCTGTCCTGTAAACTGTTCCTTCTACCTAGATAACCCCACATTAACGAACGGCAATAAATATAGTGAAGGTTCTGGTATCAGAGAGCCAGCAACATCAACCCTAGGCAGCAACCTCTCAAACAAATTTTTGAACACTTGCAATGTTTATATGGAAGACAGGGGAAAAGTCAGGATTCACTAAACTCCAAAGAGAAGGATTGATCAGTATCTAACGTAATATATTAGATGCTACTTCACAAGTCTGCGGTATCTAGGCAGTGAGAAATTACTCTGTCCTTGTAGCTGCAGTATTGCTATTTCTCTGTAATGACACCATGTGACTACACTGTGTTTTACTTTGATTGGTCTCCCTCCTAACTCTGCCACTCTTGTCATTTTTGGTGAGGTGATTCAGTTAATGACAGGTGTCAAGCAAACAGCACAGGCCCTAAGATAGGAAGAGGCCACTGCAACTAAATGCACTTCAAGCCCCTCGTACTTACTTCTGTCCTGCACCAGCTGGACGTGATGTTCACTCCCAGTTCTTGCACCTCTGGGGGTGCGGGTGGGGGATGTTCAGATTCCTCATCTTCTGTGGGGTTACCGTTCATTATTTCCTCTCATAAACGTCACAACTGACATCCTATGGGACTGAGTCAAAGGCAAACATTTCCTCCTCATCCTACTCGACCTGCCTGCGGCCTTGACAGAGTTGACCACATCATCCTCTTCCAATGTCCTCTCTCTTGTTGCTTAGCTGGATCGGACTTCTCTCACCTGGTTCCATAGCCAGAGAATCCTGACCCATCCCTGTTTCTCATGGTGCTCCTTGACGACATCATCTGAATGCACAACTTTAGCTTTTACACGTACACAGGTGACATCCACCCCACTTCACCACCATCTCTCCCAATTCCCCCATATCTGACATCCAGTAATGAACGAGTAGAAATTTTCTTCAATTAAATATTGGGAAAACTGAAGTCATTATTTTTGATCCACCACTCTGAATGCCTTTCCCTCAGCAATGACTCCATCCCAATCGTCTGAGATTAAGCTGGTCTGTTTGCAACCTTGGTGACACCTGTGATCCTGAGCTGAGCTTCTGGCTTCATATTTGAACCATCACAAAGACTACCTATTGCCACTTCCTGACTTTGCCCCTATTTTAGCTCAACTGATGCTGAAACCCTCATTCATGCCTCCATCACCTCCAGACTTGACTATTTCATTGCAGTCCTGAATGGCCTCCCACATTCTACCTTCCATAAACTTGAGGACAACTCACAGCAGGTTCCTATCCCCCCCCTCTGCTCACTGACCTGCACTGGCTCCTGTTGAAGCAACTCTCATCCTTGTTTTCAAATCCCTCCATGACCTTGCCACCTTCTACCTCTGTAAGCTTGTTCATTCCAAAACCCTCTGAAATAACTGCGCTCATCTAATTCTGGCCTCTTTAACATCTCTGATTTTAAATCCTCCACCATTGGTAGCCATGTCTTCAGTTGCCTTGGTCCCAAGCTTTACACCTTTCTGCCTCACCACCTCACTTTCCTCCTTAAAGAGTCATCTCTTTGCTCAATCTTTTAGCCATCTGGCCTAATATCTCCTGGTCCGACTTGATGTCATTCTTTGTTTTAGAATGCTCCTGTGAACCGCCTTGGGATGTTTCATTAGGTTAAAGGCGCTATATAAATAAATGTTGTTGCTGTATCTGGAGTTTGAGCACAGTAATGACTTGATATTTTAATGCTGTTTGTTGCATAGGATTAATTAAAAAAAACATTTTTTTATAAGTTTAGAGTGCCCAATTCTTTTTTTTCCCAATTAAGGGTCAATTTAGCGTGGCCAATTCATCTACTTGATTGTTATCACTAAGGAGGGAGTGATGGGCAAGTAATGGGGCTAAAGGTAGACAAGTCTCCTGGCCCTGATGAAATGCATCCCAGAGTGCTAAAAGAGATGGCTAGGGAAATTGCAGATGCACTAGTGATAATTTACCGAAATTCACTAGACTCTGGGGTGGTCCCGGTGGATTGGAAATTAGCAAACGTGACGCCACTGTTTAAAAAAGGAGGTAGGCAGAAAGCAGGAAATTATAGGCCAGTGAGCTTAACTTCGGTAGTAGGGAAGATGCTGGAATCTATCATCAAGGAAAAAATTGCGAGGCATCCGGATAGAAATTGTCCCATTGGGCAGACGCAGCATGGGTTCGTAAAGGGCAGGTCATGCCTAACTAATTTAGTGGAATTTTTTGAGGACATTACCAGTGCAGTAGATAACGGGGAGCCGATGGATGTGGTATATCTGGATTTCCAGAAAGCCTTTGACAAGGTGCCACACAAAAGGTTGCTGCATAAGATAAAGATGCATGGCATTAAGGGTAAAGTAGTAGCATGGATAGAGGATTGGTTAATTAATAGAAAGCAAAGAGTTGGGATAAATGGGTGTTTCTCTGGTTGGCAATCAGTAGCTAGTGGTGTCCCTCAGGGATCCGTGTTGGGCCCACAATTGTTCACAATTTACATAGATGATTTGGATTTGGGGACCAAGGGCAATGTGTCCAAGTTTGCAGATGACACTAAGATGAGTGGTAAAGCGAAAAGTGCAGAGGATACTGGAAGTCTGCAGAGGGATTTGGATAGGTTAAGTGAATGGGCTCGGGTCTGGCAGATGGAATACAATGTTGACAAATGTGAGGTTATCCATTTTGGTAGGAATAACAGCAAACGGGATTATTATTTAAACGATAAAATATTAAAGCATGCTGCTGTTCAGAGAGACTTGGGTGTGCTAGTGCATGAGTCACAGAAGGTTGGTTTACAAGTGCAACAGGTGATTAAGAAGGCAAATGGAATTTTGTCCTTCATTGCTAGAGGGATGGAGTTTAAGACTAGGGAGGTTATGTTGCAACTGTATAAGGTGTTAGTGAGGCCACACCTGGAGTATTGTGTTCAGTTTTGGTCTCCTTACTTGAGAAAGGACGTACTGGCGCTGGAGGGTGTGCAGAGGAGATTCACTAGGTTAATCCCAGAGCTGAAGGGGTTGGATTATGAGGAGAGGTTGAGTAGACTGGGACTGTACTCGTTGGAATTTAGAAGGATGAGGGGGGATCTTATAGAAAAATTTAAAATTATGAAGGGAATAGATAGGATAGATGCGGGCAGGTTGTTTCCGCTGGCGGGTGACAGCAGAACTAGGGGACATAGCCTCAAAATAAGGGGAAGTAGATTTAGGACTGAGTTTAGGAGGAACTTCTTCACCCAAAGGGTTGTGAATCTATGGAATTCCTTGCCCAGTGAAGCAGTTGAGGCTCCTTCATTACATGTTTTTAAGGTAAAGATAGATAGTTTTTTGAAGAATAAAGGGATTAAGGGTTATGGTGTTCGGGCCGGAAAGTGGAGCTGAGTCCACAAAAGATCAGCCATGATCTAATTGAATGGCGGAGCAGGCTTGAGGGGCCAGATGGCCTACTCCTGCTCCTAGTTCTTATGTTCTTATGTACTCTGCACATCATTTGGTTTGTGGTAGTGAAACCCAAGCAGACACAGGGACAATGCGCAAACTTTACACGGACAGTGACCCGGGGCCGGGATTCAAACCCGGGTCCTTGGCGCCATAGGCAGCGGTGCTAACCACTGTCCCACCATGCCACCCTTCAAACAGGAATAATTTAGTGCAGGCGGAAATGGGACAATAAGTCATATGTTAAAAAGAGGGTGTTGCTCTGAATTTTACTCCTTTTTCCTCAGAAAATTCCTGTAGTGCTGAAGGATGCCATTTGGCCCTTTGTGTCTGCACTGGCCCTCAGAAAGTGCACCCTATCTAGGCCCACTCCCCCACTCTATCCCTGTAAATCCCATCTAACCTGCAAATCCTGGACACTAAGGGGCAATTTTAGAGTGGCCAATTTTAGAGTGACCAATCCACCTAACCTGCTCTGGTTTCCCCCCATAGTCCAAAGATGTGCAGGTTAGGTAGATCAGCCAGGCTAAATTGCCCCTAAGTATCCAAAGATGTGCAAGTTAGGTGGGGTTGTGGGGATGGGGCAGAGGAGTGGGCCTAAGTAGAGTGCTCTTTCAGAGGGTCATTGCAGATTTGAAGGGCCAAATGGCCTCCTCCTGCACTGTAGGGATTCTATGGTCCTTCTTCCCAAGTAAAACATTGGCCGGAATTTTACGGTTGTCACCCCAACGGGCTCTTCCAGTCCCACCGGCGGCACACCCCAGCCGCAGGTTTTTCTGGGCATGCATTCAATGGGAAACCCCATTGACATTGGCGGAACCAGAAGAAACCGCCGCTTGCCAATGACGGGCCGCCTCCACTGCTGTGAAACATTTGGCGGGTTGTGCTGAAAGTCCTGCCAGTTGAATCTTGCTGGGAGGTAGTACACACATAACAAGTGTCCCCCAGAACCTTCCCCCAGTTATCAGATTCATGTATCAGTCTCTATGGCCAGTGGATCATTGTGGTCTTTCGATGGATTGGTTATCAGAACATCTCAATATTATGACATTCCTGTAGCTATTTGTGCACAGTTGCTGTTATCTGCTCTGAATCTGGATTAAAAGCTTGTGCGGTGTAACAAGGTCAAGATACGTAGAAAAAGGTCAATGCATTTAAGTTTCGAATCTCAGTCGGTTGGCATTTCAATATCTGGAGCAACACAGGGAATACAACCTTATTTTTAATTTTTATTATTTTTTATAAATTTAGAGTACCCAATTAATTCTTTCCAATTAAGGGGCAATTTAGCGTGGCCAATCCACCTAACCTGCACGTCTTTGGGTTGTGGGGGCGAAACCCACGCAAACGCGGGGAGAATGTGCAAACTCCACACGGACAGCGACCCAGAGCCAAGATCGAACCAGGGACCTCGGCGCCGTGAGGCAGCAGAGCTAACTCACTGCACCACTGTGCCTTTTTTTACTTTTAAGGAACCTTTTGAGGAAATTTTCATCCCCTTTTGTTACGCACTGGCATACACACCAACTCCGTCAAAGGGCTAGGACAATTCAGCAGATTAATATCTTCCAGCATGGCCTCTCCTAGGTTAATCAATCAATCTATGCAAAGATGGGGGTTCTGTTATCACACTGGACAGTTTTTCTTCCAACCCTTGCCCTTTATCAGATGCTCAGCACAAACATTAACAAAGAGTTGATTTCAAGCCATGGTGCCCAGTCAATTTTATCAAGTCTTTCGTGTTTTAGCTCCCAGGCCTTTGATATAACATCCTCTATTACAGGATGATGTTTAGATGACTGTGAGAGAGATAGTAATGATGTGTGCGTATATATCCCTTCTTCAATAAAGGTTTCACTCGCAACACAAGCAGTGTGTCTCCTCATGGATATGTGCCGAGCTCTACTCCACAGCAGACGAACTACAATTCTGTGACAACGAGTATGAATGGATATGGAAACGCTGGGATGTCCAACCTGGGAGGCTCTCCTGGTTTTCTCAATGGTTCTGCTGCCAATTCGCCATATGCCAGTAAGTAAAAACAGACGCACACCAGATCCTACCCTCATTAAAATTGGCCTCATCTGTTTGTCCAATGTCATGTCTTATTGAGGACTCACTAACATCTTAGCAGCATTAACATTATGAGCGATACATAAGGACCCACCCCACGTCTTTCTGTACTTTTCAATCAGTGATATATTTGGCTATTGCATGATTATTTTGTACTAGTGTTGAAGAAAAGTTTCTATTCTGTTTCAAACAAAGGTATTATTTTACTTAGTAACAATGAATCATGCTTCAAAAGGATTCATTGTCTATAAAGAAGGACTTGCATTTATTTAGCATTGTTTGCTATCTCAGGACTGCCAATGCGCAGTCGCTTCAGCAATGTTTTAAAATTAGAACAGTGATAGCTAGCAGAACCATTTTCACAGCTTGGGAAGGAAAAACCTTCCTTATCGGTCTTTGATGGGAGCCAAGTTTACAATTAAAAGATTATCCAGCACAAAGTCCGCCGGGTCTGTTGCATTCCAAACGTCACAACTCATTACAGATGCAAAGCCAAAATAGAGAGAAAAAGAGTCGGCCTTTTCCTGTTCTTCGATTCCAGAGAGGAGACAGTTGAGCACCAATTGATTTCAGGACCGGATCAACATTTAAACTTCCCGAGTAGTTGTTGCATGCAGACTGCTCTTGGAAAAGTCGTCTGCCAGGGACAATCCTGGGGAATTTCCTTTGGGATTGGAAGACCTACAGAAACCCTGAGGAAATTCCTGCCAAATGCACACGTTGGTCAATAACAGAATAAAGAGAGAGTTCGCAACTTCACGTGCAGTTTCATTCAATAAGGATTAAAACTGATCTTTGATTTTCCATTGAGTCTAATCGAGAATTTGTGATTCTGTTTGCCACCTTGTCTCTCACACAGTTATGCAGAGACTTTGGCCTCCTCAAGACTTTGCGCGCAATTGTCCATCCTCGCTGGCAGCTAGGATTTTTCAGGTGCCACTGAAAGTGACTGGAGTTTTGGCTGGAATGGCAATTTTTCTGTTCTCACGAGCAACAGGTCCCACAACGGATGAGACCGGAGAATCCTGCCCTTTGACTAGGGTTTTCCGGTCCCGCCAGGGGCAGGCATCGTCACAGGCGGGACATGAAAATTTGGAGAGTGGCCAAAGTCAATCCGACCCCTGACCTTTTCAACCCGGACTCAACCCTATTGAGACAAAGCAATTGTTGAGCCAATAAAAAGTGGATGCGAGGAACAGAAAAGCAAAACGCTGCAGATGCTGGAAATCTGAAATAAAAGCCGGAAGTGCTGGAAATGCTCAGTAGGTCGGGCAGCATCAGTGGAGAGGGGAAAACAGAGTTAACATTTCAGGAGAGTGTGGAGGCTTATAGAGGATTTAAAACTGTGCACCCAATTCTAGAATTTCTGTAAAGCCAGTGTTTATTTCTTGCAATAATCTATTGACTCTTCAGAGTTGGAAACAATTTAGTTAATAAGAAAAGGCACCACACTTTAAGGGACTTACCATTCACCCAACTTCCCCAGAATGAAAGGGCGTTAACACCATTCAGGATAGGGAACTGAAATTTAGTCAGATTAAAACCTTTAACTATCACTGAATGAATCTCCCCCAACTCCAAACTCGGCAAAGCCTCATTTGGTAAATTTCTCAGTTTGGAATTTGCCATTTAGAGCAGGAGAGAGAGACTGGTGTGAACCCTGGTTTGTTAGCTTACATCCTTAGCATCGAATTATTGAACAACAGAAGCTAGATGGGGAGCATGGATTTCTCCACACTTCGAGACTCAGTTTTCCAAGAGAGAGAGAGCAGTAACCTGGTTTCACAGAAGCTGTACTCTTGAAAATAAACAGCGTGTGGCCAGATTTTACAGATAGTTTACCGGGAGGAAGCCTTGCCTGCCTGGAAACTGTGGGCTTGCCGCCAGAGAACATCCAGTCATTAATGTCATGAACGGAAAATCTTGGAAGGAGCTATTTCCATTTATGGTTGGCTAATGGGTGAGCCTTCTCACTGATAGCACACATTGTTAACCTGTTAGTCAACAATTGTGCTCTTTGTAGTGAGGCCTGCAAGAACTCATCATTGAGCTGCATGCAATTTGTGTTGGTACAATGGAATATTTCCTGTGAAATATTTCCCCTCGCTTGGTTATATCTAAAACCGAGATTAATTTAAAATGAAATTGGCCTCGTTCTGAACTCAGAGCTAACAAGGCCAAGGGATAAAATTGGAATCTGTGAAGATGGGAAGGGCAAAAACCAAACATGCTATTCCATTAAAAGCAAATGACTGCGGACGCTGGAGATCTCAAATAAAAGAACATGCTAGATAATCTGAGCAGGTCTTACAACTTCTGTGGAGAGAGGGAGAGTTACCAGTTCAAGTCCATATATAACTCTTCTGTAGAGGAATTATATGGACTCGAAACATTAACTCTGTTTCCCTATCCACAGATGCTGAGTTTATCCAGCATTCTCTGTTTTTATATGCTATTCACATCCCTTCTGTGCTGAACTTGCTCATCTCAACCAAAGTAATAGGTGGGTTGTAGTTTCTCCAGTGAGGGAAAATGGAATATGTTTCCTGCTCCCAGCTGAAAGTGTGTGTCTGTGTGTGTATGTGTGTGTGTTGTGTGGGGGTGGCACAGCAGTTAGCACTGCTGCCTCACAGCACCAGAGACCCGGGTTTAATTCCAGCCTTGGGTGGCTGTCTGTGTGGAGTTTGCACTTTCTCGCTGTGTCTGCATGGGTTTCCTCTGGGTGCTCTATTTTACTCCCCCAGTCCAAAGATGTGCTGGTTAGGTGGGTTGGCCATGTTAAATTGCACATTCATGTCCAAGGATGTGTAGGTTAGGTGGGATTAAGGGGATAGGGTGGAGGGAGTGGGTCTAGGTAGGGTGCTCTTTCAGAGGGTTGGTGCAGACTTGTTGGGCCGAATGGCCTCCTTCCGCATTGTAGGAATTCTATTCTCTGGTGTGTGTTTGTGAGTGCGCGGGTGTGTAAATGTTGGATGGATAACTGGAGAACTATACCCTAATATCGTCAAGAAAGGGGAAAAGAGGCAGAAATACAGCAGATGCAGGCATACCAACAAGTGATAGCACCATCATACATAGAAAAATTAGAAAGTATCAGTCAGGAAAAAACTATTTAACTCACCAAGCTGGCCTCACACTCACAATCATCGGAGAGCATTGTGACTAGTACTTCCTACACTCTCACCACCCAACAGCCCATGTAACCTCGTGGGAGAGATCAAATTATTGGTTTATCGCCAATGGCTGTGCAGATGTTCAGGCCTTTCTTTAAACTGGGACTGGTTTTCTGGAAGATTCCAGAGGAGTCTGTGGCTTGAGGTTGTTGCATCAGGGATCTTGTCAAATTGTGCAATGACATTCGAAAGAAGGATGGGATTTCTCGACTTTTACTGAAATGTGGTTCATTGTTAAACCAATCCATAGAAACCATCTTCATTGCACTGTTGTTGTCCCGTTTGCTGTTTTCCTATTTTGTGTATTGTCTTCCAGCATACTGCACTGTGGGTAGGTGTTTGTTAAAGCTTCAAATCCTCACGCACAGCATCCTAGATTTAGCAACCACTTAAAATAAATGGGTTACCACTGTGGTAAAATTATTGGGAAATCTAAGTAAGCAATTTAGGTCCCCTCATGAATACACTTACGTGGGTGCTTGCATCAATATTCCTTCAAATCTCTAAATCAAAGATTACGCTCAATTCCGAACACCTTTGCATCACAATTAATCACCAGCTGGGGCTGGTTTAGCACACTGGGCTAAATCGCTGGCTTTTAAAGCAGACCAATGCAGTCCAGCAGCACGGTTCAATTCCCGTACCAGCCTCCCCAAACAGGCGCCGGAATGTGGCGACTAGGGGCTTTTAACAGTAACTTCATTTGAAACCTACTTGTGACAACAAGCAATTTTCTTTTCTTCTTCTTCATTCACAAGTAAAAATGGGAAGCCTAGCTGTATTATAGCTGAACAATGATAGTGATCTGATATTTGTAACGTTTCGCTGAGCCTATTCAGTGTAGCTTGAGTCTTCTGTATCATTCAGTGTCTAATCATAGAGAGAGCTGCTGAGGTTATCCACACAAATCTCACTTCTATACTTACTCATGGGTTAAATTGAACTTTGCACCAGGATTTGAGGTTGGATGCTGGAAGTTCAAAAACCTCCCCTCAAAGGCTGCCTAGAAGGGGACGCTGTCTCTTTAACAAAAAAGGGAAGTTTTCGATTGTTCTGTGCCACTCATACCTGACCTGTCCCATCAGACAATGTCTCGGTCAGGCTCTCTAATTAAAAGGCGTCATTCTTAATTAAATCAATAAACTAATTGCATGAGTAATGATTAAACAACCAGCACTTTGCTCGCATTACAAGGAGCTGAGATGACCTTAGCTAAAGACATTTTTCTATCTATGGCTGCTGTTTGCGTAGCTCTAATTTTCATCAATTGATTACCTTTTCTCGTGTACCCACGGGTGTGTTGTCTGATTAAAAAACACTCGCTGATGACAACCATGCAGGCCCAAGTAAGGGCCATGAAAGCAGTAAGAGCAAGATGATGGGGGAATGACTAAACCGAACACGCGCTGCAGACAAGCTATTGGCATACCAAAGTAATTCCTTGGTTGCCCAAGAGGAAAAGGTGGGACTTGTAATTTGGCAAAAAAAGCAGACCAAGGGGCTGTGCCTGTTGAGGTAACTACACCATGGTGTGATTTGGACGCTATTTGACTGTGGCACTTTTGCATTGACCAGCCCTGCCCGCCCACACCCTCGCCTTCCACGTTTCGTCATTGTTCTTCTGTTTCTTGCCAAAGGTAAACACCAACTCAAAAAGGCCCGAACCCCCAACCTTTTAACTTCCTCAAACTACCGTACCTTTTAAAATATAAACTGATGTTAACCAACAAACTCGGGGGGGTTTGAAAGGGTTAAGTCACTAATGTTGCCAGGTAAGTGACCCAGTGAGTTACGACAAGTCGTTCCACTCAGCTGTGGTCACACGATTATTTTTTTTCTCTCAACGTCTTAAAATGACTCAAATTGTCTTGCACCATCATTGACTAACTATCCTGAAAATGGTCGATGAATTGTACAAATTCATATATATATTTATATTTGTATATATATATATATGAAAAAATATATATATGGCACCCAAATGGTTGACATATTTCCTCCTTTCTTGTTGCAGTAGTGCCGTCCAGTCCTACCATGGCCTCCTCCACCAGCCTTCCTTCAAATTGTAGCAGTACCTCTGGCATTTTCTCCTTCTCGCCAGCCAATATGGTCTCTGCAGTGAAACAAAAAAGCGCCTTCGCTCCGGTGGTGAGGCCACAGACCTCCCCTCCCCCGACCTGCACCAGCGCCAACGCTAACAGTCTCCAAGGTGAGCTCACACACACCACAGGCATAGGCTGGTTTCATTCCGTGTGGTTAGGCTGGAAACTCTACACTCTTAATAGGAATAATAAATAAAACATTCCGGACACATTAAACTCTCTTGAAAGTCGGGATGCATGTATAAATTGCTTTTGTGATGGCCACCCTCCTCCACTCCCCTGCCCTGAGCGTATGATATTAGAGATTTCTCATTGGTTTGTCAACTCTGCAGTATTGTAACACAACCCAAATGCGCAATGCATTTTTTTTTTGCAACCTTTCTGTTAAAATGACATTAGAATGTCTTATCAGCTCACGACCCTCTTTGTAACTACACAAGGCCACCAAGACTCCTCTTTTCTGAGAGAAAAAAAATGTTTTTGCAGAGCCATCCTGTGAGGGTTTTGTCACAAGGAAACAGACCAGATGAGCAATGATTAAGACACAGGCACATCAGGTTTGCAGCAATTATTGTGCTAACCCTGAAAGATCTGTCATTGCTTTCGTATTGGCAGCTGTATGGGTTTAGCAGAGGAAGAGTTAAATATAGACCCTCATGCACATAAATCAAAGTCACCATTCACATCTGTGAGGGTTGATAATAACAACAGAATGGCAGTGGACTTGGTCCAGGTGCCATCTTTTGCAATATAACTCCTATGGTTTCCATACCAACGCCATTGCTTCCAAAGACACTTTTCAAGCAGGGTATTTTAAGGGGCGTTTCTAAATGAGGAGGTAAAGCAGATCCTGATTGTGAGGCTGAACGCAGTGCAGTAAAGCCCAAAAGCCATAGTCTTTGTCAGTGTGTTGTCCATTCTCTGTTACGTTATATGTTTTAAAATGAATGAATGGCTAGACTGCTTTCCCTTTTCATTGGAAATCACTAACGCCATTTCCTTTTCTCTCCCTACCCCTACCCGTCCTCCACCCTCTCCTTCCACGCTCTCCCCACTGTTTGACCAATCTTTTGTGGACTCTAGTAAGTACTCCACTGCAGGGTCACCCCAAGGGCTGGCCTTCTCCTGAATTAACATTGTTCCTTAGCCTATCTACCGGTTAGCATTCAGCGCATTCACACTGTGACCTGAGTTCGATTCCCTGTCAGGGGGGTATATTTCAGCCTGTCGAATTCACTTTCCCCAGATAGCTTGGGAGGCTGCGTCACTGCGAATGTTCAAGGCTGAGTTAGATTTTTGATCAGCAACGGGAAGTCGAGGGTTATGGAGTGCGGGAGGTGGTGGTGTCCGGGGGTGGGTGTGCAGACTGTCTGTGCGGAGTCTCCTCCGCGTGCTCCTGTTTCCTCCAACAGTCCAAAGACGTGCAGGTTAGGTGGATTGGCCGTGATAAATTGCCCTTTGCGGAAGGTGGAATGAGGCCACAATCAGATCACCCATGATCGTGTCAAATGGCGCAGCAGTTTCAAGGGGCTGAATGGCCGACTACTCCCCCTTTGGGCAGCACGGTAGCATTGTGGATAGCACAATTGCTTCACAGCTCCAGGATCCCAGGTTCAATTCTGGCTTGGGTCACTGTCTGTGCGGAGTCTGCACATCCTCCCCGTGTGTGCGTGGGTTTCCTCCGGGTGCTCCGGTTTCCTCCCACAGTCCAAAGATGTGCAGGTTAGTTGGATTGGCCATGATAAATTGCCCTTAGTGTCCAAAATTGCCCTTAGTGTTGGGGTGGGGTTACTGGGTTATGGGGATAGGGTGGAGGTGTGGACCTTGGGTAGGGTGCTCTTTCCAAGAGCCGGTGCAGACTCGATGGGCTGAATGGCCTCCTTCTGCACTGTAAATTCTATGATCCTCTAATTTTTGTTTGCGCCATCTTTCCTCCATCTTCCATTTCACTAGAGGCTGAACAGGAATCTTACTTGCTGACTATATATTGTGCTGAACTTTTTTGAATCAGAATTAGCTGAATGATGCTGTTTGGTAGGCATCGTGCATCCATGCCTTTTATCAATGTCCCACCTATCCCGTCACATGACAATAATAATAATAATCACTTATTGTCAGAAGTAGGCTTCAATGTAGTTACTGTGAAAAGCCCCCAGGCGGCACATTCCGGCACCTGTTTGGGGAGGCTGTACGGGAGGCCAGCCGGTAACAAAGGCAATGATTTAATTTTCTTCACAGAGAAAGGCCAATTCAACAGGGCTATACTTTTGCACCTGGGTCTGGCTCGGTGGAAGTTGGGGTCAATTCAGACATTTGGCTGAATTGGCTATTGAAATGTTGGGTGGACCGTTACTGTTCCATGCTTGTAGGTGTCTTGGAGGGCATATCACTGCCAATTTCTCAAACCAACACAGCAAGATAGTATGCGACACAGGGACACGGTTTTAAAAGTACACCGTCGGTGGAGGAGTGGGGAGGGCCTTTCTCTGTGAAGAAAAATTAAATCATTGATTTTGTTACCGGCAGGCCTCCCGTACCAGCCTCCCCAAACAGGTGGCGGAATGTGCCGACTGGGGGCTTTTCACAGTAACTTCATTGAAGCCTACTTCTGACAATAAGTGATTATTATTATTATTATTATTATTATTATTGTCATGTGATGGGATAGGTGGGACATTGATAAAAGGCATGGATGCACGGTGCCTACCAAACAGCATCATTCAGCTAATTCTGATTCAAAAAAGTTCAGCACAATATATAGTCAGCAAGTAAGATTCATGTTCAGCCTCTAGTGAAATGGAAGATGGAGGAAAGATGGCGCAGGAAGACTTGCAGTGGGAAATCAGATTTCTGTTCTGGATTGCTTTCCACTGAGCCACTGGCACTACTCTGGAGATTGTAGGTGTGTAAACATAGAGTGAGGGCTTGGATGCAATTCACTTCATGGTTGAATAGACAGTCTAAGGCATGGTGGATCGCTACAGCAGTGAGGAACTAGAGGGTGCCAGTGTGTGTACCACCTCATTGTTATGCAAGGGGAAAGCGAATCTCCATGAATTTGTAGTATTGAGGTTTGACTATTGTATGCTGGTGTAACATTATCATTAATAATGTACACAGCCATAATTAAAATGATAGCATCCATCTGACAGTCATATGAATTGTGGAATACCACTCCTATTGTACACAAAACTAAGTTACAGCAGTTTTTCTTGGTTTCTGACTCACTGTGAGTTACAGTGAAAGAGGGTCTTATCTGCTTGAATCTTATCTGCTGAACTGGTTCATTAACTGTTTGTGTCCACATTATATCCCCTGGCCAATGCAGCTAGGCTTTCAACAGGAAATCTCAAAATGTTGCTTACTCCTAATATATTCACCATTTGGCTAGGATCTGGCTCAGTTGTGAAATGGATCGGCAAGTACCACCCTGAGCCAACCCAGACTTGCCTATGCTCTTCGCTAACCTCAATGGAAGAGAACATAACATGCATTTATATAGCGCCTTTCATTATTTCAGCTCATCCCAAAACGCTGTATAGCCAGTGAAGCATTTTAAGTGTAGCAACTGTCGTCATGTAAAACATGTTGCAGCCGTTTTGTGTTCAGTAAGCTCCTACTAATAACATCAGAAAAATCCTCACTAGATGTTGCTGGAGGGATAAATCTCATTGGGACACCAGGGATGACTTCCCTGCTTGTCCGCAGATAGCACCATGGGATGCGTTCCAGCAGCCTGAGTGGTGGACATTACCACATCTGTCCGGAAAGATAGCATCTCCTCTCGTGCAGCCCTCCCTTGGTGCAATTGCCTTCAAACTCCACGGGTTAGGAAAGGGGGAAAATCAAAAGCAACTATGGCAGCCATTGTGATAGGTGTAGCTAAGGCATATTACGAAAGTGCATGTACCGACACTGGATGAGATTAGGGACGCCACTGTCTCCCCAGCACTCAAGGAAGACAGTGGCACCGTGTGAACTCCTATGTGAGGGACTGATCACTTAGACACGGCACTCATGGGCTGTCAGTGTCCAGGCCAAGAAGGAATCAACAACTCGAAGGGAGGTGGGTGGAGGGTGGGGTTTGGGATTTGTGGAGGAGGAGGAGTGGTGGGGCTCATGTTCCTGGAATCTTGCAAAGTCCTTTGCCGCTTTAACAAGCACTGACCAAAATTATATCCATTGATATGCATGTTGCCAGCATGAAGGCAAAGCAAGTGCGCACAAAAGGTTGGCTCAGTTAAACAGGCCATCTTTGCGTGTGGGCTGCTAAGAAGGTCATCCTGGAATTTTAAATTGTTTTCCTCTCGAACGGGAAACAAAAATGAAAGCCCACGGGAATTTTCTGATAAAAATCTGGCAGATTTTACTTCTAATTGTCTCAGATCAAAGATAGCACGCAGAACAGAAAAAGCACAGTGGGTGGGTGGAATCAAGGCAGTGAGAAGGAGCCGGAGGTTAGAATATTGTTCCTTTAAAAAGTGATAGCCCTTTACACTGTCTGCCTGTGGTACATCACTGGGCCTGCCCATCAGAATAAACCACTTTACTGCATGACCTGTCCATGAGGTGCAGGCACCTGAACTGCGTGTGGCCAAAACTGGGTGGAAACATGTGTGCAGTCTGCCTTCCAATCTCTATGTCTTTCAGCATTAGATAGGAACTTCACATCTTCAATTTGCATTTTATTATCCCCCCCACTTACTGGGAAATCCCTCACAGGGTCATCAGATACACATACTGATAATGTATTTCTGTCCACCCCACCAGCCTGTATCAACTGCAAAGGGATCCACCAGCCCCTCTCCATTTGAGACTGCCTAGCGGAAATGAATCACTGCTGGTCTCTATCAGAAGCCAGAGGGTCCCACTCCCCAGGAGTCTTTCAAACTTGCTACCACTTTTGCCCTCACTCATCTCTGTCCACCCCTCAGCCATTTTAATGCCGAGGATGGAAAAAGCCAGTCAGCCTGGGCCTGGAGGAGGAACACATTTCAGTCGGTACCTTTCTGAACCTTCGGGTGCATCATAACCAAATCTAATCCTGATCTCACCTGACAGCCACACAATATTCCAGCACTGGCATCGCGGACATTCCTCCCCCTCCCTAATTTAGACAGATATCAAAAATAATCCCACCTAGAAAGACAAGGCCAGCTGACGTATGGGAACACGGCAACCTTCATGTTCCCCTCCAATCCACATTCCATTCTGACTTGGGGAATGTATCTCCGTTCTGTCACTGTTGCTGGGCCAAAATCCAGGAACTCCATCCATAACAGCAGAGTGGGTGTACCTACACCATACGGGCTGCAGCAGTTCAAGAAGGAAGTTCACGACCATTTTCTCAAGGGCAATTACGGATTGGTAATAAATGTTAGTCTTGTCCACATCCCATGAACAAATAATAAAATTATAGCACTTTGACCACCACCCAACTCTGGGAGGGCATATTCCTGAAGGTTTCGTCACATGACTCTATGCCTCCAAACCCCCAGCCCCTCCTTACTGCCATTGATCACCCAAGATGTCCGGCCTCACAGAGTACCACTTTCCTCCGGCCATTTGGAAAGTCTTTATTCCCAAGCTGGACAATTCTTCACTCTCGAACGGCCTTTTTGTCGCAAAGTCCAATATTTTTAGAACTCAGGAACAGAAGTGTTCAAAGAAAATGGATAAACCATTTTTTAAATTAATTCCCAGTTGGCTTTTCCCCAGGATTCCTAGCATCAGTGTCATGAAATCTTCAGTTTCTGAAATTTCCATGCCAGTCCCTCTCTGAGATCTGTTGGCTCAACCATAGCTTAGGGATGATGATGGGATCTTCTCCGCTGTACAGCAGTGCCATTATCCTTTTATAGGCAGATCCAAAGCAATGACAGAGAGGAAAAAAGAGAAAACATCCTTTAATCCAGGCTAACCGCAAGGTGGGAGCGGCTGCACACTTTTGTTTCTGTTGACTCGATGGTTGATAATTGCTTCAAAGGCTAAATGTTGGTTTACCTGATAGAATTTACATAGAATATAAAGTGCTGAAGGAGGCCATTCGGCCCATCGAGTCTGCACCGACCCACTTAAGCCCTCACTTCCACCCTACCCCTGTAACCCAATAACCCCAGCTAACCTTTTTGGTCAGTAAGGGCAATTTTATCATGGCCAATTCACCTAACCTGTGAACTGTGGGAGGAAACCGGAGCACCCGGAGGAAACCCACGCTGACACGGGGAAAATGTGCAGACTCCGCACAGACAGTGACCCAGCGGGGAATCGAACCTGGGACCCTGGCGCTGTGAAGCCACAGTGCTATCCACTTGTGCTACCATGCTGCCATGTCAATCTCTCAATGACACCCCTTGCCCTGACCTTGGAGTGCCTCGGCCAGTTGCTGTGGTAGGCCATGCCTGGACACCACAGCTGCATCTTAGATGATAAGACCATCAGATGCAGGAGCAAAAGTTGGCCATTCGGCCCATTGAATCTGCTCCGCCATTTAATAAGATCATGACTGAACTGACATGATATTCCTCATCTACACTTTCCTGCCTTATCCCCATAACCCTTGATTCCCTTTACTCATTAAAAGTCTGTCTATCTCAGCCTTGATCATTCTTAATGACCCAGTCTCTACAGCCCTCTGCGGTAAAGAATTCCACAGATTCACTATCGTCTGAGAGAAGAAATTCCTCCTCATCTCTGTCTTAAGTGGACCACCCCTTACTCTGTGTGTATGCCCTCTGATCCTGGACTCTCCCACAAAGGGAACAACCTCAGTGGGGAAAATCAAGGGAGTTAATTTTTGTTCCTCCCCTGGATTGGCAAAAGCAAGCTTCCAAATGACAGCAGACTTCAAAGCATGCTTCCAGCATTGTTTGTTGGCTTACCTAGCACAGGACGTGAGTGCAGTAATGGGGACAATTGAAAGGGCAAGAATGGTAATTGGGAGAAGACAGCAAAACTCAGTTATCAAAGTGCTGGAACTCTTCAGAAATAATTGGTTCATTGCAAAGCAAAACAAGGGTAGAGGCGCATAACAAAATTTGGCCATCAATAAGCTGGGTTGTTGCTATTTTCTCTCCCTCGATTGTTATTAATTACACTCGAGAAATACAGAAGCAATGTGTAGTATTTTTAAAACTCCTCTGCCACCGTCCCATAGATCATTCTAGCTGCCATTTCTAGCCTCTATTTCACTAAACAAGAGGGGGCGGGGGAAAGAAAAAAAAACACCTTCCTGTTCTTTGACGTCTGAGGGCCACCAGTGCTGTGAGATTGGAGAATCTGATAGTGCTGAGACGATAAACAAAGATCAGCTGCCAAAAAAAAGAGGGGATGGGAGTGGTGGTGGTGGCGGTGGTAGGGGGTGGGGAGAAGAGCTGCGGGGTGGGGGTGGGGAGGGGAGGAGGGAACAGAGCCACAGCTGTACAGCAAAGGAGAGAAGGCTGTTGGATGCTGCTTGTTGAATTTTCCAACCCTCTCTCGGCCCTGAGTTGGACCACTCTGTTTCTCAGCTGTCATTGGGGTCAGCTCCCTCAGGAGTCTGGACTGGAGCTTGTTATTGGATTGAGTTTCTATCGACGCTTGTACTCACGATGCATCCTGGTCATTGTTACAGCAAAATAGAATGGAAAAGGGTCCCTCTCCTTTTCAGCAGGAGAGGAAATCTTTCAAAGGATTCACAGTGGATCAGAATAGTCGATTCGAGCCCTTACTTGGGCTGGACTCTGAATAGATTGCAGAGGGAACTGTGACTAACCCCCAACCCCCCCAACTTTTATGAAGAAACAAGGGCTGATTCTTCCCCTTGTTAGTCTGATGCTCATTGAGATAATCCAATTACTAGCCCCTGACTGAGATCAAGTGACTCAACACAGACCAACTAGCAAACTTGCACTTTTTGCTCGAATGCATCAGAGAACCTTTTTTAGACATGCTGCCTCTTATCCAGCAATAGTAATTAGGTTAAGCAAATTTGCTGATTTTTTGTTTTTATTTTTATTAATTGCCCTCTCTCTCAAAATGACCAATCAAGTAACTTGACACAATAGCAGCGGAAGGTGGCTTCTGGCTCCTTTACAGTCTTTTGATTTTCCAATTCCAATCGCAATCATTTCACTCATAGAAAACAAATTTTGTCCAATTTATTTTTCATTTCATTCATACACATGTAGCAGTGAGGTAAAGAAAGGTCATTAGGGCAGCACAGTGGCGCAGTGGTTAGCACTCTGCCTCATGGCGTCGAGGTCCAAGGTTCGATCCCGACTCTGGGTCACTGCCCGTGTGGAGTTTGCACATTCTCCCCGCGTTTGCGTGGGTTTCACTCCCACAACACAAAAAGATGTGCAGGGTAGGTGGATTGGCCACGCCAAATTGCCCCTTAATTGGAAAAATTACTCTAAATTCATTTTAAAATTTTTAAAAAGAAAGGCCATTATATAATTTGCACATTACGACAAAAAACATCCAACACAATTTGCTTCAGCACCCATGGGGTATACATCAGGGGCTGGTTTAGCACAGGGCTAAATCGCTGGTTTTTAAAGCAGACCAAGGCAGGCCAGCAGCACGGTTCAATTCCCGTACCAGCCTCCCCGAACAGGCGCCGGAATGTGGCGACTAGGGGCTTTTCACAGTAACTTAATTAGAAGCCTACTTGTGACAATAAGCAATTTTCATTTCATTTTCATCATCTGGTACGCCAACTGTGATTGAATGGAGAGGTGTGGATGCCAGTTTGAGCACTCAATCGAAGTTGTTCTTCCAAACGGGATCTGAGGGGTTTCTGCTGTCCTTCAGATGAGAATTTAAACTCAGACCCTCCCACTCTTCCAGTGGTTCAGCTGCAAAACTAAGAAGACTATGGAGTTCTCCTGGTGGCCTGGCCAACATTCACCCGTCGGTCAAATACAACCATGCCACAAAAACCATAAATTCACAGGTCATTGTTGCTGGGGATAAGTAGCTAACATTCTTTCCGACATAACACCAGTCACTGTGCTCCAGAAGTACAAATTAGAACGTTTTTATATAGTGCGATTAGACACTGACAGGCTGAGGCACATTGAATAGGCTGCCGATGTTCACTATTTAGACTGGTGCACTATGAACAGCCACTTGTGAGATGGTGCCTGGCTTCTGGGGAATAGTCACAATTCAGCACCCTCAGAACATGCAAGAGGGAGAGAGAGACCAAAAATAAATGAGCAAATGGGGTTTACACTTTCAAGCGGGTCTTTCTGCGTTTGTTGTCTTCTGTTCCAGCCTGTATGTTTTCCATTTCAATAAACTTTTCTTCTCCCCATTTATATTTTGCAGCTATATCCGGCATGATAGTTCCTCCAATGTAGATAGATCCCATGCCTTGAAGACTGCATCTATATGCTGACAATTGCGATGAATTTTGTGCTCCATGAGGAGATGAGATGCAAGTCCCACAGACGAATGGAACTTTTAACTCAGGCCTTTCGCAGAAGGATTGTGTAGAGTTAAACAATCACAGTAACACTTTTTAAAACCTTCAGCCTTGCCAATTCTGATGAATTGAATGCATGGTGGCAATTTACACGTTAGGTCCCATATATTTGAGTGGGGAAAAACTAAAATAAATTGTTTGTTCTATGTTGACGAATGTTCACTTTTTCCAAAATGCTTAAACCCAATTTATTCATTTTAACAAAAAAAACAATAAATGCCTTTTAGAGTCAGAAAGTTCTGGAGAGAACACTGTAACAGAATGTGATGCTTAATTTATAAAGATTTGACCGAGAGAAACTAAAAGTGTTTGAAGGTGGATGAGCCGAGTAGTGATAATTAATAGGTGGAAAAATGTAGAGCATTTAGAGTGTGATAGTTGGTTACAACCTGTAGAATTGCCAGTGCGGTTTTTAACTGTAAATGGATCGAAAGATGCAGAGTCTAGATATTGCTGTGTCCAAATTCAGCATCAGCTGTTACAGTGTGAATGCTGTTTCAGAGGAAACTTTTCTCTGCTTGTAAGCCGATTGAACTGTAGATATGAAACAAAAAAACCCAAAACAAGACATAGGATTAACGTTCAATGACCCAACAAGTTTTAATGACGATGGTCGACATCGTGCCACTTTGGTAATGAACTAAAGCAGGGAAGGTAAAAACCCATGAGTCATTTAAGAAGCAGTTAGATGCTGCGACATGAGGACTTGGAACTGTGGGTTTTTTCCAAAAGATCGAGCTGACTCTGACCGAATGGCTTCGGCCACTCGTTTCCTTCTCTTAAGGGGTGGGGAAGGGGGAGGCTTGAAGGAATGGCACCCGCTGGTATTTTGGACTTTTCTTTGTGCTTTCTTCATTGTGTTGCCGATACCAATGCCAGCCAATTACTGCCCTGTGCCCAACCCATTGCCCATTCCTTAGCTTCAGTCGGATCCGATTGTCTTGTTTCATTATACAAAAAGAAAAATCAGGAATAGGAAATGCGACTTACAGATATCACAACCAGCACTTCATTAACAAGGGTTTGTACATTGTGAAGGACTTTGGAAAACGCAATATAGATTTAGCTGCTGTATTTACAGGGGTTGAAAGGTAGACGGAATCAAAAGTACCAGTGCTGTGTGGGGACAAACATGAAGGGGGAGTTTTTTTTTGTTGAAAATTGCTATTTTATTAGCACTGTATTGAGAATGCTCTTAATGTACTTTATCGAGGATCCATCAGAGGTCTGATGATGCATTATCCAATAATTTTCCGCTATATTGTGTTTGTATGTAGTTATAAATATTGTAGATTTTTTGTGAATTTTTTCTTTTGCCAAAGTTGTTGTTTAAATATTTATACATTTCAATGTCTTAAATACAATTTCCAATATTAACAAGGAATTTTATTGCATAAGCGTATCTTTTTGCGTCCCATTTTTCATTACTGCAAGGAGTTCACTACCATTCATTTTCTTTTGCTTGCACATCCTTGCGTAATTAAACATGTATCGGTTTTAAAACAAGATTTGTGTTTTTTTTTGTAAAATAAGCTTATAAATAATGTATTTATCTTTGGAAATTTGTACATTGCTTTGTTTGGATTGTGTTCTTTTCCTCATTTGTTTATTCGTTGGGTTAATTTTAATATGTAAGTACGGTAATACATGAGAGGTGTCAACAGAGTAAGCCATTTACAATTGTACCTGAGTAAGAAATTGTTTAAATGTGATTTTAAAGTTTTTGTTGCGTTATATATATATAAATATATATATAAATATATCATATTACATTTTTTCCAATCGAGTCGATATTGTGCTAAGTATTGATTTGGAGCATTCTTCCCTTTTTTTTTAAAAACAAAAAGTCATGTCAAAAAAGCCATCGTCTATTTTTATATTTTTTTGTAAGTTGAATTGAATCATCAAGTTTTTTTAAAAAATTGTGTTTCAAAGAAAAGCAGCATCTTATTCATTCGCATTTACTTCTGTAGATGGTGAGTTTTGTTCTCCTGCAGCTTATGAAGGGTAGCGCTGTTTTAAATATAGTGATATGCATGGGGTATCCTCTCCACACTGGGCAATGGCCTCTTCTTTCCTGCATTAATACAGTGAAGAAAAAGAAATCATTTAAAATAAAATTTCCACCTGCCTGTATTTCTCCCTCCCTCGCTCTCTCTCTCCTCGCTTCCTCTTTCTATTCGACATTACTCAAAATTCTATGAACCAGCAGTTCTGATGCCTTAACAATGCAAAGCTTATTCATTTTCAGTAAAACATTATACCCTGAACCTGAATTTTTCAAGGAAAGAATAAGAATGGGAAATCGTACACTTAAATATTGTTAAAATGAGGAATTATTTTTTGGTTTGTTGTTTTTTTTTTCAAAAAAAGCACAATTTTAACTGTTTTGTCACCCTGAAAAATGTACCTCTTTTGTTGCCATATAACCCACAAGGGTGTGACAGTGCTGCAGTCACGCAAAGCTCCCAGTCTGATATTCCAGTGGCTTTACAAGGACATCTTTGAGTCTCACTTGCGATGTGAAAAAAAACAAAACAAAAAAAAAAGAAATTTGAGGATTTTTCTAAGGGGATGAATGAGGAACAAGCAAACGCTGATGCTTGGGAAATGGAAAAGATTTGTCATTTTTTTTGAGCAAGTGATATACTGTCCTTGTCCAAACCTCTTTTCGGTCTCTGCGGCTGAACTAGTGCATACATGCTCGGTGTCAGCTATTGTATAAGCACTGGCGATGGACTAAATATATAAAGGAGTCAACCGCACACTTCAGACTTGAACACAGAAACGAGAAGAAACCTTGGTGATGGAAAACGTGAAGCAATGCCTCCCAGTTGCCAATATCAGCCGTAGTCTCATTTAAACTGATTGCCTTCCACTTCCTTTATGTGAACTGTTGGACACACTGTACAGATAAATGGTTAGACAAACAAACTACTGTAGAGATTGTTATAAATTTTTTGCAGAAATTTGAGCTGTAAAAAACTTTTCAACTTACACAATATTTAATTAAAGTTACTTCTTGTCTGTGAATCTGGACTTGTGTGTTCAATTCTTAACATATTCCTGTACAGCGCCTTTAAATCAGGATTGATACATTTCTGTCAGCCAAAGAATGGGGGAGGGGGGCTATGGAAACAAAGCACGTGTATGGAATTGAAATCCAGATTAGCCATGATCTAATAGAATGGCTCAAAGGGCTGAATGGTTTACTTTTGTGCTGCTAAAAGGGCTGAAGGCACGGCTGCCACCGGTGGAGAACAAAGGACGAGGAGAATGCGCAAGAGGTCAGAGGAAGGGAGAGCTCATGGGGTGAAACTTCATGAATAGGGAGGAGACAAGGCCATTAAGGTGTTTAAACACATGGATGTGAATCACACTGTTGCCTTGGCATTCATAAGACCGATCAATCTGCTATACAGATATTGTGCAGGATGATGGCACTGGGATACAGGACCAGCAATGATCTACTTAAAAAGCGGGAGCCAAATGGCTTACGCCTGTACCTATGTTCCTACCCAGGTGCTAATATAAAAATAACATTTAAAATAACATTTTTAAGAGTTTCAAAGACGTAGAATGATGCAATTTGTTCTACAGGAAAAGGCTTATGTTCAAGTCATTAACATAGCTAGATAGATCTATAAAAGCACTTTAATGATCTGTTGAGACAGTGGTCGAAAGTCTTCACCTTGCGACGCTGGTAGCGGAGTTCCTGGTGAGACAGAAAATCCTGAGGTAACGACGAAAACTGGATCGGTGCTGGGTGGTGATCCGTTTCTGATGATCTGGCCCCTGGTTGGCGTTGGGGTCGAAGATCACGCTCCATGCCCATTGGTGCCCATTTGCCTCCACTTAGTGGGCCAGAAACCATATTCTCCAAGCGCGTGTGAATTTCTGGTTCTCTGGGCCGGCAATCATGTGGGCGAGAATTACTACTGCTATTGATAAGTTCAGACGCGCTGGACCAAGGGGTAACTCTTTAAGGCATTTTCCCCCAAAGTCAATCAGAAAGCCACCCTCCCATTCCAGGCCCCCCCCCCGCCGACACCCAAGCCAATCGGACCCCCCCCCCCCCCCCCCCCCCCCCCCCCGGCCCACCGAGACCTCCTAAATAGGGGGAACCCTCCACAGAGACCCCTAAACTAAAGAGACCCACCAGAGACCCCATAACTAAAGGGGCCCCCCAGAGATCCCCTAACTAAAGGAATCCCCGCCCCACAAACCCCCCAGAAAAGAAAGCCCTGTTTGGAAGCTAGACAGCAATGCAGACAGGGGTAGTGAAAAAAATAACCGTTGTAATGCTCACCTGGACATGCAGCTGCTGACTCAGACAGAGGAAGCCCCGTCTGTCCATTCCGGGAAAAAGAAAGCATTGACCTGTGTTTATACCCCTCCGATCCTTTAGTTACTAGCCATTCATTCATTTCTCCTAGTGCACTGTGATTAACAACTTCCACAAACACAGGTTTCCTTCATGGTTGAGTGATTCTGAAGTGCTGTAACTGCAATTTTTATAAACATCAAGCAGTTCTAAGAGAGTGAGGTGCTGTCAATTTCCAGCTCAATACTTTGGGCGCAATTCTCCAGCCTCGTTACACTCTCGCTCAAGCGAAATGAGGCTGGTGAAAAGCAGGAGAGGCCAAAAACGAGAACTGCGCCAGGTGCCAACAGTCTGCGATGTAACTGGCCGCTCCCTTAGGTGTAATCGGGTCTCGCTGTAGCGTAGTGAGAAACCAATTATCACCACTTACACCCTAATTCCATACAATTAACGGGAGCCACGCCATATTCAACAGCCTCGCCAGCAAGTGGTCACGCTGGCACCAATTGATACTCCTTTTGAAAAACGTGAATCTGGCGGAAGGGCTTCTGTGGGGAGCTGAGGAGGTGAGTAGCCATCTTTGCTCGCAGACAAAGAGTCTGAGGGCACTGGGATTGCCGCTCCTGTGCTCGGTGAGGGGTGGGTGGCGGAGGGGGGGGGGGGGGGGGGGTGGGGGGGGGGGTTGGGCCACCATGGGAAGGAGAGGGGGAGATGCTGGGGGAGGGGGGGGGGTGCTTGAAGCACCATCATGCCAGCCCCTGGATCGTGTTTACCTGTTCTGGGGGCAACACTTGCCCCTCTGCCCCACTGCCCACCCATAACCCCCATTGACTGTGGAGGCCTCAGGCCGTGCTTCTTCTGAAGACTATTGCTAATAGGGAATTGGGAATCATGGTTAAGTGAGTACTTCGGGGCAGCACGGTGGTACAGTAGTTAGCACTGCTGCCTCACGGCGCCGATGTGCCAGGTTTGACCCTGGTTCTGGGTCACGATCTGTGTGGAGTTTGCACATTCTCCCTGTGTTTGCGTGAGTTTTTCCCCCAGAACCCAAAGATGTGCAGGGTAGGTCGATTGGTCATGCTAAATTGCCCCTTAATTAGAAAAAATGAGTTGGCTACTCTAAATTTTTAAACAAAGGTGAGCACTTCACACAACCCAAGTGTATTCCTGGGGGTGGGTGGGCCATGTAACATGTGGGAGTCATTGCCTAGCATCCCAATCGCGCCTGGACACTGTGGCTTAACACTGCAGGAGGCAACACCACACATGCAGCAGCCAATATACGAACACCCAGGGGATGGGACACAGCTCCAGGGACATGTACCCAGCTGGAGGGTGGGTGGGTGCCACGGGGAGGGGAAAATGCCTGGAGAGATGAGACAAGGGTTCGTAGGTTGGCCCGCATGGTGGAAGAAAGTGACAGAGGCATCATACTGGTTGTGCCGAAGACTGTTCAATGTGTCCCATTCTCCCGATGGTGGGGTGGAAGCCGGGGGAGCTCGTGGCTACCATCTGCACACCATGGGTCCAGGTTGGCACTCAGCACCCCCTTCTCCTGGTTGGTGCCCATGGGCAGCAGGTTTGAGCCACAGCTGCCCCTGCACCATCTGGCTCTGCCAGCCCACCATTGTGTAAACTCCCTCAGCGATGCTTCTCAGTGACTGCTCTGCAGTGCCTCAGCAATGCCCACCTGCGACTGCGACAAGCTCCACTGCACCTCGGCCATGCCCAACTGAGAGCGGGACATGGCCAGCCTGGTATTGGGTGACATCCCCCGGCGAAGCGGACATACCGCCGAGACCCTCAGCCATGGCCGTCACCAACTGCGTGATGCCTTGGACACCTTCACTAATGGTGCCATCTTGTGCACCAGGCTCTCCACTGCAGTCACCACCCTAGCAGTGTTGACCTCTGTGCCACTCATTGCTGGCGACATCTCCTGTGCCGGTAGCCTCTGGGACTCCTCCAAGCAGCCATGGATCTGCTGGAGTGATGCTGAAATCTCCCTCTGAATGTCCCGGTTGCTCCCTACCGTCTCCATCAGCTCCGGGTAACCCTGTTCCACAGCCTCAGCATCAGGCTAGGACCCAGCTGGGTCCTGGGATCCAGCAGCCCTCCAACTGCTGTCTCGCCTGGGAGTTCCTGCCTTCACCTGATGTACATCAGCTGCTATGTGGTGATCAAGATTGCGCTCCAGAAGCCTGTCCACTAACATGTCCCACCGAGGTGTGTGCATCTGAGCTGGTTGAAAGTGGGGCTGACAGCTGTGCTGTGACTGTAACATTCTCCTCCGAGGTGGTCTCCTGGGAGGCAGGAGAGGGGGACGTCCAGGATAGGCCGGCGCCGTCGGCTGGAGGACTAGCGAGAGAATGGACATCAGGGGCGGGATTCTCCCACCCCCTGCCGGGTCAGAGAATCGACAGGGGTCAGCCTGAATCCCGCCCCTGCCGTCCTCCGAATTCTCCGGCTCCCCAAAAATCGCCCCGGCGTGAATCGCGCCACCCGCCTCGGAGAATGCCGGGGTCTGGCGTGCTTCAATGGGCCCCGGGGCCACCCAAATGGGCCGCGATGGGCCGAAGTCCTATCTGTTTAATGAGGGTCCTGCCGGCTTAAATCAAGGTTGGTCCCTACCGGCAGGACCCAGCTCCGTGGGTGGCCTCTGGGGTTCTTGGGGGGGCGCGGGGGGATCTGGCCCCAGGAGGTGCCCCCACGATGGCCTAGCCCGCGATTGGCACCCGCTGATCCGCGGGTGGGCCTGTGCCGTGGGGGCACTCTATTCCTCTGCCTCGGCCGCCGTGGTCCTCCGCGATGGCCGATGTGGAGACGAACCCTCCCGCACATGCACCGGGATGACGCCTCCCGCGCATTGGGCAACTCACGCCGGCCGGCGGATGCCCTTCGGCGCCGGTTGGCGTCGCGCCAAACCCCTTCTCCACCAGCCAAGGGGGGGCACAAACCACTCCGGGGTGGGCCGAAAGGTGTGGAGGATTCCGCACCTTTGTGGTGGCCCGATGCCGGAGTGGTTCCCGCCGGGTGGGGGAGAATCCTGCCCCAGGTCAGTGAGAGGGATGGGTCAGTCAGTATGGCAATCACTACTCACGTTGACAGGTCCTCCAGGTGGAGCCCGGTGGTTCCTCAGCTCTGCGGCATCCACCAACCTCCTCGTGGCTGACTGATCTGTCCTTGGCCACCCCAGTCACATCCAGGGCAAGCTGCTCGATGGAGATCAGGATTCCTAAGTCCAGTACCCCACCGCCAGTCTGGGCCCTCTCCCGGCGATTATGGGGCAGCTTTTCCTGAGGAGACACAGGAGCATCGTTAGCCACACGTGTAGTTCACAGTGGTGGGAAGGGGGTGTGAAGGGAGGGTTGTGGGAGTTGAAGGGGAACAGGGATGGAGGGAGGGTTGAGGGTAGCATGGAGAATTGGGGGGGTGGATGCTCTCTTGGGGGCGATGCGGGGTGTTGGTGTCTACTCACTCGTGCTGCCTGTTGTCGGCCGTTGCCTTTTTTTGGCACTGGAGGCCAGTCCTCCTGGCCACACTCACGAAGCTGACAGCCGCCACCACCTCGTGCCAGGCAGCACTGGCTGCCCTATGGCTCACCTTCCTGGACCCTCGGAGGAACAGGAAATCCCTCCTGGCCTCCACTGCTTCTAGCAGCCTCCGCAGATCAGCGTCCCTGAATCTTGGGGATGGTCTCCTCTGTGCCATTATTGCGAGCTGGCTGGGGTTGGCTGAGCAAGTGCAACAAGGGGCTGACGAGCGGTCCCGACGAATCAGCTGGTGAGCCTTATTTGCGGCGAGATGCTCATAAGGTCTTATTAAATGGACTAATTAACATCAAATAGTGTTGCCGATCTCGCTCGGCCGAGCGCCGGGAAGCCTGCGGCAATTCCCGCTTGCGACCAAACTTCGAAATGTTTTGGGAGAATCATGCCCTAAGTGTGAAGGGGGTGATTGGAATGTGTTGATGTTTGTATACATTGTGGTTATTGCAATTAGAGTTTAAGGAAAGTGAATGAAGCTTGGCTGACAGCTGTGTGTGTGTGTGTGTGGAAGATGTCAATCACAGCCGAGTAACAGAAATTAATGAATGACTTGCAGCTTAAGTATTTGAGTGGTTTAAACACAGCTGACTGGTTGCTCTTTTCAGGAAATGACATGTGTGTGGTATTATCATAATTATCAGCATTGCAAGGGTTAATGTAGTATTGAGAGTAGCCACTAGAGGGCGCTACAGTTACAACTATATATGGCAGTGATGGTAGACCTTAGGGAAAGAGTGCATGCAGGAGTTAGCTAGTGAAGGTCTTTCATAGAACTTACAGGGGTCTTTTTTCTGGCCAGCTGCCTGACAGGGGAGTCTTTTCTGGGTGTTTGTAAGGTTATCTTTATTTTGGGAGTCTCTGGGAGATCTCTTTATTTCAGGGTTTCTGAGGGGACTCATTTAGAGAGCCTCTGGGTGCTCTTATTTAGTGAGTATCTGGGGGGAGTCTCCTTATCTAGGGGGTCTCTATGGGGGAGCGGGTTGGGTTACCCCCTCAGGAATCCATTGCAATCTTCACTTTAATAAGGGCACGGGGAGTCCACACCGAGTAAAGTAAAGAATGTAATTTTATTTAGAACACACAATGTACCCTGCCTGGTAGATCCCTACCAGGTTCCTGTTCTGGTCGGTGCCTTATTGGCCCATCTTTTATACAGAGGTTAATAGTGGACCCCGCCCCTAACGGGGGAGCTCATATTCCACAAGAACTTGGGGGAAGATAATCATTCTCACCCTGCAGGCCCCATGCGTGTTACACTAGCCATGCATAAATTTGCATGGCAAAGGATTGGGAATCGCTTCCTGATTAATACTGATCTGCGCAAATCAGGTGCATTTCAGGTCCGGCGGGACAACATAGGGTGGGATTATCCGTCTAGCGATCCTGGAATCGGGAAACGCGATTGGGCGGTGAATAGTGCGAGTCGGAATGCCATGCTCCGGTGCCTCACTGAATGCATTATACTCCGCACGTACAGTAAACACCGTTGACATGTCATTAACGGGCCCAACCTGGTATTCTCCAGGGCTCCTACGATGTTCCGCCTCCGCCAGGAGGAATTACCGACAGCGAGGTTCACTTGTGGTTTTAAAAATCGGGAAAGAGGCACTGTGGCTGTTGAGGGAAAGAGAGGAAGCAGGTCATGTTCCCAGAGATATGACTGTGGGCTGCCGGTCGAACCGCTAGCAGGGCTGCCTGGGAGGGTGGGGCAGTAGCGTAGAGTGACCAGGGGATGGGCTGTGTGTTCTGGGTGACACCCTCAGGACCGGGGTGTCCTGGCATGGGCCACGATTGCCGCGGCCTACAAGGCAGCCATCTTGCTGCGCACTCCACTGACTGCCCACCGTGGCTCATGGTTGCGCAGAGTGACACCGGTTGTATTGGTGCCCCAACTGGTGGGGCATTATGTGGTCCACCCAAAGGACACCCACAGAAGCCCCTTCAGGAGGGCGCCAGATAGATGGGGGCCACAGAGCATATCTCTGGCATGGGTAGGAGGAGGTGGGGGGAGTCAGAAACAGCAGTGTTGGGCTGGTGGACGCATGCAACACAGGGGTTGAGCAGCTGGTGGCCTTTGTGAACAGGCCATGGTGGGTGGTATGGCGGCACGGTAGCACAGTGTTTCGCACTGTTGCTTCACAGTGTTCAATTAACGGGTTGGGTCACTGTCTGTGCAGAGTCTGCACGTTCTCCCTGTGTCAAATCTTTTCCTCATCAAATCTTTTCATCGAGCACTCATCAGGATAAACACTAGAATGCCAAATTTCAAACAATTTATGCTCGAATCACAGAATTTACAGTGCAGAAGGAGGCCATTTGGCCCATTGAGTCTGCACCGGCCCTTGGAAAGAGCACCCTACCCAAGCCCACACCCCCACCCTATTCCCACACTTCCTCCTATCCCCGTAACCCCACCTTACCTTATTTTTTTTGGACACTCAGGGCAATTTATCATGGCCAATCCACCTACCTCTGCACATCATTGGACTGTGGGAGGAAACCGGAGCACCCGGAGGAAACGCACGCAGACACGGGGAGAACGTGTCTGTGTGGGTTTCCTCCGGGTGCTCCGGTTTCCTCCTACAAGTCCCGAAAGACGTGCAGTTAGGTAATTTGGACATTCTGAATTCTCCCTCTGTGTACCCGAACAGGGGCCGAAGTGTGGTGACTAGGGGCTTTTCACAGTAATTTCATTGCAGTGTTAATGTAAGCCTACTTGTAACAATAAAGATTAAAGGGCAGCATGGTGGCCTAGTGGTTAGCACAACCACCTCACGGCGCTGAGGTCCCAGGTTCGATCCCGACTCTGGGTCACTGTCCGTGTGGAGTTTGCACATTCTCCCCGTGTCTGCGTGGGTTTCGCCCCCACAACCCAAAAATGTGCAGAGTAGGTGGATTGGCCACGCTAAATTGCCCCTTAATTGGAAAAAATAATTGGGTAATCTAAATTTAAAAAAAAACAATAAAGATTATCATTATGGGTGTTGAAATATGGTGCAGGGGGGAGCGCACACACTGCCGGTGGGTGGGGTTCAATCACCCTCTGGGTGGGACAGTACTGCCTACTCACCCTGGCTTCCCCGAGGAGGTTGTGCAGCTTCTTTCTGCACTGCTCTCCGGTCCTGGTGGTGAGGCCCATGGCACCCACGGCTTCTGCCACCTGCGCCCAAGCCTAGTGTACGGTGGCAGGTGGCAGCCTCCTTCCGTCCCCGGGGGAACAGGGTATCCCACCTATCCTCTATGGCATCCAGCAGGGTCTTGAGCTCTGCTGCCGCTCTCCATGCTGCCGCTCTCCATGCTGCCGCTCTCCACGCTGCCGCTCTCCATGCTGCCGCTCTCCATGCTGCCATTCTTGTTGGCTGGGTTGAGCGTGTGTGGAGTGGAATGCTTATATCGCTATCAACCTCTCGAGTTGCAATCCCAACCCCGGTGAATTGGACACTGTTTTTCATTGGAATCGATCGAGTTCCACGTGGCACCGGTTCTAGCCCATTAACGGATCATGAATTGCTCTGGGATGGGTGCCAATTCAGTGGTCATAAAATTCCACCGATTCAGTACCGGCATCCACCGGCGGGATTCCCCATTGTGCCGGCAGTTATCCACGCCCGCTGGTTTCCTGGTGGCGTCGTATGGCCACAATGGGAAATCCCATTGGCAGGCGGCACAAATGGAGAATCCCGTTGCCGGCGGGGGCATGTCGTTCAGGAAACCGTGGCTGGCCTTCATTTCTGAAACAGAGAATCCCACCCATAGCCTTCCCATAATTCCATCAAGCAGATTCAGCATGGGGCTAAATTCTCCGCCCCTCGGTGCCGGTTGCAGTTTTGGTTCATTTGATTGTCATATGCTGACCCCCGCCTCAGAGATAGTCCTCTCCTGCAGCTCCCCGGATAATGCCATTTGCTCAGCGGGGAGTGAGGGACCGGAGGTCCGAGAAGCCCTCCAGAGTTTTCTTCCACTCCCTGTTGTTAAGGGCTGTCTTTTCCGAGGGAGCACATTTTTTTGAAATTAATTTAGAGTACCCAATTATATTTTTTCCAATTTTTAGCGGCAATTTAGCGCGGCCAATCCACCGAACCTGCACATCTTTGGGTTGCGGGTTGAAACCCACGCAGTCATGGGGAGAATGTGCAAACTCCACACGGACAGTGATCCAGAGCCGGGATTTGAACCCGGGTCCTCTGCGCCGCAGTCCCAGTGCTGATCACTGCGTCACAGGCCGCCCCTCCTCGGGGACACATTAAGGACATGGTGAGACACATGGAGGCATGTTACACGGCGGTGGGGGTCTGCAGCTGGTGGCATGTGTGTGCAAGGCAACTAGTCAAAGAGCACAATACTGATGTTGGGGTTTGGCATAGGGTGGAATGTGAGGGAGATGCTGCAGTTGGGTTTTGAGTGGCCTCTAGGGGAATGGAGGGGTGATGTGAGGAGTGAGGGACAGGAGTGAGGGATATGAGTGACTCCAGGGGCACAGAGGTGGCGACTCATCTGAGCTGCCCGAAGGAAGTTGTCCATCTTCTTGCGGCACTGTGTGCACTCCGCATGGTGAGGCTTGTGGCACTGACAACTCTGCCACCTCCGCTCAGGCCCCGTAGATGCTCGTGGGCGCGGTGGCCTCCTGCCCACCCTGGGGAAGAGGGTATCCGCCTCTCCTTCACTATACCCAACATTCGGTCAAGCTCCTCATCTGCAACTCAGTGGTGGGGTGGGGGGGGGGGGGGGGGGGGGGTGCAGCACTTAGATTTGAATTTTCCATCGGGTCGGGTGGCTGCAATGGGAAATCCCATTGGCCAGTCCCTGGAAAGGAGAATCCTGCTGCCAGTGGTGGCTTGCCGCCAAGACACCCGTGGCTGGGGAGGCGGAAAATCCACCACGTAGTCTCTCGAATATAGGCTGGATTCTCTGTCCAGCTACCCTGGAATCGGCAAATGCGATCGGCCGGAGAATAGCGTCAGCCGAAAATCGAGGCGGAGAATCGGTCATGAAGACAAAATTGTGGCGGGAGCATGCAAGATTGCCATGCACTGGTGCGTCAATAGTGGTGTCAATGCATTGTACTCTGCACGTCCAGTCACGGCCGTTTGCATACCATTGACAGGCCCGTCCTTGTATTCCCGGCGATGCTCTGCCTCTGCCGGAGGGAATTACTGAAGGCAAATTTCACTTATTGTTTTAAAAATCGGAAAACATGGGCAGCACGGTGGCACAGTGGTTAGCATTGCTGCCTATGGCGCTGAGGACCCGGGTTCGAATCCCGGCCCTGGATCACTGTCTGTGTGGAGTTTGCACATTCTCCCAGTCTTTGCGTGGGTTTCGCCCCCACAACCCAAAGATGTGCAGGATAGGTGGATTGGCCACGCTAAATTGCCCCTTAATTGGAAAAAATAATTGGGTACTCTAAATTTAAAAAAAAAACAGCAAAAACAAAATCGGAAAACATGTGTCGTGGCTGATGAAGGAGAGGGCGGAGTTAGGACATCCAGAGGCACGACCGTGGGCTGCCGGTCATGCTGCTGGCTGGGCTGTCTGGGGGGGGGTGGCTCGCTAGGCCTGAGGGGGGGGGGGCAGCGGAGGTGACGGCGGTGGGCAGGGATGGGCCATGGGGTCGGGTGACCTCCAATGAGACCAGGGCATCCAGCCATGGACCGCTATTTCCGTGACCTGCAAGGCAGCCACCTTGCTGCGCACCCGACTGGCTGCCCAGTGTGGCCTCTGATTGTGCCACCGGCCATATGGGGGGAGACAGGAAATGCACAGTTTTAGACAGTCGGATGCATGGAGCCCAGGTGGTGGGTAGCTGGTGGCCTTCGTGGCCAGGGCAGTTGGCCTTTGCGGTCGGTATGTGTGCTGGTAGGTGGTGCAGGGTGGGGGTTCAGTCATCCCCCGGGGTAGGGGGGGGAAGGGTGTGGTTAAAGGTCTGTGGCACAGGGGGTGTTAGTGTCAGGGGCACAGTACTGCCTGCTCACCCTGGCTGCCGTGAGGAGGTTGTGCATTGTTGGTAAGTCCTGGCAGTGTGTCCCACGGAGCTCGTGACCTCTCCCATTTGCGGCCAGGCTCGGTGCACGGTAGCAGGTGGCAACTGCCTCCCAAACCTGGGGTACAGGTGGCCCGCCTCCCCTCCACTGTGCCGAGTAGGGTCTCCAGCTCAGCGTCCGTGAATCGGGGTGCCGCTCTCCTTCCTGCCATCTTGTTGGCTGGGTTGAGTGTGGGGTGTGGAGTGCTTATATCTGGCTGCAGCTTGTCAGCCTCTCGAGTGTCAATCCCGATTCTGGCGAATCAGAAACTGTTTTTCATTGAAATTGGTTGTGTTCCATGTGGCACTGGTGCTAACTTATTAATGGTGCATTGGTCTGGGAACAACGCCAATTTTGGTGTCCTAGAACACCATCGATTCAGTCCTGGCGTCAACACTTAGTGTTTGGCACTGAGAATTCTGCCCTAAGTGTTGATGCCGGGACGGAATCACTGGACTGACACAACAACAAAACTGGTGCTGGTCCTGGAGCAATTCAAGATTCCTGGTGCATCCGATGGACAGCGAGCAGAACCAAGGGTGGCACCAAGCCATCTGGAAACCTGAGAAACTGCCGGGCGTGTCCGGTCGACCCAGAGAACGGCTGCCAAAGGGAACCCAGGTCACAAGGTGGGAATTGCAGAAGGCTGCCTCCACCCCTGAATGTACCGCCTGAGGAATCACCAAGATGGGAGCGTTAGGGCCCATAAGGCCAGAAAATTAGACACCAGTTAAGTTGACACGGGTGCAGTCCGGCTCAAGTGCTGCCTATGTTGCTCCCGTCCCCCCAAATGGGAGTTACGTGGCCGCGATTTGGTGCAAGTATTTAAAAACGTGTTCCTGGCGACTTGCATTCTGAGTGGTGACAAGCTGGTGATTACCCTCCCTATATATGTCTCCAGGGTGCCAAGAGGGGTCCTTTTGGAGGTAGGGTTGAGGAGTGCTTATGCTGGGCTGGAGAGACTCAGGTCGGGGTTTTTCTCAGGATGGGGGTCACTTTTTAAAAATTTTGTTTATGTTTTTAAAATCTTTTTTTAGAGTACCCAATTCATTTTTCCAATTAAGGGACAATTTAGCGTCGCCAATCCACCTAGCCCGCACATCTTTTGGGTTGCGGGGATGAAACCCACGCAGACACGGGGAGAATGTGCAAACTCCACACGGACAGTGACCCAGAGCCGGGATCGAACCTGGAACCTCGGCACCGTGAGACTGCAGTGGTAACCACTGCGCCACCATGCTGCCCTCACCACCGAGCTCCCATCAGGATGGGGGTCGCTTGACTGCCCTTCCCACATGTAGCCTTTAAATCCTTTAAAATGTCATTCAGTATCTTGAAATTTAAAAACAATTTAGAGTACCCAATTCATTTTTCCCAATTAAGGGGCAATTTAGTGTGGCCAATCTACCCACCCTGCACATCTTTGGGTTGTGGGGGGTGAAACTCACGCAAACACGGGGAGAATGTGCAAACTGCACACGGATAGTGACCCAGGGCCGGGATTGAACCTGGGACCTCGGCGCCGAGAGTCAGCAGTGCTAACCATTGCAACACCGTGCTCCCCCAATATCTTAAAATAAAGTTTCCTGACAATAAAGTGAAAAGCTACCCATTTGTAGCCCTAAACCTTTTAAACAGTCAACATGCAAAGTTCAAGGATCTGTGAGATGAAGGTAAAAGTAGTCGCTTCCATGCTGTTGAAATCTTTGAAGTGGTTTTAGCACTTGTCATTAACCTTTAAGCATTGAAGTCTGTGTGCATGCCTGGAAGGCTAGAAGTTTCAACCACATTGTTTACATTCAATTTCACACACCATTGCCTCCAAAAAATCTTTTGATTGACAGGTCAATGAGTTTTCAAAGGGTAGGATGAAGGTTGGTTATTTATATAGCTCTGCAGGGATTCATTAACTCAGAGGAACAGATGGTCTTCTGATCTGTGGTGAAAGGTTGGAGAATCGCCCGGGGCTGCCGAAAATCCCGCCCCCGCCATGTCCAGAATTCTCCCACCCGCAAAAAAGTCGGCGTGCCGCCAATCCCGCCGCCCGCCTCGGAGAATGGCGTGGGCCGGCGGGAGGCTACGGGTTTCTGTGCTGCCGTTATTCTCCAGCCCAGATGGGCCGAAGTCCCGCTGACGTGGCCATGGGTCACGTCGGCGTTAATCACAACAGGTATTTAACGGCGTCAACCAGTGCTGATGGTTGACGCCGTTCATTGTGGAGGTGGGTGACAGGCCGGGGGGGGGAGAGAAATCACAGAGTGCGAGTGCCGGTGGGTTGGGAGGGGGGAGGGATCATAGAGTGCGGGTGCCGGTGGGTTGGGGGGGGGGCTCTTTTGTGTAGTCACGCTGGGAGGCGTTGATTACGTCGCCCGACATCAGCGGGTGACGCCGACGTGAATGGCGTAACGCCGCTGCTGGCCCATTCGGGCCCGGAGAATACACGATGTTTCGCGGGGCCCGACGCAGGAGTCATCAGAGCCGTTTTTGGCGCCGGGTCCCGGGCATCGCGACAGTCACCGGAGAATTTCGCCCCTGTTTTCTTTAATCAGGCTGTCCCAAGAGCTTCCTAGAAAGAGCAGATGTGTGGGCAAAATCAGGTTGGCACTGCCAGAGTGCCAGGACGCAGTGCCAGGGCACTTCCTTTCCGTGTCCCGACCACCCATGGCCTCTGAGCCCATTCCCTGATGTGGTCATCACATTTCTCTGTTTGTTGAGACCGCTAGTGATTCTCGCCAGCTTCATGTTGCGCCGGCAGGTTGGAGAATTGCAGAGCCTGGGATCATTTGAATATTTAAATGTTATTTTGTATATGTTAATCTGGTTCGGGTCCAGCAAGGATCCCCGTGGCTGCCGTACAGACATCTTCAACGGAAGCTCCCAACGCCACCCCCGACAGTGCCCCGGAGTACTGCCCCCTCAGGCCAGTGCCAAGATGCAGTGCCAAGGGTACGGCCGGGCCATGACTCTCTCTGCCCTGAGTCTGCACTTACCTGTGTGCTCCTGGCAGGGTTTCTTCGCCAGGTCCCCGTTCGTCAGGACCTGCTGTTAACCCTGCCGACGTGACAAGGAAATCTTAATGCACTGCAGGGAAGTCTGCAAATTAGATGTAAATGTATAGGAATGGGGTTTCCTATACATTTGTGGCGAAAACCCCATCATGTCATTTGGCGGGGCAGGGACAATTGGGCTGGGAAATCCCGCCAGCGTAAAGCCGTTTATGAACTCCCATTGGATTCTCTGCCCCACCGGCTTTCTCGCCTGCTGAAAACAGGGGGTGGTGGGCGTGGTGGGGGGGGGGGGGGGGTGGAGAATCAGCCCATGTTTCTGTGATGCCCCGAATCAGATCGGGATCTTACTATGCAGAGAAGAGTGGGAGCAGTTCTATCTTTCGGCAGGTACTGGGGCAGGATAATTCCACTTCATAGCCGCATACCCCACAGCCTATTTGGAGTTCTCACCTTAGCTTAGTTTCTTACTTTATAGAATTATCTGAGATGCGCTTCTTTAAACAACTCTTTTTCTCAAGGACACTTAGTTAAGCAAATACAAAGATGTTTTCGTGTAAGTTCGCAGAAACACAGAATTGTTATGGCGCAGAAGGAGGCCATTTGGCCTATCATGTCTGCCCCAGCTCTCCAAACAAGCATCATGACTTAGTGACATTCCCGTCCTTTTCCCTGTACTCCTGCCCATTGCTTCGAATCAAATAATCATCTATTGCCCTCCTGAGTGTCTCGATTGAACCTGCCTCCATCACTCTTCCAGGCCGTGCATTCCAGACCCCAACCACTTGCTGTCTGAAGTTTTTTCTCACATTACATTTGTTTCTTTTGAAAATCACTTTAAATCTGTGCCCTCTCATTCTTAATCCTTTTACAAGCGGGATCAGTTTCTCCCTATCTTCTCCGTCCAGCCCACTCAGGATTTTGAACATCTCTATGAAACTTCCTCTTAGCCTTCTTCTCTCCAAGGAAAACAGTCCCAACCTCTCCAATGTTTCATAAGTGAAGTTTCTCATCCCTGGAACTATTCTTGTAAACCTCTTTTGCACTCTCTCCAATGTGTTCAGATCCTTCCTTTCGTTTGGGACCCACAGCGTACACAGTACTCCAACTGAGGTTTAACTAATAATAATAATCTTAATTGCCACAATAGGCTTACATTAACACTGCAATTAAGTTATTGTGAAAAGCCCCAAGTCGCCTGTTCAGGTACACAGGGAGAACTCAGAATGTCCAAATTATCTAACAGCACGTCTTTCAGGACATTTGGGAGGAAACCGGAGCACCCGGAGGAAACCCACGTTGACACGGGGAGAACGTAGTGTCTTTTTTTAGTTCAGCATAACCTTCTTGCTCTTGTACTCTACACCAGTTAGGACCATAAGTGGGCTTCCAGAAAGCCTTTGACAAGGTGCCACACAAAAGGTTGCTGCATAAGATAAAGATGCATGGTATTAAGGGTAACGTAGTAGCATGGATAGAGGATTGATTAAATAATAGAAAGCAAAGAGTGGGGATTAATGGGTGTTTCTCTGGTTGGCAATCAGTAGCTAGTGGTGTCCCTCAGGGATCCGTGTTGGGCCCACAATTGTTCACAATTTACATAGATGATTTGGAGTTGGGGACCAAGGGCAATGTGTCCAAGTTTGCAGATGACACTAAGATGAGTGGTAAAGCGAAAAATGCAGAGGATACTGGAAGTCTGCAGAGGGATTTGGATAGGTTAAGTGAATGGGCTAGGGTCTGGCAGAAGGAATGCAATGTTGACAAATGTGAGGTTATCCATTTTGGTAGGAATAACAGCAAACGGGATTATTATTTAAATGATAAAATATTAAAGCATGCTGCTGTGCAGAGAGACTTGGGTGTGCTAGTGCATGAGTCACAGAAAGTTGGTTTACAGGTGCAACAGGTGATTAAGAAGGCAAATGGAATTTAGTCCTTCATTGCTAGAGGGATGGAGTTTAAGACTAGGGAGGTTATGTTGCAATTGTATAAGGTGTTAGTGAGGCCACACCTGGAGTATTGTGTTCAGTTTTGGTCTCCTTACTTGAGAATGGACATACTGGCACTGGAGGGTGTGCAGAGGAGATTCATTAGGTTAATCCCAGAGCTGAAGGGGTTGGATTATGAGGAGAGGTTGAGTAGACTGGGACTGTACTCGTTGGAATTTAGAAGGATGAGGGGGGATCTTATAGAAACATTTAAAATTATGAAGGGAATAGATAGGATAGATGCGGGCAGGTTGTTTCCACGGGCGGGTGAAAGCAGAACTAGGGGACATAGCCTCAAAATAGGGGGAAGTAGATTTAGGGCTGAGTTTTGGAGGAACTTCTTCACCCAAAGGGTTGTGAATCTATGGAATTCCTTGCCCAGTGAAGCAGTGTAGGCTCCTTCATTACAAGTTTTTAAGGTAAAGATAGATAGTTTTTTGAAGAATAAAGGGATTAAGGGTTATGGTGTTCGGGCCGGAAAGTGGAGCTGAGTCGACAAAAGATCAGCCATGATCTCATTGAATGGCGGAGCAGGCTCAAGGGGCCAGATGGCCTACTCCTGCTCCTAGTTCTTATGTTCTTATGTTCTTATGTAAATGGATCAAAGAAACAAGACCTGTGAAAAAGGTTTACAGGTCAATGAATATGGTGGTGGATGAGAATGTGGGATTGGCCCAACGGAAAGGAAGAGGCCTTTTAGGCTTCATGACCTTTCAATGTTGCAAAATATTGTTCTACTCACAAGAAGAACACAATTAATAGGAGCAGGAGTAGACCACATATCCATCGAGCCTTTATCTCTTCATTACTTGGCCCGATTACGAGCGTGAACCTGTTCAATTATCCTGATTGAGAAATGGCCAGAAATTGTTTAGTGCAGCTGAGGCAGGCAGGTAATCCTTGGGCAATCAGAACCCAACTTTTCTAAAGCTAACTGTGTCCACACAGTTCCTGATTCACGGCTATAACATGCTGTGTTAATCCCTGCTTCAAACATTGTACAGTATATTTAAATTATATATATAAACCGTTCATGTAATATAAACTATTCGCACAGCAACTCCACATGCAATCAATTCATGAAGATCATTGTTTGTTTTCTTTTTTAAATGTTTCAGGAATCTCGATGTTTATCTGGGGATGATGGATAGCAATAATTGGGAATGCAGCACTTTATCACGCTTAAGAAAGATGTATTTTGTATGTAGTACATTGCTGCAACAATTGACCCTTGTTTATCCCTCAAGCAACTTGAGCCCCTTGCTGGGCCACTGCTGAGGCAATTGGTGACATTGGTGCGGGACTGGAGTCACTCAATGTGTAGACTAAGGAAGGACGGCAGCTTTACCTACCAAAAGGACATTATTAACCCAGCTGGATTTCTGTGGCAATCCAACAACATCAGGGTCATTTTGATTGATGCCAATTTTTAACTTCTAGGTTCGATTAAAAAAAAGTAAATTACAATTCACAAAGCTGCAGTGGCAGGATTATAAACTTACATTGTCGACATCATTGGTGAAATAACCACCATGTTACGAAACCTACTTTTGTGCCTGGAGTCAGCATGAAACGCTCCAGGTATCCAATAGGCCAGATGGAGTGCAGAGCTCCCAATTTGAGCAAAACTTGATTTGTTACACACTAGTGTAACCTTCCCACTTCCAATGCTCCCCATCATCATGCTACTGCTGTGTTTGACAGTTCTAGATAGTGTGCTGTGTTTGGTTGCTGGCTGCCAGCTGTATCAACCCCTGAGTCCTGGAGATCAGCAGGCCCCATATTTGATTCCTGGCAAGCACAGAGTTCATTGGGCCAGGGTTTATGACTCGCTGCTGATTATCACCCAGTGACTGGCTTCCACATACAAATCACAATGCAGAAGTTGATGTTGCACCCTGTCCAAAACATTCACGGCCCCATCTCCCAGTCCAGAGAGATCGATGAAGGATGGATACTTGCTTGAGGGGTAGGGAGGGGTAGCCAAAGCCTTTTAAACTCTACCCCAGCAGGAGTCACCACATTCAGGACCTGAGAAGGCCCCGACTGCGAAACCAGACTTTCAATGGCAGAAATATTTGATTTTGCACTTTGTTAGTTGCTGTGCTTGTGTGGTGAGCGGCGAGATGCAGAGATACAAATGTAAAGCAGCAGGCAAGCTGTGGCCTTCATCTCTCTTGGTCTGTGTCTCCTGGCATGGTGCACAGAAAGCAATGATCCCAGAGGGAGGTTGGAGCCATAGCTCGCATCATAGCCCAGGCTCAGTCAGCCACATTAACTTAATGAGGCTCTCAGTTTGCATGCCAAGATGAATCTAGCTTTATCCATCAATGTAAATCAAAAATAAATAATCAATTGTAGTGCATTCAAAATTAAATAATAAGGGACACATGTGTGTAGTGTCTTTCACATGGTGGGGGATCAGCTGGGCATTTGAAGGGCACGATTAAAGATCAAACCTATTAATCCAGTCGAATTATCCTCTGACGGGAAGAGAAACCAAACTGTAAGTGTTGAAAACGTGAAATAAAAAGAGAAAATACTGGAAACACATAGCAGGTCAGGAATGCAGGAATTGTTAGATAAAGAAAGAGCAAGGTTCATCTAGTTCACCTTCGACCATCTTGATGCAGGACACTGATTCAAAAAAATCAATCTCTATCAATTTGTCTGCCAAAGAGCCAGACATGATTTGGGGGAAAGCCCCCAGTGATGCAAAGCATCTGTAGGGAGAAAAGAGTTTTAATGAAGAGCCTTTATTTGGAACATTTGTCTGTATTTCTTCTCTCTGCAGTTGAGATGTTGAGAACTCAAGGGGGCTGGCCAGCCGGGATGGGGGGCTGGAGTTTACAGCTCCTGCACTCACGAGAGCCGGTTGGCAAGCGTGGAACTGGCGGAGTTCAACAATGGGTATAGCTATAATACTTAGTGATACAAAAACCTGCGCAAATATCTTGTCAATTACATTGTCAAGATTTATTGGTTAATGTCAATTATATTTGCATAAAATTCATTTTTTCCAATTAAGGGGCAATTTAACATGACCAATCCACCTACCCTTCACATCTTTGGGTTGTGGGGGCGAAACCCACGCAAACACGGGGAGAATGTGCAAACTCCACACGGACAGTGACCCAGAGCCGGGATTGAACCTGGGACCTCGGCGCCGTGAGGCAGCAGGGCTAACCCACTGTGCCACCGTGCTGCCCCATATTCGCTTATTAAAACAAAATTTTTATTGGTTTTTGCATTTATTTGTAACAACATTGAAAGGAAAAAAGGGAAAAAAATGAACATGTATGAATACATAGGAAACATATATATACAGATATGAGGCATATTAACATTGGGCTCCCAGTAGTTGGTTACCATGTTGCACCATGGTAGTAAAACATACCAGGGGCATGTTTGCAGCCACCAAGGTGTACCACTGTTGATGTTTGCCATGGCCGTATCATATATTTTCTTTCCCTTGCTACCCTATGGTTCCTCTGCCCTACTTCCCCTGAACTCTGGATGGTGCCTCCCCCCCCCCTTTTCCTATCCCCTCTATTTTTTTCTTCTATTGTCTGTTTCGGTCCCCAATCACCCCTCCCTGCTCCCCATCCCCTTCCTTATTGATTGTTGGTCACAAACAGGTCCTCGAACAGGCTGGTAAATTATTTCCTATTGTTGCGAGGGCTTTCCTCCGATCCTCTAATGGCGACTTTTATCTTTTCCAATTTAAGGAATTCTGCTCAGTCGGACAGCCAGTCTGCAGCCTTGGGTGCTGCTGGTGATCTCCAGCTGAGCAGGAGTCTCAGTGTGGTAGTCACCACTGATATATATTGTATATAGAGGATGTCGGTGTAGGTGTTTTGTGGTAAGGCCCTATACTACAGGTACTGGGGTAGTTCCCTGCCTGCTGGCTCCACCCAATAGGTGGAGTATAAATATGTGTGCTCCCAGTACAGCAGCCACTTCGCCAGCTGCTGTAGGAGGCCCTACATCTTAGTGTAATAAAGCCTCGACTGCATCCAACTCTCGTCTTTGTGTAATTGATCGTGCATCTCTCAGGCAGGCTATCAGGGAAGGAAAGGTTAGGGCATCTGCCCCTCTCCCCGTGAAGAGCTCAGGATGTTCCGATACCCAGAAGACCGCCATAAGTGGGCATAGTTCCACCCTCACCCCCATGGCCTCAAAGAAGATGGTCCAGTACCCGGCAAGCCTGGGACAGGACCAGAACATGTGGGTGTGGTGGGCCGGGCCTCGCTGATACTGTTCATATTTGCTTCCACCTCTGAGAAGAACCCACTCATGCGTGTTCTGGTCCAGTACACCCTGTGCACTACCTTTAGCTGCATTCGGCTCAGCCCTATGCATGAGGAGGTGGTGTTCACCCTATGCAGTGCTTCGATCCATAGTCCTCCCCCTACCTCCATGCCCAGCTCCTTCTCCCACTTTTCCCGTATCTCATCGAGCGGGGCCCTTACCTCCGCTAACGGTCATCCATACATGTCAGTGCAGTTACCGTCCCCTAGTTCGTCCGATGTTAGACTTCTGTCCAGTAGGATGTGTCTGGGTCGCCGGGGGAACGTGTAGTCTCCTTGTGGAGGAAGTTCCTTAGTTGCATGTACTGGAGCTTGTTCCCTGAGATGGAACTTGTCCGTTGGTTCCTCCAGGGCCCCAACTCTGCCATCTAGTATAGGTTCCCTACCTTCAGGGCCCCTTCTTCATGTCTCCACCTTTTAAAGGATGTGTCCATTGTTGCAGGGGTGAATTTATGGTTTTTGCAGATGAGGGCTTTAGTGGACTTTGCACCCAGATTGAAATGGTGCCTGAGCCACCACCACGGGCTCCTTGAGTTCTTGGCTGTTGGAAATGGGAGTGGGGCCATGGCCAGTGCTTGGAGGGATGACCTCATGGAGGAGGTCTCCTCCATTCTCACCCATTCTGCCTCCGGCTCTTTGATTCACACCTGTATCGTTTCTGAGTTAACCGCACAGTGGTAGAATAAAAGGTTCGGAAGAGCCAGGACCACCCCCCCCCCCCCCCCCCCCCCCCCCCCACCCCAAAAACCATGATTAATTTGTCTACTTTGGTGAAGAAGTCCTTGGGGATGAAGATCAATTGGGATCTGAACAGCAAGAGGACTCTTGGCAGCACATTCATTTTGATTGCATTCCCCCCCCAGGAGAGCGGGTCCCACCTCCGCAGGTCTCTCTTTACCTCTTCCATCAGACTCGATAGATTCCATTTATGGATCCTTGTCCAGTCCTGGGCTATCTGGATCCCCAGGTATCGGTATTTGGTTTGGGCCAACCTGAGCAACAGCTTCCCCAGCTCTGATCCTCAACCCCCCGCGGGTTCACAGGGAAGGTTTCGCTCTTGCTCAGGTTAAGTTTGTGATCTGAGAAGGCTCCAAACTCCCTTCGAAGTTCCATTATTCCTCCCATGCTGGCCATGGGGTTTGAGACGTAGAGGAGAAGATCATCCACACGGAGTAAGTCACTATGCTCCGTGATTCCGAGGTATTCAGAGATGGTGGTGTTTGCCTGTATACTTGCCATGGGAGTGCTGTACAGTGGCTTCACCATGAGGTGACCCTTTGCCCAAACCAAAATTGTTCCAGTATCTCCATAACGTACCTCTATTCCACTCTGGCTAAGACCTTCTCTGCATCTAGGGAGGTGATCACTTCTGGTGTCCCCTTCCCTGGTGGGGTTATAATCAGGTTCAGCAGGCATCTGGTATTCATCATTACTTGTTTAGCCTTGACAAAGCCTGTCTGATCTTCCGCGACTGCCTCTGGCATGTAGTTCTCCAGTCGCCCTGCCAGGGTTTTCACCAGGACATTGGCATCAGTGTTCAGGAGTGAGATGGGTCTGTATGACATGCACTCAGTAGGATCTTTGTCTATTTGAGGGATCAGCGATATCGAGCTGTGTGCCAGTGTGAACTGCAGGTCTTGGCACCCAGTCAATGACTATCTCCTGCAGGTGTGGGCCATAGCTGCTGCAAATTTTTTATAGAAGTCCACCGGGAATAAGTCTGGACCTGGTGCCTTCCCCGGCTGCATGAAGTTGATGCTCTCCATGACTTTCACAGTTTTAGTGGTGCTTACAGGCCCTGCCTCTATTCCTCCCCCACAGCTGCTATGTCCAGCCCATCGAGAAACCTATTCATCTTCGAGTCCCCCACTGGGGCTTGGAGGTGTACAGCTCCCAGTAGTAGGTCCTATTGGAAGCCCCATTGGCGGGGGGGGGGGGGGGGGGGGGGGGGGGGGGGGGGTCTTCTTGCTGTTCATCTAGCTAGATGTGTTTCATAGAGGCGGGTGTTTATTGGAGTGACGGGCTCCAAGATGGCAGCATTGTCAGCAAATCAGCATCGCAATCTGCCTACTCTGCACACTTCTTGTTACACAACCCTAGGCTAGTGCTCAGCCAATTCCAGCCCCACTTGACCCGGAGTTGTAACACCGGTGAAATTAGATTTTGTATTAATACGCGTGGCTTTGGTTAAGTTGACTATAGCAACCAGGTTTGTAAATTTAAACAAAAAGTAATCATTTATTAACAGTAATTGCGTTTAAATAGGGGGAAAATACTGGCTGACCACGATCTGATTCCCAACACCACCCTTTCTAACACACCCCACCCTCTGCAAACACGCACTACACAGAAGGGAAACGGTGGCTGAGAGATAAATAAAAAATAATAAAATAAAAGGAGAAAGGATCTTTGATTGAGATGGATAACTTCCAGTTAGTTTCTTTCTCAATGTTAGGCCTTCAGTTGGGTACTTTCTTTGCCTTTAGCTTGTAATGATTTTCACTGCAGACTCACGGAGACAGCAAGGAACCAGCAGCAGAGAGAGGGAGAAAACACAGCTCTTCCTCCTTTGCAGGACTAGAGGCTTCTTGCTGATTTTCTCTGGCAAGGTTGCCTACTTTTCTGTAGATTCAGGATCATTTCAAATTTGCAGCAAAGATGTGCCAGGCACTCACTGGTTTTTGAGCAATAGAGCAGTTCTTTCAGCAAGAGAGACAAAGATAGCGTTCCTACTCCTTCCAAAGACACTTCTGCCAGGCTCTCTCATAAAGCATCACACAGGAACCAATCACTGACTGTTGTCAGGCAGAAAACTGTCTCCAGCCAACCCATCAGTTGCCAGTTAATCAAACGAACCGACTTCCTCCAAATTGGATCCTAAGATTCACTCGCGTTGCCGAGTCTGACCTCTCCTCTCCAAACATAAAACCTGGGAATACAATGTCCTGACAAACAGGCTGCTTCAGCTTGAGCCTTCTGCTTAAAGGCACATTCCGATTATGTGTCCAAGGACCAAAAATAATAAAATAAAAGAAATGGAAAAGGAACAAAAGGAAATAACAGGTTATTCAAATTTTCAACAAATTTTAAGCAATAAAACCAGAAAAACAGTAACCCCCCCCCCCCAAATACAAAAGCAATAAATTAACAAAAAGAATGAGCATAAAACTATGAAACCACACCCCCATAGCAAACAAGTAGCTCCCCCCCCACCTCCCATCCACCCCCCCCCCCCCGCCCCCCGGGTTGCTGCTGAAGTTGACCGCCCCCTAATGCTCCGCCAGGAAGTCTAGAAACGGCTGTCACCGCCGGCAGAACCTTTGCACCGACCCCCTTAGGGCAAACTTGACCCTCTCCAGTTTAATGAACCCAGCCATGTCGTTGATCCAGGATTCCGCGCTCGGGGGCTTCGCATCCCTCCACTGTAAAGGAATCCTGCGCCGGGCTACCAGGGACGCAAAGGCCAGAATACCGGCCGCTTTCGCCTCCTGCATTCCCGGCTCCGATGCTACCCCGAAAATTGCGAGCCCCCAGCCCGACTCCACCCTGGAACCAACCACCCCTGACATGGTCCCAGCAACACCCCTCCAAAAGCCCTCCAATGCAGGGCACACCCAGAACATGTGGGTGTGATTTGCTGGGCTCCCCGAACACCTGCCACACCTGTCCTCTCCCCCAAAGAACCGGCTCAGCCTGGTCCCAGTCATATGCGCCCTATGCAGCACCTTTAGTTGGATTAAACTAAGCCGCGCACAAGAGGAGGAGGAATTCACCCTCCCCAGGGCATCCGCCCATGTCCCCTCATCGATCACCTCTCCCAGCTCCTCCTCCCACTTCGCTTTCAGCTCTTCCACCGAGGCCTCCTCTCCCTCCTGCATCACTTGGTAGATTGCCGAGATCCTCCCCTCACCGACCCACGTCCCCGAGAGCACCCTGTCCTGAACCCCCCTTGTCGGCAACAGTGGAAACTCCGCCACCTGCCGCCTAACAAACGCCCTAATCTGCATATACCTGAAGATATTCCCTGGGGGTGACCCCACCTTCCCTCCAACTCCTCTAAGGTCGCAAACTTCCCATCGAGAAAGAGGTCCCCCATCCGCCTGATACCTGCCCTGTGCCAGCTCAAAAACCCTCCGTCCATCCTCCCTGGTACAAACCGGTGGTTCCCCCGTATCGGGGACCAGACTGAAGCCTTCACCTCCCCCCTATGCCACCTCCACTGCCCCCAGATTTTGAGGATAGCCACCACTACCGGACTTGTAGAATACCTTGCTGGGGGGAGCGGCAACTGCGCCGTCACCAGCGCCTCTAAGCTCGTGCCCACACAGGACGCCGCCTCCAACCTCTTCCATGCCGCCCCATCCCCCTCCATCACCCACCTACGTATCATTGCCACATTCGCAGCCCAACACAGGTTGGGCAGCGCCAACCCGCCCATTTCCCTGCCCCGCTCCAAGAATACCCTCCTCACCCTCGGGGTCTTCTGCACCCACACAAACCCCGTAATACTCCTACTGACCCTCCTGAAAAAGCCTTCGGGATCATGATGGGTAGACACTGGAAGAGGAACAGAAACCTCGGGAGCACTGTCATTTTGACCGACTGGACCCTGCCCGCTAGGGAGAGTGGCAACACATCCCACCTTCAAAACTGCTCCTCCATCTGCTCCACCAGCTTCGTAAAGTTTAGCCTATGCAGGGCCCCCCAGCTCCTGGCTATCTTGGCCCCCAGGTATCTGAAGCTCCTCTCTGTCCTTTTCAGCAGAAGCGCCCCTGTCTCTCTCTCCTGGTCCCCCAAATGCACCACGACCAGCTCACTCTTCCCCACGTTGAGATTATACCGCGAGAAGTCCCCGAACTCCCCAAGAATCCTCATCACCTCCGGCATCCCCCTCCGCCGGATCTGCAATGTACAGCAATAAATCGTCCGCGTACAACAACAGCCGATGCTCCTCCCCCCCCCCCCCGCACTATCCCCCTCCAGTTCCTCGATTCCCTCAGCACCATGGCCAGGGGTTCGATCGCCAATGCAAACAGCAGGGGACATGGGGGCACCCCTGCCTCGTCCCCCGTTACAACCGAAAGTTCTCCGACCTCCTCCCATTTGTCACCACACTCGCCACCGGGGCCTCATACAACAGCCTCACCCACCTAATAAATCCCTCACCAAACCCGAACCTCCTCAAAACCTCCCAAAGGTATCTCCACTCCACTCTGTCAAAGGCCTTCTCTGCATCCATCGACGCCACTATCTCCGCCTCCCCGTACACCGCTGGCATCATTAAGCCATTGAGAAGCCGCCGCACATTAACGTTCAACTGCCTCCCCTTCACATAACCCGTTTGATCCTCGTGAATAATCTGCTGCACCACATCCTCCACCCTCCTGGCCAATATCTTGGCCAGCAGTTTCGCATCCACATTGAGGAGCAAAATCGGCCTGTATGAACCATACTGGAGGGGGTCCTTATCTCCCTTCAGAATCAATTAAATTAACGCCCTGGACATCGTCGGGGGCAAAGCCCCCCCTCCCTTGCCTCATTCAAGGTCTTCACTAGCAGCAGGCCCAGCAGGTCTGAGAACTTCTTATAAAATTCCACCGGGAACCCATCGGGTCCTGGTGCCTTCCCTGACTGCATACTCCCCATCGCATTGACCAGCTCCTCCAGCTCCACTGGCGCCCCCAGACCCTCCACCTGCTCCTCCCCACTCTCGGGAACTCCAGCTTGCCAAAAAAGCGGTCCATTCCTCCCTCCTCCTCAGGGGGCACTGACAGGTATAACTCCTCATAGAAGGTCCTAAACACTCCATTAATGCCTCTCGCGCACCGCACCAGACTCCCTCCTCCATCCCTAACTCCCCCTATCTCCCCTGCCGCCTCCCGCTTCCGGAGCTGGTGCGCCAGCATCCGACTCGCCTTCTCCCCGTATTCGTATACCGCCCCTTGCGCCGTCCTCCACGGCACCTCCGCTTTCCTGGTGGTCAATATATCAAACTCTGCTTGGAGACTACGACGCTCCATCAATAGCCCTTCTTCCGGGACCTCTGCGTACCTCCTGTCCACCCTCACCATCTCTTCCACCAACCTCTCCCTCTCCCTTTTCTCACCCCTCTCCCTATGTGCCCTGATGGAAATCAGCTCCCCCCTAACCACCACCTTCAGCGCCTCCCGGACCACCCCTACTTGCACCTCCCCATTATCATTTGTTTCTAAATACCTCTCTATGCACCTCCGGACCCGCCCGCATACCCCCTCGTCTGACAGCAGCCCCACCTCTAACCTCCACAGCAGGCATTGGTCCCTCCCCTCCCCCAGCTCTAGATCCACCCAATGCGGGACGTGATCTGAAATGGCTATCGCCGAATATTCCGCCCCTACCACCCTCGGAATCAACGCCCTGCTAAAGACAAAAAAGTCAATCCGGGAGTAAGCCTTGTGGACATGGGAGAAGAACGAGAATTCCCTACCCCACGGCCTCATAAACCTCCAAGGGTCCACCCCTCCCATCTGGTCCATGAACTGTGGCCGCCGCCGGCCTCTTACCCGTCCTGGACCTGGAACGATCCAGTGCTGGGTCCAGTACTGTATTGAAATCTCCTCCCATTATCAAGCCCCCTGTCTCAAGGTCTGGAATCCGGCCCAGCATACGCCGCATAAAGCCTGCATCGTCCCAATTTGGTGCGTACACATTAACCAGCACCACCCGCTCGCCCTGGAGCTTACCATCACATATCTGCCACAACTATCCGGCACCACACTCGACGCCACAAACGACACTCTCTTCCCCACCAAAATCGCCACCCCCGGTTCCTCGCATCCAACCCCGAATGGAACACTTGCCCAACCCACCCCTTTCTCAACCTTACCTGATCCACCACCTTAAGGTGCGTCTCCTTGAGCATAGTCACATCCGTCCCCAGCCCCTTCAAATGTGCAACCACCCGGGCCCGCTTGACCGGCCCATTCAGCCCCATTACTTCCCATGAGACCAGTCGAATCGGGGGACTATTCACCCTCCCTCTCCGCCGGTCAGCCATAACTCTTCCTCGGCCAACCACGTGCCCGCAGTCCCCGCACAGCCCGTTCCCCACAGTGGCAGATCCTCATACCGACCCCTCCTAATACCATCAGTTCCCCTTCGGCCCTTCCAGCAGCAACCCGATAGAACCCCCCCCCCCCGCCCTACCCTACCCCCCCAGCTAGGGCCTCCCCTAGCTGCGTTGCCCCTCTCGTTGTACTTCCGTAAGTCAGCCGACTCCTGCTGACCCCGGCTGCTCCCACCACCCAACGACCCCCCCCCCCCCCCCCCCCCCCCCCTCCCCGGTGTAACACAACCACCATTCCCCCCGATTGGCACAGTCCCCTCCCATTCCAACTCCAGCGCGGGAAAAAGCCTGCGCCTCCAGCTCAAACCCCGCCCCTCGACCCAAAACGCGGGAAGAGAAGGCCCGCGCCACAACGGGCCTACAAAACATCCCCCAAGCTTTCCCACAAGAAAGAAAAACAAAATCCAACAGAAAAGAGCAAGGGAGAACAGAGCATCTGAACACTATACATCAGTCCCCAACCCCCCCCCCCTTAATCCTCAGTCCGAGTCGAGCTTCTCTGCCTGGACAAAGGCCCAGGCCTCTTCCGGGGAGTCATAGTAATACTGGCGGTCTTGATAAGTGACCCAGAGGCGCGCCGGCTGTAACAGGCCAAACTTCACCCCTCTCTTGTGCAGCATTGCCTTCGACTGGTTATAACCAGCCCTCTTTTTCGCCACCTCCGCACTCCAGTCCTGGTAAATTCGGACCTCTGCATTCTCCCACCTGTTGCCCCTCTCCTTCTTGGCCCACCTCAGCACACATTCTCGGTCGACAAACCGGTGAAACCGCACTAGCACCGCCCTTGGCGGCTCGTTCGGCTTAGGCCTCCTCACCAACACTCGATGGGCCCCCTCCAGCTCCAAGGGCCCTTGGAAGGACCCCGCTCCCATTAGCGAGTTCAGCATCATGACCACGTAGGCCCCCAAATCCGATCCCTCCAGCTCCACCGGGAGGCCCAGGATCCGCAAATTCTTCCGCCGCGAGCGGTTCTCCATTTCCTCCATCCTCGCCTGCCATTTCTTGTGGAGCGCCTCGTGCGACTCCACCTTCACTGCCAGGCCTAGGATTTCGTCCTCATTCTCCGAGACCTTTTGCCGGACCTCGCGGATCTCTGCCCCCTGGGCCGTCTGAGTCGCCGTAAGCTTATCAGGTGAGGCCTTTAGCGGTTCCAGCAGCTCAGCTTTTAGCTCCCTGAAGCAGCGATGGAGCAGCTCCTACACCCACTGCTGCCATGCTGCCGATTCCCCACCTGCCGCCATCTTGGTCTTCCTCCCTCGCACCTTTCTCTGCTCCAAAGTCGATTTTTTGACCGCCCCGCTCCTGGTCCAGTCCATCCACCGGCAGAGAGGCACAGCTGATGTCTTCCCACACCAGGAAACATCCGACCAGCGCCGGTACGGGCCCTCAAAAGAGCCCAAAAGTCCGAAAATAGAGGGAGCTATTGACTACTGAGGAATTCAAACTGGTACAGGTCAAGGTTCTAAACCTAATTTCTCTTTTTTTTTCAAACAAAGGGCAATTTAGCGTGGCCAATCCACCGACCCTGCACATCTTTGGGTTGTGGGGCAAGACCCATGAGAAATGGGGAGAATGTGGAAACCCCACACGGACAGTGACCCGGGGCTTGGACCAAACTCGGGTCCTCGGCGCCATGAGGCAACAGTGCTAACCACTACACCACCGTGCCACTCTCCTGAACCTAATTTCTTACTAACATCTGACTTGATATTGAAAGGAGAATGATCCAAATTATAGGAATAATCCAGTCTCTTGCTGGGATACGACTTAATTACTACAGAGCACTTCAGAGTAATTAACTAGAAGCATTTAGGGACATCCCAAGAGACGTGCTATATTAAAGCACCGTTTTTTTTTCTGCTGGTGGCCAGTTCGTGGTAGACAGGTCAGTCCCCCCATATATGCAGGCACATAGATCATCGAATGTGTATGCATATAGATGTGTATCTTCAGCAAAGAATTGCTGGAGAGGGATCAAAGATAGGAAGACTATCTCCTTGGCCTTGTTTAGCACCCTCAGCCCTCCCTTCACTTTGAGTAATTTAACTCAGTGAAGGCTATGCATTGAGCTAGTTTCAGTGTAAGAATTAAATGTGTGCCACAGACCTAGGAGTGTAGACAATTTGGTGTCAATCAGCACATTGAGGGCTAATGTTGGAAAGGAAGGCACCACTTCTGCAACTTCATTTTGTTGAGGAGAGACAAAAGACAACAGTTAGTGTTTATTTTCATTGCTAAGAATTGTTTAATGGGTAATTGTAAGCTATTTTCTTGTATGAGGTTAATGTTATTTTAATTCTGTGTCAGTAATAACGTTTGTTTTAATATACCATATCCTTCTTTGTGCATGTAATCACTTCTGGAACAAAGTCTCCATCCCTCACAGTCTTACAAATTAAATAAAATATTAGGGATTCTGTCCAGAATCCTAGCGACTGCTGGGGTCCGGTCCTGGATCATAATAGCCCAGAAAGGCAAGTCCCAGGATTTTAGGGCACAGAGGGATCAGAGAGCCCAGACAGCAAATTATGGGGGCTAATATTTGGAGAGCAGGCAATGTAAAAGGAAGGGGGGGGGGTTAAATCTTGGGAAAGAGTACCCCCAATGAGTGCAAAGCACACCTTGAATGAGGTGCGCCAACCACCCCCTCACTCCATCCTTCTTGCCTTTTTCTATCTGGGCCTTAAAAAACCACTTCTGCCCATCCGTACATGCCAGCCTTAGTTTTTTAACAGGCTGAACTGACCACAAATGATTTATTTACATGTGGTGCGTGGGCTGCTGATTCTGGTGTTCATCCACCTACTGTATTTTGGAGAACAGTGCGGGGGGTGGGCGGGAATATCGTGGGTTAGCCTCTCGACGTACGTTTCTGTGCCCCCTCACTAAAAACAAATGCAGCGAAGGGATGTATAAAACCAAGGTGTCATTCCCGTACCGGCCTCCCCGAACATGTGCGGAATGTGGCGACTAGGGGCTTTTCACAGTAACTTCACTGAAGCCTAGTTGTGACAATAAGCGATTATTATTATTATTATATAGGGGTGAGCTTTGAAGCTGCGGTAACAACAACCTAGCAATTATGTAGCACTTCCAACACGGCAAAACATCCCAAGATGTTTCATTAGAATGCCAAGAGCCGGAACTGGAGGGGCATCGAGATCTTAATGGCTATAGGGCTGGAGTAGGGTTCAGAGAAAGGGACATGAGGCAATTTGGAAACAAGTGTGAGAATTTTAAAGTTGAGATGTTGCTGGACTGGGACACAGTGTAGGTCAGCAAGCACAAGAATGATGAGGGAACAGAACTTGGTGTGAGCTTGGAGTTTCAAGCAGAGGCAGAGTTTCCCTCGACACCTAATCAGTCTGTACCAAATCTGTCACTACCTTATATCATGGATTCTTCTACACTTTACATTTATCTTCCGATGATGGGCATTACAATTTCATCACAATCTTTAAGAAAGAGAAATAAACATTCACACGGTTGTTCACAGAATAGGTGATATTAAGAAAATATTTTATATTAGCACATCCTCCTTATTTCATTTATGGCAATGTTTGACATTTCATATTTGGGAAGGGACATAGCATTTAGAAAGAAGCTTATAAGACACCTCCACAGAGTTAACAAACTAAACACTTTGGCTAGTTCAAGGTAAGCAACTTACATTTACATGGCCTATTGCAGGGAGGTAGATAAATACATTTACATCTCTGCATGTCATACGGGAGATCAGCTCCACACTGTTTTGGGGAACAGTGCAGCACAGAGGAGGCCATTCAGCCCATCATGCCTCTACTGCCTCTTTTGCCTTCTCATTTCCCCTCTGGCTGTTTTGCCGCTTATATTAAATCTGTGATTTTTCTCTGATTCCCAACCCGCCTGCCAGTGGAAACAGTTTCGCCTCAGTCACTCTTTTAAAAAAATTATTTTTAGTCATATTTTTTGTCAAAAACATAATTTTTGCACAACCGTGCACAACCATTAACATAACAAAATAAGGCGGCACGGTGGCACAGTGGTTAGCATTGCTGCCTATGGCGCTGAGGACCCGGGTTCGAATCCCGGCCCTGGGTCACTGTCCGTGAGGAGTTTGCACTTTCTCCCCATGTCTGCGTAGGTTTCACCCCCACAACCCAAAGATGTGCAGGGTAGGTGGATTGGCCACGCTAAATTGCCCCTTAATTGGAAAAAATAATTGGGTACTCTAAATTTTAAAAAAAACATAACAAAATAAAATAAAAGTTAACCATATATACAGAGAAAAGAACAATACAATGTAACGACTCCCCTCCTCCCCAGATGCTGCTGCTGCTGACCTTTACTGCTCCCCTAGAAAGTCGAGGAACGGCTGCCACCTCCGAGAGAACCCCGCCATGGACCCTCTCAAGGCAAACTTTATTTTCTCCAGACTGAGAAACCTAGCCATGTGACTAACCCAGGTCTCTACACTCGGGAGCTTCGAGTCCCTCCACATAAAAAGAATCCGTCTCTGGGCTACCAAGGAGGCAAAGGCCAGTACGTCGGCCACTTTTGCTTCCTGAACTCCCCGATTGTCTGACACACCAAAGATCCCTATCTTTGGACTCGGCACCACCCGCGTGTCCAAGATCTTGGACAATGCCTTCACAAAACCCTGCCAGAATCCCTTAAGAGCCGGACATGCCCAGTACCTCAGTCACTCTTAACCCCACGTAATCGTGCCTGATAAATTACCTCTGAGCCTTTGCTAGTCGAAGGAGAATAATCCCTGCATTTCTTTCTCATGTAAAGTATGGGTTGGTATAGCAAAGGCCAAATACCTCTTTTCACAAATATCCCTTTTTAAAAAAATACATATTTCTACCTATACACTATAGGTTCCTCTGGGCAAGCAGAGGAATGCCTGACTGGGGCCATCATTCCCCATGTTATTAAACAGTTCCACTTAAATAAGCATGTTCAAATTCAAGGCATTTATTCAGAATCAGACTCCACTGTTGAATAATTAACAGTCCTTCCGGAATTTCTGCTACTTCTATTAATCATTGCTTTTTTTTCTGGTTGTTTTTGAGTTCTTTCCGACAGAACCGTGAGTAGAACAATTGCAGCTGGTGTGCTCACTTAAAAGATTTAAGGATTTCAAAGTGAAAAGTTTCATTCGTCATTCATGTGACCTGCTATATTTGTTCAATAACTAACTCTAGTTCATCAATTTGAGTGTAGACACCGGTAGTCGCTCCTTCTTCAATGAATCACTTTCAATCTCGTTGACTGGACCACGGCCGGTGCTAGGAATTGCGGGCCCAATTAGAAAAGTGATGGCGGGGCCCCTACTCTACAAAAGTAAAAATTTATGTATGTTTATATTTCGTGTAGTATGCTCGTCTTTAACCAAAAAAAAACATTAAATGCTTGATATACTAAAATTTTGAAAGATAATATGAAAGTTTTATTTTTTTAATCAGTTTTAGTTTTGAAAAACTTCTTTCACCTGATGCGACTGTTAGAATACAGAAAAGGCTTCAAACGGTAACTCTGTCGCTGCTGGCGCGGGGGCCCCTTAAGGTGCGGGGCCCAATTTGATAAAATTGGTCAAATAGGCTTAAAACCGGCCCTGGACTGGACGGTTCAGGAACTGACAAGCTGTCCAGGCCTGGAGTTGGGCGAGACCATCCCACTCTTCTTTTGTGATGTATTTTATGCTTTGGGGAAATGCAGAAATGATTCACTCCAGATTATATATATAATATGTGTAGGAGCTTTATTCAATACTTTAAAATTTCTAGGGCTGGATTCTCTGATTTGGAGACTATGGATGCGGTTCTCCCAGCCCCGCGCCGGGCCGGAGAATCGCCGCAACCGCGCCACGCCACCCCGACGCCGGCGTGCGATTCTCCGAGGTGCGAAGAATTGTCACCATTTGCGTTGGCACGTTTGGCATGGCGCCAGTCGCGGGCCGCTGTTCGCGGCCAGGCCGCCGATTCTCTGGCCCGGATGGGCAGAGCAGCCACGTGGAAACGGCAGAGTTCCGCTGGCGCTGTTCACCCCTGGTCGCTGCTGGCGGCTACTCTGTGCGAAGGGTCGAGGGCGGCCTGTGTGTGGGGGGGAGCTCTGTCCCCAGGGGGATTCCTCCGATGGGGTCTGGCCAGCGATCGGGGCCTACCGATCGGCGGGCCGGCCTCTCCCCCCCGGGCCTACTTTGTTGCGCGGCCGGCCCCTGAACCCCCATGCCATGTTGCATTGGGGCTGGCATGCTGAAGAAGTCCCCCGCGCATGTGCGGGTTGGTGCGGCGCTCATTTGGCGCTGGAAAGGGAGGCTGGAGTGGCGTGAACCGCTCCAGCGCTGTGCTGGTCCCCTGTGGGAGCCAGAATCAGTTGTCCCTGCGCCCGTTTCGTGCCATCGTGAAACGAGACGGCGTTCACGACGGTGCGAACACTTAGTCTCCATTTTGGAGAAGCACGCCCGACGTACCCACGCCGGTGTGTGAATGGTGGTGTTGTACGCCAGGAAGACAGGCACAAAATAGCCACCAATTCCTCGTTTTGCTGGGGGATAGCAGGAAGACAGCAAAGGGCACCTGACTCTAGCTGCCAATACGGCCTGGAGAATTGCCGAGTCCGTGGCCGCGCATGCGTTTGGCAGCGGCCTGCAGAAGACGCGCCGTGTTTCATGGCGAATGCCGCTCGCGGTCCAGGTCGCGAAATAGTCTCCCCCTTCGGCCGGCCAGTGCACCCTGGACGCCCCACCACAGTGTCCCCAGCCCGAAATAATGTCCCCCCTACCGGCGGATTGGCCCTCCCCCGAATGTGGCGCCGTTGGACTGAATCCTCAGCCGCCACGCTGAGTTCCTGACGGGTAAGACTGCATGCGACCCACGCATCAAGAACTCGGCCGGTCGGGGGTGGACCTCAGGCAATGGGCTGAGGCCGTAGATACGTGGCGCGGTGTACTCAGAGAGTACGCCACTTTGGAGGGTGCGGAGCATCGTGAAAGTGGCGCCGCCCCCGATTCTGTCGGGAATTCGGGAATTTGGATTTTCCGGCCGTTTGCCGAACGCAATTTCGAGGAGAACATGCACACCCCAAACAGACAGTGTCCCAAGCCGGGAATTGAATCTGGGACCTTGGGGCTGAGAAGCAACAGTGTCTTTTAAAATAAATTTAGAGTACCCAATTCATTTTTTCCAATTAAGGGGCAATTTAGGGTGGCCAATCTACCTACCCTGCACATCTTTGGGTTGTGGGGGTGAAACCCACGCAAACAAGAGGATGTGTAAACTCCACACGGACAGTGACCCAGAGCCCGGATCGAACCTGGGACCTCGGCGCCGTGAGACAGCAATGCTAACCACTGATCCACTGTGCTGCCCTGTGGAGCAACAGTGTTAACCACTGTCCTACCGTGCCTCCCACGTGTTGTTGTTTATCCTTACTGATTGTGGTCTATGGTCAGAAAGTCAAGGATCCAGTTATAGAGGGAGGAATCAAGTCCTAGGTTTTGGAGTTTTGATTTGAGCTTGGCTGAGATTATGGTGTTGAAGGTGGAGATGTAGTCAGTGAATAGGAGTCTGAAGTAGGAGCCCTTGTTGTCGGGATACTCCAGGGATGATTGTAGGGCCAGGGAGATAGAGTCTGCTGTGAACCTGTTGTGGTGGCATGCGCATTGCAGTCAATCAAGACATTCTGGGAGTTGATTCCATTGTGCGAGTGGAAACAATTTCCCCTTACTTACTCTAACAAAACCATTCATGATGTGAAGCACCTCTGTCAAATCTCCTCTCAACCTTCTCTGCTCTTCAGTTCACTGACTTAATCCTAAACCTCATCACTGGAACTACTCTGGCAAATCTCTTCTGGGCCATCTCCTGTTGCACGTTTTACTTGAGTGTATTACGCGTTTATTGGAGTGTATTAACACGCCTCCGTTTAAAGACCGTGTGCTTAACACTACTACAGCTCTGTGTATGTAATTTCTGCTCGGAGTCGCCAGGTGCCGTATTTAGACACCTCACAAGTATATCAAGGTCAGGTTCAAAGTAATAAAACTGTACACCGATTAGTAAGTTCAAACGATTAATATTTATTATAACCAATATAATAAATACGCATGCATACGCTAAAGACTATTACTTATTTCTACTATTAAACGACTAAATACTTATCTAAGTAGGAACCAGCAAGGTCAGGGGACAAGGCCTTTGTTCCTTTCTGGACTGCACCTTCTGTTCACTAATAGTCGGCTAGAGTATAAGCAATGCCGGGTTCACGTAGCGAGCGTTGTTTTGGCACTTACTGAACGATGGCTGGTGCTCAACGGCCGGTGATGAAAGACAGGATCTGGAGGCTGGGGTCGGTGTCAGGATGCAACAGCCTAGGCCGGAGTCTGGAAGCAACAGCAGATCTGGGCCGGAGTCAACAGACAGAACCATGTGTCTACCTTTATAGGTCCCCCAAAGTCCATGCCTCTTCGGGGCGGGCCTTTACCTGCCATGTATCGATTGGGTCTTTTCCCAATCGATATTTTCCAAACCCCCCAATCTGAGGGTTTCTTCTCGATGGGTGGGGCGGTCTCTAGGGTCCTTTGTGATGGATACTTCTGGTGCCGTTTCGTCTGGGCGTCCACTCAAAGTATCCATTCAAACTCAAATGTTTCTATTGTGTGGGCCCAGATCTGGATCACCTCATTACTATGCAAATCGTTGTTGCCATTTACACCTTAAGCTGAGATCCTGCACCTGGCCATAAACTGGTTCTGTACGTGCAGAATGCTAATTAGCCTTCTGCAAACTGCTTGTCCTTGCTAAGGCTGTTTTCTCCCTGCAGCCTTAGCAGTTCTCCATTTTGGTAGCCCAGTGTCCATCTTAGGTGGCTACACTCCAACACCTTCCTATCCTTTCTAAGGAGTGCCTAAGGAGAATTAGATGATTTGAAGGTCGTGGTCTGTGCCTCTGCAGTTTCTGCCCTTAACTTATCTCAGCAACACAGGATGAATCTCATCCATATTGGGTGAATTAACCACTATTAAAAACTTCCAACTTTCTTGGCATCTCTACTTTAACTATTTTATCTCATCCAGCAGCAACCTCCAGCCCGGATCGACCTGGTGTTTTATTTATTGTATCAAAACTGCCTGAGCTTTGTCCCTATTTCTCCAGCCCAAGATTGTGTCTACATTATTAACTGCTCTATTAATCTGTCACACCACTTGAAAGTGCACATACAAACACTCCCATGTTTCTCTGTTCTTGCACCCCTTTAATATTTAATTAATTACATTTAAAATTAACATTGTTAAATTTTGCATGCATGTTGTCTCATACTTCCTACCACAATGTATCACTTCACACTTATTTGCATTAATTTAATCTGCCATGTAGCTTCCCATTTCTACAGTCAATGTCGTCTTGAAGACAGTTACTAGTTTCAGAGTTTTCTATACTTCCAGATTGAGCATCATCGCAAGTTTTGAAATTCTGCTCTGGATTCCCTAGTCCAATCGATTAATGTATATCTAAAATACCAATGGTCCTTGTCGTGAACCTTGTCGGGAACTCTGCTCTGGTTTGAAAAACAGCCTTTCACCCCAACTCTGTTTTATCCTAAACCAGTGCTGTATCCATGCCATTACTGTCCAGTTCATCCCATGGGCTTAAATTTTAACGAACAAAGCCCAATATGTTGTATTTTAACAAATGCCCTGTGAAGGTTCATATACACAACATCAACTGGGCTGCCCTCATCCACCTCATGTTACCTCATCCAAAACTCAGTTATGGTTTGACCTGAACAAATCCAAAATGCTGTTCATTTTCTCCTAGCTTATTGTTTCCAAAAGCTTCCCCACCATCTGGGCTGGATTATCTGGTCCCCCAGTTGCATGTTTCTTGGCGGCAGGAGTTGGCATGCCGTTTTCTGGAGGCAGGATTCTCTGTTCTGGCTGCTGGCAATGGGATTTCCCATTGAATCCACCCCACGTCACCTGGAAACCTGTGGTCGGGGGTACGCTGCCGGCAGGACCAGAGAATCCTGCCGCCAGTGACTGGACAGAGAATTCAGGCCTCTGTATTAAACTAATTGGCCAGCCATTGTCAGGTTCATTCTTTTTTTTAATTTTATAAATTTTAGAGTACCCAATAATTTTTTCCAATTAAGGGGCAATTTAGCATGTCCAATCCACCTAACCTGCACATCTTTGGGTAGTGGGGGTTAAACCCACGCAGACATGGGGAGAATGTGCAAACTCCACATGGTCAGTGACCCAGGGCCAGGATTCGAACCCAGGTCTTCAGCGCCGTAGGCAGCAATGCTAACCACTGTGCCACCGTGCTGCCCCGTCAGGTTCATTCTTCACCCATTTTGGAACATGGTTATAACTTTTCCAATCCTCCAATCATTTGGCATGCCTCCTGTAACTATGGATAAATGGAAAAATTGAAGGTTGCGACCTTGTTAGGGTTAGGGTTAGGGTTAGGGTTAGGGTTAGGGTTAGGGTTGAGGGCAGCAGGGTAGCATGGTGGTTAGCATAAATGCTTCACAGCTCCAGGGTCCCAGGTTCGATTCCCGGCTGGGTCACTGTCTGTGTGGAGTCTGCACGTCCTCCCCCTGTGTGCGTGGGTTTCCTCCGGGTGCTCCGGTTTCCTCCCACAGTCCAAAGATGTGCGGGTTAGGTGGATTGGCCATGCTAAATTGCCCGTAGTGTCCTAATAAAAGTAAGGTTAAGGGGGGGGGGGGGGTTGTTGGGTTACGGGTATAGGGTGGATACGTGGGATTGAGTAGGGTGATCATGGCTCGGCACAACATTGAGGGCCGAAGGGCCTGTTCTGTGCTGTACTGTTCTATGTTCTATGACCTCTGCGATTTCTGCCCATACCTCAGCAACTGAGGCTGTATTCCATCCAGACCCAGTGACTTAGCTACTGATGTGTTGGGTGCTCTGGATCCGTGGAACACATACACGCCACCAACACTTAAAATAGTACAACACTATTTTATTAAACTATAAACTGTTGAACATACTCTCACTGTGGGTTAACACGATGTTAGATTAACTAAAGACCTGTGCCTGTCCTAACCAGTCTGATCACTCAGCACATGGTGAGAATCTGTGCTGTAAACTATAAGCTCTGTACTTCTGAAAGGCTGCATCCCGAATGAGCGGGAAAACTGATGCCCTCTGTCTTTATAGTGAGTGTGCTCTAACTGGTGATTGGCTGTGGTGTTATGCATGTTGATTGGTCCTACTGTATGTCCATCAGTGTGTGTGTCTGCACCATGATATACTGGTGTATATTATGACAGCTACTTTCACAACTTCTCAACTTTCTTACACCTCTACGTTATCTATCTTAGCTCCTGGTAACCCGTTCATTCACCAGCGCTTTGCTGCGGCCTTCTGCCTTGGCAGAGTATTCAGCGAGTACCTCAGTCATGACTTCTGCCTCCACCAGTGACCTCCATTTTGGTCTCTAGTTGGCCCCACCATACCTCTGAAAACCTTTCTACTGTTACTATACCTGCAGAGGGGGTTAATTTGGATTTATTTTTACTTTAACCATCAATGTATTCTCGCATTGTTGCTTTGCCCCTCTTGTTTCCTTTATCATTTTCCCCCTGTACTTTTTTATATTCCGTCCAATGGACAGTTTGTTTTATCATTCATGCTAAATGGAGTGGATTGGACACAAGAGTGGACATGAGCAAAGATGCCAGTCAGCCATGTTTCTTTGTTATCGTACCATGGCCTGGGATCAACATTGCCCGATAGGATGGCGGAAGCAGATTCTGTCACAACCTTTAAAAGGAAACTGGATCTCTTCTTTATAAAAGGAGAAGAAACATACTTGCAGGATTGTGGGGAAAGAGTGGGCCTAATTAATAGCTCTTCCAGAGAGCCAGTACACTCATGATGACCTCCCTCTGTGTTGGATGATTATATTAAAATATTGTCGGCATCTGACTTTTTTCAGTATGGGGAGCAAATAGTTCCACTCTCCCACTGAATATGCTTTCTCAGCATTCAGTAAGATGACTGTAGCCAGGTTCTCCACATCCCCATGGGTAATCAAACACAATGTAGGCAGAATTCTCCCCGTTTTGCACGGAATAGCTATTTTTCACGAACCGCACTTAATTCCTAGCCACAAAATTTCCCAAATGCTTTCTGCAAATATCGTGCTAAATCCTTGCCAACATTTGGACCTTGACAGCGCCTGTGCGTCTATACGCCCACATTGAGTGGAATTTTTTCCTCATTTTATTATTACAGTTATGCGAGCTCGATTCAATGTGGGAGGTAAACACCTCATTCACCTTCAATGGGCTTGGAGTTCATTCATGACTCAGTACCCTACAGGGTTTAACTGGCAACCTGCCTCCTCTGGCATGAGCAATCCTTCTAAGAAATGAAAAATAAACTTGGATGAAATTAATGCAAAGGTTATTTTTCTGAGGAAGTCGGGATGCTTTGAGAATTCCTTCGCTACAACCTGTGTAGCTTCAAAGGGGTTTCGTGATTACGATATTAATGTTAAAAAACGTCTGTGGTTATTAACCAGCTCAATGTAAGAGGGATAATCCCCTGCACTAATGTAGCATGCAACCTGTTGAAATCACAGCTGCAACTTATGAACCCACACAATTATGAAGCTTCAAGATGTTTTATTTAAATAACACATACTTCCTCAATGCAACCTGAAGGTAGAATGAAGGTCGCGGAGATTCTGCTTGATGGTTGAGGTCACCGATGGAAGGAATTTAGCATTTCTTTGAAGTGAGGGTCAACAGGTGGGGAGTTCTCAATGGAACAGACGTATAATGAAGTCTGGGTGGGGGCGGTGGGAGCGTTCTGGGCTCAGCAGCCTTGGCTCACTCTGGGTTTTCTGAATGGATGTAAAACCTCAGTTCATGAAATTTCTATTTCATTCATGTCGTTTTTGTTCACAAGTTACGCCCTTGCCATGTTTCAGTGGTGACTCCGAATGAGAAGGTTTTTGTTTCAAATCTTATTCCACAATTTTTGACCCCATATAACCTAGGTGGAACGCTTCAGTGCAGTACTGAGGGAGTGCTGCACATCCAGAGGCACCGAATCTTCGATGAGAGATGAAGCAAAGGTCCTGCCTTCCCTGTCAGGGTGGATAATCTTTGAAGAAGAGCAGGGGGTTTATTCTCGCCGGTGTCTTGGCAATATTTATTGCCAACCAATAACTAAAAAATCAAATTGGGGGGTGGCACGGTGGCGCAGTTGTTAGCACTGCTACCACATGGCACGAGAACCAGGTTCGATCCCGGCTCTGGGTCACTGTCCGTTTGCACATTATCTCCATGTCTGCATGGGTCTCACTCCCACAGCCCAAAGATGTGCAGAGTAGGTAGGTGGACTGGCCACGCTGAATTTCCTCCTTAATTGGAAAAAATATGATTGGGTACTTTAAATTTATAAAATTAAAATAAAATAAAAAATAAAAATATTATAAAAAAACTAAAAAATCCTATTGGCAAGATTTAGCAAGCAACCCACTGCGTGTTTTGTGGGTCACCATTGTCTGGTGGCTGGATCTTCTTGTCAACGGGCTTTCAGGTTGAATGCATCCCTCACTACCGGGATACCAAGGGCAGGGGTGCGCCGTTGGCAGAACTGGAACATCCTGCTGGCATGAGCGGACAGAATATTCTGGCTATTATCTCTGGTCATTATCTTTATTTGTGGGGGTCTTTGCTGTGGGCAATTTGGCAGCAGCATTTCCTACATTACAACACTGGCTACAATCCAAAATATATATAATTGGCTGTGAAGCACTCTGGGCATCTTTCAGTCTTGAAAGTACTATCGAAATAAGATTCTCTTTTGTATATGTTATAAAGACAGTGAAAGTTATTTCGGCACAGTGGTAATGTCCCTATCTTTGGGTCAGAAACTCTGGATTCAAGTCCCACTTCAAGACTTTTTAAAAATAAATGTTTCATTATTGGGTTTTTGAACCAAGTATATTTACCGTTATGTACACAGAATAAGAAATATCTATATATACACATATATATAGAAGAGCAGGGCACACCCAAACATACCAAAAAACAAAGGTAATAATAAAAAATAAAATAAAAAATAAAATAGAATAACTGATGGGGTATTGTGCACCAGATCAACAGCAGCAACTCTGTACAACTGGCAAAATTATTTACAACACATAAGGAGGCGAATGTTTGTGGGGGGGGGGGGGGGGGGGGGTGGCGACTGGGGAGGTAAATATACATTTGGGTGCTGGAGAAACAATTACAGTGGGCAATACTTGAATGGGTTTGGTGTTGGTGTTGTCCTACTTCAAGGCTTGATAGTCATGGGTGCTGGGTTCACATTGTGGCCAAACAGTTTGCTTATCAACCTGGAAATCCTTCCAGTACATACACCAGGTGGCAGGTGGTAAGATAGAAAGAGCTTCCTGGTTAACCATACTGCAGAAGGCAATGGCAAACCACTACAGTACTTTGCCAACCATATCAATGCAAAGGAAGTCCATGGCCACTGATGCCCTCTTAGGGCATGGTGCCTGGAGAAGCATATAGACATTTGGGTCTTTGCTGAATGAGGTGTGATGTGGTGGAGGGGTGCCCATTCCCTAGGAGGAAAGATTAGGGCCAGAATTCTCCATCTGTTCGCTGGCTCCTCCCACCCCCACCTTGGCATTCCCAGCAGCGTGAGGTGAGCTTCAGTGGGAATTCTCTTTGATAGCAGTAGGAGCAGAGAATCTCACTGCCAGCAAGTGGTGCAGCTCCTTCCTGAGAAACACGTGGCTGGGAGGATGGAGAATCCTGCCCCAGTTATCAACGGGTCTATTTTTGGATATTGGAAGTGATCCAGTTGAGCTACTCCCAATCAGTCAGCTGACCAGCTCCCAGTCAACAGCTGACCAGCTCCCAATCAGTCAGCTGACCAGCTCCCAGTCAACAGCTGACCAGCTCCCAATCAGTCAGCTGACCAGCTCCCAGTCAACAGCTGACCAGCTCCCAGTCAACAGCTGACCAGCTCCCAGTCAACAGCTGACCAGCTCCCAGTCAACAGCTGACCAGCTCCCAGTCAACAGCTGACCAGCTCCCAGTCAACAGCTGACCAGCTCCCAGTCAACCAGTTGACTAACTCCTAGCTGACCAATTGAGTTGCTCCCAGTTGGATTATTTCCACTTGAGTCATCAAGCTGGGTCCAGTTGTGTACACTTAGCTTGGTTAAATTTACCAGCTCTGGGTTATCAACTCTTCTGAACTAAACAAACATTTTGACAATGCGATTAGGTTGGGTTGGGGTGTTGGTGACTCTTAGTGCAGGGCGGTGGGGTTTGACAAATGTGAGGGGGGTAGGTTTGAGAGGGGCAGGGTTGTGAGAGGTGGGATTGAGAAAGGTGGGGGCTATTTTAATTGAGAGAGGGGTTGGCTGAGTTGAAACTTATCTCGTTGAGACCTTGTGATCACCAGTTTAGAAGATAACGGATGGCAAATCAACCAGGATCTGTAATCGGCAGATTCCAGGCATTGTGGCACAGGCAAATACTTAGCCCAATGCTCCATATCTCATTGGGTCAGGATTGTGGGCAGGGCAATAACATCCCCAATTTCAAATTGCAAGTTGAAGCCCATCGTAGGTTCATTTGATTTTATTTGCTCTGTGAGGAAAGCCCCAATTTCATGAAGGAATTCATTGATAAGTGAGTGTGGTGTGATTTAATTATAGAAATAATTGCTCCTTATACAGGTGCATCCTCAAACATGCACACCATGGTTATTACCATGTACGTGCGCCTTCGCTCGCTCACTGGTGTCATACTAGGAGGATGGGACAATCAGAGCCTTCATGATATTTTGTTGGGTCAGAGTATCAAAGCAGAAGCAGGAAAACGGGACTGAGTTGCAAAACAGCCATGACCTGATTGAATGGCAGAGCTAGGTACAAGGGAATAAATGACTTACTCCCTGTGCTCCTGGGCTATTAAGATAACGGGTTTGATTTTAACTTGGAATGAGTTTAAGCAGGCAGTTTGAGTGTTCGATTAACATAGTGATATGCCACTGGTGCTCATTCCCCAAGGCACAGTCACCTGAGTTGGCAAGCTATTAACATTTTTCGCATCAAAACATATTTAATTTACTACGAAACTGGTTCATGTACATTGATTAAACTATTACATGATTTTAAAATCATTTTCATTGATCTTAAATCAGGTTCCTGAACCATCTTACTGAAGAAGCTAATTTTTGGCAGTAAAGCCATTTTCCGCTGCATTAATAAAATCACACCAGGTTCTGAAGAATCCTTTTTAATGGAAAGAGGTCAAAGAAAAAAACAATGAAGTTCTATTAATCTGCTTGATGGTGCTGGTTCATTGAGGATTTTACATTTGTGATATTACTGATACGTTTTATCTTGTGGGAAGTTTGAACTGCGAAAGGACCAGAGTCATTCTGAGTGCTTTATCATTGAAACTTCTCGATTGTGCCCAAAGTGAAAGCTCTGGCCAAGTAAGTCTAAATACAGGGAGCTTGGACAAGCCAGCTTCAGCCATTTACCACTTACCAAGCTGCATAACACACAATCCACTTCAGCACTAACTGAGGCATCATAATGGTTGTCGTTGGATAGAAAGTAAAAAATGGGACAGTCTAAATACCACTGAGATGATCCAATTCTAGTTAAACTCCATCTCTCAGGTTACGTTTGACAATATCATCAGTCATCAGCTTCCATCGCAAACTGCTTCTGCATAATAACCTAGACCTACATGGATTTAAATATCAAGGAAGGCCATCAAATGTTTCTTGGGCAATAAGCTGACAGCGTCCGGGCTGTCAATGCCTGAATTTTCATCTTTGGGATGGATCCCCCCCCCCCCCCCCCCCCCCCCCAGCCCCCATCTCTGTAACCTCCTCCAAATCTCCGAGATCTCTGGGCTCCTCCAATTCTAGCCTCTCCTTTAATAAGCATGACCAATTCACCCACCCTGCACATCTTTGGGTTGTGGGGGTGAGACCCACGCAGACACGGGGAGAATGTGCAATCGCCACCCGCTGGGTCTGGTCAGATCATTAGGACAGGTTGAGGGGGGCTGAGTGGGGGTGGGGCGGGGGGGGGGGGGGGGGGGGGGGGGGGACAGGGAATTTTTCCTTCCCTACCCTGCTTATTTCTTTCTCAGATCCTTTTAAAATGTTTCATTTTCAAATATTTATTTGCCTTCCAGAGCTTTTATGAATTGCTCTTCTGCCATTGATTCTGGGAGGATGTGTAAAAATAAGATAAGAACATAAGGTCATGTGAAAAATAGGAACAGGAGTAGGCCACTTAGCCCCTCGAGCCTGCTACGTCATTCAGTAAGTGTATGTCTGATCAGATTGTGATGCCAACTCCACTCTCCTGTCTGCCACCCTCCCTCCACCCAGAATGCTTGACTCCCTTGTGGTTCAACAATCTTCCAATTCAGTATATTCAATGAGCTGCAATCTCTGATACTCGGGGGGGGGGGGGGGGGGGGGGGGGGGGGGGGAGAGAAATTCAAACACTAATGATGAAGTTGATTTCAGCCACTGCAGTTCCGTCTTCAAATCTCACACCCAGTGATTTGGTTTTGAAGCGGAAGATGCCAACACTGCTGATCAACATGTTGAGTGCAGTGCTAAAGACCAAAACTTCTCAATGTAGGCTCAGGGAGCAGTGAGGAGCAACGGTGACAAATTAACCAGGGAAAATTGTTGTCCAACTCAGAGAATTAAAAGATTCAATTGCTGCCAAGAATAATTTAGCTTCCTCTCCCTTTCAGTTCAGTGTTGCATGTGAAAATTTATCTGGTTAAAATAAAAAGATTCTATTAGAATACCTACATTTACTTTTCATATAAGAGAGCAAATCAACTGAAAATTATTATTATTGCAACACTTGTAGATATCATCTGCCCCTGTTTCCCCATGTTAATTTGGATTCTTATTTAAATGTTTACTTCTGTCTCTGTGTGAACTTATTCAAATTATAATGTGAAACATCGGTATTTTTTCAATGAACTCAACTGATCCTAGATCATTTTTATGGTAGATAGACTGGGAGATATGGACTAAAATGACAATACAGTTGAACTTCTATTACCTCCATTATCATCCGGAATGTTACTGGAATTATAAATTCAAGACTGATAATCATAGTTGTGTCAGCTCTTTAAAAGAGCTCCCCTGTTATTTCCCCACAGTCCTGCAAAACTTGCCGTACATCCAATTCCATTTCTGCAAGTTACCGTTGAATGTGCTTCCTTCCCCCTTTCAGGAAATGCACAAAATACACTTCCTTTTGATTCCTCTCAGATCCTTTTGCTAATCATCTTGAATTGGTGCCTTCTGGTTCTCAACATTTCTCCCCAGTGTTCCACAGGACAGAGCCGTGCACTGTTGGCTCATTATAGCTTCTTTAGTTTGCAGTTCATCACCTTTTCTCGGTGAATAAAACTCCGTTATATATCGCAGTAGGTTGGGCAGCATCTCTGGAGAGAAACAGAGCCGACATATCGGGTTCAGAATTGCTTTGGTCATCTTGACCTGAATGTTAACACTGTCTCTCTCCACAGATGCTGCCTGACCTGCTGTGTCTTTCCAACATTTTCTGTTTTTAATCTAGGTTTCCGGCATCTGCAGTATTTCACCTTTGTACATTCTATGTCTCTTTGTGTTGACATGGGGATATAGGACACAGGATTTAGGGTCATTTAATTAACCACAGAATCACCATGGAATCCCTACAGTGCTAGGAGGCCAATTGGCCCTTTGAGTCTGCACTGACCCTCTAAAAGAGCACCCTACCTAGTCCCATTCCCCCAACCCATTCCTGTAAACATGTAACCCCACTTAACCTGTACATCTTTGGACCGTGGGAGGAAACTGGAGCATCCGGAGGTAACCCACTCAGACACAGGGAGAACATGTTATCATGGGAGTGTTCCTTTAAGAAATGTTTTTGTCTTATCACATCGATTCAGTGATGTCATTGTGTGGGTGGAGTTGGGCTGTGCTGCTGGGAGTTGGTTTTACTTTTGCTTCAGTTTGTGGCTCTGAGTTTTTTTTGGCTTTCGTTTTCACATTTGGCTGTTGTACTCAGAAAGAGAAGTCTTGGCCTGTCTCTCTATCTTCAGTTTAAAAACTGTTTCCAGATTACTTGATAACTTAAAATAAATAATTTTTTTCTGGATTTGAATCTGCTCTTTTGGAAAGGAAACAAGAGCATCCATACCATGTTTTGAGTGTTGTGTGCTGGGCCACCCCTTTGAAAAGAGTGTTCTGCTTTATGAGATCTTGTTATTAAATTGGAACAGTTAAAGGGGGATTTTATTAAGGGTTATACATAGATTACTGTAGTTGTGTGGGGTATTTATGTTTGTAGTTGATAAAAATGCTTACTGTGTGTGTTTATAAAAATGTTAACTAAATTCGTAGAATAAAGCTAATTTTTGATTAAAAGTGCTTAAGGCCTCTGTTGAATAACACCTGAAAGGTAGGCCCTTGTGCTCACCATAACCAAAATCGATAAACAGTTGTAGGTCAGGTGAACTCCATGATATACTTTGGAGTTTTTAAAACCCTGGCCCATAACAATGCAAACTCCACACAGTCAGTTACCGGAGGCTGGAATCGAACCCGGGTCCCTGGCACTGTGCTAACCTCCGTGCCACCCTGCCGACCTATTCTTCGAGCCTGCTCCGCCATTCAATAAGATCATGGCTGATCTGGTTGTGGTCTCAACTCCATCCTTGACTCCCTGTATCTGACAACAATCTGACTAACGCTGCCTTGAATAAATAGACATTATATTTTCAATCCCTGTACTGACAGCATTACTATGCCATAACCGTAAAAGCACAATTTAGAGCCTCACCATTTCTATTATTTCACCATTTCACCATCAGTCAAAGAGCTTCATCCATTATGGTTGATAGTCAAGGTTCTGTTTTGCAAAGGAAATACATAACATGAGGAATATCTGCCCATTAATATGAAGAAAATGTTTCTTGAATGACAGCAGACAAAAATACTGACACGTCAGGGAAGGTGTTCATTTTAACTTTGTCCAGTGCTGCCAGAAAATGGTCACCATCCAACTGGCTGCCCTTCTACTACCCCTGCCACCATCACTCACCATGCGTCCCCCAAACTGCTGCTATTTCCTCTTTCCAATGGTTCCATTGGAAGGGAATGTTAAAATGGCCACCATAGGGATAGTCCGTAGACAGTGATGAGGAACAAGGTCACTTTCTAGCCCAGAAACACTGGCACCAAGTTCACGACCCCACAAGGAGTGTGACAACGTTATATTCTAAGCAAAGTGGCTGCAGAGTGGTAGTCAAGTAGAACAGTTTTGAAACTAAGAATGAATCAGAAGGCAAAAGTGCCTGCAGTAACACTTCATTTGTATGTGATCAATCAAATGCATAGTTTTACTGTATCTTTAATATATATGAATACAGAAACTGGTGCGAACATTAGCCTGAAATCCTATTCTTAGAATGGGTTTGCTCCACTTTGCATTATTGAGGTCAAAGCAAAAGGTCTCAATGGAGTTTTGCTATGTGATAATTAGTTAAATATATAACTTATTAATTACTACTAATGATGAATGCCTCCTGTGTAAATGGCATAGAATTCCTTTGTGATATATTTGCGATGCACGTATTATAAATGTGTCAGTATAAATGATTGGCAATAAGTACAATATTGAAAGCTTGTGTATTTTACTGCTTAAATCAACCCACTAAAAACATGTAAGAATATATGGAAAGAATTGCCTCCAATTAAATGGAGCTTTTCACAGCCTCATGATTTCCCAGACAATTGTAGCCACAGTTGCAATGTAGGAAACACAGCAGGAAACCTGTGCATAGCAAGTCTCCTCAAAGGGTAATGAGTTAAAGACTTGATAATCTGTTTTGTGGTGTTGGTCGGCTCAGACTCTAGGGACAGTTCCACTTCAGAACTCACAACTCATCTGCCCTTCTTTGAAATAGCGCAATGGGATCTTTTGCATTTCCCTGAGAATGCAGAGGGGACATGATGAAGCATGGAGTGAATAAAGGCCAGTCAATTATCATCTTCAGATCATGTTATGGGGGCAGCACGGTAGCATTGTGGATAGCGCAATTGCTTCACAGCTCCAGGGTCCCAGGTTCGATTCCGGCTTGGGTCACTGTCTGTGTGCAGTCTGCACATCCTCCCCGTGTGTGCGTGGGTTTCCTCCGGGTGCTCCAGTTTCCTCCCACAGTCCAAAGATGTGCAGGTTAGGTGGATTGGCCATGCTAAATTGCCCTTAGCGTCCAAAATTGCCCTTAGTGTTGGGTGTGGTTATTGGGTTATGGGGATAGGGGGAGGTGTTGACCTTGAGTAGGGTGCTCTTTCAAAGAGCCGGTGCAGACTCGATGGGCTGAATAGCCTCCTTCTGCACTGTAAATTCTATGAACCCACGTGCAATCTGTCCTCTCATTGTGTCTCCATCATCTCATTCTCTATTTGGTCCCTTGAAGAGGGTTATCAGTAGCTGGTCAAAATCCTTAGAATCCGTAGAATGCCTACAGTGCAGAAGGAGACCATTCGGCCCATTGAGTCTACACCGACCCTCCGAAAGAGCACGCTACCTAGGCCCACTTCCCCACCCTATCCCTGTAACCCTGCGCATTGATCATGGCCAATCCAACTGACCTGCACTGTTTGGACTGTGGGAGGAAACCGAACACTGGTGGAAACCCATGACGACACGGGGAGAACATACAAACGGCATACAGACAGTGACCCAAGGCCGGAATTGAAGCTGGGTCCCTAGCGCTGTGAGGTAGCAGTGCTAACCCCTGTGCCACCATGTCTCCAAGATTATAAAGCTCTATCAAACTTCTCTCTGACCTATAATAATTTTTGAAATATAAATTTAGAGTACCCTTTTCTTCCAATTAAGGGGCAATACAGCGTGGCCAATTCACCTACCCTGCACATCTTTGGGTCGTGGAGGTGAGACCTACGGGGAATGTGCAAACTAATAATTATTAAGCAAAACTTGAATGAAATCCCCCAGCCTATGCACCTCTCGCTGATTCCAATCCTTTGTTGCTGCGTATGTGATCCTAATAGCTGAGAGACCCAGAATATGCCTCAAATCACTGGATCCTTTTTGGTTCTGTTTCTAACATTCACTCACCTATCTGAATAAATTCAGCTACATTCTGAAGGAGCTGATGAATAATGCCTGAACGAGTAGTACTTCCTGAGGGGAAAGGGACTTTTGTGTTCAGCGTAGTCCCCTTTTTATACTGAAAAGTTACTGACAACATCCATGGAGGCAAATATCTAATTAATCACCCACGTGGAAACTCCAGAGTTGATTTTCTGAGCTGTCAGTCGACAGTGCAGACTAGAGCGCCACTATTGTAAGTAAAGTCAGGTTGTGACTTTAGACTGATTGCAGAGCTCCTATGGAGCTGAAGGCTTCCCAGGAAACTGGCCTGTTACATTCATGCCCCACAGACTCTGCCAGCTCTCAGGCTGGTCTGAATCTGTAGCCTCTGTTGTTTATGGCGCATCTACATCTCTGTCAATGAGAGACCAACCAGGAAGGCAAATGTACCCTCGGTGTTTCTATGGAGCCCGCTAAACTGAGATCTCTATTAATAATGCCAAGTTTATAATGTTCCGCTATGCAATAGATCTGAACCAAAAAGCGTTGCACCTTTCATATCTCCAAATCTACATGACTGCATTCTAATAACTCTGGTTGAAGTTGTAATTATTAACCCAAATTGTTCATCAAATGGGTGTTCAGTACTTCCTTTTGAATGATCAGGGCCTGGTGGTCAATGAAGAATTATTTTTTATTTATTCATTCGTGGGACGTGGGCCTCACTGGCTGGGACAGCATTTATTGCCCATCCCTAATTGTCTCTGAACTGAGTGGCTTGCTTGGACATTTCAAAGGGTATTTAAGAGTTAACCATATTGCTGTGGATCTGGAATCATAGGTAGGCCAGACCAGAGTAAGGATGGCAGATTTTCATTCCTAAAAGACATTAGTAAACTAGATGGGTATATACAACAATGGTTCCATGGTCTTCATTAGACTTTCAATTCCAGAATTTACCATTCAAATTTCATCATCTGCTATGGTGGGATTCAAACTTGGGTCCCCAGAGCATTACCCTGGGTTTCTGGATTGCTAGTCCAGCCAAAATGCCAGTACATATAGGCACGCAAGGACAGGAGTAGGCCATTCAGCCCCTCAAATCTGTTCCGCAAATTAAGCATTTGTTTTTTTTTATTGAAATGATTTTTTTTCTTCTGACAATATTTATTTATAAATGACAGAATCTCTGTAACTAAACCCAAATGTGACTCCTTTACACAAAAGAAAGATTTTCAGAATCTGACTCAATCACACACACAAACACACACAGACACGATTCTTTTCACGGTTTCTTTACTCCCGATGACTTTCCCAGCTTCTTCTCGTGTCTCGGTTTGCTCCGGCCACTCCACGGCCCCGCCCACCAAACACACCTCTGCCAGCACCCCCACCAGCTCCTCGCCCTTTCTGTTGTTGCTGCTGCTTCTGTTGCTGGAGGCCACGACCTCTGCCCTTTGACACCACCTCTTCTTTCACCATATCAATGATTTCATCAGGGATGCGCAGATATTTGATGGTGCTGCCACGAATGTAACATTCCGGCATCTTCCAGAACTTGTCCCCATCCCTGGACATACAAATGACCTCTCGCAGGTTAATATTCATCCAGTTGTCACAGCTGACCAGGTGACCATTGTAGGTTTCTCCATTCTTCAACTCCACAAGCATCGGATGATTTTGCGCCGTCTTCAGTAAAGAGAGGGGAAGCTTTAAACCTGGATGTTTAATACAACAACAATTACAACAACTGTCACTCAGCGGGAGAGGGGGGGCTCAGCCGGGCTGGAGGGAGGGGGGAGCTGGAGGGAGGGGGGGGGGGGCTCACCCGGGCTGAAGGGGGGGTTCACCCGGGCTGGAGGGGGGGGGAGGCTCACCCAGGCTGGGGGGGGGGGGGGCGGGCGATCTCCCGGACGGGGGGGGGGGGGAGCTTACCCGGGCTGGAGAGGGGCTCGCCCGGGTTGGGGGGGGAGGGGGAGCTCTCCCGGGTTGGGGTGGGGGGCACCGTCCCGGGTTTGGGGGGTGGGGGGCACCGTCCCGGGTTTGGGGGGGTGGGGGGGGGGCACCCCCCTGGGTTTGGGGGAGGGTCTCTCTCCCAAATTAAGCATTTGTAGCGAGAGAAGACACCTACTTTTGAAAAAGATCTCACTCAGTATCTCATTCTTTTTAATAGCCGCACAAAGCTGAATTTTGCAATAAATTCTCTGTGTTTCTGCTGTAATGGGGAAATGTAATGGGGATATTGCATCGGAATGTTGAGATGTGCTAAAATAGGAAATGGACTAGAGTTTGTGAAAAAGTAATTGCAATGGTAATACCATTAACAATCTTTTCCCAATCAACTGGTGAGTACCAAATGTGTGGATTGGGGGCTGTTTAGCACAGGGCTAAATCGCTGGCTTTGAAAGCAGACCAAGCAGGCCAGCAGCACGGTTCGATTCCCATAACAGCCTCCCTGGACAGGCGCCGGAATGTGGCGACTAGGGGCTTTTCACAGTAACTTCATTGAAGCCTACTCGTGACAATAAGCGATTTTCATTTCATTTCATCCTCTTAAGACAGCTAACTGTGATTCAGGTCATTACTTCCACCAAGAATGTGTCAGTAAAATGTATGGAACATAATGTAAACCCGAGGAACCGCATCTCATCTTTCAATTAGACACTTTATAGTCTTCCTAACTTAACGCTGAGTTGAACTATTTCAGATCATAACTTCTGCCCACATTTTATTGGGACTGTATTGGTTAATGATTCTGCTGTTGCCATTTACACCCATAAGGTCGCCGAGACCCATATTTGGTGTCTTTACTTGTCCTAATACCATCCCTCTTTACCTGGTATCATTGTCCCTTTTGTCATTTAATCGGTTTGGTTTTCCACTCTAACATGGAGCTTCTCACTTGCTCTTGCCTGTGTCCACCCCCCCCCCCCCCCCCCCCCCCCCCCCCCACCCCCACACACCCCTGCACTATCTTAAGACCTGTTAAATTCTTAACCTTTTCCATTTTTAAAATAAATTTAGAGTACCCAATAACTTTTTTCAATTAAGGGACAATTTACCGTGCCAAATCCACCTACTCTGCACATCTTTAGATTGTGGGGGCCAAACGCTCGCAAACACAGGGAGAATGTGCAAACTCCACATGGACAGTGACCCAGGGCCAGGATCAAACCTGGGACCTTTTTTCCAGTTTTGACGACAGACTTGAATTTCCAGCATGCCTTCTTTTTGTACATAAGATTGCCATCAGGGATACAGTAACATAGCACTAAGGGGTTGACACTTAAATGCCATCTGAAATGCCACATTAAGGTGATTAAGGGTGGGCAAGTAATGCTCACATCCAATGAATGAAAAAAGAACAATCCCATTTAGTGAAGATTGGCGATATCAGAGGGGTTCCTTTAGGTACATTCAACAACATTAGCAATTAAGAAGTCTGCCAGATATACTTGGGCCCAGTGGGCACTCAGTCTTTTACCCCTGATATAAACTTGATTGAGCACACCCCGAATCTCTGAGTAGGACACTCAATTGCCTTCTAGGAGTCAGTGTGAATGTATCTCCATCACCTCGTCCCTGGGCTGGGAATCAATTCGGAGACAATATGGTGCTGCTCAAAACCATTAAGCTTTCAATTTTATTCCGGCCATCACCAGCAAGATCTAGTTACGAGGCAGCTGCATCTGGTGGCCTCAAACAAAGCAAACAGGAAAGCGGTGGGAATTTAAGGCTGCAATTAGCTAATGGAATATTAAGGGAACACAGGGTCCCACATTGCCTTTCAACTGAAGGTGAAACCAATGGCATCCACCCAAGGGAGTCAACTGAACTGGCAGGCTGTGATCTAACGATGAGCAGGTGACTAAATGGATCTACCACACTAAATCATGTTTCTCAGAAACTAGTTACACACTTAGCACCTGCCGCTGTCAAATGTTGAGTCTGACGGACTGACCTGCGCAATTGTGTCTCTTACTCTGTCAGCCCTGGGTTGATGAGGGGGCTACGGAGGGTTAATGAGCAGGGAACAGATAGACTGCTCCCAGATAGCTTCTTGATGTCGCTGCGACGGCAGAAGCACCAGCACCACAAACGGAAACTGAATTTGCACTTTTGCATTTTGTGCATTAACCATTTCCTAAAAGATGTCACCACAGGCACAGTTTGACGTTTAAACTTGGCATGCACGTCTACTTCTGGTCATTTTACCTGCCTTAATATAATTTTTAAAAATTGGTTCAATGTCAAATATAGTCTGATTCTACTTCTTTAATGAAATGCCTTGGAGCATTTCTAAGTTAAAGACATATTATTTCAAGTTGATGTACACATACACTGGATTCCCAATGAAACCTGGTTTTCAAATTACGTTAACCCAGTTATCGTTACTGCTTTGGGTTTCTGATTACAGTTGATAAACGCAAAACCATATCACGGAGACCCCAAAAGTGTGGGACCAGGGTAGGGCCGTGATGGTGTGGAGATTCTAGGCTCTCTCTGGCCAGCAATGGGACTGAATAGCATTAATCAACCTTCCAGGAATGAACAATTCATATTCTGGACACTCTACCCTCGGTGGACAATCTCAGGGATTTTTTCCCATTTTCTTTAAAGAATTTCATTAAGTTATATTGGAAATAATAAGAAAGAGTGGTGGAGAGGGATTCAAGATGAAAGGAATATGTCCAACCAAAATTAGCAAGTCGAGGATTGAGTCAGCCTGTCTCAGACGGATTAGCAATGGAGATTCTATAGTTAGAATGTATATCCTTGGGTTACCAGAGGACAACGAGCCCCTGGTGTCAACTTGTGTGGTGGGTCCTTTCTCTCTGTTCTGCATCATATGGAAGGCAAGAATATTAAAACATAATAGTTGGTTCATGTGATCTGCACTGATTTTGATCGCTTAGAGAGGAATCTCACAGAGCATTTTTTTTCTCTTTGAGACCTGGGATCCTTTCCTGCTTTTTGCCTTTCCTGGGAAATTCTGGTTGTGGGATGGGGGTAGAGAGAGGAGTGAGGTGCGGGGGAAATCTGAAAGAACTGTTCATGCTCACGATGCTGTTGCCATCATGGGACGTGATCTGGCTCGATAGGCCAGTGAACTTTATCCAGCCCCTCAATTCTATATGTTAAGAAATGTGGGGAGGGAGTGGGGTGCGGGTTCCAGTGAGGAAAGAAAGTAACCAGAATTCCTGCTCATAAGCACAGGCAACTCCGATTCATGTCAACATTGGGTGATGGACATAATTGCGAGGCCCAAATAAGCTGCTGAGAGTCACTGGCCAGTGAATGATATTATTGGGCAGATGGGGCTTGTAGAGGTGAGAGAATTTGGCCCCTTTTAATTCACCCAATTGAAATGTAGAAAGTTTAAACTCCTCTCAATTATGTTGATAATGAGACTATTCTGAATGTCGGTCGCCGTTTTCATGGAGAGTTTCCTGATATCTGCTTAATACCTTTATTCATCTGTGTTCCACACCTCAACATGGCATTCTTGTTCACTTCAATAGGGCCTCTGATCACCTCCTTCAAGTTCAAAGAACCCCTGTCTCTGTTAGCAAAATGGTGTTTGTGCTGCACATACGTACCTCTGGTGTGTTTGCCTTGATATCATCTTGGTAAGGGCATTAGCACCGGCATCAGGAGTATGCACTGCTTTGCTGCCAACACTGCCATCCTCCACCTCAACTGCACAGCACCAATTAACTCTCTGGTCTTAAATTTGAGTTTTCTTCAGAAAAAGTCACCAAGAACAAAATAATGCAAACAAAGGAAATAGATAACAACAGTGATTAAAATGAAATTTGTTATGGTAAACCCCCACCAATCTACTTGTCATTGACCTCACTCTCTCAGAACCACCCAAATACAGTGCCTCCTGTTGCCCAGTACTGAGCACAGAGATTTCTCCATCAAAATAAATGCTTTTCAATTAAAATGTTTCCCTCCCAGAACATATTTCATCTCATTTTAAGAACAATCCAAATCGCAATCCAGATGCTCAAATTCATCTACCTTATCCCAAGACCAATTTTCCAATCCCAACGATTATCTGCAGAGATAATTGGGAAATATTAAATTGACGCAGGTGACCACATAGCTACCTGGAGTAGCAATGCAGAGTGAAGAGCAAGGGGCGGGGTTCTCTGTTGGCCGACGCCGAAATCCCGAAACCCGAATGGTTTTGACCCCAAAATCATGGCAGGCGCTGGGTTCACGCCAAATTGCAATTCTCCGGTGCCTTGAAAGCGGCGTCAATGCGTTCCACTACGTTGGCATATCATTTGCGGGCCTGACCCGGTATTTTCCGGGGCCTCTGCGATTCTCTGCCGACACCGAGGGGAATTCCCAACGGCGAGGTTCACTTGTGCTTTCAAAAATCCTGAAACAGGCACCATGGCTGATGAGGGAGAGACGGGATATGGAAAATGTCCAACATTGCTATAGTGTGCTGACAGTTGTGCCACTGGCTGGGGAGCTTCTGCCAAGGCCGAGGGGAGTAATGGGGGTGGCCAGGAGTTGGGCTGAGGGTCGGGATGGGCAGGCCGACTGCGCACGCCACTGACTGCCCACTGTGAACCCGGCTCAATGGGTTGTATGGGTGCCCCTCCCCCTCCAAGGTACCCTCTGGCTCCAGCCAACCCATTAATGGGATGGGCGCACTCCAGCGCCCTCTTGTTGGCTGGGATGAATGTGTATGGGGGGTGGAGTGCTATTATGAGGCTCCAGTTTGCCAGCCGCTCGAGTGCCAATCCTGACCCTCCAAAGCCGATACCGTTTTCCATTGGAATTGTTCGTGTTCCACATGGCGCCAGTGCTAGCCCCTTAACGGTTGGTGAATTGGACCAGGCGCAGCATCAGTTTGGCTGTCGAAGAACTCCATGAAGCATTTGCGGGTGCCAACAGAAGGAACAGAGAATCCAGCCAAAGACATCAGGATTTGATAAAAGATTAACAAAAAAACTTTTCTTCAGTAAGTATATAGCAGCAAATGATATAACCATGCCAGCCACAGGTAAAACGGCTGTGGGAAGGAAGGTGGACAGGTTTCTGCTAATTATAAATGAGAGGCACAGCCATTGGATTTTCAGTTTGCAAATATATAGAAGTATGCAACGCCTTGCCTCCATGACATTGGTGGTCCTCAGCAGATTGCCTCTGGGACCTTATTTTCAGTCAGCTCATCAGCAGGATAGTGACTGAGATGCAATTCAGTGCTGATCCTCATTTTGTTTTTAAACAAACTTTCTAGCATCAGCAAATAAATTGATGGCGTCAGGAGGCAGATAATACCTGTACTCAGTGCTACTTCCTTTTTGGGAATGGCGATGTTCGAGAACATTAATCTGAAAACTTTTTTTATATATATAAATTTAGAGTACCCAATTTATTTTTCCCAATTAAGGGGCAATTTAGCGTGGCCAATCCACCTCCCTGCACATTTTTGGGTTGTGGGGGCGAAACCCACGCAAACACGGGGAGAATGTATAAACTCCACATGGACAGTGACCCAGAGCCAGGATCAAACCTGAGACCTCGGCGCCGTGCGGAAGCAGTGCTAACCACTGCTCCACCATGCTGCCCTATTAATTTGGAAACTTACTCACCAGCATACAGCACGTTATCTGTGACTTGGTGCTCCATTGATTACCACAGTGGGAGGTTTGAACCACAAATCCGCCCAGTTTCTCATCTCAACTGTGTTTTATTGGGGATTAATCCAAGTTAGACTCAGTTCTTTTCCCACAAGTAGGTGGAAAATCAGACAGTGAATCATCAAAGTATTCTCAAATAATTCCTTGACAATGGTTCACGAAAGTACTAAATCATTGGTAGTGTTATGGTGATCTTACCACTGGCCCACAGCTACATGCCCAGAAAAGCGTAGGTGTTGCAATATGCCTTCAAGGGAGTATCATGACATCATGAGAAGGGAAGTGTGTCATGTGATCCAGCCTTAGTTTCACTTTGGCCTGTGAGCAGAACACAGCACACACAACCCTGCTGCTGATGTCTCCAAGCTTTTTGTCTATGTATATATGTTCTTGTGTGCCTAGTCTAAATAAATGAACACACAACATGTTTACACAATCCCTTGTGAGTGATTGGTGCCTTTATATCATTATGAAAATACAACATTGGGGAGGGAATGAAACTTAAATAATTATTAACCGTATAAACATTTTAACTAAATTTCATTCACTTTAAATCATCTAAATAATATCTCAGCAGACTTATGAACTTAGTCACTAGCCTTGTGCAGAGCAGACTGCAGGGTGACCAACAATAAAGGCAACAATCTATATTTCTTGGCTGAGGTCTTCAAAATAGAAACCAACTCATCTTCTATTCAGTGATAGTTCAATCATGAATGAAATTGGTTACGTTGCCATCTGACACAATGGTGACTGGCATTGCCAGGCAGATCCACAGAGTACAATCTGCTGGTTTAATGCCACTGACCAATGCCTTATTTGTGTCTCACTAAAAGCCTTTAAGGCTTTCTGAATCACAGAGCTATGTGCCATCAACACTGAATAAATAACAAACAGAATTTCATATAAAACTGTCCACAATCTGTACAATATAAATACTCTGAGGATCCTTACAATTCAAGCCTTCTGTCTTTGGGGCTACATGTTAATGCAATGCGCTTCGCTTTGTAAAATGTCCCAAGGCATTTTGCTGGAGTATTTTGAGACAAAAATTGACCATATAGTTGATGGCTCCGAATTTTCAATACATTGACTTCAAAGAAACAAATCTTCTTAAGGCGGGATACATGCTGCCATTTTTAAGTTGGTAGAACAGAAGGTTCACAGGATCAGTGAACAAATTGCACTGGTGGAAAATCACAGACATGTCCAATAATGCACTTTCTGCTATTGTGCCCCGTCTTAAATTTGCAGAGCTGAATATGCATTTAGGAAGAGCATACCCAGACCACCCTCCCCCACCAGTGATACATCAAAGGGATCATCAACAACTTACAGATTCATTGTTGGTTACTGATTCTCTTTGAGTTTATGGAAACACTGGGTGCTTGGACGGGTTGGTTACAATTGGTGGAGTATGCAGGGAGTGGGGCTGCATCCGGGGAAAGACCAGCATTCCCTCTAAAAGCTGTGCAGTTGCTCAACACTGCATCAATCGGAAATACAAGCAACGGTCCCTTTAAGAAGCATGAATATGTAGACATGCAACAATCTTACTGTGCATCAGACGTTGAGTCAAGCAAAGGGACATTAGAGGGAAGATTAGCTGTGACTGCAAAGGTTTGGTCAGACCACTTGTTATTGGTCATGGGTGCTATAAATTCCTCTTGCAGCGAGGGAAATGGAGCAGAGAAAGTAATCAAAAGGGCAAGATCCTTGCAGAGGCAAGAGGAGGAGGAAGAGAAGGGATCTCAGCAGGAGAACTTATCCACCTCGGGTTTTTGAAGATAAATTATTTTATCTGCATCTAAGCCAGGAGCAGTGCACATCGATTGCCATCTGTTGGAACTGGAGTTTCAGCTTCAGAGCGGGGCACGGCTGGCATTGCCAGCAGCAGTGAAGAGGATCCTGGCCATTAATTTCTTTGTGTCCCCATTCCAGGTTCAGTGTCCACCATGTACAGAGGGGTGGCAGAGGCTGCTTATGCCAGAGTAACTTTCACTGTGTTCTTTCTGTATGGAGAGCAGTAAGAGAAATGTGCATACGGCTTTGCCAGGAGAGTGGGCAACCCCCATTCCACCAATTGCACAGAGGTGGCTTTTCGAGCACCGCAGTTCAATGGTGAGATGTATGGTAAACATAGAAACATAGGGACACAGGGACAGGAATAAGGCGTTCAGCCCATTGAGCCTGCTCTGCCATTCAATATGATCATTGCTGATTATCAACTTCAATGTCTTTTTCCCCACACTACCCCCTATCTCTTTATGTCATTGGTGTTAGAAATCTCAATCATTGCTTTAAATGTACTCAATAACTGAGCTTCCACTGCCCTCTGGGGTAGAGAATTCCAAAGGTATCCAAAATATTTCTCCTCATCTCAATCCTAAGTGGCTTTCCCATTATTCTGAAATTGTGCCCCTGGTTCTAGACTCCCCAACCAAGGGAAGCATCTGACCTGCATCTACCCTGTCAATTCCTTTACCTATTTAGTAAGTTTCAATAAGATCGCCTCTTATTCTTCAAAACTCTAGAGAATACAGGCCCAATTTCCTCAATCTCTCTTTGTAGGACAGTCATGACACCCCAGAAACATGTCTGGTAAACCTTCATTGCACTCCCGGAATGGTAAGAATATTATTTCTAAGGAAAGGGGATCAAAACTGCTCACAACACTCCAGATGCAATATAAGCGAGATTCTATACAATTGAAGCAAGACTTCATTAATCCTGTATTCAAATCTTCTTGCAATGAAGGCGAGTATACCTACAGCCTCCTAATCCTTTATCACCCCTTTGCCCCTTGAACAACAGTCTTACACCTGACCATCTCTCTCCCCATTGTACCACAGCCCCAACACCCAACCAGCCCTCTGCCCCTAATACCACAGTCTCACCCCCTCCCACCCTCTGCCCCTTATATCACAGTCTCACCCTCTCCCATCCTCTGCCCCTTGCACCACAGTCCTAACTGCTCACCATCCCTCTGCCCCTTCTACCACAATCATACCTGTTACCATCCCCCTGCTCCTTGTACCACTGTCCTAACCCTACCATCTCTCTGCCCTTTGTACCACAATTGTTCCCCTGCCCCTTGCGCCACACTCCCAACCCCTTACCATCTCTCTGCCCCTTGCAACGCAGCAGACATGGGGAGAATGCGCAAACTCCACACGGCCAGTGACCCGGGGCTGGGTTCGAACCGTAGGAAGCAGTGCTAACCACTGAGAAACTGTGCTGCCCCTCTTGTACCAGGTCCTACCCCGTAACCATTCTCTCTGTTGCAGACCTTCACAGTGCTCTCCCAGCACTAAACAATCATTCCATAACAACTTATCTAACAAAACATCCAGAGTTTTATAGAATGCTCAACCAATCACTCTTATTGAGTTCCTTCCATGGGCCTTTGATTGTGCTGCTACTTTGTGCTACCCAGGAGCTGCAGCATGGTCAGTGAAAGGCTGCTAACATCCATTGTCAGAGAGATTGCAGATGTCCTTGGATGATGAACTAAGACAACTAAGACAAGGGCAGCACGGTAGCATAGTGGTTAGCACAAATGCTTCACAGCTCCAGGGTCCCAGGTTCGAATCCCGGCTGGGTCACTGTCTGTGTGGAGTCTGCACGTTCTCCCCGTGTGTGCGTGGGTTTCCTCAGGGTGCTCCGGTTTCCTCCCACAGTCCAAAGATGTGCAGGTTAGGTGAATTGGCCAGGCTAAATTGCCCTCAGGGTCCAAATTGCCCTTAGTGTTAGGTGGGGTTACTGGGTTATAGGGATAGGGTGGAGGTATGGGCTTGGGTAGGGTGCTCTTTCCAAGAGCCAGTGCAGACTCGATGGGCCGAATGGCCTCCTTCTGCACTGTAAATTCTATGAAAACTCTGAGCCGAGAAGGCCTGCAATGTTTTGGCAGAAGCAGCAGCTGTCTGGGTTGGCTGGCTGACAGACAGGCACTGGCAGAGTGGCAATGGTGGCCTCATGCCATCATCCTGGGAGAGGACAGCAGGTTTGTGCTCCGTGAAGTCACAGCCACTCCCCTGGGGCAGTGTTTCAGCCATCCTCGTCATGTGCTGGAGATTAAAGCTAGCAAACACTACAGCATGGTTGAGTTTTCAAATGTTCTAATGGAGTGTGCCACCACTTTGATTCTGGCGAGGATAGGCTCCAAGCTCTGCACAATGCCCTTTGCTAAACTGGAGCTGGCCTACCCTATGCTACATAATGGGGGCATCAAGCTTTCAACCAGGCCTGCCAAAGAGCCAAGCGTTTCATTAGGAATGCCAACAGTCTTTATCCTACAGGCAATCCCATTGAAGTCCTCACCTGATTCCTCAGGAACAGATGATTGCATAATGTTCAACACAATGCGCGACTGTTCTGACGTTCAAACAGTCCATGTCCAATTGCAGCAAGACCTAAACACTATCCAGGCTTGGGTTGATAAGTATCAACAACATTCACACTGCCCAAGTGTCAGGCAATGACCATCTCCCCATCTAACCATCGCCCCATGACATTCAATGGCATTACCCATGCTAAATCCCCCGCTATCAAATCCTGGTGGCTGTTATTGACCAGAAACTGAATTGGACCAGCCATGTAAATACTGTGGCTAGGAGGGCTGGTCAGAAGCTGGGAATTCTGTATAGCTCACCTCCTGACTCCTCAAATCCTGTCCACCATCTACAAGGTACAAGTCAGGAGTGTAATGGAATACTCTCCACTTGCCTGGATAAGTGTAGCTCCAACAACACTCAAGAAGCTTGAGACCATCCAGGACAAAGCAGCTACGCTTGATTGATACTCTATCCACAAACATTTGATCCCTCCATCACTGACGCACAGGGGCAGTGGTGTGTGCCATCTAGAAGATGCACTGCAGTAACTCGCAAAAGATCCTTAGGCAGCACCTTTCAAATCCACAACCACTAGCATCTAGAAGGACAAGGGCAACAGATACTTGGGAATACCATCATTGGGAGGTTCATTTCCAAGCCATTCACCAACATAACTTGGAAATATATCGGCGTTTCTGCACTGTCACTTGTCAAAATCCTGGAATTCCCTCCCTAACAGCGCTGTGGGTGTACCGACAGCACATGGACTGCAGCGGTCCAAGAAGGCAGCTCACCACCACCTTCACAAGGGCAACTAAGGATGGGCAAGAAATGCTGGCCCAACCAGCGATGCCCACATCCCATAAAATAAATACAATAAAAATGATAGTGGCCTATACAGTCTGATGCTAAACATATTGTTGAATGCCTTCACATATGGGAAAGGTTCCACAAGGCTAGCACCACAGAAAGCTAGCCTATATCACTTAAAGCCAGCCTGCACTTTCTAAGAGTTGAGGTCTATTTTGGTTATTGCAGGCACCAGAAATCATTGAAGAGTGCCTGACCTACAGACGCATAAAGATGGTGCAACATGGCAGAGAGTGGGCTCCAGATTGTCTGATGCTGCAGTCGAAGCCCTGGTTCAGGAGATACAGAGAAGGAGAGAGAACATCTCCTCACAGGGAGTCAGGAGGCTCTCCAAACAAGAGCTCAGAAGGGAATGGGAGCGAATAGTGATGGACGTCAATGCCCACAATGCTGTCCCGAAGAGGAGGATGCAGGGCTGCCAGAAGTTTAATGATCGCAAATAACCGGTCAAGGTCAGTGAATTTATCTGCAAGTATCACATCCATAGAACTAAATCATAAGAGCTAGCCACTGCTCAATCATCACTCCTCCTTCACTCCACGAACAACAACCTCTATCAAGCATGGCTCACACCTCTAATTCATAGCTTCATCTCACTCTCGCATTCTTAGCAAAGCTGCAAACCTCACCCCCATGCCTCACTGTCAGCTATTCAGCCATGACAATGACATCAACAAAATGCAATGCACCAAACGCACTGATATACATCCCTCCCTCTTACATGATAATGTGGCACACAAGAGCAGGTAGCAACGGTAACCGTCGGTAACAGGATGGGCATTGTGCAGGAAAGGGGAATAAAGATGCTTCCACCATCTAAACAGGTATCCTTCTGACAAAATGGCTGCACCATTCCACCCACCCTCCCTAATTGGCTGGGGAGCGTGGAGGTAGGCTCTTGTTTAGTTTGCTCTGGTAACAAGTGTTACGTTTTTGGTTCTGTACCTTTCAAGATCAATCAGTACATAAATAGGCACAGGAGATGTTTGAAATTGCAACTTTCCTTTACTGCTGTCTCAGTCGAACTAATGAGAAAACATGGATCCTATGATCCCACAATGCTAAGTACAGCAAGCCAGACAGAACATACTGCACATAACAACTGGCAACTGGGAGGCTAACAATCAGGAGATCAGGGTCGCGACCTAAATATGGTTTGGCCAGTATAACAGGGGCTAGGATGACAAGATTCTACCCATCGTTTTCAAGGTGTGGATGGCCCATAGATCTCCAGATGGGACCTTATAAAGGCTCTGTGCTACGAAAGAATAACATTCTCCCCGTTGTGGACCAAACCTCCCTGCATGAGGTAAGGACTCAGATATGCTTAGAACATAGTTATTATGGTGGGGTCTGATAGTATGAGTAGTGAGGTGCATTTTCTTGCTGCTGGGATTAAGGTCTGTGTGAGTTTATGACTGGTCAAGATTCTTGCTCTGACTGCCACTAGGGTGAGTATCCATGGCCTTGGATCTGGTTGGGAGGGGATTAGGGGTTGGCTGGTCCCATCACGCAGCAGTGGCTTCCTGCACCGACATGCAGAGGTTTCTGGGCAGAAAGAAAGCTGGAATTTGCTGTTGTGGACACAGTTTCATTATTATGAAAGGATCACAAGGATCACGTGGAAGCCTTCATTGATCTCCCCATGGGACTCGTGGAGTACGAGCTCCCCAGGTAGGGGGCGGAGGCCTCACCCTGCGGCTCATTATGGGCAAAGGATAAAAGCAGGCCTGGTTAGATAAGTCTTCCCAGCTAGGAATGCACTGGGAGTGCAATGCTGCATTATGCAGACCCTTGTAAATACTTGTTAATAAATCTATATTACATTTACCCAGTGTCTTCATTGTGTCATTATATTGGAGACGAAGATTAACGGAAACTGCAGATTCACCAACGGTTTGCCTAGCTGCAGGAAGTTCGCTTTGGGGAACGTCACACCATATTGATAGCAATTCCATTATTCAGGAAACTGGAGACCTTCGATTCAGGTCTGGAGGACTGCAATCAATATGCAGAATGCATGCAATACTTCTTCCAGGCAAATGGAATGTTGGGGAAAGACCGACAGAAAGTTCTCCTGACTGTCTGCAGGACCTAGACGTTTGGGATCACAAAGAGTTTGACCTACCCAGCTGCAATGGATTCAGATCTTTTGATAAATTGGTAGCTATGATCCCAAGCCTTCCGGAATTATGCTTAGATATCGGTTTAACACAGCGATGCGCTCTCCTGGCGAATCATTCACGGATGCTTTGGTCGTTCTGCGACACCTGGTTGAACAGCACAAACTTGGGCGGTCGCTCTCGGAGATGTTGAGGGACTGGCTCATGTGTAGTATTAACAATGCGGCCACACAGAGAAAGCTGTTGGGGAAACTACATTAGATTTTGTGTGGGCCTTTGAGATTTGCCTCTCTCGTGAACACACAGAGTAAGGTGTGTAATTGGGTTTTTGGACTCCCTATTGGTCACAGAACGGTGAGAGGCCAGCCAAACGTTCTCTGAAACAGCAACCCCCGAGGCAGAGTTCAGGTCTCGGCCGCTGCCACTGCCCAATGGGCTACTTCGCCCGAGGGTGAGTGCACACCGCCTTGCCGACATTGTGGTCACAGAACTCAAGAGGGCCAGGGTCATCCAGTGTAACGCAGGGCACACAGTCTGCGACAATGCCAAGGCCATCCTGGACCAGGGCCTTGCATGTGGATACCCCGGAGGAGGATGAATATTTGATGCAAGTGATCTGTGTCTCGGTTCAGAGAGTTGCTCCAATCTGGATCACTTTGCAGGTAAATGGGCACGAGGTTCCAATGGAAATGGGCACTAGAGCTGCCGTCACCAATCAAGATCACTGCACGTTTTGGCGACTTCGCACGGGGATTATGCCGCTGCAATTGTGAAATATCAGAGCAAGGTTGTCTCCCTACACGGGGGAACCATTGAAGATTGTGGGGACCACCTTGATGCCGATGATGCATAAGCAGCTGTTGATTGATGTTCCTTTGGTGGTGGTGCAGGGACCAGATTCCGACTTGTTAGGTAGGCACTGGCTGAGAGTCCTCAGATTCGACTGGCAAAAAGGCCTTTCAGATAGGCACTGGGAATCTCTACGGCATATTGGGTAAATACCTTGAGGTGTTCCAGAGCCCATATCCTCGTGGATCCTGCTACTCCACCCCGGTATTTCAGCACCAGGCCTGTTCCATACACACTGCTCCCGATGGTCGATGCAGACCTATGCCGCCTGCAGGATTTGGAGTTATCCACCCTGTTCAGTTCACAGAATGGGCCACACCTGTGGTGCCAGTGATGAAGCCTGATAAAACTGTCTAGCGGTGCTGGGATTTTACGCTCACCATCAACAGAGCCTTGTGGCTGGACCAGTACCTGATGCCCCAGTTGGCTGGAGGCTGTTCATTCTCTCTTTAAAAAATAAATTTCGAGCATCCAATTATTTTTTTTCCCAATTAAGGGGCAATTCAGCATGGCCAATCCACCTACCCCGTACATCTTTGGGTTGTCGGGGTGAGACCCACACAGACACGGGGAGAATGTGCAAACTCCCCACGGACAGTGACCCAGGGCCAGGATCGAACCCGGGTCCTCGTGCCATGAGGCAGCAGTGCTAACCATTGCGCCACCGTGCCGCCATGATGCTATTCATTCTCAAAGCTGGACATGAGCCACCCATACTTTCAGATGGAGCTCGACCAGGAATCCAGAAGATATTATACCATCAATACCTATTTGAATAAGCCCGCCTTCCATTTGGAGTTTCATCGGCCCCGCAATTTTCGACGAGTGATGGAAAACACCTTGCAAGCCTTGCCGAAAGTGGTCGTCAATTTGGATCTGAAACAGAGATACACGAATGGAAAATATCGACTAATCACAATCTCTCCGTCAGATTGTATTCTATTTTTAAAAAATATTTTTATGAAGGCATTTGTATATACATTAAACACAACCAACACAAGAGTAAGAACAAACAGAAAACTCATAACAAATGAATAACTACCCGTACTCCCCAACCTCCCTGCTGTTATCTTCAACCCAACCTGCCTTCCCCATTTTAACCCCTTTATCTCCCCCCATCCCCTCTGCTGACACCTCAATTTTCCTTGAAGAAGCCCACATATGACTTCTGCCACGGTCATTAAAGCCCTCCACAGTATCCTTACTCTGTTCGGTTTCCCCACCTATATCCACAGCGATCGGAAATCCTCTTGGCATTGCCTCGAGCAGGACAACCAGCTACAACCCGCTGGGAAATGGGCAGGTGGAGATGGAGAACGGGACGGTCTGGAAGGCTGTCCTGCTGGCCCTGTGGTCTAAAAATCTCCCAGTCTTCCGCTGGCAGGGGGTCCTCCCCGACGCGCTCCCTCCATCTGATCGCTCCTTTGCACCACGACTAATGAGACCCCTCACGAATGTGTGTTTGCCTTTCCCAGGAAGTCCATCTCCGGGGTCTCGCTCCCAACATGGCTGACAGTTCCTGGACCCCTGCTTTGGAAGTATGTGCGGACCCATAAGTTGGACCCCTTGGTTGAAAGAGTCCACCTCCTACACCCGAACCCGCAGTACGCCTATGTGGCGCACCCCGACGGGCGCCAGGAGACAGTCTCCCTCCGGGACCTGGCACCCACTGAATCCCCACCCAAGACCCCCGACCTGACGCCTCCACCCCCCGGCTGCCTCATTCACCCCTGTGCCACTCACCCTCCCTCCAGCGAACCTCACCGCTGCCCCCGCCCCAGTAGAATCCGTCGTCTGGTTCAGTGGTGACGAAGACGAGGACAACATGCTCCCGGAGTCACAGGTGACCAAGTCGGCGCCCACATCACCACCAGGGCTGAGGCAATCGCAGAGGAGGGTCAAGGCACCCGACAGACTGAACTTGTAATGTTTTCCATCACCCTCGCCGGACTCTTTTTTTAACACGGGGTGAACGTGGTAGTCACCACTAGCCTCCCCAAACAGGCGCCGGAATGTGGCGACTAGGGGCTTTTCACAATAACTTTATTGAAGCCTACTCGTGACAATAAGCGATTTTCATTTCATTTTCATTTCATATGTATTACGGTAAGGCTCATATAATAGAGGTACATGGGTAAATCCCTGCCTGCTGGCTCCGCCCAGTGGGCTGCGTATAAATGTGTGTGCTCACCAAAGCTGCTCCCATTCTGGTTCCAGGTACAGGAGGCACAACACCTTTGCTCAATAAAGCCTCGATTATTCCACTACTCTCGTCTTTGTGGTAATTGATAGTGCATCAGGAAGACAAAAGTGTCAGCAACCAAAGCATGGCGAGACAACGCATAGAAAAACGGGAAGGGGAAACGAGCAATGGCCAAAATGAGCAATGGCCGAAACCCAGGAGCCCCCTCCACCCCAGTTAGATGATCTGTAGGATGTAATCGAGGCTTTATTACACTGAGATGTGTGGCCTCCTACAGCAGCTGACAGAATGGCTGCTGTACGGGGAGCACACATATTTATTCTCCGCCTACTGGGTGGAGCCAGCAGGCAGGGATCTACCCCCGCACATGTAGCACAAGGGCCTTACCGGAAAGCACCTATAATAACAATGTCTATATACAATATATACATCAGTGATGACTACCACATTCACCCCCTGTTAAAAATGGGTCCGGCAGGGGTGGTGGAGAACTATACACAGGAAATTGTGTTTTAAAAGTACAGTTAAAATTATAAATTCACCACTTCAGCAGCAGCAGCGACCCATGGGTGGGGGGGGGGGGGGGGGGGGGGGTGAGTGCCCCGATGGGAGGGGGTGGGAGGATTGAGGCGCGTGGGGTAACGTCTTGTGGATTGCTGATGTATATTCTCTTTATGCATTAGATTAATGTTCACTAAGTTGCTGTGTTAAGATTATTACTCTTTAATATAGAAAATTTAGCAACACCTTAATAAAAAAAACAGCAGCAGCAACCGGGGGGGGGGGGGGGGGGGGGGGGGGGGGGGGGGGGGGGGGATTTATTTTCCTTTTTGGAGGGTTTTGAAAGCTTATTGAAAACTTTGAATAAATACATTTTTTAAAAAAATTATAAATTCAGGCGTTCCAGTGCCTTAATCTGTCGTAGAGAGCGCCGTTGTGTTGGTGGCGACTCCGGCTTCATCCCCGGGTGTAGGCAAAGGGAAGGCGGAGTGTCCCAGAGCGGTGGGGTGCACCAAGGGAACGGAGGGTGGCACCGGGTTGGAGGGGGTGGTGTGTGGGGAACCAGCTGGTGCCAGGTTCCTGAGGGAGACTGTGTCTTGGCGGCCATAGCGGTATGCTACGTAAGCCTACTGCGGGTTGGCGTGGAGTAGCTGTAGCCTCTCAACCAACGGGTCCGCCTTGTGGAGTCGAACGTGTCTACAGAGGAGAATGGGCCCTGGAGCTGCCAGCCACGTTGGGAGCGATACCCCAGAGGTGGACTTCCTGGGGAAGGCAAAGAGACGTTCATGGGGGGTTTCATTAGTCGCGGTGCACAGGAGCGACCGAATGGAGTGGAGTGCATCGGGGAGGACCTTCTGCCAGCGGGAGGCTGGGAGATTTCTGGACCGTAGGGCCAGCTGACGGCCCTCCAGACTGTCCCATTCTCCCGCTCCACCTGCCCGTTTCCCCGGGGGTTGTAGCTGGTCGTCCTACTCGAGGCAATGCCCCTGTTGAGCAGGTACTGGCGCAGCTCATCGTTCATGAATGAGGATCCCCGGTCACTGTGGAGGTAGGCGGGGAAACCAAACAGAGAGAAAATGATGTTGAGGGCTTTAATGACGGTGGCAGACGTCGTGTCAGGGCATGGGATGGCAAAGGGGAATCGGGAGTATTCATCGACCACACTGAGAAAGTACGTGTTGTGGTCGGTGGAGGGGAGGGGCTGAGTCCACGCTGAGCGTTCAAAGGGGCGGGAGGCCTTCACCAGGCACGCACGGTCTGGCCGGTAGAAGTGCGGTTTACACTCCACGCAGACCTGGCAGTCTCTGGTGATCGCCTTGGCTTCCTCGATGGAGTAGGGCAGATTGCGGGTCTTGATTAAATGGTAAAAACGGGTGACTCCTGGGTGACAGAGGTTGTCGTGCAGGGTCCAGAGTCGGTCCATTTGTGCGCTAGCACATGTACCTCGGGATGGGGCATCGGGGGGCTCGTTGAGCTTACCGGGGCGATACAAAATCTCGTAGTTGTAGGTGGAGAGCTCGATCCTCCACCTCAAGATTTTATCGTTTTTGATCTTGCCCAGCTGTGTGTTGTTAAACATGAAGGCAACCGACCGTTGGTCAGCGAGGAGAATGACTCTCCTGCCGGCTAGGTAATGCCTCCAATGCCGCACAGTTTTAACGATGGCTTGGACCTCTTTTTCGATGGAGGAGTGCCAAATTTCGGAGCCATGGAGGGTGTGGGAAAAGAATGCCACGGGCCTGCCTGCCTGGTTGAGGGTGGCGGCCAGAGCGACGTCTGATGCATCGTTCTCCACTTTGAATGGTAATGTCTCGTCGACCGCGTGCATCGCGGCCTTGGCAATGTCGGCCTTGATACGATTGAAGGCCCGATGAGCCTCAGCCGTTTGTGGGAAAACGGAGGATTGGATGAGTGGGCGGGCCTTGCCCGCATAGTTTGGGACCCACTGGGTGTAATATGAAAAGAACCCCAGGCACCGTTTGAGGGCCTTGGGGCAGTGGGGGATGGGGTGTTCCATGAGGGGGCACATGTGATCGGGGTCGGGCCCAGAACTCCGTTCTGGACCACAGAGCCGAGGATGGCTAAGCGGTCCGTGCTGAACATGCCCTTCTCCTTGTTATACGTGAGGTTGAGGAGAGAAGTTTGGCAAGGTTGGCATCATGGTCCTGCTGATTGTGGCCGCAAATGGTGACATTGTCCAGGTACGGGCAGGTGGCCCGCAGTCTGTAACGGTCAACCATTCGGTCCATCTCCCATTGGAAGACCGAGACCCCGTTGGTGACACCGAAGGGGACCCTAAGAAAGTGGTAACGGCGGCCGTCTGCATCGAATGCAGTGTACGGGCGGTCCGCCTTACGGATGGGGAGCTGGTGGTAGGCAGATTTCAGGTCCACTGTCGAGAAGACCCGGTACTGTGCAATCTGATTGACCATATCAGATATGCATGGGAGGGGGTACACGTCGAGCTGCGTGTACCAATTGATGGTCTGACTGTAGTCAACGACCATCCTATTTCTCTCCCCAGTTTTGACTACTACCACTTGGGCTCTCCAGGGACTGTTGCTGGCCTCGATAATACCTTCCCGAAGCAGCCGCTGGACTTCAGACCTGATGAAGGTCCTACCCTGGGCGCTGTACCGTCTGCTCCTGGTGGCGACGGGTTTGCAATCCGGGGTTAGGTTTGCAAAAAGGGAAGGTGGGTCGACCTTGAGGGTCGCGAGGCCGCACACAGTAAGGGGTGGTAGGGGCCCACCCAATTTCAGGGTTAGGCTTTGGAGGTTGCTCTGGAAGTCCAGGCCGAGTAGCAACGCAGCGCAGAGGTTGGGGAGGACGCAGAGGCGGAAGCCACTGAACTCCATGCCCTGGACAGTGAGAGTGGCGATGCAGTACCCCAATTGCCACGGAGTGGGATTCGGAGGCCATGGGGGATTCTCTGATTGGCAAGGTGTACCGCGAGGGAGCAGTGCCTTACCGTATCAGGGTGAATGAAGCTTTCAGTGCTCCCGGAGTGCAGCAGGCAGGAGATCTCATGTCCGTTGACCTTCACTTTAGTTGAAGCAGTCGCGAGGTTGTGTGGTCGAGACTGGTCAATCGTGACCGAGGCGAGACACGGCTGGTGGTCGGTGGTTGCAGGTGATGAGCGGCCTGATGAGGTGCCCGACGGGCAGGGGTCCCGAGTTGGGCAAGATGGAAGCGCCCACGAGCCGCACGTGTCGTGGGGAAGGCAAGGTGGCGGCGCCCTGGGGCTGCACGTGTCGTGAGGAAGGCAAGATGGCGTAAAGCACCTATAACAACATCCTCTATATACAATATATACATCGGTGGTGACTACCACACTATAAAAAGTAGAGAATAGAAGAGAGGGGAGGAAAGACCCTCCCGTCCGGTTATATTTCCTAGAGCCTATGGCCGCGATTCTCCGCAACTATGATGGGTGGAAGAATAGTGGGAGGTCCGCTCCTGCACCTCCCGCTATTTTCCCACCCCCCACAAAATGGCGTGTCCGGTTTTCCGACACGACGCTCGTGAAAAACAGCGGCCCGCGATTCTCCGACCTAGATGGGTTGAGCGGCCTGCCGTTCCCGACCTGTTCACGATGGCGGCAACCACACCTGGTCACTGCCATCGTGAACATGGCGCGCCAGGTAAGTGTGAGGCCTGGGGGGGGCGGATCGGGGATCGAGCACCACGACCGTGCTCGGGAGGGGACTGGCCCACGATCGGTGCCCACCGATCGTTGGGCCGACGTCTCAAGGGGACGCACTCTTTCCCCTCCGCTGCCCAGCAAGATCAAGCCGCCACGGCTTGCGGGGTGGCTGAGGGGAAAGATGGCAACCGCGCATGCGCAGGTTTGAGCTGTCCAACCCGCGCATGCGCGGCTGACGTCATTAGGCGCCGCCGCGGCGTCATTCTTGGCGCGCCGGGCCTTGAAGCCAGGGACAAGGCCCAGCCGCCGAGTTTCCCAGTACAGCCCGCCTATCCCCCCCCCCCCCCCCCCCCCCCCCCCCCCCCCCCCCCCCCCCCCCCGTGTAGGGGAGAACAGGGGACCGGGAGAGGCTTCTGACGCCGTCGTGAACCTCTCCAGGTTTCACCATGGCGTCGGGCCTTGCGGAGAATTCCGCCCTATGTGTTTTGCTTTGCAAGGTGTATGATCTGTATTTATAACATGTACAAAACCCAATTAAAAATATTTATAAAAAAAAGAAGAAATCGATGAACGGCTTCCATCTCAGGGCAAATCCATCAACCAACGGTCTTAAGGCGAACTTAATTTTTCCAGTCTTAGGAACTCCACCAGGTCGCTCACCCACACCCCTGGCTTCGGTGGCTCGATTCTTGCCTGTCCCCACCCCCGAAACCCCACATCTAAACACCACCCTACCTCCGGTGCAAATCTTTGATTACCGCAAATCGGTGCCCACACCAAGGCACCTTCCAGCCTCAAATGCTGCCGCCACTGTCCCCACACCCACAGGGCAGCCACCACCACCGAGCTGGTGGAGTACCTGGTCGGTGAGAATGGCAGAGGCGCCGTCAACAATGCCCCTAAAGTTGTACACCTCCAAGAGGCCGCCTCCATCTGCTCCCACGCCAACCCCTCCCCACTACCCACTTCCTAACCATGGCTATATTCGTTACCCGGTAATACTTCATTATGTTTGGCAATGCCAGCCCACCATCACCCATGCCCCCGTTCCAACAGCACCTTCTTTACCCGTGGGGATTTGCCCGCCCATACAAACCCCAAGATCAAAGCATTAACTTTCCTGAAAAATGATTTTGGGATGACGATCGGGAGGTTCTGGAAAATAAATAAGAACCTCGGGAGCACTGTCATTTTCACTGTCTGCACCCGGCCCGTCAGTGATAGCGGGAGCACATCACACATCCTGAAATCCCCCTCATCTGTTCCACCACCCGCGCCAGATTCAACTTATGCAGTTGTTCTCATACTGGGGGCACCACCTGGAATCCCAAATATCTAAAGCTCCACGCCCACCACCCTAAACGGCAGCTTGTCCAACCTCCTCTCCTGCCCCGTGGCCTCGATCGGGAAGATCTCACTCTTCTCCATGTTTATGGAAAACCGGCCAAACTCCTCTAGGATATTCATAATTCCCCCGATGCCTCTCAGTGGGTCTTAGATATAAAGCAACAGAGAGCCCGTGCAGCTTCCACACCGCCCCTGCCCCCCACACTATCCCTTTCCAAATCCTTGACGCTCTAAGTGCCTTTGCCAATGGCTCTATTGCCAAGGCAAAAAGCAATGGGGAGAGTGGGCACCCATGTCTTGCCCCATTAGCTCGAAGTACCACAAACTCATCCGATTTGTCCATACACTCGCCATCGCCGCTCTATAGAACTGACGGACCCAGTCCACAAACCCCTGCCTGAACCCAAACCGTCCCAACATTTCCCATCCGATCGAATGCCTTCTCTGCATCCATTGCAACTGCCATTTCCACATCCTGTCCCTCCAGGGACATTATTATCATATTCATTAATCTCCTGACATTCACCCACAGATGTCTCCCCTTTATAAACCTTGTCTCGTCTTCCCCTACCATCCCCATCACACAGTCCTCAATCCATGAGGCCACGACCTTTGCCAGTAGTTTGGCGTCCACATTTAGCAATGATATTGGGCTGCTCCGGAACTTTATCCCTCTTTAATATTAAGGATATAGAAGCCTGTGATAACGTAGGGGGGAGTTCCCCCTTATCCCTTGCCTCGTTATGTACCCTTACCAGCAGAGGGCCCAAATCCCCAGAAAAATTCTTATAAAATTCTACAGGGAATCCATCCGGGCTCGGGGCCTTCCCTACCTGCATCACCCCCATACCCCCACACCCCCATATCCTCTATCACCTCCACCAGTCTGGTGGAGGTCCCCAGCCCCTCCACCAGGTCCTCCTCCACATTGGGAAACTCCAACCCTTTCAGGAATCACTGCATTCCCTCCCCCCGGTCGGCGGCTCTGCTTCATAAAGCCTCTTAGGAAACTCCTCAAATATCCCATTCACACCCACATGGTCCAGTACCACTCTTCGTCTCCTGTCCTTCACCCTTCCGATCTCCCTCTCTGCCTCCTGCTTCCTAAGTTGGTGGGCCAGCATCCTACTCGCCTTCTCCCCATATTCATACACTGCCCCTCTGGCCCTCTGTAACTGCCCCAGTGCCTTCCCCGTGGACACCAACCTGAACTCCATCTGAAGCTTTTGTCACTCCTTCAACAACACTGCATCCGGGACCTTCAAGTACCTCCTATCTACCCACAGGATCTTGCCCACCAGTGTCTTACCATCTCTGCTTGTCCTTCCTTCTCCCTATTGATATAAACTCCCCTCTGACCACTGCCTTAAGCGCCTCCCACATCACATGTAACGTTAAGTTCCACATACCCCCGGATGGTGTCCCCCACCCGCTCGCACACCTCCTCCGTCCGCGAGCAACTCTACATCCAGCCTCCACTGCAGGCGGTGGTCCCCCCCCCCCCCCCCCCGTCCACTTGCAAGTCCACCCAGTGCGGCGAGCACCCCGAGTCGACCACCCCCGCCAGCAGCATCTTGTCCAACACAAAGTAATTGATCCGCGAGTACACCCTGTGCACATGGGAGAAGTACGAAAATTCCTTCGCCCTCGGCCTCCCAAACTGCCAGGGATCCGCCACCCCCAAACGCCCCATGAACCCCTTCAGGTCCTTCGCAACCGCCCTGACCGGGGGCTCAACCGGTCCAAACCTGGTTTAGTGACCGTGTTAAATGCCGCCCTCCCTCCCATGATCAACCAGTGCAAGTCCAGATCCGGGATCTTCCCCAGCACCTGTATGAATCAACATCATCCCAGTTTGGGGCATAGGCATTCACCAATACTACTGGCATCCTCTCCAGCTTCCCTATCACCATCACGAACCTCGCTCTCAATCTGCCACAATATTCTCCACCTCAAATGCCACGTTTGTTTATCAGCAACGCCACCCCACAACTTCATATCTAATCCTGCCCTACCCACCCTTTTCTTTGACTAGTTTGATCCCTAACCTTTGATGTGTTATCTGTGTTGGTCTAACATCGACTGCAACTAGATGCAGTAAAGCGAGAAACAGGGTTCTGACACAGGAGATGGTCCAACACTATTTTATTGAACCTGTTGATTGCTGTACATAATCTGCTGTGTGTTGACACTCTATTAACCTAACTGATAACCTCCTACTGGCTTGACCAGACTAGCTCTCTATCACATGGTGATGATGTTCATTGGCCTGTGCACTGCGACTATCTCCCTAGCCGCGTCCTGTGAGAGAGGGAGAGCCTTGATGCCTGTGGGCTGTATAGTGATGGCGTCCTGTCTGGTGATTGGTTGTTCTGTGTTGTGTGTGTTCATTGGTTATCCTGTGTGCCAATCACTGCCTGTCTGCATCTCATGATATACATGAGTGGCAATTATGACAACCTTCAAGTGCATTGTAGTCAAGGAGCTGGCAGGCTGGTGGAATAATGCTAGGTTGGTCTCGGCTGCTGTCGAGGTCCGACTGTGATATGAGGTTTGCAGATGCGCCAGTGTCCAATTTCAATCGGCTGCGAGACTGGTTAACCGTGACGACAGCACAGCACTCGTCATCAGGATCCACAGTGAGGATTGAAAGGCGGTTTGCAGGCACGGTGGAGGCCAGCTCGCACGTGGCGATTATGCCCACCCGGTATGGAGACTAATGGAGACGTTGGGGTCCGTTGGGCTGTCGGGATCCGAATCCTGCATGCTTTGTTATACGCAGCGGACACGACTGCGCTGCAGCTGGGATCGCTGGCCGTTGGTCGGTGGAGCGGACCTGCATAAGTCTGCGTAATGCCCAGGCTTTCCACACTGTAGACATCGCCTTCCTTTGGTTGGCCATTGCTACTTTAAATGGGCGGAGCCATAATTTGGACACATCATGACGCTGACGTCAACGCGTTCCGTGCGCCATTGCGAAAGCGCAGTGCGGTTGGCCGACATTCGCACATGTGCGTCGGGGTTGTTGGCCTCGTCGTCCACCCGGTCGTGGCGCGCATGCGTAGAGACCCGGGAAAAGCGCGCGAAACGGCCACTCTCCTCGATGCTCAGGCCTTGCATTTTTGCGATGGCCTGTACCCTCTCTGCCTCGTGGGTGACTAGTTTTGCATTTTCTGCCGCCCCGATGCGGGAGTAACGATTCCTGGCATGCTCATGGACAACGCACGTTTCGATGGCGACAGACATGGTCAACTGTTTGATTTTGAGGAGCTGCTCCCGTGAGCGAGTTATAGATGTGGATGGCGTGGTCCCCCGCAGTCGACAGGAATAGAGCGATCTTTCGGGAATTCAATGCTGCCTCGAGGTCGGAGGCCTCGATATAAAGGAGGAACTTCTGTTTGAAGACTTTCCAGTTGGCGCCGAGGTTGCCGGAGATCCGGAGTTGCGGAGGAGGTTGGATCTTTTCCATGCCGCTGGATGGCTGTGTGCTGCTCGTTGCTCATTCACTCGAGGTAGGTTTGTTAGAGTTAATAGCTCTCTGGTACCATGATGTGTTATCTGTGTTGGTCTAACATTGACTGCAACTGGATGCAGTAAAACGAGAAACAGGCTCCGACACTGTTTTATTGAACCTGTTGATTGCTGTACATAATCTGCTGTGGGTTCTTACTCTATTAACCTGATAACCTCCTACTGGCTTGACCAGACTAGCTCTCTATCACATGGTGCTGATGTTCATTGGCCTGTGCACTGCGACTAGCTCCCTAGCCGTGTCCTGTGAGAGAGGAGAGCCTTATTGCCTGTGGGCATGTCTGGTGATTGGTTGTTCTGTGTTGTGTGTGTTCATTGGTTATCTTGTGTGTCAATCACTGCCTGTCTGCATCTCATGATACACACGAGTGGATATTATGATAACCTTCAAGTGCATTTCTTGCAAGAAGGCCATGACCGCCTTCAAGCCCCTCAGATGCACGAACACGCATGACTGTTTGACTGACCCATTCAGTCCTCTCATGTTCAATGTGACCAATCTGATTGGGGGGCACCTCATTCCCCCTCCACTGCCTATCAACCATACCCCTTATTGGACCAGTCCCAGGCCTTTGTCACATGACCTTCCAGGCCCACCCTCGGATGTCCACCGCCACCACCTCCTTTCTTTCTACGCCACTGTCGCCACACCTTTGTCAGCAGCTCCCCCTCCCTCGCTAAACACTCCCTCCCCGTATGTCACACTAACCACCTGAACACCCCCCACTGTGCTCCTGTTAACTAGCCCACCCTGCTAGCCTGGAAACCCCCGCCCATGGTGCCAAACCTCCTACCCCCTCTCACTGAATCCCCTTTCCCGCTCGCTTCCACCTCCATAGTGCAAACAAGAATGGAATAGGAAAAAGGTGCACTCACCCTCCATGTTCCCCAATCATCCCGCCAGAGAAACAAACAAAACATCTCTGAATGGCCTCCTTCTGCACTGTATGTCCTACGTCTATCTCAAAGAAGAGAGGTTCTCCGCTAACCAACATACCAAAAGCATTAAAGTGAAAAGGCAGAGAGAACCAACATCTTCTCACATTTCCTCCACAGTTCAATGTCCTCCCTCCTGCCAGTCCATTGTTTCTTAGAGACTCCATTGCCTACTCTGGTGTCTCAAAATAATGCTCTTGACCGTTGTAAGTCACCCAGATGCGGGCCGTGTATAGCATCCCAAATTTCACCCCTTTCTTAAAGAAGGCAGCCTTCACTCAATTAAACCCGGCTCTCCTCTTCATCAGTTCCGTGCCCAAGTCCTGGTCTACCCGGAGCTTATTGCCTTCCCAGGTACACCTACTCGTCTGCCTGGCCCACTGCAAAATCTTTTCTTTGTCGAGGAATCGGTGGAGCCGCACCACCATCGCCCTCGGCAGCTCGTTCGCCTGTGGCTTCCTCATCAGCACCCTATGCGCCCGGTCAACCTCCAGGATCCGGTTGGAAGCCCCCTCCCCCATCAACTACTCCAACATCTTGACCACATATGAGCCAGCATCCGTTCCCTCAATGTCCTCGGGCTTCCCCACGATTCTTAAGTTTTGTCTCCGGGAACGTTTCTCCAGATCCTCCACTTTCTCCTTTAGCCGCTTCTGTGTCTCTCGCATCATCCTTATCTTGGCCGCAAATGAGGTAAGCTGTTCCTCATTCTCCCCCACTGCCTCCTCCACTTTCTGAATCGCCTGGCCCTGAGTCTCCAGCTTCTGCTCCACCGGATCGATTCCTGCTTTCAGTGGTTCCACCGCCTTGGCCAGGTCCTCCTGGGCTTACCTCCTCTGCTGGCTGAAGTCCACCAACTGCTCCATCGACCATTGGGCTGCTGGGGCTGACCTTTACCCGCCGCCATCTTCACCTGTGACGCACAAAGAATTTCTTGCTCCAAAAGCTCCTTCCTTCTCGACCCACTTCTGGTCCTTGGATCCATACACCAACACCACTAGTGGAGTTTAACTTTCCTCAACCACACTTTTCGACACACTTGTCCACCAAAACATTTGCTCAGCAAACGGGGAAAAGGACCGAAAAAACCGCCACAAGCAGGAGCCGCCAAATGTGTGACCGCTCAATCCATGGTCGCTACTGGAAATCCTGTCAGATTGTATTCTAGTCCACAGATAAGTCCTCAGAAGTTTGGATGGATTTAGCTTTGAGTAATTTTTAATTGATGAGTCAATTGGTAACACAGCAACTTCTGAATCAAACATTTCAAATCCTTGTAACTTGAGCACAGGATCCATGCTGACAGTCCCACTGCAGAGGGAGTTCTGCACTGTCAGAGGTTTTGTCTGAAACCAAATCTTGGGAGATGTAAAAGACGACCTAAGGAAAAGCAGGGGAAACTATCCCAATGTCCTGGCCAATATTTATCCCTCGAGTAACATGGCTAAAACATGTCACCTGGTCGCTATCATCTTGCTGTTTGTTGGATCTTGCTCTGCGCATTTTGGATGCTGCGTTTCTTACACTGAAACAGCAACTACACTTCGAATATACCTCAGTGGCTTTGAATTAGCAATCAACAGATAATGATCTCAAAAGCCTACTGGACAGGAAGTTTTTTTTTTTATTTTTTATTTTTATTTTTTTTTTATTTTTTTAAAATTTAGATTACCCAATTATTTTTTTCTATTAAGGGGCAATTTAGCATGGCCAATCCACCTACTCTTCACATTTTTGGGTTGTGGGGGCGAAACCCACGCAGACACGGGGAGAATGTGCAAACTCCACACGGACAGTGACCCAGAGCCGGGATCGAACCTGGGACCTCAGCGCCGTGAGGCGGTTGTGCTAACCACTAGGCCACCGTGCTGCCCTCTGGACAGGAAGTTGAAGGAAATAAACTTAACAGGGCTACCATGATAGAATAGGGGAATAGGGCAGACTGGGTTACTCTACAGATCATGGCCTAAATGGCCGTAATGGCCTTCTCTGTGCAGAAATGACTCTCTGAAGTGTTTTGTGATAGCCAGCACAGAAATGCAGACTCTTTCTGCAGTGTTTATTTACTTTTCACTGTGTATCCGTATAAACTCTCCGAGTCAAACCGTGTCTCAATTTCTGTGATGTGTCCCCCCTCTCTCCGCCACCTACCAGGAACTAATCTGAGACTGTCCAAGCTCTTGGCACTTCTGACCTTCAAAAGCCAATGGAGATAAGAAGCATCTGTTCCGTCAGCCTGCTCTATATTTCAATGCAGGTCCCAGAAGTTGAAAGACAGTGCACAAACCTACATGATCCCTGCAGCATTGATTACCCCCCCCCCCCCCTTCACCCACTCCACAGAATAATCTGAGGATCTAAAGTTCCTGTAGCACACACTGCCAGTTAATCAGGCCCTGTTGATGGATTAAGCAAAGCTGTGCCGAATGGATTTCAACCCATTTAACTTTCAGCTCCTCTATTTTGGACCTTAAAAAAGATAGACCTGCTTTTCGAAAGTCAAACAGCTAGTACCAGTGGAGGCCCTAATATCGAACCATAAAATGGTTACAGCACAGAAGGAGGCCATTCAGCCTGTTGAGCTCCTTATAGCTCTCTGTCAGAGAGTTAGCCCCACTCCCCATCCTTTCCCCATAACTGAATCTTTGTCCACTACCATTTCAGGTGGCCCCTTCCGTATTGGAACTACTTGCTGATTTAAAACCTTTGACATTATTTTGCCTTTGATTCTTTTGCCAAACATTTCAAATTGGCATCCTCAGGTTCTTGTCCCTTCCGCCAATAGACATAATTCCTTTCTATCTCATCCATGCTACCACTTTGTCTTTTATTCCATGGACTTCATCTTTACTGCCAAGTCTATTATGTGACACTTTATCAGATGTCTTTTGGAAGTCCATTTAAATGGCATCAACTGTGTTTCCCTCATCTAGAGGGGGCTAGCAAGGCCCCAGAGTAGTCCTCACAGCTCTGACTGCTGGTACGGGACCCTGCATATCCGGCCGGGGTCTGCGCATGTGTGCAGCGGCGGCCTGTGGTGGCCCTGCGCAACATGGCGAACTCACATCGCGGACCGGCCCCTACAATATAGCCCCCCCTCCCAGATTTTGCACACCTGCGGATCGGTGGCCCCAGATCGCGACCCTGGCCATCCTGGAGGCCCCACCCGGTGACGGATCCCCCCCGCCCCCCCCCACCAGGGCAGCCGCGGACTGAGTCTGCAGCCGCCACTCGAAGCTCCCGCCGGGTGGAGCCTTGAGTGAACCACACCGACGGGAACTCGGCAAGTTGCCGGCGGAGAATCGCCGCGGGGGCCTCTTTCAGTGGCCCCCAACCGGTGCCGCGTCGTCGGAGAATCGCGATTGCGGCACGGAGGTTCGGAGAATCCCAGTCCATGGGCGGGATTCTTCGGAAACTGGCGGGGCGGGCAACTCCGGCGCAAAGGAGTGGCGTGAACCTTCAGGGGCCGGCACGGAAGGGGCTTGGCCCTACGGCAACCGGAGCCGGAGGGCCTCTGCCGGCCGACGCAAGTTGGCACATGCACGGGAGCACCAGCGTGTGCTGGCGTCATCCCAGCGCATGCGCAGGAGGGGTTCATCTCCGTGCCACCCATCATGAAGAATAGAGTGCTCCCACAGCACAGGCCTGCCTGCAGAATGGTGGGCGCCGATTGCGGGCCAGGCCACCGTGGAGGCAACCCCCCTGGGACCAGATCCCCCTGTATCCCCCCAAGGACCCTGGAGACCGTCCGCGGAGCCAGGTCCAGCCGGAAAGTACCTGTCGTAACATACACCGGCGGGACCAGCCTAAAATGGGCGGCCACCCGGCCCATCGCGGGCCAGAGAATTGCCGGGGGTCCGCTGCCAGCATCTCCGAAAAGAACGGCACGATTCCCGCCCCCGCCGGCGCCGGAGAATTCGGCAGCCGGCAGGGGCGGGAGCGGGATTCACGCCACTCCCCGCCGGCGATTCTCCGACCCGGCAGGGGGTGGGAGAATCCCACCCCACATCTTTGGAAAGATACATTGGCCTTTGAAGGTGAGCAGTATATATTTACCAGAAAGTTCCCAGGACACCAAACGTTAAATTATGAGCAGGATAAAACTTGGAATTTAGTAGTTTAAGCAGAAGACTTTTAGAATTAAGAAACAAATTGTCGGGTAAATGGACGGCACGGTAGCACAGTGGTTAGCACTGTTGCTTCACAGCTCCAGGTACCTGGGTTCGATTCCCGGCTCGGGTCACTGTCTGTGCAGAGTCTGCACATTCTCCCCGTGTCTGTGTGAGTTTCCTCCAGGTGCTCCGGTTAGATAGATAGATAGAATAGAACAGTACAGCACAGAACAGGCCCTTCGGCCCTCAATGTTGTGCCGAGCCATGATCACCCTACTCAAACCCACGTATCCACCCGTAACCCAACAAACCCCCCCTTAACCTTACTTTTTAGGACACTACGGGCAATTTAGCATGGCCAATCCACCTAACCCGCACATCTTTGGACTGTGGGAGGAAACCGGAGCACCCGGAGGAAACCCACACACACACGGGGAGGACGTGCAGACTCCGCACAGACAGTGACCCAGCCGGGAATCGAACCTGGGACCCTGGAGCTGTGAAGCATTTATGCTAACCACCATGCTACCCACAGGTCACTGTGGCAGAGGAGGGGTGGGAAGAAGAGGGAGGATCGGTTTCCTCCCACAAGTCACAAAAGACTTGCTTGTTAGGTGAATTGGACATTCTGAATTCTGCCTCAGTGTACCCAAACAGGTGACTGAGTGTGGCGACTAGGCTAGTCCTTTAAATGCACGTAGTGTTGGCTCATGCGAGAAAACCAACGTGTATCTCATAGTCAGCACAGCTTCTCTCGTCGTATTGGACAACACTGCAATTTAATTAAAAAAAAAAATGTTTTTACTGAAGTTTTTAATTTTATACACTGTACAATAAACATGATTACGTGCATCGGGTACAATAGTAAAGACATTTCCCTTGGTATCTTGTCCCGTAACATGAATGGTACATCTGTCTCACCATCCCTTTCTTACCCACAGTCGGTCCTTCTACCTATTGTGCCTCTCTTGGATTGGATTGGATTTTTTTATTGTCGCGTGTACCGAGGTACAGTGAAAAGTATTTTTCTGTGAGCAGCTCAACAGATCATTAAGTACATGGGAAGAAAAGGGAATAAACGAAAATACATGATAGGGCAACACAAGGTATTCAATGTAACTATATAAGCACCAACATCGGTTGAAGCAGACAGGAGTGTAGTGTTTAAATGAAATGAAATGAAAATTGCTTATTGCCACAAGTACGCTTCAAATGAAGTTACTGTGAAAAGCCCCTAGTTGCCACATTCCGACGCCTGTTAATAAGGTCAGTCCATAAGAGGGTCATTTAGGAGTCTGGTAACAGCGGGGAAGAAGCTGTTTTTGAGTCTGTTCGTGCGTGTTAACATAGAACGTAGAACATAGAACAGGACAGCACAGAACAGGCCCTTCGGCCCTCAATGTTGTGCCGAGCAGTGATCACCCTACTCAAACCCACATATTTACCCTATACCCGTAACCCAACAACCCCCCCCCCCCAACCTTACTTTTTAGGACACTACGGGCAATTTAGCATGGCCAATCCACCTAACCCGCACATCTTTGGACTGTGGGAGGAAACCGGAGCACCCGGAGGAAACCCACGCACACACGGGGAGGACGTGCAGACTCCGCACAGACAGTGACCCAGCCGGGAACCGAACCTGGGACCCTGGAGCTGTGAAGCATTTCAGACTTCTGTATCTCCTGCCCGATGGAAGAAGTTGGAAGAGTGAGTAAGCCGGGTGGGAGGGGTCTTTGATTATGCTGCCTGCTTTCCCCAGGCAGCGGGAGGTTTAAATTGAGTCAGTGGATGGGAGGCAGGTTTGTGTGATGGACTGGGCGGTATTCACGACTCTCTGAAGTTCCTGGGAGGCTATCCGAAATGGCCCATTATGAGGCCGGGCCTCTGCGCCCAAGGGTCTCCCTTTGTCCAGGGGCCACCCAACATGGCCGCCAACTGCGTGAACGCCATGTAGGTGTGCCTCTGCACTCTGTGATTTCCCTTTGAACAAGGACCCTCCAAAGTGGCTACTTGTGGTGCCGTCTTGTTCCACGTTTCCGAGAGTGACCTGCTGAAGCCAGTCTAGAGCCCTTACCCCTCCCCTCTGTTATTTGATTCCCCCTGCAGATTTGTTTCCCTCCCCCCTCTTGCTACCACCTTGCCCCCCCCCTTCTGTTTCCCCCCCCCCCCCCCTTGGTGTAGTGTCCCTCCCATCCCTCCTCTGCCAAACACTCTCTCCTTGGTGGGAGATGCGCGCGGACCCCACCCTCACTCATACCTCCTGGCGCTGGCTTTCCCGCTAGTGAAGTGACCCCCTTCTATGCCTGCTTTGCTGGTGTCCCCTCTACCTCCTCCTCACCCTCTCCTGCGCTCTACTGCACTCACCCCCTCTATTCTACAAAGTGGTTCCCTTGTGTCATAAGGAGACAATGCAGTCCTGCGCAAAATTGGCCGTTGGTTTTTCTCTGCCTTCTCTGTGCCTTCCTTATCGCTGACTCCATTGCTGTCTGTCTAGATTGTCTTTTGGACAAACTCATCCGTTTCTGCAGGGGCAGTAATGTTCCCTGTCCTGGTATGTTACCCAGAGCCTGGCTGGGTACATCGCCCAAATTTACTTTTGTTTTTGTACAAGGCCAATTTTGCCTAATTAAGTTCTGCCCTGCGCTTTGCCAGGTTTGCCCCTCTGATTCTGTGTCCTTCCCAATTCTAAGCCTTCATTTGTCTGGCCCAGTGAAGGATCCTTTCCCAGTCCTGGTATTTGTACTTTGTAGTTTAGCTATGACCACTCTTGGCTGCTCCCCCGCCTTGGGTTTTGGTCGGAGAGACCTTTGAGCCCTGGAAATCTCCGACGGCTTGAAGAGGCTATCTCTCCCCACTGCGTTGCTCAGCATTTGGGCCACATCGTCAGTCGGATCCCAGTCGGATCCCTGCCCTTGATTCCCTCTGGTAGGCCCACTATTCTGATCGGCTGCCTCGGCCGTTTTTCTTTCCTTTCAGGCTTTCCTGGGTCGCCACCAACCTCTTAATTTCGGCCTCCAGGGTGACAATTCGGTGACTCTGGTCCATCAAGGCTTTCTCCAGCTCCTTTATTGTGCTCCCCTGGGCATTCAATCTCTTTCCCATCTTGTCGATTGCCACCTGCATGGTGGCCAGCGCCGAAGCCACCTTGTCTGCTGCCTTTATTTTGGCCTTAATATCGCTCTCATCTCCTTCAGTTCCCTGATGAGGAACGTCTTCCATCCATCATGTGTGTGTGTGTGTGGGGGGGGGGGCTCACTTTCAGATCTGCTGATTCGCTGGCTCGCCGTTCTCGTCCTTTGCTGCAGTGTTTGGTGTCCCTGCTATATATCTTGTTGTTTAGGGTGAGGGGATGCTTTAGTCCAATTTCTGGGGCTAAATTCGGATAAAGGTGCCTATTATTCTGTTTTACGAAGGAGGACCAGCTGATGTGTGACCACTCAGCACATCCCCGTCACCGGAGGCCCACTCTGTGCAATTTCAAAGGTCAGCTGGAGGGGCACAGCCTCAGAAAGCCGCCAACGCCACGGATCCCCAGGTCGGGATGCCCTGTTCAAAGGGTGCCCCAATCCCTAATTTAAATAAAAGGCAGCCCTTCCCCACCCCCTCATGGACGCTGAGATCCCCCACGGACAACATCCCACCCCTCACGGACAAAGGGACTCTCCCTCTCCCACGCCACATGCAGAAGGATAACCCACCCTGGTGGATAATTGGTAAGGGGGTATCCCCGCAATGGAGCTCCCCAGCCTGGGCATGTCCCTCATCACCCGGGAGCTATGTGTGTTTCCAGTGTGGTCATTCCGACAGGTTTTCATGTTTGAAAACCAGTTGGAGGGAGGCTGTGACCCTGGAATAGGCTGGGATTGTTTGAGTGAGTCTGTACATGCCAGGGAGTGGAAGCAAGGGAGTGAGTCTTGACAGGCCAGCGAGTGGGAGGGAGGGAGTAAGTGTGTACAGGTCAGGGAGTGGGATTGTGGGAGTGAGTCTGTACACAACAGCGAGTTGGTTAGAGGGAGTCTGTACAGTCCAGAGACTGAAGGGAAGGAGGGAGTCTGTCCAGGGTAGGGAGGGAGGGCGTCAGTACAGCACAGGCAGTGGGAGGGAGGGTGTGAGTCTGCAGAGGCCGGAGAGAGGGAGGGAGGGAAACTGTACAGTTCAGGGAGCTCAATGTTTCAACCGATCATCCAGAGAATGGGACAAACAAGGCCATCCACACAATGCAGAAAATGTGGAAATGTACAGGGCAGGGAATGGGAGGTAGGCGTCTGGCCAGAGGCCGAGTCTGTGCAGGCCAGAGATTAGATGGGAGGAAGTGAGTGTGTGTAGGCCAGAGAGCGGGAGGGAGGGAGTGAGTCGGAGGGAGTGAGTGGGAGAGAGGGAGTGAGTGGGAGGGAGGGAGTGAGTGGGAGGGAGGGAGTGAGTGGGGAGGGAGGGAGTGAGTGGGAGAGAGGGAGTGAGTGGAGGGAGGGAGTGAGTGGGAGGGAGGCAGGGAGTGGGAAGGAGGGAGTGAGGGGAGGGAGGGAGTGAGTGGGAGGGAGGCAGGGAGTGGGAGGGAGGGAGTGAGTAGGAGTGAGTGGGAGGGAGTGAGTAGGAGTGAGTGGGAGGGAGGGAGTGAGTGGGAGAGAGGGAGTGAGTGGGAGGGAGGGAGTGAGTGGGAGGGAGGCAGGGAGTGGGAGGGAGGGAGTGAGTAGGAGGGAGTGAGTGGGAGGGAGTGAGGGAGGGATGGGAGGGAGGGAGTCGGAGGGAGGGAGTGAATGGGTGGGAGGGAGGGAGGGAGTGAATGGGTGGAAGGGAGGGAGGGAGTGGGAGGGAGGGAGTGGGAGTGAGGGAGTGAGTGGGTGGGAAGGAGGGAGGGAGGGGAGGGAGGGAGTGAGTGGGAGGGAGGGAGTGAGTGGGAGGGAGGCAGGGAGTGGGAGGGTGGGAGAGAGGGAGTGAGTGGGAGGGAGGGAGTGAGTGGGAGGGAGGCAGGGAGTGGGAGGGAGGGAGTGGGTGGGAGGGAGAGAGGGAGTGGGAGGGAGGGAGTCGGAGGGAGGGAGGGAGTGGGTGGGAGGGAGGGAGTGGGTGGGAGGGAGGGAGGGAGGGAGGGAGTGGGTGGGAGGGAGAGAGGGAGTGGGAGGGAGGGAGTGAGTGGGTGGGAGGGAGGGAGGGAGTGAGTGGGTGGGAGGGAGGGGGGAGTGGGTGGGAGGGAGAGAGGGAGTGGGAGGGAGGGATTCGGAGGGAGGGAGTGAGTGGGTGGGAGGGAGGGAGGGAGTGGGTGGGAGGGTGGGAGGGAGTCGGTGGGAGGGAGTGAGTGGGTGGGAGGGAGGGAGTGGGAGGGAGGGAGTGGGAGGGAGGGAGTGAGTGGGAGGGAGTGTGGGAGGGAGGGAATCAGTGGGAGGGAGGGAATGGGAGGGAGGGAGGGAGTCCGTGGGAGGGAATCAGTGGGAGGGAGGGAGTGGGAGGGAGACAGTGAGTGGGAAGGAGGAACTGGGAGGGAGTGAGTGGGAGGGAGGGACTGGGAGGCAGTGAGTGGGAGGGAGTGAGTGGGAGGGAAGGAGTGAGTGGGAGGGAGGGAGTGAGTAGGAGAGAGGGAGTGAGTCGGAGGGAGGGAGTGGGAGGGAGGGAGTGAGTGGGAGGGTGTAAGGGGTGGGAGTGAGGGAGTGGGAGGCAGGGAGTGAGTGGGAGGGAGTAAGTGGGAGGGAGTGTGAGGGAGGGATTGGGAGGGAGGGTGGGAGTGGGAGGGAGGAAGTGAGTGGGAGGGAGGAAGTGAGTGGGAGGGAGGGAGGGAGTGAGTGGGAGGGAGGGAGGGAGTGGGAGGGAGGGAGTGAGTGGGTGAGAGGGAGTAAGTGGGAAGGAGGGAGTAAATGGGAAGGAGTGAGTGAGTGGGAGGGAGGGCGGGAGTGAGTGGGAGGGAGGAAGTGAGTGGGAGGGAGGGAGCGGGAGGGCAGGAGGGAGTGAGTGGGAGGGAGGGAGTGAGTGGGAGGGTGTAAGTGGGAGGGAGTGAGGGAGTGGGAGGGAGGGATTGGGAGGGAGGGAGGGAGTGGGAGGGAGGAAGTGAGTGGGAGGGAGGAAGTGAGTGGGAGGGAGGGAGTGAATGGGAGGGAGTGAGTGGGAGGGTGGGAGTGAGTGAGTGGGAGGGAGGGAGGGAGTGGGAGGGAGGGAGGGAGTGGAGGGAGGGAGTGAGTGGGTGAGAGGGAGTAAGTGGAAAGGAGGGAGTAAATGGGAAGGAGGGAGTGGGTGGGAGGGAGGGAGGGAGTGGGTGGGAGGGAGGGCGGGAGTGAGTGGGAGGGAGGAAGTGAGTGGGAGGGAGGGAGCGGGTGGGAGGGAGGGAGTGAGTGGGAGGGAGGGAGTGGGAGGGAGGGAGTGAGTGGGAGGGAGGGAGCGGGAGGGAGGGAGGGAGTGGGAGGGAGGGAGTGAGTGGGAGGGAGGGAGGAAGTGGGAGGGAGGGAGTGAGTGGGTGGGGGTGTGAGTTGGAGTGAGGGAGTGAGATGGAGGGAGTGAGTGGGAGGGAGGGAGTGAGTTGGAGGGAGGGTGTGGGTGTGTATAGGCCAGGGAGTGGGATGTGGTGGTCATGTTTGAAACCAGTAGTGATTCACACTGGCATGACATTTTTCTGGCTGAGTGGGTAGCTATGATGGGGCAGAAGTCATGGTGTCAAGTCCGCTAAGGTTACGTTAATTTATGCAAATCAGGCTCACGCCCTTTTTGGGCATGAACCTGATTATGTTAGCGGCGGTGGTGGCCGGGGGGGAGGGGGAAACCTCATTCTGAAATCTCGCCGGTGCAAATCCCATTTTTGACCTCTTGTGGGATTTAGCGGCCATTAGGAGATTTGCGACTGCAGCCAAACACAAGTAGAACCGTAAGACTCACAACCGACAATGGCAAATGAAAGCAAAAGATAACAAAGAAGTTGATTATTTATTCCCCCAGCTAAAGGTATTCCAGATGGTGTAAAGGGGCGAGCACCCAGGATAGCTAATTGATATGGGAGAAGGGGGTTTTTGGTGGGAGGGGTGAAGGTGGGTGTATAGGATGCACCCTGCGGTCTCCCTCCAGCAAACGGCAGTCGGGTTCCAGCTTAAATTCTTGCCCCCACAATGAGTCAACCCCCCGTCACTCTCCCCATCCCCTCCAGCATCTGGGATGCCAATCGTCACGCTTCCACCAGATTTGCAAAAACTGAGGAGAATGAAAACTACCAACAGCTAGGGAAATACAAAATGCAATTCTATCAGGCCCTATTGCTTCTTTATTTCCCCACAGAGCTTAGAGGAGATATTTGATCTGTGTCTATCCGACAAAAGTCTGTTCTATAAAGGTATAAACTTCTTTAGTTTGATTCTGAGGTGTACAATATTCAGAAGCAGTTCATTTGCGTCTTTGGCCTGTGTTTCATGTTGTTTGGACAGTCTTAGGGGAAATCTGAAGATGATGTGCCAGAGGACTTACTTTAGAGAGAGAAAGAGATAAAAAAAAACATCTTTTACAAACTGCCCTGTAAATATATTTTTTTGAGGGGAGGTGGGTGCTCCCAAGGGGGATGGATCAAACACTGAGGGGTTCTAACACTGCTGAGTGATTGATGGCAGTGGCGTACTCCTTATAGCCAGTAGAAAGCAGGAGCTGATGGAAACCCCCGAGAGTCAGGGGAGGGAGGCCACGGTAAAAATAAAGTGAGGAAGAAAGAGACGCTGGGTAGAGAACAAGACGAACACAGATGGAAGCAGCCCGGAGGGAAATCAGCCTGTTAACAAACAACAGAAATCAAGGTGGAATGCTTTCAGCAACAACAAAACCTGAGGTCTTAGTGTTCTACAAATAAATTACCAACTACTTTAGTCAGTGTTTGCAAATTGTTATTGATACCATCAAAGTGAGTGAGGCAGTAATTTCCCAGAATCGGAGCCAGTGAACATAAAAGCCTCCTGGTGGGCTAGACGAAAGAAACATGGGTGGCACAAAAGGTTTTTTCCCCCCTTCTCTCTGTTTCCTTTCTCCTTCTGAAAGGCACAGGCTGCTTGGCTAAATCCAGGCTCCATCCCATTAACCCTTTGGGTTCTGGATTTTGCTTCTGGCAGGCACAAATGCAAACACGGCACGGGTCACTCCGTCCGATTTTGACTGAAGTGTTAAAGGCCTCAGTGCAAGCAACCCCATGTTCCCCCAATGATTTTGTTGTAAATGAATTGAGCCGTACAGACCAGAGGGTGCCGGGGGTCTCCTCCACCCGAGGCTTGTTGAATTAAGTGATCTTCACTCGGATAACAGTCGGGCCTCAATTTGCTCTGAAGCCTCAGGGGTAGGAAGGGGAAAGTTTAGGCACGATCCCTATTCCTGATCAATGTCTACTGAACACTTGTTTTGAATAGCAGGGCCATATTGGTCCTCCCCTTTGTTTGAATATTTCTTTCAGGGATTGCAGTATGACATCACTAGAAAGGAAGTGTGTCATGTGATCCAGTTTTAGTTTGACTTTTGCTTTCAGCAGAGTACATGCGCACAGCTCTGCAGCTCTGGTCTCATCAAGTGTTACACTTCTGTACAAATGTTTCCATGTGCCTTGTCTCAACAAATAAGTGGACCCATAACATGTTTGCACAATCCCTTAGGAGTGCTTTATATCATAAAAATACAACACCCTTTACTTGGCATGCCAAGTAGTAGAGGAGTCCCGACACCCAAAGGGCTGTCACGCAATAGGAATCATTATGTCCAGGATAGGGAGAGGAAACCGTTCAGGGAAAAGTAGGCCTCATTTACTGAAGTGCTGCAATCTCTATTCGATGGTGCCCGTCGGTGTCCACTATTGAGCTGCCTAAAAGCCTTGTGGGCAACATTGGCTGGGGGAACAAGTCAAGGTTGAATATCAGAGAGTCACCTTAGAGAAGCCTAGATGAAGAGCCAAGGATGGAACCACCGATAAACGATCAGAAAATACGAATCGGATGTTAAATGTTTACACTTTAAAGGCATGTGGACTGCAAAAGAAAGGGAAGATGAAGAGCGTAAATAATATATTTTATTATTAGCTGAAAAGTAGTATTTGTGATAATAACGGAAACATGTTTAATGTGCTTCTTGGTCCTGTTGTAGCAAAAACAACTTGTATTTACAATGCCTCTGGTCTAGGACATTCTCCCAAGGCACTTCACCGTGCACTAACAGGCAAATATTGATACTGACACAGACAAGTGACCAGAAGCTGGGAGGCAGAAGCATCTTAAAGGAGGAAAGAGACACTGAGGGAATTCCACAGTTTTTTTTAAATAAATGTTTTTATTGATATTTCCATTTTAACACTGTACAGGAGATGACTGAAACGGTAATTATTTACAATTTACATGCTGTTCCTTTTTGGCACCCCCTATTCCCCACCACCTTTGCTTCCCCCCACCCCTGCTACCCCCCTCCCATTTTCTATTAGTTTTGGGCCCTATCTTAGGCCCTTTCCTCCGCTGGAGATGGTTTATTTGCCGCTCGTTTTGCTCTTCTAGCTTTGTGGGGGGGGCCCTCTGGCCCCCGTGCCGGCCTCTCACTGGATTTACTCCTGGAATTTCCTTGGGTCTCTGCCCCATTTCCCCCACCTCCTTTGTTCCTGTCTGCTTTCTGTGGCCGTGGTGGTTTCCATGTGTCCTCCCTCCCCTCGTTCTATCCATTGTTGGCTTCAAACAGGTCCTGGAACAGGCTGATGAATGGGCCCACGCTTTGTGGAAACCATTGTCTGACCCTCAGATGGCGAGCAACATAGAACATACAGTGCAGAAGGAGGCCATTTGGCCCATCGAGTCTGCACCGACCCACTCAAGCCTATCCCCGTAATCCAATAACCCCTCTTAATCTTTTGAAATGAAAATGAAAATCGCTTATTGTCACGAGTAGGCTTCAATGAAGTTACTGTGAAAAGCCCCTTTTGGACACTAAGGGGTAATTTAGCATGGCCAATCCACCTAATCTGCGCATCTTTGGACTGTGGGAGGAAAGTGGAACACCCGGAGGAAACCCACGCAGACACGGAGAGAACAGTGACCCAGTGGGGAATCGAACCTGGGACCCTGGCGCTGTGAAGCCGCAACGCTATCCACTGTGCTACCGTGCTGCCCCAAGATCAAGTGTACTTGATCTTCTCCAGATGGAGAAATTCCGATTGGTCACCCAGCCAGTCTGCAGCCATGGGTGGTGTTGCTGATCACCAGCTGAGCAGGGTTTTCTGGCGAGCGATTAGGGAAGCAAAGGCAAAGGTGACAGCACTCTTCCCCATATGAGGTTCTGGCTGGTCCGATACCCCAAAGACCGCCACTCTCGGGCACAGCTCCACCCGCACCGCACAACCTTGGACATCACCTTGAAGAAGGCTGCCCAGAACTTGACAAGTCTGGAGGAGGCCCAGAACATGTGGGCTCCGTTGGCCGGGCCTCCCTGGCACCATTCACATTGTCCTCCACCTCTGGGAAGAACCTGATCATTTGGGTTCTGGTCAGGTGTGTTCTATGCGCCACTTTAAATTGCATGAGGCTTAGCATTGCATGGAGGAGGTGGAGTTGGCCCTACGTAATGCTTCGCCCCAGAGTCCCCATCCTATCTCCGTCCCTAGTTCTTCCTCCCACTTCTGCCGTCCAGTGGTGATCTCGCACTTTCTAAAAGTTGTCCGTATATGTCCCCGCACTTCCCTTTTCTCAGACTGTCTGTATCCAGTAGCTCCTCCAACATTGTGTCTCTCGTCTCTCGGGATCTAGGGAATGTTGTCATCTCCTTGCGGAGAAAGATTTGACTTGTAAATGTCGGAGTTCCGGTCCATTCGGTAGTTCCTGCTAAGGTTACGAGTCTATCCTCCCATGTATATGTTCCCTAATCGCTAACATCCACCCGTCCTGACTTCATCTCTTAAAGGTGACGTCTAGTACGGCTGGTGGAAACCTGTGGTTGCTGGAGATGGGTTCATGGTGGATACCTCGGTTAGACAGAAGTGTTGTCTCATCTGTTCCAGGTTCTTAGTGTTGCTACTACTACTGGACTGGATTTGTATTGCGGGGATGGGAGTGCGGTTGTGGCAAGGGCTCAGAGGATCGTTCCCGTGCAGGAAGACTTCTCCAGCCTCAACCATTCCATGTTAGGTTCCCTTACCCATCCCCTCACTCTCTCAGCTGTGGCTACTCGGTGATAGTATTGGAAGTTCGGGGGGGCCAAAGCTCCCATATTTCTTCTCATCTGCAGTGTTGACTGAGGGAATCTTGGATTCTTCCCCCCTCCCATACAAACATAATTGTCATTTTATCTATTCTTTGGAAAAAGGCCTTGGGGATGAAGTTCGGTGTGGATCTAAACAGGAAGAGGAACCTTGGCAGTACATTCATCTTGATCGTCTGCACCCTCCCCACCAGGGAACACGGAGAGCATCCCATCTCTGCAGGTCCATTTTAACTTCCAGCGCCAGACAGGGCAGATTCCACTTGTGGAACTATGTCCAATCGTGGACTATCTGCATCCCCAGCTAGCGGAATTTGTTTCAGGCTATTTTAAATGTGAGATCTTCCAGCTCTGCCCCTCCCCCGTTCAGGTTCCCTGGGAAAACCTCACTTTTGCTCAGTTTGAGTTTGTAGCCCGAGAAGACCCCAAACTCTTCCAGGATTTCTGTCATGCCGGCCTGCGGGTCTGAAATATAGAGGAACAGGTCATCCACACAGAGTGTAACTCTGGGCTCTCTGCCTCCTCTTCGAATCCCCTTCCAGCCTCTCGCGTCTCCAGGGCGATCGCCAAGGGTTCAATTGGCAGGGCGAACAGGAGTGGGGTCAGCCGGCATCTCTGCCTTGTGCCTCTGTGCAGGTGGAAGGATTCAGAACTGGTGGTGTTGGTCCAAACGCTCGAATTAGGGGTGTGGTGATACACCACTATGTATTTGTGTGTGCCTGTATTAGGGGATGTACAGCAGTACCTGTATTACAGGTTTGTCGGTAGCCCCTCTCGGCTAGCTCTGCCCACAGGGAGCCGTATAAATATGTATGAGATCTCGTGAGCTGCCATTCTACCAGCTGCAGTCGAAGGATGAACATCTCACGGCAATAAAGCCTCTCTTGTACCAATTCGAGTCTTTACGTGCAATTGATAGTGCATCAATTTATTACCGTAAGATTTTCCGCATCATGGACATCAGAATAAAACCCAATCGCTTGCAGCTGGATCCGCAATCACCAAACGCCAGAAAAGACTTTAACCACTGGCTGGCTTGCTTCGAGGCCTACATCACCTCAGCGGACCCTGCACCGTCGGAGGCTCAGAAAATTCAACTCCTCTACTCAAAGTTGAGCCCCAGCGTGTTCCCGCTGATACAGGACGCGCCGAACTACGCACGCGCCATGGAACTTCTCAAAGAAATTACGTCCAGTCGACGAACACTCTGTTTGCGAGGCATGTACTCGCTACTCGCATCTAACTGCCGGGTGAGTCGATTGAGGACTTCTGGCGGGCCCTTATCCCTCTAGTACGGGACTGCGAGTGCCAGGCCATCACGGCCGTGGAACATTCCAATCTCCTCATGCGGGATGCATTTGTGACGGGGATTGCATCGGACCCCATCCGGCAACGACTGCTGGAAGGGGCTGCGCTCGATCTAGCGGCAACAAAGACTTTAGCGCTGTCCATGATGGTTGCCTCCCGTAACGTGCAGTCCTGACCCGCCCATCACGCGGCCCACCTGTCCTACACCCGTGGACTCCGCAACAGACCCCCCCCCCCCCCGACTGGGGCTGCTTCCGCGGAACATGCCTGCGCTGCTCGCCACACCACACTCTGGGGGTCCCCGCTGCTACTTCTGCGGCCAACAGAAGCACCCCCACCAGCGCTGCCCGGCCCGCGCCACGACCTGTAAATCCTGTGGCAAGAAAGGCCATTTCACAGCGGTGTGTCAGGCCCGCGCAGGCCCTGACCTCTACCCCTTTCCTCAGCCGATCACGCAATGGGGGCTGCCGTCCTCTGCTCCCGGGGCCACGTGCGGCTCGTGGGTGCTACCATCTTGCGCCGCCCCCGCAATGTGCGCACCATGGGCGCCGCCATCTTCCCCCCAGGTCCACGTGCGGCCAGTGGGCGCCGCCATCTTGCCCCGCCCCCACAACGTGCGCTCCATGGTCGCCACCATCTTGCCCCGCCCCCGCAACGTGCGCTGCATGGACGCCGCCATCTTCTCCCCCACAGGTACTCCGGACGCCGCCATTTTGTAATCCCCTCGGGACTGGACCACGGGACCCGGGTCCCGGGTCGCTGCCGCTCCTCGTCAGACTCCTCGGACGATCGCCCGCTGCTCGCCGGGTCTTCTCAACGATTGACCTGAAATCCATCTACCACCAGCTCCCCATCCGTAAATCGGACAGTCCATACACTGCCTTCGAAGCAGACAGTCACCTCTATCAATTTCTTCAGGTTCCCTTCGGCGTCACTAACGGGGTCTCGGTATTTCAAAGAGAAATGGACCGAATGGTTGACCGGTACGGACTGCGCACCACGTTTCCGTACTTAGACACTGTCACCATTTTCGGCCACGACCAGCAGGACCACGACGTCAACCGTGCCAAATTTCTGCACACCGCATCTCTCCTCAACCTCACTTATAACAAGGGGAATTGCGTATTCAGCACAGACCGCTTAGCCATCCTCGGCTACGTAGTCCAAAATGGACTCCTAGGGCCTGATCCCGACCGCATGCACCCCCTCAGGGAGCTCCCCCTCCCCCACTGCCCCAAGGCTCTCAAACGATGCCTGGAGTTTTTTTCTTACTACGCCCAGTGGGTCCCACAATACGCGGACAAGGCCCGCCCACTGATCCAGTCCACGCAAACCCCTCATGCCTTCGCCCGTATTCGCTCAGACATAGCCAAGGCCGGGATGAACTCAGTAGATGAGACACTGCCCTTCCAAGTAGAGAGCGACGCTTCAGATGTCGCCCTTGCCGCCACTCTAAACCAGGCAGGCAGACCCGTGGCATTCTTTTCCCGCACCCTCCATGCCTCCGAAATTCGACATTCCTCTGTTGAAAAGGAGGCCCAGGCTATCGTTGAGATGGTGCGGCACTGGAGGCATTACCTAGCCGGCAGGAGATTCACTCTCCTCACTGACCAACGGTCGGTAGCCTTCATGTTTAAGAACACGCAGCGGGGCAAGATTAAAAACGATAAAATCTTGCGGTGGAGAATCGAGCTCTCCACCTATAATTACGAGATCTTGTATCGCCCCGGCAAGCTCAACGAGCCCCCAGATGCCCTCTCCCGAGGTACATGTGCCAGCACACAAGTGAACCAGCTCCGTGCCCTGCACGATAGCCTTTGCCATCTGGGGGTCACTTGGTTGTACCACCTCGTCAAAGCCCGCAATATGCCCTACTCCGTCGAGGAAGTATGGACAGTCACCAGAGACTGCCAGGCCTGTGCGGAGTGCAAGCCACACTTCTACCGGCCAGACCGCGTGCGCCTGGTGAAAGCGTCCCGCCCCTTTGAACGCCTCAGCGTGGATTTCAAAGGGCCCCGCCCCTCCACCGACCGCAACACCTACATCCTTAGTGTGGTCGATGAATTCTCCAGGTTCCCCTTTGCCATCCCATGCCCGGATATGACGTCTGCCACCGTCATTAAGGCCCTCGATTCCATATTCGCTCTGTTCGGTTTCCCCGACTATATCCACAGTGACAAGGGATCCTCATTCATGAGCGATGAGCTGTGTCAGTTCCTGCTCAGCAGGGGTATCGCCTCCAGCAGGACGACCAGCTACAACCCCCGGGGAAACGGGCAGGTAAAGAGGGAGAACGGGACGGTTTGGAGGGCCGTCCAGCTGGCCCTATGGTCCAGAAACCTCCCAGCCACTCGCTGGCAGCAGGTCCTCCCGGATGCACTCCACCCAATTCGGTCATTGCTGTGCATCGCTACTAATAACACACCCCATGAACGTGTTTTTACCTTCTCTAGGAAGTCTACATCTGGGGTGTCGCTCCCGACTTGGCTCGCAGCTCCAGGGCCAGTCCTACTGCGTAGGCATGTCAGACTCCACAAGGCGGACCCACTGGTGGACAGGGTACGCCTGCTCCACGCAAACCCCCAGTATGCCTACGTGGAGTTCCCCGACGGCTGCCAGGATACAGTCTCGCTCAGGGACCTGGCTCCCTCGGGTGCCGATCCCACTCCCACACACCTCCCCACCCACGCGCCACCCTCCCCTCCCCCGGCGCTCCCAGCATCAGCCCCACCAGGTCCATCCCTCATTCACCTGCCCACACTTGAGGACATGGAAGATTTCGGCACGCTCCCGGAATCATCCAGCCATTGGCCAGCACCAACACCGCCAGCACCGATAACGCCGACACCGCCTGTACAGACGTCGCCACCACTGTTGCGTCGCTCCCAACGAGCCGTCAGATCACCGGACAGACTTAACCTCTGATGGGCACCGGGTTGCAAGATGGACGCTTAATTTTTTTCCCCTCCCCTCTGTAAATAATTCACAGATTATGTATATAGTTCCACGTCACCCCCGCCGGACTCATTTTTAACAGGGGGTGAATGTGGTGATCCACCACTGTGTATATGTGTGTGCCTGTATTAGGGGATGTACAGCAGTATCTGTATTACAGGTTTGTCGGTAGCCCCTGCCGGCTAGCTCCACCCACAAGGAGCAGTATAAATATGTCTGAAATCTCCTGAGCTGCCAGTCTACCAGGTGCAGTCAAAGGATAAACATCTCACGGTAATAAAGCCTCTCTTGTACCTATTCGAGTCTTTACGTGCAATTGATAGCACTTCAGGGGGCATTGTACAGGAGTTTCACCCATGAGGTGAACCTTGTCCCTAGCCCAAACTACTCCAGTACCTCGAGGAGGTACTTCCATTCAACTCAGTCAAAGGCCTTTTTCTGCATCAGGGGAGACCATCACCTCTGATGTTCTCTCCCTGGATGGGATCAGTATCACATTCAGCAGCCGTCCGATGTTCGCAGTTAGCTGGCTACCCTTGATAAGGCCCGTCTGGTCCTCTGAGACCACCTCTAGTACACAGTTCTCCAGTCTCTTGGCCAGGACCTTTGCGAGTATTTTCGCATCCATGTTCAGCAGTGAAATGGGTCTGTAAGATCCGCATTCCGTGGGTCTTTGTCTTTCTTGGGTATCAGCGATATAGTGGACTGGTGGACTATAGTGTCGGAGGCAGGGTGCCCCTTGTTAGAAAGTCTGTGAGTATCTCCCAAAGGTGAGAGGCCAGAGCCGGTGTAAATCTTTTATTGAAGGTCGCCGGGAACCCATTGGATCCTGCCGCCTTTTTGCCTGCATGGAATTGACATTTTTTGGTTTGGCTACCAGTCCGCCTCTGCTGTCCTTTACCTGGGCTATTTCCCTCGTAGCTGCCTGCTTTCTCAGCTGGTGGGCCAGCAGATAGCTAGCCTTCTCTCTGTGATTATAGAAGCTCCCCTGTTGTCTGGCGGAGTTGGTGCACTGCTTTCCTGGTGAATAACAGTTAAAGTCCACTTGTAGCTTCTTCCTCTCCGTCAGATGCTCTACGGTCTGGACCTCAGAGTATCTTCTGACGACCTCCAGGATGGAGTTGCTACCCAGCCACCCTCTCTACCCTATCTCTACTAGCCTTGTAGGCTTTAATCTCCCCCCTAATCACCGCCTTCAGTGCCTCCCAGAATGTGAAGGTGAGACTTCCCCGTTCTGTTTGTTAGTAATGTACTCACCTATCATCTGTGATGTTTTCTGGCGGAAGACCTTGCCGGCCAAGCGGTCCATGTCCCATCTCCATGTAGGGCGTGGGAACGGCCCATCTCCAACTCACACCCAGGTAGTGTGCAGCGTGGTCAGAGATGACTATCCCGGAGTATTCTGCTCTATTTCTGGCAGCACCGATTTCCCCACGACAAAGTAGTCAATGTGTGTGTATCAATGCATCAGTGTTTATGCCCTGCTTCTGTCTGATTGGCATGACGCCGTGTATTATGTTGTTTGTTGGGCATGATTGGTCTCCATGCCATTTTATTCCCACCCCTCCCCTCCCCATCCCTTTCATATGCATTTGTGGTTGTGTTGTGGCTTCCCTCTCCCTCCCTCTTGGAACAGTCTTGGAACAACTGGAAGCCCTCTTCTAACCCCCGGATGGCGAATTTAGTTTTCTCCACCGTGAGAAATTACGGTAGGTCGGCAGTCAGTCTGAAGCTCTGGGTGGTGCTGCTGATCGCAAGCCGAGCGATTAGGGAGGCAAAGGCAAGGGCGTCGGCCCTCCTCCTCGTGAAGAGATCTGGCTGCTCTCATACCCTGAAGACTGCCACTTTCTGTCATGGCTCCACCTTCATCCCCACCAACTTGGACATAGCCTTGAAGAAGGCTGTCCAGAACCCAGCAAGTCTGGGGCAGGCCTAGAACATGTGGGCCAAGTCTCCTTGGCACCATTCGCATTTGTCCTCCACCTCTGGGAAGAACCTGCTTATTCGGATTCTGGTTAAATGTGCTCTGTATACCACTTTTAGCTGCATTAGGTTTAGCCTTGAGCATTTGGAGGTGGAGTTGACCCTGCACAGTGCTTCGCTCTAGAGCTCCACCCTATTTCAAACCCTAGGTCTTCCTCCTACTTTTCCCTTGTCTCGCTCAATGGTGTGCCTGCCCTTCCCAGTAGTCGTCCATACAGGTCGCCACAGTTCCCTCTCCCTAGTCTATCCATGTCGAGGAAGTCTTCTTGCAGCGATTGTTGCGGAGGTCGTGGGTACGTTCTTGTTTCCCTACGTGAGAGGTTTTGACCTGCATGTACCTTAGCTCATTACCCCCCCCCCCCCCCCCCCCCGGTGTTCTCTCCCTGGATGGGCTCATTATTACGTCCAGCAGGCGCCTGATATTCGATGTTAGCTGTCTACCTTTGACAGAGAAGTCAGAGAACTGGGAAAAGAATGGGCTGTCTGAGGCTGCCCACTCGGAACATTACTCTCAAAAACCTTCGACCAGTTAGTCACATTGGTCAAGGAACATTTTAACCTCGGGCCCTCGATCATCCTGCAGTGGTACAAATTCAACTCTGCTGTTAGGGACCCAGAAGAGTCCATCTCTGCGTTCGAGGGCCCAGCGCCCCAAATGGAGGTTGGACGGTGCCTTACTAGCTGACAAGGCCTTCAGCGAAAGGATAGCGCAGGCCATAGCGGAGTACACGGAGATCAACCAAAACGGGGAGGTCTCACCCTCCACGTTCTGGGAAGCGCTTAAGGCCGTACTAAGAGGGGAAATCATAGCCTACAAAGCGCAAAGAGATAGGGAGGAAAGGGTGGCTAGGCAGAAGCTGGTCGACTCCATACTGGAGGTAGACCATAAATACTCCGAGGCCCCGACTGTAGAACTCCTGGCGGAGAGAAAAGAATTACAAAGGAACTTTGACCTGCTCTCCACCAGGAAAGCAGTACACCAACTCCGCCAGGCACGCGGGGCCCTATACGAACACGGAGACAAAGCCAGCCGCCTGTTGGCCCACCAGCTGAGAAAGCAGGCAGCCAGCAGAGAAATTGCGCAAATCAGAGATACCAGAGGCACGTTGGAAACAGAACCAGAGAGGATTAACAAAACCTTCAAGGCCTTCTACCAAGAGCTGTACACCTCAGAGCCCCCAACGGGGAAGGCTGGGATGAACTGGTTTCTTGACGGACTGGACATACCAGTTGTGGGAGAGGGCAGAAAACGGGATCTGGAAGCACCACTAGCACTGGGAGAGATCATGGAGAGCATTAGCTCCATGCAGGCGGGGAAGGCGCCGGGACCGGACGGATTCCCGGCGGACTTCTACAAAAAATTTGCGACAGCGCTGGCCCCGCACCTGCGGGAGATGTTCACAGACTCGCTAGCTAGGGGCACGTTGCCACCCACGTTAGCACAGGCCTCAATCTCGCTGATACCTAAGAAAGACAAAGACCCAACGGAATGTGGGTCATACAGACCCATATCTCTGCTGAATGCAGACGCCAAATACTGGCCAAAATCCTAGCCAAAAGGCTAGAAGACTGTGTACCTGAGGTGGTCACAGAGGACCAGACGGGCTTTGTCAAAGGTAGACAGCTGACCGCGAACATCAGGCGCCTGCTGAACGTGATAATGACCCCCTCCGGGGAGAGAACACAAGAGGTGATCGTCTCCCTGGACGCAGAAAAGGCCTTCGACAGAGTCGAGTGGAAATACCTCATAGAGGTACTGGAGCGGTTCGGGCTTGGAACAGGGTTCACCGCTTGGGTAAAGCTCCTGTACAACGCTCCCATGGCGAGTGTACAGACCAACAATACCAACTCCCAATACTTCCAGCTGCACAGGGGCACCAGACAAGGATGCCCACTGTCCCCGCTGCTGTTCGCACTAGCAATTGAACCGCTAGCAATCGCGCTCAGGGCAGCAAAAAATTGGAGGGGGATCCGAAGGGGAGGTAGAGAGCACAGAGTCTCACTCTATGCGGATGATCTGCTCCTCTATATCTCGGACCCACAAAGCAGCATGGACGGAATCATCGCGCTCCTGAAAGAGTTTGGAGCCTTCTCGGGCTACAAACTCAACATGAGCAAAAGTGAGATCTTCCCAGTACACCCGCAAGGGGGGGGGGGGGGGCAGCACTAAAGGGGCTGCCGTTCAAACAAGCCCGACATAAATTCCGCTACCTGGGGATCCAAATAGCCCATGACTGGAAAGGGATCCACAAATGGAACCTCACCAGCCTGACGGAGGAAGTTAAAAAGGACCTGCAAAGATGGAACACACTCCCGCTCTCCCTCGCGGGGAGAGTTCAGACGATCAAAATGAACGTACTGCCCAGGTTCCTCTTCCTGTTTAGATCCATTCCGATCTACATCCCCAAGGCCTTTTTCAAAGCGCTGGACAAACTCATCATGGCGTTCATATGGGGGGGTAAAAATGCTAGGATCCCAAAGAAGGTCTTACAAAAAACAAAAACCAGGGGAGGGTTAGCCCTCCCGAATCTACAATTCTACCACTGGGCAGCAACAGCCGAGCGAGTAAGGGGATGGATCCAGGAGCCAGAAGCTGAGTGGGTGCGTGCGGAGGAGGCCTCCTGCATGGGAACCTCCCTCCGGGCCCTCGCCACGGCAGCACTCCCATCCCCACCCAAAAAACACTCCAGCAGCCCAGTGGTGACAGCCACCCTCCAATCCTGGAACCAACTGCGGCAGCAACTTGGCCTGACCAAAATGTCGAACAGGGCTCCCATCTGCAACAACCATAGGTTAACACCAGCACTGACTGACGCCACCTTCAAAAGGTGGAGGCAGGACGGGGGGACACTGACAGTCAGGGACCTATACACGGACGACAGGATCGCAACACTGGACGAACTGACAGAGAAATTTCAGCTAGCTGGGGGGAACGAGCTACGGTACCTGCAGCTCAAAAACTTCCTACGAAAGGAGACGAGGACGTACCCACAACCGCCACGACGGACACTACTGGAAGACCTACTGGACGCAAGTATCCTAGAGAAAGGGAACTGTAGTGACATGTATGACCGACTGGTAGATAGGGACGACACCGTACTGGACGCAACAAGGAGGAAATGGGAGGACGACCTGGGGATGGAGATAGGGTGGGGACTCTGGAGCGAAGCACTGCCTAGGGTCAACTCCACCTCCACATGCGCAAGGCTCAGCCTGACGCAACTAAAAGTGGTACATAGAGCCCACTTAACAAGAACCCGTATGAGTAGGTTCTTCCCGGAGGTGGAAGACAGATGTGAACGGTGCCAAAGAGGCCCGGCCAACCACGCCCACATGTTCTGGTCTTGCCCCAGACTCGTGGAGTACTGGACAGCCTTCTTCGAGGTTATGTCCAAAGTGGTGGGAGTGAGGGTGGAGCCATGCCCGATAGTGGCGGTCTTCGGGGTTTCAGAACAGCCAGATCTATTCCTGGGGAGGAGGGCGGACGCCCTTGCCTTTGCCTCCCTGATCGCCCGCCGTAGAATCCTGTTTGGCTGGCGGTCAGCAGCACCGCCCAGAGCTGCGGACTGGCTGTCCGACCTCTCGGAATCTCTCCAAATGGAGAAAATCAAATTTGCCATCCGAGGGTCGGACGACGGCTTCCACAGAACGTGGGAGCCATTCATGCAACTGTTCCGGGACCTATTTGTGGCCAATGTACAAGAGGAAGAATAGTCGGGGGAAGGTAGCGGGAGGGGGGGGGGGGGGGGGGGCTACAGGTTTGTTACGGGGGTTCGATGGCTAGCTAAGGCCCAAAACCAAACTAAATAAACATGTTGAGGGGGGGGGGGGGGGGGGGGGGGGGGGGGGCGCAGTTACTACTACGAAGATGCTTACCTGTAAATATGTATGTTAATTTTTGCGTGTTTGTTTTTTTTTTTCTCTCCTAACAATTTGTAATTTGTTCAATATAAAATATGAAAACTGAATAAAAACATTTATAAAAAAAAAAAATCTCTGCGTTCGTAACCAGACTCCGCCAAATGGCCGAACATTGTGAGTTCGCTGCCCGAATGTATGGTTTGCTGACTTAACTGCCTCAGCATTTAGAGAAAAACTCCTGGCTGAAACTAAAATCACGTTAGACAACGCGAACGAGATAGCCCAGGTGGCGGAGTGCTCTGAGAAAGGCGCATCTGAGCTCCCACGTTAGCTGGAAGGGGAAGTGAATCAGTTGAGGGGTGGTACGACCATGAGGTGTGCGGTGAGATTAGCAGGCGTAGTAATAATAATAATCGCTTATTGTCACAAGTAGGCTTCAATGAGGTGAAAAGCCCTTGCTCCCACATTCCGGCACCTGTTCAGGGAGGCCGGTACAGGAATTGAACCCACGCTGCTGGAATTGTTCTGCATTACAAGTCAGCTGTTTAGCCCACTATGCTAAACCAGCCCCTCAGTAGAGAACCAGACACGGTCCTCAGGACCGGATTGAAGTCAGAGACCTGGGAAAAGAATGGGTTGTCAGCCCAAGACAGAGGTGGATTGCTTTTGATGTGACGGGGATCACTCCCAGGAAGCTTGCTGCTGTCATGAATTTGTCTGTTTTCATTGGAACCGAAGAGGCCACATCCAGGCCTATTGCCACTCGAGGCAAAGTCCACCAATGCCAAAAGAAATCAGTAGCAGCAATACCCAACCCCAAGGAACCAAGTGGAAAAGAACTCTGAGGAGGAGCGGGGGGGGGGGGGGGGGGGGGGGGGGGGGGGGGGGGGGGGGAGGGGGGGGGGGGGGGGGGGGGAGGGGGGGGGAGGGGGGGGGTTGTTGGGTTACGGGTATAGGGTGGGTTTGAGTAGGGTAATCATGGCTCGGCACAACATGAAGGGCCTGTTCTGTGCTGTACTGTTCTATGAACGGGAAACCTTTGAAGATCAAGGCCGTTACCGGGACATCGGTTACAGTTATCGGGGAGCAGACGTTTGGTTATATTTGAGAACAGGCTCAGACCCTGAATTTGGGTAGTTTCTCTCTTTACAGATGCTGCCTGACCTTGCTGAGTCTTTCCAGCACTTTTATTTTTGTTTTTGTTTCCAATTTCTAACATTCGCAATGTTTTGCCTTTGTACTGAAAGTGGAAATCGCCTTTTTAAGATGGTGCTCCATCTAGTGGCAAACCCAAGAATTGGCAAAACTGGGGATGAGTCAAACCAGGGATGAGAGACACAAGTCCAAAATGGGTTAATCTCCATCACTTCAGAACGATAGGAAGTTCATCTACCTAACGTGTGTTGAAGCGCTGCTGGTTTGTCCCTTTAAGAAAAGCCGGACATGAACACCATTATGCTCAGGCACCAAGGCAGGGCACCTCAATGTCACTTTGGTTCTCCCATGACTGGAACTGTTATCACTCTGCACCAAATGCAATACAATCTAGTGTCACATTGTAGGCTTCCCACATGTTAGCTGCTGGAAAGTCCTTGTGCTTTAAGATACATTTTATTTATAAGAATAAAAGAAGTAGTCATTTAATAGCCCATAACTTATGTACTGTTCAAAATAGATACATGTTGAAGCTTTTCGTTTTGAACTCATCAGCACACTCTTCAAGAATACCAGTATAAGGGAAAAACAATTTCTACTGTATGAAATGGGAGTGCTGATTGGTTGGCAAGTAGACTCTGACTGGTAGTGATGTTGCCATGCATCATGTGACTGACAGTTGACTGCTGTTTGAAATTTAAACCAGGCAGTTTGACCCTGATTGGTCAAGACATTGCTCTGAGGAATGAATCAGCGAATGGCTGTCACTTATTCTGTTTTTCTGAAACAGGCACAATGTGTGCGCATGTTCTTCCTGTCTGCAAAGAGCAGTGCCCTGTGCATTAATATATGTAGCTTCGAGAACTGTGAGCTTGACTGACAACCTTAAATTGATTTTCAGTGTAATTTTTAGTTTACTGAAGATTATTTAGCAAATGTTGTCCAATCGCGGAATCACATCTAATGTTGGACACTCTGTTTTGAGTTTTGCAAGCAAGGGCTGTTTGGATACGGTTTGTACCTTACCCGGCTGACTGCAGAAACAACATGCTGTTTGGTACAGCTACCAGTCTTTGGGACTATATATCTGGTATCACATCGGCACTGAAATGCATATACCACATTACTCATTTGTGTAATAGGCACAATGTCATTTTGGCTTGATGGCAGCATCCTGTTAGTGGCAAATACCACTCGTGTTGCTACCGCATAGCAACACTGTGAAACAGCTAGCTTCACCTGTTGCATAGATTTTTGAGATTCCTTACCCTCCCAGGGTAGTTTGAGGTTGGCAGGTCAAAGTTCAGGACTGAGAGTGGTGGCCATAGGCTCATTCACGAGTCTGTGTGACATACAGCTGGGAATGATCTGATCAGGGTAGCCATTATCCTGCAGGCTGGCTGAGATATATCTATTTCAGCATCAAGCTTGCATAGTGAGCAAATGGTTTGGGCCTCAATGGAGGTTGCCAATGAGGTCAACATTATAGCGTGGAACAGGAGGAATTTGAACACATCTACTGACCAGTGAAGGTGGGCTTGCAGGAGACGGTAGTAGTGAACTCACTGGCAGATTTCCCAACTAGACGTCAAGGGAAGGGAGCTAATTTCAGTGCTCCATTTCAAAGGTAAATTTTAACGCAAGATGGAGACCTTTAAGGTGTGTAAGGAAATTATTTTTTTAAAAAATAATTTTTATTCAGTTTTTCACAAAATATCAACAACAGAAAATACTAAGAACAGGAAGAACAGACCCCCCCCCCCCCTCCCCATGTATACAAAAAAGAAGAAATAAATTAACGCCCGTCATTAGCAAAGAACATATATAGTATATACACGTCCCTTCAGCCCAAAACAAAGAGACCCCTGCCCCCCGGGTTGCTGCTGCTGCTGGCCTTTTTCTACCATTCTGCCAGGAGATCTAGGAATGGTTGCCACCTCCTGAAGAACCCCTGCACTGATCCCCTTAGGGAAAATTTCACCCTCTCCAATTTAATAAACCCCGCCATATCATTAATCCAGGCCTCCATGCTTGGGGGCCTCGCATCCTTCCACTGAAGAAGAATCCTCCGCCAGAATGCCGGCCTCTTTCGCCTCCTGCACTCCCGGCTCCTCTGCAACCCCAAATATTGCGAGCCCCCAGCCCGGTTTGACCCTGGATCCTACCACCCTTGACACCGTCCTTACTACGCCCTTCCAAAATTCCCCCAGCGCTGGGCATGCCCAGAACATAAGGGCATGGTTTACTGGGCTCCCTGAGCACCAAATACACCTGTCCTCGCTCCCAAAGAACCGGCTCATCCTTGTCCCGGTCATGTGAGCCCTATGCAGCACCTTAAACTGTATGAGGCTAAGCCTCGCACAAGAAGAGGAGGAGTTCACCCTTCCTAGGACGTCCGCTCACATCCCCTCCTCAATCTCCTCACCTAGCTCCTCCTCCCATTTACCCTTCAGCTCCCCCACCGAGGCCTCGTCTACCTCCTGCATCACTTGGTACGTTGCCGAGATCCTCCCCTCTCCAACCCACACCCCCGAGAGCACCCTGTCCTGGACCCCCCCACGGCGGCAACAGAGGGAACTCCACCACCTGCCGCCTGACAAATGCCCTTACCTGCATGTACCTAAAGGTGTTCCCCGGGGGAGCCCGAACTTCCCTTCCAGCTCACCCAGGCTCGCAAACTTCCTGTCTACAAACAGGTCCCTCAACCTCCTAACGCCTGCCCTGTGCCAACTCAGGAATCCGCCATCAATTCTCCCCGGGACAAACCGGTGGTTCCCCTGTATCGGGGACCCCATCGAGGCCCCCACCTCCCCCCGTGCCATCTCCATTGCCCCCAAATTTTGAGGGTAGCCGCCACCACTGGGCTCGGGGTATACCTCGTTGGAGGGAGCAGCAGCGGCGCCGTTACCAGCGCCTCCAGGCTCGTGTCCACACAAGCCGCCATCTCCATCCTCTTCCATGCTGCCCCTTTCCCGTCCATTACCCACTTATGCACCATCGCTGCGTTGGCAGCCCAATAATACCCACAGAGGTTGGGTAGCGCCAGCCCACCCCTATCCCTGCCCCGCTCCAGGAACACCCTTCTCACCCTCGGGGTTCCGTGCGCCCACACAAACCCCGTAATGCTGCTGTTGACCCGCCTGAAGGCCTTCGGGATAAGGATGGGGAGGTACTGGAACAGGAACAGAAACCTTGGGAGCACCGTCATCTTGACTGATTGCACCCTACCCGCCAGAGACAGCGGCAACATGTCCCATCTCTTGAACTCCTCCTCCATTTGCTCCACCAGCCTTGTGAGGTTAAGCTTATGCAAGGCCCCCCAGCTCCTGGCCACCTGGACCCCCAAGTACCTGAAGCTCCTCTCCGCCCTTTTTAGTGGGAGCCTACCAATCCCCCCCTCCTGGTCCCCCGGGTGTACAACGAACAGCTCGCTCTTCCCCAAGTTGAGCTTGTACCCCGAGAAATCCCCAAATTCCCGGAGAATCCTCATCACCTCCGGCATTCCCCCCACCGGGTACGCCTCATACAACAATAGGTCATCCGCATAGAGCGACACACAGTGCTCCTCCCCACCCCGCACCAGCCCCCTCCAGTTCCTCGACTCCCTCAGCGCCATGGCCAGGAGTTCAATTGCCAGCGCAAAAAGCAGGGGGTACAAGGGACACCCTTGCCTCGTCCCTCGGTATAACCAAAAATACTCCGACCTCCTCCTATTTGTGGCCATGCTCGCCATCGGGGCCTCATATAACATGTAAGGAAATTCTTACATGCAGCTGTAGATTTAAATATAACAAATGCATCATTCACGTATTGGAAATTAGTATCGATGTGCAAGTCCTGTATGGTCTTCCCAAATGTGAAGGAATCCTTCACTATCTACCGAGAAAACTTACTCAAAGCTGGTTGGACCAATTTCCCCATTCATTTGGCCAATGCATGCTCTGCATAACCAGTGATAAATAAGATAGGGTTTAAAGAGACATCACTTTTGCGTGTCTTGGGCATCCCATACATATGCTGATGCAGCGAGCTATGAGCACGAATCCTGTTATATATGTCACATGGCAGCTCATCGCCCTTACACATGCCCACCAAGCAATCTTTCAGCTTTCTTTTGAGCAAGGCTGCTCAGTCATTTCGAGCGGTATATCCAATTGGTACGAATTTGGATCCATCATGAAGAATGGCGTGCATTTTGTTGATATTGTCATCTTCAGCAGGGAAGACTATTCCCATCCCTTTGTCACGCTTACTGCTGCGCATGTCTGGGTAGGACATAAGGATGCTGTACGGCACAAGTAAGTTGCATGTGAAAGTTAGAGTCTACTTGCCAAGCAATAAGCACTCTTGTCTCATACGGTATAAATTGTTATTTCCCCCCTCTACTGGTATTCTTGTAAGGAGCCCTGATGAGTGCAAGCTTGAAAGCTTTGACATGTCTCTATTTTCAGCAGCAAAAGAACTGTAATAATCTCATCATTGTGGTTGGGGAACCCTGGAGCTCAGCTGTTCCAACCCAGAGCGAAAAATGTAAATCAAATACACTTATCCTTACTCCCATGTAACCTGCCGTAGGGAGGGTGAGAGACTTGAACTCATAACCATCTGGGCACGAGGTAAATAGCCAAGCACTTATCACAGCAATCCGCTCTATAAAAGCAATTTCCTAAATTCAAAGCTTTTTTGACCACTTATGCTAACATTATTAGTGGATGAAAAAGCAAAGTATTTCAGTGAGATGAGCAATCTGTACAATGTCCCCAGTGAATCCGTTCAAGAAAGCATCAGCTCGTCAGAAGTAATGATACTGGGGTAGTGGGATTGGATGATGCAGCGAGTTAGCACACTGTACTCTCCACTAAGGAAGCCAAGATGTCATACCTATCACACAGTGGCTTTTCAATCCAAATGTTGGCAGTTCAAACCCCCCTCTTGGGACTTGAGCATATCCAGGCGGACACACCAGCAGAGTACAGGTGGAGTGCTGCACCGTCGAAGGTGCTGTCTTTCAAATAGGATGTTAAACTGAAGCCCCTCCTGCCCTCTCAGGGGATCATTAAAGATCCCAGGACACTACTTCAAAGAAGAATAGGGGAGTTCTTGCAAATATCCTGGCCAGCCTTTATCCAGTGCGAAAATAGTTCATTGATTAGATGTGCTTCCTGAGGTGGTAACTATAATTCAAAATAATTTAGTGGCTGTGGAACACCAATTAATACTTACTAAGTAACTATAGAATGCAGGAAATGTTAGGTTTCCAAACTTTATCTTTGTGTTACTGACCATCATAGTGTTCCTTTGGCCAGACTGCTGAAGTAAAAAAACACCCCAAAACCAATTTTATCAAACAGACCCGCCAATATTCCAAACAAAAGTCAACCAATCCCTCTTGTATGATCTCCTCATTCCTGCCCTCCACGTGCCTTTGGCTGGTGAAATGCTCCTATGTGGCACAGCCCCAGTAACTGCGGTATGGCTGGTGGAAGGCTGTTGATTTATACTAGGGGAGACTGCAGCACCATCTCAGCATGGGGTGAAGCAATCTAGGCTGCTTGGCGGACAGGCAAGAACAAAGGGACTGATAGAGAGGAGCATTGGTGAAGCATGAATGCTATCAATATGAAAGGGTTCATGCTCCACGAAGGCACTGTTGCTCCCATGGGGCAGCACGTCAAGAATGGAAGTAAACCCCTGGGATATAGATTGCTGAACTGCTATGGCTTCCCTGCGTGCCCCTTTGAGCACTGTGATCCCCAGCCAAGGTGGCAGCAGTATAAACCTGGCATTTCATAGTCTGAGCTTCCGCTCCAGCATTCAGACTTTGGTCGTCTTCTGTGGTTTCCACATTGGAAGCTGAAACATTGGCCATCAGATGTTACATCATTGTTGGATACACAGGTGTATTAATGGAGTTGCCCACCACATTTGCTCTGGAAAGGATGGACTGCAAGCCGCATGCAAAGCCGTGGGCAAGGTTGGGGCTGGATTCCCCCATACGACACTGGCCGCAAGCTTCCCCCCCGCCATGATTACAGGTCACTCACGCCGGTGACTCACCATGTGCAGATCCCGTCTCTAAGCTATGCTTTGAAGGGTAAAGCGTGCCAGTGTGCATAAGCATGAGGTTGAGCGACAGTGTTTCTTCCTTATTCACTCTGTTCCCATCCTCTTGTACGTCATGCTCCTGGCCAGGTGGCAGCTCTGGGGTATCTGAAAGGATCAGACGAGAATGTGGGATGAGGGGTGAAGTGGGAAGTGAGAAGGAAGATTAGGTGGGAAGTATTTGTCCGGAACTTTCCGGCCGTTCTCGCTGGCGGGATCTTCCGGTCCCACCTATGCCACAACCCTGCCACGGGTTTCACAGTGGCAAGGGGTGTATTCAATGAGAAACCCCATTGACAACGGTGGGATCAGAAAATTCCACCTCCGGCTATCGTGAACCACCTCCCGCCCACCACGAAGCACGTGGCGGGTTGCCTGGTAAATCTCACCCATTGTCACCCTTTCAGCCCTACTGTAGGCCATGGCCTCGGTCATGGCTGCTCCAATGATGGAGAGCACTGTCTCTGGGGTCATAGGTTCAAATCTCAGCATGGCAGCCGGTGGGATTTAAATTCCATAAATAAAATCCGGAATATAAAGCTACCCTCAATAATAGTGACCATGAAAACTATCATACATTATTGTAAAAACCCATCTAGTTCACTAATGTCCTTTAGGGAAGGAAATCTGCCATCCTTACCTGGTCTGGCCTACATGTGACTCCAGACCCACAGCAATGTGGTTGGCTCTTAAATGCCCTCCGAAATGACCTAGCCAGCCACTCGGTTCAAGGGAAATTCGGGATGGGCAACAAATGCTGACTCAACCAGCGATGCCCACTAAAGAAATTTGAAAAAACTGGAATGGAGATTCCAGATAATAACCACCTCCTGCATGATACAACAATTCCTCCTGTTGCTATTACTTCTTTTGTCAACCTGTGTTCCCTGGTTCTTGACTCTTCCATTGAAGTGGACAATATCCCTCTATCTACTGTCGGCCCCTCAGAATTTTGAACACCTTTATCAGATCTTCTCTCAACCTTCCCTTCTCCAAGGAGAACATCATCAGCTTCTCCAATACATTCACATAAATAAGTCTTTCTACCCTGAAACCATTTTTGTAACTCTTTTTTCCTGCTCCCTCGCTGATGCCTTCACATCCTTCCTGAAATGCAGTGTCCAGAGTAGGGCACAATATTCCAGGTGAGGCTGAACCAATGTTTTATCAAGATTTGTCAATGCTGATTTAGCTCAGTGGGCTAGATAGCTGCTTTATAATGCAGAACAAGGCCAGCAACGCGGGTTCAGTTCCTGTACCAGTTTACCAGAACAGGCGACGGAATGTGGCGACTAGGGGCTTTTCACAGTAACTTTACACTTGTGGCAATATAAAAAGGTTATTATTTATAAAGCCCAAGATCCTACATACCTTTAGAACTACTTCCTGACCATGTCCTATCACTTTCTACAACTTGTGCACATATGGAATCATAGGGGGCAGGATTCTATAATCCCGCGGCAGAGTATCCACGCCATCGCGTTTCATGATGGCGTGAACGGGCCGACCCGACACTAATTCTGGCCCGCAAAAGGGGCCAGCATGGCACTGGAGCAGTTCACACCGCTCCAGCTGCTGATCCCAGCGTGAACTGGGCGCTGTGGGATCTGCACATGCGCAGTGGAGCCGGCGCCAATGCGGGCATGCACAGTGGATTCCTTCAACGTGCCGGCCCTGACGCAACATGGCGTAGGGTTAAAGGGGACAACGCAGAAGAAACGAGGCCCCCAGCCAGGGAGGCCAGCCTGCAGATCGGTGGGCCCGGATCGCGGGCCAGGCCACATCGGAAGCCCCCCCGGGGTCGGACCCCCCCCCCCCCCCCCACAGGCTGTCTTCCCGACCCTTCCACACCGAGGTCCCGCCGGCTGAGAGGAGGTGTGGACGGCGTCGACGGGACTCAGCATTTTCACGTTGGCCGCTCGGCCCATTGCGGGCTGAGAATCAGCGGGCCAGCCGTGTAGAGCGGCCCCCGACCGCCACCTGGCACCGGCGTCGAGGGGCTGAGAGAATCCCGCCCAGAATCTCAATAGTGCAGAAGGAGACTATTTGGCCCATCGGGTCTGCACCGACCCACTGAAAGAAAGAGGCCCACTCCCCCACCTTAACCCCGTAACCCCACCTAACCTGTACATCCCCGGACACTAAGGGGCAATTTAGCATGGCCAATCCACCTAACCTGCACATTTTGGACTGTGGGAGGAAGTCAGGCACTCAGAAGAAACCCACGCAGACACGGGAGAAAGTGCAAACTCCACACAGTCACCTGAGGCCGGAATCAAACCTGGGTCCCTGGTGCTTTGAGGAAGCAGTGCTAACCACTATGCCACGGTGCTGCCCAAGGTCTTTCTGTTCCTGCACCCCCTTGAGAATTGCACCCTTTAGTCCATATTGTCTCATTGCCTCTTCTGTCTTCCTACCAAAATATACCACTTCATACTTCTCTGTATTAAATTTCATCTGGCATCTATCCACCCATTTCACAAGCCTCTGTCCTCTTGAAGTCTATCACTATTCTCTTCACAGTTCACAAACATTCCAAATTTTGTGTCATTTGCAAATTTTGAAATTGTGCCTTATACACCCATAACAATTTCATTTGCATACATCAAGAAATGATGTGGAGATGCCGGCGTTGGACTGGGGTGGGCACAGTAAGAAGTCTTACAACACCAGGTTAAAGTCCAACAGGTTGGTTTCAAACACGAACTTTCGGAGCACTGCTCCTTCCGCAGGTGAATGAAGAGGTATACCTTTTCATTCACCTGAGGAAGGAGCAGTGCTCCGAAAGCTCGTGTTTGAAACAAACCTGTTGGACTTTAACCTGGTGTTGTAAGACTTCTTACTATATCAAGAAAAGCAGTGGTCCGAGGACCAACTCCTGGGGGACACCACTATCCTCCAGTCTGTAAAACAACCACTCACCCCTGCACTGCTTCCTGTCACTCAGCAAGCTTCTTGTCCATTTCTTTCTATGGCCTTCACCTTTGTTGGCAAGCCTATTACATGGCACTTTGTCAAATGTCTCAGGGCTACCTTGACCCGCACAACTATCCATTTGCACAACTTTCTTGGAGATTGACCGGAGTCTTACCCCAAGTGTATAATGGGCCTCTTTACTCCTGTCCACCTCCTCCACCAAGGGTTGCAGTGCGGTGGCAGAAAACATTGGCCTTGCTCCTGCCATGTTATTCCCTTTCTTGTTTGTTCCCAGATCAAACAGAAATAACTTCTGGCACCCGCTGAAGTTTTGACGAATGAGAGGCAATCTTATTGAGACATTATGTTTTTAAGGTAAAGATAGATAGTTTTTTGAAGAATAAAGGGATTAAGGGTTATGGTGTTCGGGCCGGAAAGTGGAGCTGAGTCCACAAAAGATCAGCCATGATCTAATTGAATGGCGGAGCAGGCTCGAGGGGCCAGATGGCCTACTCCTGCTCCTAGTTCTTATGTTCTTATATAGGATTCTTAGGAGGCCTGACAGGTTACGTGCCAAGGTATACAAAGCTATGGCTTAAGTGCTGGAAAATAGGACTAGGATAGGTTGTTTTTGACGGGTGCAGATGCAATGGAACAAAGGGCCTTTTCTGCGCTGCAAACCGCGATCCCTCTCTAACTCTATGACAGGGTAGATGCTGAGAGGTTGTTTCCCCTTGTGGGAGAGTCTAGGACCAGAGGGCAAAATCACAGAGTAAGGGGTTGTCCATTTAAGACAAAAATGAGGAGGAATTTCTTCTTTCAAAGGATAGTGAATGTGTGGAATTCTTTACCACAAAGGGTGGTAGAGCCGGGATCATTGAGTATGTTCAAGGCTGAGATGGACAGATTTTTAATCAGTAAGGGAATCAAAGGGCATGTGGATAAGGTGGGAGAGTGGAATTGTGGATTATCATATCAGGTCAGTCATGATCTCATTGAATGGCGGAGCAGACTCGATGGGCCGAATAGCCTGCTTATCCTCCTATGTCTTACGATGCAAACAAAATGCAGCCCGCCTTTAGGAGGTTGTGGCTGGTTTTAAGTAGCAACGCTTAGCTTGAACTCCTGCCACCTCTCACGATGCCGTGACCCCTGCTCAGCGTGCAGTCAGGTATACGGCAAGCACTGGATGTACACTGGATGCAATCATTCAAAAAGGCAGCACGGTAGCATGGTGGTTAGCATAAATGCTTCACAGCTCCAGGGTCCTAGGTTCGATTCCCGGCTGGGTCACTGTCTGTGTGGAGTCTGCACGTCCTCCCCGTGTGTGCGTGGGTTTCCTCCGGGTGCTCCAGTTTCCTCCCGCAGTCCAAAGATGTGCGGGTTAGGTGGATTGGCCATGCTAAATTGCCCGTAGTGTCCTAAAAAGTAAGGTTAAGGGGGGGGGGGGGGGGGGGGGGTTGTTGGGTTACAGGTATAGAGTGGATACGTGGGTTTGAGTAGGGTGATCATTGCTCGGCACAACATCGAGGGCCGAAGGGCCTGTTCTGTGCTGTACTGTTCTATGTTCTAAATGAGTGCAAAGTTTGCCTTTTGCCTGAACAGGTAACAATGGATACTAGTTAATCATGAATTGCGATCTCTCCCCTGTTTTCAGGTGTTATTGAATTTTGCCCTTTTAAAAGCTAAATAAGGTTAGCAAAGACTCGAAGTGCAGAACAATCCATCAGCATTTGAACAGAGAGAAAATACGTTACTATATTGGGTGGACCAGCCTTTGTCAGAACTAAAAAGTTGTTCCGATGAAGAATCTTTAGCCAAAACCGAGCCCATCTTTTTTCTGTTGAGATGCTGATCTGTATCTATAGTGTTGCCTGTTCTTATTTCATGCCCCGAGCCTGCCTCTTTTATTTGGCGTGCTAGGTCATCAATTCTTCCAATCTATTTTCTTGTAACATAACCGTTTGTTGGAATAATTTGGTCAATCGTTTAGTTTACCTCGACAATACTCTGAGATTCAAAAGTATCCTATTCATGTTTAATTGAAAAACAGTCTTGTAAACCTGAGACGGTTCCATGCTTAATCTCAAACAGGGCGTGTTTTTCATCTGCTTTTAATGTCTGTTGTTGTAACAGCGCTTTTATTTTCCATTTTTTGCTTAGTCTATACTTGCATATTTGTGATTTGGCTTCTGTATGCAAATACTGACTGTGCATAAAGTTTCAGCAGATTAATGAAAGAATCTTTGGCTTGTTTATTTTGGCAATCTTGCTCCGCTCCTCCTATAAATGACTGCAAAGGGAAATATGTTACCAATTAGTGCAGTGACATCTTCAACAAGTCAAGAGTAATTGTGTAGTTGACGTGTGTACCCCCCCCCCCATTTCCGATGTACCAGATTTTGCCGAGGAGAACATGGCTCCCATTTCCAAAGACCCATACATATTGCTAAAGGATCATCCCCAAACCCTGATGCAATGGCAAAGGACTCATTCTTCACTTTCAGTGGTCAGTGTAATATATTGTTTCAGAATGTAAGCAGCACAGAACTTTGCAAAATTTACTGGCAGAGAGCACATAAAATTTGCCATTGCTGGGCTTCAGTTGTCTTCTCAATTAAACTCTAGATAGCTAACGTCTGTGATATAATCCGTAAGACCACCTCCTTCTCCTTGAATTCCCGGCCTGAAAGCAGGTCTGACTCAGAACGCCTTGGTCTCCACCAAGGGTAGGGCATTGGGGCGAATCCCGAAATCCATCCCGGCCAGAATCGGCATCAAAACCCAAGCTGTTGAAACTAACCTGATCCACACTGGCTGCCCACTACTGCCCCCCCCCCCCCCCCCCCCCCCCCCCCCCCCCACCAGAATCTGAGTTGCTGTGGAAAAATACACTTTTATATGCATGTTGGAGTCTGGAGCTCTGAACAGTGAAGGTGGCAACTTCAATTTTCTTTCGAACACATGGTTGGATGAGCAATTTCTCTCAGTCATTGGTCTACGTTGGCAGGATTTGCTGATTGTTACTCAACCTGTTTCTCCCTGTAAGGGACCTACACAATAAAGTATTAATGCAATAGTGACTTTAACATGTGTCCAGCCCAGCGCCCAATATTGTTCAGCTTCGATTGACCTTCCAGGGAACAAAATATTCTGGGGTAGCTGACGATTCGAAAAGACAAACAAAATTATATTATAAAACGTTACATTGGCTATACAACACTGAAACAGTGAAAAGGATGGGGAAATAGCATGATAATAATGCATGACTGCAGTGAGTAAGGATCTTGGCCAGATGCGTAGGAAGTAGAAACAGTATGGTGAAGATAAGACATAGGAAGAGGAATAAATCAGTGGTGGGTGAAGGTTATAGGCCCCCGAGTAATATTGCTCGACAGAGTATTAATCGAGAAACAAGAGAAACATTTAAAACGCAAATCAATAAATATAGGAGAATTTAATCTTCACCTGGATCTCACAAACAGTGGGTAGCACGGTAGTACAGTAGGTAGCACGGTAGTACAGTGGCTAACACTATTGCTTCACAGTGCCAGGGTCCCAGGTTCGATTCCTGCTTGGATCACCACCTCTGCGGAGTCTGCATGTTCTCCCTGTGTCTGCGTGGGTTTCCTCTGGGTGCTCCGGTTTCCTCCTTCAAGTCCCAAAAGATGTGCTGTTAGGTAATTTGATCATTCCGAATTCTCCCTCTGTGTACCCAAACAGGCGGTGGAATGTGCCGACTAGGGGATTGTCACAGTAACTTTATTGCAGTGTTAATGTAAGCCTATTTGTGACAATAAAGGCTATTAAAGAAAATTGACAAAAGCAGATTGAAGGGTAAATGGGCAGCACAGTGGCACAATGACACAGTGGTGAGCACTGCTGCTTCACAGTGCCAGGGTCCCAGGTTCAATTCTGGCCTTATGTAACTGCCTGTGTTGAGTTTGCACTTTTCCCCGTGGTCCACGTGGCTTTCCTCTGGGTGCTCTGGCTTCCTCCCACTGTCTAAAGATGTGCAGGTTTGGTGGGGTACTTTTTCAGAGGCCTGTGCAGACTCGATGTGCCAAATGGTTTACTTATGAACTGTAAGGATTTTAGAAAGAATTCTGTAAAATCAAGCCTTTAGAACACATTCTAGACAGTTTCCTGGAACAATGTGTAATGGAAATAATCAGGGATGAAACTATTTTAGATCTTGCCTTGTTTAATAAGATTGGGTTAAACTCACAATAAGTGATTGTATGGGAAAGAATGATCATAATATGATTGAATTTCACAGTGCATTCACGAGCAATGTGCAGCCCTAAACTAGAGTATTAAACTTAAATGAAGCTATCAAACAGAAAAAAGAATCGTCGGGGGCCATCGTCAATCCCGCCCCCGCCGTGTCACGAATTCTCCGCCACCAGAGATTTGGTGGGGGCGGGAATCGCGCCGCGCCGGTTGGTGGGCCCCCCTCCGGTGATTCTCCGTCCCGCGATGCGCCAAAGTTCTGCCGCTGTCAACCCTCTCCCGCCGGCGTGGATCAAACCACCTACCTTACCGGCGGGAGCAGGCGGCGCGGGCGGGCTCCAGGGTCCTGGGGGGGGGGGGGGATGATCTGGTCCCGGGGAGTGCCCCCACGGTGGCCTGGCCTGCGATCGGCACCCACCGATCGATGGGCGGGCCTGTGCCGTGGGGGCACTCTTTTCCTTCCGCCTTCCCCATGGTCTTCACCATGGCAGAGGTGGAAGTGACCCCATCCCCTGTGCATGCGCGGGGATGATGGCTGGGATTATCCTCTACCCGGCGGGGCAGGGGGTCCCAGCGTAGCGTAGTGGCGCCAACCACTCTGGCGTCGGGCCTCCCCAAAGGTGCGGAATTCTCCGGCACCAACGGCCTTTGACCCCCGCTGCCCGCCGTCGTGGCTGGCCGAAAGGCCTTTGCTGGTTCGCGCATGCACCGGTGCGTCTGCGGTCGCTGACGTCACCACCGGCTCATGCGGGCTAGGGGGGTTCTCTTCCGCCTCCGCCACAGTGGAGTCCGTCGCGGCAGCGGAAGTAAAAGAGTGCCCCCATGGCACTGGTCCGCCCGCCGATCGGTGGGCCCCAATCGCGGGCCAGGCCACCGTGGGGGCACCCCCCGGGGTCCGATCGCCCCGCCCTTCCAGGACCCCGGGGGCCCGCTCGTGCCGCCAATCCCGCAGGCACCAGAGGTGCTCCAATTCCCGCCGGCGGGAGAAGCCTGTCAGCGGCGGGACTTTGGCCCATCGCGGGCCCGAGAATCGCTGCGGGGGGCACGCCGATCGGCGTCGGGGGCCCGCTGATTGGCGCGGCACGATTCCCGCTCCCGCCGATTCCCGGGTGGTGGAGAATTCCGGCCACGGCAGGGGCGGGATTTACGCCGGCACTGGGCGATTCCCCGACCCTGCGGGGGGTTGTAGAATTCCGCCCGATGTCAGCTGCCGCTGACGCTCTGGCGCATGCGCGGACTTCCGCCGACCGGCAAAGTCCCTTCGGCCTCGGCTGGCGGAGCGCCAACCGCTCCGGCACGGGCCTAGCCCTTCAATGTGATTGTCCGCACCTTTGGGGCGGCCCAACGCTGGAGTGGTTCACGCCACTCCATCATGCCGGGACCCCCTGCCCCGCCGGGTAGGGGAGAATCCCGGCCATGTTTTTAGACTTCAGTTTTAATTAGAAATGTATGGGGCAGGATTTTACGTTGCCCGACGCCGATACGGTAATCGGCGATCAGGCGGAGAATCCCTCCTGACACCAGAATCGGGACTGGCGCTGGTTTGATGCTGGCTTGCGAGTCTCCGCTCTCTCCGAACCGGCATCATAGTGTTGCGTGCTGCGCACAGTCACAATGCCATTGGCACCTCATCGGCAGGCCTACTCGTGATGCTCCGTCCCCCATAGGCCGAGGTCCCAATGGCGCAGACATGTGTCTTCACAAAAATTGTGAGCCCGGCATGGCGGCTCTGGACTGTGCCCAGGGCCTCCACACTAGGCCGAGATCCGTGCCGCTGGCCTGGGGGTGGGCTACAGCAAGGGCTGGGGGGCCAGGTGGGGGATGGCCTGGGGGTGGCCAGGAGGTGGGCTGTGTGGCTGCAGTTTGCAGGTTGGGTCCGCACATGGCCGGCGCCATGTTGCATGGCACGATCGCTGCACGTCGTCAGCAATGCGCATGCACTGCCCGGAACCTGGCCATAGGGCCTGTTCTGTGCTGTACTGTTCTATTCTCCGGCCATTTTATGCGCGATCCGCAGGGGTTTCATATGGCTAGTCCTGCACCGGCACCGGAATCGATGAATGGTTTGCACCGATTTGCCGGTCATGAAACATCCCGGGTCCCATGCCGGCAACGGCACTTGGCCGCAGAAATGGAGAATTCCACCCATGAGATGCAAGCTGACAAATGCAGATCTGGAAATTAGATTAAGAGGTATGAAGACAGAAAGGCAATGGAAAATTGTTAAATAAATATGACATAATTCTTAACAAATACACATCTTATTGAGAAGTAGTAACACCATGGGTAAAGTGATCCATCATGGATAGCTAAATAGGTTAAGGATAATATCATATTGAAAGAAGAGGCTTATAATATGACGAAAAAGAGTTGTAAACATTTTAGATTTTAGCAAAGGATGACCAAAAAATGGATAACAAATGGGAAAACAGAATGAGAGCAAATTAGCAAGAAAAATGAAAACAGAATATAAGAGTTTCTACAAGTATGTAATCAGAGGAGAGTTGTGAAAGTGAGTGTGAGCCCTTTAGAGGATGAGACAGGACAAATTATAATGGGGAATAAGAAAATGGCAGAGATGTTAAACAAAGTTTTGTACTTGTTTTCACACAGTAGGCACAAAAGACATATCAGAAATACCAGACAGCGGGCCTTAAAGTAATTAATATGAATAAAGAAAATGTATTAGAGAAATTAATAGAATTGAAAATCAGCAAATCCTCTGGAGGATTTCTTTTTAGGGTTCTAAAAGAGATGGCTGCACTCGTTAAGATTGACTAAAGTTCCCTAGATTCACAAAGGGCCCCTGTGGATTGGAAGGTCACGATTGTAACATTCAAGAAAGGAAGTGGTGGGAAAAAAACCAGAACCACAGGCATAACATCAGTTGTTGGAAAAATGCTGGAATCTATTTTTAAGGAAATGGATCTTAGATGCTTAGAAAACCATTACATAGAAACGAAATCAAGACTGAAAAATCTATACAGCTTTTTGAGGATGGAACTAGCAGATATAGGGAACCAGTACATTTAGACTATCCGAAGGCATTTGATAAGGTGCCACACAAAAAATTGTTGCACAAAAGAAGGGCTCATGGGGTTGAGGTTGGTATATCAGCGTGGACAGAGAATTGGTCAGAGGGCATGTAAAATATCGCAGGAACAATTATGTAGGTCTGGATTCTCCATTCCTGAGACTAAGCCGGCGCAGGATTCGTGGAGTTCCACGATAGCAAACCAGGCACGGCACCTGGACCGATTCAGCGACTGTTAAGGAGCCAGCACCGGCGCCATGTGGAACACAATCTATTCTAATGAGAAACGGTGCGACATTCGCTGGATTTGTGATTGACACTTAGGAGGCTAACATGCTGCAGCCGCATATACGCACTTCACTCCCCGCACACACTGCCTCAGCCAACAAGGTGGCAGCGAGGAGAGGAGCTCCATGATTTACAGACCCCGAGCTGGAGACCCTCCTCGACGCGTTGGAGGAGAGGCCAATGACTCTGTCTGGGAAGGAGGCTGCCACCCGCCAGCATTCACCATGCCTGGGCGCAGGTGGCAGAGGCAGTGAGCGCCACTGGCAACATTGTCAGGACGAGCCAGCAGTCCGGGAAGCGACTGCACGATTTCCTCAGGACGACCAGGGTGAGTAGGCAACACTGTGTCCCGGGCACTCACCCCATCCCACACACAGGTATCCCCCCCCAAACTAGATGGGGACCACTGGACCTGCGGCCCCTCACCATGGCTGAGCAGAAGGCCCTGGACGTGGTTGACGGCCTTGAAGAAAGGGGGTTGCTTGGGCAGAGATTGGCCATAGGTGAGGAAGTGAGTCCCCGCTGAGTTGTGATTCCCCTTGTCACGTGTCTCAACCCCCTCCCCCCACCAACATCACCCCCACACCACTATCACCCCTACCATCATTCTCACCCTCACATGACCATCACCATCGTTCCCAGCCCTATGTTCACCCTCACCCTCACCCCCAGACTCATCCTCACCCGCACCATCCCCAATCCCTCCCGGCCCACGGTCTACTCATGCATCTTGTCTTGTGTCCTGCAGTACCTGCTGGTGATGGGGTGGGTCGATCTGGTGTCCCCCACCTCCAGCGAGTGCCACAGATGGAGCGCCGGGTGCCAAGCAGTGATGAGGAGAGCAGCTTGGACACGTGCCATGGACCTGAGACCCAAGACACCCGGGAGCTCAAGTCCAGGGATGATACGGATTTTCTGTCACAGCTGTGTCCAACACCCTCCACCATCCCAGAGACACTCACCTCGGTTGGGCACTTTAGTGAAGAGGCTCCTTGGGCACTATCTGCGCACCACATAGCTGCTCCGGTACAGCAGGTGGAAGTAGGAACTCCCGAGCAGGTGGGTGGGCGGCGGGAGGGCAAGCTGACCCCAGGAACTAGCTGCTGTCCAGATCGGTTTTGGGATTCTGGAACGGACTGTCCCATTGATTACAGTTGCAGAACCAGGGATGACATGATGGGTTGTCAGGTGAGCATCCAGTGCCTGCAGGTGCAGGTGGAGGAGACCAACCGCACCTCCTGCAGGACCAGGAGGTGGTGCTGTCCATGCGTGTCACCCAGGCCAACACCGCACGGGTAATGTACATGGTGGGGACATTGGGGATTAGGGTTTTGGCTATGGATCAGCATGTCCAAGGCCCGGGGCGCTCTGTGCAGGCGCTGTCCAATGCCGAGGACAGGTTGCCACCTCACAGGCAGCCATGTGCGAGAGCCACCTGGGAATTGCAGTGACGATCCTGAGAATGGCCCAGCCACAGGAGGCCATGGATGGGAATGTCGGTGGCATTGCCTAGGCCCTGGCCGATGTGGCGCCGACACAGAGGGAGGTGGTCCAGTCCCAGAGATAGATGGCACAGTCACTGGCTGGTGTGACACAGACCCAGAAGGTGGTGGCACAGTCAATGGGTGATGTGGCGCAGTCCGAGACGGCGATGGTCCACTTCCTCTGCTCCATGGCCCCAAGCATGCAGACTCTGGATGAGACCAGAGCGGGTCCCCAGGACTGGCAGTGCCAGGTGGCAGGGGAGCCTCGGGGGATAACTCCGCTCGCACCTCCATCCCATGGAGTAGCCCGGGGCCATCAGGCACCCTGAGAGAGGCGAAGGTGATGGAGCCCTTGCCGGTGACACCCGCAGGGGAGGTGCCGGAACACCGCAGCACCTTGGACACCCTCCAACTTCTGTCCCTGGCGCATCTGGTGGGCAGCGGGCAGAACAGGGTGGCACCAAGCCACCTGGGACACTGAGCAGGACGGGTTGCCCCAGAATATTCCTGCCAATAGGGACCCAGGTAGCAGGGTGGGAATCACAGCAGGCTGCCTCCACTCCTGATGTACCGTCTGGGGATTCATCTAGATGTAGTGTTAGGGTGTTAGGGCCCGTAAGGCCAGAGTGTTAGACAGTAGTTAAGTTGGCATGGGTGCAGGGCACAGTTTAGTTATAGGGGCTAGGACATGTATCTGTAAATAATTGGGCACATTAAAAACCCGTTAGCACTGTTACAACCTGCCTCGGTGCTCTGTCAGATGCAGATGCATGTGAGGGGTGGGCTGTTCTAGGCTGGCCAAGATGCGGTGCGGGGGGGGGGGGGGGGGGGGGGGGGTGTTGGCAGAAGTTCAGAAGTTGTGTGTGAGCTGGGCTTTCCCCCACCCCCACAACCGACCGTCCTCACCACCGTCACCCCATGGATCCAATTGGACTGTGTGATGGAATGGCCAGCTCGCATGCAGGAATCACCCAGGTAGACAGTGGAAAGTGTTACCATGGGCAGGAGTCAGACGTTATCAAATGATACGGAGTACCAGAGCCCATCGCAGAGCGGGTTGCCGTCATCCTCCATCCCATGGACCAGACCTGGTGTTACTGCCAACCCAGGGCCCACACCCCATAGTGTGGCAGGTATGTATCATGCAAAGTGGTGGCCGGGGGAGGGAGTGGATGGGGGGGGATGGGAGGGGATGAGATGCCCCTGGCTAGTTTAGGCCCCCCTCCTCCACAGTTGATGAATCTGAAGGCGATCAGAGCGTCCTGTGCGCGTTGGCCTCGGTGCACACATCGTGAGGCCTCCCGAGCCGGCCTGGACCACGTATCCTGTCCAACCTCGCCCATCCCCCGCATCCTCCTAGTTAGAGGAGGACTGCCATTCATCCTTCTCCTCCAGCACGTCACCCCTCTGCTGCGCAATGTTGTGGAGGACGCAACAGGTCACCACAATGTGGATGACCCTCTCAGCGTCACACTGGAGGGCACCGGTCCAGGCACCTGAATTGCATCATCAGGAGGCCGAAGCACTGCTCAATCACTCTTCTGGTTGTGCATGAGCGTCGTTGTACTGGGTCTTGGCATTGGTCTGCAGCCTCTGGATAGGCATCAACAGCCACGACTGCAACGGATAACCCCTGTCACCCAGGAACCAACACCCGCGTGGGGGGGGGGGGAGGGAGGGGGGAGGGGTTGCGCACCTGATATCAGCTGCACGTTCATCGAGTGGAATCTCTGTCACTTTGTGTAGAGCAGCCTGTCATCTACAGGAGCCCGTAGGGAGGACATGCATCCCATCGATCACCCCCTGGACCTGGGGCATCCCGTCGATGACGTTGGACCCTGCTGCCGGGCATCCTGGTGGGCTTGGTCCAGATTGGAATGGATGTATTTTGCCGACTGGGCATATAGGGCCTCCATGTCGACGCAGATGCACCTGTTCACTGAGGTCTGTGAGATCCGGGACAGGTCCCCACTCAGCACCTGGAAGGACCCCATGGTGTAAAAGGTCACCTTGACGGTCACTGGGAGTGGGTGTCCTCCCCCATTCTCCCCGGTGCCAGGTGCGCCAGGATCTGGCAGTTATATCGCACTGTCTCTCTGCTCAGCTGGAGTCTTGAAAGGCATGGCCGGTCCGGCAGGTCCTCGAATGACAGGCGCTTGCCGGTACACACGAGGCCTCTTGCGGCACCTCCTTTGCAGCTCCTGCTCCTCGGCTTGTTGGGCAGTCGGCTCTCCTTCCAGGACGGCTGGCTCCTGTTCCTCTGGGGCAGGCTCCGTTGCATGCTTCACTGTTGCAGCATCTCCTCCTCGAGCAGCGGCAGCTCATAGAGCCAGAGGGCATTCCCCCGGGCTGCGGCGACTAGGAGGAAGTCCACCATTGCTGGTTGAATTCCAATATCCATTGTCTGCAGCTTGTGAAAGGCCGACATGTCAGCATGGTGCGTACCCTCATGCCCAACCAGATCCACCGGGGTACATGGTGGCCCCGGTTGGCACTGTGGGATCTGCCCCCCATCTCTGCACCCCTGGCCCCGTTGGTGCCCAGCCCTGGCGTCAGTCCCTGATGCAGTTCCGTTGGAGGTCACCTTGGTCACCTTGGAGGTGGAGAATCACGGAAGCCTCGGAGAAATCTGGGTCAGGCACACTAATAATATGCAAACGGTGTTTCCTGTTCTTGCGTTCGGACCACATTGACGCCGCTGTCGAGGCGACGAGTATTGCGTTTTGCAGTCAAATTGGGGGCCGCCTAAATTTCGCCGTTGGAACCAATTCTTCGCCCAATGGTGATTCCCAATTTCGGTGTCAGCTGAGGGGGAATCGCACCTGTAATTTTCAGGTTGACAGGCAATAATTAGTGGAATGCTGCAAAAATGAGTGCTGGGGCCTGAGCAATTTACTATCTGCAAGTGCGATCTAACCAAACAGAGTCAGTTCTGGGCGGTATTAGCGGGATCTTTTCCAGCGATACCCCGCTATCTAACGGCACTCTTTTTTGGAAGGATCAGCGGGCAACACCCCACTCCTCAGTGCAGGAAAGGATCGGGGCGCCATTTAAAACTAGAGGCAGGGCATTCCTTGGCCCATTCCCTGGCACAGGCAAAATGCCACCCTGGCACCTTGGCATTACCAGCCTCTGCCATCCTGACAGTGCCACCCGAGCACCCTGGCAATTCCAGGCTGGCACCCGGGTTGCACTGCCAGTGTGCCAAGGTGGCACTGCCAACGTATGAATGCAAAGGTGCCCAGGTGACATCAGCAGTGCCAGGATGCCACCCTATCCAGCCACCAGCCACCCGGGGGTCTCTGATTGCCTGGGAGACACCCTCAAATGCCGTTCTGCCTGGTCTCTGTGTGTGGGAACCAGTGCTGAACGGCGCCCAGCTCGGGCTTCCTCTGCGAGGCCAATTAGATCTAGCGACGGCAGAGTCAAGTTTTAAGCTCACTTAACTCTGAAAGCCTGCAAAGGGATATAGATGGGTTGTGCCAATGGGCCAGAAGGTATAGCAGATACCTATAGCAGAACAGGAGCCAGTGTGGAAATCCAAATAAAAAACAATGAATTATTAATTGGTGTACGGTAGTTCATTGTCTGAGATTGCAAGGTCTAGGATTCAATGCAAAATTCTCTTCCAGTGATGTAATCTCTGCTTTAGAAGTGTAACACTGCAGTTGGTGACTTCTATCCAACTTGCGTAGTTTACTAAAGTCAAGGACATTTTATCTCTATGTTCGGAGAAGTCCATCCTAAGATGTTCCCATGGCTTTGATGGAAAAGAAGGTGACAGCAATGGTTCTCTTATCTCCTGATGATGACTAACACAAGTAATACAGCTTGATATTACTGTCTCCAATGATATCGAGAGACCTGGCCACCAAACAGAGTATCTTGCTCTGGTTAACATTTTGTGATGGTCAAATGCCCTTGCTGTAATTGTTGTCGTATGCCGGATCCCAGAACTCTCAAAATGAGCCCTCTAATCATAGATGAGTAGATGGTCAATTACACTCGGGTGTTCTCTCTGTTGGTAGTATTGTCTGAGAATGGGCTTGTGCTGGCCATCTTGGATGCAGTGTTCTTTGACCTCCGCATATTCTTCATTAGATTTCTGCTCTGATTTCATTCAGTCGCAGAGTTATTGCTGGTAGAGTTGTGGTTATTGGTGGTGCAAAGGTTTCTACCTCTTCAATAAGGGCTACATAATCTTGTTCAGGCCTTGCCATTGGGATACAAAGCATCTGTCATGGTATGCTGCGTTCCCGGAACATACTCTGCCTTTACATCAAAACTCATCACCTTTGGTTTAAATCATTGTACACATGGAGGCGCTTTTGGTAACTCAGAACTTAAGAGTGTCACTAACTTCTGGTTGGGTTCTATCTTGGACTTTTCACAAGCCCGTTCTTTCTTTATCATTCCATATCTATTCAGTATCTGTCAGTGAACAGAATGCATTGTAAACTGGTCTCTGCTTTCCATCAGTCTGTTTCTGAAAGAGTACAGCTCCCAATCTGTATAAGGTGCATCTGCAGCAAGGATAGTGCAAACCTCTAGGGTGTAGTGAGCTACAATGTCAGGTGATATCAGCATAGATTTAATTCTCTCAAAAGACCCCTGTTTCACTTCCACTCAGCATTAAGTATTGTCAGCTGAAGTGGTAGGTTTCTGCTGACAGCCAGGTTGGGCAGAAACCTTCCAACTTGGTTTGCCATGCCCATGAATCACTGGAGGTCAGTCAAGTTGGGAGGGGGTGGAAACTCCTGGCTTGCTCTTGTCTGACAATGATATCGCTTGCACAGTCACCCATTGCATATAACAACGTGCTGACCTGCTCAGTTCTCACGTCTGCAGCAAGGCCCGACATGGTTTGATACCGAACAAATATCCAATATTTCAGCTATACATCTGCTTGGACGGGGCCCGCAACTTTCTTGAAGCTTTGCAATATTGGGAAAAGCTAAGCCATGGCTGTTCTTTCACTCGCTGCCACCATTTAATATTCTTGATATTATATATATGAGTCGGCAGAGGTAAATCAAACACAAGCTTTATTGAAACCCATCTTATTGTTCTGGCTACATCTTCCCACAAGACTGCACAAGAGAGAGAAAATCATGTGCTATCACATAACTTCCTGTGGTAATACGCACAGTCTATGCATATTAAACAGTTAGAATTAACCCATTCTACTACAGTGGAGAAACTATGAAATGTTGGGGTTTAGAGGGATGACAGGGTAGATTCTCAAAGGCTGTTTCCTCTGGCTGTAGAGTCTAGAACTAGGGGTTACAGACTTTGAGTAGGTGACTGAGGAGTAATTTCTTCACACAGAGGGTCCTGAGTCTTGGGATTTTTTTTAATCCCAGAGGGCGATTGATGCCAAGTTGTTGGGATTTCCAAGGCTGAGATTGATTTGGGACTTGGAAGAAATCGAGAAGAAAAAAGGCAGGCAAGTGGATTTGAGATTGAAGATCAGTGCGATCTCATTGAATGGCAAAGCAAGCATGAAGGGTCATAGGCCAATTCCTGTCCTATTTCATATGTTCTTGAGCCTTCATGAGCCACCCAAGACCTTTTTTGGCCGAATGAAACCTCATTAAGCACTGCTGCTTTGTGAACTCCAGTCAGAAAGTACAGTTCTGCTATAGCTGCATCCTAACGTAGTCTGTTCTGGGAGTGGTAAGATTTTATTATGTTAGCCTACGGTATTGGGTCGGATGTTCTTGTGGTTACTGGCCTCCTGCACAATATTTCTCCCTCAACCAACATCCCTAAAACCAGATGATTTGACCATTTATTTCATTGTTGTTTGTGGGACCCTGCTGTGAAGAAGAAAGGGAAAAAAGGAACCTTGCTGAGGAGAAATTGACTGCTGTGTTTTCAAGATTACAAAACTTCAGCATAAGAAATAAGAGTAGAAGTAGACCATTCAGCCCACTGAGCTGACTCCACCATTCAATACAATCATGGCTGATCCTGCAGCTCAACTTAATTTGGGGTAAATAATTCTAGAGATTTACAAACCTCTAATCAGTCTTTTATCGTGAAACTGTGCCACCCTGTGTTCTAGATTCTCCAGCCCGTGGAAACAACCTCGGTGCCTAGAGTAGTTCGCGGCCTGAAAAACATCTGGGGACATCCTGTGCAAGTGATAGATGCTGCATAAATGCAAGTTATTTTCCTTCCTTTGGTTCTATTATATCCATTGTTTATGGGTGTAATAACCTGCATGGAAACACATGGGGCGGGTTTGATTGTTTTCCCGGTGTGGCTCAAAGAGTATGAACTCCCCCATTAACTACAGGGCTGATAACTATGTTGTATAAAAGGCCTGCCAGTCATGAACCAATCAACACAGAGAGAGAAGCCGCTGAGGTATAACCGGGCCTCATGGAAATAGTTCTTATCAATAAACATTACTTGTCGGACTCCCCTCACCTTTCTTAAACTGGCGACAAGGGTTAAACTGGAATTGTCGATGTGAAACTCAGCCGACTGAGACGCCTCCCTGTGAGTATGGCATTAAGTGCTTCACTACGTCTTTGATCAATTGGATGCTTTTGACCCTGCTATAGAATCCTGGGATTGGTACGCCTACATTACTTTTCATAGCAAACATTACCAAAAGTGAATGACAGACAGTGATTCCATTGATGACCTGAGGGGCGCACACGTTCGGAGTAATTAGGCGGCATAGGTTTCCAGTTGCACCCGATATACTCGCATTTGACCAGCAATCGCATTGGTGGGAAACCATTTTTAAAAAAAAATAAATTTAGATTACCCAATTATTTTTTCCAATTAAGGGGCAATTTAGCGTGGCCAATCCACCTACTCTGCACATTTTTGGGTTGTGGGGGCGAAACCCACGCAGACACGGGGAGAATGTGCAAACTCCACACGGACAGTGACCCAGAGCCGGGATCGAACCTGGGACCTCAGCGCCGTGAGGCGGTTGTGCTAACCACTAGGCCACCGTGCTGCCCCGTGGGAAACCATTTTAACCCAACTCTGACCATCATTGTGCAAAGATACATGTTCAATATGGCGGAAAAGTCAGACGGGGAGTCCATTACCAAGTATGTTTAGCATTTGTGAAAAATCGCCGAATAATGCGAGTACGGCACTGTATTGGCAGGTATGCTCAGCGACCGCTTGGTTTGCAGTATTGAAAACCTTGAAACCCAAAAGAAGCTTCGAGTTGAGAGTTCCGTAACATTCCAAAAGGGTCTGCAAATTTCTCTTTCGGAGGAGAGTGCCATTCGGGGTGTACAGGAACTCTAGGGAATGGGGGTGAATGTTGTCCGGGTCCGCGCCCTCCTGCAGCTATAAAGGACAACCGAGATGTTACGGGCCCGAGGCCTTGAGACCCTGAGCCACGTTGCACACCCTCTCCGGATTCAGAAGTTTCCCACTCCGCCCCTTGTGAGAAGTGTGGACTTGGGCTCAACAAAGCCACTGGCAGCATGATGAGAATCCTTGAAGCGGTGTTACAGAGATTTTTGGAGTATGGTGTCTGTCTGCATAAGGCAAAATGTGCCTTCAATGCTAAGGAGGTGGTGTATGTAGGTGACCGTGTCGACCAGGATGACCTGCACCCAGTCACTGACAAAGTACAGATGATCAAGATGGCACCCGTGTCACGTGCCGGTACTGAATGCCACTCTTTCTTAAGGGCTGATCAATTATTACAGCTATTTTATTCCGAACTTGGCAATGTTCCTGATCTCCCCTCATTTTCTTCTAGAGAACCGCTAACCCTGAGTTTGGGGCGAAGAATGGGCTGCTGGTTTCTGATTGGTGAAGCAACAGTTGGTTTTGTCGAGGGTGCTGACCCATTTCAACGCAACTCGGCCCTTGTATCTGATGTGGGATGTATCGCCATAGTGCATTGGTGCCGTCCTCTCCCATTGGATGGGTAATAGCCGTGACCGTCCAATAGCTTTTGACTTCAGGACGTTGGCGGCTGTGGAGCGTAACTAGGCACACATAGAGTAAGAAGGCCTGGCGGTCGTGTTCGGAGTCAAATTTTATTTTGTAAATTTGGATAACCAATTATTTTTCCAATTAAGGGGCAATTTAGTGTGGCCAATCCACCTAACCTGCACATCTTTTGGTTGTGGGGGTGAGACCCATGTAGACATGGGGAGAATGTGCAAACTCCACATGGACATGACCCTGGACCGGGATCGAACCCGGGTCCTCAGCGCCGTGAGCAGCAGTGCTAACCACTGCAACACCGTGCCACCCTGGAGTCAAACATTTTCATCAGTATATTTACGGCCACCATTTATTCATAATTATTAATCATAAGGCACTGCTTGGCCTGTTTTGCGAAGATAAGACAGTGCCACCGATCGTGTCTGCCTGTATCTAGAGGTGGGCTCTGCTTTTGACTGCGTAGCAGTATACTTCTGAGTGCTAATGTGGAGATGCGGCGTTGGACTGGGGTGAGCAGCTCACCTGAGGAAGGAGCAGTGTTCCGAGTGCTGATATCAAAAGCAGACATGTTTAGTCGTGTTCCACTGCTGGGGGCTTCAGTGAATCTGCTCATAGCTAATGAGATTGTTACGTTCCTAAATTTCATGACACTCTGCCCTTGACGGCTGCCTGAATTCGCAAGTGGACGCAGACCGACCTGATGCTGGTTAAGGTGCGACATTTGGTGTTTTACGGTGGACAGCTTCCAGTAGAAGTAAAGGCCTTTTCCATCAAGATATCGGGGAGAGACCATCGAGAAAGGTATCCTCCTGTGAGGCACGAGTGTCGTCGTCCCTGCAAAAGGGCAACCTGTGGTTCTGAAGGACCTGAACGCGGGACATCCGGGTATCTTCGAGATGAAAATGCTGGGCAGGGGTACGTTTGGTGGCCGGGCCTTGACGTGGACCTTGAGGTGCCGGCCCAACGTTTGTCAGGAATATTAGAAGCTTCTGGCAGCGGTGCACCTGCACCTGTGGGAGTGGCCAGGACGTATCAGTGTTCGCATTCATGCCGATTTCGCTGGCCCGTTTTTAAGATCCATGTTTCTCACCTCGCTGGATGTGCAATCGAAGTGGCTGGAGGTCCACAAAATGACGTTCATCACCTCCCGCGCAATCATCGAGCGTTTGCGCATCTCTTTTTCAGCCCACGGCATATCGGAGGTACTCGTTACCACCAACGGAGCCTCGTTAACAAGTGAGGAGTCCGCTGCATTCATGGGCAGCATGATAACACAGTGGTTTGCACATTTGTGTCACAGCTCCAGGGTCTCAGGTTCGATTCCTGCCTGGGTCTGTGCGGAGTCTGCATATTCCCCCCGTGTCTGCGTGGGTTTCCTCTGGGTGCTCTGGTTTCCTCCCACAGTCCAAAGATGTGCAGGTTAGGTGGATTGGCCATGATAAATTGTCCTTAAGTGTCCAAAAAAGGTTAGGTGGGGTTACGGCGTTACTGGGATAGGGTGGAGGCGTGGGCTTAGGTAGGGTGCTTTTTCCAAGGGCTGGTGCAGACTCGATAGGCCGAATGGCCTCCTTCTACACTGTAAATTCTATGATTCTATGATTCCATGAAAGCAAATGGCATTTGCCATGTCCGCACTGCTCCTTATCACCCGACGCCAAATAGACTGGCGGAGTGCGCATGCAGACGGTGAAGCAAGGCCTTAAGAAACAAACCACAGGTTTGATGGAAACCAGGCTGGCACATTTCCTGTTCTCGTATAGAACTACGCCTTAAGCTGTCACTGGGGTGGCCCCGTCCAACATGTTGATGGGTTGCCAACTCCGGACTCGGTTGAGCTTATTGCTCCCCGACATTGGTGCAAAGGTGCACCATACACAAGATTTACAAGGGCGTTGCCCAATGAGGCGTCGCCTTCTTCGACATCTCGCACCTGACTAAGTGGTTTACGCTTGTAACTTTGGTGACCCTTGTTTCTCCCGGGGTTAGTCGTCCATCAATCCAGTCCCATTTCATACCGGGTTCATGTTCGAGGTCAGCTCATGAAGCGTCACCTGGATCACCTCCATGCCCGGAGGATGCCACTCGGGAGGATCATCTGGGGGAGGGGGGGCTCTCCACTCCGGTCCTGCCAGTTTTTCCGGGTTTGCGGCCTGTGCATCCGATTACGTCGGGCTGGAGTCTACGTTTCAGCGGCTAAGTGCTGGCGCCAGTGGAGCATGTGTGGCCTTTTATGACCTGAATATCGGCATGCAACCTTCACCGATTCTAGAACCAGCACCGACTGAAACCTCCACTGCCTGCGCCGGAAACATCCAGAGAATGGTCAGGTCTCTGGCAAGGCATGCGCACGGCTGTCACCTGCACAGGTCGTGCCATACAACTTGGCGCCGACCGTGCATGACCCCAACCCACCAACCGCGGCCCCACAGCCTACCCCCTGCCCACACTCCACCAGTGCCCCCAGCATTTCCAGAAGTCCCCCCCCCCCGGCACGTAGCATGAATCCCAGCCGAGTGTCGTGGCGCTGGACACAGTCCGCAATCGTCACGCTGGTCCCCACGCGGTTGGGACCACACGCGTCCCGCGTCGTCGGGAACTCGGCCCATAGGGAATGGAGCATCGCGTGAGCTGGCCATGATGCGTCAACATCATTGAAATGGCACATGGCACATGGCACGTGTCACGGTGATGCCAGTTTGGGGGAGGGGTGGCGGTTTATGGTGGACTGGCATCAAAGTGGCGGCGGCCTCGATTTCCGTGCAAAAATCCATTCTCCGCCCGATCGGCGAACTTGATTTTGACGTCGGGCTGCGGAGAATGCAGCCCCTCGTCTTTTATACCTGGTGATACAGAAATCCTGATGTCTGGTCACTTGATTTCAATTTGGAGACATATACCTCTGGGTTCTCTGACTCATGTGTCGTAGTTCAGCCTCCTTTGGATGGTTGTCTGCCCAGATGTTCCAGCCGCAAGTGGTGTTCTTTGGCTAGGTATATGCCAGTCGGCTCGGTCCCACCATCTGGCAGCGATGTGCCTAAGTCAAAGCATCTGGGTCAGCCGCTGCCTCCCGGGAATGCGTCGGTTTCTCCTGCTCCTTCCTCATCGTCAGTGTTTTGGACATCTTCTTCTGCTCCTCGTCTTCATCGTCCACATCGTTGCCCTTTGGGGTCTTTGGACTTTGGGTGGAGGGGTGTAATAACCCTCATGGAACACACTGCTATCTATGGGGCTGATAACAAATGTTATATAAAATGTCTCCAGTCAGGAACTGATCAACACAGAGAGTGGACCCGGTGAGGTATAACCGTGCCTCGTATAAATAGTTGTTCCTCCAAATAAACGTCTCCTTTTGTTTACTCATCGGATTCCCCTTGCTTTCATTAAATGGGGGTCTATGTGCAAGATATTGGATGAATAGATGACTTGGTAAATGCTCTGTTGGATGCGCTGTATACTGGTTTCAAAGCTTATATTTTTTGAGTCAGATCTTAACTGAAATGGAAACTGAAACTTCAGATTTCAAAGAAACTGAAATTGAAACTTCAGGTTTCTGGGGAAACTGAAACTGGTTGAACCCATGTAAAAGGCACAGAAATCTGAACTCATATCACCCAACAAGCATGCTGAAGAAAATGATGGCTGGATCCAGGAGTCGGCAAAACGCAAATACAAGGTTGCTGTAGCTGCTTCTGTTACTCAAAGTAATTAAAAAAAAAATTTTTAGTGTCCAATTAATTTTTTCCAATTAATGGACAATTTAGCGTGGCCAATCCACCTATCCTGCACATCTTTGGGTTGTGGGGTGAAAACGCACGCAAACACGGGGAGAATGTGCAAACTCCACACGGACAGTGTCCCAGAGCCGGGATCGAACCTGGGACCTCGGTGCCATGAGGCAGCAGTGCTAACCACTGTGCCACTGTGCTGTCCTACTTAAAGCAACTTAATGACCCAAACCCAGCCATAGGGAGCACAGGATAGTCACTGATGGTTTAGATAAAAGTAACACTGGTGGATCAATGGCATCAAAAGCATGAGCAGAGCTGAGACGATTCTGACAAAGTCCACCCTTTTGTTGATGATTGTAACCGTTGAAGTCAGGTTGTTTGGGAGCTGCAATCCGATGAAGATCGACGGCTAAACTTTCGAAGAAAAGCAATTGGAATTCTGGGGGTATATCAGAGTCAGCCAGGTTGAAATTGGTGCCACACATGCTGAGTGGGCTGTTTAGTTAATCCACAAGGTCTGCCTTTGTTGAAAGTGCTACTTAACATGTAATTTATAACATATAGACCACACCTTGCCTGCCAATTCATGTTTGATTGATATTGATCTGGGTTCAATTGTTGAAGTCGTTCTCACAATGTGGAGTCTGCACGCTCTCCCCATGTCTGTGTGGGTTTCCTTCGGGTGCTCCAATTTCCTCCCACAAGCCCTGAAAGACGTGCTATTAGGTAATTTGGGCATTCTGAATTCTCTCTCCATGTATCCGAACAGGCGCCCGAATGAGGCGACTCGGGGCTTTTCACAGTAACTTCATTGCAGTATTAACGTAAGCCTACTTTTGACAATAAAGATTATTATTATTATTACTAAATAAAAGTTATTAAAAGCAAAATGTTGTCCTTTTTTTCTCGTTGGGGGTGTCACTCAGCAAATTTGGTTTTTTAGATTGTTGATCTCCATTGGGGTTATAATATAGGGGCTGGTTTAGCACAGTGGGCTAAACAGCTGGCTTGTAATGCAGAACAATGCCAGTAGCATGGTTCAGTTCCCATACCGGCCTCCCCGAACAGGCGCTGGAATGTGGTGACTAGGGGCTTTTCACAGTAACTTCATTGAAGCCTACTTGTGACAATAAGGAATTATTATTATTATATATTCTGAATGCTTCACCCAATGTCTATGTCTATGTATTTACATCGTGTATCTATCGCATATCCTATGTTTTTCATGTATGTAATGATCTGTCTGGGCTACGAACAACGATACTTTTTCCTATACCTAGGTAGATGTGACAATAACTCGAAACCTAAATCATATGACAAATCAAGACATTGCCCTTACACTCATTCTCTGAGTTTGATGGATAACTTCTACCTGTGTTGCTTGTACATTTATAGATATTGCAGTTCTGTCCTAGCCCCAATGTGCATGTGAGTAAGAACACTCCCAGTCATTGTCATTTCCTCCTTCAGGAAACTATAGTTTTTTTCTCAGGCTTGGTTGATAACAAGTCCTAAACTTGGAAGTTTTATTAGTGTTAATATTATAGGATGGATGGAAAGCTAAGAGCAGTGGTGATCACCAACATCGCCAATTTCTACTCAGTTTTGAACTCTCTTAAACATAATTTTCTATGGCCATTACCTTTAATGCCAATGGGGATTTATAGCCCATGTCGCTACTTTGTTTCTCTTGCCTTGTACATCAAGCAAGCACTTTGTGACTGAGACAGTGACTAAACAGTAGCACATATTTCAGGATGCCTCATTCATATTCTCAGCTCTACTGCAGTGAGAATTCAGGCCACCCATCGAAAAATGTGTCAGAGCCAACCTGTTATTGTGGTTGGCTCCAAAATAGCTGCACAGTTAATTCCGAAGCCAGAACGAGTACCTGCTTGGCTCCCGACCTGCTCCAGTTTGCTTGGCGGCCAATAGTACAAAAAGAAAACTTTTAAAGTATGTCAATGGCAAAAAGTTTAACTCTTCAGTGTCAGAGAAGCTCTCTTTCCATGTTTGGACAATCTCCCATACATTTGCTGGTCTTATTGGGGAGGGGAAAGGGCAGGTTCGGCAATTTCTGTCTCCAATTAAGATAGTAAGCAACCAAAGCTGTTCATCCACCAGTTCAGCGCCCATTCTAGAATCTGCTCTACCAATTTGCCACCCAAAAGGTGATGCCTAAAATCGCTTTCAGGTTGTGCTAGTTATACTCCTGGACAAGGGTCACCTAAAACTGGGGTTGTTGGTGTCTGGAGTGAATGGAAGCTGCTTTTCCATTGAGTTTGGCGGGTTGCAAGTTGGCTGGCTCCATGCAGCGGAAGGCAATGCCAGAGTAAACATGGCAGATTTGTTGAACACTGGCTGCTGGGAAGCACCAGTGTCAAACATCTGGCTGTAACAAATTGGTGCTTACTTCTTGTTTGTTCATGAATGTGAATGTCATGTCACTGGCTAGGTCAGCAAGTGTTTCCCATCCATAATTGCCAATTTCTACTTAGTTTTGAACTCTCTTAAACATAATTTTCTATGGCCATTACCTTTAATGCCAATGGGGATTTATAGCCCATGTCGCTACTTTGTTTCTCTTGCCTTGTACATCAAGCAAGCACTTTGTGACTGAGACAGTGACTAAACAGTAGCACATATTTCAGGATGCCTCATTCATATTCTCAGCTCTACTGCAGTGAGAATTCAGGCCACCTCTGGAACTGTTGTGGTCCCTGTGGTGCAGATAAACCCATGCTTCTGCTGCCCTTGACCTTCTAGGTGGTAGATGTCCCGGATTTGCTGACAAAGGATATTTTATACATTTTTGCACTGCATCTTGTCAATGGAACACACTGCTGCCACTGTATGCCAGTGGTGGAGAGAGTGAAAGTTGAAGGTGATCGATGGGTGCCAATAAAACGGGCTGCTTTGTCCTGGATGGACTCAAACTTCTTGAACTGGATTCTCCGATCGCCGACGCCGAAATCGCGTTCAGCTATCGGCCGGAGAATCCACTTTTCTGGTGAAAACGGGGGCGGCACCATTTTTACAATGCACCGCCCCCTCAAAAATGGCATACTCGAGGAGTACGCCGCACGATGTGGGGAAGGCCTAAGGACATCACCTGAGGCCCTCCCCCGATGGGCCGAGTCCCCGACGGCGTGGGACACGTGCGCTCATAAATTTTGGGGACCTCGCGTGGCAGCTGCCACAGTAGGGGGCAGCCGTTCCGCTGGCTGGGGGGAGGGGGGGGGGGGGCTGGGGGGAGTGGTGGGGGGATGGTCCGGGGGTGGCGAGGGGGTTTACAGGGGGGCTGTTCAGCGCGGCTGCCGCAGGTGACTGTCGTGCGCATGCGCGGCCATGGACCCGCCCCTTCTGTGGCCTTATCCGCTGGGGCTTTATGCTGCATGGCTGCTTGCCCCCCAACGGGCGGAGGATCAGTGCGGGGGCAACGCCGACTTTCTGGTCGTAAGCAGACGGATCCTGCGGACATAGCCGCAGCATTGGAGAATCCAGCCCCTTGAGTTTTCTTGAGGATTGTTCTGGCGTTGGTGAGACTGGGTACTCTTGGTCTGATTATCTTCAGTGTCAAAGCAGCAGCAGCAATAACCCACAATTATATTCCATCTTTTATGCAGTAAAATGTCCCAAGGCGGTTTGCAGGAGCATTATAAAGAGAAAGAAAGTATTACATTTATATAGCACCTTTCATGATGACTGGATGTCTCAAAGTAGTCACACCTACAATATCAAGCAAGAACAAAATGTCATGGAGCCAAAAAAGGAGACATAATTAAACCAGGTGACCAGAAGAGCAACAATACTGTAATACTATACAACGCAAACCTCTCCTCAATACTGCATCTGATTAAATTATTCTTCAGAAACAAATTGAACGCAGAGATTTGGACAGGGATTTATGGAAATAGACCCTGTCGCAACAGGAGGGGTGGGGAAGGGGATGGGTGCTGACAGCGAGGCTGGAATCCATTTCTTAACCAACCCGACTTTGCTGTGGCACGTTAATTGAACCATGGTATTAATATCCTGTTTCCAGGTTTCCTGACCAATCACAGACTGTAGTTGCAATGCCAATCTGCCCCTGGAAATGGAAGGGTTCCGATATGAAGGCATCACAGGCAGGGGTCGGAATGATTGCATCCAAACTTTGCTGCCGTAGCATGTACAAGTAAACAAGTGCAAGGAAGACGTGGCATGGCTGCCCCCCCCCCCCCCCCCGCACCCCTACTCCCACCACCAACCCGCGTCCACCCCCCATCTCCAGCTCTGTCCCGATTCTCTGAATCTTCCTGATGCTCAGGAAACTTGCTGTCTCCTGGAAGAGGCTAACCATTGATGAGAGAGGGGCGGCTGATGGAATCCAAGGCTTTCAGCAGTAAGAATGTGAAACCCAGGATCTGAATACAGTGGTGACAGAGGTTTAATGTCCTCATTTGCCGAGAAGAGATGAATGGCCTGCCATTTCCGCCATTCTCTGACTGCCCTAGCTTTTTCCTGCACGACACTCCTCGCACCAGCCCACACCTGGAATTCTACTGATTCACCTCACAGAATCCCTACAATGCAGAAGGAGGCCATTTGGTCCATTGAGTCTGCATCAACTCTCTGAAAGAGATCCCCAGCCAGGCCCATTCCAACGTACTATCCCTGTAACGTCAGTTCACCTGCACAGTAAGGGACAATTTAGCGTGGCCGATCCACCGAGCCACCACATCTTTGGACTCTGAGAGGAAACTAGAGCGCCCGGAGCAAATCCACACAGACATGGGGAGAATATGCAAACTCCACACCAGTCACCCAAGGTTGGAATTGAACCTGGGTCTCGAGTGCTTTGAGGCAGCAGTGCTAACCAATGCCACAATGCCTCTCTCACTTCCTCAAATCCCCACAGATCCACAGCAGCATGGCTGACTCTTATCCTCTTAATTGCCCTCTGAAATGGCTGAGCAAGTCACTCAGTTTAGGGGTATTATGATCCCAGATCCCTACAGTGACTAGGATACTGGATCGAAACTCCAATATTTTAGTCTATTTGAAAGATTGTGTGGAAAGAATGATTCGCTCCCGGACTGATAGCATGAAAAAAAACAGGGATTTTGTATTTTAAAGCAAAACTTTATTAATATTAATCTTTTTAACTTCACACCTGAAAAGAACAGTTTACAATTATTCCTTAACACTACTATTCAATTCCTCTTTAAAAAACAAGAAAATAAACATTCAGCTTTCAATCCAGCTTAAAAGCAGCAGGGTATGAGGTTATACTTGCTTTACATGACAGATTCTGGCTTTTGTTAGAACCCCTTCAGACTCTGATTGAATATCCAGTTGTGCTGGACTGCGTACTCATCCACCCCAGCCCCACAGCCCACCTCCTGGCCACCCCCCACTACTGCCGCCAGCTCTGGCAGAAGCCCCCCAGCCAGCGGCACGGCTCTCAGTGGAGTACAGCGGTGCTGGACACTGTCTGCACACCCTCTCCCTCTCTCTGCAGCCACCACACCAGGCTCAGGACTACTGAGAACACATGTGGCCCGCGGCGTCAGGAACTTGGCCCATCGGAGGCGGAGCATCATGGGTAGGCCTGATAATGATATTCAAATGGGATTGCGACTGCGCGCGGCGCTCATCTCGATATTGATGATTTGGAGGGGGGCGGAGCATTGCGACCTGGCATTAAACCGGCGCCAGCCGCGATTTCGCCATCGGGAGCCATTCACCGCCCAATCGCAATTTCCGATTTCGGCATCGGGCAATGGAGAATCCTGCCCAGATCTCTTCAAAAGCTTGCTCAAAATATCTCCCTCTATCTCAGATCCGTCCAGCACTGACATCATCTCCCCAAGCTGAACAACAAACTGACTTAACTCGCCAGGATTGTCAAACCACAGTCCATTAGTCCAGACTGGAAAACACATTCCTGTGTCAATTTCACCTTCTGGCTGCTAAAAGCTCCCAGGACCTGCAAAACAGAACAATTTTTTTCTAACAGGACCTTTGCAGTCAATAACACTCTAATCCCAGGCTTTTAACCCTTAAATTGCCCAATACATTTATAATCCGATTTTCCTAAAATACTCCATTTGCCACAAGAGCAATTAGGGATGGGCAACAAATGCTGGCCTTGCCAGAGATGCCCAATTGGTGTGAAGAAATATATCAACTAAAAAGGTTGTCCCAGCAAAAGAGGAGGTTCTGGAGGTTGGGCTAAATGAGGGTGAGGGGAAAGGGAGGCCGTAGGGGAGGGTCAAAGTGGGGAATGACCTTGGGGATTACAGGGGACCCCCAAAGGAGATCCTTCCTGATCCAACACTGGCTTGTCCATTACAAGTTGCTGAGCTATCTACCTGTCATATGTGTCCCCACCATGGGTAAAGTAGTAAAGTAGTGGTGGGTGAGGATGAGGCATTTAATTGTTCAAAGGTGGGGCTTCAATAAGCCCAAGGCTGTCCACTAGGGGGAGGAGCCATGGGCGGAGCCATGGGCGGAGCCAAGTACAAGCTCCTCATCTCCCCCTATGGGTAGAGCCGCGCAACTACACATGATCTAGTACAAGGTACAGGCTCAACACATGTTGTACAATACAGTGTGGATTATTAGTGTTTATAATTCACCACATAACATCCTTTGGGTATTTGGATAAATGTGAAGTGATGCATTTTGGCAGATCAAATCAGGGCAGGACCTACTCAGTTAATGGTAGGGAGTTGGGGAGAGTTACAGAACAAAGAGATCTAGGAGTACAGGTTCATAGCTCCTTGAAGGTGGAGTCGTGGTGAAGAAGGCATTCAGCATGCCAGGTTTTATTGGTCAGTATATTGAATACAGGGATTGGGACGTCTTCTTAAAATTGTACAAGACATTGGTAAGACCACACATGGAATACTGTGTTCCATTTTGGTCACCCTATTATAGGAAGGATATTGTTAAACTAGAAAGAGTGCAGAAGAGATTTACGAGGATGCTACCAGGACCTGATGGTCTGAGTTATAAGGAGAGGCTGGGATATTTTTCTCTGAAGCGTAGGAGACTTAGGGGTGATCTTATAGAGGTTTATAAAATAATAAGGAGCATAGATAGGTAGATAGTCGTCATCTTTTCCCCAAAGTTGAGGAGTCTAGAGTTAGAGGGCATAGGTTTAAGGTGAGAGGGGAGAGATACAAAGAGTGCAGAAGGGAAATGTCTTCACACAGAAGGCGGTGAGTATCTGGAACGGGCTGCCAGAGGCAGTGGTAGAGGCGGGTACGATTTTTCTTTTAAAATGCAGTTAGACAGTTACATGGACAGGGTGGGTATAGAGATATAGAGAAATGCAGCACAGAACAGGCCCTTCGGCCCACGACGTTGCGCCGAACTTTTGTCCTAGGTTAATCATAGAATTTTGGACAATTTTTCATGGCCAATCCACCCAACCTGCACATCTTTGGACTGTGGGAGGAAACCGGAGTACCCGGAGGAAACCCACGCAGTCACGGGGAGGATGTGCAGACTCCACACAGACAGTGACCCAAGTCGAAATCGAACTTGGGACCCTGGAGCTGTGAAGCAATTATGCTATCCACAATGCTACCGTGCTGCCCTTAAGAAGTTAACCTACACTCCCTTATTCTACCCTAATCCAAGTACCTATCCAATAGCCACTTGAAGGTCCATAAATTTTCCGACTCAACTACTACCACAGGCAGTGCATTCCATGCCCCCACTACTCTCTGGGTAAAGAACCTACCTCTGACATCCCCTCTATATCTTCCACCATTTATCTTAAATTTATGTCCCCTTGTAATGGTGTGTTCCACCCGGGAAAAAAGTCTCTGACTGTCTACTCTATCTATTCCCCTGATCATCTTATAAACCTCTATCAAGTCGCCCCTCATCCTTCTCCGTTCTAATGAGAAAAGGCCTAGCACCCTCAACCTTTCCTCGTATGACCTACTCTCCATTCCAGGCAACATCCTGGTAAATCTCCTTTGCACCTTTTCCAAAGCTTCCACATCCTTCCTAAAATGAGGTGACCAGAACTGCACACAGTACTCCAAATGTGGCCTTACCAAGGTTTTGTACAGCTGCATCATCACCTCACGGCTCTTAAATTCAATCCCTCTGCTAATGAACGCTAGCACACCATATGCCTTCTTCACAGCTCTATCCACTTGAGTGGCAACTTTCAAAGAACTATGAACATAGACCCCAAGATCTCTCTGCTCCTCCACATTGCCAAGAACCCTACCATTAACCCTGTATTCCGCATTCAGATGTGTCCTTCCAAAATGGACAACCTCACACTTGTCAGGGTTAAACTCCATCTGCCACTTCTCAGCCCAGCTCTGCATTCTATCTATGTCTCTTTGAAGCCGACAACAGCCCTCCTCACTATCCACAACTCCACCAATCTTCGTATCATCTGCAAATTTACTGACCCACCCTTCAACTCCCTCATCCAAGTCGTTAATGAAAATCACAAACAGCAGAGGACCCAGAACTGATCCCTGCGGTACGCCACTGATAACTGGGCTCCAGGCTGAATATTTGCCATCCACCACAACTCTCTGTCTTCTATCGGTTAGCCAGTTTGTTATCCAACTGGCCAAATTTCCCACTATCCCATGCCTCCTTACTTTCTGCATAAGCCTACCATGGGGAACCTTATCAAATGCCTTACTAAAATCCATGTACACTACATCCACTGCTTTACCTTCATCCACATGCTTGGTCACCTCCTCAAAGAATTCAATAAGACTTGTAAGGCAAGACCTACTCCTCACAAATCCGTGCTGACTATCCCTAATCAAGCAATGCCTTTCCAGATGCTCAGAAATCCTATCCCTCAGTACCCTTTCCATTACTTTGCCTACCACCGAAGTAAGACTAACTGGCCTGTAATTCCCAGGGTTATCCCTATTCCCTTTTTTGAACAGGGGCACAACATTCGCCACTCTCCAATCCTCTGGTACCACCCCTGTTGACAGCGAGGACGAAAAGATCATTGCCAACGGCTCTGCAATTTCATTTCTTGCTTCCCATAGAATCCTTGGATATATCCCGTCAGGCCCGGGGGACTTGTCTATCCTCAAGTTTTTCAAAACGCGCAACACATCTTCCTTCCTGACAAGTATCTCCTCAAGCTTATCAGTCTGCTTCACGCTGTCCTCTCCAACAATATGGCCCCTCTCGTTTGTAAATACTGAAGAAAAATACTTGTTCAAGACCTCTCCTATCTCTTCAGACTCAATACACAATCTCCCGCTACTGTCCTTAATCGGACCTACCCTCGCTCTAGTAATTCTCATATTTCTCACATATGTGTAAAAGGCCTTGGGGTTTTCCTTGATCCTACCCGCCAAAGATTTTTCATGCCCTCTCTTAGCTCTCCTAATCCCTTTCTTCAGTTCCCTCCTGGCTATCTTGTATCCCTCCAGCGCCCTGTCTGAACCTTGTTTCTTCAGCCTTACATAAGTCTCCTTCTTCCTCTTAACAAGACATTCAACCTCTCTTGTCAACCATGGTTTCCTCACTCGACCATCTCTTCCCTGCCTGACAGGGACATACATATCAAAGACACGCAGTACCTGTTCCTTGAACAAGTTCCACATTTCACTTGTGTCCTTCCCTGACAGCCTATGTTCCCAACTTCTGCACTTCAATTCTTGTCTGACAGCATTGTATTTACCCTTCCCCCAATTATAAACCTTGCCCTGTTGCTCGCACCTATCCCTCTCCGTTACTAAAGTGAAAGTCACAGAATTGTGGTCACTACCTCCAAAATGCTCCCCCACTAACAAATCTATCACCTGCCCTGGTTCATTACCAAGTACTAAATCCAATATGGCCTCCCCGCTGGCCGGACAATCTACATACTGTGTTAGAAAAGCTTCCTGGACACACTGCACAAACACTACCCCATCCAAACTATTTGATCTAAAGAGTTTCCACTCAATGTTTGGGAAGTTGAAGTCGCCCATGACTACTACCCTGTGACTTCTGCACCTTTCCAAAATCTGTTTCCCAATCTGTTCCTCCACATCTCTGCTGCTATTGGGGGGCCTATAGAAAACTCCCAACAAGGTGACTGCTCCTTTCCTATTTCTAACTTCAACCCATATTACCTCAGTAGGCACATCCCCCTCAAACTGCCTTTCTGCAGCTGTTATACTATCTCTAATTAACAATGCCACCCCCCCACCTCTTTTACCATCCTCCCTAATCTTGTTGAAACATCTATAACCAGGGACCTCCAACAACCATTTCTGCCCCTCTTCTATCCAAGTTTCTGTGATGGCCACCACATCGTAGTCCCAAGTACAGATCCATGCCTTAAGTTCACCCACCTTATTCCTGATGCTTCTTGCATTAAAGTATACACACTTCAACCCATCTCCTTGCCTGCAAGTACTCTCCTTTGTCATTGTTACCTTCCCCACTGCATCACTATGTGCTTTGGCGTCCTGACTATCGTCTACCTTAGTTGCTGGACTACAGATCCGGTTCCCATTCCCCTGCCAAATTAGTTTAAACCCTCCCGAAGAGTACTAGAAAACCTCCCCCCCAGGATATTGGTGCCCCTCTGGTTCAGATGCAACCCGTCCTGCTTGTACAGGTCCCACCTTCCCCAGAATGCGCTCCAATTATCCAAATACCTGAAGCCCTCCCTCCTACACCATTCCTGCAGCCACGTGTTCAACTGCACTCTCTCCCTATTCCTAGCCTCGCTATCACGTGGCACCGGCAACAAACCAGAGATGACAACTCTGTCTGTCCTGGCCTTTAACTTCCAGCCTAACTCCCTAAACTTGTTTATTACCTCCACACCCTTTTTCCTACCTACATCGTTGGTACCAATGTGCACCACGACTTCTGGCTGCTCACCCTCCCCCTTCAGGATCCTGAAGACACGATCAGAGACATCCCTGGCCCTGGCACCCGGGAGGCAACATACCTTTCGGGAGTCTCGCTCGCGACCACAGAATCTCCTATCTATTCCCCTAACCATTGAATCTCCTATTACTATTGCTTTTCTATGCTCCCCCCTTCCCTTCTGAGCCCCAGAGCCAGACTCAGTGCCAGAGACCTGGCCGCTGGGGCCTTCCCCCGGAAGGTCATCCCCCCCAACAGCATCCAAAACGGTATACTTGTTTTGAAGGGGAACGGCCACGAGGGATCCCTGCACTGTCTGCCTGTTAGTTTTCTTTCCCCTGACTGTAACCCAGCTACTCTTGTCCAGTACCTTTGGTGTGGCTACCTCCCTGTAACTCTTCTCTATAACCCCCTCTGCCTCCCGGATGATCCGAAGTTCATCCAGCTCCAGCTCCAGTACCTTAACACGGTCTCTGAGGAGCTGGAGTTGGGTGCACTTCCCGCAGGTATAGTCAGCGGGGACACCAGTGGTATCCCTCACCACCCACATCCTACAGGAGGAGCATGCAACTGCCCTAGCCTCCATCCCCTCTTACTTTACAAAATTAACTGCCCCGCGGACCAACTGGACCTCCGCCCTCCGACTCTACTTCCAGTCAGCTGTACTCTAAACTCCTGGCTCCCTTCACGCTCTTTGATAAATATAGGAAATGAAATGTAAGGAACACCGTACTCCCTCCTCACCTAACTCCCTCAGTCACCAAACTCTCACTGTAGCACTCAAATGCCACAAGCTCAGCACTCCCTCAGTCACCAAACTCTCACTGTAGCATTCAAATGCCACAAGCTCAGCACTCCCTCAGTCACCAAACTCTCACTGTAGCACTCAAATGCCACAAGCTCAGCACTCCCTCAGTCACCAAACTCTCACTGTAGCACTCAAGTGCCACAAGCTCAGCACTCAGTGCAAACAAAGTCTGCACTGTAACTAGCTCCTATTTATACTGTGACTCTAGCTTCTGAAAACTGGCCTAATGCAATTAACTAATTAACAAGCTCCAGCTGCAAGTAAGTCCAAGTAGAACCTTGTTTAAAGATGATTCAAAATTCACCCTCTTATAGACCAAACAGCAACTTTTAAGTTAATTAACTAAATAAAAGAAATACTAGACTTTAAATAAAAATGAACCCTTATACTCCCTCAGTCACCAAACTCTCACTGTAGCACTCAAATGCCACAAGCTCAGCACTCAGTGCAGAGGGATATGGGCCAAATGCGGGCAAGTGGGACTAGCTTAGTGATAGAAACTGGGCGGCATGGACAAGCTGGGCTGAAGGGCCTGTTTCCATGCTGGAAACATCTATGGCTCTATGACTCTATAAACAACCCATTCTGGCGTCTCAGTGACTCCATTCTCACATTGCATGGTTGCCTTTTTAATGCGTTATGAGATGGCATTGTACAAATAATTGGGAGGAAGCCATGAGATGCCCTCAAATTGGGTGGGCAATATATGTAACCATCCGACAAACAGAAGAATTTTTTTTTTTTAAATTGCAAGATCCAGCAAACAGAAATGGGATGAATCAACTTTATTTCCAATCCTCTGGAATTTCTCGTTCCTTTGCTGGGAACTACTGTAGCCTCTGATCAGTGTTTCCTCACTCAGCTTGGCTCTAACCATGCACTGATGGGAGTTGGGAATGTAACCTTCGCTCTCCCACCCCAGGTCAGTACTTCAACACTCAACGATACTCATAAATAGTACCATAACAACAAATAATGCTTCTTCATGAAGTGTGCTCCTTGAATAAATATGAAATAATGGCTAACTTGGCAGTGAGCTGGAATTCTGAAATCAAATCAGGGTTTGGATGATGTCATGAGCTGTGGGAGGAAAGCTTGAGTCATTAATAAATGTCATTTGAACTCTATGGTTAGATTACAGCCTTTAACTCATTCCTTGACATCTGTTATTTCCTGTAAAATTTACATTCTTTATTTTTGAATGGGACCTTAGAACGGTTGCTTCACACTGCGTTGGAGGAGCTTTTGTGTCTTATTGGCATTTAAACATGATGTTAACCTCCTTCCCAAAATCATTGGAGTCCCATTACCAGAGAATAGTTCCTTTTTGACTTCACGGTAATCCTATATGCAGTCCAATGAATTTTGTCTCCAGGAATTTCCTTATTTTCAGCAATCAGACACAAATTCCAGTACAGTGAAGTTTGCAGTGTCAAAGTTACTTTCCTTCAGTTGAGATGAGGCCTCTCCTGCCCTCTTTAGTGGTTCAGATGGCTGTTGGAAATCCAGTGGTCCTATTTGATCGAGGTCAGGGAGTTCTTTTTGGTAACCTAGCCATTGTTCGTCTCAAAATCAGGGCATTCATCAAATAGCTTTTATTGGGGCGCAATTTCAAGGGGTCACTGTCCGTGTGGAGTTTGCACATTCTCCCCATGTCTGCGTGGGTTTCACCCCCACAACCCAATGATGTGCAGGGTAGGTGGATTGGCCATGCTAAATTGCCTCTTAATTGGAAATAAATAATTGGGCACTCTAAATTTATTTTAAAAAAAGAATTAAATATCACACAACTTCATAGTGTAGATCACTTACTCTTGCTGAGTTGGGGCATGATTTCCCTACCCCATTGCGCCCGGCACCGATCCATTGCACGGGGGAGAATAGCGGCAGAAGCCAAAATTGAGATTTCGCCGGGCACAAAACATTTTGGAATTCACCCAGCCCACTCCCGATGGTGAGTTCTGGATCCTGCCCAAACATGGCAAGAAGATCATTAAGCCTAATTTGCTATCATTTCAATCTCATTAATGAGACTGAAGTCGAATGAAGTGGCTCCTGGGAGTCACCCGACTCCCCAGGAAAGTCATGCAGCTGTTGTTTTGTACTCACGGTGAAAACGGGACGCTGGCGCAATGGTGATCAAGGGGAAGTGAGGAGGTGTGTCGCCCTTTCCATTTACTGGTATGGAGCTCAAGTGCATCAGAGCTCGGGAGGTGGGTGGGGGCCTTCGGGGGTTGGGGTTGTTCGGGGGGGGCGGGAGGAGTCAGGTCACTGGTCACCTCTGGGCCAGTAGGGGAAAGGGTTTTGCATCGATGGGGTCTTCAAGCCATTTTTAAATTTTGTGGAGACCCATAACAGGGGTAACCACAGCGTCAGCCTGTCTGTCCCACCAACCCTTCCAGGACAGAGGCCTGCTGTAGCTTCTCTCATGAAAGTTAATTTCACTCCCTTTGACTGAGAACAGCCTCCAGCGTCACAGCATAGATATCATCCATATCATAGAATTTACAGTGCAGAAGGAGGCCGTTCAGCCCATCGAGTCCGCACCAACCCTTGGAAAGAGCACTCCACTTAAGACCACTCCTCCACCCTATCCCTGTTACCCAGTAACCCCACCCAACCTTTTTGGACACTAAGGGCAATTTAGCATAGCCAATCCACCTAACCTGCATATCTTTCGCCTGCGGGAGGAAACCGGAGCACCCGGAAGAAACCCACGCAAACACAGAGAACATGCAGACTCCGCTCAGACAGTGACCCAAGCCGGGAATCGAACCTGGGAACTTGGAGCTGTGAAGTAACGGTGCTAACCACTGTGCTGCTGTACCGAGCAGAAGGCTATTTCAAAAGAGAGATTAGCCTTGTTGGCCATAATAGCACTTCATGCTCCTCAACTCTCAAGTGCCTCCTCAAAGGAACAAGTGCCATGTCTCAGAGGATGATTAGTGCACAGCATGTCCAGCAAACTTTGATGCCTGAACAGTGTGCCTGTACTCTCGGAGTGTCAGCACCATAGAGTCTGCTGTTAACAATCAAATACTAAAGAGCAGGGCTTTACCACTGAGGATCCTCCCTTGGCCAAAGGTAAGTGTCTGGTTGAGCGGAGGACAGCTGAGCACATCCTCCCTAATGTTCCCGGCAGCGATCTGGTATCTCGGGACTCCTGATCTGGATGGGAATGAGTGTGCAGAGCGAAGTTTGCCAGCTCAACTGGCTCACTGGATGGCACTCTGAGAGAAGGCAGGACTATCATGGTAAGGGTGGGGAAGCTTGGGAAATACTAGTGTCCTGGGATGAAAGACTTAACTGATTGTCAGTCTCTCTCCTTCTCCAGTTCCTTCCAGATAGTCGGTGTTGATTCTGCGGAGGCTGGCCTTGTGCTTGTTGCGGCCGAGGTGGGCAGATGCCAAAGACAGCAAGACCAATGCAGGCTGGAGGCGCCCACATGTGCAGGGGGGTATGACACACCCTCAAGACCCAGCTGCCATCAGGCTAAGGAGGAGGCCAGAAGGGGAGTCCACCGAAATGCCAAGGTATCCAGGAGTCGTTGGTCCTTCAATGAGCTAATGAACAGCATATGTCACAGAAGACTGTGTCTCAACAGAGAGACAGTGCGCACCTGTGTAATACTCTCATGGACATGGTACCCCATTGACAAAGAGGATACCCGTGCCTGGTGGCCATGAAGGCCACTGCATTTCTAAATTTCTACACCACCATGTCATTACAGGGTTCGAACGGAGACCTGTGTGGCATATCCCTATCTTCCCTCCCCAGGTGCATCCGGGGAGGGTGACAGATGCTCTTTCTGCCCGGGTATTTGACTATATCACCTTCGACCTGGACCAGACACCAGCCCGGGCTGCAGGATTCACTGCCATCGTTGGATTCCCCAGGTTCACGTGACCATCGATAGCACGCATGCCACCCTGCAAGCACCAGGGCGTCAGGGAGTGTCCTATAATAAGGGGTTCCATTCCCTGAATGTTCAGATCGTGTGCTACTACCGCCTCAGGATCATGAGTACCTGTTGTCCTGGGAATGTGCATGACAGCTACATCCTGAGGCACTCGGAGATCCCTGGTATCTTCAAAGACTACCTTAGAATGACGTGTTGATTCGTGGGGGACAAGGGATACCCGCTGAGGTCATGGCTTATGCTCCAGTGTGGAGGCCTGAGACCGAGGCAGAGACCCAATATAATGAGGCCCATGCTGTCACCCGTGCTATCGTTGAACAATGGGCTGCTTAAGATGTGGTTCCCATGCCTTGACTCTCTGGTGCTACCCTGCAGTGCACGCACCCCCCCCTCCCCCCCCCCAGAGGGTCTCCCGCTTTGTGGTGGTTTGCTGTGCCCTCCACATTCTGGTACAGCAGTGGGACAACATGCTGGACAAGCAGAAGGAGGAACATACAGCCTCATTTGAAGAGAAGGAGGACCAGGAAGGCTTGAAGGACAAGCTTGAGGATGAGCCCAAGGGTGGAGGACAGGTGGCGCAAGGATCTGACATGCAAGGAGGACCAGGGAGGCACCCGTTCCTCCCCACCCCCACATCACACTACCCCTTTCCTAACCACCTTGTTCGACCATCTAAGGGTCTATCTAACATCACTCCAGGGCGTTGTGGGTAAAATGTTGGAAAAGGTTATAAGAGATAGGGTTTATAATCATCTTGAAAAGAACAAGTTGATTAGCGATAGTCAACACGGTTTTGTGAAGGGTAGGTCATGCCTCACAAACCTTATTGAGTTTTTTGAGAAGGTGACCAAACAGGTGGATGAGGGTAAAGCGGTTGATGTGGTGTATATGGATTTCAGTAAGGCGTTTGATAAGGTTCCCCACGGTAGGCTATTGCAGAAAATAAGGAAGTATGGGATTGAAGGTGATTTAGCGATTTGGATCAGTAATTGGCTAGCTGAAAGAAGACAGAGAGTGGTGGTTGATGGCAAATGTTCATCCTGGAGTTTAGTTACTAGTGGTGTACCGCAAGGATCTGTTTTGGGGCCACTGCTGTTTGTCATTTTTATAAATGACCTGGAAGAGGGTGTAGATGGATGGGTTAGTAAATTTGCAGATGACACGAAGGTCGGTGGAGTTGTGGATAGTGCTGAAGGATGTTATAGGATACAGAGGGACATAGATAAGCTGCAGAGCTGGGCTGAGAGGTGGCAGATGGAGTTTAATGCGGAAAAGTATGAGGTGGTTCACTTTGGAAGGAGTAACAGGAATGCAGAGTACTGGGCTAATGGCAAGATTCTTGGTAGTGTAGATGAACAGAGAGATCTCGGCATCCAGGTACATAAATCCCTGAAAGTTGCCACCCAGGTTAATAGGGCTGTTAAGAAAGCATATGGTGTGCTAGCCTTTATCAGTAGGGGGATTGAGTTTCGGAGCCACAAGGTCATGCTGCAGCTGTACATAACTCTGGTGCGGCCGCTCCTGGAGTACTGCGTGCAGTTCTGGTCACCACATTATAGGAAGGATGTGGAAGCTTTGGAAAGGGTTCAGAGGAGATTTACTAGGATGTTGCCTGGTATGGAGGGAAGGTCTTACGAGGAAAGGCTCAGGGACTTGAGGTTGTTTTCGTTAGAGAGGAGAAGGCTGAGAGGTGACTTAATAGAGACATATAACATAGTCAGAGGGTTAGATAGGGTGGACAGTGAGAGTCTTTTTCCTCGGATGGAGATGACCAACACGATGGGACATAGCTTTAAATTGAGGGGTGGTAGATATAGGACAGATGTCAGAGGCAGTTTCTTTACGCAGAGAGTAGTAGGGGTGTGGAACGCCCTGCCTGCAACAGCAGTAGACTCGCCAACTTTAAGGGCATTTAAGTGGTCACTGGATAGACACATGGATGAAAATGGAATAGTGTAGGTCAGATAGGCTTCAGATGGTTTCACAGGTCGGCGCAACATCGAGGGCCGAAGGGCCCGTACTGCGCTGTAATGTTCTATGTTCTATGTTCTCTATAATGATGGGGCTGTGTTGACACTGTCAGCAGATCACCATACAAGGCAAGGAGAGTGATGGCCATTCGCTGTGAGGAAAGCTCTGATGCTCTTCAGGTTCTGGTTCTGTCAGACTCCTGTTTTTCTGCTGAAAGCCGGCTCACATCCATACTTATGACGGAGTCTGCATCGGAGGCTTTTGATATTGGCCCACTGTGGGTGGGGGGTGGGAACGGCTGTGTGCCTGGGTGTGGGCAGGCCCACTGAGAAGATTAACGTGACAGAGGCTTCACATGTATCAGGTGTGAGTTGTTTGAATGGATAGTTTTAATGTGGCAGATTTACATTCCCCCAGCTACAGATAATGACCCCAATGCTCCCCGCCACCCCAGTGCCCACTCAGTGCTCCTCCTCTTGATCATTCATGGTCTGGTCGTGCCCCAGGATGCATATCATAGATGGAGGCATCCTGCTGCCTTCCGTGCCTTGTGGCCTTTGATGCCCTTGACGGATGTCCTCTGGAGGGCCTGGAGCTGGAATAGAACATAGAACATAGAACATAGAACAGTACAGCACAGAACAGGCCCTTCGGCCCTCAATGTTGTGCCGAGCCATGATCACCCTACTCAAACCCACGTATCCACCCTATACCCGTAACCCAACAACCCTCCCCTTAACCTTACTTTTATTAGGACACTACGGGCAATTTAGCATGGCCAATCCACCTAACCCGCACATCTTTGGACTGTGGGAGGAAACCGGAGCACCCGGAGGAAACCCACGCACACAGGGGGAGGATGTGCAGACTCCACACAGATAGTGACCCAGCCGGGAATCAAACCTGGGACCCTGGAGCTGTGAAGCATTTATGCTAACCACCATGCTACCCTGCTGCCCCTTGTCAACTTACCAGTGACGCAGGCATTGCCATGACACCCTGTTCTGCCCATTGCACTTATGCAGACCGTGCATCAGCTCAGGCATATACGCACCTTGGAGGTATTGGCAAAACAGGCAGTTGAATTTCCACACAGTGTCTCATATAGCACAAGCGAGGGGGAGATAACAGTGGAGAGTCATGGCTGGGATGGGGACACACACTCTCCGAGCTCTACTCAGGCATGCAAAATATCATATCACAGGCCAATGCAATGATACATTAACCTACGGAAAGTGCAAGGGGTACGATATGTGATAAGGAAATGAACGCATACTGGCCCTCACCAATGGCTCACACACTTGAATGCTATCTCAAACAGGATTGCTGAAAAGGTTACCATGGCCCTTCATTGTCCCACTGATGTGCAGCAAAGTGCTCTTCAGAGTGTTGTTACCAGGGTGAGTGACGAATGATAAAGCTGGAAGTCGGGGACTCTGTTCAAGGAGCCTCCACCTGTCAGCCATTGCAACGTCCCAGCACAGGCAGTGTCCCACACGCTGCACCATCTCCTGCATTGGTGCAGGTGGGGCTGCTCCTTATCGACTCCCAAGACCCAGAGGATGTCGGGTAAGAACATCTCAAAGCAAGGGTGTGAGCAGCCTTCTCTCCCGATACTGAAACCGCAGGGATTACACCATGAAAAATGCCATGAAAAACGAATAGATCAAGGAAGGGTAAAGGTTCGTAGTTGCACAAGAGAACACTCATGGGTGTATTACACAATGTCAGATTGTTACCTTCCTGTTCATGTTTGGCATTCGTGTGCAAATGATTTGTTCGTATCATCTTCCGTATCTCCCATTTCATCCTGTCACCTCACAAGTGACCTTCCCACTTTGTGATGAATGATAAGATAAGACGTCAAGGTGAGAAATGGGTGTCTGGGACAAGGGTGCTTTGTTGACTGTGGGACTGCTTTGCAGGGGAGGGTGGGTGGCAAGTGAGTTCAAAACATGGATGTCAGATGAGTGCACTGGTTCAATTTAACCAAATGGACAAAACAAGGCCATCTCGATCAGCAATGTCGATCAGCTAGCCCCCTGTCATACCACATTCCAGCTCCTCCTCCTGCATTCAACTGTTCCACCTCCTCCAAACTCATCATACATTTACTCTGGCTGCTCTAAGCCTCACTGGAGAGTGCAGCTCACCTCTTTCAATCTTGATATGAAGACTGGTGCATAGAGAAGCGTGCCCCGGATCTGTCCAGGGATCTGAAGCACATTTTCAACATTCTAATTGTTTGCTCGGTGTCATTTTTCATGGGCATGTGACTTTGGTTGTATCACGCCTGGGCCTCTGGGGTCCTGACAGGTGTGATCAGCCATGAATTCAGCGGGGTGTCTTCAAGTAGCCACTGTTTGGAGATCCCAATGGGCTCAGGGAGGGTAGACTGGTGCAGGATGAAAGCATCATGGAAGCTGTCTGGAAATCCCATAAGCACAAGATGATAATCTTTCTGTGATTGTACATGTGGTATATATTGATGGAGTGGAAGCCGTTTATAGTTGATGAAGACTTCAGGATGATCTGCAGCCGCATGTGCGCAAGCAATCACTCCCTGGATCCATGGGAGACCAGACAAAGCTGCAAGCGTGAGTGCCCGCTCATTCAGATTGGCCTCATTGGTGGCAGTGTATTAAAATGCCAACCTGGCAAACATGCCACCTGAGCGATGCATTGGTGGGCTAGCTGATTCTGAAATTCTGAAAAGAAATCGCCTCCGGATCCCTCAAAAGGAGCCCTTTCGCCGTTTGGATAGCTGATCTGTCAAGCATCAATTCAGCTTGGGTGCCATTTATACAGCTTTACCGCGGATCTCAGGTGAGGAACAAGATGAGGAGCAAGAACAATAGTAACAGGAATGGCAGCAACCACTGCCATGTCATCACTAAACAGTAGATTCACAAGCGGGAGGGGATGAACGCAACAGTGCAGCTTGCAGGAGGCAATACATACTGCATTACAAAGTAGTAGAAATGACCTCCAAAGTAGTGAAAGCAGAAGTCTTGTAAGCAAACACGTAGGCAAGGACACAGATAGATTTGAGTACTTTCAGGGGATTTTATATTGTCTGACATTTGTACCGCCCTCTCAAGTGGTGTTGTGCTTCCGCTTCCCTTTCACTGGCAAGTTCCAGGAAGCCTGGGAAACCCATGCACCCGCAGTTCATGTTGAAAACCCCAGCTCACATGAACCTTTGACATATTTAAATTGGCAACCCAACTCTTCCAAGGGGGTTTCTCACAGACAGCTGAATGCGTGGCAGCTAAAAAGCAGAAATTAGTAGGTTCCAGCTGGGTTCCTGACTGCCCCTACCCAGCCTACACATTCTGTCAAGTTAAAATTTCCCTCAGAGTTCTTCATAAAATACACTTGTGTTGGCAGAGCAAGATCTCACAAGTTTCAGGACTCATGCACCTAGAAAGGATGCATCTTTAGAGATGATCCTATCAAAATATACAGGACTGCCATGGATATGAATATGTAATGGCATTTGTAGTTAAGGGTGTGGGTGGTTAGGAATATGGATATTTTAGGGTATGGATAGTTAAGGTATGGATGAAGATGATATGAAGAATTAAGGGTATGGATAAGTAATGGTATGGATTATTCAGTGGCTATAATTTAGTCACAGGTAAAGGTGATTTTCTTAACATGAGGGCATGCCTATCAAGGCCAATATTTTTGCAAATCTCTAGTTGCCCTGAAAAGGTAGAGGTGAACCTTTGTCTTAAATCACTATGGGACTTGAGTCACAGTTAGGCCGGCAATGAACATCCTTCTCCATCCTGAAGGACATTTGATCATTTTAACCAAAGGCAGTTTTTGATTTCCAGAATTTAAAGAAAGCCTGTATTCAAATTCTCAAATTTCCATTACCCAGGCATCTTGATTCCCATTATCTCCCTGCAATTTTACCTGAAGTTGCAATGTGAGATTCGGAAAAAAAGACGCCAATTTCAGATTGGTATTAGTCTTCAAACAAAGAGGAATAAATCCCAGGGACTGGATTTGCAGAGAGAGAGGCATGTAGCCAAAAATAGCAAAATAATTTAAGAGAAAATTGGCCATTGTAATGCCAATGGGGGGACTGTAGCATCATCCTGGGAGCCTGCACCAAGCTTAGCCAAATTACTTTCCACATCCCCAAATACGTTGTATGTGGTTGCGCCTCATAAGGTCAGAGGCGGACTAGGCCATCATGCCCTCCACAATAAAGAATAGTCAGTAGATCCTGCAGATGCAGTTGTCCCAGGTAATGTAATCCTGCAAACTATCTCACATTTCTTCAAAGCTTCAGAATTCACAGGATATCGAGAGGTTGTGTAGTGGTCTCAGTGGATTTGGGGGAGAAATTTTGGATCAACGCAGTTGATGCACGAGCACTTTAACAATGGAAGAAATGGGAGTTGTTTTAAAGTCAAATATGTTGCCCCTTTTTGTATGTTACAATCAGGTGAGGAATAGCCACGCTTTTCCCATTCCTCGCTTGACTGCAACTTCAGTCTAAAAAAAAACAATGGCCGGGATTGTCCGACCCCACGCCGGGTCGGAGAATCGCTGGGGAGGGAGGTGGGGGGCGCGATTGATGCGACACCGCTCCGATACTGGATGACTGGGGAATTGGCGCCAATGGAGCCGGCGCCATTGGCGCGGCGCAGGTAACGGACCCCTGCCGATTCTCCCCACGCATTGGGCCGGGTTCCTGCCGGGTTCAATTGGCGGGCGGGCTTATCCCATTGGGGGCCTCTGTTCCTCTGCGCCGGGCCCCTGTAGATCTCCGCCATGTTGCGAAGGGACCGGCAACCTACGCGCATGCACGAACTCGCGCCGGCCGTGCTCACACCTGTATTGGCAGCTGGAGCAGCGTGAGGCTCTCCAGTGCCATGCTGGCCCCCTGTGCAGCACAGGATCACTAATCCTAGGGGGCCATACAGAGTCAACACTTAGTCCCAGGATCGGTGAATCCCGCCCAATATGCTTGCAAATTCAGTGAATGCGTTAGTTGTTTACTATTCCATGACTGTAGACATTTCCTTGAGTTTGTAAGAAGAAAAAGGTCATATTTATTGTATTTACTATATTGTAATTAAAAATAATTTGGGCTGGATTCTCCGGTCCCCCAGCCGTGTGTTTCTCGGCCGTGCCATTCACTGGCGGTGGGATTCCATACTCCCGCTGATTATCAATGGGATTTCTCATTGAAGCTACCCCATGATACTAGGAAACCTGCGGAAGGTGGTCCGCTGCTGGTGGGAAAAGTGAATCATAACAGCCAGAGAATTCCGGCCAATGTATAAATGCTAGCACACATGCACTCACAAACACATGCACACATGCACACGCACACACATGTATGCGCGCGTAGCATGCACACATGCACGCACACATGCGCGCGCACTCACATACACACATGTCCACACGTACAAAACTAGATTACAGAGTGTGAAGAAAGATTAATGGATCATTTTAAAGTCCAGTATAGAGTTAAGTGATATGGTTCTTGCAGGTTGGTGACTTGGGTATTTGCAGGCTGGGCTCGGGGGTCTTTCTGGTTTTGATGTCCAGGTAGTTCATAGATGCAGCAGATGATTTATCTGTTCTTCTGGAGACAGCAGCTACTGGGTTGTGTTCTTTAAAATCTCTGCCTGCGACACATGGATAATCAAACAACTGACAGGGTTTGGGCTTGCAAGATGGTGGAGAGAGAGAACGAAACCCACACAGGGATCTTGCCACTTTGGCATCTTTCTGATTCATTTTCTGATTTTGGTCGTAAAGAAAACAGCTTCTTAAACACCCAGAGAGCTAGTTGGCCTATCACATGCCCCCCCCCCCCCACAACTCTTTCCAACTTGTCAGGGTCCTTCCGCTTTATTCCCTGTTTATTCCCTTACTTTCCCTTTTATTTTTGTTATCACATTTTTGATCCACGGACGATTGATGGACATGTCACTTTAAGGTAAGCAGCCTGTATCTTTGAATCAAACAGAAGAATCCAGGCTGTGCTGGTTTGAATAGAAGCTGCAAACTTGACGGCACAAAAGAGAGAGGTGGGTTGGGAATCGGTTTGATTATTTGGCTGGTGGCCAATGATTTTGCCCAAAAGGCTGTGCTCTGCCCTATAACAGGTGGTGACTGCATCTGATCCCAGTGGTATGCTATGCAGAGTATTTCAAGGTTACAGTTTGACTCCTGACAGCAGAAAGGCAAATAGCCTCTCCACGTTTCTCCAGAAAGGCTGAGTTCCTGAACTGACAGAGAATCTGGGTGAATCTATTGACAGGAGAACCAGCACGGCAGTCAAGCAAAGTCCAGAAGGCCTGCTGCGGTTGCTATATTTCAATAGAGGCCTAAAGAGTGCTGTTTTACTGAAACTACAGAAGTGTGAATGCAAACCTCGAACTTAAAGCAAAGTTGAAAAATAAATAATGTGTCTCTCCAGAAAAAGCCGTGAGTAATTTATTTCTAAACTACAGAGAACCTGAATGAATGAATATAAAATGAAGATCATTGCAGACTGTAAACCAAAGACTTTAATCTGTAAGCTTGCTGTGAAGAAAGATCTGCTAAGAACAAAGACTCTTTCTTTCTTTCACTTATGATTTTTATCCCTTTCCACCCCTCTGTGTTTGTCTTTTTTTTGTGTGTGTGGAGGGTGGGGGCAAGTCAAAGTGGAAATTAGGTATTAGCTAATAGTTAACCAGTTGTATTTGCTGCATATTTCAATGTAATTCCTGTTATAAATAAACAGTAATTGTGTTTACATTTACAAATCTGGTGACTGTAATTAGTGGGCAGCCAAGAGCCAAAGACTTCAGGTATTTTTATAAGAATTATTGGTTAATTCACTTATAAGACCATAAGACATAGGAGAAGAATTAGGCCATTCGGCCCATCGAGTCTGCTCCGCCATTCAATCATGGCTGATATTTTCTCATCCTCATTCTCCTCCCTTCTCCCATAACCCCTGAACCCTTATTAATCATGAACCTATCTGTCTTCAAGACATTCAGTGAATTGGCCTCCACAGCCTTCTGCGGTGAAGAGTGCCAAGATTCACCACCCTCTGGCTGAAGAAATTCCTCCTCATCTCTGTTTTAAAGGATCGTCCCTTTAGCCTGAGATGGTGCCCTCTGGTTCTAGTTTTTCCTACAAGTGGAAACATCCTCTCCACATTCAATCTATCCAGGCCTCGCAGTATCTTGTAAGTTTCAATAAGATCCCCTCTCATCCTTCTAAACTCCAATGAGTACAGACCCAGAATCCTCAAACGTTCCTCATACGACAAGTTTTTCATTCCAGGGAGCATTCTTTTGAACCTCCTCTGGACCCTTTCCAAGGGCAGCACATCCTTCCTTAGATACTGGGCCCAAAACTGCTCACAATACTCCAAATGGGGTCTGACCAGAGCCTTATACAGCCTCAGAAGTACATCCCTGGTCTTGTATTCTACTCCTCTTGACATGAATGCTAACATTGCATTTGCCTTCTTAACTGCCGACTGAAACTGCACATTAACCTTAAGAGAATCGTGAACAAGGACTCTCAAGTCCCTTTGTGCTTCTGCTTTGCGAAGCATTTCCCCCTTTAGAAAATAATCTATGCCAAAATTCCTCCTTCCAAAGTGCATAACCTCACACTTTTCCACATTGTATTTCATTTGAAATGAAAAATGAAAATCGCTTATTGTCACGAGTAGGCTTCAATGAAGTTACTGTGAAAAGCCCCTTGTCACCACATTCCGGCGCCTGTTCGGGGAGGCTGGTACGGGAATTGAACCATGCAGCTGACCTGCCTTGGTCTGCTTTCAAAGCCAACAATTTAACCCAGTGTGCTAAACCAGCCCATTCATTTGCCACTTCATTGCCCACTCTCCTAGCTTGTCTGCATCCTCAATACTACCTGTCCCTCTACAGATCTTTATATTATCTGCAAACTTAGCAACAGTGCCTTCAGTTCCTTCTTCCAGGTCATTAATGTATATTGTGAAAAGTAGTCGTCCCAGCACAGACCCCTGAGGCACACCAGTAGTCACCGGCTGCCATCTTGAAAAAGACCCCTTTATCCCCACTCTCTGCCTTCTGCCAGTCAGCCAGTCCTCTATCCATGCCAGGCTCTTACCCTTAACACCATGGGCTTTTAACGTATTTAAAAGTCTCCTATGCGGCACCTTGTCAAAGGCCTTCTGGAAATCTAAATAAATCACGTCCACTGGTTCTCCTTTGTCTAACTTCCTTGTAACCTCCTCAAAGAACTGTAACAGATTTGTCAGACACGACCTCCAGATTTGTCAGACACGAGTGCAGAATACTACCGGGCAGACTATAGCTTTAACTGGACTTAGGAGACTTGAGGTAAACACTGCCTTGAAGAAGGTGTGAGGAATGAAATAGATGAGAGATATGCTGAGTTTTTGTCTAAGGGGAAGATCACCCATTTTTCTCAACTGATGTAGCCAAATCCATGACTATCTTAAGGGACACAAAACCTACTCAAATTCTCTTACTGGAGAAAGATTTGGTTTTCCCTCCAGAAGCTCCATGGAAACTGAGGTATTAGTGAATGGGATAGGTGGAGATTGTATCCCAGTTCCATTGTATAAAATACAATTGGATGTAATTTATTATCAGGTCCAGTGGTTATCGGAGTGGTTCAGGAATTCCCAGTGAATGGAGTAGATTTACTTTTGGGCCATGATCTGGCAGGAGTGAAGGTTGTAGCTTCACCCATGATTACAGAGAGTCCGATGGAAGTACTGCGGATGACTCAAAGAATGACTCAAATCATCCTGACTTGTATTGGCAAAATTAACAATTCCAAACCTCAAGAAATCATCTTTATTCTGCTTTGGTCCCAATTTCAGTTTCTTTTTAATTCATTGTTCACCACCATCTGCAGTAATTATTGCACCCCTTGCTCTGCACTTTCCCTTGATAAAGCTATTTCGGCAGCCTCCTGTAAATCTAAGTGGGTCTCGGCAAACAACCTGTTCTGGGTGGCTGCGTCCCGGATACCACAGACCAACCGGTCCTTTAGTGTTTCGGATAGCGCCGCACCAAAGTTACAGAATTTGGCAAGTGGGCCAGGAATTTGGACACCGATTCCTCTTGGTGTTGGGTGGTGGTGTGGAATCAAAAACGACTTACTATAATGGGCGGTTTTAGATTAAAATCCTCGCCCACCAATGTGACCAGTTCCATGAAGGACAATGCATTAGATGCATCTCGGTAGGTTAAGCTCTTTATGATGCATTGTGTGGCGGCCCTGCAAACCATGAGGAAGGTAACCTTCTGCCTTTTGATCCCAATGATTGCATTTAAATGAAAAAAATACTGCATCCGTTTGATGTACTCGTTCCAATCACCCATATCCGGGTCAAACACCTCCATCTTCACTGTGTGCAGCATACCTGTTGCCTGGCTGGAGGACTCCCTAGGCCTTTGCAAAGTGGGCTGAGTTTGGAGGAAATGGTGACCCCTGCAGCTCCACTTGATCCTCGTCGCCTGTGTAAGGATCCAGGCAAGCGACCACAAGGGAGCGATATTGGATGTCGAACAAAAGGTTTAATATACATTGGCTACTTAAATTCACCACTCCCCGAACGATTTCCCGCGCCCGACTTGGGTCGGGTTTTTATGTCCGCCGAGCCTCCAGTTAAGGGTTAAGCCCTGCCCCCTCATCGGTATTATGGTGAGGCCATGGGGAACCTAATGGTCTAAACCCTGTTCAGGTTACAAGAGCTAGAAACATTTATAAGATCATATTTTTTTGAAGTAGAACACCAAGGATCAACCGTGTTCCCACTCCTGACTTCACAAAAATACTCTTAACCACTCTCACCCTGCCTCGGTACGGCAAATCAATCACCCCTACGCCGCCACCTTACTGACCCACCTCTTTTTTTTTTTTTTTTTTTTGTTTTTTTAAATTTAGAGTACCCAATTATTTTTTCCAATTAAGGGGCAATTTAGAGTGGCCAATCTGCCTATCCTGCACATTTTTGGGTTGTGGGGGCGAAACCCACGCAGACACGGGGAGAATGTGCAAACTCCACACGGACAGTGACCCAGGGCCGGGATTCGAACCCGGGTCCTCAGCGCCGTAGGCAACAATGCTAACCACTGCGCCACCGTGCTACCCCTACTGACCCACCTCTGACCCTCTACCAGCTTCCCAGCTGGCTTCTGAGGCTCAAGAGCAGGCAAGCAGGCAAACTTTCTACACCTGCAGCTCCCCCGCCAGATTCAAAGGACGTCCGAGGGCCTCAGAATGATGGTGGCCTTGTCCAAAATCGACCTCCTCGGGTGTTGTTGACATGCAACCTTGAGTAGCTGAAGGTTTCTCGGATGTTAATGCTGGGTCCCCGGACAGTTGTGCTTCTTGCTTTCGCTGGCAGTGGTTGCCGGTGTATCGTCGCTGTGTGCCCCTCAGTTCCAGATGGTGCTGGTTAATTGGTAGAGAGAATTGTATACATTAGCACTACATCACTGTATTTCTGTGACAGCATCAGCTGTTAGGTACACACCTATCTTTCGACAATTATTGCATGACATAAGGCATGAATTCAGCAACAGTGATGCCATCCTGTTCGATTCACGATGCCAAGCCGCCCATTAAGTAAGACTTTCCTAAAGGTATGACAAACTGAAGAGAAGATCCTCCACATAACAGCAAAATACCCGACATCAGCTCCCATGATTGCTTCCATAGTTAATGCAGAACAGCTGGGGCCTACTCTCTGCAACATCTGTCAATCTCTACAGCTGCCAGGGGACTTTTTCCAGTAGTTCTCCTGATTGGGCTATGTACGTAATCTTCTCCATGGTTGTTTTCTTCACACACTTCACCAATTGCCTCACACCCTCGTGCCTGAATTGCCAGATTTTCTTCAACTGCCAGGTATCCGTCTTCCTGTGTCTTTGACTCTAGGGTTTGAGGCTTGTTCAGAAATGCCTAGCTGCTAAACAACAGCCTCTTCCCTAACTAGGCCCCGTTTCCTCCTCAGCTCTTGCTTGTGTTCCTATGTGGCTGGTCATTCTCCATCAGAGAAGGAATGACTTAAATCACCTTTCACAATGTCCCAAATCACCTGAAAGGCAACTGAGTGCTTTTGAAACACAGAGAAGGATCCCCTAAATTGCATCATTGTAATGGACAGTTCATTTGTTTTAAGGGTTGATTGAGAGAGAAATTTTGGGCCGGATAGCCAGCAACTCCTCTGCTCTGTGAATTAGTGTCATGCAATCTTTCACATTCACCTCCAAGGGCAGGAAGGGCCTTGGTTTATCCTATTTCACCCTTAAAATAACATCATAGACTCCTTACAGTGCAGAAGGAGGCCATTTGGCCCATCATGTCTGCACTGACCGTCCGAAAGAGCACCCTACCTAGGCCCACTCCCTCACCCTATCCCCGTAACTCCAGCTAATTATCGGACACGAAGGGGCAATTTAGCATGGCCAATCCACCTAACCTGCACATATTCGGACTGTGGGAAGACAGAAAGAACTATTCATGAAACTACATTAGTAAACAAAGCAGACTTCACCAGTGGCAATGAAAGGTTTTGATCACTTTCAGATACACCAACAGACATATAGACTTCCACATTACAGTCTTTCGCAAATTGTTATAGTCCTCATTCTGTTTAAACAAGTTTTACTAATTTGTGCATCTTTTTTTAAAATAATTTTTATTGAAAGAGTTTTTCCATACAAACATTTACCCCTACTAATTTTTAAATTATTTACAACACAATCCCTCTAGGCAAATATCCCTCCCTCGCCCGCCCTCTCGCGCGCACCAGTCCTCCCCCTCCCCCCCCCCCCCCCGCCCCCCCCCGGCAACAACTTAACAAACAAGGCAGCCTACAGTTTCAGACATGAGCAGCGAGCAGACTTGCCCGCGTTACAGTCGTGCATGTCCCCCCACGACCCTTGCTGCCCCCCCCCCTCCCTCCCCCCCCCTCCCTCCCCTCCCCCCCCCCCTCCCTCCCCTCCCCCCCCCCCTCCCTCCCCTCCCCCCCCCCCCCGGGTTGCTGCTGCCACGACCCCGAACGTCTATCTCTGATCTAAAAAGTCAAGGAAAGGTTGCCACCGCCTGGAGAATCCCTGTACCGACCCTCTCAGGGCAAATTTGATCCTTTCTAGCTGAATATAGCTAGCCATATCGTTAATCCAAGTTTCAATGCTTGGAGGCCTCGCGTCCTTCCATTGAATCAATATCCTTCGTCGAGCCACTAGGGACGCAAAGGCCAGTATTCCGGCCTCCCTAGCCTCCTGTACCCCCGGTTCTACCCCGACCCCAAAGATCGCAAACCCCCATCCTGGTTTGACCCTGGACCCCACCACCTTCGACACCGTCCTTGCCACCCCCTTCCAGAACCCTTCCAGCACCGGACATGCCCAGAACATATGCACATGGTTCGCTGGGCTTCCCAGACATCTGACACACCTGTCCTCACCCCCAAAGAACCGGCTCATCCTTGTCCCCGTCATGTGAGCTCTATGCAGCACCTTAAATTGAATGAGGCTCAGCCTCGCACACGAGGAGGAAGAATTGACCTTCTCCAGTGCATCCGCCCACGTCCCGTCTTCTATCTGCTCTCCCAGCTCCCCTTCCCACTTGGCTTTCAGCTCCTCCCCTGATGCTTCTTCCGCCTCCTGCATTATCTTGTAGATGTCTGATATCTTCCCCCCTCCGACCCAGACCCCCGAGAGCACCCTATCACTCGCCCCCTTACTGGGGAGCAGGGGAAACCCCTCCACCTGCCGCCTAGCAAATGCCTTCACTTGTAAATATCTGAACATGTTTCCCGGGGGGAGCTCAAACTTCTCCTCCAGCCCTCCCAGGCTCGCAAACCTCCCATCTATAAACAGGTCCTTCAGCTGCCGTATGCCCACCCTGTACCAGCTCTGAAATCCCCCGTCGATGTTCCCCGGGATAAATCTATGGTTCCCTCTTATTGGCGCCGCCAACAGACCTCCCATTTCCCCCCTGTGTCGCCTCCACTGCCCCCATATCTTGAGGGTGGCCGCCACCACCGGGCTCGTGGTGTACCTCATGGGGGGGAGCGGCCATGGTGCCGTTACTAGGGCCCCCAGGCTTGTGTTGCCACAGGACGCCCTCTCCATTCGTTTCCAAGCTGCCCCCTCCCCTTCCATCATCCACTTGCGCACCATTGACACATTTGCCGCCCAGTAGTACCCCGAGAGATTGGGTAGTGCCAGCCCTCCACTGTCCCTACTCCGCTCCAAAAAGACCCTCCTCACCCTTGGGGTGCCATGCGCCCACACGTAGCTCATGACGCTACTCGTCACCTTTTTGAAGAAGGCCCTAGGGAGGAAGATGGGTAAGCACTGAAATAAAAACAAGAACCTTGGGAGGACCGTCATTTTGATTGACTGCACCCTCCCCGCCAGCGACAACGGTACCATGTCCCACCTCTTAAATTCCTCCTCCATCTGTTCCACCAGCCTGGAAAAGTTCAACTTGTGGAGGGTCCCCCAGTTCCTTGCCACCTGCACCCCTAAGTACCTAAAGCTCTTTCCTGCTCGCTTGAAGGGGAGTCTCCCAATACCCTCTCCCTGGTCCCCCGGGTGTATCACAAAAACCTCGCTTTTGCCCAAATTTAGTTTGTACCCCGAAAAGTCCCCAAACTCTGCTAATACTTCCATTATCTCCGGCATTCCCCCTTCTGGGTCTGCCACGTACAGCAGTAGATCATCCGCATACAGCGATACTCGATGTTCCTCCCCTCCCCTAGTCAGTCCTCTCCACCCCCCTGAACCCCTCAGTGCCATCGCCAACGGTTCAATCGCCAGTGCGAAAAGTAGGGGGGATAGGGGACATCCCTGCCTGGTCCCTCGGTGGAGCCCGAAATACTCCGACCTCCTCCCGTTTGTCACTACACTCGCCGTCGGGGCCGAGTAGAGCAACTTCACCCACTTAATAAACCCTTCCCCAAACCCAAACCGTTCCAACGTCTCCCACAGGTACTCCCACTCCACCCTATCGAATGCCTTCTCCGCGTCCAGCGCTACCACTATCTCAGCCTCCCCCTCCACTGCCGGCATCATAATTACATTCAGCAATCTCCGCACGTTCGTGTTGAGCTGCCGCCCCTTCACGAACCCCGTCTGGTCCTCATGGATTACCCCTGGCACACAATCCTCTATTCTAGCTGCCAGGATCTTTGCCAGCAGCTTGGCATCCATGTTCAGAAGCGAGATAGGCCTGTAGGACCCGCACTGCACGGGGTCTTTATCCCGCTTCAATATCAGGGAGATCAGAGCCTGCGACATTGTCGGGGGCAGAACCCCCCCCTCTCGGGCCTCATTAAAGGCTCGTACCAGTACCGGTCCCACCAAGTCCACATTTTTCTTATAGAATTCCACCGGGAACCCATCTGGCCCCGGCGCCTTCCCCGCTTGCATCTGACCTATTCCCTTGACTAGCTCCTCTAGCCCTATTGGCGCCCCCAGCCCTTCTACCAGCCCCTCCTGGACCCTTGGGAACCTCAATTTGTTTAGGAAGTCCTCCATTCCCCCTCTCCTCGTCGGCGGCTCAGACCGATACAACTCCTTGTAAAAATCCCTAAAGACCCCATTCACTTCTTGCCCCTTCTGCACTACCTTCCCGCCCCTCTCCTTCACTCCCCCAATCTCCCTAGCCGCATCTCGTTTGCGAAGCTGGTGTGCCAGCATCCTGCTCGCCTTTTCCCCATACTCATAGACCGCGCCCTGTGCCCTTCTCCACTGCGTCTCTGCCTTCCTGGTGGTCAGCAGGTCGAACTTGACCTGCAGGCTGCGCAGTTCTCCCAGCAGCCCCTCCTCTGGTGCCTCCGCATATCTCCTATCCACTTCCAATAGCTCCCCCACCAGCCTCTCCCTCTCCTGCCTCTCCTTTCTTTCTCTGTGTGCCCTTATGGAGATCAGCTCTCCCCTGATCACTGCCTTCAGGGCCTCCCAGACCATCCCCACCTGCACCTCACCCGTGTCATTCAAGTCCAGATAGCTCTCAATGCTCTTCCGGACCCTTTTACACACCTCGTCGTCCGCTAACAGCCCCACATCCAGCCGCCACAGCGGGCGCTGGTCCCGCGCCTCCCCCATTTCCACATCCACCCAATGTGGTGCATGATCAGAGATCGCAATGGCCGAGTACTCAGCTTCCCGTACCCTCGGGATCAGCCCCCTGCTCAACACGAAGAAATCGATTCTGGAGTACACTCTATGGACGTGGGAGAAAAAGGAATACTCCCTCACCCTCGGCCTACCAAACCTCCATGGGTCTACTCCTCCCATCTGCTCCATGTACCCCCTCAGCACTTCTGCCGCTGCCGGCCTCCTATTGGTCCTTGAGCTCGATCTGTCTAGCCCGGGGTCCAGCACTGTGTTAAAGTCCCCCCCCCATGATCAAGCCCCCTGCCTCCAGTCCCGGAATGAGGCCCAATAGGCGCCTCATAAAACCCGCGTCATCCCAGTTCGGGGCATATACGTTGACCATCACCACTTTCTCCCCCTGCAGCTTACCCTTCACCATCACATACCTACCCTCCTTATCCGCCACCACCTCCTCCGCCACGAACGACACCCTCTTTCCCACCAGAATCGCCACCCCCCGGTTCTTTGCGTCCAATCCAGAGTGGAACACCTGTCCCACCCACCCCCTTCTCAGGCGAACCTGGTCCACTACCTTCAAATGGGTCTCCTGTAACATTGCTACATCAGCCTTCAGTCCCTTCAGGTGTGAGAATACCCTTGATCTCTTGACCGGCCCATTCAGCCCCCTCACGTTCCAAGTGATCAGCCGGGTCGCGGGACGACCCGCCCCCTTCCCCTGCCGATTAGCCATGTCCTGTTCCCTGCTCGCCCCGGGTCGACCCTCCCCTTCTGACCCGCTCCCCATGGCGATGGCCCCCTCCCCCCACCTCTCCAGTCCTCCACTTCTCGTTTCTGGTCTTTCCAGCAGCAACCCGGTGTCCCTCCCTAACCCCCCTCCCCCCCCCCCCCCCCCCCAGGCTAGGACCCCTCCTAGCCGCGATGTACCCTCCATCGTACTCCCGTAAGTCAGCTGGTTCACGCTGACCCGGCTGCTCCTGCCACACTCCGACTCCCCCCGGCTCGGGGGGGGGGGGGGGGGGGGGGGGGGGGGCCTCCCCCCCCTTGCCCCGTCTCCATGGCCCCGCTCCAACGCGGGAAAGGTCGCCATTGCTAGCCACGCCCCGCACTCCTCCCCTCCCCCCTCCTCTGCCCCGCGCGCGGGAAAACAGAGGAAAGCCCGCGCTTTCGCCCTGCCACACCCCACCCTGCCGTCTTCAGTTCCACCCCCGTCCCCGTCCATGCCTGTAAAGAACCCCCCCTAGGAGCCCATATCCCCGATCTGCTCTCCCCCCCGTCCTGCCTCCCCAACTTAACATTATAAATAACAGATAGATAACAAATAACAATGTACTTAACAGTCGCCCTCTACCAAACAGCATAAATAACCATCAATAACCATGAATAACCACAATAACAATAACTAAGGGAAGTTGGCAAAGGGGGGAAAAAACATCAGAAGAAAAACCCAAAGCAAGAGTTCAAGATCCAAACAAAGAAAGAAGAAAAAAAAGGAAACCGTTCCAATAAGAGTTGCACAGTTCCGACCCAGCCGATAAAAAAAACCGCTTGTTCAGCTGAAAGTACCCGAGCGGCTACGGCCGCCAAGTATCCCCTGGGTCTAATTCGAGTCCAGTTTCTCTTCCTGTACAAAGGCCCACGCCTCCTCTGGGGACTCAAAATAGTGGTGTTGGTTCCTGTAGGTGACCCACAAGCGCGCTGGCTGCAGCATTCCGAACCTGATCCGTTTTGCATGTAGCACCGCCTTCGTCCGGTTGTACCGGGCCCGCCGCTTAGCCACCTCCGCACTCCAGTCCTGGTAGACCCTCACCGTCGAATTCTCCCACTTGCTGCTCCTTTCCCTCTTGGCCCACTCCAGCACTCTCTCACGATCGCTGAGTCGCTGGAACCGCACCAGCACCGCCCTCGGGGGCTCATTTGCTCTTGGCTTCCTAGCCATGACCCTGTAGGCTTCTTCCAGCTCCAGGGGCGAAGGGACGGCCCCTGCCCCCATCAGGGAGCTCAGCATTTCTGCTACGTATCCCGGGAGGTCTGATCCCTCCAGGCCTTCTGCCAGACCCAAGATCCTCAGGTTCTTCCGCCTCATTCGGGTATCCAGCTCCTCAAAACGGCTCTGCCATTTCAGGTGGAGTGCCTCGTGCACCTCTACCTTTCCCACGAGGACCGTGGCCTCCTCCTCCCTCACAGTCATCTCCTGCTGCAGCTCCCGAATCGACGCCTCTTGGGTCGCCTGGGCTCCCATCAGCCTGGTGGTCGTCGCATTCATTGACTCCAAGAGCTCCATTTTCAGCTCCGTAAAGAAGCGCAGGAGAGCGGCCTGCTGCTCCTCCGCCCATTTCCTCCATTCCTCGGGTGCGCCACCGGCCGCCATTTTGGTCTTCTTCCCCCGCTTTTTTTGGGGAGCTGCTGTTGCTTTCTTTACCACCCCACTCCGGGTACCGACCATAAAGTTGGTCTGGTTCTCCTCAGGGAGCCTTCCCCCACCGGGATTTGTCCTTACAGCGCCGTTGGGGCCCTCCAATCGGCCCGAAAACACCTTTGTAGCAGGAGCCACCAAACGTGCGACTTAGCTGGTCATAGCCGCAACCGGAAGTCAATTTGTGCATCTTAATGACTATTCCAAAACTGCGAAGCAGTAAATAATATCAAATAATTTAATTGATTTCACTCTATCGTGATGATTATTGATGGTGCAAATTGCAGAAACACACTGTATTACACTATGTGTGCAATAATACACATCATAATGTGCATTTCTTTGAGTAAATAGCCTGTGAAAAGTGTAGAACAATGAGAACAGACAAACAGTATCCTATATTCTGCTTTCTCATGTAAAATAAGTCTGGAATTATAAATGCAGAACTTTTATTCATACCAATGCACGATATTCACTCACAAAAGTTAATTGTGGGGGGTGGATGAATAAGGTTGAAGGTTCATCTAGTGTAATACTCTTACGCTGACCCTGAGTATTAAACTGTACTGATTGCCTTACTTATTGCAACCAGGAGCCATAGTTTGGAGCTTCCAGCATTCCCTTCAGGGTAGTAAGTGAAAGCATTTACTGCAGTAATGCCTTAATTCCAGCAGATTGGAATATTGCTTTCTATTGTTTAAACATAACTAAAGAGTGCTAACTGCAGTCACTGTGTGATAAATATTGTATGAAACACTCTAATAAACAACTGGGATTGTGTAATAAAAAAGAAACAGAAAGTGAATGGATGTGGGAACAGATGGCTCATCAAGTGTATTGCCACGGATCACAAATTAAATGAAGGTGTGGATAGGTGCAGACAACAACAGATGTGCCAAGGATTGAACCTCAGTACAGACTAATGCCAATTTATATTCCACAGTTTAAGTAAACTAGAATGCAGCAATGCATTCCGGTCCTTAAGCAATTCAAGCCCGGATTTGCCTCCTAAACCTCGATCTGCCTGTTTTGAAGTTTTGACTTGTATCTTTAAAAGCCACTTTCACCAGATTTGCAATGCATCAGAGGTACCATTGTCTCCAATTCTGCTTCAACAAGTGCAATGTTACGTGGTTAGAACGTGCAGTGTACTTTCCTTTCACTCCCGGCCGGAGGGTTTACACCCAGTGCAGTCCAATGTGTGAGACTCCCCTCCTGCTGCGCCAACAGTTTGTTGCTGGGTTCCTGATCTGCCATCCCCTACACAAATTGTCTCTGTAATGTGGATAGGCCCGCATTGAGTGAATGGGGGCTATGACCTGGGACCAGCTGCAGCCAGTTATTGGTCATGGTAATTGGAAGAAGTTTTTGTTCCAGATTTCAGCATCCACAGTGTTTTTATCCAAGAAGTTTAATCTACCTGGCAGCTTTTATTTTTTTTTAAATAAATTTAGATTACCCAATTATTTTTTCCAATTAAGGGGCAATTTAGCGTGGCCTACTCTGCACATTTTTGGGTTGTGGGGGCGAAACCCACGCAGACACGGGGAGAATGTGTAAACTCCACACGGACAGTGACCCAGAGCCGGGATCGAACCTGGGACCTCAGCGCCGTGAGGCGGTTGTGCTAACCACTAGGCCACCGTGCTGCCCTCTGGCAGCTTTTAAATGCAAGAATCCACCTGGAGAAGTAAGGGAGAAAGGGAGGAAGGGAGGTTGGGAGGGAAGGAGGGCTCATAGAGACTCAACAGATCTTGCAGTGTCTGTGGAGACAGAAACTGAGTTAATGGACAGAATTCGCCCATGGCCTTGCTGACGGGTTCAATAGTGGGCAAAGGCGAGGGGGGAGAATTTGGCAGGAATTCAAATATCGGTATCATGCCAACGTGAATTTCCTGTGGTATCTTCCACTGGTGCCCTCCATGGCAGATCAGGAAATGCACTGGAGGCCAGTGTGACACTGATTTGCAGCCTGCTAATGGGATGCTGATGAAGGCCCTGCCAGAGCCTACTGCCCACGCCCGATCCTCCGTGGCACCGGCAGGAAAACACACTGGTCCAGAACACATCTGGAATAACATGGCATGCAGAAGTTGGGACTTACTTAGAGATAGATGTTGCGCCGAACTTTTGTCCTAGGTTAATCATAGAATTTTGGACAATTTTTCATGGCCAATCCACCCAACCTGCACATCTTTGGACTGTGGGAGGAAACCGGAGTACCCGGAGGAAATCCACGCAGTCACGGGGAGGATGTGCAGACTCCACACAGACAGCGACCCAAGTCGAAATCGAACTTGGGACCCTGGAGCTGTGACGCAATTGTGCTATCCACAATGCTACCGTGCTGCCCTTAAGAAGAAATTAATCTACACTCCATTATTCTACCCTAATCCATGTACCTATCCAATAGCCGCTTGAAGGTCCCTAACTTTTCCGACTCAACTACTTCCACAGGCAGTGCATTCCATGCCCCCACTACTCTCTGGGTAAAGAACCTACCTCTGACATCCACTCTATATCTTCCACCATTTATCTTAAATTTATGTCCCCTTGTAATGGTGTGTTCCACCCAGGGAAAAAGTCTCTGACTGTCTACTCTATCTATTCCCCTAATCATCTTATAAACCTCTATCAAGTCGCCCCTCATCCTTCTCCGTTCTAATGAGAAAAGGCCTAGCACCCTCAACCTTTCCTCGTATGACCTACTCTCCATTCAGGGAACATCCTGGTAAATCTCCTGTTTGGGGCTGCCACTGGAGTTCGGGGCGGAGGCTGCCAGCAACCCTAGGCCCTGGAACCCTGTGGGTGGGGGGGGGGGGGGGGGGGGGGGGGGGGGGGGGGGGGGGGGGGGGGGGGGGGGGGGGGGGGGGGGGGGGGGGGGGGGGAGGGGGGAGCGCCTACAGGCCTATCTTCCAGATTCGGTGTTATCGAGGAGTTCCACCTCCCAGACTCAGAGTGCTCAGGAGATCCATCTTCTTTTTCAGGAGGTCCTTCAACGTTGGGTGTTTTTTCAATGTGGCACCCAGATGTGATGGCAGGACCCAAGCCATCATGTCCGCCCTGGCACGGGATATGGCATCAAATCCTCTGGTTCATAATTTATGAGATCAGAGATGGAAGATGTGGTTTCCTCCGCAGTGTGAAACACTCTATGTTCCTGTCCATGTGACTCTGCTTCCGAGCCCTAGGGCCATATGGACTCTATTTCTTGCTTCACAGATGCTGTTTTTCCAGCATTTTCTGGATATACTTAATTGCTGGAGGATTCATAACACATGCTAAGATCAGAAAGGTGGTGTTCCGAGGGTCACACAGTTACATACTGACTGTTGAGATCTGGCAGGGTCTGATTGCAAACGCACACATTATCCTTGCTAATTGCTGCGACTAGTGCCTGTGAAATATCTTTTTCCAGTTATTCTCTGGATCAAGGAAAGCTTGGTTTTGACACATTGGGAATGGACAGAGGAGGAGCAACATATAGGCCCAGATCCCCAACGGAGCAGTAATCATCGGTGGATTGCCACTCTGCTGGAACTTTTGCCCGTTCCGATGCTGCTCCGCATTTCTTGCTGGATCTTCTGAGCCCAGTTTCTCCAGAAGTGTGGGTCGCAGCATCCATCACAGCGCTGTTGTGTTAGGGAGAAGACAGGACATGTCCTCTTTTTAAGGCACCAGCTGTCCTATGGTGGGTAAAAGGTCCAGTTTGAATGTTAATGAATGTGTGAGTGAGAGAGAGAGAGAAATACAGCACAGAACAGGCCCTTCGGCCCACGATGTTGTGCCGAACTTTATCCTAGGTTAATCATAGAATTTTGGACACTAAGGGCAATTTATCATGGCCAATCCACCCAACCTGCACATCTTTGGACTGTGGGAGGAAACCGGAACGTCCGGAGGAAACCCACGCACACATGGGGAGGATGTGCAGACTCCGCACAGACAGTGACCCAAGTCGAAATCGAACTTGGGACCCTGGAGCTGTGAAGCAATTGTGCTATCCACAATGCTACCGTGCTGCCCTTAAGAAGAAATTAATCTACACTCCATTATTCTACCCTAATCCATGTACCTATCCAATAGCCGCTTGAAGTTCCCTAACGTTTCCGACTCAACTACTTCCACAGGCAGTGCATTCCATGCCCCCACTACTAGTGGATGAATGAATAAACGGGTAGGGTGATAGGGTGGGAAGGTGGCTGAGGTAAGTGGGTGGGGAGTCAGATGGATGAGATGGTAGGTGGATAGCATGGTAGAAGGGTAGGGTGATGTGGTGCAGGAGGGTGAAGTGATGATTAGGGGCTGTTTAGCACACTGGGCTAAATCGCTGGCTTTGAAAGCAGAACAGGCGCTGGAATGTGGCGACTAGGGGCTTTTCACAGTAACTTCATTGAAGCCTACTCGGGACAATAAGCGATTTTCATTTCATTTCATGAGGTGGTTGAGGTGGGCAGTTAGTTAGTGGGCCAGGGGTTCGACAGGTTGGGTACTAGTTGGGTGATGGGGTAGTCAGGACAGGAGCAAATTACAGTGGATGCTGGAATCTGAAACAAAAACAGTAAATACTGGACAATCTCAGCAGGTCTGACAGCATCTGTGGAGAGAAAAGGGAGCTAACGTTTCGAGTCTGGTTGACTCTGTCATAGATAGAGAGAACTGGAAATGGGGTCATATTTATACTGTAGTTGCGGGGGGGGGGGGGGGCGTTGAGTGGTGGGGCTGGATAGCGGGCCAGCGAAACGTGGAGAGTGACAAAGATGTCGAGAACAGAAGACAAAAGGAAAGTAAATGAGATGATTAAGGCTAAGAAGGGTGCTGGTAGTGGCGCATTAAGAGATTGGAATGTATGACTGGCAGAACAAAGGTGAACAGTGTGTCAAAGAGATACTAGGAACAGTTGACCGAAGCGGAATGGGGCGGAGGGGGAACAATGGTGAATGAAATACAGATTAATGGAAGAAATTAAAATAGATTGATAGAAATAAAAATGGAACAATGTTCCAGTGAAGCCCAATGCTAACTGGAGGAACAGCATCTCATCTTCCGATGAGGCACGTTAAAAGTCTTCCGGACTTAACATTGAATTCAACAACTTCAGACTGTGAACCCTCTCCTCCACCTTCACCCCATTTTTATTTCTACCAATTTATTTCCATTTCATCCATTGATCTGTTTTTGTGGCCGGATGGTTGGGAGTTAATGGCCGGGATTCTCTGATCCCCCGCCGGGTTGGAAAATCGCCGTTGCGGACGCGCGAATCGCACCACGCTGCTCTGACACCGGCCCACTGATTGTCCGCCGCCAATTCTCGGGCGCCCGCGGGATCGCCACCGCTCTGCCGGAGGTTGTTGAAAGCGCCCCCCCCAGCGATTCTCCGCGCCTCGACGGGCCGAGTGCTCGCCGAGTTCGACGGAGTCCTGCCGGCATGGGTTACGTATGGTCCCAACCGGCGTGACCTCCGAGTTCTAGCTGCGGAGGCCGTCCTGGTGGGGGGAGCGGGGATATCCGACCCAGGGAGGAGCTTCCACAGTGGCCTGGCCCACGATTGGGGCCTACCAATCGGCAGGCGGGCAAGTTCCTTGTGGAGCCTATGTTCCTCAACGCGGGCCCCCTGTAGGGCTCTGCCATATTGCCCGGGAACTGGCGCGGAGACGGGAACCCACGCGCATGCGTGGACTCGGGCTGGCCGTGATGCAACGGCTTTCGAGCGCCAGAACAGCGGACACCTCTCCGGCGCCGTACTAGCCCCCTCGGAAGGGGTGAATACCTGGGCCTGGAGGCCCGTTGACGCCGGAGTGGCTCGCGCCGCTTTTGACGCCGGCGTCAGAACTTGGCCGCGGGATTGGAGAATCCCGGCCATTGTGTTCAGGAGTGGTAGTCGGGTCAGTTTAGGGTCAGTCAGGTTTGGTCAGAAGGTGCTCGTCGTGTTGGCTCAATGGATAGCAGAGGGTCAGGGGAAGTAGTTTGGGTGTTTGAGGGGTAAGTAAGAGAGGTGATTTGGAGGTTCACTTCTGGAGTTATCTGGAAGTTAGATGAGGATTTTTCAGTTTAACGTTTCCTCGGTAACTATTTAAGAAGTCCCACATACCTTTCTAAATGTTGTGCCTTCACCTGCATCCAGGAAGTTTCAGAAACATGCGGAGGGTCCTGTGAAGCAGGGGAATTGCCCATCGGACTTTGAAACTTCTTGGATGGATGTGAGGGCGCAGCAGCAATGTCACTGGATTAGCATTCCAGAGGCTCAAGCTCATCCTCTGAGATATGGGTTCAAATCCCACCATGGCAGCTGGTGGTATTTACATTCAAATAACAAAATCTCGAATTATAAAGCTAGTGTTACGACAACTATCATCAATTGTTATAAAAACCGACCTGCTTCACTTGTGTCCTTTAGGGAAGGAAATCTGTCATCCCTGCCTGGTCTGGCCTGTCTGTGACTCCAGACCCACAGCAGTGTGGTTAATTTTTAACTGCCCCCTGTAATGGTCTAGCAATTCATTTAGTTCAAGGGAAAATAGGGATGGGCAACAAATGCTGGCCTTGCCAATGATGTCCACATCTCATCAAAGAATAGATTTGGAAAACCACAGGCACCAGGAGAAACTTTTCTTACTATGTTTATGATTCTGTGAAACACAGACACTGGGGGAAACCTTCCTGCTGTGATTTTAAATTTAATAATTTATCGAATCTTTCTCTGAACCGGTTCCGATAGCTGACAAATTAATAAAAAAGGGAAAGGGCATAGAACTGTAATATTAAGGGTGATTCTTCAATGTTTCTCTGCCTGGATGGGAAAATTGTAGCAATAATTTTGTAACTCTATCTCTGACCTTCTCTGTCTCTGACCTGTGAGCGTGTCTGTCAAAGGCTTAAGCCAATTGTAAAGCTCTGCAAACCTGCTTCGACAATCTTTCCTGTTTATCTGTGGTGTTGTCAGAACAAGTATTCTGGTGGCTGCCAGGCAGCCATTATTATTAGATTGCCAAGCTGAAATGTCATTGAAATCATTAAAAGGATCACTCCAAACTAAGTCTCAATGTATCTTGATATTGTTTACATTCCAACTCTCTCAGCATTGGGGGTATGGCATGTCTCCCGAAATGCTGAACATATACAGACCAAAGAGGTCTCACATCCTCTCTCTAACTTCCCTCAGAGAGTTGATCTCCCATAGGGATCCAATTAGGAGGGTCCAATTCACCTCAAAGTTCCTGGACTGGAGAAACACTGTTAGGGCTCCTCCGATGGGGATCCATATGAACCTCCCAGAAACTGCAAATGGCTGGTTTGGACCCGATGCCCTCTACGAACAAATTGGCCACAAGATTATGCTCCTTTGGGCCTGCTGTTTCAGTACTGTGGTTGCCGGTTTGTTACGAAAATGGTATCTGCGCTAAGTGACAAATGTCATTTTGGTGAGGTAATTAGCACACGCATTAAGAGCATACATCGCAAGTATGCAGAGTAGTCAGGTTGTGATGTCGGTCAGCGCGTGTAACACTAATTTGAGATCATATTCAATCTCTTCATTACGAACCAGCTGTTAAGCCCACTGTGCTAAACCAGCCCCTGCCCCTAGCTTTTCACAGTAACTTCATTGAAGCCTACTTGTGACAATAAGCGATTATTATTATTATTCAATCTCTTACTCGTTAGTTGTTGATTGGTTTCTATTGGCTTGATTTGAGTTTCTGGAAGTACTTGGTGGTTTGGAGAGTGGTTAAAGTTGGTGACGTGGGAGTGGTGCTGCCCATGGAAAAGGCCTTAGTTCTGGCTGCAAGGGTTCTGGTCAGGACACATGTTCCTGGCTGTGGGCTTTTGTTACCATCTCCCATGGCCTGTAGCATGAGAGGGAGATGGAGCTGAGGCAGCACAGAAGAGAGTGAGACAGAGGAGGACTCTCAACAGGAGGCCTTATCCTCCTTGGGTTTCCAGGTGAACTTTTCTTACCTCTGCAAGTTTTCTGTATTTCACAAATCAGGTGGTCACAGAGTTCTGTCACCTCTTGGATATGACTTGGAGGCTCAAAGCAGGGCAAGGACAGCACTGCCAGTGACTGTGTCTGGGATCATGATTTCTTCACATCAGAATCCTTCCAGGTTGGAGCAGATAGCACATCTAATATCTCCCAGTTTGCTGTCCACTGCTGAGTAAAAGAGGGGACAGATGGCATTTCCCCCAGAGACAGAAATGTATGCATTCTCTTGGGCCTGTCAGAAGCAGGGCAAACTGTGCATCTGCCTGGAATTTGGCCTTCCCCATGCTGCAGATGCCATTAACTGAACATAGTTTGGTGGGAACCGTGTCTAAATACGGAGATGTAGAGCAGCCAGACAAGGTTTCACACTCTGAATATGCTGTTGGTGTATGGCCATTCTCAGCACATCTGGTGAATGCCAGCGATTCTGGTAGCTGCGGTGAAGCCTCGATTCTGTGCCAGTTCACCGTTCCAACGTTAAGGCAAAGGTTGGCTCCTGGATGGTAAGGGTATCCACTCTACACCGGGCTCATGACTCTGCTCTACAATACAACCACATGTGGCCAGCTAGCGTATGATGGTAGCCATGCTACATGGTTAATTCTGGCGCTGTGGTAATGGGTGGGAGTGTTCAGTCCACCAGCTGTGTTTCTCGGCCGCGCACCATTCGCTGGTGGCGGGATTTTATCTTCCCACCTCTCGTCAATGGGATTTCCCATTGTAACTACCCCACACTCCTGCGAAACCCACTGGCGGGGATATGCTGCCAGAGGGAAAAGTGAACCACAATAACTGGATAATTCCGGCTGATGTTTCTGTTGCCTGGACTGCTGTGGCGGAATCTTCCAGTAATCATCTGTGCCAAATCGTGGTGGTATTCCTATTTCCTTTACAACCTTAGCATCATGATAGTGTAGTCATCGTCCTCAAGGATAGGGGAGCAGCTTGGGAGGAAGAGCAGAGGAAGGGTCAAGAGGAGCTGGAAAGGGGGACGCAGCTAGCACATCTTTCTGTTTTGTCAGTTCTTTAACTCGATTATAGTTCCACCGAGAAAAAACCCAAATCCTTGTTGGACAGCAGTCCCACACCTTTCCACCCCTTAGTCACTGTTAGTCACAAGAGGGAAATAAATGTCACCAGGGGAGGACTATTCGAATCTAACTTCATGCTCCAAATTAATTTAATTCAAAAGTCAACTAAACATCGTTGTGCATTTCCTAATTCTTTCATGGGATGTGGGCATTGCTGGCAAGGCTAACGTTTGTTGATCATCCCTAATTGCCCTTGATCCGAGTGGCTTGCTGGGCTTTTTCAGAGGGAAGTTGAGAATCAACCACATGACTTGCGGTGACGGGGATGCTGCCTGAGCAGTCGCACATCAGATGGCCTCTCCTGCAGAATACAATAAAATAGGCACTTTTGGACAAACAAAGCCCGAAAATTCAGACTCATTCTGCACGTAACAGGAAAGGAAGAAGAGGAAAGGTGCAATATGCCAGCAGGTTGGAGCACAAGGGGCCGCAGTGAAGAAAAAAGTGGGGGAGAAAGGCAGAAACAGTGAACGATCGAGCCAACCGACCCATAACGCGAGGGGTCCCCGGCCACCCCTGAGAGAGGGAGACCGACGACCCAGACAATGCAGCCCCCCCCCCCCCCCCCCCCCCCCCCCCCCCCGTAACTGGAGATGGATGGAAGGTATTCCCTTCTAAGGAATTGGCAGCGATGAGCGAGACAATCAAAGTGGAGGTCCCGGTGACGGTTAAGGTGGTGGTGACGGAGGCGCTGGTTGCCATGCAGACGGCAATTGATGGAGTGGGAAAAGCCGGCAGCTATGGGGAAGACAATCCAGGAACTTGAAAAGGCGTCAACTGGCCAGAGCGACAGGATTGTTGTTCTAGGGGCGGCTGTGGTGCAGAAGTTAGCACTGGGACTACGGCGCTGAGGACCTGGGTTTGAATCCCGGCCCTGGGTCACTGTCCCCGTGAAGTTTGCACATTCTCCCCGTGTCTGCATGGGTTTCGCCCCCACAATTCAAAGATGTGCAGGTTAGGTTGATTGGCCACGCTAAATTGCCCCTTAATTGGAAAAAAAAAAAAATTGGGTCCTCTAAATTAAAAAAAATAAGGATTGCTGCTCTGGAGGCCGAAATAAAGGTTGGTGGCAACTCAGAGGAGTCTGAAGGGCAAAGTCGAGGATGAGGAAAACTGATCTCGGCTCCAAAACATACAAATTGTGGGCCTGCCAGAGAGGATCGAGGGCAGGGACCCGATAGACTATCTAGCCCAGATGCTGGGCAATTTAGTCGGAAGGGACAGCTTCTCCAAGCTGCCTGATAGCGACAGGGCACACAGGTCACTCCGGAGGAAGCCCAAGGCCGGGGAGCAGTAAACAGAGATAATCGGCAAACTACACAGATACCGGCATCGGAAGCCAATCCTGCGTTGGTCTTGGCAAACAAAGGCGAACAGTTGGGACACAGAATACAGGTGTACTAAGAAATTGGGGTCGACCTGGCAAAGCGCAGGGTTGAGTTCCACCAAGAGAAATCGGCCATGTACAAAAGCGGAATAAAATTTGGGATGCCATTCCCAGCCAGGCTCTGGGTGACATTCCAAAACAAGGAACATTAATTTAACACCCCGGTGGAGGCGGATGAGTTCGCGCAGATGAATGACAAAAAGCAGACAAGGCAGCGATGATGAAGATAAAGAGAGAGAAAGGAGAAAGAAAAGTAATGTTTACGTGGGTCAGTACTGCCTCGCTGTAAGCAACAGTACCAGCTCAGAGGAAGGAAGGGGCAAGGGCAGTGGAGTGCAGGAAATTGGGAAGAGGAAAAGGAAGGGACAGCAATCGATCGGGTATAAGGAAGGGGTAAGATCAACCCTTGGATGGGGGCCAGCACACGAGAGGGGAAAGCAAGCGCCAGGGAGTTTGAAAATAAAGGGATGCCTGGCGCATTTCCCAGCGCGGAGAGAGTGTCTGGCGGTGGTGGGGAACCACAGAGTCAGGGAAGGGGAATGTAGGGGGTAAATAGGAAAGGGGGACAATAGGGGGGGGGGGGGAGGGGATAAAGCTATGACTGTTAGTTAGGTATTAGTGCAAAAAAAGATGTGCTCCAGACGGCAGCCATTTTGTGCATGACATCACGAATGTCATGATGTGTAAACAGTGTGGCAATGCCCGCCAGATATAAAAAATGCCCTGCGTTTGGAAAAACTTGTGCCAAAGTGCCATAAATGGAATCACTATGCATCTCAGTGTAGATCAGGAATAAATTTGCAACTGTTGAAGAAGCTCAATACAATGAACAAGGGAAGAGCTGCACAAGAAATAAACATTAACAAACATGTTAATCTAACAATTGATCTTGACTCAATGGAAGATGAATTTGATTTTTAAGATTCTTGTCATAAGAGTAGAGAACGTGCAACAGGAAACTTCCGTTTCGGACATTTTAAAACAAATATCAGCCGTACAAAATAATGATGATTGGACGATTCCATTAATAATAAATGGAGCCACAATTAAAATCAAATTGGACACTGGAGCAAAAGGTAATCTCATTAATCAGACAGACCTAGCCAAATAAGAAACTACACCAGTAATTACACCAGTAATTGACGAAAATGACTGTCAGCTTCGGGATTACAATGGGAATGTGATTACCGCAATGGGCACTTGCTACCTCACAGTAGAGGTCAAAGAGAAAAAGGTTCCAATTAAATTTGAAATAGTTGAGCCAAAGCGATCTTTGCTACTGGGTGTTAAGGCTTGTGAGATTCTGCAACTTGTGAAACCCATTTACAGCTTGGTCAGGATTTCATTCATTTGCAATGATCAGCTTGAGGCCATAATTCAGAAATGTCCTCATGTCTTTCATGGTATGGGAACACTACCATTTGGATATAAAATCCAGCTAAAAGCGAATGCCATACCAGTCAGTCATCCACCTAGGAGGGTATCAGCTCCTTTGAGGGAACATCTAAAACCAGAACTTAAGCACATGCAGCAGTTGGGGATAATCACCAAAATGGAAGACCAACTGACTGGGTCAGTTCTTTGGTCTGAGTGAATAAGGGCAACGGTGACCTGAGAATCTGTATAGATCCCAAGGATCTAAATCAAGCAGGAATACCACCCGATTCCTAAAAGAGAGGAAATCACGGGTGAGATGTCAGATGCCAAGATCTTCACCAAGCTAGGCGCATCCTGAGGTTTTTGGCATCTAAAGCTAGACGAAGCGAGTAACAAAACTCTGCACGTTCAACACATCTTACGGGAGGTACTGCTTCAATAGAATGCCTTTAAGGATCATTTCGGCTTCCGAAATGTTTCATCAGGCTCTGGAGCAGATCGTCGAAGGTATTGCAGGCGTATGAGTGTACATTGACGACATCATATTTGGTCATCAAATGAAGAGGAACATATCGCACGACTTCTGCAAATCATGAAGCAAATTGAAAAGTTTGGTCTCAAACTGAACAGAACCAAATGCTAATTTTGCATCTCCATATTAATTTTCTTGCATGATCAAATGTCAGCTCAAGGAGTCCAGCCAGACTCTGAAAAGATTGCAGCCATCACCAGGATGTCATGTCCAAAATACAAAAAGGCTGTATTATGATCGGTGGGTGTTGTCAACTTTTTGGGCAAGTTCATACCCAATTTGGCATCACGCACCACGGCACTAAGAAACATTATCAGAAAAATGTGAATTTCACTTTGCCTGAGGAACACAACAGAGAGTGTTCTGACCTGAAGAGAGCACTCACCACAGCACCTGTTCTATCCTTCTTTGATCCCCAAAGTAACTGAAGATTTCAACAAATGCCAGAAAAGGCATAGGCGCAGTGCTGTTACAGCAGTCAAGTGAAGGGCTATGGCAACCAGTTCCTTATGCTTCGAGAGCGATGACACCAACCGAGCAGCACTATGCGCAAATTGAAAAGGAGTATTTGGATCTACTCATGGGTATGGACAAATTCCGTAACTACGTGCATGGGTTACCCACATTCACAGTGGAAACTGATCATCGTCCTCTCATTGCCATTATAAAAGAAACTTGAATGGCATGTCTCCGTGACTACAAAGAACGGTTATAAAACTTCAAAGGTACAATTTCGAGCTAGTCTAAATGCCAGGAAAAGAGATAGTTGTAGCTGATGCACTATCGCATACAACTGATAATCCAGCGACGACAGTCATCATCCAGATCATTGATGCTCAAGCAACCCTCGTTGAAGAAAGTCTATCTGCCTCTGATGAAAAGTCAAAGCTCATTAAAGAAGACACTTTGAAAGATGAAACAATCCAATGTGGGCTGAAGTCCATGTGGGATGGTTGGCCCAAAGGGATGTGTTCCAACTACAGAAGCATACAAGCGGAACTCAGCAGTGTAAATGGATTCTTGCTCAGGCAAAATTGTATTGTTATTCCGACTTCTTTAAAAACATGATCCTCAGCAAAGTGTATGAAGGCCATCTGGGGATAGAAAAATGTAAAAGAAGGGCTTGTGAATCCGTGTATTGGCCAGGAATCAAAGATGACATTGGTAACCTCGTGGCACAGTGCGATACATGTCAGAAGAATCAGTCCCTTTAACAGAAGGAGACACTTACGAAGCATGAAAATTATTACAATTCCATGGTAGGCATTGATATGCTTTTCTTCCGAAGCCATGAATATTTGTTAGTCATAGACTATTTTTCGAGCGATCCGGGGGTAATCAAGCTACCCAACTCCAATTTGAAGGCAGTCATCCAGGCTACTAAGGAAATATTCATGGGGTATGGCATCCCAATCACCGACATGAGTGACAGTGTGGTCCGTGTTTTGCCAGCAGCGAATAGACAGAGCTCTCCAAACAATACGACTTTCAACACGTCACCTCCATCCCACTTCATCCACAATCCAATGGAAAGGTTGGGAAAGGGGTATATATAGCCAAGAAACTTTAAAAAAAAACTTGGGGTTCCAAAAGTGATGCAAACGTAGCTTTCTTAAGCTACAGAGCAACACCACTTGAAACGGGACACTCACCAGCACAACTGTTGATGAATCGTAAAATGCGCACCACATTACCGTGCCAAACTACAGTGAATCCTGACAATAACAATGCAATACAAAAGATCAAGCAGAATAGACGAAAACAGCAATGTTATTCTGACAGATCAGCGAAAAGTCTAGCGGAGCTAGAGCAAGGGGATACTGTATGGTATTATGGGCCAGGGTTTAGAGAACACTAAAGTATATCATGGAATTCACCTGACACACAACTTTTAATAGATTTTGGTTGTGGGGAGCACAAGGGCCCACTTTACAAGTGTGATGCAACAGAGATCTAAAGTATTTTGAAACAAAAACAATGTTTATTCTATGAATCCAGTTAACATTTTAGAAACATCTTATCAACTACCAACACTGATAATCCCCATAGATACAATACTCTGTAGGTAACTGTTATGAGCCAGGGCTGAGAGAACCCCAAAGTGTATCATGGAGTTCAACTAACCCACAACTTTTAATAGATTGTGGTTATGGGGAGCACTACCTCACAGGTGTGGTGCAACAGAGTGTTAAAGTACTTTTAAATTAAAGCAATGTTTATTTATGAAACCAGTTAACACTTTCTAAACCCACACTAAACATCTTAACAACGATCAACACCAACAAATTCCCCAAAGAATACAGTACTCTTTAAGTAACTCTTAATCTTTCCATGCAACATCCATAAGACAAAAAAACCCTTTTTACAGAAATACATCAGGTTTATCTTCTCTACTGTGAGCAGTTACCACTTTGAAATCACCAAATTAACATTATTTAACTTGTTGAGATTCATACACATCTTGCCGTGACTGCAGCTTCTCCAAATCTAAAACAAAACTAAACACACCCTTAGCTGCGAGCCCAAAGCAAAAGTAAAAGCAGACAGACAGTCTAGCTCCACCCACACTCTGACATCACAGCAGTAATAAACACCCATTTCTTAAAGCTACTCTCACATGACATAACACTTAGTAACTTTCCTAGCAACATCCATAAGTCAAAGACCCTTTTTAACAAAGACAGTGACCGCAATTCTCCACAACCACGATGGGTGGGAGAATAGCGGGAGGTGCGTTCCCGCACCTCCCATTATTCTCCCACCCCCCCCAAAATGGTGTGTCCGGTTTTCCGACACACCGCTCGGAGAAACACGGGCCCGCGATTCTCCGACCCGGATGGGTCGAGCGGCCTGCCGTTCCCGACCTGTTCACGACGGTGGCAACCACACCTGGCCGCTGCCGCCGTGAACATGGCGCACCAGGTAAGTTTAATTTTCAGTTGGAGAGCTCAATTCAAGCACAGGAAGTGTATTTTAGCTTCTCTCTCTGCATGCTAAAGAATGTCTCCAGATCACTTGATGATTTTAAAGTCATACCTGTTTCTGTAAGGAATGCAAACCTGCTGGGCGGAATTCTCCGCAAGGCCCGACGCCGTCGTGAAACCTGGAGAGGTTCATGACGGCGTCGGAAGCCTCCCCCGGCCCACTATTCTCCCCTACCCGGGGGGATAGGCGGGCCGTACCGGGAAACCCGGCGGCTAAATTGCCCGTAGTGTCCTAATAAAAAGTAAGGTTAAGTGGGGGGTTGTTGGGTTACGGGTATAGGGTGGATACGTGGGTTTGAGTAGGGTGATCATGGCTCAGCACAACATTGAGGGCCGAAGGGCCTGTTCTGTGCTGTACTGTTCTATGTGGGGCCTAGGGGGGGGGCGGATCGGGGATCAAGCACCGCGACCGTGCTCTGGAGGGGACTGGCCCGCGATCGGTGCCCACCGATCGTCGGGCTGGCGTCTCAAGGGGTCGCACTCTTTCCCCTCTGCCGACCTGCAAGATAAAGCCGCCACGTCTTGCGGGGCGGCTGAGGGGAAAGACGGCAACTGCGCATGTGCGGCTGACGTCATTAGGCGGCGCCGCCGCGTTATTCGTGGCATGCCGGGCCTTGAAGCCAGGGACAAGGCCCGGCCGCCGGGTTTCCCAGTACGGCCCGCCTATCCCCCCGGGTAGGGGAGAATAGGGGGCCGGGAGAGGCTTCCGACGCCGTCGTGAACCTCTCCAGGTTTCACGACGGCGTCGGGCCTTGCGGAGAATTCCGCCCAGCAGGTTTACAGAAACAGGTATGACTTTAAAATCATCAAGTGATCTGGAGACATTCTTTAGCATGCAGAGAGAGAGGCCAAAATACACTTCCTGTGCTTGAATTGAGCTCTCCAACTGAAAATTAAACTAAATCTCAGAGCCGAAAACAGCTTCCAGCTCAAAACGAAAGTAAAAAGCAGAGCCAGAGCCCAGCTCCACCCACACAATGACATAACTGCAGCCACTTGAGAAGACAAACATTTCTTAAAGTGACATTTCCATGACAATGGGTACAACTTCCCGATAGACGGGGAGCATGGCACGTGTAATTCGCCAGGCACCTCCACATTCATACATCATATAACAGAAGAGAGTTCAATCCTAAGAAGGAACTGCAGAGCGCTTCTGAAGGTGAAGTCGTCTCTACCTACAGTTCCACATATCACAATAGACACAGAGCTACTCAAACCAAAAGCACATAAACAAGACGGCGTTCCAGCAGTGATTACAATGGCAGCAGCAGTGGAACAAACAGAACTCAGAGGGTCCACACGTCCAAGAAAGAAACCGGGCAGACGCAATCTGTGAACATTAAAAAAATTGTTAACTTCTAGACAATAATATTCAAACAATGTAAGGTTTACACAGCAATCTAGTCATGTAAATACATTTGTAAATGTCTCCAAACAACTTCAAAAAAGGGAGATGTGCCAATATGTATATTGTATGGGTTAACAATTTGATGTGAATGCTTCCAACCACTAGACGGAGATCAAGAGCAGCCACGTGAATCACGTGATACCTTGATGCTGGGTGTAGGTGATTAGGCGGAATAGAGAGAAGCCGTGTTTTCAGAAGCTGTGCAGATAGAATAATAGTCTTAGTGTATTTTGCAATATTTGTGTCTCAGAACATTGGTTTGAACCTAGTTAGGATTAGTGTTAATAAAGTAAGCTCTGTTTAAATCATAGCTTGATGTTCTTTGAGAGACATTGCATTTTGAAGCCATCCTCATCCACAAAGAACAGAACATCATGTGTTGTATTTGCAGATGCCGCCTTTGATCTTTACCATTCATCTGAGCTCATTGAACTTTGTGCGGCACTGCATCCACTTCCTTGAGTTCAGAATTCTGGCATTGACAACCTGCTTCCCACTGCCTTTATAGTGTCTACCTGGAGGACCACCTGGTTTTTCGAGGGAAGGGAGCCTCCTGAGGTAAGAAGACCTCCTGCCTCCTGGGGGAAGAGTTCCTCCTGCTTCCTGAGGGAGGATATCATTCTGGCCTCCTGAGGGAAGTGAACCTTCTGGCTTCCTGTGGGAAGAGCTCCTCCTCAGGGAAGAGGGCCTCCTGGCCTTCTGAGGGAAGAGGGAGTCCTGGCCTCCTGAGGGAAGAGGGCCTTGGCCTTCTGAGGGAAAAGGGCCTCCTGAGGGAAGATGGCTTCCTGGCCTCCTGAGGCAAGAGGGCCTCCTGGCCTCCTGAGGGAAGAGGGCCTCGGCCTTCTGAGGGAAAAGGGCCTCCTGAGGGAAGATGGCTTCCTGGCCTCCTGAGGCAAGAGGGCCTCCTGGCCTCCTGAGGGAAGAGGGCCTCGGCCTTCTGAGGGAAAAGGGCCTCCTGAGGGAAGATGGCTTCCTGGCCTCCTGAGGCAAGAGGGCCTCCTGGCCTTCTGAGCGAAGAGGAAGTCCTATACTCCTAATGGAAGAGGGCCTCTTGGCCTCCTGAGGGAAGTGAGCCTCCTGAAGAAAGAGGGTCTCTTGAGGCAAGATGGCCTCCTGACCTCCTGAGGCAAGAGGGCCCCCTGAGGGAAGAGGGCCACCTGGCCTCCTGAGGCAAAGGGGCAGAGGACATCCTGAAAGAGGAAGATCTATCTCCTCCAGTCCATCTTCTACCCAAAAGCATCTAGTGCTGCACTGAAGAACCTTGAAGCACATTCTTTGGTTTGTTGAACTATTTCTGCCCTTATTTCTGCGCAGGTCATGTCCTATTACGAGTTCCAACATCTACTGCAGCCAGAAGGCATCTTCCCTTTTAAGCTGGTTGTAAGCAAGTGCAGGCCAGCTTGATGCAGTCACTCAGCAGTGAACTCAGTGCTCGGTTGCACGCCTCTGTCATTCGAATTAGCAGGCAGATTATAAAGTCAGCACAAAGTATTTGGTGCTTCAATACGAATGGGCTTGGGTTAAGCGTGCATCGTAATGCCCATGCTTGTTTTCTACCCTAATCCAATCTCATTGTCTGATGAAGGAGCAGTGCTCCGAAAGCTAGTGTTTGAAACAGACATGTTGGACTTTAACCTGGTGTTGTAAGACTTCTTACTGTGCTCATTGTCTGTGGACAGACCTCATTGTTTGAGTGCCCCGTGTGTAGAATGGCATGTCGGCCAAAATCTCGTCTGTGCGATAAGCATGAGTAGAGGCTGTGGAGAAGATCCAAAGTGGAAAACACAAATTGGAATTCAGCTTTCAGATCACTGCGTGAAGGGTGATCAGAAAAGCCAGTTTTGAAGGTTATTATGTGACTGACTACCCTGAGTTATAATCAGTTGCTGTATGACTAAATAGATTGGTTAGCCAACAGTTATTCTTGTCATATTGTTCTGGAGTATAGCGTCATGGAGACATGGATACACAACTCAAATAAATGAATTAAGCTTTGTTTATAGAGGGTAAGCTTGTTCACTGTGTCATTTTACATTCCCAGAGATAGAGGAAAGGGGCCAGACATGGAAAGGTACGAAAGGATCATTTATCTTTCTTTATAAAGCTATCTTTCAATTATGCAAATTAGGGAAGAAATTACATTTCACTTGTAATCAAACTAAGTTCACAGGACGGCTGGAGAGAGCAGTTAGTAAAGCACATTGTATTCTGCACTTCATTAATAGGAGTGTACAAGAGCAAGAAGGTTATGCTGCACTTATACAAGTCATTAGTTAGACCTCAGCTGGAGTATTGTGTACAGTTCTGGGCCTCATATTATGGGTAGGATATGAACGCACTAGATAGAGTGGTTTACAAGAATGGATCCAAGAATGAGAAACTTCAGTTATAGAACTTACAGTGCAGAAGGAGGCCATTCGGCCCATCGAGTCTGCACCGGCCCTCGGAAAGAGCACCCTACCTAAGCCCATACCTCCACCCCCATCCCCACACCTCCACTGTAACCCCATAACTCCACCTCACCTTTTTTGGACACTAAGGGCAACTTAGCATAGCCAATCCACCTAACCTGCACATCTTTGTACTGTGGGAGAAAACCGGAGCACCCGGACAGAACCCACGCAGGCGTGGGGAGAACGTGCAGACTCCGCACAGACAGTGACCCAAGCTGGGAATTGAACCTGGGACCCTGGAGCTGGGAAGCCACTGTGCTAACCATTGTGCTACCACGCTGTCCAAGTTATGAGGATAGATTGGAGAGAATCACAGAATCACAGAATAGTACAGTGCAGAAGCGGCCCTTCAACTTATCGAGCCCGCACTTACGAATGAAGTATCACCTGACCTGTCTACCTAATTCCATTTGCCAGCACTTGGCCCATAGCCTTGAATGTTATGACACGCCAAGTGCTTGTCCAGGTACTTTTTAAAGAATGTAAGGCAACCCGCCTCTACCACCCTCCCAGCCAGTGCATTCCAGATCGTCACCACCCTCTGGGTAAAAAGGTTTTCCCTCAAATTCCCCCTAACCCTCCTGCCCCTCACCTTGAACTTGTGTCCCCTCGTAACTAACCCTTCAACTAATGTACACAGCTGCTCCCTACCCACCCTGTCCATCGCCCTCATAATCTTGAACACCTCGATCAGGTCGCCCCTCAGTCTTCTCTGCTCCAGCAAAAACACCCCAAGTCTGTCCAACCTCTTTTCATAACTTAAATGTTCCATCCCAGGCCACATCCTGGTGAATCTCCTCAGCACCTGCTCCAGTGCAATCACTTCCAATAATGTGGCGACCAGAACTGCACACAGTATTCCAGCTGTGGCCTCACCAATGTTCTATCTAACCCCAACATGACTTCCTTGCTTTTGTAATCTATGATAATAATAATGATAATAATAATCTTTATTAGTGTTACAACTAGGCTTACATTAGGGGCTGGTTTAGCTCACTGGGCTAAATCGCTGGCTTTTAAAGCAGACCAAGCAGGCCAGCAGCACGGTTCGATTCCCGTACCAGCCTCCCCGGACAGGCGCCGGAATGTGACGACTAGGGGCTTTTCACAGTAACTTCATTGAAGCCTACTCGTGACAATAAGCGATTTTCATTTCATTTTCATTTCATTTTTCACATTAACACTGCAATGAAGTTACTGTGAAAATCCCCTAGTCACCACACTCCAGCACCTGTTCAGGTAGACTGAGGGAGAATTCAGAATGTCCAATTCACCTAACAAGCACACCTTTCGGGACTTGTGGGAGGAAACCGGAGCGGCAGGAAGAAGCCCACGCAGACTCGGGGACAACGTGCAGACTCCGCACAGACAGTGACCCAAATCGGGAATTGAATCTGGGACCCGGGCGCTGTGAAGCAACAGTGTTAACCACTGTGCTACCTATCGTGCTGCCCTTGATTGATGCGTTGCTTAATAAAGGCCAGTGTCCCATATGCCATTTTCACCACCCTCTTAACCTGCTCTTCTGCCTTCAGAGATCTATGGACAAACACTCCAAGGCCCCTTTGTTCCTTGGAACTTCTCAGTGTCAGGTGATTCATTGAATATTTGTCACATACTCCTTCCAAAATGTATCACCTCACATTTTTCAGGGTTAAATTCGATCTGCCACTTTTCTGCCCATTTGACCATCCCGTCTATATCTTCCTGTAACCTAAGACACTCAATCTCACTGTTAACCAACCAGCTAATCTCTGTGTCATCTGCAAATGTACGGATCCTACCACCCACATAGTCACCTATGTCATTTATTTAAATGATAAACAATAGGGGATTTGATTTGATTTGATTTATTGTCACATGTACCGAAGTACAGTGAAAAGTATTTTTCTGCGGCCGAGGGAACGTACACAGTACGTATATAGTAGACAAAATGAATAATCAACAGGGAACATTGACAAATTGCACATCGGCAAACAGTGATTGGTTACATTGCAGAACAAGGGGCCAAACAAAGCAAATACATGAGCAAGAGCAGCATAGGGCATTGTGAATAGTGTTCTTACAAGGAACAGATCAGTCCAAGGGGGAGTAATTGAGGAGTCTAGTAGCTGTGGGGAAGAAGACCCAGCACAGATTCATGTGATACACCACTGGACACTGATTTCCAGCCACTAAAGCAGCCGTCTGTCATCATCCTCTGTCTCCTACAGCTAATTTTTAATCCACCTTGTCAAGTTATCATGTATCCCATTTGCCTTCTTTATAAGTCTCCCATGTGGGACTTTGTCAAAGGCATTGCTGAAATCCATGTAAACTACATCAAGTGCACTATCCTCATCTACATACCTGGTGACATGTTCAAAAAATTCAATCAAATTTGTTTAGCATGACCTCCTTCTGACAAAGCCATGCTGAGTATAACTGATCAAACCTTGCCTCTCCAAGTGGCGATAGATTCTCTCCATCAGAATTTTCTCTAATAGTTTTCCTACCACTGACATAAGATTCACTGGTCCTTAGTTCACTGGCTTATCTCTACAACCTTTCTTAAACAGTGGGACCACATTAGCTGTTCTTCAGTCCTCTCGCACATCCCCCATGGCCAGAGAGGAATAAGAAAGTTGGATCAGAGCCCCTGCAATCTCCTCCTTCGCCTCCTAAATGACCCTGGGAGAAATTCATCTGGACCTGGAGGTTTTTCCACTTTTAAGCCTGCCAACATCTCCAATATCTTGCCACTCCCTTTGACAGTTTTCTCAGGAACCTCACAGTCTCTCCCTGAGTTCCGTATCGACCTCCTCATTCTCTTGGGACTGTTTTCCTTGGAGAGAAAGAGGCTAAGAGGAGATTTGATAGAGATGTTCAAAATCATGAGGGGGCTGGACACAGTACACAGGGAGAAACTGTACCGCTCGTAAAAAGATCAAGAACAAGAGGGCAGAAATTTAAAACGATTTGCAAAAGAAGCCAATGTGATGTGAAGAAAAACATTTTCGCACAGCGAGTGGCTCAGGTCTGGAATGTACTGCCTGGAGGTGTGGTGGAAGCAGGCTTAATTGAGACGTTCAAGAGGGCATTTGATGATTACAATAAACAGGAGTATGGGGAAATGGCGTGGGATGGCACTGAGCCATGCTGCTCATCTGGAGAGCCAGTGCTGACACAATGGGCCGAATGGCCTCCTCTACAACTGAACAATTCTGTGATTCTGTGAGGACAACCTAAAAGTGCTTCTAAGGTAATGGAGGAAACTCAATTATACTTGCACATTTTCATAATTTTAACGATTTAACCTTGGTTGTTGGCTTGCCGTAGCTCCATGACAAGGACATGCACCATGCCACATGGAGTATTCGATCAATTGGGCCCATATTTATCTCTATAATCTTCAGCTGTGGATCACATTGATTTTTGTATTCTACAATCTTTTGCATCTCCTTTAGCCTCAAAAGTTTTGATTGGTGCCAAGAACACATTTCTAGTTTCTTATTCTACAAGGTCTTCTGTAGGATTTGGAAATTCCTGCTTTGATTGCCCGATTCCTTGTGTTCAGCCTCCACAATCTTGCCTCCTCTGTGAGCATGAAGAATTGTCCACACTTACTAATATAATCAGTATACAGGTGGTGGCCGATGTTTGAATCAAGGGATACAAATGTCACGCCTTCTAATTCTGATGCAGCACCCACACCTGAATGTCGGACAATGGGCAGGATTCTCCGTTTCAGGGACTATGTCCCCATGCCGTCGTGAAAACTGTGGTCTTTTACGCCAGAAAAACTGGCGTCAAAAGGCCACATATTCACAGCCCTACAGGGGGCTAGCAGGGACCCGTCGTGAAGCTCGCAGCTCCAGCTGCAGATACGGCCCCCTGCATTTCCGGGTCAGAGGCCGCGCATGCACATGGAGGCGGCCTCCAGCGGGACCGCGGAAATAGTGCCTCCGATTGGCCATGCGCCCGACCCTGAGCTCCCGCTCAAAAATACCCCGGTCCCGTATGAGGCCCCCCCTGCCCTTCAATTGGCACAGCCCTGACCTAACAAGCACGTCTTTCCCGAATGGCTGGGACCATATTAGAAATACGCTGTTGATCGTCTCCCTGGACGCAGAAAAGGCATTCGACAGAGTCGAATGGAAATACCTCATAGAGGTACTGGAGCGGTTCGGGCTTGGAACAGGGTTCACCGCGTGGGTAAAACTCCTATACAACGCCCCCATGGCGAGTGTACGGACCAACAATACCAACACCCAATACTTCCAGCTGCACAGGGGCACCAGACAAGGATGCCCACTGTCCCCACTGCTGTTCGCTCTAGCAATCGAACCGCTAGCAATTGCGCTCAGGGCAGCAAAAAATTGGAGGGGGATCCGAAGGGGAGGCAGAGAGCACAGAGTCTCACTCTATGCAGACGATCTGCTCCTCTACATCTCGGACCCACAAAGTAGCATGGACGGAATCATCGCGCTCCTGAAAGAGTTTGGAGCCTTCTCGGGCTACAAACTCAACATGAGCAAAAGCGAGATCTTCCCAGTACACCAGCAAGGTGGGGGGGGGGGGGGGCAGCACTAAAGGGGCTGCCGTTCAAACAAGCCCGACATAAATTCCGCTACCTGGGGATCCAAATAGCCCATGACTGGAAAGGGATCCACAAATGGAACCTCACCAGCCTGGCGGAGGAAGTAAAAAAGGACCTGCAAAGATGGAACACACTCCCACTCTCCCTCGCAGGAAGAGTCCAGACGATCAAAATGAACGTATTGCCCAGGTTCCTCTTCCTGTTTAGATCCATTCCGATCTACATCCCCAAGGCCTTCTTCATAGCGCTGGACAAACTTATCATGGCGTTCGTATGGGGGGGTAAAAATGCTAGGATCCCAAAGAAGGCCCTACAGAAAACAAAATCCAGCGGGGGGCTAGCCCTCCCGAATCTACAATTCTACCACTGGGCGGCAACAGCCGAGCGAGTAAGGGGATGGATCCAGGAGCCAGAAGTCGAGTGGGTGCGTGCGGAGGAGGCCTCCTGCATGGGGACCTCCCTCCGGGCCCTCGCCACGGCAGCACTCCCATCCCCACCCAAAAAACACTCCAGCAGCCCAGTGGTGACAGCCACCCTCCAATCCTGGAACCAACTGCGGCAGCAATTTGGCCTGAACAAAATGTCGGACAAGGCTCCCATCTGCAACAACCATAGGTTCAAACCAGCACTGACTGACGCCACCTTCAAAAGGTGGAGACAGGACGGGGGGACACTGACAGTCAGGGACCTATACACGGACGACAGGATCGCAACACTGGACGAACTGACAGAGAAATTTCAGCTAGCTGGGGGGAACGAGCTACGGTACCTGCAGCTTAAAAACTTCCTACGAAAGGAGACAAGGACGTACCCACAACCGCCACGACAGACACTACTGGAAGACCTACTGGACGCAAGTATCCTAGAGAAAGGGAACTGTAGTGACATGTATGGCCGACTGGTAGATAGGGACGACACCGTACTGGATGCAACAAGAAGGAAATGGGAGGACGACCTGGGGATGGAGATAGAGTGGGGACTCTGGAGCGAAGCACTGCATAGGGTCAACTCCACCTCCACGTGCGCAAGGCTCAGCCTGACGCAACTAAAAGTGGTACATAGAGCCCACTTAACGAGAAACCGTATGAGTAGGTTCTTCCCGGAGGTGGAGGACAGATGTGAGCGGTGCCAAAGAGGCCCGGCCAACCACGCCCACATGTTCTGGTCTTGCCCCAGACTTGTGGAGTACTGGACAGCCTTCTTCGAGGCTATGTCCAAAGTGGTGGGGGTGAGGGTGGAGCCATGCCCGATAGTGGCGGTCTTCGGGGTTTCAGACCAGCCAGATCTATTCCTGGGGAGGAGGGCGGACGCCCTTGCCTTTGCCTCCCTGATCGCCCGCCGTAGAATCCTGTTTGGCTGGCGGTCAGCAGCACCGCCCAGAGCTGCAGACTGGCTGTCCGACCTCTCGGATTCTCTCCAAATGGAGAAAATCAAATTCGCCATCCGAGGGTCGGACGACGGCTTCCACAGAACGTGGGAGCCATTCATGCAATTGTTCCGGGACCTGTTTGTGGCCAACGTACAAGAGGAAGAATAGTCGGGGGAAGGTAGCCGGCGGGGAGGGGGGGGGGGGCTACGGGCTCGTTACGGGGGTTTGATGGCTAGCTAAGGCCCAAAACCAAACTAAATAAATGCCAATAAACATGTTGGGGAATGTAAAATATGTATGCCGGCAAAGAGGGGGAGGCCACAGTTATTACTACGAAGATGCTCACCTGTAAATATATATGTTAATTTTTGCGTGTTTTTTTTTCTCTCTCTAACAATTTGTAATTTGTTCAATATAAAACATGAAAACTGAATAAAAAACATTTATTAAAAAAAAAGAAATACGCTGTCAGGGCTTCGGCCGATCCGGGACGGAGAATAGCGGGGCGGGCCTCAAGTAATGCCTCAAGGTGGGGGATACGCCAAAGAATCGAGGAACAGGCGCCGGTCCCGATTCCATGCATGAAACTGGATTCTCTGCCCCGACGCCGGACTTGATTTTGGTGTTGGGGTGTGGAGAATCCAGCACAATGTCTATTTTTCAGAAGCTGAGGGGGAAGGATCTTTCCTTTTGTGTTTTCAACTCTGCGTAAAATGACATTGTGCCGAAGGAAGGAGAGACTCAATCTGCTTTTCCGAATATTCCTTTATTTTATTGCAGTGCCAGCTATTTCATAGGACATTGCAATGATTCTGATGAGAGTAAATTATCAGCTAGTCACATTTCCATGGGAGTTGTCCTTGCCTGTATATTCTTGCTCAGACGACGCCACTTGAAATGCGAGGTAAACTTAACAAGCAACCTTGGAACCAAATTCATAATCTGACCTATCCCGACTTTAGCTAATTTATTGTTAATTTGTAAACACTGGAGCTCTGCTTTATTTTATTAAAAAAATCATTGTTTTCACCTTCCTTTCTGAAGGCTCTACCATCGCCAGCTCCATTGAAGAGGAGAAGCAGTTGTAAGTTGGGATTCACGTATGCAGGGAGTAATGGGCAAAAGGATGGGTCACAGCCTGATGTAGCGAGGAACCTGTTAGCTTTAGTGATTGCTTCCCGCTTCACTGAAATGGAAATGGCACCATTGTAAATACGACTCCTGCTGCAGAGTATTTTTCCATGCTGCTCTGAAAAATAGATTAACCAAGAGTGTCTGCTGAAGTTTGCTAAACCTTTTAAATCCCAGATGTTTACTTTGAGTGATATACCTGCAGTGCTGCGCCTGATAGCACAGTGGGACGCTGAAGTTGTGACAATTCAAAGAATGTGGGAAGGAGTATCAACTATTAATGATGTGCTGTGTATTGGGGTGAGGGGGAGGGGGGGTGGCCATGGTGGAGGTGAGGGAGATGCCAATGAAGAAGTGGAGGATGAAAGCAAACTTTCGAAAGCTCGATGTGCGCTGCATGGTAATTACAATATGACATTAGGGGTGTTTTTGCTGGTTTGTACCCCCTTGTGTATTCTACCCAACCCTTTGCTCTGGAGCATTGAATAAGAGTGGGTGACCTTAACTTTAGCGTAATAGCACTTGTGAGTCAGGATTCAAGGTTACTGTATAAATATACCCGTGTGCATAATCTGTGCATGTTCATTTGTGCTATTTATACCACCTTCTATGCCAAGCTCCGAACTAATAAACAGAGTAAGTTTTTTTTTTATTTTGAGACTTTTATCCAACTGAATAATGCAACATTTCAATAAAAGTGTAAACTGTTTGTTGGATTACTCCCTTTTCTTTTCTCCCTTTGCTCTAACGTTCAATCACATAAACAACCCTATTTGATATTGTTCTCTGACAGGCCAAACCCACAAGATACCATTTACACAAACAGAACTGTATGAAAGAATTTGAGATGCCTTAAATAACCAATGCAGCTGTCTAAAGTTCTTCTTGAAAGCCTACGGGTTTCACGACTTCTGTTATGTTTGGATCAAAGCATCTGCACGCTTCTGATGACAGATTACCCTTTTGTGATCAGTTTGTGGGTGGGCGATGGTGGGGGTCCAAAACTAGGGCCCCTGAATGTAACATGGTCGACAATACATTCAGTCAGGAAAGAAGGAGAAATCTCTTTCACCAGAGATTGGTCAGACTGTGGAATGCACTGTGCTGAGGAAGTATGGAAGAAAATGGCAAATATATGGCTAAGGGGAAGCTAGGTAAACACATGAGGGAGAAAGAAATTGTTTCTGTCTGTGGAGTTTGTTGAAAAGGAGCAGGACAAGTCTTGTGGGGACCACAAGACATAAGAGCAGAAGTAGCTAATTTGGCCCATCAAGGTTGCTCCACCATTCAATAAGATTACATGGTCTGATCTGGTATAATCCTCAATTTAACCTTCCCGCCCTATTCCCATACCCCTTGATTCTCTTACTAATTAAAAATCTGTCTATCTCAGCCTTGAATATACTTAACAATCCAGCCTTTACAGCTCTCTGTGATAAAGAATTCTACTGATTCACTACTCTCTGAGAGAAGAAATCCCTCCTCATCTCTGTCTTAAATTTGTGACTCCTTATTCTGAGATTATGCTCTAGACTCTCCCACAAGGAAAACATCCTCTCAGCATTTACCCTGTCAAGACACTGAAGATTTTGGGGGCGGAATTCTCCGCAAGGCCAGACGCCATGGTGAAACCTGGAGAGGTTCACGATGGCGTCGGAAGCCTCTCCCGGCCCCCTATTCTCCCCTACCCGGGGGGATAGGCGGGCCGTACCGGGAAACTCGGCGTCCGGGCCTTGTCCCTGGCTTCAAGGCCCGGCGCGCCAAGAATGACGCGGCGGCGGCGCCTAATAACGTCAGCCGTGCATGCGCGGGTTGGACAGCTCAAACCCGTGCATGCATGGTTGCCGTCTTTCCCCTCAGCCGCCCCGCAAGACGTGGCGGCTTGATCTTGCGGGGCGGCGGAGGGGATAGAGTGCGTCCCCTTGATACGCGGGCCCGACGATCGGTGGGCACCGATCGCGGGCCAGTCCCCTCCCGAGCACGGTCATGGTGCTCGATCCCTGATCCACCCCCCTAGGCCACACACTTACCTGCCGCGCCATGTTCACGAGGGGCAAAGAGGAGAATGCCCCTCTTTGCTCAACCTTCTGTCTTCTATCAGTTAGCCAATCCTCGATCCATGTTAATATACTACCCCCAACACCATGGGCTCATATCTTCTTAAGTAGCCTTTTCTATGAAACCTTATTGAAAGCTTTTAAAAATCCAAGTATAGTATATCTACTGGTTTCCCTTTATCTATCCTGCTTATTACCACCTCAAAGAATAGTAATAATATTTTATTGTCACAAGAAGTACATTAACATTGCAGTGAAGTCACTGTGAATATCCCCTGGAACTTCAGTGAATTTGTCAGACATGGGGCGGGATTCTCCGACCCCACGCAGGGTCGGAGAATCGGCGGGCAGCGGCGTTATTTCCGCTCCCGCAGGGTTTTTAAATCTCCCACCGGCCAAAAACCGGCGTTGTGCAAATCCCGCCGGCAGCCTCTGAAAACAGCTGGCGCCGGCGGGATTTCATTTTTTTTTTAGTGTCCACAAATCTCCGGCCCGGATGGGCCGAAGTCCCGCCGACGTGGCCACGGGTCACGTCGGCGAAAATCACAGTTGCTTTAAAATGTCGTCAACCATTGATGATGGTTGACGCCGTTCAGTGTCGGGGGGGGTGGGTTGCGGCATAGGGGGGGGGGGGGGTGGGTTGCGGCATCGGGGGGGGGTTTGCGGCATCGGGGGGGGTGGGTTGCGGCATCGGGGGGGTGGGTTGTGGCATCGGGGGGGGGGGTTGCGGCATCGGGGGGGTTGTGGCATCGGGGGGGGTGGGTTGCGGCATCGGGGGGGGTTTGGGGGCAGCGGCGTGCAGAGGGGGGGCGACGGATGCCCGGGGCCAACGCACCGTCGCCCCCCCCCTCTGTACGCCGCTACCCCCTACCCCAACCACCTCCCCTCACCACCCCTACCTCCCTCCAACGCCCCTACCCCCCTCCCCACCACCCCTACCCCCCTCCCCACCACCCCTACCCCCCTCCAACGCCGCCCCCCCATCTCTCGCAATGCCGCAACCCCCCACCCTCAACGCCGCAACCCCCCCTCATCGCCGGGTCCCCCCCCTCAACGCCGGTACCCCACACACCCCCCCCTCTCTCCTCCTCCCCCCCTTCCTTCCTCCCCCCCCTCCTTCCTCCTCCCCCCTTCCTTCCTCCTCCCCCCCTTCCTTCCTCCGTTAGTGGGGGGGGGGTGCGGCGTTAGTGGGGGGGGGGTGCGGCGTTAGTGGGGGGGGTGCGGCGTTGGAGTGGGGTAGGGGTGGTGAAGGGGGTAGGGGTGGTGAGGGGAGGGGGTTGGGGTAGGGGCAGCGGCGTGCAGAGTGGGGGCGACGGTGCGTTGGCCCCGGGCATCCGTCGCCCCCCCTCTCTGCACACCGCTGCCCCCAAACCCCCCCCCCCCCATGCCGGGTCGCTCTTCTCCCCCCCCCCCCCATGCCGGGTCGCTCTTCTCCCCCCCCTCCCATGCCGGGTCGCTCTTCTTCCCCCCCCCCCCCATGCCGGGTCGCTCTTCTCCCCCCCCCCCCCCCCATGCCGGGTCGCTCTTCTCCTCCCCCCCCCCCATGCCGGGTCGCTCTTCTCCCCCCCCTCCCATGCCGGGTCGCTCTTCTTCCCCCCCCCCCCCATGCCGGGTCGCTCTTCTCCTCCCCCCCCCCATGCCGGGTCGCTCTTCTCCCCCCCCCCCCATGCCGGGTCGCTCTTCTCCTCCCCCCCCCCACAATCATGCCGGGTCGCTCTTCTCCCCCCACCCCACTGGGTCTCTCTCTCTCCCCACCACACAAACGCCGGGACTCGCCACTTCCGCAGCTGGAGAAACTGACGCCTATCGCGTCAGTCCGCTGCTGGCCCTTCCGGGAACGGAGATTGCCGGCTGAAAAGAAGGCCCGGACGCCGGAGTCATGCACACCGCTTTTTCCCGCCGGAAATGGGCGTCACGCCGGTCCGCGGAGATTTTCGCCCATGATTTCCCTTTCATGAAGCCATGTTTGACTCTGCTTGATTGTATTACGCATTTCTAAATTTTTTGCTATTACATCCTTTATTTAAAAAAAAATAAATTCAGAGTACCCAATAATTTTTTTCCAATTAAGGAGCAATTTAGCGTGACCAATCCATCTAACCTGCACATCTTTGGGTTGAGGGGTGAAACCTACGCAGACATGGGGAGTATGTGCAAACTCCACACGGACAGTGACCCAGGCCCGTGTTTCGAACCCGGGTCCTCAGTGCCGCAGTCTCAGTGCTAACCACTGCGCCACATGCCGTCCCCTATCACATCCTTTATGATGGATTCTATTATTTGCCAATGATAATGTTAAACTGACAGTCCTTTAGTTACCTGTTCTTTTTCTCCTTTCCTTTTGAATAAGGGTGTTGCATTGACACGTTTCCTATCCTCTGAGACTTTTCCAGAACTTAAGGATTCTTGGAAGGTTGCTAACTGTGCATCCATCTCTGTAGCTAGTTAGAGTCATAGTCATAGATGTTTAGAGCTTGGAAACACTCTCTTCGGCCCAGCTTGTCCATGCTGCCCAGTTTCTACGACTAAGATAGTCCCACTTGCCCGCATTTAGCTCATATCCCTCTATACCCACCTTGCCGATGTAACTGTCCAACTGCTGTTTAAAAGATAAAATTGGACCTGCCTCTATCACTGCCTCTGGTAGCCCATTCCAGATGCTCACCACCCTCTGTGTGAAAAATGTCCCTTCTGGTCTCTTTTGTATCTCTCCCCTCTCCCCTTAAACCTATGCCGTCTAGTTCTAGACTCCTCTATCTTAGGGAAAAGATGTTGACTATCTACCTTATCTATGCTCCTCATTATTTTATAGACCACCATAAGATCACTCCTAAGCCTCCTACGTTCCAGGGAAAAAAGTCCCAGCCTATCAGCCTCTCCTTAAAACTCAAACCATCAAGTTCTGGTAGAAACCTCATAAATCTCCTCTGCACTCTTTCCAGTTTAACAATATCCTTCTGATAATTTGTTTTTTAAATTTTAGAGTACCCAATTCATTTTTCCAATTAAGGGGCAATTTAGCACGGCCAATCCACCTACCCTATGTTCTAGAACATAGAACATAGGACAGTACAGCACAAAACAGGCCCTTCGGCCCTCAATGTTGTGCCGAGCTTTGTCCGAAACCAAGATCAAGCTATTCCACTCCCTGTCATTGTGGTGTGCTCCATGTGCCTATCCAATAACCGCTTGAAAGTTCCTAAAGTGTCCGACTCCACTATCACAGAAGGCAGTCCATTCCACACCCTAACCACTCTCTTAGTAAAGAACCTACCTCGGATATTCCTCCTATATCTCCCACCCCGAACCTTATAGTTATGCCCCCTGTAACAGCTACATCCACCCCGAGGAAATAGTCTCTGAACGTCCACTCTATCTATTGCCCTCATCATCTTATAAACCTCTACTAAGTCCCCCTCCGCTCCAAAGAGAAAATCCCTAGTTCTCTGTCTTTCCTCATAAGACCTACCCTCCAAACCAGGCAGCATCCTGGGTAAATCTCGTTTGCACCCTTTCCAATGCTTCCACATCTTTCCTATAATAGGATGACCAGAACTGCACACAATATTCCAAATGTGGTCTCACCAGGGTCATGTATTGTTGCAGCATAACCCCGTGGCTCTTAAACTCAAGCCCCCTGTTAATAAATGCTAACACACTATAGGCCTTCTTCATGGCTCTATCCACTTGAGTGGCAACCTTCAGAGATCTGTGGACATGAACCCCAAGATCTCTCTGTTCCTCCACATTTCTCATAACCCTGCCATTGACCCTGTAATCCGCATTCAAATTTTTCCTACCAAAATGAATCACCTCGCACTTATCAGGGTTAAACTCCATCTGCCATTTTTCGGCCCAGCTCTGCATCCTATCAATGTCTCAACAACGGCCTACACATCCACTACTCCACCAATCTTGGTGTCATCAGCAAATTTACTGACCCACCCTACAGCCCCCTCCTCCAAGTCATTGATAAAAATCACAAATAGCAGAGGACCCAACACTGATCCCTGTGGTACACCGCTGGTAACTGGTCTCCAGTCTAAAAATTTACCATCCACCACCACCCTCTGTCTTCTATGTGATAGCCAGTTACTTATCCAATTGGCTAAATTTCCCTCTATCCCACACCTCCTTACTTTCTTCATGAGCCGACCATGGGGACCCTTATCAAACTCCTTACTAAAATCCATGTGTACGGCATCAACTGCTCTACCTTCATCGACACACTTAGTTACCTCTTCAAAGAATTCAATCAAATTTGTGAGGTAAGATTTACCCTTCACAAATCCATGTTGACTATCCCGGATTAAGCTGCATCTTTCCAAATTGTCATAAATCCTATCCTTCAGGACCTTTTCCATTAACTTACCGACCACTGAAGAAAGACTAACTGGCCTATAATTACCAGGGTAATTGAACAGGGTAATTGTCCCCCCCCTTGAACAGAGGAACAACATTCGCCGCGCTCCAATCCTCTGGCACTATCCCCGTGGACAGTGAGGACCCAAAGATCAAAGCCAAAGGCCCTGCAATCTCATCCCTTGCCTCCCAAAGAATCCTAGGATATATCGCATCCGACCCAGGGGACTTGTCAACCCTAAGGTTTTTCAAAATTGCTAATACATCCTCCCTCAGAACATCTACCTCCTCCAGCCTACCCGCCTGTATCACACTCTCATCCTCAAAAACATGGCCCCTCTCCTTGGTGAACACTGAAGAAAAGTACTCATTCAATGCCTCTCCTATCTCTTCTGACTCCATGCACAAGTTCCTGCTATTGTCCTTGATCGGCCCTAACCTCACCCTGGTCATTCTTTTATTTCTCACATAAGAGTAAAAAGCCTTGGGGTTTTCCTTGATCCGACCTGCCAAGGACTTCTCATGCCCCCTCCTAGATCTCCTAAGCCCTTTTTTTTAGCTCATTTCTTGCTACCTTGTAACCCTCAAGTGACCCAACTGAACCTTGTTTTCTCTTCCTTACATACTCTTCCTTTTTCCTCTTGACAAGACATTCAACCTCTTTTGTGAACCATGGTTCCCTCACACAGCTATTTCCTCCCTGTCTGACAGGGACATACCTATTAAGGACATGCAGTATTTGTTCCTTAAACAAGCTCCACTTTTCATTTGTGCCTTTCCCTGACAGTTTCTGTTCCCATCTTATGCTCCCTAATTCTTGCCTAATCGCATCATAATTACCCCTCCCCCAATCATAAACCTTGCCCTGCCGTTTGGCCCTATCCCTCTCCATTGCAATAGTGAAAGACAATGAATTGTGGTCACTAGCTCCAAAGTACTCTCCCACAAACAAATCTAACACTTGGCCCGGTTCATTACCCAGTACCAAATCCAATGTGGCCCCACCTCTTGTCGGCCTATTCACATATTGTGTCAGGAAAACTTCCTGCACACACTGTACAAAAACTGCCCCATCCAAACTGTTTGACCTATAGAGGTTCCAATCAATATTTGGAAAGTTAAGGTCACCCATGACAACTACCCTGAGACCTCCTCATCTATCCATAATCTGTTTTGCAATTTCGTCTTCCAGATCTCTGTTATTATTTGGGGGCCTATAGAAAACTCCTAACAATGTGACCACTCCTTTCCTATTTCTAACTTCAGCCTATATTACCTCAGTAGGCAGATCCCCTTCAAACTGCCTTTCTGCAGCCGTTAAACTGTCCTTGATTAGCAATGCTACTCTTCCACCTCTTTTACCACCTTCCCTACACTTACTGAAACATCTATACCCCGGAACTACCAACAACCATTCCTGTCCCTGTTCTAACCATGTCTCCGTAATGGCCACAACATCGTAGTCCCAAGTACCAATCCACGCTCCAAGTTCACCTACCTTATTCACCTTACATTATACCTTATTACACCTACCAATGCTGCTTGCATTGAAGTAGACACACTTCAACCCACCTTCCTGTCTGCCGGTACACTCCTGCGACCTTGATACCCTCCTCAGTACCTCACTACTCTCATCTTTGGGTTGTGGGGGTGAAACCCATGCAAACATGGGGAGAATGTCCAAATTCCACATGGACAGTGACCCAGAGCCGGGATTGAACCTGGGACCTCGGCGGCATGAGGCTGCAGTGCTACCAATTCTGCCACCATGCTGCCCCCTTATCCGTCCTACAATAGGGTAACCAGAATTGAACACAGTATTCCATGTGTGATCTTACCAATGTCTTGTACAACTTCAACAAGACATCCCAATTCCTATATTCAATATTCTGACCAATAAAACTTAGTATGCTGAATGCCTTCTTCACCACCCTGTCCACCTGTGACTCCACCTTCAAGGAGGAATAAACCTGTACCCCTAGATCTCTTTGTTCTGTAACTGTCCCCAAATCCCTGTCATTAACCCAGTAGGTCCTGCCCTGATTTGATCTACCAAAATGCGTCACCTCACATTTATCCAAATTAAACCCCATCTGCCACTCATCAGCCCACTGGCCCAATTGGTCAAGTTCCTGTTGCAATCTTATATAACCTTCTTCAGTGCCCACTATGCCATCGATCCTGGTGTCATCTGCAAACTTAATAACCATGCTTCCTACACTCTCATCCAAATCATTATATATACAACAAATAACAGGGGACCCAGCATCGATCCCTGAGGCACACCGCTGGTCACAGGCCTCTAGTTTGTAAAACAACCCTACGTAACCACCCTTTGGCTTTGGTCGCCAAGCCAATTTTGTATCCAATTGGATACCTCATCCTGGATTCCATGAGATTTAACCTTTTGCAACAACCTACCATGTGATACCTTGTCAAAGGCCTTGTTAAAGTCCATGCAGACAATGTCGACTGCACTACCCTCATCTACCTTCTTGGTTACCCCTTCAAAAAACTCAATCAAATTTATGAGACATAACTTTCCCTTTACAAAGCCATGCTGACTTTCCCTAATTAGCCCTTGCCTGTCTAAATGCCTGTAGATCCTGTCCCTCAGAATATCTTCTCACAACTTACCCACTACAGAAGTAGTGGGTCAGGCTCACTGGTCTGTAGTACCCAGGCCTATCCCTACAGCCCTTCTTAAACAAGGGCACAACATTTGCTACCCACCAATCTACAGGCAACTCTTCTGTGGCTGTTGATGATTCAAATATCTCAACTGGGGTGCCGGTAATTTCCTCCCTAGCCTCCCACAACATCCTGGGATACATTCCATCAGGTCCTGGGAATTTATCTATCTTGATCTGCTCTAATACCTCCAGCACCTCCATGGATGCAACCCATCAGGTCCAGGGGACATATAGGCCTACGGCTCCATTAGTTTCCCTCATACCTTTTCTCTCGTGATTGTTATTGTATTTGTTTCCTTCCCCCCTTTTGCCCCTTGATTATTTAGTACCTTTGGCGACATTTGGCTGCCCCCCTTGCACCGAGTATTCTGTTTCTGTGCTGTACATTCTATGTCACTCTAACTTGTGAAATTACCCATTTGTTGCTCGTGCCAGAATGGAATGGAAAGGACATAAAGCAAAATACAATGACACAAATTAGCCCCAATTGTGGTTAGGATTTCTTGTGCAACATTTTTCATGCCAAATATCAATTGCCAGTTACACCATGGAAGGTTTTGAAGTTTAGTTTATTCCATAAAAATAACTTGCACATGGCACTTTCTGGCAGGTGTCGGGCAGCACGATAGCACAGACAGTGACCCAAGCCGGAAATCGAAAGAGTTCCTGGGCACCAAATCCTGGGTCCCAAAAGATGTGCTTGTTCGGTAAATTGGACATTCTGAATTCTCCCTCAGTGTACATGAACAGGCACCGGAGTGTGGCGACTAGGGGATTTTCACAGTAACGTCATTGCAGTGTTAATGTAAGCCTACTTGTGACACTAATAAAGATTATTATTAAAGTATGAGATATCCCAGACATGTACAACAACAACTTGCATTTGTGTAGTACCTTTAGAAGCACTTCACAGGAACACAATGAGCCCAAGAAAGGAGGACAGATTAGGGCTTGCTGAGTATAACAATGCACTCACAAAGGGGGAGATGGTGGTGTTGTGACAATGTCACTGGATTAGTAATTCGGAAGCCCAGGCTAATGCTCTGGGGATTTGGGTTCAAATGCCACCATGGCAAGTGAAACCTATTTCTTATAATGGCGACCACAAAATTATCATCAATTGTCATAAAAATCCATCTGGTTCACTAATGAAATGAAAATCACTTATTGTCACGAGTAGGCTTCAATGAAGTTACTGTGAAAAGCCCCTAGTCGCCACATTCCGGCGAGGCTGGTACGGGAATCGAACCGTGCTGCTGGCCTGCTTTCAAAGCCAGCGATTTAGCACCAGCCCACGAGGCAAGGACATAACCATCCTTACCTGGTCTGGCCGACATGTGATTCCAGACTGCCCCTCTGAAATGGCCTAGCAAACCACTCAGTTCAAGGCCAGTGAGGGATAGACAATAAATGACGACCTTGCCAGCGATGCCAAAATCCCATAAATGCAAAATAACAAGTCTTGAGCAGAAACATAGAAAATAGGAGAGGTTTGTCTTTCTGTGGAACCTCTTTATATCTCTCAGAAACAATTGCAAGCATGTCATAAACATAAATGACTTTGAAATCTAGCCACTGCTGTTGTATAGGCACAGCCTGTTCTCCCAAAATGCAATGAGATTTATGACCAGTTAATCTGTTCTTAATGATGTTCCATCAGGAAGAAAAGCTAGCTGAACATTGTGCTCTTCCTGATTAACTACCTGAACCGCCAGAAGTCAGCTTGATCTCCCTCTGAAAGCTAGGACCAGTGGAAATGCTGCGCTCTTTCAGCACGACCCCAATGTCAGCTTAGGTTATGCGGCCAAGTCCTGGGTCTTGAACTTACAAGTTCCTGGCTCACAGTCAAGATGTTGCAAACTGAATCAATGTTTTTAAAAGTATATAATTCCCTGTGGCATGAACTGAAGTTTGTAGTGGAAAAGTGTTGAATAATCAGTCAATGGGGACGTTGTAACTCATCAGTTTTGAGTTGTTCCTCATTTGTATATGAACATCTGAATTAGGAGCAGGAGTAGGCCATTCAGCCCCTTGAGCCTGCTCCACCATTCAATAAGATCATGGCTGATCTGATTGTAACCTCAATTCCACATTCCTGCCTACCTCCGATAACCTTTCACCCTTTTGCTTATCAAGAAGCTATCTACCTCTGCCTTAAAAATAGTCAAAGCGCCATCGGCCGCTGGCAGGATCTTCTCGTCCCACCAATGTCCATGGTCTTTTGCGTGGCTTGCCCATCCTGTTGCTGGGTAACCAACCATGGGGAGTTGCTTTCGGCTGGAAGATCCCACTTGCAGGAAGGGCCAGAAAATTCCGCCCAGAGATTCTGCTTCCACCGTCCTTTGAGGAAGAGAGTTTAAAAAGCGCACGACCCTTGAAGAGAAATATTTCTCCTCATCTCAGTCTTAAATGGGCGACTTCTTAGTTTTAAACAGCGACCACTAGTTCTCGATACTCCCACAAGAGGAAACAGGAAACATCCTCTCCATGTCCCCCTTGTCAAAACCCCTCAGGATCTTACAGGTTTCAACCAAGTAATCTCTGATTCTTCTGAACTCCAGCGGATACAAGCCTCACCTGTCCAACCATTCCTCATAAGACACTTCACAAATCCAGATATTAGTCTGGTAAACCTTCTCCGAATTGCTTCCAATACACTTAAAGGATATGATGGACATTCAACTACTTTGTTTTCACTATCTCTTATATCGTATTTGACGGCTTTAATTTATAAAAGGCAACAGACATGCTGAACTGAGGGCTTGGAGTTTTCATAAATAAGCACTCAACACATTGAACATCTATGTTTCGCCACTGACTACACATTTCAATGTTGTACATCAGCTAGAAGCGTAGGATACTGTGAAAGGTTCATATTTTGGACCAATTTTGTCTTGTATTGTAATTCTAGACAATGGGAATGCAGCATAAAAGGTGTTTGCATCAGGCAACAGCAATCCAAGTCTAATCCCAATTGCACTGCCCGCTCCATGTGACCCTATAGCTCCCTCAGCTTCACACGTTTAGGCAATCTTCCTTAAAAGATCCAATGGTGTCAGTCTCAACTATTCCCTTAGGCAAAACGTTCTATTCTCCAACAATGTTCAGAATAAAAAACTCTTCTCCTGACCTCTCCCTGCATCATATTCGTAAGAAATACAAACAGGTATCCTCTCATCACTGCCTCTCCAACATGAGGAAATGGTATTCCCCCACTCACTCTATCAAAACTCTCAACATCCCTATTAAACATCCCAAGCTCCAGTGGGAAAAGTCCAATGCGGGATTGCAGGTTGGAACTTCATACTATGTGAAATTCTAATTTTATACAATTGGAAGTGCTTAGTCCTTTCATATACATAACATGAGGAGTGATTTGCTCCATTAGAATTCCATAAAATGGAACTTTAACTGGAATAAAAAAAATCAGGAAATGAAATCATCCATTGGGCATTTGATTTGGTCCATTTGAATCACGAAAAATGCAAGGTGGGATTCCATATAATTGATGATGTGACTATTTGTTAAGTGCTTGAGCCTGAATACTAGATGTGTAGATCATAAGCACAGTCTAATAATTTCTGCGTGCAATATCAAAACAAACATTTAACGGGCTCATATTAAATTTCTTCCTCAGCTATTTAACAGACAGTATTCCCCATTCATTGTAAACGGGCTGTTCGTGCCTCTGTAACAATAACGGTTTGATACTTGCTCGTAATCTTGCAAAATAGCACATTGGCAGCAATCTTCAGACTGTATCGACCCTGAGTCAACAAGCACAGGATTATATTTAGTGATGGCCTCTGCCAGAAGCAAGAGAGTAATAAAATATTGGTAATGAAAGAGATCTGTATACTTTCTGGAGCATTCACCTAACTGTAGAGAATTTGAGTGTGACTTTCGCACAGATTAAGGTATTACAAGGTATGGAAATACAGGAATTCTAAAACGTTAAATTTCAATTAAATATATGTTGAATAATGGATACCTGAAACTGAGTCACAAGTCTGTAATTTAATGGGGAGATCAAATATCATTGCGTGTGTTTTGTAAATGGACATGAAGTTTAAGCTGTATGAAAATGTCCTCTGAACTCAAGATTAGAAGACAGACTAAGAACCCACAGTCTTAAATCCATTGTCTCATATCTGTTATTTTTTCTCTCTCTCTCTCCCTAAAAATGCGTTTATTACAATTCAAATATCACACTTGTGAAAAACACCAGCAAATCACAGCAAATATGCAAATCCAGGGAGAAAATTAGCCTTTTCCTGCTGCTGTCCTCACCTTCAAATGAGCCGGCATCTCCCCCAACAGCAACAATCAATTTACTTCTAAATATTTCCCTGAGGCAATGGTGTGGACAACTTGGGCCTGTGAAGTGGTGTTAAGATATGGTGAATTAGCAGCTACACATGCTTCACACACCTACCTGTGAGCCACACAACAGGGAGTTAGGTGACCAGCTCAGAACTTTATTTTGCACCCACACCCAGCTGTAAAACGCCCAGTTCCAGATGTAAAATTAGTCTCTGCTCTACATTGAAACAACAATCTAACAGGCATGCTTCAATTCGTGAGGTGCCAATGATCACACAACAAATAAGCTTGAGCAGTGAGGTCAAGTTTACAAGAACTGTGACCTTAATTGTAAATGCAGATGCACATCAGCAGCAGAATACAGCATTGTGAATCACATGACATATTACTCACAGAATGTACAGGATCGAAACAGGCCATTGTAGACGAATGGGCCCATGTCAGTGTTTCTGCACCATACGCGCCTCCTCCACTCTCTCTTCTTAATAATAATCTTTATTAGTGTCAGGAGCACCCGGAGGAAACCCACGCAGACACGGGGAGAACCTGCAGACTCCGCACAGACAGTGACCCAAGCAGGAATCAAACCTGGGACCCTGGTGCTGTGAAGCAATAGTGCTAACTACTGTGGTACTGTGCCACCCAGGATCAAATGCTCTCAGCATAGCCGTCTATTCCGTCCTCTCATATGTGTTTATCTAACTTCCTCACAAATAGGTCTCTGCTGTTGCCTAGACTTCTTTTGGTAGCGAGTTCCACATTCTAACCATGCTCTGGGTAAATAGCTTTCTCCTGAATTCTTTATATGAACATTTCAATTAAGAGCAGGAGTAGGCCATTCAGCCCCTTGAGCCTGCTCTGCCATTGAATAAGATCATGGCTGATGTGATTGTAACCTCCTGCCTTTTCCAATAACCTTTCACCTCATTGCTTATCAAGAATCTACTTGCATCTGTCTCAAAATTCTAAATCCTAAAAATGTTTATGGGCCAGATTCTTCCACCCCGACTACCACAAATGCACCATGGGCGGGACGCAGACCATGTAAAGGTCCATTGGCACGGGCGGGAATTTCTGGTCACCGTGTGGGCGTGGCTAGAGAGTTCTGCTCATTGCTGCCACTGCGTTTTTAGGATGAGTATTTCAAAGACCGTCTGACAGAAAATGATTCTTCTCATCTGTCTTAAATGGGTGGCCCCTAACAGTGATTCCTAGCTCTATATTCTTCCACAAGAGGAAACATCCTCTCCACATCCACCCTGTCAACACCCCTCTACTGTATATCTTAAAGGTTTCAATCAAGTAGTCTCCTACTCTTCCTTTTTTTAAAATTTAGAGTACCCGATTATATTCTTTTCCAATTAAGGGGTAATGTAGCGTGGTCAATCCACCTAACCTGCAAATCTTTGGGTTGTGGGGGTGAAACCCACACAGACACGTGGAGAGTGTGCAAACGCCACATGGAAAGTGACCCAGGGCCGGAATTCGAACCCGGGTCCTCAGTGCCGTAGTTCTGTGCCACGTGCTGTCCCAGCCTCCTACTCCTCTAAACCTCAGTGAATACAAGCCTAACCTGTCCAGTCTTTCCTCATAAGACAACTCTCCCATTCCTTGTATTAGTTACATAAACCTTCTCTGAACTGCTTCCAACACATTTACATCTTTCACAAAATAAGATGGTAAATACTGCACACAATACTCCAGATGTGGATTCTTCGGCCGCAAATGCCCGGCGAGTGGAAATTCCCACCCTAGGGTTAGGGTTAACCATCCATGGAGGTGGGCACGGCCGAAGAATCCAGCCCATGGTCTCACCCATGTCCTGTATAATTGAAGCATAACCTCTCTACCTTTATATACAATTCCCCTTAGGGCGGCATGGTGGCACAGTGGTTAGCACAGATGCCGCACGGCGCCGACGACCCGGGTTTGATCCCGGCCCCCGGATCACTGTCCATGTGGAGCTTGCACATTTTCCCGTGTCTGCATGCGTCTCACTCCCATGAATCAAAGATGTGCAGGATAGATAGATTGGGGTCATGCTTAAATTGCCCCTTAATTGAAAAAGAAAAAAATTGGGTACTCTAAATCTATTTTTTAAAATCAATACCCCTTGCAACAAATGATGACATTTTATTAGCTTTCCTAATTACTTGCTCTACCTCTATACTAGCCTTTTGTCATTAATGCACCAGGACACCAGATCCCTCTGCCCCTGCCGTGGCCGGAATTCCCCGCCACCCGAGAATTGGCGGGAGCGGGAATCGCGCCCCGCCGATTGGCGTGCCCCCCGCGGCGATTCTCCGGCCCACGATGGGCCGAAGTCCCGCCGCTGACAGGCCAATCCCACCGACGTGGTTGCAACCACCTCTGGTGGCGGCGGGATTGCTGGCGCGAGCGGACCCCCGGGGTCCTGGGGGGGCGCGGGGGGCGATCGGACCCGGGGGGTGCCCCCACGGTGGCCTGGCCCGCGATCGGGGCCCACCGTTCGGCGGGCGGGCCAGTGCTGTGGGGGCACTCTTTTTCTTTCACTGCTGCCATGGCCTCCACCATGGCAGAGGCGGAAGAAAACCCCCTACCGTGCATGCGCCGGTGGTGACGTCTGACGCACCAGCGCATGCGCGAACCGGCGAAGGCCTTTCGGCCAGCCCCGACACCGGGCGGCGGGTGTCAAAGTCCTTTGGCACCGGTTTTGCCGCCAGTCGGCGTGGCGCCAAGCGCTCCGGCGCGGCCTAGCCCCTAGAATTCCGCACCTTTGGGGAGGCCCGATGCCGGAGTGGTTGGCGCCATTCCGCTACGCCGGGACCCCCCGCTCCGCTGGGTAGGGGAGAATCCCGGCCCAGAGCTCTATTATTGGATCTAATAGTAAATATCTTGGGCCAGAATTCTTCGGTCATCAGGATTGATTTTTCCTGCTGGCAGTGCAGCCCCCTCAGCGGGTTTCACGGTGGCATGGGGTAGTTTCAATGGGAAATCCCATTGATAAGCGGTGGGAGGATAGAATCTTATTGCCAACAAATGGAGCATGGTTGAAAAACACGTGGCTGGGGGACCGGAAAATCTGGTCCCCTTATGTCTATGACTCTAGTTAGGTCTCCAGCAAACAAAAATACTTTCTTGACCCCTACCATATCAATCCCTCATTATCAGAACACCCCTCATTCTCTCTCCAGAGAATAATGTGCTTGCTCTTTGTCTTTCAGAAGAGATATCAGTCCTGGTATCTTTTTAAAATATGTTTAAAATCTCGAGTGCCTCACTTGGAGAACTGGACACAGCATGCCAACCACAAGGATATTTTTGAATACATCTGGTGTGAAGTGTTCACAAGAAGAAGCAGGTTCAATACCAACTTTCAAAGTGGTCTGGATAACTAATTGAAAGAGAAAAGAATGGAGGGATACGGGGAGAGGGAGTCTGACTGGATTGCTCTTCGAAACAGCAACAGACTGATGGGCCGAATGGCCTCTTTCTGTGCTGTACTATTAATGTCCTCATGGTGTTTTTTCACCTCCATATTACAAGTGACTAACTTGCTCCATTTTACAGAGATATTCTACATACAGTGTGTTAAGGATTGTGTTAAGGATCAGATTGACTGCTGTTAGCAATATTGTTTGGACATACATGTTGACCTAGGAGGATCCCCCCCTGCTCTTCTTCAATATAGCAACCTGGGGTCTGTTATGTCCACCAGAGAGGCGGACTGGACCTTGGTTTAACATCTCACCTGAGCAGTCAATCTGAGCAGTCAACCTAAGCAGCATGGTAGTATAGTGGTTAGCACAATGGCTTCACAGCACCAGGGTCCCAGGTTCGATTCCTGGCTTGGGTCACTGTCTGTGCGGAGTCTGCATTTTCTCCCCGTGTCTGCGTGGATTTCCTCTGGGTACTCCGGTTTCCTCCCACAGTCCAAAGGTGTGCAGGGGTAGGTGGATTGGCTATGCTAAATTGCCCTTAGTGTCCAAAAAAGGGAAGGTAAGGTGGGGTTACAGAGATAGGGTGGAAGTGTGAGGATAGGGTGGAGACGTGGGCTTAGGTAGGGTGCTCTTTCCAAGGGCTGGTGCAGACTCAATGGGCCGAATAGCCTCCTTCTGCACTGTAAATTCTGTGAATCTGTGTATAATGCAGAGTTCCCTCAGTTCTGCATTGGACTTTTTGCCTAAACTTTGTGCTCAAATGCCTGGAGTGGGCTAGGAGCCGACAACCTCCTGAATCAGAGGATTGAGTCACAGCCAATACTAGAAGAAAAGCCGGGTGATGTGAGGAGTTCAGAAGTGATAGAGTTCTTGGAAGAAATGAGTTTGAATTGTATATGCCGAAGTGAATCATAATTTCCAATGTTCAGAGCCAATGGGCTATTTGTTCTGAACCCTGAGGGAAATTTGCATTTGGAATGCAAGATATTGGGGGTATACCAGCCCAGCTAACTCACAAACAGTTGAAGAATTGAGTGTTGAGCCCAATTCTGCTGATCTTTGAACACATGGGAGGGAATTCCCCGTGTTTCTCGGCAACGCATCATTCACTGAAGGCGGGATACTCTGCTCCCGCCGCTTGCCAATGGGATTTCTCATTGATGCCGGGAAACCCACGGCAGGGTTGCACTGCTGGCAGGAACAGCCAATCCCAACTGTCGGAGAGTTCCAGCCATTACCTTCACATCTAGGTACAAATCCACACGGTCAGTTGCTTTATTGAGTTTTAACTTTCCCAGCATTACTCTCTCAGTAAAAACAGAATAATTTCCCAAGCCTTCAAGTGCTCGTCTGGAGATTGTGCGCATCCATCGAGTAACCAGAACAAAATCAAGTTTGTGTTTCATTCTCAGCTTGAATCTTAACTTCCATTTGACTACATTATTCATTTTTTTCTGACTGACGTAGAATCTACACCACTCTACCTTCTTTAGAACTCAAACACTCCCGGCACATGACAGAGACTCATAGTAGATGCATGAATAAAGACCAAAGAACAATACAGTACAGGAACAGGTCTTTTGGCCCTCCAAGCCTGCACTGATTATGTGTCCTATCTGGACCAACTGCCTGTATCCTGCTATACCCCATCTGTTCATGTGCCTATCCAGATAAGTCTTAAAGGTCGTTAATGTATCTGCCTCAACCACCTCATTCGGCAGTGCATTCCAAGCCACCACCACCCTCTGTGTAAAAACTTCCTCCACGCATCTCCACTGAACCTGTCCCCCTCTCCTTGAACTTGTGCCCCCTTGTAATTGCCATTTCCGCCCTGGGAAAAAGCCTCCAACTGTTCACCCTATCTATACCCCTAATAATTTTATAAACATCTATCAGGTTGCCTCTCAGCCTCCATCTCTCTAGGGAGAACAATCCCAGTTCATTGCATTTCTCCTCAAAGCTAATACCCTCTATCCCAGGCAACATCCTGATAAACCTTTTCTGTACTCGCCCCTAAACCTCCATGCCCTTCTGATAGTGCGGTAACCAGAATTGGACACCGTGGTGGGATTCTCTGATCCTGAGGCTAAGTGTTGACACCGTCGCGTTTCTCGACGGTGTCAATATGGCCTCAGGATCAGCAATTCTGGCCCCTACAGGGGACCAGCACGGCACTGGAGCGACCCATGCCGCTCCAGCTGCTGATCCCGGCATCAATTGGGCGCCGTGGGGTCCACGCATGCCCAATGGCACCGGCGCCAACGCGCGCATGCGCGGTGGCTCCCTCCTTTCTTCCACCCCGGCCCCTTTAGCCTTACGCCATGTTGCGTCGGGGCCGGCGCGGAAGAAAGGAGGCCCCCAGCCTGAGAGGCTGGCCTGCCGGTTGGTAGGCCCCGATTGCAGACCAGGCCACAACGGAGGCCCCCCCCCCCCCAGGTTGATCCCCCCCTTCCCCCCCCCCCCCCCCCCCAACCCCCCACAGGCCGCCCCCGGACCAATCCACGGCGAGATCCCGCAGGCTGAGAGCAGTTTAGAACAGCGCCGGCCGGACTCGGGTTTTTTGTAACAGCCGCTCTGCCCAACACAGGCTGAGAATCAGCGGGGGGGCACGCAGAGTGGCCCCCGACTGGCGCTTCACCAGAAAGGACCAAGCCAGTGCAAATTGCGGTGATTCGCCGCAGACGTGGCGCTCTTTGCGTCGGTCGCAGGGATTCTTCGGCTCGGCGTCGGGCTGAGAGAATCCCGCCACATATTCCAAATGTGGCCTAACCAACGTTCTATATAATTGTAACATAATTTTCGAGCTTTTATACTCGATACCCCGTCCAATTAAGGCAAGCATGCCATATGCTTTCTTTACCACCATTTTCACCTGTGCTGCCACTTTTGCCACCTGTGGACCAGCACGCCCAGATCCCTCTGTGTCTCTATGCTCCTCTGCCCAATTTTGCAGCCTATCTATATCCTGTCATATTCTCTGACAATCTTCATCACGATCTGCAACTCCTGCAATCTTAGTATCATCCGCAAACTTGCTAATCAGACCCGCTACGTTTTCTTCCAAGTCATTGATATATATTACAAAGTCATTTATATATATTACATGAGGTGATAAGTAGAATTTTCAGCAAACAAATTGGCTATGCAACCCGACGCTTCTATCTGGGTGGATATGCTCCATATGAACTTTCTCCCATCCAACTTTCTCTAATCTTGTCAGCCGAACCTAATACTTCTTCCACCCTTGTGTGCTTATTTTGGATTTTCATGAATGCATCTATTGATTCTGAGACTTGCTCTCCCTCAGTCTTCAGCCACCTCCTACCCTGATGTTAGTGGGGTGAAGCTGCAAGGATGGCAGCACCGCTCCAGTTCCTCACCTACTGGGCCAGTAAGTGACAGTGGAGGCAGGCTCTTCGACTGTGAAAGAGTTTGCAGACAAGTCTAATCCTCATCGATGAATCCCAGTCATACACTTTCCAGTCAGGAGGCTATGGACATCTATCTACCGGGAACGGGAACATTGGCTGCATTTCACCGTCTCAGTTCCAGCAATGCTGAGGCCTACTGAAGCACTACAGCAATAGCTTTAAACAAATGACAGGAAATCATCAAATTGCTACAGCGCAGAAGGAAGCCGCACAGCCCGTTGTGTCTGCACCAGTTCTCCGAATAAGCAAATCATGAATGCCACTGGGCTGAATTTTCCGACCCTACCCGCCAATGGGAACTTCTGGTTTCGCTGGTGGCGTCTTGCGCTGTTCACCTCCACAGCTGGGGGAACCCATCATGGGGGGGTTAGAAAATTCAGCACTCTCTCCCCCTTTCTCCCCGTAACCCATTCTTCCTATCTGCAGGCCATGGGCCAATTCCCTTTCCAATGCTTCAATTGAACCCACCTCCACCACACTCTCCGCAGTGAATTCAGACCTTAACCACTTGCTGCGTGCAGAAGTCTTTTCTCGTACCTTTTTTTGCTTCTATTTCCGAAGTTGGCAAAGCTGGCGTTCAAGTAGTTAAAGAAGGACGGAGAGCAGCGTCTTACTCTTTTGTTCGATAGCAGCAGTTTCTAATTTATTTATTCATCACTTGGACAAACTGATTGATGCTCATGTCTCTAGAATCAATCATATATTTATTTCTATTAATTAAATTTACAATGCACCATTAGATATTATTGAAATTTAATGAAAGACATTTCAATTCACAGCAAAAGCTAATTGGTAATGTAATGTTGTGTATCCAAAATTATGAACAGAAGATTTACAAATAAATGAAACAACAAAGTACTTTAAAAAAACTATATATATACATATAAAAACAGCTGGGTCTGCTTCGAGATCAGAAAATAGAAGGGTATAAGGGATCCAGCAGCTGTGTACAGCAAATCAGGAGTGTGAATCATTCAATAAATATGCCTCATCTACTCATCAAGCAAATGCTTTGATACTGTAGCTGCCCCGGTTAGATGTACTTGAGATTTCCTCACTCTCTTAATTTTCTTCTTTCCTGAGCTGCTGAATCTTGCCAGGCCCGTTCGCAAAGGTGCCAACAGCCCTCTGCCAACTCAACCAAAAAAAGCCCACACTTTAGATCAAACAGTGAGACATAGCCTGCCCCTTTGCCCATTGTAGGCATCACAGTCTACCCTGCCCTCTCTGTGCCCAAGCAAGCCCGGGCAGCACCGCTGCCAACACAGCTAGCTGGGCATGAGCAATCCGCTTTGGACCTGAGACTGCCCTGGTAAATCAGACTCGGTCCCCACTCCATGGCATCGAGCTGACCGAGTCGCTGGGAGAGCAGACAACCTGCATCTTCCCATATCATCTTCCGCGAGCTGGAGTGGGACATCAGAGCCAAGACCCGTGCTGCAACGTCGCTGAGGAATTTTCCCCCAAGCTGGTGCTACAGCATATATCTTACAAAGAATCATTCAAGTTTATGTTCAGATTCGAGATAATTAGATTTCCACACTGATATTCCAGTCGTACAGTTTAAATAAACACCAGAGCCCTTCTTGGGAGACAAAACTTCAAAGTGACAACAGTCAGATGCATTCATCCTTCTGACTGTTTTTAATAAAGTGAACATGTTTTTTTTTGCAGGCTGTATGTTTGCTTAAAGTCACAATGTTTTTTAAAAATTGACTGGAAATTTAAGGAAGTAACTTTCTAAACATGAAATGTTAGAATTTGTTGTACAGCTTCTTGTGTTTGTAAAGGATTTGCTAACAGCATGTTAACAAATTTGTTCATGGAGTCATACCGTACAGAAGAAGGCCGTTTAGCTTGTCGTGTCTCTGCTTGCTCTTTGAAAGGGCTACCCAATCAGTCCCACGCCTCCCGCTCTTTCCACATAGCCCCTTCGAGCAAGCATTTCGTCAATGTTTCCTTTGGCACAGTGTCTGAGAACGTTCAGTATGGGTGGAAGTCTGAAACAAGAAAGGAGCAGTCACTTTATTGGAAGTTTTCTATAGACCCCCCCCCCCCCCCCCCCCCCCGCATAGCAGCAGAGAGACAGAGGAACAGATTGGGCGGCAGATCTTGGAAAAGTGCAGAACAGAGTTGTTGTCATGGGTGACTTCAACTTCCCTAATATTGACTGGAACCTCCTTAGTGCAAATGGTTTGGATGGAGCAGATTTTGTCAGGTGCGTACAGGAAGGATTCCTGACTCAATAAGTAGATAGGCGGACTAGGGGGAGGCCATATTGGACTTGGTGCTCGGCAACGAACCAGGCCAGGTGTCAGATGCCTCGGTGGGAGATCATTTCGGTGACAGTGACCACAACTCCTTGATCTTTACGATTGGCATGGAGAGGGATAGGAACACTCGGTATTGGAAGGTATTTAATTGGGGGCGGAGAAATTTTACTGCTATTAGACAGGTGCTGAGGAGCATAAAGTGGGAACAATTGTTCTTGGGGAAATGCACAACAGTAATGTGGGGATTGTTTAAGAAGCACTTGCTGCGAGTGGTACTGAATTGTTTTGTCCCACTGAGACGAGGAAGGAATGGTAAGGTGAAGGAGCCTTGGATGACAAGAGAAGTGGAGCTTCTAGTCAAGAGGAAGAAGGAAGCTTACGTAAGGTTGAGAAAGCAAGGATTTGTCTTGGCTCTAAAGGGTTACAAGGTAGCCAGGAAGGAACTCAAAAATGGACTGAGGAGAGCTAGAAGGGCCATGAAAAAGTGCTGCTGGGAAGGATAAGTGAAAACCCCAAGGCGTTCTACACTTATGTGAGAAATAAGAGGATGATCAGACTGAGAATAGAGCTGATCAGGGATAGTGGAGGGAACTTGTGCCTAGAGTCTGAAGAGTTGGGGGACGCCCTAAATGAACACTTTGCTTCTGTATTCACAAGATAGAGGGACCTTGTTGCTCATGAGAACAGTGTGAACCAGGTTAATAGACTTGAACAGGTTGAAACTAAGAAGGAGGATGTGCTGGAAATTTTGAAAAGCATCAGGATAGATAAGTCCCCTGGGCCTGACGGGATATACCCAAGGTTACTACGGGAAGTGAGAGGGAGGAGATTGCTGTGCCATTGGCGATGATCTTTGTGTCCTTACTCTCCACTGGAGTAGTACCGGATGATTAGAGGGAGGCGAATGTTGTTCCCCTATTCAAGAAAGGGAATAGGGAAATCCCTGGGAATTACAGACCCATCAGTCTTACGTCTGTGGTGAGCAAAATATTGGAAAATATTCTGAGAGATAGGATTTATGATTATTTAGAAAAACATAGTTTGATTAAAGATAGTCAGCATGGCTTTGTGAGGGGTAGGTTATGCCTCACAAACTTCATTGAATTCTTTGAGGATGTGACGAGACACATTGATGAAGGTCGGGCAGTGGATGTGGTGTATATGGATTTCAGTAAGGCATTTGATAAGGTTTCCCATGGGAGGCTCATTCAGAAAGTTAGGGGGCATGGGATACAGGGAAATTTGGCTGTCTGGATAGAGAATTGGCTGGCCGAAAGAAGACAGCGAATGGTAGTGGATGGAAAGTATTCCGCCTGGAGGTCGGTGACCAGTGGTGTCTCGCAAGGGTCTGTTCTGGGACCTCTGCTCTTTGTGGTTTTTATTAATGACTTGGATGAGGAAGTGGAAGGGTGGGTTAGTAAGTTTGTCGATGACACGAAGGTTGGTGGAGTTGTAGATGGTATCGAGGGCTGTTGCCGGTTACAACAGGACATTGACAGGATGCAGAGCTGGGCTGAGAAGTGGCAGATGGAATTCAACCTTGATAAATGTGAAGTGATTCATTTTGGAAGGTCAAATTTGAATGCTGAATACAGGGTTAAAGGCAGGATTCTTGGAAGTGTGGAGGAACAGAGGGATCTTGGGGTCCACATACATAGATCTCTCAAAGTTGCCAGCCAGGTTGATAGGGTTGTTAAGAAGGCATATGGTGTGTTGGCTTTCATTAACAGGGGGATTGAGTTTAAGAGCTGCGAGGTTTTGCTGCAGCTTTATAAAACTCTAGTTAGACCACACTTGGAATATTGTGTCCTGTTCTGGTCGCCTCATTATAGGAAGGATGTGGATGCTTTGGAGAGGGTACAGCGGAGATTTACCAGGATGCTGCCTGGACTGGAGGGCATGTCTTGAAGAAAGGTTGAGGGAGCTAGGGCTTTTTTCACTGAAGCAAAGAAGGTAGAGAGGTGACTTGATAGATGTGTACAAGGTGATGAGAGGCATGGATAGAGTGGATAGCCAGAGACTTTTCCCCAGGGTGGAAATGGCTGTCACGAGGGGACATCATTTTAAGGTGATTGGAGGAATGTGATTGGGGAGATGTCAGAGGTTGGTTCTTTACACAGAGAGTGGTGGGTGTGTGGAATGTTCTGCCAGCAGAGGTGGTGGAATCAGAGTCATTGGGGACATTAAAGCGACTCTTGGACAGGCACATAGACAGCAGTAAATTGAAGGGGTGTAGGTTAGGTTGATCTTAGATTAGGATATGTGATCGGCACAACATTGTGGGCCGAAGGGCCTGTACTGTGCTGTACTGTTCTCTGTTCTATGTTCCTGTGATTGTTTGAGACATATTGCTGGATTAAAGGAGATTTATAAATACATATTATTGCAAAGTAAGAATTAAAAACATGACAAATTTAAGAAGAGGGTTTCAGTTGAGGAGCTAGCACAAGAAGATGGGTCGAATGGCATCCTTCTGTGCGGTGATTCTGACTATGCCGACGGCAAACACATTTTCAAGAACCCAGCCATTTTTGCAGCCGCACTTCGAATAATATACAAACTTGTGCTGGCCATTTCATGGTCTAATGTACGAGGTTCTTACCTTTCAGTACTGAACTAAAACAAAATTAGTTTTTTTTTTCATTTGTTCACTGTCATGTAAGATTTCAGATCACGGGGGTTGTTGTCAGCCTAGGAAAAGTAGATTCCAGTGATTTCAGCTGGTCGGTGTTGTAAATCAGCCCGCAAAACTGTGTGTGATTTCTACGGGATCCTAACTACTTTGCAGTAATATGTGCTAGGATCTGCCGTAACTCTTTGAGTGCTACAGCCTGACTGAGGCAGCACAAAGTTCAAAGCCCAGGCCTGCAACTTCTCCAGGACTTGAGCCATTGTTGTTGCCATTAGCAGCGGCCAAGCCAATAATGATAAAATTTAAATGAAAAGGTTTTGAAGGTAGTTTCCTTGTGTTCTGCTGCCAGTGGCTTTCAACGTGGCTTGCATGATGAGGCTTGCCTGAAATAGTGCCTATGCAGCATGTTGGAATCATGTGGGGTAGATTGGAAGTTCCCAATTTGAGCGACGCATGTCCAGACATCAGATTTGCGTGTCACTCTGAATAATAAGTGCAAAGAGGCTGGATGGCTCCTATCCTGAGGATATTACGTCTCTACTTCCTACGGAAGCTAAAGAAATTCGGCATGTCCACATTGACTCTCACAAACTTATACAGATGTGCCATGGAGAGCATCCTGTCCGGCTGCATCACAGCCTGGGATGGCAATTGCTCGCCTCAAGATTGGAAGAAACTGCAGAGTGTGGTGAACTCAGCCCAACGCATCGCACAAGCTTGCCACCCCCACATTGATCCTGAGTAAATAACCATTCCTCAAGAGGTCTGAATACCACTTTGAGAAGAGAAAGAGAGGGAGGAGAGGGGGAGAAGGAGTGGAAGAGGATGAGGAAGAATGGGGGAGAAGGAACAATGGGAAGAAGAATAGGTGGGGGGCGGCGGGGGGCGGGGGGGGGGGGGGGGGGGGGGGGGGGGAGCAGCAGCAGGCAGGGAAGAACTATCAAGAACCCTACGTAACCGGACACAGTATGAGACAGAGGATTGTGAAGCTTCACTGCCATGAAACCAACTTCTCCATCTCAATATGGACCCACTATTCCCCACTGTCGCACCACTACCCATCACAATGATCCCTTAGGCAACATCCAGCAAAGAAAATTACAGATAGAAACCTTAAAAAAAGAATATTATTCAATGACACATCCAAAGACACAAATGATAATGGATAATAATGCATTCCCTCAGTTTCTGTCTTTTCCAGGCCTAATGCTCCCAAACAGTCCAACCCTTGGGCATGTTGGAAGGCTGCTGACTGTCACTAGGGGAGGCCGCAGATGGCCTTGCAGGACACCCTCAAGCAACTCTGAGCCTTGAGGGACTATCTTCAGACTACACCATCTTGACAGAGACAGTCTGGGTTGACTGGCTGAGCGGCACCCACAAGAGCACTGACAGGGTGGCAGTGATGGAAGCATGAAAGAAGACAGCACGTTCGTGCTCCACAATCTCCAAGGAGACAGAATCTAACCATTGCTCCTTGACATTCAATGTCATTGGCATCACTGAATCCCCCACTATCAACATCCTGGGGGTTACCATTGACCAAAAACTGAACTGGACTAGCCATATCATTCCTGGGGCTACAAGAGCAGGTCAAAGACGAGGGATTCTGTGGCAAGTAACTCAGTTCCTGACTGCCCAAAGCCTGTCCACCATCTTCAAGGCACAAGTCAGGAATGTGATGGAATACTCTCCACTTATCTGGATGAGTACAGCTCCAACAACACTCAAGAAGCTCAACACCATCCAGAGCAAGGCAGCCCCACTTGATTGGCACCCCATCCACAAATATTCATTCCCTTCACCTCTGATGCACAGGAGCAGCAGTGTGTACCATTGACATAATGTACTGCAGGAACATGTTCAGGCTCCTTAGGCAGCACCTTTTAAATCCTCGACCACTACCATCTAGAATCACAGGAGCAGCAGATATCTGGGAACCCCACCACCTGGAAATTCCTCTCCCAAGTCACTCACCATCCTGACTTGGAAATATATCGCCGCTCCTTCGCTGGGTCAAAATCCTGAAACTCCCTCCTAATAGCACAGTGGATGTGCCTACAGTACATGGACTGCAGTGGTTCTTGAAGGCAGCTCACCACTACATTCTCATGGGTAATTAGGGGTGGGCAATAAATGATCGCCCAGCAGCGAAGCCCAAATCCATAAACGTTAATTTTTTAAAAGTGTCACTGCCATCTTAGAAATCCTAGTAAATCCATTAGAACACACATTCTGGGCTGTCCCGAGAGTCGGAGTGTTATTTTGAACATCCACAGATATGATTTCAGCAGCCTGAGCCTGCATGGCAACAACCAATGATCTCAAGACCTGTGCCTGAGTTTCCATGGGCAGCACTGAGACATTGGGAGGCTCCAGACTGAGCTGTAGTGCAAGCAGAGACAGCAACTAGACGACACTCCATCATGGGTTTGTTTGGCAGTGCTGCCAGAGCAGTGCCCATGGTGGAAAGGATGGGCTCAGTGCTCTGCCTGGTGCCCTGTACATGTTATGCTGGAGCCAGACTCCTCCATGCTCCATGGCAGTGAAGAGACACTGCCTTGCAGTACTGCTACTGCAAGGCAGTGGAGATGGTTCGCAGTTTCAAATTCCCTGGGGTACACAACTCTAAAAATCTGTACTGGTCCACCCACGTCGACACTACCACCAAGAAAGCACAACAGCACCTTTACTTCCTCAGGAAACTAAGGAAATTCGGCATGTCCACATTAACTCTGACCAACTTTTACAGATGCACCATAGAAAGCATCCTATCTGGCTGCATCACAGCCTGGTATGGCAACTGCTCGGCCCAAGACTGCAAGAAACTTCAGAGAGTTGTGAACATAGCCCAGTCCATCACATGAACCTGCCTCCCATCCATTGACTCCATCTACACCTCCCGCTGCCTGGGGAAAGCGGGCAGCATAGTCAAAGACCCCTCCCACCTGGCTTACTCACTCTTCCAACTTCTTGCATCGGGCAGGGGATGCAGAAGTCTGAGAACACGCACGAACAGACTCAAAAACGGCTCCTTCCTCTCTGTTACCACACTCCAAAACGACCCTCTTTTGGACTGATCTGATTCACATGCTTCATGCTTCACCCGATGCCGGTGCTTATGTTGTCACATTGTGTACCTTGTGTTGCCCTATTATGTACTTTCTTTTATTTCCTTTTCTTTTCATGTACTTAATGATCTGTTTGAGCTGCTCGCAGAAAAATTATTTTCACTGTACCTTGGTACACGTGACAATAAACAAATCCAATCCAATCCGATCCATTGCACTGTGCATCATCATTTGCTGCTCCATCGCACTCTTCATCCGATATCCCTGCAGAGCCTGTGAGCAACTTTTCCCTCTGGTGCACTGGCAGACGAGCCACCCTTTCCCTCCTGGCCCAGCTGCAGCCCACTCATGCCCAGTGATTCAACACATGCTGATCCCTATTCTCTAAAGTTTTCACAGTGCAAGTATCTGAGCTGGTGATAGCGAGCGTGAGATTAAGTGATGCTTCCTCCTCCTAACTATTGCTGGCTTTATATTGGTCTTTTGTCTTTTTAGTCTATTTACAGTGATATCTGAATCTAGTGTGCACATAGTCACCCCTTTATTTTAGAAGTTGCCATCACCACCAGAATGATAGGATAGGGGCCAACAGCTATGGAGGGCAGCCAATAGCGATTGAATAATACAGGCATGAAGTATTCTGCAGTTTACTTGAGTACTTTTGGTTCTTCTTCTTTCATTTGTTTTTAGGAGCAGAAGATTTCATCATAGTTTTAATGTCAAGTTCCGTAACCAGCCAAGTGCCCTGCTGGAGACCAAATGTAACGATAAGATGTTGCCCTCAAACTTGAGTTGGGGGTAAGACGTCATTGTGTGCCTCATGGTATGGTCAGGGTTTCCACAACCACAGCCAGGCGAGATTGTGAGGCGCCACTGGTACATCAGGTGACCACCTCGACCATTCTGCATTGTCCACCTGTTCCCTGGGGAGATTGAAGCCTGGTTGTTGAGATGTTGAGCGGGATCTACTGTCCCCCGACACTAACGGGCATCATCTCAGGGGGGACAGGAGGATTCTCAACCATGCTGCCAGTGTTGGAGGGGACAGAAGTTTCCGCACACTGGGTTGCTGTGTTTACTAGGGAGGGTGCCTACTATGGAGTTGGAAATGTTTGCTTCATGTCCAGAAGGGGCCTTCAGGGACCAGAGTACATGAAAGAGGTGGAACTCTAGATAGGGCCGAATGTTCATATTGGGTTCACAGGATGAGCTTTCTTGGATTCAAGCGCCTTTTCTCGTTCCATGTTTCCTTCAGCTTTTAAAACGGAAACACATATTTATTTCAAAACTTTGCAGGAAGTGACCAGCAGTCAACAATGAACCTGAGGAAAGATCCATCCTAACGTTTACTTCGGGGCACAGTCACCCCTGTCACCCTCCAAGAGTCTACCTGTCAGTGACTTGAAGTAGGCTCATTTTCTGCATAATCTTGCCCCCGCCATTTTGATGTCCTCTGCTTGATATATATTGCTCCTTTAATTCACAGTTTCACAGGTCGGTGCAACATCGAGGGCCGAAGGGCCCGTACTGCGCTGTAGTGTTCTATGTTCTATGTTCTAATTCAGCCTGTTACTTTTTAAACAAATTTCAATTACGCAGGGCAATTTAGCGTGGCCAATCCACCTGCCCTGCACCTCTTTGGGTTGTGGGGGCGAGACCCATGCAGACACGGAATTCAGCCTGATATTTTAGTGCCTTTACTTTTAATGAATCCTTTCACTGGAATATAAAGTGCGGAATGTTCCAGCCCTTCACGCCAGCGGGAAGTTCCGCTAAAAGCCACCACCCACTCCCCTGTGGTGGGCGGTGGGATGGGGGAGCCACGCAAAATGTTGCAGACTTTGGCGGGACCGGGAGGTCCTGCCAGTGGCCAATGGCGAGCTGCCTCCCCCGCCGGTAAACGTGCTGTGAGGGTGTGTGGAAAATCCAGCCCAAAGACTCTCATCTTACAAGAAAGATCTACAGCATCTCTCTGTAATGTGGCATGCACCTTATTGAATCTCTGCACCATCTTGCCCCAAGAGCCAAAGAGGTCATCGTCTATTTGTTCTGTCACTCAGCTTAGTTTGTGTCATTATAGCTCACATCGCTTTACCATCAGCACTGAGTTACTGCTACAAGCAGCTGGGGTCAAAATACTGATCGGTTGACTAGTTCCACTTTTTTTTCACCAGTGCTGAGCTTCTTTCAATCGATGTTTCCACTCTAACAACATTTTCTGATATTTGGCAGTCGATCATGAAGTAGTTCCTCAGGTGAAAAAAAACTTACACACACAAAATTTAACAGATGACGGTATGAAGCAACATTGGCTCTGACAGAAGAAGCTTCTCTCTCCCCAGTCCTTCTCTGTCAAAAGGTAAGTCAGGGCTCTGCTCAGTTTAAGCCCGTGAGTTAATTCTCAGTGTTTGAACTGCATCCAAATCTGAAATAGCGATATCCTGGGCAGGTTGATGGAGCTAATGTGAGAGTGTACTGAACTTGCAAGAGAGACATCCTCCTTTGTTGGCCTGCCAGAATCCGTATGAAGCCAGGGAAAGTGCAGCTACTGAAAATAGCATGTTGGTTGGTTCAGAAACTGTCCATGGGATTCATAGTTTCCGTTCGAGTTCAACTGCGTAGTAGAATCTGGAACTCAGCCATCCAGGGGACATGAGCTTTGGCTGTTTCTCCCTCCCTCTCTAACTTGTTAGAGGGCGAGTGTTCTACCGCCATCACCCACTGAATACTTCACCCAAGAGGCTAGTCTCTACAAGTGTCAGTGGTTTATGCTCCTCGGAGATGCATCCTAACTGACCCTGATCATATTCCTCTACTTGACTTGTATCCGTACATGTGCAAATTGCCGTGTCCAGGGATCACAGCAGGTTGATCAGGAGTGAGAATCCTTTTCCAGTTGTTCTTTTATTGATCCCCATTGTAGAGTCAAGAACCCCATTGTAGAGTCAAGATCAGCAAACCTGGGATGTACCAGGCCCTATCAACTTCTGTATAGCCAAGCACTACTCTTGTACTCAACAGATTATTAGGAGATTCCTTCTGTCCTTCAAGGTCAATAGGAATTCCCTAGGTGTTAAATGAGCAATTTGAGCAGTTAAAACTCCATTTACAAGCGTCACAAATCAGAAGGAGCTTGTCCATTCTGTTTCTTTTCAATTGAGAAGCCCAAGGGAATAGCTAAGGACTTAAGCAGGGCTTGAAAATAATAGGAGATAATCTGAGATAGATCATAAACTCCCGAAACATGTGGTGTTCATTGGAATCCTTCTGAAGGAAACTCGAGAAACCATGACACCAGTCATGGGAGCGAAGAGCAACTCAACTGTGATCATGTGGATTCGTGAGGGCGACCACCTCTTGGAGGCTGGATTGTTGTCACGGGTTAGAGAGGAATTTCCCCAAAGCTGTTTCCTAAATTTGAGCACAGGCATTTCCTCTTTCCTGCTGGGTGATACCCTGGAGATTCCATGGTTACGGGTCGGTAGGACAATTCCTGAGATTTCACAATTGACCGTGTGGGGCAAGACCAACTTCTCTCCCTGCACCATTCCCCTGACCTCTCCAGACTTGCGCAGTAATGAAGTGACGTGAAGCTGGGGCTTTAAATTTTACAGATTACCACAGAAAATAAATAATGAGGGTGTCAAGAGGAGGAGGAGGTTAGAAGTTAGAGCAGGAAAATTGGATTTTAACCCAAGGTGATAGAAACGGGCGGGATATTCCAGCTGTTTTGTGGGATCATCCAGTCCTGCCGACAGTGACTCCCTGATGCATGTTCTCTGGTGGCAGTGGGTGCGAATAACGGGAAATCCCACCGACAGCGGCAGAGGAGATCCTGCCACTGGCCAATGACGGGCCACCTCTGACGCTGCAAAACACGTCGCATGGGCGGGGCGTGTTGGAGGGGGGGGGGGGGGCAGAATATTCCGCCCATAGAATCTTCTATTTAAAATCTAACAGCAATGGCAAAGAAATATTCCGCAAAACAATGCACTTGTACGTATGCAAAATATGAAGTTATTGCACTGCAAACTGACGCATATCCTATTGATTGACATAGAATTACATAGAACTGAAAGTACAAAGACTGGCCATTTGGCCCGACTGGTCTGTGCTGGTTCGTGCTCCTCTCACCGCTCTTCATGTAATTCCATCAACATAAACTTCAATTGTTTACTCCCTCATGTATTTATCCAGCTTCCACTTGAATGAATTAAATATTTCCCTGATGAAGCAGTTTTGTTTTTGTTATGTTGGTAACAAAGCAGAAAAGACAGCAGGACTTCAAAACATGTGGTTTGTATTCATGAGCCATTTTAGCACACGGCATGCAGCTGTCAAGCCATACAGATCTTCAGCAAGTCAGACCAAACAGTAACGGAACTTCAGATAACTTAATTCCAATTCCAAATATCGATACACAATGCACTAGCGAAGGGCACCATGACATTATACAAAAACATATTGCAATAAGAGAGGCATTTGACAAAGCTTTTCATTATGCATTAATCAGGACAAACACAAGACTGCCAAATTTAAAATGATCCCCATAATTTATACTGTGCTGATTGGTTGGAAGTTGTCTCTGGCTGGCCAAGGCATTGTCATTGAGAAGGCACCGTCACCTAGAGGCTCCCCAAATTCACAGGTAATTCAAAAAAGATGCAAGGCTTGAACATGTTTCTTTTGTTTGCAGAGAATGGGTCCATGAGTATGAATGTGTGTTGCTTCTAGCAAGTATAAATGAGCCACATTACAAGCTTGACCGATTAAATTGGTTTAGTATAGCTGTTGGCGCACTCGGGATTGTTCAGAAAGTGCTGCCCAGTTGGGAAATTACATCGAACAGTAGTCATTTTGTTTTAAGTTTTGCAAACTCAAGCTGGTTGAGTATATCCTATACTCTCTCTTATTACAAAAGTCTGATGCCAATCACTGGGACTGACGGCCTTTAGCCGAGAAGGGAAACAGGAAGCATTGTGAAAAGTTTGGGCTTATATATTTTGTTGAGGAAGGGTATCAGGAGATTAACTCTGTGAGCTTAAATAAGACAGGAAATCCTGCAGTTCCTGAAATGCACTTCAATATCCCCCTCTGTGTCCCTGTAACCACCCCACCCCCCATACACACAAACATGCACACATCACTACATCACTAACATTACATCACTAACCTCCTCACCACCCTCACTATTCTCATCCCCTTACCCCTTCACCCTTCCTTATAACCCTCACTCTCTTCACTCCTTACACCCACCTCATCCTAATATATCTTCACTCCCCTAACCTCTTTGCCTCCTCACTCCCATTTCACCACCGTTATCCCCTCACTGCTCATCACCTCTTTCACCCCTCACCTTCCCACATCATCTCTGCACCCCTGACCTCCTCTTCACTCTTTTACATCTCCACTCACCACTTCAAACCCTCTTCTCGTCCGGTCACCCTCCCTCATCTCTTCTTCACTCCCCTCATCCCCTCTTCACCCCCCTCATCCCCTCTTCATCCCCTCATCCCCTTACTCCCTCTTTGCACCCACTTACACCCTTCACCCACTCATCCTCAGTCACCCCCTTTCTGTCCCTTCACCCCAGCAGCATGCGGAGTGGCAGACACCCCCCCCCCCCCACCCGTCTCCCCCACTGCTGAATCTAGCTGGAGGTGGAAATGAGAGTGGATCTTCCAGATCTGCACTTCAGCTGCCATTGTTTTCTCCCGTCCGACTCTTGTCAGATCCTGAATCGGGACTGCAAACTCCCACCCTGGGAACGTCTGACCAATAATGCCCCTCGCCTTGACAAGCACAAAGTTAATAACACATCAACAGCTCACCCCACCCCACAAAAACGTATGAAATCCATGCAGTCAGAGACCCATGCTAGATAAATCTCCAAAGATGGATATTCCGACCTCAATATAAACACTGCCAAAAATGTTTCTTGTCCATTTCTGTTCAAGACCTTTTTTTTCTGTTGCATGGGTTAGTCGAGATAGATTTCTGAGTTAAATGTAATGTTAGACCCACCACAACCTCATTCTTCTCATTCCAAATATTAATCTGCTAATCATTTAGCTATCTTGCAAAGTGCAGCCAGTATAAATATCCCAATCTGTTAAGCTTTGAAACTGTCACTGTTACTCTAAATATAAAACAGTGCCTTGTTACTGGTTGGTAAACAGGATTGTTGATTTAGGCTGCAATTCAATACCTCTCAATTCACACCACGATCCTTTACGCTTTACATATGAACATAAGAATTAGGAGCAGGAGTAGGCCACTCGGCCCCTAGAGCCTGCTCCTCCGTTTAATAAGTTCATGGCTGATTTGATTGTAACCTCCTGCCTACCCCCGATAACCTTTCACCCCTTTGTTAATCAAGAATTTACCTGCCTCTGCCTTAAAAATATTCAAAGACTGCTTCCACTGCTTTTTGACGAAGTGAGTTTCAAATACTCTCTGAAAGAAAAATATCCTCCTCATTTCTGTATAAATGGGCGACTCCTTATTTTTAGACAGTGACCCCTAGTTCAAGGTTCTCCCACAAGGGGAAATATCCTCTCCACCCTCTCAATACCCCTCAGGATCTTAAATGTTTCAATCAAGTCACCTCTGACTCTTCTAAACTCCAGCATATACAAGCCTAACCTCTCCAACCTTTCCTCATAAGGCAACCCACCCATTCCTGGTATTAGTCTACTAAACCTTCTCTGAACAGCTTCCAATGCAGTCACATCTTTCTTTAACTAAAGAGACCAATACTGTGCACAGTACTCCAGATATGGACTCACCAGTGCTCTGTGTAACTCAAGCATAACCACAATCAATTCCCCTCACAATAAATAACAACATTCTATTAGCTTTCCTAATTACTTGCCGTACCTGCATACTAACCTTTTATGTAGCTTTCCTCAGAGACTGCTCCTGTTCCTTTAACTTTGTGTTTCCAGCAAAGCCTTGAGCTGATTTAATTCAATGACACAGAGCAGATGGTCCGTTGCTGCTCTGGGCTGGGGAACCCTGTTCTATCTCCCCACTCCCGTGATCCCTTTACCGAGTGACAAAGGAACCAATCTCAGTTTTGTGTCCTTGTCTTGTTCGCTGGTTTGTCAGGATCTTAATTACTGATGACTTTCGCTCTCTGTGATGTTTCGTGAAGTTATAGAATCCCTGGCTGGAGAGGAGACATCTGAAGGAGGGAGGGGAAAATAAGAAAGGCACTGGCTCCCACCAAAGTAATAAGAATCTACAGGCCTGGCAGTGACAATCCTAGTTCAGCGGCAGGACTCTTGCCTCTGAACCAGAAGGTTGTGGGTTCAACCCCTACTCCAGGGCCTTTGAGAAAGTCAAAACATTTCGAGGGAGCACTGTACTGTCAGAGGTCTGCTCTTTTGAATAAGAGTTTGAACATGATAGATTTAACAGAAATCCATAGAATCCCTACAGTGATGAAGAAGGCCATTCAGTCCATCAAGTCTGCACTGACCCTCTGAAAGAGCACCTTACCCAGTCACATTCCCTACCCTGTCCCCATAACCCTACCTAACCTTTACATATTTAGACTTTGGGAGGAAACCGGAGCACCCGGAGGAAACCCATGCAAACATGGGGGAGAAACGTACAAACTCCACACAGACAGTGACCCAAGGCTGGAATCGCACCCGACTCCCTAGTTAGCCCAGCTGCCTCACAACACCACCCTTTGATATATAGGGAGAAACCGGACGCTATTCTCTGGCCTCGTTGCGCTCTCGTTCAAGCATATTGATGCCGGTGAATAACAGGAGAAACCAAAAACAAGGGGCTGGATTCTCCGTCCCGCCGCGCCTGATTTCTGGTGCGGCACGCCGTCGAGATTCTCCATTACACTGGCTGGTCAATGGGGTTTCCCATTGTGAGGCAGCCCCACGCTGTCGGGAAACCCCCGGGCTGCCAGCAAAATGGAGCATCCCGATGGCGGAGAATCCAGGATCCGAGCCAGGCATCAAACCGTTTGCGATGCAACTGGTCTGCTCTCATAGGTGAAATTGGGATCTCGCCTTAGAGTGGCGAGAAACCAATTATCACCACTTAAGCCCCATGTCCATACAATTAACGAGAGCGATCCCATATCAGCGGCCTCTCAACAGATGCTCACGCTGGCACCGATCGGTACTCCTTTTGAAAAACGTGACCTAGCGGAAGAGCTTCTGTGGGGAGCTGAGGAGGGGAGTAGCCATCTTTGCTCACAGACAAAGAGACCGGGGATACTGGGCTTGCCCCCCAGTGCTCGGTGAGGGTGGGAGACCCTCCGCAGAGGTGGGGCACCATGGGGGGTGGCGCTGGGGGGACAACCGGGGGACCAACTGCTCGTGGCACCACCATGCCAACCCTGGGATTGTGTTTACCCGTTCTGGCGACAACCCTTGTCCCTGCCCATCTTCCCCACCGGTCGTCCATAACCCCAACGACTGATGAGGCCTCTGGCTGCGCAGTTGAAGGCTGAATAGGGAATTGGCAATCGTGGTTAAGTGAGCACTTCAGATACCAAGTATTTTCCTGTGGGTGGGCGGGCCATGTAGCATGCAGGGGTCATTGCCTAGCATCCCAATCACACCTGGACACTGTGCTTGAACACTGCGGGAGATAACACCACTGCTACGACATCCGAATACCCAGAGGGTGGAACACAGCTACGGGGTCATGTCCATGGCCGGAGGGTGGGTGAGCATCTCGGGGAGGTGGTGGGGATGCTTGGAGAGATGGGCAAAGGGTCTGGAGATCCGTCCGCGATGCGGAAGAAAGTGACAGAAGCGTTATAATGATTGTGCAGAAAGATGTTTAAGGTGCCTCCCCCCCACTCCCCAATTCCTCCCCAACCCACCCCCTACCTACCCCGGCACCCTCAGTGATCCTCAACGTGCCTGGCTCTCCTTGCTCTACCACTACATCCAGCTGTTTCCCCAGGATGCACGGCTAAGGTGGTGGCTGCCAGCTGCCTACCTTGTCCTGCGGCCTTCGATGCCCCCCCTCCTCCCGATTGGTGCCCTTAGTGCCCTGTGGAGAACCTTGGGAGGGACGGGCAGCTAGTTCAAGCCCCAGCTGTCCCTGGACCATCTGGCTCTGCCAGCCCTGGCGGTTCCCCATGGTCTGCACCATCGTGTCGACGCCCTCAGCAATGCTCCTCAGTGACTGGGAAACACTCCATAGTGCCCCAGCCATGCCCAACTGAGGGCAGGATATATCCTGCAAAACATCATCAAGGTCCGCCTTGCACTGGGTGACAGCCGCAGTGAGGCAGTTATTCTGCCAAGGCTCGCAGCCATGGCCATCACCGACTGCGCAATGCCTTGGATACCCTCACTCATGGTGCCGGTGTTGTGCACCAGGCTTTCCAGTGCAGTCGCCACCCTAAAAGTGTTGCCCTCAGTGGAACTCATTGCCGGCGCCATTTCCTGCACCTGTAGCCTCTGGGACTTCTCCAAGTGGCTATGGATCTGCTGAAGCAATGCTGACATCTCCCTCTGAACGTCCCAGCCATTCCCTATCGTCTCCCTCAGCTCCAGGTAATCCTGTTCCAGAGGCTCAGCATTAGGCTGGGACCCAGCTGGATCCTGGGATCCAGCAGACCTCCGACTGCTATCTGGCCCGGGGGTTCCTGCCTCCACCTGATGTACATCAGCAGCAGTGTGGTGCTCACCAGATTGTGTCCCGGAAGCCTGACCACTAACATTTCCCACCGAGGTGTGTGTATCTGCATTGGTGGAGGGTGGGGATGACAACTGTGCCGCGGCCATAATAGCTGCATCCTCGGAGCTCTCCTCCGAGGTGTTCTCCTCGGGTCAGGTGAGGAGGCCGCCGGGATGGGCCGGCACTGTTGTCTGGAGGACCTGCAGGAGAGTGGACATGTGGTCAGTTGGAAGGATGGGTCAGTCAGTAAGGCAATCAATACTCATGTTTGACAGGTCCTCCAGGGGGAGCCATCGGCCACACCAGTCACCTCCAGGACCCGCTCCTCAAAGGTGGTGTCCAGCATCCCACCATCACTCTAGGCCCTCTCCCGCCAATTGTGGGATAGCTTTTCCTGCCGGGACACAGAGAGGGCATCGTTAGCCACACGCGTGGTTCACGGTGGTGGGAGAAGGCGTGTGAAGGGGAGTTGGGTGGGGCTGAGGGGGGAGGGCTGGGGTCATCTGGTGGGTTCGGGGGGGGTGGATGTTCCCTTGGGGGCGGGAGGAGGCGTTGGTGTCCACTCACTCGTCCTGCCCGCTGTAGATCGTTGACCTTTTTCCAGTACTCAAGGCCAGTCCTCCTGGTCACAATGCCGAAACTGACAGCTGCCGCCACCTCATCCCAGGTAGGAAAATTAGGGATATATTTGAAAAGGAAAAACCTATCGGGCCATGGAGGAGGAACAGGGCTAATTGGATTGGTCTTTCAAAGGGTCAGTGCAGGCATAATGCTCGAATGGTCTCTTTCTGTTTTGCAATATTCTAGTTTTCTATTCTGTGGATTCTATCCTCCCAGGTGGATGTACATTTTTCCATGATACTTTTCAAAGAAGAGCCAGTGAGTTCCCTGATGTCCAGGTCAACATTTACCCCTCCACCAAGATCACCAAAATAGCTTATCTGGCCATTTAGCTCAATGCTTGGGGTAGTAGGGGTAGCTGAATGACCCCAGGTTGTGCTGGACCCTGTGCTTTTGCGAACCCAAGCCTGGCTGCTTGGCTAGTAGCCCCTGAAAGGGTTTTGTGCTTAGGGTTACGAGTGCTGGATGACAGTCGATCCAACAGGTTTTAATGTGATGAAGGGGGAGGTTCTCGGAGGAACTGACTGCTGCCAACTAAAGGTTCTTCTGAGAAGAAGGTTTTGTGTTGCCTTCTAACACACAGGAGGAGAGCAATGGGAAAGCACCTCATACTTCTCTTTTACATAGTCAAATTTGGTCAGCGCACAAAACTCTTATCAGTAAAACATGTTTGCATTTTCTCCCCGTGTCTGCGTGGGTTTCCTCCCACATTCCAAAGTGTGCAGGTTGATATACCATCAATGACTACGAGACGAATGGTGAACTATTGAGGCTTTATTGTGCAAGATGTAAAGCCTCCAGTAGCTGGACCCAAGAATGGGGGCTGTGCAGGAAAGCGTACACTTTTATACAGAGCCTGTTGGGTGGAGCCAGCAGGCTGGGATTTACCGTAATAACTGGAGTACAATGGCAGTGTACCATAATACATGTGATGTATGTTCAGTGGTTTACCACATTCACCCCCTGTTTAAAAAAGAGTCCAGCGGGGGTGCAGCAAAGTTACAGGTCGAGTCTGTCGGGGGCTTTGGCCTTCCGCCTCGATCACCTCAGCCCTGGCTGTGGTGTGGGCGCCGATGTGAGTACCTGTGACTCCGGAAGCGTGTTGTCCTCTTCTTCTTCACCCAGTAGATGAGCCGGTGGGGGAACGGGCGCCGCTGTGGCGTGGGTGGCGGTGGTCGCCAGCGGAGTGGGGGGAGACGGTACCAGGTCGGGGGCGATAGTGATAGTGGATGGGGAACCAGAGGATGCCAGGTCCCGGAAGGAGACAGTGTCCTGTCGCCCGTCATGGTGTGCACATAGGCGTACTGTAAGTTTGCATGGAGGAGGAGGACTTTTTCGACAAGAGGGTCTGATTTATGGGTCCTCGCATGCTTCCGGAGGAGGATGGGCCCAGGAACTGTCAGCCAGGTTGGGAGCGAGACCCCGGAGGTGGACTCCCTGGGAAGGCAAACACACGTTCATGAGGGGTCTCATTGATAGCAGTGCACAGGAGCGACCGGATGGAGTGGAGCGAATTGGGGAGGGCCTCCTGCCAGTGGGAGACTGGGAGACTCCTAGACCGAAGGGCCAGCAAGACGGCCTTCCAGACCGTCGCGTTCTGCCTCTCCACCGTCCCGCTTCCCCGGGGGTTGTAGCTGGTCGTTCTGCTCGAGGTGATGCCTTTGCTGAGCAGGAACTGACGCAGCTCATCGCTCATGAAGGAGGAACCCCGATCGCTATGGATGTAGGCGGGGAAACTGAACAAGGTGAAGAGACTGTGTAGGGCCTTGATGACAGTGGCAGAAGTCATGTCAGGGCATGGGATAGCGAAAGGGAAACGGGAGTACTCATCGATGATGTCGAGGAAGTACACGTTGCGGTCAGTGGAGGGGAGGGGCCTTTTGAAATCGATGCTGAGGTGCTCAAAGGGGCGGGAAGCCTTCAGCAGGTGCGCTCTGTCTGGCCGGTAGAAGTGCGGTTTGCACTCCGTGCAGACCTGGCAGTCCCTGGTCACGGTCCTGACCTCCTCAATGGAGTAAGGCAGGTTGTGGGCCTTGATAAAGTGGAAGAGCCGGGTGACCCCCGGGTGACTGAGGTCATTGTGGAGGCCCCGAAGTCAGTCTACTTGTGCACTGGCACATGTACCACAGGACAGGGCATCTGGGGGCTCATTGAGCTTCCCAGGACGATACAAGATCTCGTAATTATAGGTGGAGAGTTCGATCCTCCACCTCAAGATCTTGTTGTTCTTAATCTTGCCCCGCTGTGTGTTACTAAACATGAAGGCAATCGACCGTTGGTCAGTGAGGAGAGTGAATCGCCTGCTGGCCAGGTGTGGTGAATGTATTATGCCAATAATCCACTATTGTATTTGTATCTGTGCTGTTGCCCTTGTATTTGTATCTGTGCTATGCTGTTGCCCTTGTGGGCTCCTCCTATGGGCCATTGTATGGCATTATCCACAGGAGAACATGTTGGGGCATGTATGGGCTCCGCCCATGGCTCCTCCTCTTGAAGGGAGGTATAAAGACCTGTAGGCGGTTCTCAGTATTGGATCAGTCGCAGGCAGGCACTGTTCTAAGTTGATTAGAGCCACGGTTTACTTCTACTCTTGTCTCGAGTGAATTGATGGTCACATCACCAGGTAATGCCTCCAATGTCGCACCGCTTCCACAATGGCTTGGGCTTCCTTTTCGACAGAGGAGTGCCGAATTTCGGAGGCATGGAGGGTACGGGAGAAGAAACCCATGGGTCTGCCCGCCTGGTTGAGGGTGGCGGCCAGAGCCATGTGCGATGCATCGCTCTCCACCTGAAATTGGAGGGACTCGTCGACTGTGTGCATCGTGGCTTTGGCAATGTCCACCTTGATGTGGTTGAAGCCCCGGTGGGCCTCAGCCGTCAGGGGGAAAATGGTAGACTTGATGAGTGGGCGGGCCTTATCCGCATAATTAGGGACCCACTGGGCGTAATATCAGAAGAATCCCAGGCATCACTTCAGGGCCTTGGGACAGTGAGGGAGGGGGATTTCCAGGAGGGGACGCATGCGGTCGGGGTCAGGCCCTAGAACTCCAATTTCCACAAGGTAGCCAAGGATGGCTAGGGGGGTTGTGCGGAAAACGCATTTCTCCTTATTATAGGTACGGTTAAGGAGTTTAACGGTGTGGAGGAATTTCTGGAGATTCGCGTCGTGGTCCTGCTGGTTGTGGCCGCAGATGGTGACATTATCCAGATACGGGAATGTGGCCCGAAGCCCGTACTGGTCAACCATTCGGTCCATCACTCGCTGGAAGACCGAGACCCCATTGGTGACACCGAAGGGAACCCTAAGGAAATGGTAGAGGCAGCCATCTGCTTCGAATGCAGTATATTGGCGGTCCTCCGGGCGGATGGGGAACTGGTGGTACGCGGATTTTAAGTCAACGGTGGTGAAGACTCGATACTGCGCCATCTGGTTGACCATGTCAGAAATGCGGGGAATGGGGTACGCATTGAGCAGCGTGTTCCGGTTGATCGTCTGACTGTTGTCGATGACCATCCGGTGCTTGTCCCCGGTTTAAGGGACACTTGAGCTCTCCAGGGGTTGTTACTGGCCTCAATGACCCCCTCCCGCAGAAGACGTTGGACCTCCGACCTGATAAAGGTCCTGTCCTGGGCACTGTACCGTCTGCTCCTCGTGGCGACTGGCTTACAGTCCAGGGTGAGGTTCGCGAAGAGTGAGGGTGGATCGACCTTAAGGGTCGTGAGGCCACAGACAGTGAGGGGGGGCAGGAGTCCGCCGAACTTTAGGGTGAGGCTCTGGAGGTGGCACTGGAAATCAAGACCTAGTAGCAGAGCAGCGCAGAGATGGGGGAGGACGTAGAGTCTGAAGTTACTGTACTCTACGCCCTGTACCGAGAGGGTCGCGACGCAGTACCCCCGGATCTGTACGGAATGGGATCCGGAGGCCAGGGAGATTTTCTGGGTCACAGGGAGAACCGGGAGGGAGCAGCGTCCTACTGTACCATAGATGAAACTCTCTGTGCTCCCTGAATCAAAGAGGCAGGTCGTCTCATGCCCATTGATCTGTTGTAGCGTTTGCGAGGTTGCAGGGCCGAGACTGGTCGAGGGTTATGGAGGCGAACTGCGGAAGGTGGTGGAAGGGCTTGTCGGCGGTGGTGGAGGTATTGGCAGCCAGCCTACAGCCAGGCAAGCAGTGGTCCTGGGGTGCGTTCCAAGATGGCGCTGAAGATGGCAGTGCCCACGGGGCGCACATGGCGAGCGACATCCAAGATGGCGGTGCCCACGGGCCGCATGTGGCGGGCAGCGGAGATGATGGTGGCACCCCTGGATCGCACATGGGGGATGTTGCGGTACCGATGTTGGGCCTAGAAACGGCAGCGACCAATCCGGCCTGGAAAATGGTGACGAAGTGGCCCTTCTTGCCACACCCGTTGCAGGTCGTGCTCTGTGCTGGGTAGCGTTGTCTGGGGTGTTTGTTCTGGCTGCAAAAGTAGCATTTGGGTCCTCCGGAGTTAGCTGGCTGCCACGCGGCGCAGGCGGGCGGTGCACCCGGGTCGGATGATGGCGGGGCCCACGACGCCCACGGGAGTGCCGCGCGGTTGGGGGTGTAGGACTCCAGGTTGTGGGAGGCCACTTCTAAGGAGTTAGTGAGCTGTACAGTCTCTGTGAGGCCGAGTGTACCCCCTTCTAATAATCGCTGGCAGATGTAGTTGGACTTAATGCCTGTGACATAGGCGTCCCTGATCAGCAGCTCCGTGTGTTGGACTGCCGATACCGCCTGGCAATTACAGTTTCTGCCAAGTATCTGCAAAGCGTGCAGGAAATCTTCCTGAGACTGCCCCAGGAGTTGCCGTCTCGTGGCGAACACCTGATTTACAGTCCTGATATACTGTCCTTTCAGTTGTTCTATTGCCTCCGTGTAGATGGGAGCGTCCTGAATGAGGAGGAAGACTTGTGGGCTCACCCGTGCGTAGAGTATTTGGAGCTTCTATGGGTCTGATATGACTTTAGTGGATGCTCCGAGATAGCCTTCAAAGCAGGCTAGCCAGTGCTCGAAAGTCGCTGTGGCGTCGGCTGTGTGTGGATTCAGCTCCAGGCGACCCGGCTTGAGTAAGATGTTCTTCTTCAAAATTCTAGCACAATAAATTGATATACCATCAATGACCACGAGACGAATGGTGAACTATTGTGGCTTTATTGTGCTAGATGTAAAGCCTGCTGTAGCTGGACCCAAGAATGAGGGCAGTGCAGGAGAGCGTACACTTTAATACAGAGCCTGCTGGGTGGAGCCAGCAGGCTGGGATTTACCGTAATAACTGTCGTACAATGGCAGTGTACCATAATACATGTAATGTATGTTCAGTGGTTTACCACACATGTTAAGTGCATTGGTCCTGCTAAATTGCCCCTTAGTGTCTAAAGGTTAGGTGAGGTTACTGGGTCATCGGGATAGGTTGGGGGCATGGGCCTAGGTATTGTTCTCTTTCAGAGGATATGTGCAGACGCGATGGACTGAGTGGGTTCCTTCTGCTCTGCAGGGATTCTATGATTCCAGAACTCTATGAACAGCATGAATGGGGTTCACGGGTCAACATCTCATTCAGTACAAACATCCATGAACTGTCGGTGGAGCCTATTATTGGAGAGTTGTCAGTGGGAGGGAGGGAGAGAGTGAGGGGAGGAGGAGAAGTGATAGTCTTATTCACTTGCTGCAGCTTCGGCAGCGCCGGCTCTAGGGTTGCTGGCGCCCCGGGCAAGCTGAACTTCGGCGCCCTTGGGGGGGGGGGGGAGGGGCCGGGGGGGGGGGGGGGGGGCCGGGGGGGGGCGGGGGCCGGGGCCGGGGGGGGGGAGGCGGGGCCGGGGGGGCAGGGCCAGGGCGGGGTCGGGGGGCCCGGGGGGCGGGGGGGCGGGGCCGGGGGGGGGCGAGTGGGGGCCGAGGGGGGGCGGGGGGGCCGAGGGGGGGGCGGGGGGGTGGGGGCGAGGAGGGGCGGGGGCGAGGAGGGGCGGACCCGAGGGGGGGGCGGTGCCGAGGAGGGGCGGACCCGAGGGGGGCGGACACGCGGGGGGGCGGGGGGCGGACCCGAGGGCGGGGGGGGCGGACCCGAGGGCGGGGCGGGGGGGCGGACCCGAGGGCGGGGCAGGTGGGACCGAGCGGGGGGGCGGACCGAGCCGGGGGGCCGCCCTGGGGGCGGGCGGCCACCGCGCATGCGCTGGTTGGCACCGGCCCAACTGCGCATGCGCGGGACCCGAGTCTCTGGCGTCCCTGAGCACATGGCGCCCCGGGCAACAGCCCGAGTTGCCGGTGCCTTGAGCCGGCCCTGAGCTTCGGCTCCCTCTTCCTTCACTGGAAACACTAACACACTCGCTCACTTTGAACAGTTGACAACCACATTTCTAATGATCAGCTGTGTTACGATGATTTGGAGATTTGGAAGACTATGGTCACAGACACCACTTGGAGGGGCACTGGGACGATGGACAGATCAACGATCGTTTTCTGTGGGATCTCGCTGTGCACAAATTTATTACCGCATCACCTGCATTACGTCAGTGATTTCACCTCAAAAGCAGGTCCTTGGCTATGAAGCTCCCTGAGGTCTCCTACAGCTGTGGAATGTGAATAGAAAGTGTTTCCTCAAATGCTTGTATTTAACAAGGGCAATAGCAAATGAACCTTGTACGGCAGAAACTACAACCTGCACCAAAGACGGATAAAATAATGGTGCATAGAGCCGACAGCAGGCAGTCAGAGTATTTATGCAGCAAGAAATGAATAGAAACAGCCCTAATGAACAGGCCTTTGTAGAAAATATTCCCTGTCTTCTTTCAGCATGTTATTGATCAGGGCAGAGGGTGAGAAATAATGGGCCCTGGTGGGATTCCTGTTTCCGGGTACCTTCTCCTCTCCCTGACCTTTAACTCTCCCCCACAATCATGCATACTATCATTTCCCCTTTCATGATTCACCAACCAGGCAATCACAGAAAGTTCCCAGTAAAATGGTAGCCCTCATTGGTGGCATCTGCTTACAAATATTGTGATATATATGCAGCATGGATCCTTAATGCTAAGACCAGCAAAGATGGAATGTGTTAGTTTGTGCGTGTCCGATAGGTGATCCCACCATGACATTTAAACAAATCAGAGGGTTTTAGTTTATCAGCATTGTGCAATATTGTTAATGTGACAGGAAAACATTCCATGAATTATTATTACACTGCAGATAATAAGACTGATTTTAGTGACTGCCTCATTAACATATTATGCACATTGCGCCACATGTACACGGTGACTGCAAATTTAAATTCTGGGTAAAGATTTAATACTTTCATCCCGGATTGCAAGAAAACATTTCCGGTTTTGTTCTATTTCGATTACCTGCCCTGCATAGAAAACAAAGACCTGTCTCCATGCAACAGTTCACATTATTCCATTGAACGAGAGTTGTCGGGGGGAGGGACGGAGGGAGAAAGTGAGGCAAGGAGAAAAGGCGATAGTCTCATTCACTTGCCGCAGCCTCAGCGCCCTCTGCCCTCCCTGGACACACTAATACACTCACTCACTTTGCACAAGGTAACTCAGAATCACCAGAAGTGAAGTTCCGGTTCTTTGGGAGCGGCTCGTGCTGCGGAAGTGGACAACACCCAGGTCTGGCCTGACACGAGGCGAAGTTACAGCTGCCCCTGGGCCTGCTTCCCTGGGGCCTTCTCCCCCCACTGGGGCCTGCACTTCCCGGGGCCTCCTCCACAAGGGGCCTGCTCCCCATCGGTCCCCTTGGGCCTGCTGCCTCCGTGGCCTGCTCCCCCCGGGGCTTCTTGCCATGGGGCGTGCTCCCCATTACACCCCCCCCCCCCCCCCCCGGGACCTGCTCCCCCCGGCCTTTCTCCACCCTTGGACTGATCGTCCTGACTTTGCTCTCCATGGAGCTTGCTCCTCCCGGAGTCTGCTTTCCCGAGGCCTGCCCCCTCATAGAATCATAGAATTTACAGTGCAGAAGGAGGCCATTTGGCCCATCAAGTCTGCACCGGCCCTTGGAAAGAGGACCTACCCAAGCCCACACCTCTACCCTATCCCCGTAACCCAATAACCCCACCTAACCTTTTTTGGACACTAAGGGCAATTTAGCATGGCCAATCCACCTAGCCTGTGCACCACTGGACTGTGGGAAGAAAACTGAACACCCGGAGGAAACCCACACAGACACGGGGGGAACATGCAGATTCTGCAAAGACAGTGACCCAAGCTGGGAATCGAACCTGGGATCCTGGAACTGTGAAGCAACTGTGCTAACCAGTGCACTACCGTGCCGCCCTCCCGTGGCCTGCTTCCCCCTAGGACCTTCTCCCCCCTGGTGTATGCTCTCCTTGGGCCCTGCTTCCACCGGGGCCTGCTCTCGCCCTGTCACTGGCAGAGGCCTCCCCCTGTTCATTAACTTTCTGCTTCTTCTTCTTCCAGAAGTTGCTGTCACAAATTGTCAGAGAGCACCAGGATAGAGGACTGTGTGCCAGGGGTTGTACACGAGGACCAGACAGGTTTTGTTAAGGTAAGGCAGCTGAACACGAATGTGCGGAGGTTGTTGAATGTCATCATGATGCCGGCGATTGAGGGGGAGGCTGAGATAGTGGTGGCGCTGGATGCGGAGAAGGCCTTCGATAGAGTGGAGTGGGGGTACTTATGGGAGGTGTTGGGGAGGTTTGGATTTGGTGAAGGGTTTATTAGATGGGTGAGGCTGCTATATGAGGCCCGATGGCGTGCGTGGCCACGAATGGGAGGAGATCGGAGTACTTCCGGCTTTACCGTGGGACCAGGCAGGGTTGCCGCCTGTCCCCCTTGTTGTTTGCATTGGCAATCGAACCGCTGGCGATGGCGTTGAGGGATTCAGGGAGGTGGAGGGGTTTGGTGTGGGGTGGGGAGGAACATAGGGTGTCGTTGTATGCCGATGACCTGCTACTGTATGTGGCGGACCCAGTGGGAGGGATGCCGGGGGTGATGGAGCTGCTAGCTGAGTTTGGGACCTTTTCAGGCTATAAACTAAATCTAGGCAAGAGCGAGGTGTTTGTGGTGCACCCTAGGGACCAGGAGGAGGGAATTGGTAGGCTCCCGCTTAGGAGGGCAGGGGAGAGTTTTAGGTACCTGGGGGTGCAGGTGGCCAGGGACTGGGGGACTCTTCACAAGCATAATTTCACCAGGCTTTTGGATCAGATGGAGGAGGAGTTCAAGAAGTGGGACATACTGCCATTGTCGTTGGCGGGGAGGGTGCAGTCCGTCAAAATGACGGTGCTTCCGAGGTTCTTGTTCCTCTTTCAGTGCCTGCCCATCTTCATCTCCAGGGCCTTCTTTAGGAGGGTGACTAGCAGTATTTTGAGCTTTGTGTGGGCACATGGGATTCCGAGAGTGAAGAGGGTTTTCCTGGAGCGAGGGAGGGATAGAGGCGGGCTGGCGCTGCCCAACCGTTTGGGGTACTTTCGGGCGACCAATATGTCAATGGTGCGTAAATGGGTGATGGAGGGGCGGGGGGGGTTGGCGGCGTGGAAAAGAATGGAGATGGCGTCTTGCAGAGGTACGAGCCTGGGTGCCTTGGTAACGGCGCCGTTGCCGCTCTCTCCCAAGAGGTATACCACAAGCCCGGTGGTGGCGGCAACCCTAAGAATCTGGGGACAGTGGAGACGGCATAGGGGGGAAACAGGGGGCTTGATGGAGGCTCCATTAGGTGGAAATCATCGGTTCATCCCAGGGAACACTGATGGGGGATTTAGGGGGTGGCATAGGGTGGGCATCAGTAAACTGAGGGTCCTGTTTATTGGTGGGAGGTTTGCGGGCCTGGGGGAACTGGAAGATAAATTTGGGCTCCCCCAAGGGAACATGTTCAGATACTTGCAGGTAAAGGCGTTTGCTAGGCGACAGGTAGAGGAATTCCCTTTGCTGTCCTCGCGGGGGGCGATGGACAGGGTGCTTTCGGGGGTGTGGGTCGGAGAGGGGAAGGTGTCTGACATTTATAAGGTAATGCAGGAGGTGGAGGAGTTGTCAGTGGAGGAGCTGAAGGCAAAATGGGAGGGGGAACTAGGGGAGCAGATAGAGGACGGAACTTGGGCGGATGCCTTGGAGAGAGTCAACTCTTCCTTTTCATGTGCGAGGCTTAGTCTCATCCAATTCAAGGTGCTGCACCGGGCCCACATGTCCGGGACTAGGATGAGTAGGTTCTTTGGGGGTGAGGACAGGTGCACCAGGTGTTCGGGGAGTCCAGCGAATCATGCCCATATGTTCTGGGTATGCCCGGCACTGGAAGAATTCTGGAAGGGGGTGGCGGGGACGGTGTCAAGGGTGGTTGGATCCAGGGTCAAACCAGGGTGGGGACTTGCGATTTTTGGAGTTGCGGCGGAGCCGGGAGTGCAGGAGGCGAAAGAGGCCGGTGTCCTGGCCTTTGCGTTCCTAGTAGCCCGGCGGAGGATCCTGATGCAGTGGAAAGATGTGAGGCCCCCAAGTGTGGAGACCTGGATCAGTAACATGGCGGGATTTATAAAATTGGAAAGGGTCAAATTTGCCCTGAGAGGATCAATACAAGGGTTCTATAAATGGTGGCAGCCTTTTCTGGACTTTCTGGCTCAGAGATAGGTATCTTGGTCAAAAGCAGCAGCAACCCGGGGGGTGGGGGGGGTTCTTTATTGTTATTGTTTCTATTTTTTCTATGGTTACTTAACTTAACATTGTGCTAATTTAAGTTGTTGTTAATATGTTTTGTTGTTCATTGAGGATGGGCGAATGTTTATGACTGCTATCATTATTGTAATTGTTGGTATTTTATTGCGGTTCGTTGTTGTTATATAAATAAAAAAATTTTCAATAATAATTATTTTTTAAAAACCCAAATTGTCAGAGAGGCTGAAAGCCTCTAACATGGTAACTCATGGGAATGGCCAGAATAACTGCTCCAGTTCCTCCTGTAAGAGGTTTCCCTGCCTTTGCTGCTCCTCCAATCATAGATTCTGTCTCTGGTGGAGCGGCAAGATTGGGAGAGGCGGAACGTGTGCTTGGAGGAGCTGGAGCAACAACTAACTTGAGCACTGAATGCGCAGTCTTGTCTTTGACTCAATAACTGTCCCAGTGGATTGGATACAACAGGAATGACCAACTTCGAAGGAAGATAGCATTCGAGCTACGAAAGAAAACCCTCGGCATGTTAATCACATTTGCATATCTGTTTGTGCATTATAACCTGTTCACTTGTTTTTCATACATAAAATGAAGTGGAACACGAGACCATTTTTGTAAATCAATCAGTGTGAGGGATAGAGGAACAGACAGATTGGAAAATCAGCTCAGCAAGCAAATCACAAGAATCAAATCATGAAAGGAAGAACTTGAATATATTCAACAGATTATGTCAGACAGCCTTCACTGGATGAAAGCAGTGGGGATTGCATTAATGGACCAGATGGACGTATTTTTTGACAGTACACAACAATTTCCATGATTTCTCTGGGACAAAAAAGAAATTCCTGCTGTCCTCAGGAATGCAGTCATCACCATCATTTTCAAGAAAGGAGACAAAGCAGACTGTGGGAATTAGCGAGGAATGTCCTTACTCTCCATTGCTGAAAAGACCATCGCCTGAATTCTTGCTAGCTGCCTTCTCCCAGTCTCTGAAGAAATCCTTCCAGAAGGCCAGTGTGGCTTCCCACCAAATCGTCAAACAGCGGACATTATTTTCACTGCTCGACAACTTCGAGAGAAATGCCAGGAGAAACATCAATCACTCTACATGGCCTTCATCGATCTGACCAAGGCTTTTGACTCAGTCAATTGGGAAATGCTGTCAAAGGCTGACTGCCCAGAGAAATTCATCAACATCTTCCGACTCCTCCACGACAAGATGTCGGTGACAGTCCTCACTGACAGAACTAACACAGAAACCTTCAAGGTCAAAACTGGAGTCAAGCAGGGATGTGTCCTCGCCACACTGGCCCTTTTCTCCATCTTCATCGCCACAATTCTTCACTTTGTCAAGAACAAACCTCCCAGTGGAGTGGACATCATCTCCAGGATGGACGGAAAACTTTTCACCCTCAACTGGCTGAAATCCAAGAAGCAAATGACACTGACAACTTCAGTATGCAAATGACGTCATCCCCACTCGCTCAGAGGAGAATCTCCAATCTGTGGTTGACATGTCCGCACCACAGGACAAGATCCGGTCTCTCCCTCTATCAAAATCAATGGAGAAATCCTACAAAACTTGGAACATTTCCCATATCTGGGGTGCCATATCCTTTAAGGCTGACATCGATGCGGAGATCCAACATCGCATCCAATCTACGAGCACCTCCTTCAGACATCTAAGAGTCTTTGACAACCGCAACATCCATGCTGATACCAAGATCTTCATGCACTAGGCAGTTATCCTCCCAACTCTTCTATATGGCTCAGAAATCTGGACAACAACAGACGCCACCTGAAGGCCCTGGAGAGGTACAATCAATGCTGTTTGAGACAAATTCTCCTCATCAGCTGAGAGACATGGGCACTATCATCAATATCCTCGAAGGAGCCAAGAGCACCAGCATCGAGGCCGTGATCATCCGAAACCAACTCCGCTGGGCTGGCCATATGCTTAGGAGGTCAGAGCCCCGACTGCCAAAGCAAATCTTCTTTGCCCAGGTCAAAGAAGACTTCCCAGGTCGAACAAGAGGACAAAGAAAGCGCTTCAAAGACACCCTGAAGGCTTATCACAATAAATGCAACATAGACGTCAAAGCCTGGAGGACCCCTGCTCAAAAGAAACCTACTTGGGGGAACCTCCTGATTGAAGGGGCACAATTCGTTCTGGGAACCAGATGGCAAGAGGAGGCCCAGAAAAGGAGCCTGAGAGGGCGATTTAGAGTCCAAGGACCAATCCTACTTCCCGGAAACAACTGCCACGTGTGCATCTCTAAGATGGGGCTCATCAGCCACGCAAGGACCCACACAGCCCATGACCAGTAGCACGGAGTTTCTTAGGTGGACAATCATGCTTGTTAGTGAGTGATCGCCAAAGAATATTTCCATGATTTACTCTGGGTATAATCACACTTCCTTAGGGCTCACTATTACAACAGTGATCCCTTATGTGGTGAGAGTTTTGTTCAATATGAACACACCAGCATCTCAACTGAAAGGCAGTAACGGGGTGCAATCCTTGAAATTCATTCCTTTCCACCGACAGCGACAATTTAACTAATGATGAAACAAATAATCACAGTAATCATCCCAGCACAACTCTATTGAAAACGTACCTATTTGGCCTTTGAGTTTTGTAATTGCAATACTTGACAGTGTTGTTCTTTTCTGAGAGATGGCTCCCGCAGGGTCCCTGGTGTAGGGACTGCACTCAGTGTAAAGGTTCAGGGAAGAGTGTGCAGCATTTGGAGACAGTTGTGCTGCGAGTCCCCCGTTATACCTTCCGCTTCCTATTCAGTAGAAGTTAATATGAGTGTGTGGTACAATGGGAAGCTAAAATAATTCCTCCTGTGTTATGCATAGAACATACAGTGCAGAAGGAGGCCATTCGGCTCATCGAGTCCGCACCGACCCACTTAAGACCTCAATTCCACCCTTTCCCCGTAACCCAATAACCCCTCCCAACCCTTTTGGACACTTAAGGGCAATTTATCATGGCCAATCCACCTAACCTGCACGTCTTTGGACTGTGGGAGGAAACCGGAACACCCGGAGGAAACCCACGCAGACACGGGGAGAACGTGCAGACTCCGCACAGACAGTGACCCAGCGGGGAATCGAACCTGGGAACCTGGCGCTGTGAAGCCACAGTGCTATCCACTTGTGCTACCCTGCTGCCCAATTACTTGTTCATGGGACATGGGCGTCGCTGGCTGGGCCAGCATTTATTACCCTTTCCTAATTGCCCATGAGGGGGCAGTTATGGCTCTGACCAAGTCCCACTCTCACCCTTATGTGTGTCCAAGGTGAGCTTTGCTGGGCTGGGATGCAGTTTTGATAAAGGTGAAGAAATCTGCTGCTCAGATTAAGTAGGTCCCAGTAACCAGCGTTCTGTAAGATATCCTGAATGTGTTGTGGGGTCTGCTTCACTGATAGATTGGTCTCCTCAGAAAGAAATGCACTAAAAGAAAGCATTCTGTCAGTATTTTTACTGCGGGATGGTGATTGGATTGAAATGTAAAGAGCAGTCAGGATATGTGGGTTTTGAACAGACTCAAAGTTTGAAGGAACAACTATATTCCTTGCTCAATACTGTTAGAAATAGTTCATCAGAAAAGGCAAAAGGAACTAAGGTTAAAAAATTCAACAATTAAAAGCCGAGGTTAGAATCATAGAATTTACTATGCAGAAGGAGGCCATTCGGCCCAGCGAGTCTGCACTGGCTCTTGGAAAGAGCACCCTACCCAAGCCCACACCTCCACCCTATCCCCATAACCCAGTAACCCCACCCAACACTAAGGACAATTTCGGACACTAAGGGGCAATTTAACATGGCCAATCCACCTAACCTGCACATCTTTGGACTGTGGGAGGAAACTGGAGCACCCGGAGGAAACCCACGCACACACGGGGAGAACGTGCAGATTCCGCACAGTTAGTGACCCAAGCCAGGGATTGAACCTGGGATCCTGGAGCTGTGAAGCACCTGTGCTAACCACTATGCTACTGTGCTGCCCTTTCTTTCTAAGGAATGCCATTATGAAAAATGAAAATGAAATGAAAATCGCTTATTGTCACGAGTAGGCTTCAATGAAGTTACTGTGAAAAGCCCCTAGTCGCCACATTCCAGCGCCTGTCGCAAATGTTGTCTTGCTATTGGGGAGTGCATCATTTTAACTTTGCCAAACAAATTAATATTGTAGAGCAGAAGCTTTTCTAATGTGTTAGGATATAAAATCTCCATCTACAAATTTGCTGACGATACGACCATAGTGAGCCGGATCTCGAATAACGACGAGTCCGAATACAGGAGGGAGATAGAGAACCTAGTGGAGTGATGTAATGACAACAATCTCTCCCTCAATGCCAGCAAAACTAAAGAGCTGGTCATCGACTTCAGGAAGCAAAGTACTGTACACACCCCTGTCAGCATCAACGGGGCCGAGGTTGAGATGGTTAGCAGTTTCAAATTCCTAGGGGTGCACGTCACCAAAAATCTGTTCTGGTCCTCTCATGTCGACGCTACCACCAAGAAAGCACAACAGCGCCTATACCTCCTCAGGAAACTAAGGAAATTCGGCATGTCCACATTAACCCTTACCAACTTTTACAGATGTACTATAGAAAGCATCCTATCGGGCTGCATCACAGCCTGGTATGGCAACTGCTCGGCCCAGGACCGCAAGGAACTTCAGAGAGTCGTGAATACCGCCCAGTCCATCACACAAACCTGCCTCCCATCCATGGACTCCATCTACACCTCCCGCTGCCGGGGGAAAGCGGGCAGCATAATCAAGGATCCCTTGCAGAAAAATACTTTTCACTGTACCTCGGTACACGTGACAATAAACAAATCCAATCCAATCCAATCCAAAATGTAAAAAAATGTCCAGGTAAAAATTCTGCAACTTAAAAAAAGAGACTATTAGGAATGACGCACAGTTGTTTTATTTAATGTATCAATTGTGGGCAGATGGACAGTGCCCATGTTTTGTTACATGAATCCTCGCTAAAAAGAGCAGAGTAAAACCTTTTAGGTCTGTGCGCTTGATGCTGCTGAAAACCCTAATGATTTATAACAGGTGTACAAATAATTACTTACACCAACAGAACTGCTGTTCTGTGGATTTCCCTGGTCTTGGTCTTTCAAGAATATTAGTTTTATTAAAATGTATTTTTAAGTTCACAAATGTGATTATTTACCCCATTTCATGTCTACATTGAAAACGTAAACAGACTTTGTGCTGTATTGTTTTTTGTTTGTGCTGTATTGTTCTTTGTTCTTTAAGGAAGTGCTGAGGGTTTTGGCCAAGGCTGGTTTCATGACTGGTACAGGCTTGGAGGGCCGAAGGGCCTGTTCCTGTGCTGTACTGCTCTTTGCTCTTTGTTCTTTAAGACTATTTTTCATTCCAGCTGTTTTAACCCATCCTCTCTCCAAAGGACACCCACACAATCTGAGGGCACAAGAAATCTTTGCTGCTTTGCCGCCCATCCCTTGATACATTTCTGTATTAATCTCCCTCCACCTCTAGCTCACCATGGTCAATGTGATATTAGACTGAGGCTTTATTTCCAATCCTCGCTTTGGCTCTTTCTCTCTCGACCCCCACCACCCCCTCTCCCCTTCCCATCTCTAAAAGCACATCTTTCTTTCTCTGATAACCTATTTCCTTTTATTTTTCTAGAAATCAAATGCATAAATCTTGCAGCAATTGATTTCAAAATATAAGTGACCTATATTCAGTGAAGGCTATCAGAAGAATGTTGGAGGCCAATACACGAGTGGGAGATGCAAGAGCTAAGATTGGAGGACCAGCTTTGTCTTTTCCATGCCTGCTTTTCCTCCAATCATCGTCCTGAAGACAGTTATCGCTCTCAGCAACTGACAGGCTTTTTTTTTATAAAGAAGAGGCCTTCAGGCAGCTTCATGGTTGAATGGCTTAAATAAATCAGGACTGTTAGTTCTGATTTTTTTGGAAGCTTGTTTGAAGCTCTGGCTGCTCAGTCTGTGCGCCAAGAACTATGTTTACAGCAACAAGCCTGGTTCTCACTGTCAGTCCCAGTGCCCCAGCGTTTTGTACCAGTTGCACCTGCACCCTCTCCCAGGCCCTGTAACAGGTCAAATGGATAAAGGATCTCTTACATAAATTCTTTTACATAATTTCTTCCATGTAATGAATCTCTCATATAATTTCTTCCATATAGTCCCACATGGAAGGTTCTTGTTATAAGTCAAAAGCTATACAGGGTGAGCAAAGGACTTGATCACAAAATAGTTGGTCAGCAAAATAGCAAAGGGTCTTGCATAAAGGCCGTGAGGTGAGATAGTGGAGTGTGTGGAATGGGAGAGAAAGCATTGAACAAAGTTTCACGGGACCCAGTGGCTTCGGCTCAGATTCCACACTCATGATCTGGATATTAAATGCAATTGTGATTTGTCAAAGTTGCTGATGACCTTACGATAGGATAAGGTTTCAAGATGGAGGACACAGCTTGAAAGGATTTCAATTGACCATATAAAGGGATTATTGATAAATATGCTGATACGTAAATTGTTCAATGTTGGCTCATTAAATGGTGGCCAGTGAACTGGGCCTTTCTGAGAGAGGGTCCTGAGGCACACTCTTGGCTTGCATCATCCTGTAGGATAAAGGGCTAATATTATGTATTAAATATATCATCAGTGACATAAGATCACATGACAACAGAGCATGGAGGGAGATTGTTCTATGTAGAGCCTCAAGCTAAGTCTGTATTTGACATTGTATAATGGTCAATAAAATATTGTGTTTACCAACAGCCTTGTTTCCAGCAGTATTTATAAATCAAGACCGTGATCAATCCCATCCGTGACCCACAACAATGATAACAGATATCCAAACTATAAACAATGAATAACTTGCTGTTCTATAGTAACTTTACGATCTGAGGATGTCGTAGCGTGTTTAACAGCTAGTGAAAGGGATTTTTTTATAGTTGCTCTGCTGGAGCGATTGCTAAAAATCGATTCATGTGAGTCTGCTGTAGTCTATGTTCAAGGCAGTGCAGACGTGCATGAATATCAGGGACATCTACATGGACTAACACAATCCACACACTGTCAGACATTAAATGGACACATCGCTGCTTGAGTTGGTGGAACAATGACTCAAACCCTCACAAAGGGTTATCAGAAAGCTGGGAGCTATACCAGGAGACGCCACAGAAACGGAATTAATCAGCTAAGAAGTAATTAAATATACGCCAGAAGAACAATCTTGAAAAGTAGGGTAAAGAGCAGAGAAGGGTGATTAATATAGATAGGGAAACTGGTATTAGCGCAGGTACAATGAAAAAGTGACCTCCTCCTGTCTCCAACATCGATATACATATGTCCATGGGAAGGTATATGTAAATATATGGTCTATGTATCTGTGTGTGTGCATGCCTGTGTATGTATGTGCACATATGTGTGTTTATGCTATGTTTACATTTGTATGTGTTTGTATGAGAGAACGTGGGCTGGATTCTCTGGTCGCCAACGCAAAAATCGCGTTCGGCAAATGGCCTGAGAATCCAAGTTTCTGACCAAATCGGGGGCGGCTCTGCTTTGGCGATGCTGTGCCCCCACCAAGCCGGTGCGCTCTGGGAGTGCGCCACGCCTCGTATCAACAGCCTCAGGACATTGCCTGAGGCCCGCCCCCCCCCGATGCTCCGCCCCCGACTGGCCAAGTTCCTAACGGTGTGGGTCTCTCGTGGTCTCATCCATCAGGAACTTGGTGTGGCGGCTGCAGACTCAGTCCATCGCCGCCAGAGTCAGGGGAAGGCCGATCCGCGGGCGAGGGGGACATTATTCGGGGCTGCGGGCACTGTGAGGGGTGGTCCGGGGCTCGCGAGGAGGACAAAGGGGGGGGGGCACTATTTTGTGGACTGGGTCCATGAGCGGCCTCCGCCATGTGGCATGCCGGCATGGGGGCATAGCCCCAGAATCGGAGAATCCAGCCCCCTATACGTGTATGGAAATGTGTAGGAATGCCCACGTATTTGGATGTACAGCTTTATGGGCATCTGTGTGCGCTGATGTGCCTGTGTATTAGACATTTTCTGCAATGATGGTGCAGAGATGATTTTGTGGTCTTCAGGTGGGAAAAGGGTGCTGCCTGCATGGTGTAGTAAACTGAGCCACCACGTCCCTAGAAAGTCTCTGCTTTGGCTTCCAGCCTGTGCTTAGGGACACAGTAAGGGAGGCAGTTAGACATAAGCATAGACTTAGAATTTACAGTGCTGATGGAGGCCATTCAGCCCATCAAGTCTGCATGGGCCCTTGGAAAGAGCACCCCAGTTAAGCCCATTCCTCCGCCCCACTCCCGCAACCCTTTTGGACACTAAGGGCAATTTATGATGGCCAATCCACCTAACCTGCACATCTTTGGACTGGGAGGAAACCGGAGCTCCCGGAGGAAACCCATGGAGACACGAGGAGAACGTGCAGACTCCGCACAGACAGTGACCCAAGTCGGGAATCGAACCTGGGACCCTGGCGCTGTGAAGCGACAGTGCTACCACTGTGCTACGGTGCCGCCCTATTGTTACGTCTGTTGTCAGGGCTCCCTGGTGCTGGAAGAACAAAGTGACACCAGGCCGGGTCCCGTGGGTAAGGCCATGACCAGTCTTGGCTGTGGCTCCTTCCATGGGAAGAATTGGTGCTCAATTCAGAAAAATACCCAGTTGGCTGAAATACAGGAGGGCTGACCCTACCAGACACTCCCGCTGTTTACCTCCACCCTATCCCAGGACACTGGGGCTGACTGTAGCCCCTATTCATCCACAGACGGGCATCAGCTAATTCAGTGCAGATCCCCATCAAACTCTGGGGCTCTCTGGATAAAAAAATCCTGAAAATAGTTTTCATAAAACTAAGTACATTTGTGACATTTTAGGCTTTCACTCACTTGAATGCGAATCCAGAGACTAATGAGGAATATTCTAGAAAGTTCATAAAGATTGGAACTAAAATTAACTGAACAGATTGGATAAATTAACCTCCAAAGGTTACATTAATAATAACCAAATATTTCCCTTTGCTCAGAATTCCACAGAATAATGCTGAAGGAAATTCCAAATACCAACGACGTCGAGAATTCTGAAGAAAGCATTCTTATTACCGGCACTGTTTATTGCTCTTCACACTGCTAATTATGTAAGTCCCCCTGCCTCTCGGTTAACATTTGACCTAACTGGCACCTCCTGTCAACACACACCATTTTGTATCCCCCAGGATTGATTAGGAGGAAGTGCAAATACGGGATACGTATTCCTGGGGATTTATGGAGCTAGAAACTGTGTCTCACATTCCTGTAACATTACACATAAATCTCATCTGGTAAATATTAAACAGTGTTTCTGAAATATAGCTTCTTTTCTTTTCCGTTTATTACCCTGACAACTGATTCTTTTACTTGCTGCATTTCAGCGTGTGGACCCCAGGTATCACAAGGCCCCCTTCTCCCCCCCACCAACCCCATCTATTGAATCATCCTCAAATGCCTGATGCTTATTTATCAAGGGATACATGCAATCTACCTAGCCGAATATCTCGAGGGACAATTCGGCATGCGATAGAATGGTTAAAGAAAATACTACAGCCCAGGATGTTTTAATGAGAGGCAAAAAGGACTAAATGATTCTCAGCAGAATGCACTGCTCCGACAGTGCCAGTGTGTGACCCTCTGCGTCCTACCCTCCTTCCTGTCCAGTCCATGCCAGTCAATCATCATGGTAGACTATGCCCTGCTCTTGGATTTCCACTGATGCCAGTCTGCAGTCAATGGGGCGGCACGGTAGCACAATGGTTATCACTTCTGCTTCATAGCACTGTTGTGTTATGCTGCTTCAGATAACACAGGCTGCTACTTGATGCAGTCTTAACTAAAGGATGCTCCAGACTCTGAAATGAATTCAATGTGTTTATTGAACTATTGACACAGTTCTCAAATGAGTTTGACACTCTGCTAATCTAACTGTAGTAACTCAGTCTAACTGTACCAGCTTGCTCTAAGCCACGTGCTGGGGTGTGATGCTGCTGATCAACCCTGCCTAACTCTCTAGATGTCTGTCTGTGGAAAGAGGCAGGGTGTGAGTGCCTCGTTCCTTTATAGTGTTTATGCCATGCCCCCTCGTGGTGATGCCACCTCTGAGTGTCCTGACTGCCCATTGGTTGTGTCCTATTCATTGGTTGCATGTTTGCATATCATGACATCACCCCCCTTTTTTTAAAGCTGTATATACATGTGAATGTGTCTGTCTAATGTGACTGACTGAGGAATACAGAACAAACAAAACAAATGCTCATAAGTCCAGTCTCTGAGGCTTGCGTCTGATCCTCGTCGACCGCAGGAGAGGTGGTGGAGGGGATGACGGTGTCTTGACAGGCGAGTGGGAGGCATGACTCATGCCTCGTGGTTCGAGGTGTCTGGTGGTGGCAATTCGACATGTGGAAATGGAGGGGAAAGTGGTTGTGGGCAAGCAACTTTTCGCAGTGCCCTTCGATTCCTTCACACAATGGAGCCATCAGCCATACGTATGATATAGGATCTGGGCGCGGCCTGTCGAACAACAACAGCCGGAGCAGACCACCCACCATCCGGTATCTTGATTCTGACCGTGTCTGCCAGGGATAGCACATCCAGATCGGTGGCATGTGCGTCATAGCCCTGCTTCTGGCTGTTGTGAAGCTGCTGCATCTTCTGCAGCACAGGGAGGTGATCAAGGTTGGGCAGGTGTATGGTTGGAAGCATCTGTCATAATACACATCCAGGTATATGATGGTGTGCAGACAGGCAGTGATTGACACACAGGATGACCAGTGAGCACACAGAACACAGCAGCCAATCACCAGACAGGACACTACCACTATAAAGCCAGAGGGCACTAGTTTTCCCACACTCTCGGGATCCAGCCTCTGAGACAGTCAGAGCTCGTGAGCAGCAACTAGAACAAACACCATGTGGTAGTCAGTTAGTCTGGTCAGGTTAGCCTCAGGTCTCCAGTCAAGTCAGCATAGTGTCAACCCACAGTTAAAGCATGTATTATAGTTAAGTGTTCAATAAAATCGAGTTGCATTTCTTCAAGTGTTGGAAGTCTGTCTCTTTCATTACTGCAGTAAACACAGTCCTCGTAGACCCAGCTTACCCAACACATCAGCGTCGTCTGCAGGTCCCTGTTCATCAGCTATTGAGATGGCGACATGCCAGTGAACAAGGAGTCACCGGGTACGCAAGTAGTGCAAGGTGTATGTTGGAAGTGGATTCCGAGGCCTTGTGGACGAGCTGCTTAACGATGTGCATCCCTTTTTCGACTGTGCCATTGGACTGCGGATAGTGCGAACTGGAGGTGACATGCCTGAAATTGCAGCTCTTGCCAAATGTGGACCATTCTCGACTGTGGAAGCACGGGCCATTGTCGCTCATGACAGTGTTCGGGATGCCATGCCATGAGAATGTCTCGTTACTCGCTTTGATGACAGTCCATGAGGTGAGGTCTGGCAGCTTCAGCACCTCAGGATAGTTCGAAAAGTAATCGATTATTAAGATATAGTCGCGGCCATTTGCGTGGAATAGGTCAATGCCAACCTTGGACCATGGAGAGGTCTCCAGGTCATATGGTTGGAGCGTCTCCTTGCTCTGTGCTGGTTGGAACCTCTGACAGGTTTCGCAGTTCAGGACCATGTCCGTGATGTCCTGGTTGATGCCGGGCCAGTTGACAGTTGGCCGGGCACGTGCGTCTGCACTTTTCTACGCCCAGGTGTCCCTCATGAATCTGCCGCAGCACCATGCTCCGGAGACGTAGCGAGTTGACTACCCTGTCCAGCTTGAGCAGGATGCCGTCGATCAGCGTCAGGTCGTCCTTGACGTTGTAGAATTGCGGGCATTGCCCTTTCTGCCAGCCATTGCTGAGGTTGTGGATGACTCGCTACAATAGGGGGTCTTTGGACGTTACTTCTCGGATGAGAACAATCTTCCCATCTGTTGCCGGGAGAGTGCTTGCACACAGTTGTACCTGCAATCCAATGTGCTGGATGATCTCAGTGGTTCACTGGGTGAGTTGACGGAGCGAGACAATGCATCGGCGATGATGAGCTCCTTGCCAGGTGTGTACACCAAATTGAAATCATGGGCGCGATTCTCCGCTCCCACGCCGGGTGAGAGAATCGTGGGAGGGTCGCTCTTGCACCCCCCGCGATTCTCCCATCCCCCCAAAATGGCGTGTCGCATTTTGCGACACGCCGCTTGGAGAATCGCGGGCTGCCGTTTTTCACGGCGAACCGCAATTCTCCGACCCGGATGGGCCGAGCGGCCGGCCGTTCCCAACCGGTTCACGCCGGCGGCAACCACACCTGGTCGCTGCCGGCATGAACATGGCGCCAGCAGCTGTTTTGTGGCTTGTGGGGAACGGAGAGGGGAGTGAGCACCACGACCGTGCTCGGGAGGGGACTGGCCCGCGATTGGTGCCCACCAATCGGCAGACTGGCGCCTCAATGGAACGCACTCTTTCCCCTCCGCTGCCCCGCAAGATCAAGCCGCCACGTCTTGCGGGGCAGCGGAGGGGAAGACGGCAACTGCGCATGCGTGGGTTTGAGCCGTCGTGACGTCAGCCGCGCATGCGCGGGCTGGAGCCGGCCAACCTGCGCATGCGCGGCTGACATCACTAGGCGCGCCGGCCGTGTCATTCTTGGCGCGCCGGGCCTTGACGCCAGCGACAAGGTCCGCGGCCAAGATTTACGGCACGGCCCTCCTAGCCCCCCGGGGGGGGAGGTGGTGGAGAATAGGGGGCCAGGAGCGGCCTCCGACACTGTCGTGAACCTCTCCGGGTTTCACGATGGCATCGGGCCTTGCGGAGAATTCCGCCCCATACCTCCGGAGTGTGAGCAGAATTCTCTGCAAACGAGGCTCAATGTCGTTCAGGTCCTTTCGGATGATGTGGACCAGAGGCCTATGATCCGTCTCAACAGTAAATGTTGGCAAGCCGTGGACATAATCATGAAATTTGAGGATGCCAGTGAGAAGACCTAAACACTCCTTCACAATATGCGCTTATCTGGTCTCAGTGGGTGTCATTGCCCGTGACGTGTATGCTACTGGTACCCAGGATTATGTGTCATCCCTTTGAAGCAGCATCACCCCAATGCCACCCTTACTCGCATCTGTGAATATCTTGGTGTCTCGGTCTGGGTCAAAGAATGCAAGGACGGGTGCACTGATGAGCTTGGCTTTCAACTCCAGCCACTCTGTTCGGTGCTCCGCCTTCCACTCAAAGGCGGTTGAGTTTTTCATCAGGCTGCGTAGGGCCGTGGTGTGTGCAGCAAAATTTGGGATGAACCTGCCAAGGAAATTGACCATTTCCAGGATGCGCAGTACTGCCACCTTGTCCTCGGGGACATTCATTGCCTCGATGGCTTTAATTTTGTCTGTGTCCGGGCGCACACCGTGTTGCGAATCTGATCGCCCAGGAACTTCAGCATGGATGTCCCGAAACAGCACTTCGACCTGTTTAGCTTGAGGCCATGTTTATGTATGCATCGGAATACTTTTTTGAGTCGCGACACATGTTCCTCTGGGGTTGTGGACCAGATTATGATATCGTCAACGTAAACACGAACCCCTTCTATTCCCTCCATCATCTGTTCCATGATGCGATGGAAAATCTCTGATGCCGAGATGATGCCAAATGGCATTCGATTGTAGCAGAATCTGCCAAAAGGCGTGTTGAAGGTGCAGAGCCTTCTGCTGGATTCTTCAAGTTGGATTTGCCAAAATCCTTGGGATGCATCCAATTTTGTGAAGAAGCGCACGTGTGCCATCTCACTCGTGATTTCTTCCCTCTTCGGGATGGGGTAAAGTTCCCGAATGTTTTTGTTTAGATCCTTGGGGTCAATGCAGATGCGTAGGTCCCCCAAAGGCTTCTTTACGCTCACCATCGAGCTGACCCAGTCGGTTGGTTCAGTGACCTTGGAGATGATGCCTTTTTGTTGTAGACTCGTGAGCTCTGCCTTCAGGTTCTCTCTCAGTGGAGCAGGGACTCATCGCGGTGCGTGGACCACTGGCTTGGCATCAGGCCGCAGTAGACTCTTGTGCCCGTCCCGCTAAATACATCTGGGTACTGGGTTAGGATGTCATCGATGCTGGCCTGAAAATCCGAATGGGACAGCTTTGTGGTGTCGACCCTTTGAATGAGGTTCAGTTGCTTGCAGACGTGCGCACCTAGCAGGGCCGCCCTGTCTGGTTTAACAATCTTGAAGAGTAAAGTTGCTTGTATGTGTTGGCTGGACACCTGCAGATGGCAGGACCCCAGTGCCTTGACTGTGTTTCCATTGTAGTCCAGGAGTTTGCAGGCAGCTGGAATGATTGTGGGGGGCCTTCCTGATTCTCTTGAACTCCACCTGCGAAATCAGGTTGGCGGAGGCACCTGTGTCCAGTTTGAACTGGATGGGGCTGTGGTTGACCTTCATCACTGCATGCTATTCGTACTCGGAATCCACGGCCAGGATTGATTGGACTCGCGATGTGCCTGATGTGGTGTATTCGCACTTTGTAATAATGCCCACTCGGAGGCAGCATGGTGGTGCAGTGGGTTAGCCCTGCTGCCTCATGGAGCCGAGGTCCCAGGTTCGATCCCGGCTCTGGGTCACTGTCCGTGTGGAGTTTGCACATTCTCCCTGTGTTTGCGTGGGTTTCGCCCCCACAACCCAAAGATGTGCAGGTTAGGTGGATTGGCCACGCTAAATTGTCCCTTAATTGGAAAAAAAAATAATTGGGTACTGTAAAATTAAAAAAAAATAATGCCCACTTGGTAAGTGTTGTCCAGGTATTCATCATCTGGATCCATCGCGCTGCCTGGATCAGAGTCATGCATTCGGTGCTGCACACTTCTGATGCGCCGCTGTCGGAATTGGGAGCGCTGGCTCCTGACTGGTGGCGCAGATCTGCACAGGGCTGCATAGTGGTTTGGTTTCCCACAGTTGAAACAACATTTGCCTCTTGCAGGGCAGTTTTTAAAAAATGTTTGGGGCCGCAGTTCGCACACGTCATGACGTCGGCATCATGACGTTCAGTGCATCGTTGCGCATGCGCAGTGCGATTCTCGGACGTCTGCACCTGCGCAGTCCGCTTTTCGGCCGCTTCCTGTTCCCGATCACATTGCGCATGTGTCGGGCCCCGGGAAGAGTGCGCGAATTGGCCGCTTTAGCCTATGTGGAGGCGCTGCATCCGGGAGATGGCCTGAACACTCTACACCTCGTGGAGGCTTGTTTTTCACTTTCTGCCGTTTTGTACTGTGAATAGCGATTTTTAGAGTGCTCATGCACAGTACACGTTTCAGTCACGACTGGCAGGGTCATGTGCTTGATTTTCAACAATTGCTCTCGCAGAGGATCAGAGTGGACTCCAAAAACGATTTGGTCTCTGTTCATGGAATCAGTGATATCACCAAAGTTGCAGGATTGCGCTAGCAGCCTAAGGTTAGTTAGATAGGAGTTGAAGGATTCGTCTTTACCTTGCATCCTTTGCCTGAAGATTTTGTTGGTGTCCACCTTGCTGTGGCTGTCAAATTTTTCCAGGATGGTTTGGTACTTCGTTTTGTCCTGCCCTTCGGAAAAGTGAAAGGAGTTGAAGATCTCTATTGCATGGTCATCCGCAGTGGTGAGTAGAAGAACTATCTTCCGAGCATCGGTCGCACCATTGAGGTCGGATGCTTCCACGTGTAGTTGAAATTTCTGCTTGCATGAAATCATGGGCAGCACGGTAGCATTGTGGATAGCACAAATGCTTCACAGCGCCAGGGTCCCAGGTTCGATTCCGGCTTGGGTCACTGTCTGTTCGGAGTCTGCACATCCTCCCCGTGTGTGCGTGGGTTTCCGCCGGGTGCTCCGGTTTCCTCCCACAGTCCAAAGATGTGCGGGTTAGGTGGATTGGCCATGATAAATTGCCCTTAGTGTCCAAAATTGCCCTTAGTGTTGGGTGGGGTTACTGGGTTATGGGGATAGGGTGGAGGTGTTGATCTTGGGTAGGGTGCCCTTTCCAAGAGCCGGTGCAGACCCGATGGGCCGAATGGCCTCCTTCTGCACTGTAAATTCTATGTAAATGATGGCCAGTTGGCACTAAGATTGCCGGTGGTCCTGAGCTGATGAGGAGCCTGAATCTTGTCCATTGTGCCTGTATTCAGTAGCTGGTTGGTATGGATCTTGCTGAGTTGAACTAAATAGATTGAACAGTCACTCCTGCTATCATGTTATGTTATGCTGCTTCGGATAACACAGGCTGCTACTTGATGCAGTCTTAACTAAAAGATGCTCCTAGACTGTGAAAAGAGTTCAACGTGTTTATTGAACTATTAACACAGTTCTCAAATGAGTTTGACTCTCTGCTAATCTAACTGTAGTAATTCAGTCTAATTGTAAGCCACATGCTGGGGTGTGATGCTGCTGATCAACCCTGCCTAACTCTCTAGATGTCTGTCTGTGGAAAGAGGCAGGGTGTGAGTGCCTCATATAGTGTTTATGTCATACCCCCTTGTGGTGATGCAACCTCTGAGTGTCCTGACTGCCCATTGGTTGTGTCCTATTCTGTGCGTTCATTGGTTGCATGTTTGCGTATAATGACAAGAGCCAGGACCCCGGGTTGTATTCCTGGCTTGGGTCACTGTCTGGGCGGAGTCTGCACGTTCTCCCCGTGTCTGCGTGGGTTTCCTTAGGGTGCTCCGGTTTCCCCTCACCAAGTCCAAAGATGTGCTTGTTAGGTGAATTGGACATTCTGAATTCTCCCTCTGTGTACCCGAACAGGTGTCAGAGAGTGGCGACTAGTGGATTTTCACAGTAACATCATTGCAGTGTTAATGTAAGCCTCCTTGTGAATCAAATAAAATAAGATTATGTTACTGTCTCCACACACATGGTGCCATGCCTGTTGCTGAGTTAGTGCCTGTGTTAATTGTAGAAATATACTGCACAACGCAGTATATCGCTACAATTCCTTTCATATTGCGGTGGGATCATTTCCTCCATTCAGGGTGTGATATAGATCATCGGCATCGAAACTTGCATCTTATGATTCTTGCTATGTTCTTCTCTTCAGTGTACCAATCATATAAGGATTGGTAATACAACAATGTGGATTCCTGACTTGAAGATAAGAATATCTACAGATCATGTTAACTCGGAGGCTAAGGAGGGGATTCTCCGTCCGTTCAGCGCAGCAGGATTCTGTGGTCAAATGCTCCCTCCTCGCTAGCAGCAGGAGAGGGATGGACTCGCAACGGAGAATCCGGCCTTGGTATACAAGTCTGATTCTTAACATCGGCTGCTTGTAGATTTACCACAAGTTATGAGACAAATTATCATATTCGGTTGAGACAGCAGTGCTTGACAGTTGTGGAAGACATGCTTCCTTGAGGGTACATGTGCCTCATATCACAATAATTCTCAGAAGTTCGGAATAATTGTGCCATTTTACACAGCTGATGTGGAATGTAGTTCTCAGATCTCACCATGTGCTGCAGAACAATACATTGTCGCTTTGGTACACAGATTGGAGTGCAGTGGTGAGTGCTGTGGCATTCGGGATGTACATTGTCACACCTATCCATGACAATGTCGCTCCTACATCGCATTCAAATAACATAACAACGTATAACATGGTGTATACAGAGGTTTCCGGTGGAGCCGGCCTCCACATTGCTGGTGGAGGTGCTGACGACAGGGGGACTGGAGAAGGGGGTAGTGTTGGCGGTTTACGGAGCTATTTTGGAGGAGGAGAAGGCACCACTGGAAGGGATTAAAGGAAAGTGGGAGGAAGAGTTGGGAGAGGATATGGAAGCGGGGTTCTGGTGTGAGGTGCTTCGGAGAGTGAACGTCTCCACCTTGTGTGCAAGGTTGGGGCTGATACAGCTGAAGGTGGTATATAGAGTACACCTCACAAGGGCGAGGATGAGCCGATTCTTTGAAGGTGTAGAAGATGCGTGTGAACATTGCCGGGGGGGGGAGGGGGGGGGGGGGGGTGGTGGGGAGCGCTAATCACGTTCATATGTTTTGGCCCTGTCCAAAGCTAGAGGATTACTGGAAGGAGGTTTTTAGGGTAATTTCCAAGGTGGTGCACGTGAAACTGGACCCGGATCCCCCGGGAGGCCATATTCGGGGTGTCGGACCAGCCGGGGTTGGAAATGGGTACCTTCGCCTCGTTGATCGCCCGAAGGCAGATCCTGATAGGTTGGAGAGCAGCCTCTCCACCCTGTGCCCTGGCGTGGCGGGGGGAACCTGTTGGAATTCTTGACTCTTGAGAAGGTTAAGTTTGAACTGAGGGGAAGGATGGAGGGGTTCTACAATTCATGGGCATTATTCATTATGCACTTTCAAGAACTGGATAACATCGTACATTAGTTGGGGTGGGTGGGTGGGAGGGTTGGGGGGAGGGGGGCTGTGTATGTTAATGGTGGCTATGGGTGATCCCTAATTCCTTTTTGTCATTTGTTTGTGTGAACATGCGGGCTAATGTTTGGGGTTTGGTGGGAGGGTGGGATTGTTGTTATTGATATGGGGATTGACATATTTGTTACTGATTATTGTTTATTGTTGGTGGGTGTAAATTTGGGAGAAAATGTGAAAAAGGAGGGGAATAAACAATATTTTTTTAAAAACCACATAAGATGGTGAGAAGAGGTTAAAACCAGTTGCACTGAGAGTGTGCAGAGTATCAGGAGTGCAAGTTTTGAATGAACAACGTTCCTCATGTGAGTAACGGAGTTGGATTTCCACAGGCATTCTCTGAAAATCTGCAAAGTGGCGGCCAGAGAATTAAATCCATTTCCCAGGGGTTTGGACAGATCTCAATGGAAATTTAGCCTTAAAAGATGTGGAACACAAGAGCAACAATCTGCAGGAGCCAACTTGACCATCACCACCATGGGCCACAGTCAGTGTGTGAATTCAAACAGTCCTTCTTTTAACATTCTGCTTTTTCACGACAATACCACAGTGTATTGTCAATACCACTGTTTAGGAGCAGCTTGTATCTTTATCCAGAATATAATTAGAGGGCATCCTAAATTACTCAGGGGCTGCCTGCTATCATTGCATTTTCTGTCAGCTTTTGTTAATCATAAGAGGACAATTTTTCACTTGCTGTTTGTTTGTTGCTGATATGTGGCCGATTAAGCTTGATCCATCGTAGAGTTTTTTTCAACACAAAGCCAGAGGAAATGTTTGGGGAGGTTGTCCTGGTTCACTCCTTGACTGTCACACTTGTCAACACATCACAGCTTCAACAAATATTAAGCTCAGCCAACCCAAACCCCAATCTAAACCAACCCTATATCTCACCTCAAACCAGCATTGCCCCCGCCCACTTTCCACCAATCCCCACATGACACAATGAGAATTCCTTACACCAGGACGTCCTCACTGAAGTATACTGCCAATGTTTCTGCAATTAATGGTGGTCTCAGAGTCACTTTTGTTGTGTGGCCTTGAAGAATGGAAAGAATCATGGGATGGCTACATCACAGAAGGAGGCCATTTGACCCACCATGCCCCTGCTTGCTGTCTGCAACATCATCTTGGTTAGCACCATCCTACACCACCCCTCCCACCTCCCCCATCCACCTTTTCTCAACAACCCTGCAAATCTTTCTCTTGAGGTAATTATCCAAATCCCTTTTGAAAGCCATGATTCAATCTGCCTCCGCCACACTCTCAGGCAGTGAATTGCAGATGCTAGCCACTGACGGCATAAAACAAGTCCTATTACCTTTAGTTCTTTTGCCAATCACCTTTAAAAAATGACCTATGGCTCTCAGCACTTCCATCATTGGAGGCCATCTATGTCCAAACCCCCCTTCATTTTGAGCACCTAAAAACTATGCTGCCATTCCTTCTTCCTTCACTGTCGCTGGGGGAAAATCTTGGCACGCCCCTCCCACCTTCCCCACCCTAACAGCACTGCAGGTGTTCTTGCACTGCAATGAACTGCAATGGTGCAAGAAGGCAGCTCGCCACCATCTTCTCGCAGATGGGCAATAAACCCTGGCATAGACAGCGATGCCTCTACAAATCTTCTCTTGACCAAGCAGAACAGATTTCTATTCATATAGCTGAAGTTCCTCATCCGTGGAATCATCCTTGTGGAACTTGTCTACACACTTGCTAAAGCCTTCACAACCCTCCTTAAAAGTGTTGGCCAGAATTGATATTGCCATTCTAGTTGAGGGTCTTGTCCTGCAGTGGGTAGCGTCTCTGCCTTGTGGTCAGAAGCTCTGGGTTCATGACCCACTCCAGCACTTAATGGTCAAGGATGGTATGTTCATTAGGTGGCCAAGCAGGTTATAAGAGTGGGAAAGTTCCTGGTCAACCAGAACCTGCAGGTGGCAATGCCAAGCAAATGCACGACCTTACCAAGCAAATCCTGCCATGGCAGCTGATGGCATTTAAATTCAATTGATAATATCTGGAATATAAAGATAGTCTCAGTGACGGTGACCATGAAACTATCATCAGTGGTTGCAAAAACCCATCTGGTTCACTCATGTCCTTAAGAGAAGGCAGGAAATCCGGCCAGGCCTAAATGTGACTCCAGATCCAACACATGGAAATCCATGGTCGCCAATTCCACCTCAGGGCACGGTACCTGAGAGCGAGACTCCAGTTGAGACCAGACTAGTTTTTCCCAACAGGATCCTCATGAACAGAAGGGATTAAGCCAAGTGCTAGAGCTGGAAGGATTCCCATAGTCAGGGTCCTGGTTCTTTTCAGTTCCGCAGAATGTGTCGCTTTTGTTGGACCAGCCATGGATCCCATGAAGTAGTGCTGAATCGGAGTCAGAGCAAGGAGTTCACTCATGTTCTGCTGAGCCACTTTGTTTGCCAAAGCCTAAAAGTAACTCAACCTCAACTAGTTTGACAAATGTGGAACGTTCCATGTCTTACTCCATTGGCAAAGTGTCAAAGGCACTTTCTTCGAACTTGAATATGAATTGCTGCTAAAAATACCAGCAGTCTTAAAAAAAAACAATCCAGCAGTATGTTCAGGCTTTAGCTTAAAGGGCTGTTGGTTTTGCAAACAAATGTTGGGCCAAAAACCAATTTTATTTTGTATCAGAAGGACAGAAAGTGTTGCAATGATACAGTTTGATTTATGTTGTTGTCTGTCATACATTTGTAAACATCTGAGAAAATGTTTGGCAAGCAGTTAGTCCATGAAGGTGGTGTTCCTTTTACCAGTCACTCGCTATATGAAACTGCCAAGCACATTGAATGAAATGATGACGAACCGACCACAGTTAACCTCCGCTATCCACCATAATAAAATAGAAGCTTTCCTCGTCGCAAAAGATCATGGAAACTGTAGGATGAGTTAAGACCTGCCCTCTGTTGAAATGTGAGGCGGGATTTTACGCACCCTCCTCCCCCGTCCCTCCACTGCGGCGTGATTTGCGATGGTGGAGGCAGCCTGATGTTGGTTGCCGGCTGGGTTTCCCATTGTTCGCATCCTCCACCACTCGGAGTGGTCGGCGTGAATGTCCAGAAAATCTCACCCTCCATGTTTGCTATGGAGATCCCGTTTTTAAAAATGTATTAATTGTTGGGATATGGCATTGCTGGCAATCCCTAATTGCCCCCATCCAAACCATTTCAGAGGGCATTTAAGAGTTAACCACATTGCTGTGGGTCTGGAGTCACTTGGAAGCCAGACCAGGTAAAGGACAGCAGATTTCCTTCCCTGAAGGACATTAGCAAACCAGATGGGTTTTTACAACATTTCACAGTAGTTTCACAGTCCCCATGATTAAGACTTTTCTATTCCAGATTTCATTAATTGAATTTAAATTCCACCAGATGGTTGGTGTGAACCTGTGTTCCCAGAGCATTATCCTGGGTTTCAGGGTTACTCATCCAATGACATTACCACAAGACCACTGTCCCCTCCCAACTCCTTGGATTAATGGCACCAGCTCCCCTCTGGGTGGATCCTTATGTTCAGGCTCACCTTTGCGTTTCGTGGAGTTCTCACAAACCCAAAATTTGGCAGTACCCACTCAATATCAGGGTATATGATAGTGTGGTTAGGGTGTGTTACAGTTCATGCAGGAGTCCAGGTTGCCACGACAATATGTACCTTTAACATGAATGTTGCAGCCTGGAGGTGTGGATCGTGACCGTAAAGGCTCCAATGTTCTTTCCATCACATGGCTTCCCAGGAATCTCGCTCACCCGTCACCCGGGCTGGTTTAGCTCACTGGGCTAAATCGCTGGCTTTTAAAGCAGACCAAGCAGGCCAGCAGCACTGTTCGATTCCTGTACCAGCCTCCCCGGACAGGCACCGGAATGTGGCCACTAGGGGGTTTTCACAGTAACTTCATTAAAGCCTACTCGTGACAATAAGCCATTTTCATTTAATTTCATTGCCATTTGTGGAAGGAGTTGCAGGTTGATTTTCCACCTATTGAGCACACGGGGAGGCAGGGTTGCACAGGGCTTAACACTGCTGCCTCACAGTGCCAGGGACACGGGTTCAATTCTGACCTCAGGTAACGGCATGGAGTTTGCACCCTCTCCCCATGTCTGCGTGGGTTTCCTCTGGGCACTCTGATTTCCTCCCATAGTTCAAAGATGTGCAGGTTAGGTGGATTGGGCATGATAAATTGGCCCTTAGTGTCCAAAGGTTAGGTGGGGTTATGGGGATAGGCGGTGGTTAGGGCAGAATATTGGGCCTAATTAGGACTCTCTTTCAGAGGGTTGGTTTTGACTCAATGGGCAAAATGGCCTCCTTCTGCACTGTCGGGATTCTACGGATTATGAACACGTCTTCCTTGACCGTCAAGTCCTGGATTGCGACTTGAACCAGGAGCTTCTGGTTTATGGGCATGGGTGCTATGCAATACCATATGGCCTCCAGTGACCTGGGGATTTAACATTCTCCCACCTTTTCCCTTGATACGCTAACTGGACATTCAAACTCACTCATGTCGCAACTCACTTTTCTCACCTTTTCAGAGGTGGAGCTGATGAATATTCTGATAACAGAAAGTTTAACAGAAAACCAAGGAGTTGATTTGGTAGGGGAATGCACACAACTGAACACAAATCCAGGCTGTGGGTAAAATTGAGCCAAGTGTAAAATCAGGGCACTAGTAAGAGTGATTTGCACCAACCCCTTTTCCCACTGTCCCCATATCTTGGAAGTGTCGGAAATAAGAACAGAAAAGGTTTGAAATATCACAATATCTGAAAAGTGAAGAGATGGGTTAACACTTCAGGTGTAGATGTTCTGTTAGCTAAGCTAAGTTCATGGGATGAGCAATAAATGTTGGCCTTAAGTGATGCCAGATCCTATTGAAAGAACAAATGCAGTTCATTTTGCACACAGTAGGTTTCCAATGAAGAAGAAAGCTTGAGTGCAATTGGAATTTTAGTGATATAATCAAATTGTCCTTTCCCATTCTAAGAATTAAAAACAGGTACTATTCTGGGCCGAAAATGGTAGACAGGAATCGCGGCGATTTCCAGCTTCTTGCTTATCCATTGTCGAGCAGCAGAGACTAATGTCTCAACCTCTTTCTGAATTCTGCCTTAGTTGTCTAATTGACATCTTCCGGGAAAACACACCCTGCTGTGTGGGCAGAGGAATACCTGAGGGAATATCCTCAGATGTAAATGGATCTGTATAACAACAACAACTCACATTCAGATAGCATCTTTAATGTAATGGCAGCATCCCAGGATGCTTGACAGAGGCAATGTAAAATAACGCACGATTACCACATAAGGGGATATTAGGTGTGGTGATATGATTTGCATAGCTGTCTGCCATTGGTGCAGAACACCGGCTTACCATTGGCCCTGGTCGGTCATGTGCCTCTCGACCGATTGGTTGAGACCAGTCATGTGACAGCTCTCCGATTGGTCGAGAGGCCGAGTTAACCACGCCTCCATACCGAGGTATAAATAGTCGGAACGCCCGGCGGTCGTCCATTTTATTGTAGTCAACCGCAGGGCTAAGTTCAAGCTTATTAAAGCCTAACTTTTGTACAGCAACTCGTCTCATGTGCAATTGATGGCTCATCATTAGGTCTGATGGCTGAAAACTTGGTTGAGGAAGCAAGTTCGAAGAGGTGTCTTAAAGGAGGATAGCAACGAAAATGTGAAAAAGGAGAATAAAAATATTTTTTTTTAAATGGAGGAGAGCAAATGAGAGAGATGGGGTTGTGAAGAAGGGAATCCCAGAGCTTGGGGCCTAGGCAACGGAAGGCACAGCCACCAATGGTGGAGCAATTCATAATAAGGAATGTACAAGAGGCCAGAATTGAAGGAGTGCGGGTCCCTCAGAGGGTGGGAGTGTTGGAGGAGATTATAGAGATAGGGAGGGGCAAGCCCATGAAGAGATTTGAAAACAAGGATGAGAATTTTGAAATCAGGCTATTGCTTGACTGGGATTTAGTGTGGGACAGCCAGCACAGGGGTGAGAGAGGAACAGGACTTGGCCCAAGTTAGGACAATGGCCGCAGAGCTTTAGATGTGCTCAAGTTTCTTTCATGTCTTAGCCCGATCACCCCAAATATCTGCCATTCCCCTTCCCTGGCAACTGAGAATGAACCTGACCTGATGCATAATTTGATCCCCGGGATGAGCTTCCAACCCCATAGTAAAGGCCGCTTAGCTCCTGTTTTGTTAACATATTTAATTACTTTGCTCACCTGCAGTGCTGCTTATAATAATATGTTCAGCTAAATCCCTAGGATACCTTTACTCTTCTATTTCATTCAGTCTCTCATTTTCTAAGATGTAAGGAATGTTCATGTTTTTCCTACCAAAGTGCATACCCTCACGTTTATCAATGGTAAGGTTAATTTGCTATGTAACTGTCCAGTCCGTGGGTTTTCTCATGCCTTTTTGTATTATCCAGTATTCTACCTTTGTGTTAAACTGTATCTCACTACCCCCAGTTTGCTATTATCTGCACAATGTGATGTTAATTAACTTATTCCCAAGTCCAGATCATGAATATAAATTATGACTAACAGTGGACACAGTGATCCTAGTGGGACACAACTCTCCATGGCTTCCTTCTGTGTTGTAAATGGACTCTGTGACTTTACCAAATCCAATCTGAATAACTATCCTTTACCTCTCTTCTCTGCTTTCTATATTAGTTAGTGAATGTGATGTCCATTCAGCTATTTGTCTCCTGATTGTCTTGTGTCTGTTTGTTGTGTGGTAACGCACTCATTGAATTGTTGGGTAGGGACTCTGACAATAACAGTCAGTCACAGAGTCATAGAGGTTTACAGAGTGAAGACAGGCCGTTCGGCCCAACTTGTCCATGCTGCCCAGTTTTTACCACTAAGCTAGTCCCAATTGCCCGCATTTGGCCCACACCCATCTTACCCATATAACTGTCTAAATGCTTTTTAAAAGACAAAATTGAACCTGCCTCTACTACTGCCTCTGGCAGCTCGTTCCTGACACTCATCACACTCTGTGTAGGTTTCAAACAGTTGAGAAAAGAAGGCCACCCCAGGGATCGGGTGATGTGGGAATGTTATTCTGGACCCTGCTACAATAGATTGATCCTACTCAGCCACAGGCTCAGCCCACTTTCCCATCTCTCTTAAGCCTTACCCACAGTTCCCCGTCTCTGCCCACCCCAATCCATGCGGACTTACCTTGGGCTACCTTTTTTGTTGCAACCGAAACCCAGTGAGCTGTGTCTGGGTGTTCATTTGAGGGTGAGCCCCCCTCAGACACCTTTTGGAAGGGGGCCTAGCTGTTAAAAAGGGAGCACTGGGGCTCCCATTGCAGCTCCAGACTGCTTTGCCCTCACATTCAGCTGGAGTGATAGCGAGATTACTGATGTAGCTGAGACTGATTCTCACTCTACAAACCCCCCCAGCTCAGAGGCACTGAGACCAACTGCAATATCTCCACCAATGGCCCTGCTACATTGACCCAACTCAGCACCCAATGGGACAAGCCTCTGGACTCTGAGCTCCGAAGACGAGTCACTCTTATTGGACTCAAAACGTTAATCCAGTTTCTCTCCCCACAGAGACTACCAGACCTGCTGAGATTTCCCTGCACTCTGCTTTAATCTTTGGACTGTACATGCAGCATAAGAGCAAATGTAGAGATCAGGGCGGGACCCTCTGCCCAGAGATGCCGGTATTGCGAAACACGATTGGACAGAGAATCACGTGTGTGGCGGAAATCGTGGCCGGACAGCATGCCATGCTCTGGTGCCTCAATAGCTGCGTGAGTGCATTTTACTCTGCAAGTACAGGAAACAAAGTTGGCATATCATTCTCAGGCCCGACCCAGTATTCTCTTGGCTCCCGGGACGCTCCCTCCTCCACCAGGAGAAATTGCTGATGGTGGATTTTACTTGTGGGTTTAAAAATTGGGAATCAGACTCCGTGGCTGCTGAGGGAGAGAGAGAGAAGAGGTAAAACATGTTCCCAGAGGCGCGAACGTGGGCTGTTGGTCCTGCCGCTGACATGGCTGGCTGGTGTGGGGGGGCATCTGCCTGGGCCGGGGGAAGAATCGGGGATGGGACATGTGGTCGGTGTGACCTCAAGGGACCGCCGTGTCCAGGCACGGACTGACACTGGTGTAGCCTGCAAGGCAGCCATCTTGCTGCACACCCCGCTGAGCACATCATGCAGCCCACACAAGGGCAACATGGTAACCCCTAAAAGAGGGGGGCAGACAGGGGCCGCAGAGTGTACCACTGGCATGGGTAGCAACAGCCACTAGTACCACTGCCAACACGGATGGATGTCGGGGTTAGAGGCCCCCAAGGTGCCAGGCATCGATGAGGCCGGGGGGCAGTGCGCAGGGCAGAACGGGAGGGGGAACGGCTGGGGGTGGGTGTGAGGATGGGGTATGAGTGGGAAATAGGGGAACATGCAGGGGCCTGGGGCTGCAGTGCAGCTCGGTGGACCTGGTTGAGCATGGAGTACGCACCATGCTAACATGTCTGCCTTTCACTACTTACCGACAATGGATTTTGGAATCCAACCAGAATGGGTGGTCTTCATTTTTGCCACCACAGCCCTGAGGGATGCACTGAGGCTGTACAAGCTGGAGCTGCTTGGGGCGGACCCTGAAGCAGTGGAGCCTGACTCTAAGGAACAGGAGCCAGCCAGTGGGGTTGCAAAGCCGGCCACCCAAGAGGTCGAGGAGGAGTTGGGAAGGAGGCGCCGCATGAGGCCTCGTGTGTACCAGTAGGCTTATCATTCGAAGATCTGCTGGTCTGGGCATGCCTTTGAATACTCTGGGTGAGCAGGGGCGGCAGTGCAACATATTTTCCGGATCATGTCACACCTGGCACAGTGTGAGTGGGTGTGGGAGGTGGGAGTGGATGTGGGAGAGGACATCCGCTCTAGGTGGCCGTCACAGTGACCATCTCCCTGAACGTTTACACCATGGGGTGTATCCAGGCGCCAAGTGGAGACTGGTCTGGGATCTAACCGAACTCGATGCACAGGTGCAACCACACTGTCACGAAGCCCCTATATGCCCAGTTGGCACAATACGTAAAATGCAATGTGGACCGAGCCCACCAGGATGCCCAGGCAACTGGGTTCACCACCAACGGCAGGATTCCCCGGGTCCAGGGGGTTATCGACGGGATGAATGTCCCCCTATGAGCACCGGTTCATGACAGGCTGGTCTTCATAAACGAAAAGGGTTCCACTCGATGAATGTGCAGCTGGTGTGTGACCATGAGCTGCACATCATGCACGTCTGCGGCCGATACCCGGGCAGTGTGCATGATGTCTACATCCTGGCACACTCGGTGGTTCCTGACACTTTTGAGGTGCACTCCGGTGCGGGGGGGGTGCGGGGATGGGATGTCGGGGGGGGGGGTGGTTGGACAAAGGAGAGGAAGAGGGGCGGGGTACCAGAGTGATGTGGAGGGCCCAATGTGGGGGCCCCACACCGTGACCACCACCATGGACCGCCCACCTTTCCACACCACCCTCCCCAACGCCCCCTCTGCAGCCAGCCCAGCCCAGCCCTCACACCCTGTTCACAGAGCTCTGAGGCAGGTTGGAACTTTTGTGCACAGGTGTTTATTTTACAAAGAATATGTGAACATCTCTATAACGGTGTGTGCCCGACCACCCAAGGCTATCCTATGTGCTGCAGGTGTGTCATCTTAACTGGTTTCTACCTTTCTATCCCTACAGGCCCGAATGCTACGTCTAGGTGAATCCCCAGGCTGTACATTAGGAGTGGAGGTGGCCTGCTGCGAATCCCGCCCTGTGACTTGTGTCCCCTTTGGCTGCCGCCCTCTGGAGCGACCCGGCCTGGATGGGCCCGGCATGGTGCCTGCTTGTTCTGTCCTCAGTCCACTCGGATGCACCAGGGACACAAAGAGGGCAGGAGGGGGCAGTCCGAGGCGCTGTGTATTCCAGCAAGTCCCCTGCGGGAATTACCGACACATGCCCCATTACATCCACTGCCCTCGGGGTGCCAAATGGTGTGGGATGGAGGTGCAACCGGAGTGAACTCCTGGGGCTCCTCCGCCACCTGGTGCTGCCAGTCCTGGAGGCCCACTCTTGTCTCAACATGGGACTCCATGCTGGCAACCAGGGAGCACAGGGACTGAACCACCTGCCTCTCGGACGGTACCACATCACTCAGTGAATGTACCACCCACTTCCGTGAATGGAGTATATCAGCCAGCGCCCAGGCAATGCCAACGACGCTCTCAGCCGTAACCCGTTTTGATTGGACACTGGAGTGCTGATGAAAATTCAAGGTGGCCCTAGGACATAGCATCCTGGGACAGAACAGCCCTTTCTGTGCTTGGCCATTGCCCGCACAGAGTGTCCCAGGCCTTGGACATCCTAACCTATGGCCGATACCATCACGCCCAAGGCCTCCATGTATGCGCCACCCATTCTGTGTTGGCTTGGGTGGCACACATTGTCGGTTCTGTCTTCTGCCCTGGCAGACGGTTGGACTCCCCCAAATGCACATGCAGGCGCCGGATGGTTGCTGACATCCCCTCATGTAGCCCCTGGCTCTTTGTCTGCATCTCCATTATCGATGGGACCACATTTTCCAGAAACTGAAACCCGTCTGGACGGCAGCTAATCCCTGGGTTCGGGCCAACCTCTGACCGCCCACATATATGGTGTGCACCAGATGGTGCTCCAGGAGCCTCTTCACTAACATGTCCAACTGAGGTGAGTGTCTCTCGGATGGTGGAGTGTATTGGAGACAGCTGTGACAGTAAGCTGTCCCCAGACCGGTGCTCCATGGTGTCTTGGGATGGCGTTTGGGGGGTCTCTTCGGTATCCATCAGCTCCTCTTCATTGGAATCTGCTTGGGATTGTCGGGGACAGGGACACCAGTAGGGTCGCATCATCGTTGGGTGATCCTGCAAGACACAAGACATGCTGCAAAGCTGGATCGCGGGTTGGGTGGTGGGTGGTAATGAGGCATGCTGAGGGGGTTATGTGGGGATGGTGAGGTGATGGTGTGCGAGTGGTGAGGGGATAGTAAGGGTCTGGTGAGGGGGTGATGAGGGGGTGGTGAGGGGGACTGGTGAGGGGGTGGTGGGGGTGTGGTAGAAGGTGGTGAGGGGGTGGTAAAGGGGTGGCATGCGGGTGGTGAAGGGGTGTTGTGGGGTTTTGAGGGAGTGGTGAGGGGGGTGGTGAGGGGGTGGTAGGAGTTGGTGAGGGGGCGGTAAAGGGGTGGCGTGAGAGTGGTGAATGGGTGGTGGGGTGGTAAGGGGGTGGTGAGGGATTGGAGTGGGGATACTGAAGGTGTGGTGTGAAGATGGTAAGGGGGTGGTGTTGGGGTTGGTGGGAGAGTGTTCAGGCATGGTAGGAGGTGGTGAGGGGGCGGTAAGGGGGTGGCATGGGGTGGTGAGTGGGTGGTAAGGGTCTGTTGAGTGGGTGATGAGGGGGTGGTCTGGGGGTGTTGAGGGGTTGGCGAGGGGTTGGTGAGCGGGTGGTGAGTGGTGCTGTGGGCGTGGTGCGAGGATGGTCGTGAGGGGGTGGTGTGGGGGTGGTGAGGGGGTGGTGTGGGGGTGGTGAGGTGAGGGGGGTGATGAGGGGGTGGTGAGGGGGTGGTGTGGAGGTGGTGTGGGGGTAGTGAGGAGGTGGTGTGGGGTTGGTGAGGGGGTGGTGAGGGGGTGGTGAGGGATGATGAAGGGGTGGTGAGGGGGTGTTGAGGGGGTGGTGAGGAGGTGGTGAGGACGTGGTGAGGGGGTGATGATGGGGTGGTGTAGGGATGGTGAGGGAGTGGTGAGGGAGTGGTGTGGGGGTGGTGTGGGGTTGGTAAAGGGGTGGTGTAGGGATGGTGAGGGGGTGGTGAGGGGGTGGTGAGGGTGTGGTGGTGAGGTGGTGAGGGGTGGGGGGGTGTGATGTGGGGAGTTGGGGGTTGTGCCTTACTTGGTATGGGAAACCACACCGAAGCAGGGTCTCCCTTGGTTGACCGATGCCGACTTCTACCTCGGCATCTGCCCTCTCTGAGATCCAGGTCCAGTGACTGGGGTGGGGTGGGGGGGATGGTGGGAGGAGGAGGGGGGGGGGGGGGGGGCAGGCAATACACAGTTTGGGAGTCACAGATGCTGGCAGCGCAGCAGGTGGGATGCTGATGGCCTTCATGGCCAGGGCACTTGGCCATGGCGGCTGGTATGTGTGCTGGCATGTGGTGCAGGGTGGGGAGTAAGCATACCTGTGGTGGCCCGGGTTGGGCTGCACTCTGGGTGGGTGGGGGTGGGTTTGGAACGGGGGTTGGTGCCAGGGACACTGTGCTGCCTACTTACCCTGGCCGCACTGAGGAGGTTGTTCGGTTTTTTCTGGCACTGCTAGCTGGTCCGGGCAGTGAGGCCCATGGCACTCACGGCCTCTGCCACCTGCACCCAGACCCGGTGTTTTCAGTGCGTTGTAGCCTCCTTCCCCCACCAGGTAACAGAATGGCCCGTCTCTCCTCCACGTCGTCCAGCAGGGTCTCCAGCTCGACGTCTGCAAACGGGGGTGCCACTCTCCAAACTGACATCTTGTTGGCTGGGTGAGTGTGTGTGGAGAGTGGAGAGCTAATGTGGCTGCAGCATGTCAGCCTCTCCAGTGGCAAACCCAACCCTGGTGAATTGGACTCCATTTTTCATTGGAATCAATCAAGTTCCATGTGGCGCCGGTAATAGCCCAATAATGGATTCTGAATTGCACCAGGACCGGCACCAATTTAATTTTCGGAAACGTCCACTGATCCAGTCCAGGCGTCTGCACGTAGGGCTGGATTCTCCGATTTTGAGGCTATGTCCGGAGCAAGTGTCTAGTCTTACGTTCAAAAAGTTGGCGCCGCCCCCTGACCAATGCTCCGCCCGGTGGGAGACTAGCAGCCGCGCCACGTAAAGCTCCCCCGCCCCCGACTCTGGTGGCGCTGGGAGCAGTCCGCAGCCGCCACGCAAGGTCCCCGAAAACTGTGAGTACATGTGTCCCACGCCATCGGGAAGTCGGCCTATTGGGGGCGGAGAATTGAGGGAGGGCCTCAGGTGACATCATGAGGCCGTCCTAAAGGCGTGTAGCGTACTCACCGATGACGCTGTTTTGGAGGGACGGAGCATCTAAAAAAACCAGCACCGCCCCTGGTTTCGGAGTCGAAACGGATTCTCCGTCGAATCAACGAATGCGACTTCGGCGTCGGCACTCGGACAATCTAGCACTTAGCTTCTGAAACGGAGAATTCCACCGCTTATCTTCAGTTGGAGCTTGGGGACAAGTATTCTGTTGTGTCGGGGGCCCCTGCCTGTTGGGAATAATCTCCACCCTCAGCCCAATCCCCCTTCCCCCACCCTCTCCAGAAACAAAACCTGCATTGATTCTAGTCACCAAAGGCCAATATGCATTATCGCCGGCACAATCTAACATGTTTGTTTTGGCATGGAGAACTTAAAGCATATGTCTTTGACTGAGCATATTTCTATCAATTAATACCATTAGTTCTGTACATTGTGTGGCTTTTTTGTTCCAGTTTAATTGTTAAAGCATGTTTCGAAAGCACAACAATTGAAATGTTTGACAGTGAGGGTTGAAAAATATCTTGGTCGCTCAAAATAGATGTTGATGCAGGGAGTTGATATTCTAGGGTGGTATAACTACTCGGGTCTTGTCCTCCGCTCCGCCGCGTAATCATCTCAAGAGATTGTTTGCTTGGTGGGGGGTGGGGCTTGGGGGGAGGAATAATCCCAATAGACTGACAGATGGAGAGACGGGGAAGCTGGACTTCATCTGAATATTCGCCACATGGACATCTCCTGACTCCCACCATGACACAATGGGGTAGTTTCCAAGCATGTGTTTTGCTTCCTTGAGGTTTTGGGATAGCTCCACCTCCTGATAAGAGTTGTATCTCTAACACTGTGAAAAAGAGTGGAGAAGTTATCCAATGTCGCCTTCAGCTGGGGAGGGGAGATGGTGGCACAGTGGTATCGTCACCACACGAGTAATCCAAAGACCGAAGGCAATGCTCTGAGGACCTGGGTTTGAATCCCACTACGGCAAATGGTGAAATTTGAATTCAATAAAAAGAAACTGGAAATAAGTCTACTGATGACCGTACCAATTGGCGTAAACCCATCTGGTTTACTAATGCACCTTTACAGAAGTAAATCTGTCGTTGTCACCCACGGCAATCTGGTTGACTCTTAAATGCCGTCTGAAATGGCCCAACAAGCCACTCAGTTCAGGGGCAATTAGTGATGGGTACAAATAATGGCCCAGCTTGCAAAGTCCATGTCCCCTGAACATGGGGGGGTTTGCCTGTTGCACTTCCAGTGAAGTAGCGGTTGACAGAACAGCCCCACAGCTCTGAGGAAATTCTCAGCCAGTCAGTCATGCTGGACATGGTTAAGAGCACGGTGCTTAGAAATTATGGTACGTACAAGGAGAAACCCGAGATGCTGGGATCATGTGCCCTCGAGCAGAGAAAGCAGAGGTTAAATAAAAGTTTTTAAATTATTGGTATTTCGATAAAGGTGAAACAGGAAAGATTATTTCTTCTGGCTGGGAAGCTTGGGAGTTTCCCGAAGTGTCAGAAAGAGAGAATTTTTAAGAAGATTTTTTTAAGAATGTACAATTCCACTTCACAATTCTTGTTCAGTCATGAACTATGGCCGAGTGGAGGTTGCAAGCCCAAAATGCTGTCTGCACAGGATATTTCAAGGTGATATTCTATTTTGTAATCTCTTGCTAAATTGTTCACAAAGGCTCTGTTTTTAATGGTTAGCTTCACAAAGATGTCCGAGGCTCAACAGAGGTCAACACCCCTCACCCACCAGACGATCTGGCTCAGCGATTGCAATGGTTCAGGACTGAGGTCAAGGTCAAAGGGCTTGGGGATTGGCTTGGGTCAACCTGACCAAGAGACCTAACCTGAGGCTGGTTGACTGATTTTACTGATCTTCCCTGAGATTTGCTTTTTTTTTCCCCACAAAGACATATCCAAGGAATAGTTTTCCGAAGATTCATTGGCATGAGAGAACTTTGCACACTCTTATCACATATTGCACTTTGGAGTGCGCAATTCGTAAGATCGTCTGAATGGTCCGGAAATCCTGTGCCGTGAGCTGTTGAAATTCCAATAGATTTTGACAGTGAATGAGGCACCCCAGTGGGAGCAGAAGTCTGAAAATGATTCCTGATGTTCAATATATATTGTATAATTAAACTTGTCTTGTTAGCTTTAAATATTTATGTATATTTATGTGTGTACAGGCCATGGTAAATCAACCATGAATTAACAATCCATATTGCTTTGGCCTGAGAAGCCATTTTAATTTTAGGATCTTTTTTATAAGAAAGAACGTGCATTGATGGAGCACCTTTCATTGCCGGACATTCCAGTTAGTGAATTATTTGTGAAGTGTTCTGTGTACACATAACATGTGTTAGCTAACTTGTGCAAAGTCAGATCCCATAAACAACAATGAGATAACAAACCAAATCATCTATCTTTTGGAGGTCTTATGGCACAGTGAGTAGAGTCAAAGAGTTTTACTGCACAGCAGGAGACCCTGCAGCCTATCAGGTACTGTTCCTACCTCTGGGCCAGAAGCTCCATGTTCAAGTTCCATTTCAGTGCATTCATAACGTGGCCGAACAGGTTAACTATGAGCCTATAAATCTTTCCAATACACCTGAAGACAGGCAGTAAGAGGGGGAGAGTTTCCTGATCAACCAGACTGCAGAAGGCATTGGAAAAACATTGCAGGACTTTGCCAAGCATAATCATGGACCGACCAAGTGGAAGCTCATTGTCGCCAATGCTCTCTTAGTGCTATGGAACCTGAAGGAAGAATCTGTCTTTCGTGATGTTGATTGAAGAGTAAATATTGACCAAGAAACTGGGGATTAACTGCTCTGTTCTTCCAATAGCGCCTTTATACCTTTCATATCCCCCGCTAAAGTGGCGGGATGAGACCTCGGTTTGACATCTTAGCCCCCAAAATGCAGCATTTACTCAGTGTTAAATTGAAATTTCACCCCAGATTGTGGGCCCAATGCCAGGAGCAGGGCTCAAATCCATGTCCTTCTGACTCAGGGGTGAGAGTTTAGATCAAATTGTGGTAGTGTCTTTGCTTTCATTTTACAAGACTATGCAGCCCAGATGAGATTTTTTAATTAGCACTGTCATGGGAATGTCACTTTAAGAAATGTTTGTCTGCTCAAGTGGCTGCAGTGATGTCAGAGTGTGGGTGGAGCTGAGCTCTGGCTCTGCTTTTTAGTTTCACTTTGAGGAAAACCTTTGGGTGTGTCTGTGTTTTTTAGTTTTGTTTTAGTGTTGGAGCTGCAGCCAGCCGAATAAGGTGTAATTTTGATCTCTCTGTCATCTAAAGACAATTTCTAGGTCATTTGGTGAATTCAGAGTGATAACTGCTCTCAGTAGAGAATTTAAACCTGATATGCTTCTGTAAAAAGGGTTTTTGTCTTATGGATGTTAAAAGGAAAGTTTAAGGATTACTTAGAATGTTGTATTCTTTGGGGGGTTGTATTTGAATTGATGGCTGTTAAGATGTTCACTGTGTGTTTTAAAAAGGTTAACTGAGTTCATAGAATAAACATTGTTTTGCTTTAAAAAATACTTTTAGTTTTCTGCTGCACCACACCTGTAGAGTGGGCTGTGTGCTCCCCATACCACAATCTAGTAAAAGCCGTGGGTCAGGTGATCTCCATGATATACTTTAGAGTTCTTTAAACCCTGGCCCATAGCAGTACACAATGGAAATTCAAAAGTACACAATTGTAAATATTCTAAGACATGCCAATTTTATCATCCTGTTGTTCTTACCTTAGTTACTCAGCTATTTATTATTGAGCAGTGTTGATTTAGTGGCAATCTGATAGAGTTTTATAAAATATTGCAAAGGCCTGATTGTCTATTGATCGATTATTTGAGCTTGACAGAATAAGGTGGGACATGCATTTGCACAATGAATAGATTAGAGGTTAAGTGGTTCTACTTTCCCCAGAGAACCTCTGGAACACATTGCCGACAGGTGTGGTAGATTTGCCTTCTTGAGGGAACTGGGCTGGTTCATGGCTGGAGCAGATATCACGTTTTATAGTAGGTACTTGAATTAACAACAAATATAGGTATGGTCCATGTAATCTCCTGGACTGGATTCAATCATCTGGGAGGGCAAAGAAGAAATTTCCACAGCACCTTGTTGCTTCTTGGCCTGGAGCTTTTCACAATTTGTTCTGCTTTCCAAGGGGATTACATGGCAGTGTGTAAGGTGGAGAGGGAAAGAAACTGTTTAGTCATAAGGGCTAAGATTTTCCACTGCAGGACGGCCTGCTACCACTGCTAGCGAGGACAGAGAATACGGCCCTCAGCCAAACCTCCCATTCACTGCAACGAGACGGGAAAATCCCACTGCCATGAATGGGAGAATCCCTCCCAAGATCTAAGAAATAAGGGGCGAAATTCCCGGACCCCCAGCAGGGTTGGAGAATTGCCTGGGGCCGTCGAAAATCCTGCCCCCGCCGTGGCAGAAATTCTCCGCCACCCGGGAATTGGCGGGGGCGGGAATCACGCCACTCCGATCGGCGAGGCCCCTGCGCCGATTCTCCGGCCCGAATGGGCCGAAGTCCCGCCGCTGGGAGGCCTCTCCCGCCGCCAAGGTTTGAACCACCTCTGGTGGCGGCGGGATCAGCGCCGCGACCGGGCCCCCGGGGTCCTGGGGGGGGGGCGCGGGGCGATCGGACCCCGGGGGGTGCCCCCATGGTGGCCAGGCCCCCGATTGGGGCCCCCCGCTCAGACTCCGGGCCAGTGCCCTGGGTGCACTCTTTCTCCTCCGCCGCCGCCACGGCTTCCGCCATGGCGGAAGCGGAAGAGAAACCCACATCGCGCATGCACCGGTGGTGACGTCAGCGGCAGCTGGCCACTGACGTCACTGCCGGCGCATGCGCCGACCGGCGAAAGCCTTTCGGCCAGCCCCGCTGCCGGGCGGCGGGCCTGAAAGGCCGCTGGCGCCGGTTTTTTGCCGCTCCAGCGCAGGGCTAGTCCCCAAAGGTGGGGAGATATCCCCACCTTTGGGGAGGCCCGACCCGGGAGTGGTTGGCGCCACTCCCCTACGCCAGAAGTAGGCCATTCAGCCCAGCTCTCCTGCCTGTTCTGCCAATCAATAAGATAATGGCTGACCTGATTGTGGTCTAAATAACTTTTTTACATGTCACCATTACCCCTTAACTCCCTAGCCAACCAAAAATCTGTCTATTTCAGCCGTGAATATATTTAATGACCCAGTCTTCACTGCTCTCTGTGGAAGTGAATTCCAAAGATTAATGCCCCTCTGACATCATCTCAGCAGCTACCCTATTAAACCACCTCAGGATCCTGTTTCAATTAGTAGTTGCGGCCCTCAGGAATGTCAAGAGGTTTGACGGAGCAGTTGCATTTTCATGCCCATCATTTTCATAAGAATTTAAATTCTAAATTCAGTTTACCAAAAAAATAGTTACTTCATCTAAAGACTATTTTCTCCTTTATTCCCGAAGGCAGCTCACTATAAGCTTTCAATGCTTACATCACAATTGTTAACTCTTCAACGATGTCAGCAGATGCTAATTATGAGGCACATAACAGTCATCAGTGTCTGCACAACAAGTTTGCAAAAGGAAAGACCAGCAAACTGGCGCTTCCAAGTAATTTTGCTTATTGCACAATTGGTGAAACGATGGAGGTGATTAGGATGGTATAATCCAACCTCCGGATTGGAGTTTCTCTCTCTGTTTATGAAGTAACCTGAACATGTCAATGGGGTCATTACCGTCTAGTTTATCCCTGACTTCGGGATTGACCTTTGAACTGCAGCCAACAACCCCTCTGAGAAAGAAACATAAATACAGAAGGAGGCTGTTTGCCCACTTTAGCTTATTCTGCCATTTGGTCAAATTATAACCGATCCGTCTTTTAACTCCATTTACTAGACTTGCTTCCGTAATCCACAATACCCACGTCGAGCAACAACCCACCAAGCTCAGTGTCAAAATTTCCAATTGATCCTGAGCTTCGCAACCTTTTGGAAGGCAGAGCTCCAGATTTCCACTATGCTTTGTGTGAAAAAATATTTCCTGACGCCACCCCTAATTTCAAGGTTATGAACCCTTTTCTGGGCCCCCCTCCCCCCCACCAGGGGGAATAGTTTATCTCTATCTGTCCTATCAACTAATTTAATCGCCAGAAACAATTTAATCAGATCGCCCCCTTAATCCTCTATTCTAGAGCCAATACAAATGTATCCTATGCAATCTGTTCTCACAATTTAGCCCTTTCATCCTCTTGAAAAACACCACAAAGCATTTTATTTAACTGAGGATGTGGTTTTGAATGCTCAAAATACAGTGTGACAATAAAAGCAACAAATAGCATTTATATAGCACCTTTAATGGAATAAAACATCCCAAGGGCTGCACAGGAGCACTAATATCACTTCATAGAGTCCCTACAGTGCAGAAGGAGGCCATTCAGCCCATCGAGTCTGCACCAGAAGAGAGCGGGAAGGAGTCAGAGGGGTTTAGGGCGAGAATTTCAGAATTCTGGGCATTTGGCAGCTGAAGGCATAGTCCCCAGTAATGGAAATTAGAGACACACAAGAGACCAGAATTTGAGGAACGCAGCGATCTCACAGGGTCAACCAAGTCAGTCAGGGACTGGAAAAATAGGATTCACATTCCACGGAGGGCATATCGAAGGAACATGCTAAATCTGAAGGGGTAGACTTCCAACATTTGCACTTCAGGTTTCCAGCACTGCAGTTCACTTTTAATTTTAAAACCGCTGGACATCTTTGCAGCAAATGTCCGAGCAGTTCAATACCTCCAATTACTACCTTTTCCAGTTGACAATTACTTGACACAAATTAAAGCCAGCACAAATTAAATCACTTCGCAAGATGCGACGAAACAGCAAAAAAGGACTTTCAGGCAAAGCTTTTAATGTCAGGTCACACAGGCTTTGAGTGACATTGCAGATTTACGTAAGGGCAAACAGCATTTCAGGTATTTCTTTTCCATAACAAATACAAATATAACCCATTGATGAATATGCCAGGAAAAGGCGATATTTCTAATTACGCAGAAAGTTCTCTGTGAGGAAAAAGCTTTTTTCCAAACAGTATGCCTCTCTCTGGGCTCCCTTGCTCTGTGACCTGACCCAATCTGGCACAATGTACATGTATGCTGTTCCGGAAATCTTCCTGATTCAATGTTGGGAAAGGTGCAAGTTCTGCACCATTTGCTTATGCCATATAGAATTAGGATGGAATTTGAGAAAGCAGAAAAAAAGAGTTCTGATCCAATGTTTTAAGGTATCAGCTCAATAAAGGGAGATTGCACGGACGATAATTCCATGACAACGTCATGTGACACAAACGCCATTTTGAAAAGTTAACCTTCACAAAAAGAATTTGAAATAGAATGTGACACATTATACAGGCTATAATGCAGCACAACCCGTGTGGAGGGCACAAGTAACCACTTTTGAAAGTTTCTGTGAGAAATGAAGGCTATTCCGGCTCATTTTAAATGGATTTAGTATAATTTACAATTGTGCAGTGTCCATGTGATGGATTGTGTTGGAGATGGGGCAAAGCAGAGTCATATGCACCGTTCCACACTTATGTTAAAACTCTGCTGACACAGAGGAATAAAACATTTACATTTTGATATTTTTCTTTTTGTCAGCCAGAAAGTTCTGATTTAGAGGAACTGACCCAGATACATTCAGGAGAGGATTACAACTTAATCAGATTGGTGGTGGTGGCTGGGTGGGCGTCCATTGGCGGGGAGTGGTGGGGATGAATTGGAGGGCCTTAAAGGTTGTGAGTTATATGTGTTTGTTACTCTTTTCCACACTTCGGTTCCCACTCCTGTTCTAAAAACATTGACCTGTTGCCCTCCAGCCAAATGGTCACAGTTCATATCTGAGTCTCAGCAATAGGAATTGGTAGGCTATTTGACCACAGTGGGCATCACAGCTGACCTAATTGTCACCCAGTTCAGCACCATGTGCATACTTTTTTGCAATGGTTACTATTGTGATGAGGAGCAAGGAGCCAAATTGCTTTTGTCCACCTTGGGAATGTTGAAGTTAATTGTAACCCCTCCCCTTCCCCACCCCCGACCTCTCCCCACTGCATAAACTCTGTCCCTGGTGCCCTGGGTGAGATTCTCTTACTCGACACAAACCAATGGAAGCAGTGGCAAATTAATGCTACAGACTAAGACTCTAGGGTTACTCTGCTTGAATGTAGTGAGACTTTTTCACTAAAGTGGGAACATCTCTCAATAACCCAGTTTACGAATAGCAGTGGCAGCTGCAGTTGCCACCACTTCAACCTTGCCCTGGAGTCTCCAGGAGTTGGGGTCTAATCTCCAGGACAGCGTGGAGAGAAATCCCAGGAGAAATTTCATAGGGGTTGATAAAAATTGTGTCTTTTCAAAATAAAGTAATTGAAAGCTTTGGTTATTAGTAATAGCACTATTTGACATGGGGGAAAACTCCATTTAACTACTGAACTTTTCTTTACTCAAGCAAGTGCCTGTATACACATACTATACAGGTAATAAAGAGTATATTTGCTTTCTGACTGGCCATATGTGGGAAGGTAGGATGTCACCAGGAGGGACACATTGGGTGACTAATGGTAGGGTGTCATGTGATGTCACCTCCAGGAATACATCCATCCAGAGATGTCAACTCTAGACGCCCCTGTCAAATCAACATGTGCTAACAATTCATTGAATGACTACAAAATAGCCTGTCTACTCCCGATCACACAGCTTTCTGAACACTTTAGCTTACTCTGACCCTGCATACTTTCTTCTATGAGGTCGAAACAATCGGCCCGGGTACTTCCTGTTTTGCAGGCTTTGTGCAGTTTACCAGGCCCCAACCACAGCACATTTCACAAAACAAGGTGATTACAACACAAAAATTGCTTGAGATTTCAAAAGGAGATTTTTTTTGTGTTGTCGACTAATCAAAAAAGATGACTTTAACCTGTTTCCTGTCGTGCATTGCCATTATAGCAAGGGTAGGGCCAATTGCACAGCGCAACACAATGAGCATCAGAGCTTCATCTGACTGCTGTGTGTATACTTGTGCACGATAGCTTCATGCACCCTTTGTCCTCACAGGGAAATGGATCATTTAGCTAAACCATTTAGTTTATGTGAGTTAACAACCTGCGAAAATAGAATGGAAGAGCAGTACTTGTTTCTGGCATTCACAGTGTGATCAAGGCTTTGTTATTCAATGTGTATGTTAAAGGCAAGCAATCCTGAATTTGAATTATAATTTGTCCTGTTTTTATTTGGTGTCTGTCTGTGAACTTTTGGCTTAGATTACGATTCCTCGGATGAATTTCTGTCACGAATCTTCAGATTTTGCAAACTGTTACAATTCATACTTAAATAAAAATTGAGATTTAGGGTGGAAATTGTCTTTGCTTCTTTTTCTGGACATTTTTGTTCAGTATTTCTAGAAATGTCAGACGTGGCAAAAGGTTTGTTGGACTTCCAATCAAATATCATATAATTATCATTGAATCATAAAATTTACAGTGCAGTAGGAGGCCTATCGGCCCATCGAGTCTACACCAGCCCTTTGAAGAGCTGCCTACTTAAGACTACACTTCCACTTTATCCTTGTAACCCAATAATCCTATCTAATTTATCATGGCCAATCCACCTAATCTGCACGTCTTTGGACTGTGGGAGGAAACCAGAGCACCCGAAGGAAACCCACGCATACACAGGGAAAAAGTGAAAACTTTACACAGTCACCCAAGGCTGGAATTGAACCTGAGCTGTGAGGAAGCAGTGCTAACCACTGAGCCACTGTGCTGCCCTGTTCAGTGATAAAGGGCAGAATTTTTTGGTCAGGCAGACGGGTGGACTCGAGGCACCATTGGTGGCATGCCCTGTTGGGTGACCAGTTCCCATCACGATTTTATGAGTGATGGGGAGGTATCGGATGGGCTATTTGACTGTTGCCCAATTGAAAGGCTTAAGTGGACAATTATTGTCCAATCAAGGGCCTCTCCGCACCACTCTGATGGCAGGAGAGACCAGCACCCAACCTGCAGCCTGGCAAGTGTAACCCTCCGGGCTGTTGGTTGGTTAAAGGGGAGGTTGGTCCCTGTTGCCAGTCCCAGTGTCAATCAAAGATCTCTCTCCGCAGTTGTGCCTCCCCATGCACGGTAGCCTTGTGGATAGCACAATTGCTTCACAGCTCCAGGGTCCCAGGTTCGATTCCGGTTTGGATCACTGTCTGTGTGGAGTCTGCACATCCTCCCCGTGTGTGCGTGGGTTTCCTCCGGGTGCCCCGGTTTCCTCCCACAGTCCAAAGATGTGCAGGTTAGGTGGATTGGCCATGATAAATTGTCCTTAGTGTCCAAAATTGCCCTTAGTGTTGGGTGGGGTTACTGGGTTATGGGGATAAGGTGGAGGTGTTGACCTTGGATCGGGTGCTCTTTCCAAGAGCTGATGCAGACTCGATGGGCCGAATGGCCTCCTTCTGTACTGTAAATTCTATGATAAGTCCACCTTCCCCCACCCTAACCCGTCCAGCATGTCCACCATATATCCTTCCTTCTTTTCAGGGTCTTTCAGGCAGATCCTGGACTTGCCTGAATGTTGCGGTACATTGTTCAATGCCACCTCCTTTTGCCTCGCTGCAGTACCACAAATGGCCACTGCTCCTGCAGGCATTTAGATGTAAGAGTTAGTATGATTGTAGCTCCAGGAGGCGATTGCATTTAAAATCCTATAAACCCCTCTACAGCTCAGCCTCCATATTTCTGAAACTCTCTTTCACTTTATTCTGCTCCACATCCTTCCTTCAGACTCTGGCCTTCTTCAACGCCACCTCTTCCCCTATCTCCCTTGCACCACTTTCGGTGAAGTAGCATAGAACTTAGAACATAGAACAGTGCAGCACAGAACAGGCCCTTCGGCCCTCGATGTTGTGCCGAGCAATGATCACCCTACTCAAACCCACGTAACCACCCTATACCCGTAACCCAACAACCCCACCCCCCCTTAACCTTACTTTTTAGGACACTACGGGCAATTTAGCATGGCCAATCTACCTCACCCGCACATCTTTGGACTGTGGGAGGAAACCGGAGCACCCGGAGGAAACCCACGCACACACGGGGAGGACGTGCAGACTCCGCACAGACAGTGACCCAGCCGGGAACTGAACCTGGGACCCTGGAGCTGTGAAGCATTTATGCTAACCACCATGCTACCGTGCTGTAATATATTGTAACATATTGAGCAGAATCTTTGTCAAGGACACGGGATTGGGAGTCTAGAAATGTCCTGATCCTGTGATCAGGTCTGGAGGAGCCCACCCACCTATTCTCATTTCGGGAGGTATGCATGGGATGGAGTCAAGACTTTGCTGCCTTTCGAGGCAGGCCTGTGATGAGAATGGGTGCAAAGATGGCGAGGTCAGCAGGTCAGAAGGCCTACCTCCATTTACTGGGAAATGGGCCCAGTTTTAATCATGGTTGTTAGGCTCTCTAGGCCTCACCTCTCATCCATCCACTTTGCCCCCTCCATGCTCCCTCCATGCCCTTTCATATCTCCCACATCCCTTCCTGCACCATTTTTTCTTTTAGCCTGCACCACTTACATGATGATCAACCCTAGCTCATTCTTCCACACCCCCTAAGTGGGTGGTATTTATAATAATAATAGTGATCTTTATTGTCACAAGTAGGCTTACATTAACACTGCAATGAAGTTACTGTGAAAAGCCCCTAGTTGTCCCATTCTGGTGCCTATTCGGGTCACAGAGGGAGAATTCAGAATGTCCAAATTACCTAACAGCACGTCTTTCAGGACATGTGGGAGGAAACCGGAGCGCCCGGAGGAAACCTATGTAGACACAAGGAAAACATGCAGACTCTGCACAGACAGTGACCCAAGCCGAGAATCAAACCTGAGACACTGGCGCTGTGAAGCAACAGTGCTAACCACTGTGCTACTGCGCTGCCCTGATACCAATATAGCGCCTGCTGCTTCTCCCTCAGTTAAAATTGACTAATTCAACACATCCCGGGGTATAAAACCAGTCCTTGCATGACTCAGTACCACACTGCCCCTGACCAGCTTAGCCAGGCCTGTCACTGGGTTTTGTGCACATTCTGAGCTTTTGGTTTTGCAACTCGTCAAACCATTTCAACAACAACTGACCCTCTCAAGGTGGAAGGGTTTGGAGGAGCAGAATGTCGATCAACATCTGCCTTTACCTAACAATCAAATTTTCCGAAATCATGAATTTCAACGATGCGGGTTGCTATCATTTTGACAGCAGGGCACTGAGTACATAAACACAAGAGAAAATGTTCTCTTTCTATTACAGGGCCACCCTCCCATTCCCCTCCTCCTCAGTGTCAACAAACCTTTAATTGAACAAGTGGCCACAGTTTGATAAATTACTGGCCTCGAATTAATTCATTGATTCCAGGCCAAATCATTTGACCACATGGATTGATAATCATTACTGCAGTGCAAGAGATGGAAGGCGTATGCACTCCCTGTGTAAGAGTCTCTCTGTGCTTTATACATGCAATTTACAAAGCTATAGGGATTGTGACAGGAAATTGTAATATTGAATTTACTAAACCTTGCTTGACTTAAGCAGAATTAATTGTGGTGTCTTGTTGAATCAAACCAGGCAGTTATTTTATTTCTATGCATTCCAATTACCTTAATCATATTCACGGGAGGCTTCTTTGGGCCGGTGTTATTCACACTGTTTGTAGCTGATTGCTGGCCCTTTTCAACCTTTCTCCAGCATTGAAAATAAACATAACTTAATCAATACAGAGAAATAACAGAAAGGTTGTAAAAAGGAAGGAAAAGAAAAATAATTCAAAATCGCCATTGGGGCTGAGGGTGGAGGGTGAGGGGCAGATGGCGCGGGGGGGGGGGGGGGGGGGGGGGGGCATAATATATTCATGTCAGAATCAAGGGAGAGGGTGATAAGCTAAAGAGATACAGCAAGAAATGATGCATCATTTGTTGCCCCTATAGGTATTTGAATTCAGTATCCAGGATATGGTCAACAATACATTTATTGCTCCTCCCAGCAGATCCCCGAGAAGGCAGCAGAGAGAGACCATTGGCCTTGTAGGACTGTCCTAATCAGATTTGACTGGGTCGGGGGAGATTTGGCAGAGGTATACAAAATCATGTGGTGTCTGGATAAAGTAGAGGGAAAAATTGCCCCCAACGGCAGAAAGGTCGCAAACAAGAGGACACAGATTTAAGGTCATTGGAAAAGAAGCAATGGTGACATGAGGAGAAATATTTTCATGCAGAGAGTGGCTGGGGAATCCATTTTCTTTTAAATTTAATAATCTTTATTGTCACAAGTAGGCTTTCATTAACACTGCAATGAAGTTACTGTGGAAAGCCCCGAGTCGCCACATTCCGGCACCTGTTCGCTTACACAGAGGGAGAATTCAGAATGCCTAATTCACCTAACAGCACGTCTTTCGGGACATATGGAAGGAAACCGGAGCATCCGGAGGAAACCCACGCAGACACGGGGAGAACGCGCAGACCCTGCACAGACAGTGACCCAAGCCGGGAATCGAACCTGGGAAGCTGGAGCTGTGAAGCAACAGTGCTAACCACAGTGCTCCCGTGCCGCCCTTAACTTCCTGAGAGTCTGGTGGAGGCAGATTCAATCAAGGCATTAGCGAGGGGATTAGATTATTAGATGACAAAGAAGAATGTGTAGGGTTATGAGGGGAAGGCGAGGGAATGGCACTCGGTGAATTGCTCCTTCAGAGAGTGGGAGGAGACATAATGGGCCGAAAGGTTTCCTTCCGTGTTGCAACCATGGGAAGGTATTAGGGAACCAGCTGGATGGGTTTTTTTTACAGTAATTGAGCAGTTGCAACGCTCAGCTTTTCTGATGCCAGCCCACGAATAACCTGGGCTGGAATTCTCCTGTCATTGGGATTCTCTTTTCCCATTGGCAGCGCAACCCCGCCAGCGGGTTTCCCGATGACGTGCGGTGGCTTGAAAGGAAAATCCCATTGAAATTTAGCGGGATGAGAGAATCCCACCGACAGCAAATAGTGCAGCTCCGAGAAACACACAGCTGGGGGACTGGAGAATCCCCTGAGCTTTTGAATTAAATTAGCATCAGTGGGGTTTTGAAATGAAAAAATGAAATGAAATGAAAATCGCTTATTGTCACAACTAGGCTTCAAATGAAGTTACTGTGAAAAGCCCCTCGTCACCATATTCAGGCGCCATTATGGGGAGGCTGGTACGGGAATTGAACCGTGCTGCTGGCCTGCCTTGATCGGCTTTAAAAGCCGCTCTTTAGCCCTGTGCTAAACCAGCCCCTATGAACACTTGAGTGGGGCACATTGGACTGCTTTAATCTTCATTCACAGGTTGTGGGAATGGTTGGCATTTATTGCCCATTCCTTATTGCCTATAACTGAGTGTTTTGCTGAGTCACATAAATAATCTTTATGTCACAAGTAGGCTTAGATTAACACTGCAATAAAGTTACTGTGAAAAGCCCCTAGTCACCACATTGCGGCGCCTGTTCGGGTACACTGAGGGAGAATTCAGAATTCTCAGCTGACACGGGAATTGAACCCGCGCTGCTGGCCTTATTCTGCATCACAAACCAGCAGTCTAACCCACTGAGCTAAACCAGCCCCCTTGGAAGCCAGTTCAGAGTTAATCACCTCAGTGTGCAGACAGAGTTACATATAGAGCACACGACAGGACAGCCAGTTTTCTTCCTGAAAGTGTTGTTCGGTTTTCGCGACAATCCAACAGCTCCACGGTCACTTTTACTGATCCCAGATTTTTATTTCCAGAATGGTGGGATTTTACACAATGTCCCCTTGATTAATAATTCAGTAACATAACCACGACTACGTTCTAACTCATGAAGCTGAACTCATGACCTTTGTTTTCCTAGCCTGGTGCCAAAACCACGACAGTATGGAAAAAAAATGCTTTCATTTTTGTTTTGTTACCACGCACTATTCATAGGTTTTTTTCAGGTTAAGTAACCTAAATTCAATCGAGGTGGTAAGTGTAAGATTACAATGTGAGGTCAGTGTGGGATGGAGGGTACAGGCAAGGGGTGATATAGTCACAAATGTTTCAAAATAAGGGCTGAAAGCAAATTCCTGTGGATGCTGGAATCTGAAACCAAAGAGAAAATGCTGGGAAATCTCAGCAGGTCTGGCAGCATCTGTAGGGAGAGAAAAGAGCTAACGTTTTGAGTCCAGATGACCTTTTGGCATCTACTGGTGTCCTTTCGATGGCTTCTTTTTTCATCTCTTTAACATGCGTTTTTTGGGCAGAATGGAGATGACTGGATACTTTCTCCACCAATCCCGCCAATCCGGCCTAGTGACTGCGATTGATGGTTACATCCATAATTTTGTTTGTGTAATTATCCTCCACTTGCTGCATTTTACTGGAGGAATACCCCACCTTTAATCAGGAGAGTTTTCTGGAGGTTTTGTCATGAGTTCAGTTTGTTGTAGTTCTTGGAGGCTCTTTTTAAGAGACTGAGTTTCCAGAGCAAGTTTACTGTTTGCTGTGAATCCTAAAGTAAGTCCCGCTTTAACTTCAAATCATTGGCTGGCTGATGAATATTCCCTTTGTTTTTTCTTTAATGCACATTTGCTCTTGGGTTGTGGGAAAATGCTGGCAAGGCTGCAATGTCTATCCATCCCGAGCTGTTCTGAGGGCATTAAGAATCAACCATGTTGGTGTAGAGCTGGAGTCAAAAGTAGGCCGGATTGAGACCAGGACAGAAGCTGCAGATGTTAGTGAACTCATTGGAGATTCCATGCCAATCCAGCAGCTTTCACATTTGGTGATTGAGCACTCGGTGCTTATTTAACTGGTGTCTGGGACGCTGGTGACAGAAGAGGTGGATGTGAAAAGAGCTCAGTTCATTTGAGCGGTGCACAGACTGTGGTATGACTCTAGTCTACGATGCTGCAAGCTCAAGTTCAAACCCGCTCTCATACAACTGCAGTGTGGCACCTGGTCAACAAAGAGAGAAGGGATTGTTTAACAGAGAGCAGTTGATGAAAACATTTACAAATAAATCATGCCTATTACCTGTGCAGCCATCCACACCTTCTCCAGCATCTATATAGCAAATTGAATCCCGTCCACAGAATTGTTATTGTGCAGAAGTCCTTTGGCTCATCGCGCCTGCACCGTCCAGATCAATCTTTTCCCTCATTCCCTGTGAAGCAGACCCCGTCTCAGAGAGGTATCTAAATACTGACCAACCTGCACAGAGGAGAATAAGGGCAAGGAAGGAGGTAGAATTGTTTTGTGGGCTCTGATTCAAATTAGTATAATACCAGCCCCATGTGTTGTGTGTTTCATGGCTTTGGCCTATTACCCCATTAATTTCACAAGCACTTGCCTAAAGGCCGTGCCATGTGAGAGATTAAGTGCGGTTCTTAGCTGATGGTTTATTTTGCCGTGTACTAACAGAAAACACCAGTATCAAAAAAAGAGGGTATACGGCTATAGGCAGATTGCGGACTTTCAGAGAGGAGCAGAATTGGCCTCAAGTACAAATTTGGGCAATGGAGTGTCGGCTGTCAATTTTACTTTCCACTCAAATTTCACCCTCTTCTTGTAAATGATGTAAATGAGACAAATTCAGCCCTGCATTATAAAATGGGGCATGGGAGCAATTTGTGCATGGCGGTGTGGGGGGTAAACAGGAATTTGTTGCTAAGCCTTTCTTTGCAACAGTGTTGTAAGAGATTGAGTCTCAAGGCTTTTGATACGGTACTGTGTGGGAGACTGATCAAGAAGGTAAAAACTCATGGGATCCAAAGAAATTTGGCAAATGGGATCCAAAATTGACTTAGTGATTGGAAGCCTGTGCCCAGTGGTGTACCACAGGGATCAGTGCTGGGTGCCTTGCTGTTTGTAGTGTACGTTAATGAACTCGACGTGAATGTAGGAGGTATGATCCTTAAGTTCACAGATGACAGAAAAATGAGTGGTGTGGTAAATAGCGAGGAGGAAAGCCTTAGATTACACAATGTTACAGGTGGGTTGGTCAGATGGGCAGGACAGTGGGAAAAGGACAATGGGGAATGGAATTTAACCCTGAAAAGTGTGATCTGATGCATTTTGGGAGGACTCACAGGGAAAGGGGATACACAATGAATTATAGGACATTAGGAAGAACAGAGGACCAGAGGGATCTTGGAGTGCATGTCCATAGGACCCTGAAGGAAGCAGGACTGGGAGGTAAAGTGGTTAGGAAAGCATGTGGGATACTTGCCTTTATTAGCTGAGGCATAGAATATAAGAGAAAAGAGGTTATGGTGGACCTGTATAAAATGCTTGTTAGGCCACAGCTGTACTATGTACAGTTCTGGTCACCACACTATAGGAAGGATGTGATTGCATTAGTGAGGGTGCAGATGGAGATTGACCAGGATGTTACCTGGGCTGGAGAGTTTCAGCTATGAAGAGTGGCTGGTGAGGCTGAGGTTGTTTCCCTGCGAGCAGAGAAGGCTGAGAGGGACCTGATTAAGGTGTGAAAAATTCTGAAGAGCATAGATAGGAAGAAACTTTTCCCCTAGTTGAGGGGTCAATAACCAGAGGGTTGTGAGATTCTGGAAGTCACTGCCTGAAGGGGAGGTAGAGGCGGGGAGCACTTGGAACATTGAAGAAGCATTTAGATGAGCATTTGAAACGCCATAGCATACAAGGCTATGGACCAGGTACTGGAAAATGGGATTTGAATAGATCGGTGCTTGATGGCCGGCGCAGACACGATAGGCCGAAGGGCCTCTTTCTGTCTCACCCCACCAAACATTGCACTTTTTCCCTCCTCAACCAAAACTTTTTTTTCTAATATTCCTCCAGCTGAACGGAATCCAAGCTGTTGGGAAAAATCCACAGGAAATAGCTACACACAAAAAGATTAGTAACTCACAGTTCGCCACATCTGGAAATGATTGCTTACAATCTCATGTAATAGGGCCTGCATTACATTTAGATTCTGTTTTCAATTTGGGGAAATTAAAATGCATGAGTGATCGTGTCATTAAATTGCTTTCACTTTGGCTATCCAGGTAACATTGTCAGAGTGACGGAAACTCGGTCAAACTTGTTCAAGCTCCCAAAGTATGGCGTAACCTTTGTCTTTGCTTAAAGATCCATTTAACAAGCCGCTATCTTTTAGATGGAGACAAATTACAGCCGTACCAAAATGTAAATGTTCAACTGGAAGTTGGACTTCACCCTTTGGCAATCTATAGAGGGACACAAAACAGGAGCATGCCTTTGCTTTCACACCCGGTGTTGACGGAGGGGTAAATATTAGTCAGAGCACTGCTACTCTTCCAATTATTGCCTTGAGGTCTTTCATACACAACCTGTCTTGTTAGCTTTGACTTCTCATCTGAGAGGAGCCATCTTCACTCAGCAGCACTTCCTCAGTATCGCACTCAGACTAGAATATTCTGCATAACGCACGACAGGATGACTTGAACCTACACCTAACCTTCTGCCAGGAACGCAAGTGTGCTTACTGCTGAAACACAGCTGGCACCAGAGGCAACTGACAGGATGCAGTAATAAGGTTGAAAATTATTGTCCATTCTCTTAACGTGCCCATCACGCATTCCTCTCTGCACTATTTTAATGCAGGTGTTAAACCATTTATGAGCACAAGCACATTATTGTAATTTCTGTTTTGACATCGCTTAACCTGAATGTTAATTCGGTATTATTAACCTAACACAGCTTTAAATGCTTTCCACAATAGGGCATGGAGGGTGGACTGTCTCACACATTCATCGCTGCCTAAAGGGGAGGCAGGGGAAAAGATAGCAAGCCCATCTCTCTGAGTTCTAGCTTAGCCTGAGCTTGATTACTGGGTTACAGGGATAGAGCGGAGGCATGGGCTTAGGTAGGGTGCCCTTTCCAAGGGCCGGTGCAGACTCGATGGGCCGAATGGCCTCCTTCTGCACTGTAAATTCGATGATTCTATGATTAACGTCCTCCTTGTGTCAATCAATTCTGTATGCCCAGAGCAAGTAAACAGCCTCGCTTTACCTTGCTGCTCACTTTGCCTTTCGGTTTTTCCAAGTCCCAGGAAACAATCTTGCCCGTCCTGAACCCTTTCCTTCTTGTTCATTCTCTTTTCAGTCTTCCAAAGGTTTCCTAGATCCGGCTTTGACCACATCCCTCGGTCCTCTTCCAGTACTGCGCAGTGTTTCCATCTCCTCTGCACAGCCCGAGTTAAAATAATAAATATTATAAATGTAAGAAGTGATGGAAATACAGCAAGTGCAGATTTCCAATGTGATGTCCAGTTATAAAGCCAACCTTGCGGGTTGGCTGTTATAAAAACTGTCCCTTTCTCCTCAGTGGGGAAGAAAATCACGCAGCTTCTATAATGGTCGGACTGTCCATAATTCCAGCTTCGCACTTTAGATTTTAGTTGAAAATCACCCCTTTTTAAATTCATGCTTGCAATTTTTTCTTTGTCTGAATTTTTATTCACAAGAACTCTTTAAATTGCTGACCATTGCCGATTCCTGCATGAACTATGAAGTCATATTGTTTTGCTGCTCGGGATCATTCCTTTTGCTATCTCCAAGTGGTGTTCTTACTTTATTTTAGCCAAAGCTATTATCATGTAATACAGCATGTGGTCATTCATGGAATTGGATAAGAACAGCACAGATACATTCGGCCCAGTTGGTCATGCTCGTTCTCAAGTGGCAGCCAAGCCATGATCTTATTAAATGGCGGAACAGGCTCGAGAGGCTGAATGGTCTACTGTTTCTTGTTTGGATGCATGTTTGTAAGCTTCCTCCAACTCTAATTTCCCTTCCCATACTCCCCTGCTACCAAATTCATCGAAGGCCTTTTCCCCCTCATGTACTTTAAACCTTTCCTGAAATGAATCAATGTTAACTCCCATAAACACCCGATATGGCAGTCAGTTCCAGAGTACCATTACTATGTACAAAGAAATTCATCCAAGATTCCTTATTTGACCTGCTAGTGGCTATCTTGTAGCTATATTCCCATATTCCCATTGTTCCGTACTGACCCACAAGTGGAAACAGTTTCATCACATTCTCCCTCTCGAACATCTGAACAATTTTGAAGACCTCTATGGGGTTTCCACTCTGCCTTCTCTTTTCCTGGCTCACTCAATCATCCTGATAGGTTCACCTCTTCATTTTGCAAGCAGCCAGGACAAAGCCGCCCACTTGATTGAAACCTTATCTACCACCTAAAACATTCATTCCCTCCACCATTGGCATAGCGTGGCAGCCGTGCTTACCATCTACTGCAGCAACTCAGCAAGGATCGTTCAGGAAGCACCTGCTAAACCATTGACCTCTACCACCTGGAAAGACAAGGGCTGCAGATGCATGGGAGCACTACTGCCTCCAAGCTGGCCTCAGAGTTGGACACCATCCTGACTTGGAAATTTGCGCTGTTCCTTCACCGTCACCGAGTTGAAACCTGGGACTTCCTAGCTAATGAACCGTGGGATTTTTACCAGCAGTTCAAGTAAGGCGGCCCATCGCGACTATCTCAGGAGTAATGAGGGATGGACAATATACTGCTGGCTTGGCCAATGACGTGGCCACCGATTCAGGCCCGGATGGGCCGAGCGGCCACTCCAACACGACAGAGTCCCGCCGGCGCTGTTCACCCATGGTTGCTGCCAGCGGGAACTCTGCAGGAATGCTCGGGGGGGGGGGGGGGGAAGGGGAGCCTGTGAGGGGGGGGGGGGGGGCCCCTTCTCCAGGGGGGGCCTCCGATGGGGTCTGGCCAGCGATCGGGGCCCACCGATCGGCGGGCCGGCCTCTCCCCCTCCCCCCCGTGCCTACTTCCTGGTACGGCTGGCCCCTGAACACCGACCCCATGTTCGGTCGGGGCCAGCCCTAGTAAGAAGTTCCCCGTACATGCGCAGGATGGCGCAGCCCAACTGCGCATGTGCAGGATTGAACTGCCCCAACTGCGCATGCGCGGGTTGGCGGGCCACCTCTTCGGCACTGCGTAAGGAGGCTGGAGCGGCGTGAACCTCTCCAGCGCCATGCTGGCCTCCTGTGGGGGCCAGAGTAGGTCGTGCCCTGTTCGTGCTAACGTGAAACGTGACAGCGTTCACGACGGCGCAAACATTTGGCCTCAATATCGGAGAATCGCCCCCCATATGTGCAAAATGGCTGTCACAATTACCTACATAACAGTTGTTACTTCAAAGGAATTGATTATGTATGAAGTGTTTCATGGGTTTCTGGGAGACATACTCACACGTAATACAATTGCTAGGCTTTCTTTCGCTCTGTGTGTTTGTAATGGAGATTTTGAGCAGCAGCAAGATCCTTAATTACCACCTTTTTCCCCTTCTAGACTCTCCACCAGAAAAAAAATGAAATGTATTCCATATTCCAATTCCATAAGATGTGAATTACTTGAATCAATTGATTTATGCTATCGCAGCACTCATTTCCCCCCCGAGTCCAAGTAACATAACTTGGCTGGCGTCCAACACGCACTATGAAGAATCTTAAATTGGATCAATCTGCACATTTTGTGATTCCTTTTCCATATATTCTTCCACTTCTGACTGCTTGCCTTGCTCAGTTTCTCATACATACTTTTAAATCTTTTATTGACACCCTGGTTTCCGTCCAAGGATCTGAAATAGAACCGTGAAGCCAAGTGGGGCCTATTAGTCACACCATTCAATGCGAGAGCTACAGTGTGAGCACTTCACCCTTTAAAATCACTTCCACATCCTGCAACTGGTCATATTGCAAAAGCTGATGGGCTGATTAATCGTGCAGCTTGGATCAAGGTCAGAAAAGAACAGCAAAACATCATCAATAATCTGAAACAATGCAACCACTGGAGGTGAGCCTCGTCCAGTGACCTTTCACCTTTGCCACCAGGCTGAATCTGCTCCAACATAATGGATGAAAGGTCCTCAACCCTATACTGTAGGGTCCCTATACAGAATGAGTTTACTCAGCCTAGCTCCAGCTCTTAGGGGACATGGGCTTACGCGATGTGGTAAGCAGCAGTTTCACTATGAGCGCTCATAAGGATTGCTGGTTTGTGTTATTAAGCTTTACAAACATTGAAAGCCGGTGTGTTTGTGGCTCAAGCACACTTTTGGGAGCAGAGCATATTTTGCAAAAACAGCTGAATGTCCTGCACCTGACCTGGGGATATTTGATGCTGTAACTCCTTCACTATAATAGGGAAATAGTGCGAGCTGCAGAATGGAATAGACTCACAGCAAAAAGAATTTAACTTTTTCAACAAGGAGAAGGGCAAATACTGGATTGAGAGCAAAAGTGAAGGATGGGTACAGACCGAGAGGATCAGACATTGTAGGACCCACAATGAATCTTGCGACAGGGGGTGAAAGAAGGGGTTGGTCTTTATGTAGTGCAGCAGGACCAGGCAGAGGCAAGGAGCTGGTGAGGGGGGGGGGGGGGGGGCACGGGGGGGGGGGGGGGGAGGGGGGGGCGGGGGGGTTTGGGGTAGGCTGTGTGTCTTCAGGGGAACCTAACACCCTGATTATTTCTGGGTTCTGACTGCGTTGTACCAGCTTCAGAGAAACAATGTGGTTTTCATAAACTAAGGGCCTGTCTGGCCCTGGGACAAGCCCAATGCTCTATCAACAGCACTGGGGCAGGTTGGTGTTGGGGCATCAATCCAGACAGCCTTTGGAAAAGGCAAGCAGTAAAAATGATGGGTGTTAGGCAGATGTGCACAGCAGGCATCTCAAATGCCAGTGCTGACATGGGCAATGCATCCATGGATGGCACCAAAGTTTTCGGGATGCTTCCCGTGAGGGTCTCATGGATGTAGTGGCAGACACCATAAAGACCTTTATCTGGAAGAAGAAATGAACTCGGAGACACCAAGAGAGCCAGGATAGAGGTGGTGACAGCAGAAAAGTGACCTGAATGACATGGATCCAATGTGGAAAAAGATTCAGTGATCTGACAAGTGACATCTGGGTGATAGGCCTCGAGGTCCGAATAAACCAGCTGCACACAAGCTGAGGAAACTGAATGTCCATAGTTCCCCCTTAACATTGTCAGATTAACTGGCCAGTTGCATCACTGAGACGTCAGCAACCCTCACACATGGAGCCCAGTTGAATAGGGAGCATCACTGAGGAATGAACCATCTCATGTGAATGTTTTGCTGGAATAGGTGAGGGAGAGCAGCCTTCTCATGCATTACCCTCTGCTCATCCTTCAGGATAAGAGAGCACATAATTCCAGAGAGATACGTCGGACTGGAGGCGGTGTGCCACAGCTCCACATGCTGACCCTGATGGAGATCGTGAAGGTGCCACCTATGCGTTGCCATGGATGATGGAGAGACACGAGTTTGTGAAGGGCAGGGTCAATCTACCGGTGAAGGTCATGGAGGTGACTCTTGCCAATGCACCTTGGGATGATACAACTGCTGTCATGTATTGGGTTGGGTATTCTCAGGCAGCTGCACAGTATAGCATGTTCTCATCACCGTCGTCTTGTCTTTCCCAAAGGGCCACTCATGGAGGAGGAGCAACATTCTTGCTCCAACACTACCCATCCTTCAGTGGAAAGAAGTGTTGCTGAGGCAGCACCATCACTTCATTGCTCCGCACCTGTCACCAGTGAAGAGACACGCACCTTGCCTGGGACTCCATCAAGATTAGGACAGGAAGCACTTGATGAACCGTACGTTATGAGTGACCAGGAGGAGGAGGGTGAGGGAGAGTCAGCTGTGGACAGTCCCCTCGGAGAGAGAAGATGCTGGATGTCAGGTAGCACACGCAAGGAGGGTCTTCCTGCAGCGTCAGAGGCAGATGAGTTCCCGAATGTTAAAGATCCCTGGGGCATTGTGGAGCCATGGGCAGACAATGGAGCAGTCCATGCAGCGCTTCTACTACTTGATGATTTTTGAACAGGAGTCCCTCCATTGAGAGAATAACCAACCTGTTGGAGGGCCATATGCAGCATCACTCTGAGTGGGTGCAAGAACAGAGTGCGGGCATGCACAGAAATAGTGAGACTCTCTGTAGCATTGGCCGCTCAGTACTGCTGATGGCGCAGAGATGCTTGGGTACCAACTGCATCCCAATTGGTGACCCCACCTGGCACATAAGGGCATCATGAAAGGGCTGTGGCAGACTAAGAGACTGATGAGGTGTCATCCCCCAGGGGGCACAGACACTGGGCTGGTGATGCGACCATCAATTCACAAGACATGTGATTGGAAGTGAACAGAGGTTTTAATAATCTTACAACAGAGCCTGCCTGCGACGAGATGAACTGGCAGCAGGCTCGCGACTGCAGAGCTTTATACTTCCGGTTAGTGGGAGGAGCCATTGGCGGAGCCATGGGCGGAGCCAAGGGTGGAGCCCAGTACAAACTCCTCATCTCCCCCTATGGGCAGAGCTGCGCAAAGGCTCGTATACAGAGCCCACAAGGACACAATACATATAATGGAACACAGTGTGAATTACTAGGTTTATAATTCACCACAACTGGATTCTCCGATTTTGAGGCTATGTCCGGAGAAAGTGTCTAGTTCTACGATGAAAAAATCGGCAAGGCTCCAGCACCAGCCCTCCGACCGATGAGGGGCTAGCAGTTGCACCATGTAAAACACATGGCCTAACAAAATAAATGGCTGGAGAATTGCCGGGTCCTTGCCCGCCCACGCGCACGACGCCGACCTATAGTGGTCGTGCCGTACAACATGGCGCCAGCCACACGTGGACCCGTTCTGCCAGATAATGCCCCCAAGGACACCCCCTTCGCCACCCCTGGACCACCCCCCACCAGTCCCCCAGCCCTCCCCAAAGCCACTCCTAGCCAGCGGCACGATTCCCCCCCCCCCCCCCCCCCCGCAACTGTGACGACGCTGGACACAGTCCGCAGCCGCCACGCCCGGTTTCCAAAAACTGAGCGTACACATGCCCCGTGCCGTTGTGAACCCGGCCTATCCAGGGCGGAGCATTGGGGAGGGCCTTTAGCTAACGTTCCAATGGCATGCGGCATAGTCCCCCGATTCAGTCGTAAAAAGGGATTCTCCACCTGATCACCGATTACAGAATCGGCATCGGGGAACGGAGAATCCCGCCCATAATCTTTCACCTCCTTGGCCCCACAACCGAGGCATCATCCATGAAGCATATCCCTGTGCAGAGCTGGCCCTGCAATGATGCAAGTGCAGACCCCGTGCAGGAGCCAAAAGGCACTTGGATTTTTGTTCATTATTGTTTTCCTTTATTAATAATTGCTCCTGCGTTTGGTCAGAATAGTGTATTATTATTGCTTGGTGTTAAAAGGGATTTAGAGGTAATGCTGGGGAAGGGGGTGTTGATTTGATGTGATGCCATGCTCAGTAATGTGGGTCAGCATTGGTGGAGACCCTATTGTCAATCTGTTTAGATGGTGATGGGATTATTCAGCTGTGTGCTCACTGGATAATTTCTCTCTCTGGAGGAAAGTGAGTTTTGCATGGTCTGTCATAAGAGCTTAAGAAGTGTTTAAGAGAAGCGTTACTGAATTAGTGTGGTTCTTGCCACCATGCCAGTCTGGCAGTTGCCTCTGTGAGCCCTGGAATGGGCTAGGTAGCCTTTCTCCAATACTGAGTACCGGGCATTCTGGACCTTTTCCTTCTCACCCCTCTTCCTTCACTCTTCTTCCTCTCCATCCTCCTCCAAGGAAGAATGGTATTCCGGTAAGCTCTTCATTGAGCTCCAGTTTTCTTTTTATAAGTATGATTTGTGTGCGCAGCAAACAACCACAATACAAGACATCCTGGCTAGCTCAAACTGGAAGATACTAACTTGTAGAAGTCAATATTTTTCCCGCTTCTGGACTGTGGTAGAAAGATTCAACAACGCTCGTTAAGAAAACTAAACAAGACTTTATTTACAAACAGACTGCAGTTTATGGCTGAAAGTTGAGGTCGAAGAGCACGGAGTGTCTCTGCAGATTCCTACTCAAGTCCGCGCTTTCACAGAGAATCAGCTCAGCATTTATACATTATCAGAATCAGGATTACGTGACTACAGCTTGGTCAGGAATTCGATCAGAAGTACAAACATAAGCAATATCATAAAACAGGCGTCACCTTGCTGACCTTTCAGGACTCTGTCCCGTCACTCAGATCATTATTTTGTCCTTGGATGGAATGTTTAAGAATCGGAGAAGACTTGTTCTGACCCTATCTTATTCTATTTAGACTGCTTTGGGTTATGACGAGTTAATCTTATAAGAATTTGCGGAGCCCAGGCATTTCGGATCAGCTTGACCTTCTCTGATCTTATTCAGGCTTTAGGTCATGCAAAGTCAGCTTTTCTTACATTGTACCCAGTAGTTGACCAGTTTTCCCATCATCCCATTATTTACTTCGTACAACATCACAAACTGACTGGTGAAGGCAATGGAAGTGTATCTTCAAGAAGCCAATAGTCTGTGTGATGTGGTTTCATGTTAGTTGATGACTTTGGTTGTAGCATTGGATGCCAGACACGTGTCAGGAACTTTCTCGACAGAGGAGAACCCTTATCCCCCAGCTGTCATCCATGGAGTCTGGAAGTTGGCTTGATGAACTGCAACACTAGAGGATTCTCAAAGAACAAAGGAATCATTACAGATACTTAAGAGCCAAAAAAAGACCAGCTGGGTTCATTATCTGTGGTCACTGACCAGCTAGACATTCACCGAGTGGTAGTATTTTCTGTTTAGGAATCTGATTGGGCGGTCTGGCACGCCTGAATGTTTATTTAGGAATAATCAATGGCCTCCAGAACCTAAGGACATCCATGGGCAGTGACAAAGACCAAAACCTTATGGTCACCGCTGGTCCATCTGCCCCAAAAGGGTTATAGTCCCCCACCTGCCAGAATAGGGCATCCATGACCTGCCTGATGGCATGATGAACTGTCAAGTGCCAGATACCACTCAGGTCAGTGATTTACTGCTGGAATTACCCAAATGTGACCATGACAACTACAGGTAGGGGATTGCCATGGGAACTTGTGACATCAGTTGTGGACGAGAGAAACTGGCTGAGACCAGCCGGCTAGGCAGGCATTGACTCTGTCACTTGCAACTGACTCTTGGGCAGTACAACCAATGACGAGCACCTTCTTCCTCTTCAGGCCCTTCACTGTCCTCCTCTGACCTTCTCCTGACCAGGAGGATGCATCTGCTGAGGCCCCTTCTCACTACTCTGTCGACTGTTAGAGTAGCCAGCTTCTGTTTCCACTCTTTCGATTGCCGCTGTTTATTTACAAGGGCTCCTTCGACCAACCTCTGCTGTCCACGAGTTTACAACACTCAGGTTCCTCTTTGGTTCTTCTGATCACAAATATAATCTGCATCTGAGATTACAACCCTGTACTAAAGGCTGAGCCACGAGACAGAATATTCAGTTTCCTAAATATGTTGACCATTGCATCCATTAGCATTCATGGCTCCCACTGTGTTCATGACAGTTGGATCCTGACATGTGAGGTATCCGTTTTCGGAAGGCGTCCCAACTGAAAATTAGAAACTGCTGCTCCAAGACATTTCATTTCGCTCAATAGTGTGTACAGTAAACACTTAATTGAAGGTAAATTAGGTTCAAGTTGGGCTGGATTCTATTGTTCCTTAGGCCTCCTACAAATGTGCCTCGAAGTTTCATTTCCATGTTTGCGCCAAATCGACAGCATTGAGAGTTTCCTTAATTCGAGAATGTAATCTGCAACGGTCTCATTTGGCAACTGCTTCTTTTCATGGAATGCAACTCTTATTCTTGGTTGTGTGGTAACACGAGTCCAGAATCTCATTAATTTCAGGATAATCCATAGTACTGGGTCTCGTGGGCAACATTGGTTGGTCACAACCTCAAACGCATCTGGCCCCTTCACTTTCAGCCAAACGTGTAATCTTCATTCATGATAACACCGGTCCTCTTTATTGGGGCTGAAGTCCCCCATTGTCCCCAAATATGCCGTCAGTGCCATGCACTGTGCTGACTCACCTGATGGAATGGAGCAATCTTTCAACACACTCAAACTTTAACTAACTTCAGAAGTTCCAAAAAAATGTGGCTCAATGTCCTTCAGTCCTTAATTTCTCAAATACATGGAAGAAAAAAATTCCAACTTATTTTCATCACCATTACACTGAGTAGGACTAAAACAAGCTCAACCGCAGCCATGATTGAACTAACTTTATTTACAGCGCCACAGCAGAGGGACTGGATGATCCTGGCAGTGGGTGGAGCCAGAAACTCCATCCCCATGACCCTTTGTTCTTGGCCTGTCAAGTACTGGAATTAATGTGCTTCGAACTACCTCTCTCATAGTTTTAAAATTTTAAACAATTCTCACATGCCACTCCGTAGTCTGAAATTTTCTAACAACTTCATTTGGGTTCATTTCTAATGAGTTCACTTGGCTCAATCCTGGGATGATGGGCCTATCTTATGAAGAATGGTTGAACAGGTTAGGCCCATTGAATTCAGATGAATGAGAGGTCATCTTATTGAAACATATTAGATCCGAGGGGAATTGATGGGAGGGTGTGTCCACTCATGAGGGAGACAAGAACTAGCAGACACAGATTAAGAATAAGTCTCCCTTTTAAAAAAATTAATTTAGAGTACCCAATTAAGTTTATCCAATTAAGGGGCAATTTAGCGTTGCCAATCCACCTACCTTGCACATCTTTGGGTTGTGGGGGCGAAACCCAGGCAGACACAGGGAGTGCAAACTCCACACGGACAGTGACCCAGAGCCAGGATCGAACCTGGGACCTCAGCGCCGTGAGGCAGCAATGCAACTCCAGCTCCTGTTCCCTAACACAGTTTCTGAGGAGCTGGAGATGGGTGCACTTCCCACAGGTGAAATCAGCAGGGACATTGATGGTGTCCCTCACCTCAAACATTCTGCAGGAGGAACATTGCACTGCCTTCCCTGCCTTCCCCTCCAGATAAAACAGGAAAAAGAAAGGAAGATCTTACCTGATAGTCACTCAACCCCTTAGGTTAGAGGAGGTGGAAGGGTGGGGGACACTACAAGTGTCGTGTCTCGGGTTTAGCAACCGCCCAACTTATATACAGGTAGTACACACCTTCCCAGAAATCCCCACGGCCGACTTCCGGTTTCCTGCTGCTCTGAAACAAAAAAAAGTCCGAAAAAACAGTTAATTAAAAAAAGCAAAGGCCGCTTCTCCTGTAAGGTAAGTTTTTAAAACATGAAACTTACCTTCCCGACAGCCCCCTGTTACTGCTCTCGCTGAAAAACTGAAGGGCGCTTCTCCTGAAAGGTAAGTTTTTAAAACGTGAAACTTACCTTCCCGACAGCCCCCTGGTTACTGCTCTCGCTGAAAAACTGAAGGCCGCTTCTCCTGAAAGGTAAGTTTTTAAAGCGGGACACTTACCTTCCTGACAGCCCCCTGGTTACTCCTCTTGTTGCTACCGCTGAACAACTGAAGGGAAAGAAGGGAGGGAGGCAGAAGACGGGAAATTATAAGCCAATTAACCTGACTTCGGTCATTGGTAAGATTTTCGAGTCTGTTATTAAAGATGAGATTGCAAAGTACTTGGAAGTGCATGGTAAAATAGGACTGAGTCAGCACGGCTTTGTCAAAGGGAGGTCATGTCTAGCAAATCTGTTGGAGTTCTTTGAGGAGGTAACAAGGACGTTAGACAAAGGAGAACTAGTGGACATGATTTATTTAGATTTCCAGAAGGCCTTTGACAAGGTGCCGCATAGGAGACTGTTAAATAAGTTAAAGGCCCATGGTGTTAAGGGTAAGATCCTGGCATGGATAGAGGATTGGCTGACTGGCAGAAGGCAGAGAGTGGGGATAAAGGGGTCTTTTTCAGGATGGCAGCCGGTGACTAATGGTGTGCCTCAGGGGTCGGTGCTGGGACCACAACTTTTCACAATACACATTAATGATCTGGAAGAAGGACTGAAGGCACTGTTGCTAAGTTTGCAGATGATACAAAGATCTGTAGAGGGACAGGTAGTATTGAGGAAGCAAGGGGACCGCAGAAGGACTTGGACAATCTAGGTGAGAGGGCAATGAAGTGGCAAATGAATTACACTGTGGAAAAGTGTGAGGTTATGCACTTTGGAAGGAGGAATTTAGGCATAAACTATTTTCTAAATGGGGAAATGCCTTGGAAATCAGAAGCACAAAGGGACTTGGGAGTCCTTGTTCACGATTCTCTTAAGGTTAATGTGCAGGTTCAGTCGGCAGTTCAGATGGCAAATGCAATGTTAGCATTCATGTCAAGAGGGCGAGAGTACAAGACCAGGGATGTGCTTCTGAGGCTGTATAAGGCTCTGGTCAGACCCCATTTGGAGTATTGTGTGCAGTTTTGGGCCCCGTATCTAAGGAACGATGTGCTGGCCTTGAAAGGGTCCATAGGAGGTTCACAAGAATGATCCCTGGAATTAAGTACTTGTCGTTTGAGGACTCTGGGTCTGTACATGTTGGAGTTCAGACGGATGAGAGGGGATCTTATTGAAACATACAAGATACTGCGAGGCCTGGATACAGTGGATGTGGAGAGGATGTTTCCACTTGTAGGAAAAACTAGAACCTTGGGACACCATCTCAGACTAAAGGGACGATCCTTTAAAACAGAGATGAGGAAGAATTTCTTCAGCTAGAGGGTGGTGAATCTGTGGAACTCTTTGCCGCAGAAGGCTGTGGAGGCCAATTCACTGAGTGTCTTTAAGACAGAGATAGATAGGTTCATGATTAATAAGGGGACCAGGGTTTATGGGGAGAAGGCAGGAGAATGGGGATGAGAAAATATCAGCCATGATTGAATGGCAGAGCAGATTCGATGGGCTGAGTGGCCTAATTCTGCTCCTATGTCTTATGGTCTTATGGTGAAGAAAACGCAATTCATTTTCAATGCTCTGGCCCTCATTGACATCAAGATCGAGGTTTGCATCCATGTAGCAGGCCGGAAACCTAACTCTCTGGTCTTGCATCATTCTCTGAATCTCTGGGCTAGAATCGCCGAGAATTACTACTGGTCCTGACAAATGTGGCCCTGACACAGTGGACATCTTGGTGGACCAGGATGATAACTCTTAAAGGGAATAAATAAAGATACCACCTCCACAGAGACCCCGATGAATAAAGAGACCCCCCCCACAGAAATCCCTAAATAAGGAGACCACAGACCTCCCAGAAAAGAGAACCCTGCCAGGAAGCCCCTGAGAAAAGAGACCCCTGTCAGGAGGCCCCCCCAGAAGAGGGATCCCTGTTTGGAAACTAGAGGGCAGTCCAGACAAAGGCAGTGAAAGAAATCACTGCTCCAACACTCACCTGGGCAATACACCTGCGGGCTCAGCCACAAGAAGCAGCTCTTGTCAATTCCTGGAAATAAACAAACATTCAGCTGGGTTTAAACACCCTCAGATCTTTGGGCTGCAAGACATTCATTCATTTCTCTTTGAAATTGATTTTACTGGGCTGTGATTGGCAGCTTCCACATACCCCAGCTGTTAGCATTGTGGAAAACGTCTCCCTTCATGGTTGAGTGATTTTGAAGTGGTCACCTAGAAACTGACAGCACTTAACACTGTTTGAAATGGTCCAGGAGCTGTCAATCATGTTTATAAACATTGTCATTAGACCACTTGAGAGTTATTCAACTGTAAAGGGCGATGACAGTATTTCTCTTTCCAGGAATTGACAGGTGCTACTTCCTGTGCCTGACCCAGCAGGTGTATTGCCCAGGTGAGTGTTAAAGCAGCAATTCCAGACTGGGGTCCTCTTCTAGGGGGACTTCCTGACAGGGTCTGCCTTCTTTGGGGCTTCCTGACAGGGCTCTCTCTTCTGGGGGGAAGGGGGGCTTCCTGACAGGGGTCACTTTTCTGGGGGAGTCAGTGGGGTGGGGTCTCCTTGATTAGGAGCTGCTTGTGGAGGGTCTTTTTCTTAAGGAGTCTCTGTGGGGGTCTCTTTATTTTGGGTGTACCTGTGGCAATGGGGGTGAGTTGGGTCAGCCCCGTACCGGGGGAGGGGGGTAGGGAAGGACCCAAAATCCTGGGGTAGGGGGCTGAATTACTCTACTGAGGGGTGGGGGGCTGAATTATGATATGGGAGGGGGGTGGCCAGCTGCGGGACCTCACTATTGGTCCGCCCACACAAAATGGCGGCCCGATAGCAGGATTCCCTCGGGAATCCCTTGCGGTCCTCGTCATGCATAAATTTGCATGCATAAGGATTAGCAATCGCATCCTGATTAGCACTCAGAGGGGAGAACAGAGGGCTGGATTCTCCATTTCTGAGACAGTGTTGACAGCAGCGGAGGACATGTGGACTTTCATGACAGAGAAACCAGTGCCACACCTGCACAGGTTCCAGTACCACTAATGGGCGCCCACCAGCGCCACGTGGAATACATTCCATTCCACTAAAAACGGTGACAGAGTTGCCGGGTCCGCGATTGACACCCAGGAGTCTGACAAGCCGCAGCCGCACATAAACGACTCTCCCCCCACACACACACACACACACACCATTCCAACCAACAAGATGGCTGTAAGGAGAGCAGCACCACGGTTCACTGACGCGGAACTGGAGGCCCTCCTGAACAGGGTGGAGGAGTGGTGGATGACCCTTTACCCCCCGCCCGGGAGGAAGGCCACCAGGCACCGTGCCTGGGCACAGGTGGCAGAGTCAGTCAGCACCATGGACGTCTTCCGGACCGGCATCCAGTGCAGGAAAATTTGCATGACCTCCTCAGGGCGGCCAGGGTGAGTTGCCAACACTGTGCCCCTGGCACTAACCTCGCCCCTCCCCCCCCTCCACATACCCATACCCCACCCCCTCCTCCCCCCGGGGGATGGCCAGATCCTCACCCTGCCCCACATGCCAGCACCCATGTGAAGCCACCAACTACCCACCCACTGGGCTGCATGTGTTGGACCGTTTAAAAGTTTTGTTGTATGTGTTTCCCCCCCTCTCCCCAGCAGAAGCCTGTGCTCAACCGCTGGGAGCAGGAGAAGACCGGAGAGGAACCAGCAAACCTGAACATGGAGGCGGCTGAGAGGAAAGGGGTGGAGTGCGGTCACGAGTGAGGAAGTGAAACCCTGCTGAGTGGCGGTTCCCGTGTCGAGACCATTCCATCACCCCCACAGCCCTCACCCCCACTCCACACTCACCCCCTCACCACTCTCACCCCCTCAACACTCTCACCCTACACCACCAACTCCCCCCCCCCCCCCCCCCCCCCCACCCCACACACACTATCCCCACTCACCCCCGGCCCGCTGTCTGACCATACATGTCGTCTTGTGTCTTGCAGGTCCTGCTGGAGATGGGGCGGGCCCAGATGGTGGCCCCACCCCCAGCTCGTGCCAGAGCTGGTGCCCCCCGGACTGCCGAGCAACGACGGGGAGAGCAGCCCGGACACCAGCCCTCCACCTGAGATTCACGGCACCCCAGAGCTCGGGTAGAAGGGTGGCACTGATTTTAGGTCAAAACTGTGTCCAACACCCTCCACCATCCCAGAGACATTCACCTCGGTTGGGCACTGTAGTGAAGAGGCTCTTGGGACACTATCTGGTGTGCACCACACAGCTGATGTTGGCGAGCATCCAGCACCTGCGGGCACAGGTGGAGGAGTCCAACTGCCTGCAGGAGGAGGAGGTGATGTCGACCATACCTGCCACCCAGGCCAACGCCACATGGGTGGCGTCCGTGGTGGAAGCATTGGGGCGATGTTTTCAGCTTTGGATCGTGTCCACGCCCTGGGGAATTCTATGTAGGCACTGGCTGAGGCCCAGGACAAGGCTGCCCTCTCACAGGCAGCCATGTGCCAGAGCCACCTGGACATTGCAGTGGCGCTCCTCAGCATGGCCCAGTCACAGTGGGCTATGGCTAGGAACGTCAGCGGCATTGCCCAGGCACTGGCTGACACGGTGCAGACACAAAGGGAGGTGGCCCAGTCCCAGAGGGAGATGGCACAGTTACAGGGTGATGTGGCTCAATCCCTAACGATGATGGTCAACTCCCTGTTCTCCATAGCCATGAGCGTGCGGACCCTGGCTGAGACCAGAGTGGACCTCCAGGACTGGAAGTGCCAGGTGGAGGGGGAGCCTTAGGGGATGGCTCCTCTTGCACCCCCATCCCATGGAGTAGCCCCGGGCTATCGGGCACCCTGAGGGAGGAGGAGGTGATGGGGCCTGTATGGTGATCTACCACTGTATATATGTGTGTGTTTGCATTAGGGGATGTCTCCGCCCACAGGGAGCAGTATAAATATTCATAAGTTTCCCTGAGATGCCATTCTACAGCTGCAGCCGAAGGAATAGCATCTCACTGTAATAAAGCCTCTCTTGTACCGAATCGAGTCTTTGTGTGCAATTGTTAGCACCACAATTTATTAGTGAGATTTTCCAACATCTTGGACATCAGAATTAAGCCTGATCGCCTGCAGCTGGATCTGCAATCGCCACATGCCAGGAAATACTTTAACCACTGGCTGGCTGTTTTCGAGGCCTACATCACCTCAGCGGACCCTGCACCATCGGAGGCTCAGAAGGTACAACTCCTATACTCAAGGTTGAGCTCCAGCCTGTTCCCGCTGATTAAGGATGCACCTACCTACCGGGCCATGGAACTGCTCAAAGAGAATTACGCTCAGTCGACATGTGAGACATGTACTCTCCACTCGCGTTCAGCAACCGGGTGAGTCGATTGAGGACTTCTGGCGGGCCCTTATCCCTCTAGTACGGGACTGCGACTGCCAGGCCGTCCCGGCCACGGAACAGTCAAATCTACTCATGCGGGATGCATTTGTAATGGGTATTGCATCGTACCCCATCCGGCAACGACTGCTGAAAGGGGCCGCTCTCGATCTTGGGCCAACAAAGATCTTAGCGCCCTCAATGATGGCCGCTTCCTGTAATGTGCAATCCTACCCCGCCAGCCGGGCGGCCCACCCATCCTACCCCTCGTGGACCCCGCAACCGACCCCCCCGACTGGGGCCGCTCCCGCGCAGTATGCCTGTGCTGCTCGCCGCACCGCGCTCCCTGGGGGTCCCCGCTGCTACTTCTGCGGTCAGCAGAAGCACCCCCACCAGCGCTGCCCGGCCCGCACCGCGACCTGTAAATCCTGTGGCAAGAAAGGCCACTTTGCAGCGGTGTGTCAGTCCCGTGCAGTTGCCGCTATCGCGCCCAAACCCCCCCCCTTACCTCAGCCGATCGCGCAATGGGCCCTCCTGTCCGCTGCCCCCGGGGCCACATGCGATCAGTGGTCGCTGCCATCTTCCTTCCCCGACTCCACGTGCGATCAGTGGGCGCCTCCATCTTTCGCCGCCCCCGCCATGTGCGCACCATGGGCGCCGCCATCGTCATCCTCCAACTCCATGTGCATTCCATTGTCGACACCATCTTTCCCCGCCCCCGCAACGTGCGCTGCAAGGGCGCCACCATCTTCTTCCCCATAGGTACTCCAGACGCCGCCATTTTGTTCTTCCCTCGGAACGGGACCATGGGACCCGGGTCGCTGCCGCTACTCATCGGACTCGTCGGACTCTTTGGTCGATCGCCCGCTACTCGCCTCCATGACGCTCGACCAATCCCGCCCTCGCAACCTGGCCACCGCTTCTACGACGGTGCTTGTCAACGGCCATGCAACCTCCTGTCTCATCGACTCCGGGAGCACGGACAGTTTCATCCATCCGGACACGGTAAGGCGCTGCTCCCACGTGGTCCATCCCGCCAACCATCGGATCTCCCTGGCCTGGACTTCCAATGTAACCTCCAGAGCCTCACCCTCAAATTCGGTGGACCCTGACCTCCCCTCACCGTTTGCGGCCTCACGACCCTCAAGGTTGACCCTCCCTCCCTCTTTGCCAATTTGACTGCAGATTGCAAGCCCGTCGCCACCCGGAGCAGACGGTACAGCACCCAGGACAAGACCTTCATCAGGTCCGAGGTCCAGCGGCTGCTTCAGGAGGGTATTATCGAGACCAGCAACAGCCCCTGGAGAGCCCAAGTGGTGGTGGTTAAAACTGGGGAGAAACACAGGATGGTCGTGGACTACAGCCAGACCATCAACCGGTACACGCAGCTAGACGCGTACTCCCTCCCTCGCATATCTGATATGGTCAATCAGCTTGCACAGTACCGGGTCTTCTCAACAATTGACCTGAAATCCGCCTACCACCAGCTCCCCATCCGTAAATCGGACCGTCCCTACACTGCCTTCGAGGCGGACGGTCGACTGTATCAATTTCTTCGGGTTTCCTTTGGCGTCACGAACGGGGTCTCGGTACTTCAGCGAGAAATGGACCGAATGGTTGACCGGTACGGACTGCGGGCCACGTTTCCGTACTTAGACAATGTCACCATCTGCGGCCACGACCAGCAGGACCATGACGCCAACCCACACCGCATCTCTCCTCAACCTCACTTATAACAAGGAGAAGTTCGTGTTCAGCACAGACTGCTTAGCCATCCTCGGCTACATAGTCCAAAACGGACTACTGGGGCCCGATCCCGACCGCATTCGCCCCTTCATGGAGCTTCCCCTTCCCCACTGCCCCAAGGCTCTCAAACGATGCCTGGGGTTCTTTTCTTACTGCGCCCAGTGGGTCCCACAATACGCGGACAAGGCCCACCCACTGATCCAGTCCACACAATTTCCCCTCACGGCCGAGACACAACAGGCCTTCGTCCGTATTCGCTCAGACATAGCCAAGGCCGGGATGCACGCAGCAGACAGCAGACGAGATACTTCCCTTCCAAGTAGAGAGCGACGCTTCAGATGTCGCCCTTGCCGCCACCCTAAACCAGGCAGGCAGACCCGTGGCATTCTTTTCCCGCACCCTCCATGCCTCCGAAATCCAACATCCTCTGTTGAGAAGGGGGCCCAGGCAATCGTTGAAGCGGTGTGGCACTGGAGGCATTACCTGGCCGGCAGGAGGTTCACTCTCCTCACTGACCAACGGTCGGTAGCCTTCATGTTTAACAACACGCAGTGGGGCAAGATCAAAATCGACAAATTCTTGCGGTGGAGAATCGAGCTCTCCACCTATAATTACGAGATCTTGTATCGCCCCGGCAAGCTCAACGAACTCCCAGACGCCCTCTCCTGAGGTACATGTGCCAGCGCACAAGTGAACCAGATCCTTGCCTTGCACGAGAGCCTTTGCCATCCGGGGGTCACTCGGTTGTACCATCTGGTAAAACCCCGCAATCTGCCCTACTCCGTCAAGGAAGTACGGACAGTCACCAGAGACTGCCCGGTCTGTGCGGAGTGGAAGCCGCTCTTCTACCGGCCTGACCGCGCGCGCCTTGTGAAAGCGTCCCGCCCCTTTGAACGCCTCAGCGGGGATTTCAAAGTCCCCTCCCCTCCACCGACCGCAACACCTACATCCTTAGTATGGTCGATGAATTCCCCTTCGCCATCCCGTGCCCGGATATGACGCCTGCCACCGTCTTCAAGGCCCTTGATTCCATATTCGCTCTGTTCGGTTTCCCCGACTATATCCACAGTGACAGGGGATCCTCATTCATGAGTGATGAGCTGTGTCAGTTCCTGCTCAGCAAGGGTATCACCTCCAGCAGGAGGGTGGGCTGCTCTAGGCTGGCCGGGGTGGGGGGAGCGGGGGAATGGTGCAGGCACTCTGGGTGGACCGTGCTCCCCATCATCCTACCCCCCGCCCCCAAACCTCCCCCACCCCAGGGATTTGGTGCGACCTTGCGATGGAATGACCAGCCCGCATGCAGGGTCATCCAGGTGGAGGGTGCAACAGTGGACAGGGGTCAGATGTTGTCATACGATGTTGAGCACCAGTTCTCACAGCAGAGCAGTTGTCATCAGGCCCGCTGCTACTGCCAACCCAGGGTCCCAAACCTCGTAGCGCTGCAGGTATGTATAACAGCAAGCGAGGGGTTTCACAGGGTGGGAAGTGAAGGGTTGTGCGGTTGGGATGCGGTGTCCGTGCCCTTGACCAGTCCCCCCTCACACCCATCCAACAGAGCACCGAGGCAGGTTGTAACGGTGGTAACAGGTGTTTATGGTGAACAAATATGGACAAATCTGTGTCCTAGCCCCGAAGACTACACTGTTACCTGCACCCATGCCAACTTAACTGGTGTCGAACTTTCTGACCTTATGGGCCCTAACGCTACACCTAGGTGGTTCCCCAGATGGTACAGGAGGGTGGAATCCAAGGTGCTGCATGTTCCGGCACCTCCTCTGCAGGCATCACCGGAACAGGCTGTGGCGCTAACAATTGCACACAAAGACTCGATTCGGTACAAGAGAGGCTTTATTACAGTGAGATGCTTTTCCTTCGGCTGCAGCTGTAGAATGGCATCTCAGGGAAACTTATGAATATTTATACTGCTCCCTGTGGGCGGAGCTAGCCGGCATTATGGCGGGTCTCTGCGTCGGTCTGTGGCCTCCAGATAGGTGGCATCAGCCACAGCAGCACGGCCAATATCCGGGCCGGCAGCCCACTGTCGCTTGCCTCCATGTCTTCATCTCTGTCTCTCTCAGCCAGGGTCATAGGTTTTGAGAGCAGACGTGGAATGCGCCATCAAGAACTTTGCACATTGGATGCAGTGAATCGCGGGTGAGTCCACTATTGATATGCAATTGCAGTTTAAACGCTGCGTGGCGCATTCACACCATTTTTGCAGTGCCGAGGATCACGATTTGACGTCAAACTTCCGCCTGCCGCAATTTTGGTGTCGGAGTCTATTCTCCGACCGATTTCGTCGTCGGCTGACGGAGGATCCCGCCCCCCCGGTCTCCAAATGGAGAATTCCACCCATGGTCCTTTTAAGGTTTTATAAAAATCAGCATTAACTTGTGGATTTTAAATTCTGTGCATCTTTTAATAAAAACTGGAATTGCTTCCACTTTCTTTTAAGTCAACCTGAGGCAGTTTCTTTAATGTCCTGGAAGCTCCAAATGGCTTTATTCTTCCACAGCCTAGCGCTTACTACCATTCAGAGTACAGTCACTCCTCTGCAGGCACTTTTTCACCAATATGTGAAAAAATGAAAATCGCTTATTGTCACGAGTAGGCTTCAAATTAAGTTACTGTGAAAAGCCCATAGTCGCCACATTCTGGCACCTGTTCGGGGAGGCTGGTATGGGAATCGAACCGTGCAACTGGCTTGCTTTGGTCTGCTTTCAAAGCCAGCAATTAGCCCTGTGAGCTAAACAGCCCCTCAACGTGTCACCTCAAAATTACTCGATGTGTTACCTCAAATTTAAATGGATGCCCATTCATTGCTTTTTCGCCCATTACTCCATTTTTCAATGTCTTTGAAAGAATTGCCCATACCTCCTATTTTGGTTCAAATGCAAATTTTGACACCTCGCTCTCTGGGCCAGTATCCGCATCGTTGATATCCACAGAGAGCAGAAGCCAATTCCACCTCTAATCACACTTGAAAATCTGTCTTTAGCTCCCAATCCCTGTCCCCTCCCCCCCGATCCAGTTTGCTATCCTCCCCTTAATTCCATTCCTCTTAATTCCCATGACAGAACTTTCTGAATGAAAATTGCCACCCATATTTACTGTCTTACATAATAACTGTGATTGGTATTCAAATAGTGATTCATTGACTGCAAAAGCGCTGAGGGACATTCCACAGATTTTGAGGCACAACATTATTTAAGTTTGTTCCTTTCCTTCTATCATTTGACATGTCACTATTTTTAAAAAAAAATTTAATTTGGAATAAAAGTCCAAAGTTTAGAACAAGCAAGGATGATAGTCAGTTCTCACATTCTAGATCCCTCTAGGCTCTGTGTAGGAATCTGTACCAGCATTTCCTCCACTACGTCCTGGAGTTTCACAAAGTCTTTGCTGTAAGAACGGGCCGAATGATTTAACATAATTGGCAAAAAGAACGGAGAGAATTGATCTGGGACGCCGTGCCTGAAAAGGCAATGGAAGCAGATTCAATAGTAACTCTTAAATGAGTTTTGGATATAGGCTTGAAAATAAAAAAAAGCAGTGTTATGAGGATGAGCAGAAATGTGGGACTGATTGGATAGTTCTTTCAAAGAATGGGCACAATGGGCCAAATGGCCTCCTCATGCCATGTGTGATGCAATGAGAAAAGGCTTGTGGTTTCTTGTGAACAACAAGCTGTGTCTTGTTTTCATGTTGTCATCCTGCTATAGTTAAGTGTGGTGTTTACTTTGTTAGTGAAAGCAGTTGTCACTTGAAAGAGAAAATGCTGGACAATCTCAGCAGGTCTGGCAGCATCTGTAGGGAGAGAAAAGAGCTAATGTTTTGAGTCTGATGACTCTTTGTCAAAGCTAACAGACAGAGAAAGTGGGAAATATTTATACTGTGGAGTGAGAATGAAAGATGAGTCATAGCCACAGAAACCCAGGGAAACTGGGTGCTAATGGCCACAGAAACAAAGGGGAAAGAGTGTTAATGGCAGTCCCCAGAGAGGACAAAAGATGTGAAAGGTCAAACAGCAGGGAAACTAACATCAGAGGATATTTCATAGAATTTACAGTGCAGAAGGAGGCCATTCAGCCCATCGAGTCTGCACCAGCTCTTGGAAAGAGCACCCGACCCAAGGTCAACACCTCCACCCTATCCCCATAACCCAGTAACCCCACCCAACACTAAGGGCAATTTTGGACACTAAGGGCAATTTATCATGGCCAATCCATCTAACCTGCACATCTTTGGACTGTGGGAGGAAACCGGAGTACCCGGAGGAAGCCCACGCACACACGGGGAGGATGTGCAGACTCCGCACAGACAATGACCCAAGCCGGAATCGAACCTGGGACCCTGGAGCTGTGAAGCGATTGTGCTATCCACAATGTTACCGTGCTGCCCTAATGAAGTGTAGATGCGGGGACAGGGGAAGGGGAAGCAAAGAGGAGAAAGAGTAAGGAAAGGTGGATAAGATGGGGGGAGGGACGGTAAATATATATTAAGAAAGACAAGAAAGAAAGAAATCGTGAAAGACAGTTAAAATGAAATGGGATGAAAACAAATGGGTCGAGGTGGGGTAGAGCTAATCATCTGAAGTTGTTGAATTCGATGTTGAGACCAGAAGGCTGTAGTGTGCCTAACATGAAGATGAGATGTTCCTCCAGTTTGCGTTGAGCTTAAAGCAGTTGTCATTCATTGGGGAAAGATAAGGGAATTGTTCTTAAGGATATAAGAACCGGTTTGTTCAGGAAAAGACTGGTTCCACACTTGCCCTTTCCTCAATGTATGAGCAGTGACTTTAATGTCCTCCACTCAGATCTGATCCATTTAATCTGCCAGAAGGCCAATTCAACAATTTTCCTCCCCACCCAAATGAAACAGAGCAAAACTGCAGAATACCTGGCTAATGTTATTCCCTTGAATTGGATGACCTTGCCCGGCAGGAGATTTCCATAGTCCGAGTACTTCATAAGTCAACATTTACCAGTATTCCATTGTCTGCCGCTCCAGAAATGAGTCTTTGCACTGAGCAAGATCTCTGAATCTGTACGATTAAACATTCCATTCGACTCCCTTATTCTGACCGTTATCATTACAAATTCATGGTCTGTTGTGTTTTTTGGTGTATTTTTTCTTTGGACGTTGAATAGGCCTCAGGAGATATACATTTTCCTCAGCCCTGCACAAAAGCTGAGTCCCTGGTTTGTCCAAAGGCCTAAGTCTTGTTCTGGTTGCTGTATAAACAGAGTACTACAATATGTGACAGAGGGTTGGCGAGAAACCAATGATCACCAATTAAGCCCAAACTCCATACCATTAACGGGAAGGACCTCTTATTGAATGGCCACCCATGATCTAACCATCTCCCCAGCGAGCAATCACGCAGGAACCGTTTAGTCCACCTTTTAGAATCGTGAAGCCTGCAGAATGGCTATTGTGGGGATCCGAGGAGGTGAGTAGCTATCTTGGAAATCGGGCAGTGAGCCCCGGGACACTGGGGCCACTTCCCCGCTGCACGGGTGCGTGGGGGGAAAGTGCTCAGTCAGGCGTGGGCTGCCATCAGTGGATGTGGATCCGCCATGCCACTCACCGGATCGTGCATACCCATAACGAGAGGAACTCCAACTGCTGCCTGTCTGTCCCACCAAACACCCCCGTGACAGAGCCCCGTCCGTGGTAATATGGTGAAGGTCACTTTACCTCCAACTGACTGGTGGCCGCAGGTACACAGGTGGAGGCTATTGCTGATGGTGAATTGCCAATTCTAGTAATGTGAGAACTTCACAGCTCCCACGTGGATCCCCATGGGTACATGTGCCATGCAGCAGGCAGCTGTTACTGCCTAGCATCCCAATCAGACTGCGAGAAACTCTTCCTGAACTCTGGAGGCAACAACACTACAGAGGCAGCAGCCAACATTATAACACCCAACAGCCAGGCTACAGTACTGGGGACATACCTGCGACCAGAGGGGTGAATCGGGGAGGGAACCGCCACCTGGTCCAGGTAACGTTTCCAGCAGGTGTATGGGGTCTGGTGTCTGGTGTCTGGTGCCAACGTGCCACTGCTGCGGCCAGGGGTGCGTCCGTAGGGCATGTTGGATAGCACCCTGAGGGATGGCAGGGGATGTGAGAGTGGGGAGGCCTGGAGGACCCATGGGTCCAGGGTGGAAGCCATAGCTGATTGTCTGCCCCTCTCCAATTCCTTACAGATATCACATCATGGATAATATTGTGGGCCTTGCAGAAGCTAGCCTCGCAGTGCTGCTGGCAGGACAGGTGGCCAGATGCCGGAGAAGGTGGCAGCCGTGCCACGTAAAGCCCTTTATCTGCAGATACAGACAGAGAATTGGTGGGTCCATGGCCGCGCATGCGCATGATGGCAACCTGCAATGTTTGCGCCGTACTCAGTGATAATGCTATTTTTGAGGGGGCGGAGCATTCAAAAAACGGCGTTTTCCCGATTTCGGCATAAAAACGGATCCTCCGGCCAATCACCAAATGCGATCTTGGCGTTGGCAATCGGCGAATCCAACGCTCAGTCTCAGGAATGGTGAATCCAGCCACCTACCTCCATCTGCTGCACCAGCGAATGCGTGTGGTGCTCACAAGATACTGTCCCAGGAGCCTCTTCACTAAAGTACCCAACCGAGATTAATGTCTCTGGGATGTTGGAGGATATTGGAGACACCTGTGACGGGAAATCAGTGTCATCCCCAGACCTAAGCTCCAGGGTGTCCTCCAATATGTGTCGATGCCTCCCGTCCGTGTCGGTGTAACATCGCTGCTCGGCACCAGGGGCTCTGGCTACGGCTGGGGTGGGGGTTGGGGGGGTCGGGGCACATCAGAAGGGTCCACCCCATCACCAGCAGCTCCTGCAAGACACACAAGACAAGACGCATGATTGCATCGCGAGACGTGGAGTACTTGGGGCTGTGGCGGTGTTTTGGGGAGTGGGGAGGAGGGGGTGTGTTGGGGAGGGAGAGGGGGTGTGTGGGTGGTGGTGTTGGTGGAGCAGGGGTGTGGGGCCATGTGGGGGTGAGGGTAGTGCGCGGGTGGTGGTGGGTGTGAGGGTGATGTCGTGGTGGAGGTGGGGGTCAGGTGGCACATGTGCCATGGGAAACCGCAACTCCTGAGCCCTTTGTGGAATAGAAAAATGCCTGCCGGTGTCAGTGAAAAAAATAAAATAACATATTCTAATCATTATTATTACAATGCCCTGGGCTAGTGAGCGGTGAATTCCAGCCTCACCTGACCCAGAGTTGCAACACAATCGAAATGAATAAATATTGCTTAGAAAAACACCTGTGTTTGGTCTTTAGCTGCTCAGTAACTACAGTCACGAGGTTTGTAAATTTAAACACAATTACGTTTATTGATAACAATAATTCTAATTAAATATGCAGCAAATGCAACAGGTTAACACCTAACACCTCCCCCTCCACACACACTTAAACTTTTCCAGCCCTCTACACACACACACACATACACAAGACAGACAAACACAGAGGGGAGAAGAGGAAGGTAAAATAATAAGTAGAAGGGACAAAAATCTTTGTTTCAGATGGTTCTTTAAGAGCACACCTTTCCTCTCTAGAATCTAGCTTTCAGTTCAAGGTTTTCACTGTAAATTCATGCAGATTCTGTGTACAGCTATGCAGTTTTTCTTCCTTCAACCTAGGATTTCTAGTCTGTAATGGTTTTCACTGTAGATTCATTCATGTCTCTGCAGTTTCAGAAATAGAGCAGTTATACAGCTTTACTGGAGAAAACACAAGGGGGAGAGAGCGTGACTCGCACAGCTCCTTTTCTCTGAGTGTGCAGGACTCAACTGCCTTTTCCCTGGCTCTCTGAAAATCATCGTACCCAGGCAGGACCCAATCACCGCCTGTTACTGGGCAGAATATGGCCTTTTGATCAATTCATTGGCCATCAGACAACCAATTGAACCGCGTCCCACTGATCTCTCGGGTGCCAAAAGGTTTTTGTCTCCACAGCGTATTCTGTTGTAACTTTCAAGTTCCACATTTCCCCTGCTCAACTTAAAGATATGTGTATTAAGCATCTATGGAAAATGATAACAGCAAAATAAAGAAAGGGGGAAAAAGGAATCAACAGGAAGGGCCCTTATAGGTCATTCTTGACAATACTCTAAGGTCTATCATTATGTTAGTGTTTAAGCTTGGTTGCTTTCCACATCCTGTTATTATCTCAGCAGAGGAAGTTCACATTTTGATTGGTAGCTCAAAGAGGATTAGTTGTCTTTGATGTGGGGTAATGAATACAAGTCTGCTTGTTTTTACATGAGGCCAAATATTTGAGGGGATTTAAAAGGTTTCATGAATACAGTAATAAATGTTAAAAATCATTATTGTTTTTCATCTCGGTATGGCTCCTGAGGTCTGCCCTTGCGGGTACTGGCTTGGGGTCTATAAGGGGTCACGGTTATTGGCATGTTGGTATGAGCTGGCATGAATTGACATTGAATTGACATGGGGTACACCTTTGGAGAGATAGGGATATGGATATTGCCCAGGGACATCTTTGGAGGAAGTCATGTGGCCTTTGGGAGAGAGGAAGTGCCCCTTGGTATTGTTAAAAAGTTGACATGAATGTTCATGAAGAGTGCATAATCTCATTGGAACTGTCAAAAATAACTTAAAAGGAGCCGTCAGAAGCAACAGAATATAAAACTCCTGTCATTTATATATCTGAAAAAGCTTTTTAAAAATGAATATCATTTCTTGAAATTTCACTCTGTCTTTTGACATAAGCCTGTGGGATATTACTGGTTTAGGGCTGCACAACTGATTTTACAACATTCCATTAGCACAGTGGGGTGTCCCTCAGTTCACAGTTTGATTGAGAGCTTCAAGTGTCCATCAACTCTATGGGATTATGAATTCCAGTGCTTATTATGTAAGGAATTGAAGGAAGTTAAATGTAGTGAATGTTTTGCTTTAATCAATTAGTGTATTTCTTTGTGAAATAGTGAATTCTTCAATAGACACTTAAGAACGTCTTAAATCTCAGCATTGGTCCTGAGATCTTCCCATGGTGAATACTTGGTGAGTTGGCATGATAGGCTGAGGAGCAAAGGGTGATGAGTAGTGTTGCCAACTGTGACTCAATGAATTCCTGGAGGTTTCGTCACATGACCTGCCCCACGTTGCAACCATTTGTCGGCCAACATATCCATCCTTGTGACGCACTGCCTTCCTCGGCCAATTGTAAAGCGAAACAACTCATTACCCAATTGAATGATAGCTGGCTATCAGCCAGGCAGCCTTTCCCCCATTTTCAGAATTTTTAGGTCTGGTGAAGAGAAATTTTCAAAGAAAATTAAAGAAAAATCTCTTTCACTGTCCCAGTGAATGTTCTCGAGGGTTACACAGGTTGGTCACCCTAGTGACGAGTGGAGGGCGCAGGTTGGCATGAATTGGCATTAGGTTAGCATAGGGCAATAAAAAGCCCTGGGGTGTAGGTAAAGGGGCAAAGGTTGGCATAGGGGCTCTAAATACTGTGGGGGTGGACAGAGGTCATGCGGTGACATGGATTGGTATGGATGGGACATAGGGGAGTGAGTGAGGCTGTGTGAGGGCTGGAGAGATGTTTGAGATGTTTGTTGTATTCTTTTTCAAAAATCTTCGACGTAGGCCTGGATTCTTCAGCCGCTGTGATTCACTTTTCCTGTCGGCAGGGCAACCCAGCCCATGGGTTTCCCGGTGTCGTGGAATGGTTTCAACGGGAAGTCCCAATGACAAACGGTGGGAAGATAGAATCCAGCCAAGAAGATCGAATGTAGCCAATGGCATGCAGCCGAGAAACACGTGGCTGTGGAACCAGGGACTCCTGCCACCCCCCCCCCCCCCCCACCCCCCGGTGTCGGAGCACTGAGGCAGGCCTTCCCAATCCCCATTTGCACCCGGCAGTCCCTGTTTCCAGGGTCATCCATCACAGATTCCAGAGAACATGACCCCCTGGAAAAAATGTCCTGGGTCAGGCTTTTGGAGCCAGAAACTAGGCGTTTCTGACTCAGGAGTGAGGATTCAGGCCTCTGTCTCCCCTTCTTTGATTTGGCTGATACTGATTTCTATCCTCTGCTGATGGCCATCTCAACCCGCATGGGAATATTCATAATCGTGGTAATGTTTGCAGGAGCAGTCATGGACAATCTGACATCTCTCCAGCTTCTCCTCTCCTGAAGAACACAAAGGGTTGAAAGAAACAACTTGCATATATCCCACAGTCCAAAGATGTGCGGGTTAGGTGGATTGGCCATGCTAAATTGCCCGTAGTGTAAGGTTAATGGGGGAATTGTTGGGTTACGGGTATACGGGTTACGTGGGTTCAAGTAGGGTGATCATTGCTCGGCACAACATCGAGGGCCGAAGGGCCTGTTCTGTGCTGTACTGTTCTATGTTCTATGTTCTATATATCACCTCTCACCACCCGAAATATGTCATCGCTTCTTTTACAATCAATTAAATACTTTCTGAAATGCAGTCACCCCTGTTTCAGAAATGTTGGTGTTAATTTGTGCACAGCCAGGCTCTGCAAACAGAAACAAAATAATCCATTTGAGTGACATCAACAGAGGGATAAATATTAGCCAAGATCGTGGAGAGGAACCCCTGCTCTTTTTTGAAAGAGTATCGGGAGAATCTTTCACTCCCATCTGAAAGGGGAGAGGAGGGATGCCTAAAGACAGCCCCTCCAACAGTTACCCACTGGGCAACTGTGGGTAGCTTTGTTTCAATATTGTGCTTGAGATTTTTTTTCCCCTCATCGCACTGCCGTGGGACTTGAACCACGACCTTGAGAATCAGAGGTGAGACTTCAATCAGTGAGTCATGGCTGATAACAGATGTATTTACAACATGAACGCATGGATTTTTGAGTCCATTATTTATTACTGGTTCATACATTCATTGAAAAAGCCTATTTTAAAAATATCTATCTATATTCTTCTCCTCTCAAGGCCTGTGAAGCTAAAACTGAATCTATCTGTACAATATTAAAATGTCCGATAAACAGAAATTGTTAACTCACCTTTTGATGAAGGATCAGAGGAAAACAGCAACCCTGAACTTGTAGAATTAGCCTCAGACTTATTCAGCCATCAGATCTCTGAAACAGCATCTGCATTTCCGTGTGGTAATGCTTCAATACAGTTTTAAAAGCAAGTCTTTGGTTAACCACATCACTAATCCCATGTTAAAGTTTGCATGCTTGCAGAATTCTGAAAAATCTCTGTCGCCATCTGGAATGGCCACTTACAAAGGGAAACATGGCCATTTGCAAAGAATCACGGGAAATATGGCCAATGCAGGATCCAGATGAACTCAGAGCTTAAGTGTATATTGGCCACTAGATAACCAGACACTATGGAAACCCCCAGCCGATTTGCATTCTAATGGCCCATTTCCCCAGAACAAAAGACTTATACTTAGGAATCAGATACAGATCCAGACTTATCAGCGCCACTCCCTTCACCCAGGAAGCCCAAACAGTCAAGGTCAATGACCGCTCAGGACACACCCAGCCATTAAGGCACCCGCCCCTTTATTGGCTAAAATCAAAGGCAGTAATCGAAGCCTGCCGAATTATTGGGTCCAAAGCTAAGGACCGCCCAAAAGAGCGCGAAACCCCCGCAGGTTAAAAAGAGACACTGCCATGTGTTTGGTCTCTTTTGGCCCCGGCGCACCGGCAGTCTCTTGGCCCCAGCTTGTGCCCAAAACCAATTGCAGCACCATGACCAGAAGCAAGTTCGAGACCAACGATCGCTACCAGACGGATGAGCCCAAGAGAAACAAAGTCACTTCTCCAGAGCCAGCCATGCAAGATCCGGACAAAGACCTTCCTCGGCATAAAGCCGGGTGCCTGAAGTTAAGTACAGGTTGTTGTAGTGTTAGGTGTAATTTAGCTTGTAGTGTTTATGTTGCATGTCAAAGTAATTCTTGTGTGTAAATAAATCATCATTGATCTTGAACAAACTAACTGATTGTTGGGTCTTTGATCGATATCCAGCTAAACCTTGTGGTGATATCATTCGATACCTGGCGACTGTGAAAAGCAATATCATCATTAATAAATGTCATATCAGTATCCAGTTAAAAAGAGCAACATTATTGGTGTCTCCAGTGCAAATTGACAACATCTCCCATCAATTGAAATCCTGACAAAATATCTTTCAACCCGCCAAGTCTGAATGCAATCTCTTAGATGATCGCCAGAAAGGCTTTTAAAATCATAGAATCATAGAATTTACAGTGCAGAAGGAGGCCATTCGACCCATCGAGTCTGCACCAGCCCTTACAAAGAGCACCCTACTGAACCCCAATTATCTACCCTATCCCCATAACCCAGTAACATTAACTTAACATTTTTTGTGCACTAAGGGCAATTTAGCATGGCCAATCCACCTAACCTGCACATCTTTGGACTGTGGGAGGAAACCGGAGCACCCAGTGGCAACCCACACAGACATGGGGAGAATGTGCAGACTCTGCACAGACAGTGACCCAGCTGGGAATCAAACCTGGGACCCTGGAGCTGTGAAGCAACTGTGCTAACCACTGTGCTACCATGCTGCCCACAGATTTTAAGGGTATCTTTTCATGATTCTGGACATTGGACCAAACCAATGACTTCTGTTGAGCAATGCTGTTGGGGCATTAATAGTGTAACGTGAAAGGTCTTGTCTCTCCTTCGCTGCTGAAGGTGCTGATTCATAATTCACACTATCTTCCAAATTGGACATTCTTCATAAGAATAAAAGCAACAAATTGTAGAAAAACCCATCAGTTCTGGCAGCATCTGTGGAGAGAGAAACTATTTAGTGTCCATATGACTTCACAGGAATGGATAAAAAAGGATCCCAGTTCATCTAGTTCACTTTCTGCCTCCCAGGAATTGGAAGGCATTGGCAGGTTTGACAGTTCGACCTTATTTCAATGCCAAGTGCCGCAATAATGATGGAAATGTTGATTAATTGTGACAATCAATCCCTGTCCGGTATGGCAACAGGTCCAGACGTGATTCTTGAAAAGGCCCCAACAGTGGAGAGCTTCAGGAACCGTGTGTGAAGTGTCAGCAAACTATTCGACCATGGATGCTCTGTCAACTTGAGGTCATCAAAAACTCTGCAACACATATCTAAACTTGCATCAGGGTAGCATGGTGATGCAGTGGTTAGCTCTACTGCTTCATGGCACCACGAATCCCGGCGCGATCCCAGCCCGGGGTCACTGTCTGTGTGGAGTTTGCACATTCTCCCCATGTCTGCGTGGGTTGTTCAGGGTAGGTGGTTTGGCCACGCTAAATTGCCCTTAATTGGAATTTAAAGAAAAAATCTTAACTTGCGTCAAGCCACCATTGTCCCATCATCCTTTTTCTCACTGACCTGCATTTTCTCCCAAAGCATCAGTGCTCGAGTATAGAATTCTTCCTCCATCCCTATTGTTCTTAAGAGGGCGGAGACGAATTGTCTTCTTGAACTGCAATGGTCCATGCAGTGTAGGTAGACCCGTCGTTGCAATTTTTCTGCAGTGCCCTGATACAACTGAATGACTTTCTTGGCCATTTCATGGTGTATTTACACAGCTGTGGATCTGTACCGGATTTCTCCAGCCATCGGGATTCTCTGTCTCCACTGGCAGAGCACCCCTGCCCATAGGTTTCCCAGCGGCATGGGGTGGCTTCAATGTGATACCCCATTGACAAGCGCCGGGAGTAGAGAATCCCACCACCAGCAAACAGCGCACCACTGAGAAACACGAGGCTCGGGGATCAGAGAACCAACTCCTGGAGTCACATGTCATCCAGACCAAATAAAGGCATCGATTTCCTCCCGAAAGGACATTACTGAACCAGATGGCATTTTGCAATTATTCGTTAGTTTCATGATCAGTGTTACTGAGCCGAGTTGCCGGTGATCTTTTAATTAATGGAATTTAAATACCATCGGCTGCCATCTTTCCAGAGCATTAGTCCAGACCCTTGGGTAACTTGTCCAGTGACATCACCACAGTGCTACTATTCCTTGTGGAGGTCCAGGAGGAATATACCTGCAAATCCAGTCAGAATGAAGAAAGGTTTTTGCACTTCTAAAGGGCCTTTTCCATTTCCTGGAGAGCTTCCGATCTGCATCACTGCAGTAGCTTCCCTGCTCAGGCACTGGTCACAGTGCCAGTAGTGCCCTATAGATATAATGGTAATCTGGCTTGCATGGAAATACCAGGTCGAAGCCTGCTTTTGGCATCTACTTCATCAGTCTGCAAAATCGCTGCAGGTTAACCATCTCAGTTTCTGCAAAAGCTGCTCGCTTTTAGCGTATCAGGTTAAAATCATTGCTTCTGGAAGTTAGTCATTGGATGGGTGACCAGGGACCAAAAAGCTGGCTAATTTCCAGGTTCATCCCATCTTCCCTTCACTTGCCCAGAGAAAACAAGGACAATGTTACAGCAACAAACTGCTGGCTGTCCTGAACCAGACCAGGGGGCAAACTTTGAGGCCATGCAGTCCATAACGGCTCATCAGTCATCAACGCAATTTGTGCTTCAGCTGTACCATTACCACAAACTCAGATTATGTCTCACTGGGCTGAAAGTTTGGGGCCGCTTTTGCCACCGATGATATCATCCAGAACACAAAGTTCCTTCACAAGCATTTCCTGTGGACCCATTGAATCTTTGTCGGCCCCCAAGAAAGTGTAATTCAAACAGACCAACTCCTCATAGGCCTTGCCACCTTCCAGCAAAGCACATCTTCCAAACAAGAACGGCCGGTCCTCGGTGGCATCGCCAAATCTCATTCCATCAACAAATTCCAATAGCAGCCGCATTGTTCCAGAATCTTGGATGGAGTTCTCCGGGTGGGAAACTAAGTGCTGATTCCGAAACTGAGTCAAGAGTGAAATGGACGAAAGCGGTGCCAGTCCTGGAGCTATTCAGGTTTGGTTAATGCAAGCTGCGGCAATGGCGGTCCGTGCCCATGCAGCCTGATCCTATGCCCCAACTCCTGGGCGACCCCCACTACACTCCCCGGCCCTGGCAGAGCACAACTGTCAGCATACTAAAGTAATATTGGGCACTTTTCATGCCCCCTCTCTCTCCCTCAGCAACTGTGTGCCCGGATTTGAAATACCACAAGTAAACCATCTGTAATTCCCCCTGGCAGACACGGAGTGTCGTGGAAGGCCCGGATAATGCTGGGTTGGGCCCGTTAATGATGTGCCAATGACGTTTACTGTACCATTTGCATGCCCACACTGATGTGTGGTGTAGAACACATTCACGACGAGGGGTGTTAACATGGCACCCGGGGCTAGTCTTGATTTTTGGCTAACGCCGAATTCTCCGCCCAATCGTATTCACGATTCCAGTGTCGCTGGACAGAGAATCCCGCCCCTTGTGTTTGCGATGAATCACAGAAACACCGGCAATGTACCAAAGTGGTTGGCGAAATTTCACTTTTGAACGGCGCAGTCCTTATAATTTTGGTTGAGCTGCCATTTAAAGAAGAAATTGTTTACTGAATGTTGTTGACTTCTATGCGATCCCACTAGTTGGAAAATCTGTTTTTTACAACTTAGAATTCCGTCTGTGGTAAAGTCATGTTTGATGTTCACATCTGTTTACAATCTGACCAATTTCTCTCCCGCCACTCCCCCCCACTCCCCCCCCCCCCCCCCCCCCCCCCCCAACAACTAGCCCCAACCAATAAACAAATAGTTTTTGAATTGTCCTTTTAAATGCTGTCTTTGCAATATCCTTCATACTGGGAATACTAATAGTCTGAAAAATTTAAAGAGATATTTCCCTTCCAGGAATGGCAACCATCGTAGAAACTTAAATCGACACTTCTTGCTCCTGTCAGTTTGCCATATCATACGCTCCCCCAACCCGCACTAAAGCAGAAAGTTAACCTATATGTCCTGGTGATAATTCAGTTCACTCACACAGTTAGATTGTGTCGGTGGTACAAGGTGGCAGAGTGGTTAGCACTGTCACATCACAGCACCCGGGACCAAGGTTCAATTCCAGCCATGGGTCACTGTCTTTATGGTGTTTGTATGTTCTCCCCGTATCCGGTTGGTTTTCCTCTGGGTTCTCCGGTTTCCTCCCAGAGTCCAAAGATGCGCAGGTTAGGTGAATTGGTCATGCTAAATTGGCCTTTTGTTTCCAAAAGGTTAGGTGGGGCGATTGCGTTATGAGGATAGGGGTCGAGGTAGGGTGATCTTTCAGAGGATCAGTGCAGACTCGATGGGCCAAATGGCCTCCTTCTGCACTGTTGTATTTGATGATTCTATGGCTCATTCTGCAAAGCAAACTTCTCCAAAAGTGTAAGCAATCCTCACAGTTTAAGGAGAAAATATACAGGAATGCACATGAACATTTTTGTGAGGTAATTAGAGGATAATGGGCGATGATCTCTGCTTTCGTTGGATCCACAAAGAATGTGTTTCAGATCCTTCATCATTACGCCCACACAAGAGCGCTCCAAATATATGTCAGATTTTACAGGAAGTTCCAGAAATTTCATTTCAAATTTTTCAAAATAAACCTGAAAGAAGTTAAATTCCGCAGCAAAGATGCCAAAATGTTTGTGCAAAATAGCTACAGTATCGTCAAAACAATGGGAGATTTTATTAATTCAATCTGGATTAGATCCTTCCTTTGGCCCTAGGTTCAAGTTGAATCCCAACAGGATCACTAAAACTCTCTTTCCTTGGAAGGGAAGACTGGCAACTAAAATGGGATCATGTAGGTTCCCCATGTCTTCCTCTTTGTGTTGAGGGGTTACCGCCAGCTCCTGTGGTTTGCAACAAACCTCTGACTTCATCGTTCTTTCTTTTTTGTTGTGTTGCGGGACGATGGGAGGGAAGGCACTATTTCACAGAGAGACAGCAGTGAATCCCAAATCCTTATTTCCCACGGGTATGCCATTGCATCCCACAGCCAAACAATAACTGAATTTGTTGATGCACAAATATTCTCTTTTTTCCGTTTATTTAAATTTGTTACAATACAAACAGGAGAGGATCTCTGAGAAGATCGCGCATTAGACACTGACATCAAGTTTCATCTTTGACTTTGTCCACATATGTGTTTCTGGAACCCACCTCGACATTCATCTGAGGAAGGAGCTGCGCTCTGAAAGCTAGTGATTTGAAACAAACCTGTTGGACTTTAATCTGGTGCTGTAAGACTTCTTATTGTACCCACTCCAGTCCAATGCCGGCATCTCCAATCATGGCTCTCCTCATAAATAAATACCCAGGATTAAACTAGTGAACCTTCTATTGACTGCCCCTAATGCCAATATATATTTCCTCAGATGTGGGGACTAAAGCTGTTCACAGTAATCCAGATGTGGTCGTATTAGTGACTTGTATAGTTTTAGCTGGACTTTCCTATTTTTATACTCCATTCTCTTTGAAATAAAGGCCAACATTCCATTTGCCTTCCCAATTACCGACTGAAAGTGCATGCTAGCTTTTTGTGATTTGAAATGAAATGAAAATCGCTTATTGTCACAAGTAGGCTTCATGTGAAGTTACTGTGAAAAGCCCCTAGTCGCCACATTCTGGTGCCTGTTCGGGGAGGCTGGTACGGGAATTGAACCGTTCTGCTGGTCTGCCTTGGTCTGCTTTGAAAGCCAGCTCTTTAGCCCTGTGCTAAACCACCCCCTGTGATTTAGGCAGAAGGACCCCCTAATCCCTCTGTTCTGCAGCTTTCTGCAGTCTTTCTCTATTTCAATAATAATATTCAGCTCCTTTATTCTCCCTACCAAAGTGCACAACTACATATCCTACATTACATTCCATCTGCTATGTTTTTACCCACTCACTTAACCAGTTTATTTCCCTCTATACACTCTGTGTCATCCTCGCCACTTGTCTTCACACCTATTTTTGTGTCTTCCGCAAATTTGGCAATAGAACATTGTTCAAGGTTATTAATACATATTGTAAATGATTGCGGCCCCAACGCAGATCTCTGTTGCACCCCACTAAGTACAGGTTGACATCCTGAAAATGCTCCTCTTAGCCCAACTCTGTCTTCTATCAGTTAGCCAATGGTCTACCCATGCTTATATACTACCCCAACACCATGAGCTCTTATCTTATTAAGTAGCCTTTTGTGTGATACATTATTAAATACTTTTGGAAATTCAGGTATATTGCAACGACTGTTTCCCCTTCATCTTCCCCATTCATTACCACCTCAAAGAATCCTAATAAAGTTGTGTGCATGGTTTTCTCTTCATGAAGCCATGTTAACACTGCTTAGTATTATTATGCATTTCTAAATGCTCTTCGATTGCATCCATTATAATGAATTCTAACATTTTCCCAATGACAGATGTTAAGCTAATTGACCGATGGGTACTTGTTTTTTGTCTCTCTCCTTTTTTGAATAAAGGTGCAACTTTAGCAGTTTCCCAATCCTCTGGGACTTGTCCAGAAGTTAAGGATTCTTAGAAATTTACTACCAGTGTATACACTATCGCTGTAGCTACTTCCTTTAAAATCCTGTGTACAATCTATCAGGTCCAGGGGACCTATCGGCCTTGAGCCCCATTCATTTCCATAGTATTTTTCCCCTAGAGATTGTTATTGTATTTATTTCCTGCCCATCTTCTGTCGTATATTATTTATTTTTGGAATGTTGTTAGTGTCTTCCATCATGAAGACTGATGCAAAGTAACTTCTCTCCCAATTCCTGGTTCCCTATTATTATTTCCTCAGTCTCATTCTCTAGGGGCAAATGTTCACTTTGGCATCTCTCTTCCTTTTTATATATTTAAGAAACTCTTCCTGTCCATTTTTATATTACTTGCTTGTTTACCCCCATCGTTTAACTTCCCCCTCGTTATTATTTTCTGGTCATCTTTTGTTGGTTTTTAAAACTTTCCCAATCCACTGTCTTACCATTAATCTTTGCCACATTATCATTTTTTACTTTCTGTTTAATGCTATCCTTCAGTTCCTTTGTGAACGACAGTTGAGTTATCCCCTTCCTAGAATCCTTCTTCCTCATTGGGATATATTTTTGTTGTGGGTCATGAACTATTTTTAGAAACACCTGCCATTGATGATCAACCATCTTTCCTGCTAAACCCCTTTCCCAGTCCACTCCAGCCAACTCTGTCCTCATTCCTTTGTAATTATCCTTATTTAATTGCAGCACAGTTGTTTCTGAGCCAAGTTTCTCCCTCTCAGGTTGAATGCAATGTTATGGTCACTGCACCCTAAGGATCTTTTACACTGAGATTTGTTATTAAATCTGCCTCATTACACATTACCAAATCCCAAAATAGCCTGATCCCTGGTTAGATCAACAACATTGTTCTCGAAAACTGTCCCTAATACACTCCATGAATTCTTCCTCATGGCTACCTCTTCCAATTTGAATCTCCCAAGTCCACATGAAGATTAAAGTAATCTATGATTAAAGGACGGCCTTTTTTGCATGCCTTCATTATCTCCTGATCCTGCAGTATAGCTTTTGTTTGGGGACTAATAGACTACTCCCATCAGTGTCTTTTTCTCCTTGTTATTTCTAACCACGAAACATTGTATATCTTCCACCTAAGGTCATTTCTTTCCATTGTACTTATTCCATCTCACACTAACAAAACTACCCCACCTGTCCTTTCCTTCCTGTCTGTCTTTATGAAAAGTCATACACTCCGGAATGTTTAGGGCAGGATTCTCTCACCACGGGGCCGGGTCGAAGAATTGCGGGGCCGGGCGTGATGCCGCCCCGACGGCAGTCCGCCGATTCTCCGGTGACTGGAGAATTGGCGCCATTGGCGCCGGCGCAACGCCGGTCAGGGGCCGCTCTAGCGGTCCCCCTGGCGATTCTCCGCCCTGGGATGGGCCGAGTGGCCACCAAGAAAGCCCGAATCCCGTTGGCGCCGTTCACATGTGGTCTTACCCGGCGGGACCTCGGTGTCCATCCTGCGGGGAGCAGCGTGGTGGAGTGGGGTGGGAGGGGGGATCCAACACCGGGGTGGGCCTCCACCATGGCCTGGCCCGTGATCGAGGCCTACCAATCGACGGGTCGGCTTCACCTGGTGGGGGAGTCTTTTACTGCGTTCCGGCCCCTGCAGCCCTACGCCATATTGTGTCGGGGCCGGCACGGAGAAGGAAGCTACCGTGCATGCGCAATCCCTCGGCGCCTGTTTGACACCGGTATCGGCAGCTGGAGCAGCGTGAGTTCTTCCAGTGCCATGCTGGGCTCCTGTCGGGCAGAGGATCGTTACACTTAGCGGTCCGATGATGGCATTGTCAAATTCTCCCGTTTTTAGGACGGAGTCAACACTCTGACATCAGAAGGGAGAATCCCGCCCCTAGTTCCCAGTTTTGATCTCCTTGTAACCTTGTCTCTGAAATGGCTATAAGATAATACCCATTAACCTCCATTTGTGTTGTTAATTGATTTATTTTGTGCTGAATGCTCTGAGCATATAAGTAAAGATCAATTAATTTTGCCTTGTTGCCATTTTTTCCTTTTTTGACCCTACTTGTTGCTGTTTTTTTATGTTTGTATACTCTGTCCCTTCCTGTCACACTCTAGGTATCATTATTTAAATAGCTGCCTTGTAATGCTGTCACATCCTTTTGCTTTGTCAGCCTCCATATCCCCTCTACAGAACACGTCCCATCTAGTTTAAAGCCCTCTCTACTTCCCTATGTATGCGATTTGCAAGAACACTGGTCCCAGCATGGTTCAGATATACGCGGTCCCAATAATATAGCCCCCATTTTCCACAGTACTGATGCCAGTGTGCCACGAACTGAAATACATTTTCCCCACACCACTCTTTCAGTCACGTAATCTGTAATTGTGTGCACGCTACGCCAATTTGCACAGATATAATCTACAGAGTACAACCTTGGAGGTTCTATTGTTTAATCTAGTGCCTAGCTCCTCAAACGTATTACAAAAACAGTATTAAAATCTTTAATATCGCACTCAAAAATAACTTACAATTACCCCGCAAACAAGACTACTCAACAAACTAAATACAATGCCCCTTAATTGCTATTTTTATTCCCACTTAAACAACAAGGGAAGACACCATCTCAGCTCTCAATCAACTGTAACTACCAATGGCACATAGAAATACTTGCTTTGTAGAGCTGTTCTTTGAGAAAGAGAGATCTCTTGATACTGCTTTAAAGGCAAGATCTGACTCCTGTCAAATCCATGGAGAAATTATGGACGGAATTCTCTGAAAATGGGGCTATGTCCCTTCGCCCGCGGGAAAACGGGCGCGAATCACTCTGGACTTTCCTTTTCACGTCAGTGTCAGAACTTGGCCGCGGGATTGGAGAATCCCGGCCAGCATGTTCCATTTTCATGGGGCAGGAGTGGAGTTGGGCCGGTGTTTGCATATGTGTAGTTTAGGGTAGCAGCTGGCCACTTGAGTAACCAGATACCTCCACTGAAGTGGGATTTTGGTAAGCCAGGTGTATGAAGTGCAAAACGTTCCAGTTAGACCAGGTAAGAAGAGTCTGAGCTTGGTGGATTCCTATTGATTGCCAGGGTACCCCTTTGGAGAGGTAAGTGCCCATTTGGATAGAGTCACTGGACCCTTTAGGAGAGGTAAGGCACCCTTTGGGACTGTTAAAAGTGAAACATGATTATTTACTTTTCACACATAAATTCATTGGAACTGTCAAATTGTCAAGGAACAGTCAGGCTGTCAAAGAACTGACAAGGTATCAATGAGCTGTCAAAATTATCAAAGCTGTCAGTGAGCTGCCAAAGGATATTAAGTGAGTTGGCATTGAGGAATTAAGGACAAAGGGTGGTGGGTTGGGCATGGGTTGGCATGAGTTGACATAGGGGCTATAAAGGACCATGGGGATGTGGGGATATGGGGGTATGAAGGGCCATGGAGGTGAGTAGAGTGGTATGGGTAGGAATAATGGTTATGAGGTGCAATGGGGGTGGGTGGCAGCATACGATGGTGAAGGTTGGCACGGGTAGAGCTTGGAAAGTGTGTGGGTGGTGGCGAAGGGTGAAGACTGGCAGGATGCTTTTCATTTTATTCTTTTAAAACATTTCAGCACAGTGCCAGGGCACAAAAGCATGTCTTCTGCATCCAGCAACCTCCGTATAGGTTCTTGGGTAGCATTCCCGAAACCCTATCCAGCCCACCAACCCCCAAGACAAAAATCCCATCTTTGGGCGGCTATTTCTAAAGGTCGGGTTTGCAGAGTTGGAAATTCTCCTCTCCACACACTCAACCCAGGAGATAAAATCTGGGGACTCTATTTACAACGACGAGGAGGTCATAATTAAATACGGTAAAAATAGTTCAGTTGAGGACAATTCACTATGGATTTGTTGCTGTTATTTCCTTGAGCTGTGATGATTAGCTTCAAACACCCACAAGGATCTTCCGTTGAATCAGGTACGGCACCAGTCACTGGAATCTCTCCCTTTGACACCCAGTGACTTCAGTTTGGTTCTGGTTCTTGCTGCCATACTCAATCACCTTTGACCTATCTTCCTAAACCAATCAGAGGCCTGTGTTGTATCCTCTACAATCACAGGCACAAAATGTTTTAAAACACATTTATCATCAATATGATAATGCATGCAACTTACCTATTGTTCATTATGGACTGTTACATGTTGCTAAGCAAATTACACTGAGAGACCTTAATGTTTCAATTTGTTTTGACTTGCTGCACAGATGAAATCTCAATAGTGTCCAAACATATGTAAATGTATGATAACATTTTTAGTTTAATTTAGACTGCTCTTGAACTCCATGCTGTGTAACCTACTGGCATGCAATTAAGCCGCATGTATAGAAACAGCAAGAATAGCTCGCCTAACAATCAGATTGGCATTTTCTATTTAGAATTTAATATAATTGTGGAAGGTAACAAGAAAATAAAAGAACTTTAAATAGAAATTCTCCCCTCTTGCCCTTCCTTAGCATACAAACACCCATTTCCCAGTTGTGATCACTGGACAGTTATCAAGAACTGGCTGGTTTGCTTTTTGTCCCTGCCTAGTCTAGGGTACTGAGGCCAACAGAACCACCCTAGCCCAGGACCCAGTTGACATCAGCGGGCCAGTAATCCAACCCAGAACTATCTGACCTGTCAAAACATGTTGTACGGCAATCCACTCAGCCAACATGGGCGTGACCCAAAATATCCATCAAAACCCATCACATTTCTCCCTCTCTTCAGCTCTGAAGAAGAGTCATATGGACTCAAAATGTTAACTCTGTTTTTCTCTTTGCAGATGCTGCCCAACCTGCTGAGTTATTCCAGAATATTTTGTTTTTATTGCAGATTCCCGGCATCCGTGGTATTTTGCTTTTACCTATGTAAAGTATTCTTGTTTCTGTGTTCTCTTACAAACCTCAGGAAGTTACCTCCAACTGGTGCTTTGCTCATCTGAATGTTCAGTAGAGTCTCTGGACATTTTCCCTAAATGGACTATCTCAATAAAGACAAAGTCCAGATATGGAGATCGTAACATTGTATTTTTAAAAATTATGTCAATAACACTTACAAATTTGGATTTAGCATCATTCCCAAAAGTCCAACAACCCATATGGTCTGGAGTGGGCCATTACTGTTCACAATTTAGCTGTATGATAGACATTTTAACCCCAAAAACCTTTGACAACATGCCGATGCAGCGTGGTCTCACAGAATGAGGAATCCTAATGCCTGCAACTGGAAGGCCCACAATCTGACCAATCAAGGCTGGAATGTCCCAATCTGGTATTCTGGGGGCGGAATTCTCTGACCCTGAGGCTAAGATTTGACGCCGTCGTAAACGCCGTCGCGTTTCTCGACGGCATCAACATGGCCTCAGGATCAGCAATTCTGACCCCTACAGGGGGCCAGCACAGCACTGGAGTGACCCACGCCACTCCAGCTGCCGATCCCAGTGACACTGGCAGATGAGCGCCGCCGGACCGCGCATGCACGGTGGGACCGGCGCGATTTCCGCACATGAGCGGTTTCTCCCTTCTCCGCGCTGGCCCCGATGCAACATTGCGTAGGGCTACAGGGGCCGGCATGGAACAAATCAGGCCCCCAGCCCAAAAGGCCGGCCCGCCGATTGGTGGGCCCGATCGCGGGCCAGGCCACACCAGAGGCCCCCCCTGGTTTCAGACCTCGCCTCCCCCCCCCCACAGGCCACCCCCATCCCTTCCACGCCGAGGTCCTGGTCCCGCAGGGTAAGACCAGGTTAGAATGCCACCAACGGGACTCGAGTTTTTCGCAATGGCTGCTCGGCCCATCCCGGGTGGAGAATTGCGAGAATGGCCACCGGCCGGCGCCGTGCCAACCGTGCCAGCGCCAATGGCGCCAATGCTCTGCTCTGCAGAGAATCGCATCCCGGCGTCGGGGCAGCGTGGCACGATTCGCATCGAACGCGGCGATTCTCCGACCCTGTCCCGGGGTCAGAGAATCCCACCCTCTGTTCCCACCGGCAGCGCACCCCTGCCTGCGGCTTTCCCAACGGCGTGGGGTGTCTTCAATGGGAAGTCACATTGACAAGCAGCGGGAACAGAGAATGCCACCACCAGCAAACGGCACACTGCTGAGGAACATTCAGCTGGGGCAATGGAGAAACCCATCCCTAATGGAGGACGACTGCACAGCACAAAGTGCTATTGGAAAATCTCCGGGCGGCGTACATTATGGAATACTACCACAACAGTTGACCATTCCAAGCTGAAGAACAATTTGGGTAGCTATGTAGTGTGAAAATGGTCAAGTATCGTCAGCAGGATACCCCTCAGACCAGTCCAATTTCGGGCACATTTGCAAGGACTTTGATATGACTGCTCATGAGTTTTAAATTGATGGATTGGACCTGCATTCATCAGGATGTCTCAAAACCACTTCACAACCACTCAGCTTGTATAAGCTGACAAGGCAGTAAAAAGTGCACAGTAAGATCCCATAAACAGCAAAGGAGATAAGTCATCATTTGATCTGGTTTTGATAGTGTATGCTGAGGGTGGAATGTTGACAAAAGACTTCTCAGGCGAAACTTCTGCCTTTTCTCAAAGGAAATCTTTGATCTGTCACCTCCCTCTCGATGGGCAGATGGGACAATGCTTCAACATTTAATCCAGCAACGCAACATTCCCTCAACATTGCTTGAAATGTCCAATGAAGTTACACGTTCATGCCCTGAAACAGGATTTGAACACGTAACATTGAGTACGACAAACTTAGCCAATCTACGATTTGTCTTTGGTAAGAGTAGCAAGCGCAGACCTGCTTGAACTATAAACATTAAACTCGGTAAATTTCCTGATAGATCTGGGGCGGGATTCTCCCTTTGGGGGATTAAGTCCCCAAGTCCGCCGGAAAACGGGTGAGAATCACGCTGGACTTTTTTCTTGAACATCAGGAGTGATTCCCCATTTTCCAGGGGGCTAGCAGGACCCCGGCATGCGTCCCGCAGCTCTGGCTGCTGGCGGGGCCCTGCTTTCCAGACCGCGCGGTCACACATACGTGCAGTGGCTGCATGCGGGTCCGCGCTTGCGCGCGGCGGCCCACTTTGGCATGGGTGGTGCCGACACGACGGGCCCACGCGGAGTAAGGTAGGTCCGCCCCACATCACGATGGCCCGCCGATCGATGGCCCCCGATTGCGGGCCTGGCCACCACTGAGGCCCCCCCTGGAGTCAGATTTTCCCCGCCCCCATCCGCAGGTCCGAGCTCCCAACGGATGGTACCAGATGTAAACCATGCCGGCGGGAGTTCGGCCGGTCGAGCGCGGAGAATCACCACAGGGGCCTATTCCAACAGCCCCCGACCAGCGCCATGACAACCGTGCGGGCGCGATTGGCGCCGAAGCGGCGTGGTGGGAATTTTCCGCGCCCCCGGTGATTCTCTGACCCGGCGCGGGCTCGGAGAATCCCGGCCCTGATGTACGGTTGGTTCCCATAGCTGCTGTAACAGCTTTGAATTTTGATCATAGGAAGTTGAACGAAATGTGAGATTGAAATTGTTGAAAAATGAGTGGAATTTGCAGGCTCTCTCATCTAGAATTAGAATGCTGGCCAAAGAAGATAAAAGGCTGCCAAGAACATGCAGATGGTGAAGAAGGATGTAAGAAAAATAACGCCAATATGTGTGGGAGACTGAACAGAGGCGCCGGGGTTGGGGGGGGGGGGGTGGGGGGGGGGGGGGCTGCGGTTGCTGGGGGATGTTATGTGACTCAAAGGGTTGACTAGGCCGAGAAACTCTAATTTTGTAATTGTGAGGTGTATAGGATAAATACAATAGGGCTTGTCATTATTTGCTGAGAAATAAAGGGAAGTGGAAGATGAGTCATGGATCAGAGAAGCTGCCATGGGTCTGAAAGAAAGCAGTAGAGGCACAGAGATGAACATTCTGCATCTTGTCTAAGAATGTTTTCTGTTTAAAATCTTTTCCAGGTCAGGATAGTCTGCGACCCTCGGTCCAAAGTGGTTAAGACAATGAAGTTAAAACTATTTGTCATTCCATGTGGAATGCCCTGGGCATTAGTCCGCTTACTTGGAACAAATGCTGAACCACCACTGATGTTTTCCATACAGGAATGAAGCTGATATCATGACTGGATTTACAGGGAATCAGCAGAGTAGACTTGCTAGCCTCATTCCAAGTGATCGGAAGACCTACTGAAGAGGAAAAGATTGAGGCCACTTTGGGAAAAGGCCAGCTGCAGCTGAAGCCTTTGTTCTGCACATTGGTTTATTGTTCATTCCACCTCCCCTTCCTTCCCCCCACCATTGGTGGCCGGGTTTTCAGCAGCCTAGATCTTCAGCTCTGTCCTACCGAAACCATCCTGCCTCTCTCTTCAGCATTAAGAGATTCCTCCAAATAAATCCCTTTGTCCAAGCATTTAGTCCACTTGTCCTAATGTCAACTCCATTGACTAATTATTCTCTTACATAGGAACATAGGAACTAGGAGCAGAAGTAGACAATTTAGCTCTTCAAGCCCGTTCCACCATTCAATCAGATTATGGCTGATCTCTTCCTGGTCTCATATTCGCTTCCCCACCTGTTGCTCATATCCCTTTAACCTATTATTTATCAAAAATATGGGCAGGATTCTCCGCCGGCAGGATTCATCGTTTTGCCGGCGCCCGGGGGTTTCCCGACAGGGTGGGGCTGCCCCACAATGGAAAACCCCATTAACCAGCTGGGGTAATGGTGAATCCCACCGGCGGGTCAGGGGCGAAATGTGGCACGGCGGGGTGGAGAATCCAGCCCTATTTTGAAACCATTTAATGACTCAGATTGCACCGGATTATGGGGCAGCGATTTGCACAAATTCACCACCCTCTGCGAGAAGTAGTTCCTCCTCATCTCAGTTCTAAATCTACCGCCTCTCAACCTATCTCTGTGACCTCTCGTTTTGGGTTTCCCCACAAAGGGGGAACATTTGATCTACTTTACTTTATCAATCCCTTTTAGCACTTTGTACACCTCAATCAGATCCGTTTTCATCCTTCTAAACTCCAGCGAGTATAAGCCCAAACTATTTAATCTCTCCTCTTATATCAATCCTTTCATCCCCGGAATCAATCTGGTGAACCTCCTCTGAACTGCCTCCAATGCCACCACATCCTTCCTCAAATAAGGAGATAAAAACTGCACACAATACTCCAGATGTGGTCTCACCAACACCCTATACAATTGCAACAACACTTCTCTACTTTTATACTCCAGTCCTTTTGCAATAAACACGAACATTCCATTTGCCTTTTTAATTACATGCTAAACCTGCATACCGACTTTTTGCGATTCATGAACAAAGGCACCCAGATTCCTCTGCCCAGATGCTTCTTGAATCTGCTTTCCATTTAGATAATAATTTGTCTTTCTATTTTTTCCAGCCAAAATGGATAACCTCTCACTTATCATATTAAACTCCATCTGCCAAATTTTGGCCCAATCTCCCAGCCTATCTATATCCGTCTGTAAAATCTTTATTCCTCTTCACTGCATGCTTTCCCACCTATTTTGGTATAATCCATAAATTCTGCTGTAATACAATCTGTCCTTACTTGCGGATCATTTATGTAGATTGTGAACAGATGAGGAGGACTGACCACTGTGGCACCCCACTAGTTACAGTTCTCCAACCAGAGAAGGACCCATTTATCCCGAACCTCTGCTTTCTGTCAGTCAGCCAATCCTCAGTTTAGTCTAGTACTCTACCCACTGCAATGTCACCTTCAGGATCAGTCTTTTATCCGGCACTATATCAAACGCCTTCTGGAAGTCTGGATATACCATATCCACAGGTTCCCCATTATCCACCTTTCTGGTTAAATGTGCTATAAGTCAAAAACGATATGTCAGTCATCTTTGTCTACAAAATGTCTACAAAACCATAACCAGAGTTAAAAAGGAAAACTGTGACATTTTCAAGATATCCATAAATTACTTGGGGTGCATCATCGATGAAGATGACTTACACAAGGAACCAAAGAAGATGATAGCAATCTTAGAATCTTAGAAGCATTACTTCCTCAAAATACGACACAACAGGGGAGGCAGTGGCGGAATGGTATTGTCACTGGACTAGTAAACCAGAGACCATGGGTAAATCTCTGTGGACCCAGGTTTCAATCCCATCACGACAAATGATGAAATTTGAATTCAGTCAAAAAGCAATCTGGAATTAAAGGTCTAATGATGATCATTAAACCATTGTTGATTGTCATAAAAACCCATTTGGTTCCCTGATATCCTTTGGGAAGGAAATCTGCCACCCTTACCTGGTCTGGCCTACATGTGTTCCAGATCCACAACAATGGTGGTTGACTCTTAACTGCCCCTTCAAGGACAATTAGGGATGGACAATAAATGCTGGGCCAGATGATGGTAGCCACATCCAGGAATGAATTAAAAGAAACAATTGAGGTAATTTCTGGATTAATCAATTATTATGGTAAATTTAGCAGCACCATTGAAGCCTTTGCACACATTGTTATGTGCCAAACAGGTATGACATTGGTCAGAAGAATGTGGACATGCATACAACAAGTTAAACAATGCCTTCAAGAAATCATAGCTGTTGGTTCACTACAATCCCAAGCAGGAATTAAAACTTGCTTGCAATGCGTCATTCTATGGGGTTGCTGCACATCATGCCTTCAGGAGAAGAATGACTGATAACGTTTCCTTCACAAAATCTTACTGCTGCAGAGACGCAGAAACAAATCATGTTTAGCGAGAAAAAGAGGCTTTGTGAATTATTTTCGGGGTAAGAAGGTTCAACCGCTCCCTTTATGGATGTCATTTCACTTTTTCGACGAATCAGCAACTACTGATAACAATCTTTGGGCCGTTTAAAGGTAATCCTTCTTGAGCAGCTTGTGGTTACAAAGGTGGCCCTTGATATTATCGGCGCACACATATCCAATCTCATAAATTGGAGAAATATGTAAATGCTGATGCTTTGTCGAAATCGCCGTTACAAGTCAAGCAAGAACTGATCCAGTGACGGTGAAGGTGATGGACATGGTCCAAAAAGGAACGCTGTCAGACATTCATCGTCAAATACAGACCTCAGCGAACAAATTCCTAATGTCTTAGTGGAACACCGCACACGCAACAACACAGAGTTTATCAGCAATTCTGTTGTTCAAAAGGAAACTGAGAACACAGTTTGATTTTTTGATACCTCAGAGATTGTCAAATGACAACAAGAAGCACAGATAGCTAGGAGGGAACAAAACTCTAAAAAGCGATTATTCACTCAAGGAGAGGTTGTGCTAGCCGGAAGATGCTACACCACCGACCAGACATGGGTACCTGCTGTTATCCTAGCAAAGACAAGTCCAAAGTCATACACTGTACAGCCGAATGATGAAGGCGTTTGGCGACGTCATACTGACCAGCTACTAGCTTCATGAAGCAGGATCATTAAAACTTCTCAAGGAGGATTTCTGTGGAAAATCTAGACAGCCATACTTCAGAACAGAGACCAAGCATACAGAAACATTCAAATCCTGCTTCTGAGGGGGCTGCACGGTGGCGCAGTGGATAGCACTGCTGCCTGACAGCGCCGAGGTCCCAGGTTCGATCCCGGCTCTGGGTCACTGTCCGTGTGGAGTTTGCACATTCTCCCCGTGTCTGCGTGGGTTTCACCCCCACAACCCAAAGGTGTGCAGGGTAGGTGGATTGGCCATGCAAAAGTGTCCCTTAATTGGAAAAAATGAATTGGAGACTCTGAATTTATAAAGAAAAAAAATCCTGTTTCTGAGGCATTTCCAATACCTACAGTGACAGATACTGGAGTAACTTGCCAGGAAGTACCATTTACTGAAGAAACTTCCAAGGTCTCAAGTAACCAGTTTCCTGAACATTGAATACAACCCAAAAGGAATGGACGTCTGCCTGAGAGACTGTCTTATTGAGTTTTATATATATGTATAGAGATAACGCAGAAGTGGGTCTCTTGTAAAAATGGAAAGCAGTTGTTGTTGTATTAAAGAAATAAAGGGGAGGGGTGTGATGTAACAAAGAATACATCCCTGCTGTGAAGCATCACGTGACATGTAATGACGTCAGGAGAAAGTGGCTTCAGTTCTCCATCTTAGATTGCATGAGCAACATCTCTGAAAAAAACCTCTCATTGTGTCAAAAAGAATCCAAGTGTGTGGCACCGCCGTACTCTTTACAGCAAACTCAGAGATATAGCACTTTCTATCGCATGGCTGACCAGGAGTCTCTCATGCCAATGATGTGTGTTGGGAGGATTTACAGGTTGATGGTCAACATTTTGGCCAAGTTATGAACATTCCTTTCTTGGCCATCTAGTCCTTGATGGGTGGGCCTTAAACCCAGACGACTGGCTCAGAGGCAGAGGTACTACCTATCCATTATGTCACAAGGTCTTTGCATATTTTGCGAACCAAATGTATATTTAAATGATGTGCTCAGACTGTTCCCCCTGTGCCATTGGAATGGTGTTGGGTGTTTTCCCTTCTAGTCGGAATCTATGTGGTAAATTATATTACAATTTGTATAATCTATATTGAAATAAATATGTTTCCATGGCTAGTTTGTTGAACCAATTCAGTCAGTTTTGTTACCAGGAATAATTTCTGACTTGGTCTCCATGGCTACCTACACTGCCCTGTAAACCTAGAATACTTCCCAGATGATTAATGTCCAACACTTTAATGTTATGTGAAATCTTTGATCACAGAAAGGGCACGAATCATTTGTAGATATTTTTACCATCGGGTCAGAAGTGGTAGAACGCCTCCCCACAATTTCCACTCCTTAACTGACTGCAGCAGAATACACTTGCCAATTTAGGGGATGTTTAACTGTTTAAATGCGGTGACTTCAAAAGACACATACAGACTGATGTTCATGGAAGCTTTTAAAATAAAAAGAGTAGTATTTATCGTACTTAATACCTAATCTACATGAAAGAAATACTCTCTGACTCTCTCACATGTGTGCATTTAAGAGTTGTAAACACACACGCCTGGGGGATTAGATTAAGTGGCATAAAATTCCAAAAAAGCCGATTATGTACAGATTTGGTAGATTGGTACCTTGGATGGATTCAGACTGTGTTCAGTATTCTTTCCAAACTCTGCAGTGGGACGATTTATGGATGTTCTATTTGTTTTCCTGGAGCGGCTGCGTTGGCTTCTCAGTGCTGACTGTGACATACAGCTGTTTAAACATCAAGCAGGGTTCAAGTTTTCAAGGTGGATGGGCAGAGAGAGCTAGAGAGAGAGAGGGCTCTTCTGGTCTGACTTGCCTGGAGAATGGTTTCTGAGAAACATAGAACGTTAGTTTGCTCTTCACATGATCACTTCTCATCAACTGACCAGTTACCCAAATATGTTCACAGCAAGTTGATTCCAGGTCCATGGTTTCAAAATAATTTGATTGTGGCTAGAATAGTTCCCTGCTCAGCCATGGTCCATTGCCCAAAGTGCTCAATGTCTAATTCCTTGTCCCACACCCACCCAGCTGAATACACAAGCGCTGTCTGAATGTTTTACAATACCAGGTTAAAGTCCAAGAGGTTTGTTTCGAATCACTAGCTTTCAGAGCACAGCTCCTTCCTCAGGTGAATGAAGAGGTGGGTTCCAGAAACATATATAGACAAAGTCAATGATGCAAGATGATGATTTGAATGTGAGTCTTTGCAGATAATTAAGTCTTTACAGGTCCAGATGGAGCAGCTGGAGAGAGGGATAATCCCAGTTAAGGAGCTGTGAATTGTCTCAAGCCAGGACAGTTGGTAGGATTTCCCCAGTCCAGGCCAGATGGTGGGGGGGGGGGTGGGGGGGGGGGGGGGGGGGGGGTGGGGGGGGGGGTGAATGTAATGCGACATGAATCCAGGGTCCCAGTTGAGGCCGTACTCATGTGTGCGCAACTTGGCTACAAGTTTCTTCTCGGCGATTCCGCGTTGTCGTGTGCCCTGAAAGCCGCCTTGGAGAACGTTTACCTGAAGATCAAAAGCTGAATGCCCGTGACTGCTGAAGTGTTCCCCGACTGGAAGGGAACATTCCTGCCTGGCGATTGCCGCGTGATGTTCGTTCATCTGTTGTCGCAGGGTCTGCATGGTCTCGCCAATATACCACACTTCTGAAATCCTTTCCTGCAGCGTATGAGGTAGACAATGTTGGCCGAGTCGCTTGAGTAAGTACCATGTACCTGGTGGGTGGTGTTCACACGTGTAATGGTGGCACCTATGTCGATGTACCACCATTACACGTGAGAACACCACCCACCAGGTACATGGTACATACTCGTGCAACTCGGCCAACATTGTCGACCTCATACGCTGCAGGAAAGGATGTCCAGAAGCATGGTACATTGGCAAAACCATACAGATGCTTTGACAATGGAAGAACGGGCATCGCGAGACAATCGCCAGGCAGGAATGTTCCCTTCCAGTCGGGGAACACTTCAGCAGTCAAGGGCGTTCAGCCTCTGATCTTCGGGTAAGTGTTCTCCAAGGCGGCCTTCAAGGATTGGTGTTGATAGTTATTAAGATGTTTACTGTGGGTTTATAAATTGTTAACTGGTTTCATAAATAAACATTGTTTTAATTTAAAAGAACTGTGGATCTCTGGTGCATCACACCTGTAAGGTAGGCCCGTGTGCTCCCCATAACCACAATCTAGTAAAAGTTGTGGGTCAGGTGAACTCCATGATACACTTTGGGGTTCTCTAAACCCTGGCCCATAACAACCGTGCTCACCCCAGTCCAATGCCGGCATCTGCACATCATGGATGTTTTATGAATGAGTCTAGAGATGGACATTACTCAAAGGTGATTGTGCCTGATGGGTTGTTCTGTCGGGTACAGTTATGCAAAAGTTTAAGCAAATTAAAAACTGCTGTGCAAGTCTTTTTAAACCCAACAAGTGATTTCAGCCCAATAGATAAATAAGTAGTTTTCAATATAAATCATAACTTTACAACAATATCCTACATTAGACATGCAATACAATTAATAGAATGTTACAAGTACTAAACCCAATAGCCACCACTACTTAATGGGGTTTTTGAATGATAGATATGATACCGCATGGAACGCTATCATTTGGCCCATTGTATCTGTGTTGACTCAATGAAAAAGCTATCTATGGAATTCTGCTCTGATTTCACACCCGCTTCAATTCTCTATTCCCGCCGGCATTAGAACCCCGCCCGTGACATGGGGTGGCTTCAATGGGAATCACCATTGACAAGTGGCGGAAAAAGAGAATCCTGTCTTCAACGAACAGCGTGCCGTTGAGAAACATGCGGCTGAGGGACCGGAGAATCTCACCCCTATCTCCTGCCTTTTTAAAATCCCACAGTGAACATTCTACACCTAAATAACACGCAGCTTAAAAAAAAAATCAAAACTGCCCATCTCCGCTTTTTACAATAACCGGAAACTCAAGGGGCCGGATTCTCCGTTCCTTTTTTATAATTTTAGAGTATCCAATTATTTTTTTCCAACTTAGGGGCAATTTTAGCGTGGCCAATTAACCTACCCTGGACGTCTTTGGGTTGTAGAGGTGAGACCCACGCAGGCACGGGGAGAATGTGCAAACTCCACAAAGTGACCCGGGGCCGGGATTCGAACCCGGGACGTCGCACCATGAGGCGGTAGTTCTAATCACTGCGCCACCATGCTGCCCTGGATTCTCTGTTCCACAGATTAAGTGTTGCCGCCGGGGCAGGATTCGAGGACTTATAGGACAGCAAAACCGGCACCGCACCTGGACCGATTCAACGACCATTAAGGAGCTGGCACCAGCACCACGTGGAACTTGATCGATTCTAGTGAGAAACGGTGTCTGATTCGTCAGTTACAGGATTGGCACTCAAGGAGGCTGACAATTGCAGCCACGTATACACACTTCACTCCCCACACACACCATCCCAGACAACAAGATGGCAGCAAGACGAGAGTGTGTGGAGTCTGCACGTCCTCCCCGTGTGTGCGTGGGTTTCCTCCGGGTGCTCCGGTTTCCTCCCACAGTCCAAAGATGTGCGGGTTAGGTGGATTGGCCATGCTAAATTGCCTGTAGTGTAAGGTTAATGGGGGGATTGTTGGGTTACGGGTATAGGGTGGATACGTGGGCTTGAGTAGGGTGATCATTGCACGGCACAACATCGAGGGCCGAAGGGCCTGTTCTGTGCTGTACTGTTCTATGTTCTATTTACAGATGCTGAACTGGAGACCTTGGTGGACGGTGTGGAGTAGAGGCAGGAGACCTGTAGCCAGGATGGGAAGAAGGCTGCCAGCCGCTGCCGTTCTTCGGGCCTGGATACAGGTGATTGAGGTCATCAGTGCCGTGGGCGCCACCCGTGCGGTATTGGCCTGATTGGCATACATGGTCGGCTCCTCCTCATCCTCCATGGGCAACACCACGAGAACTGGCCTGGTCCCCCCCCCCTGCCCCCCCCGCACCTTGAGGCAGGCCGAAACCCTCACCTGCATCACATGCCTGCACCCATATCAGCCACCATTTCTGGGTGCCCTGGCCATTGAAGCCACCCATCCCTTGGGCTGCATGCGTACGACTATCTAATACTGTGCATTTTCTGTTTGTTCCTCCCCACCCCAGGAGAAGGCCGCACACAACCACTGAGTGAGGGAGAAGACTGGAGGGGGACCTCCAGACCTGCAACACCTCATCGCAGCAGAACAGAGGGTACTGGACGTGGTCAGAGGGCCCGAAGAAAGAGCAGCCGCCAGGGCGGCAGTCAGCACAAGTTGAGGAAGTGAGACCCTGCTGAGTTGTGGGCCCCCTTGGCAGGTGGATCACCCCCCCCCCTCCCCCCCAGTGCCCCCACACCCACCACAATCCAAACTCCTGTTCCACCATCAACACCCCTCCCCACCCACCTGCCCTCCATCACAACCACCGCCATAGCCCCTTTCCACCACAACACCTCTTCCCCCTTCCCACAAACCCCCCCCTCCCCCCCATCCCCCATCCCCACACACACCCAACACCCCCACTCTCCCCTGGGCCCACGATGTAATCATGCATCGTGTCTTGTGTCTTGCAGGAGCTGCTGGTGACGGTGCGGGCCCTTCTGGTGACCCCACCCACGGCCACATCCCCAGGTGGCAAGCAGCAAGACCGACACGGATGGGAGCCATTGATCCGCATCCCATGGTATCCTGGAGCTCGAGTCTGGGGAAGACACCGGCTTTCCATCACAGCTGTCTCAAACACACTCCACCGTCCGAGAGACACTCGCCTCGGCTGGGCACTTCAGTGAAGAGGTTCCTGGGGCACCATTTGGTGCACACCACACACGTGCAATGGTACAGCAGGTGGAAGTAGGAACCCCCATGGGAGGACAGTCGGAAGGCCAGCCGACCCCAGGGACGAGCTGCTGTCTGGACAGGTTTCGGCCTTCGGGAATGGACAGTCCCATCAATTGTGGAGAAGCAGCTGCAGAGCCAGGGACTACATGAGGGGCTGTCGGCGTGCATCCAGCACCTGCAGGCGCAGTTAGAGGAGTCCAACCGTTTACAGGAGCAGGAGGAGGAGCCAACCATGCGTGCCACCCAGGCAACACCACACAGGTGGCGTCCGCGTTGGAGGCCTTGGGGGTGAAAGTCTCGGCCATGGGTCAAGATATTCAAGACCTGGGGCAATCTGTGCATGCAGTGGTCAAGGCCCAGGACAGGGCTGCCCTATCACAGGCAGCCATGTACCAGGGCTATCACATTGCAGTGGCGGTCCAGAGCATGGCACAGTCACAGCAGACCATGACTGAGCATGTCGCCGAATTGCGCAGGCGCTGGTTGACGTGGCACAGACACAGAGGGTGGTGGCCGAGTCCCAGAGGGAGATGGCGCAGTCACTGGCCGATATGGCACAGGCCCAGAAGGTGGGTGATGTGGCGCAGTCCCAGACAGAGGTGATCCACTCCCTGTGCTCCACGGCTGCGAGCATGCAGACCCCAGTCGAGGCGAGAGCGGGCCTCCAGGACTGGCAGCGTCAGGTGGTGGGGAGCCTCGGGGTTCATTCCGCTCACACCCCTGTCCCATGTAGTATCCCGGGAGCCATGGGCAGCCCGTGGGAGGAGGAGGTCATGGGGCCTGTGCTGGTGACTCCTGCATGGGAGGTGCCGGAACAACGCAGCATCTCGGACCCCTTCCCGCTTCTGTCCCTGGCGCATTGCATGGGCAGTGGGCACATCAGGGGAGCACCACGCCACCTGACACACCTGGGCAGAAGCTGGGCCCATCCAGGCCCTGTCGCCCCACAATGGGACCCAGGTCACAGGGTGAGAATCGCAGTAGGCAGCCTCCACTCCTGATGTACCACATGGGGATCCACCTAGGCGTAGCTTTAGGGCCCGTAAAGGCCAGAAAAGGAGACACCATTTAAGCTGGCACGGGTGCAAGGCACTGTATACAGGTGCATTAGGGGCTAGGGCACCAACATAAGGCCCCCCCCCCCCTCGCGCACCCCCCCCCCCACCTCTGCCACGCCAGGGATTCGATGGGACCGTCTGATGGAATGGTCAGCTTGCGTGCAGGGATAACCCAGGCGGATGGGGGAACGTGCTCCCATAGTCAGACATTGCCGAATGATGCGGAGCACCAGAGCTCATTGCAGAGAGTGTTGTCATCACCCTCCATCCCATGGGTCAGACCCACTGTTACTGCCAACCCAGGCCCCGGCCCCGGCCCCGTAGTGAGGCAGGTAGGAATCATGGCAAAGGTTGCAAAGGGAGGGGGTTGCACAGGGAGGGTGTTCATAGGAGAGCATGGCCTTGGGGGGGGTTGGGGGTGGTGTGAGGATGGGATGCGATGTCTGTGCCCCTGGCTAGTCCCCCTAGTTGGTGAACCTGGAGGCGATCAGAGAGTCTCGTGCACATTGGCCCTGGCGCACATTGTGTGGCCTCCCATGCCTGCCCGGTCCCCATGATCTGCCCATCCTCACCTTCCCTCGCAACCTCTGCCTTGGACAGGGACTGGCGTTCATCCTCCTCCTCCTCCAGCACATCATCCCTCTGCTGCGCGATGTTGAGGAGGATGCAGCAGGCTGCCATGATGTGGGAGCCCCTCCCAGCGTTATACTGGAGGGAGCCTCCAAAGCAGACCAGGTGCCTGTACCACATCTTCAGGATGCCGAAACGCTGCTTGATCATGCCCCTGGTCACTGCATGAGTATCGTTGTAGTGGGTCTCCGCCTCTGTGGCCACCGGATAGGCATCAACAGTCATGACCCTGTCACCCAGGAGCCAACTCCTTAGCTGGGGGGGCACTTCAAAGAGGCCAGGACCCGTCGCGTGTGCCAGGATGAAGGCATTGTGCACACCGCAAGGGTATCAGGTGCAGACGTGCATGATGAGCATCTGATGGTCACAACCCAGCTGCAGGTTCATCGAGTGGAACCACTTTCGGTTTGTGTCGACTGGCCGGTCATCTGCAGGTCCTCGTGAGGCCACAAGCATCGTGCGATCACTCCCTGGACCCGGGGCATCTCGGCGATGGTGGCAAAACCCGCTGCCCAGGCATCATGGTGGGCTCGGTCCTCATTACGATCAATGTATTGTGCTGACTAAGCTTATAGGGCCTCCATGGCAGCGCGGATGCACCTGTGCACCGAGCACTCTGAGATCAGGGACAGGTCCCCACTCGGCTCCGAGAAAGACCCTGTGGCGTAGAAGTTTAGAATGACTGCCACCTTGACGGTCACTGGGAGAGGTTGTCCCCCATACTCCCATGGTGCCAGGTGCACCATGATCCAGTAGATATGTCACACTGCCCCCTTGCTCAGCCGGAGTCTGCGATGGCATGCCTTGTACACAGGTCTTCGAATGACAGGCGCTGCCGGTACGCACGAGGCGTCATGTGGCGTCTCCTTGGCACCTCGGCCTCCACCACAGTACCTCCATACCCCCTTTCCACCACAATCCCTCTTCCCCGCTCCCCACAATTCCAACATCCATTGCCTGCAGGGGGTGAAAGGCTGACATGTTAGCATGGTGTGAACCCCTGTGCCCAACCAGGTCCAATGGGCTACATAGTGGCCCCGCTTGGCACAGCGGACCCTGCCCTTGCATGCCCCCACAGCTCCCCACTCTTCCCCATCTTCATACCCCTGGCCCTGTCGGTGCCCGGCATCGTGGGGGCCTCTGGCCATGGCACCCACCCCTGCTGCCAGGAGTACCATCGGCTGGTGCTGCCAATGCCAGTGGTACTCTCAGCGGCCCCCGCCCGGTGCCCCCTTTAGGGGCTGTTGTGGGCATTGCCCTTGGGTTGGACGCGTGATGCCTCACCGGGGGATGGCGGCCTGGTGGGGAGGGGGGTGTTATGGCGGCACGCGGGTTGCGGTATTGGTGTGGTGGAGGCTGAGTTGTGGGGGATGATGGGGTGGGGGCACCCATACAGTTTCTGTCCATCCAATTGATCTACTTGTCCTCTCTTCTGTTATCCCAGGAGTTGCCCCCTAACTGCTGTCAGTGTCTTCTCTGATAGAACATAACAGAGGAACAGACTATTCAGCCCCTCCAGCCTGTTCCGACATCACAGCTATTGTCATGACAACAGTTCATAGGTACCATACGTACAGATATATTGAACTTTTCAGTAAGACGTGTTTTTTTAAAAAAGTACATTCAAGCAAAAACTGGCTGAGATTGCAAAGTAACCACTTGCTGGAAATCCTATGTGGATTATATCCAGTCCTGAGAGTGACAACAGAATGACGCTTGCTTTTTCAGAGACATCTCAAAGAAAGAGATGCAATGCAAAAAAAAAATGGACTGTAATCTCCTGTGGAGATAATGGAAGCTGATTGCCATCTCAGCAGAGACCACCTCTCGTAAGTTATAGCCCAGACATGTCTGTGTTTTTCCTCATCCAGGAACACACAGGACAACAGCAAACCTGTTCTCTCTGTGTTAGTCTTATGTTCCAGCTTGAGAACATAGAACATAGAAGCCATACTGTGTTAGTGTCTGCTGTGAGGGTTACAGTGAAAAACATTGACCAATGCTTGCAGGTAAAAATACTTCCTCTCTCTCTGATTTCTGGAAGCAAGTCGTAAGTCAGCAAAGCCAGAGTTGAAATGGAAAAATGACAATTCTTCTCAGCGAACCTGTAGAACCAAGAATCTCTAAACCAACTGCTCAACTGCCACGACTGGAATCGGCCAACTTCACCATTGTAATGTTTCACCAATTACTCCTCACAGACAAGCCAAAGACTGATTCATATATCTTTTTAACTTTTATTTTTAGACTCACTTCTCATTTCTAATCTGTGTGTATGGGCGGCACGGTAGCACAGTGGTTAGCATTGTTGCCTCACAGTGCCAGGGTCAGCTTTGATTCCTGACTTGGGTCACTGTCTGTGCGGAGTCTGCACTGTGCCCGCGTGGGTTTCCTCCAGGTGCTCCGGTTTCATCCCACAAGTCCAGAAAGACGTGTTGTTATGTAATTTGGACATTCTGTATTCTCCCTCTGTGTACCCAAACAGACGTCGGAATGTGGCGACCACGGGATTTTCAGTCACTTCATTACAGTGTTAATGCAAGCCTAATTGCGGCAATAATAAAGATTATTATATAAATTATTATGTGTGCTGTGTTTTATTATTTTCTACTTATATTTTGTTTACTAATAAACTCCCTCATTGTTTAACTCAAGAAAGGCTGGTTAAATTTTAAATTAAAAGGGGCAGCACGTTAGCATAGTGGTTAGCACAATTGCTTCACAGTTCCAGGATCCCAGGTTCGATTCCCGGCTGGATCACTGTCTGCACATTCTCCCCGTGTCTGCATGTGTTTCCGCCGGGCGCTCCAGTTTCCTCCCACAGCCCAAAGATGTGCTGGTTAGGTGGGTTGACAATGCTAAATTGCCCTGAGTGTACAAAAAATGTTAAGTGGGGTTACTGGGTTACGGGGGTAGGATAGATACGTGGGCTTCAGTGGGGTGCTCTTTGTAGGGGCCGGTGCAGACTCGATGGGCCAAATGGCGGAACCTGGAAGGTGAGTCTGCGGGGGCCATCCTGGACGGGGTGGCGGGGGGATCTGATCCGGGGGTGGGGTGGGGAGGGGAGGACGGGGTCACGATGGCCTGGCCTGCGATCGGGACCCACTGATTGGTGGGCAGGTTGGTTCCGTGGGGGCCTACTTTACTCCATGCTGGGCCCCTGTAGGGCTCCGCCATATTGCCCGGGGGCCGGTGTGGAGAAAGGAACCCCTCGTGCATCCGCGGAAATATGCCGGCCATAGTGCGCATGCGCACAAATACGCCAGCCATTCCGTGCATGCGCAGAATCACACCGGCCGTTCCACGCATGCGCAAAATCACACGGGCCGTTCCGCGCCGGCTGGAGCTGAGGGACCACTCCGGCGCTAAACTAGTCCCATAGGAAGGGGAGCATTCCCCATTATCAGAGACCATTGACGCCGGAGTGGTTGGTGCCGCTTTTAACGCCAGCGGGGGACATAGCCCCATTATTCGAGAATCCTGCCCCATATCTTTTAATCATAAACACCTCAATCTTACATTCCAAAGGGAAGACAATCCCGGTCTGTGCAACCTATATTCACAGGGGGCAAAACGGTGGCACAGTGGTTAGCACTGCTGCCTCACAGCACCAGGGACCTGTGTTCAATTCTGGTCTTGGTTGATAGGTTGTGTGGAGTATGCACATGTCGTCGTGGATTTTCTCCGGGTGCTCTGTTTTCCTCCGACAGTCCAAAGATGCGCAGGTTCGGTGGATTGGCCAATGATAAATTACGGCTGTGACTCACTTCAGGGTTACGGGGATAGGGTGGGGAGTGGGCCTAGGTAGAGTGTTCTTTTGGTGGGTCGGTGTAGTATCGATGCACCGAATGGCCTCCTTCTGCACTGTAGGGTTCTATAAGTTTAACCCATTCAACCTCAGTATCATTCTAATCAGTTTCTGGAAGGCCACAGTCCGTCTCTCTTTGGTGTTTCTCCCCTCCCTGTATCGGATTGGGAGTTGAGGCTGGAATACAAATTTGTCTCTATTTATTTTGAGTGTCCTGGGGCGGGATTCTCCCCTACCCGGCGTGACGGGGGGTACGGGCATAGGGGAGTGGCGCCAACCACTCTGGGGTCGGGCCTCCCCAAAGGTGGGGAATTCTCTGCACCTTTGGGGGCTAGCTCCGCGCAGGAGCGGTTGGCACCAGAAGACTGGCGCAAAAAACCGGCGCCCCCGGCAGCGGGGCTGGCCGAAAGGCTTTCGCCGGTCGGCGCATGCGCCGGCGGTGACGTCAGCGGCCAGCTGCCGCTGACGTCACCACCGGTGCATGCGCGATGTGGGTTTCTCTTCCGCTTCCGCCATGGCGGAGGCCGTGGCGGCCGCGGAAGAGAAAGAGTGCACCCAGGGCACTGGCCCGGAGTCTGAGTGGGGGGCCCCGATCGCGGGCCTGGCCACCGTGGGGGCACCCCCCGGGGTCCGATCGCCCCCGCCCCCCCCAGGACCCCGGGGGCCCGCTTGCGCCACCGAACCCATCGCCACCAGAGGTGGTTCAAACCTCGGCGGCGGGAGAGGCCTCCCAGCAGCAGGACTTCGGCCCATCGCGGGCCGGAGAATCGCCGCAGGGGCCTCGCCGATCGGAGTGGCGTGATTCCCGCCCCTGCCACTTCCCGGGTGGCGGAGCATCTATGCCACGGCGGGAGCCGGATTTTCAGCGGTCCCAGGCGATTCTCGGGGGTCGGTTTCGCCCCGGATATACATAGATGTTCATCACCAAATAAAAAGCCTTTAACCCAGTCTAATGGGCAGTAAGTGTTGGCGTGAGATGGCATGCACATACTGTCTCTATCAGAGATACACCGGACGTGCCTAAGCCTGGGAAACGTATGGCTGTTGAGCACTCAGGCTTAGGGACACTTCCCCACTCCTGCGTACAAGGTTCTCACCAACATCAAAGGTGTATTTTACCTGCACTGGTCAGCTTTCTGCTGCTTAGCAATGACTTGACAGCTTATTCAACTGTTGGCACAATTTTGAGCACTTCAACTTGCTGCTGAGTAATAAAGGCATTGAAAAGAAATGATGGAGCAGGGGGATACTGAACAGGCCATTCATCAGATCTGTCCATTTTATAACACGGAGGCTCATGCAATGGGATCACAGTCCATATTCAGACCTGTACCTGACCTGTCAGGGATTGCCACAAGAACTCTGTATGTGTGGGTGGGGGTAGATGTGGGGGGGAGGGGGGGGGGGCCTGCGCAGGGTGAGTGCAAGTTAAAAATGTTTCAGTTCCCAGAACTGTGCTCATTCTGTCATTTCCCTTCAGTTCACACATAGTCTATCCCTATGGTGCTGATAAATGGCTGAGCCACTGCTACCTGGCTCACAGTCCATTCCGTCTTTCAGCCCATACTGTGTTACAGTCCATTCCGGGTTCCAGTGAATTTGGCTTCCAGTCTGTAAAGCACATTGCTCTTTGTCATTCGGACTAGACACTGAGCATCAGATGGCGATTAGATCACCTGATGCTTTTTTCATTCCTCAAGTCTCTCCTCACCAAGGCCATGAGCACACATTTCCCACCAGGCAAACACCAGTGATCAGGAGCAGAGAGTCTGACTCAATCTCCACCCTCCACCATAAGGTTAGAGGTGGCATGTTCGTTGACGATTGCAAAATGTTCTGCATAATTCCCAAATCCTCATTTACTAAAGAAGTCCACATCAAATGTGGGACAACATACAGCTTGTACTGACAAATGACAAGTAACATTCTCGCTGCACAAGTATCAGGCAATGGCCATCTCCAACAAGAGAGAATCCACCCATTGCCCCTTGACATTTAATAGCATTACCATCACCGAATACCCCACTTTCAACATCCTGAATCCCCAAAGCCTGTCCACCATCTACGAGGCACAAGTCAGGAGTGTAATGGAGTACTCTCCACTTGCCTGAATGAGTGCAGCTCCAACAACACTCAAGAAGCTCAACACCATCCAGGACAACACCGGTCATTTGATCGGCACCCTAACCATAAGCATTCACTCTCTCCACCACTGACACACAGTAGCAGCAGTGTATCCCATCTACAGAAGGTACTGCAAGAACTCACCAAGGCTCCTGAGACAGCACCTTCCAAATCCATGACATCTACTGTAGAAGGACCAGGGCAGCAGACACCACGACCAGCAAGTTTCCCTGCAAGCCACTCACCATCCTGATTTGGAGTTATATCACCATTCCTTCACTGTCACTGGCTCAAACTCCTAGAACTCGTGCCCCCCACCCCCAGCGCCGTGGGTGTATCTACACCACAGGGACTCTAGCGGTTCAAGAGAGTGGTTCACCATCACCATTTCAAGGTAAAATAACGATTGACAATAAATGCCAGCCTTCCTAGCAATGCCCATATTCCATGAAAGGCCATAAAAATCCCCTCAGCATCTCCAGCCCAGAGATTACTGAAATTAGTCACACTCATCCCAGTGAGGTCAGCCAACTAAGCACAGCCCTGTCCATGCGCTGAATTTCCGAGGCAACTTGACTCTGAATGCTGCACCGATACATTGATTTATGTGGGGAGAAAGTACATTCTAAAAGGTCGGAAAAGAAATGTCCAGAATCAAAATCCACAGTCCAAAGATGTGCGGGTTAGGTGGATTGGCCATGCTAAATTGCCCGTAGTGTAAGGTTAATGGGGGGATTGTTGGGTTACGGGTATACGGGTTACGTGGGTTTAAGTGGGGTGATCATTGCTCGGCACAACATTGAGGGCCGAAGGGCCTGTTCTGTGCTGTACTGTTCTATGTTCTATGTTCTAAATTATTCAGTCAGGAATGTGAGTTGTGTTATCGGTTAAAGTCTGATCCTGTAATGAGCATTGAAGAGTGAGATACACTTACAATAAAGGTGTGTTCTCCCACCAGCACTGCTCCTGACACTGTGACACTCACCTGAATGAGTGACTGCAGTAAACAATTGTCATTTAGATCCATTTAGCATTGGGAGAATTTGAAATTAACAGTCTGCTCAGCTCCATTTAAAGCAACCTCTCTTCACTCCCTTGATCTGTTCACATTCTGATCTGTCAATCATCGTCTCAACTCATGTCGGAAGATAAGAAACCCACACCTGATAGAATTTCTGTTATAAGACCAAATTGGGAGGAGGCTCATTTTTGTAAAAAAGAAATAAACAGACAAAAGGTGAACAAACTTTAGACCAGAAGTTCCTGGCAAAGTAGCAGTGAGTGAAATATGCATATCATTCTTAATGTGCAAGTAACCTAGCACTTCGGCGTGAGAAAGAGATATGCTGTGAGGTATGAATTTACGCAGGTTGCAGACTACTTTGCGTTACTTTAATGTTAGCCTCATGGAACTGCTGCCTCATGGTTACCCTCCCGGTTGAGTTACACAGTAAATATGAATTTAACTCATTGCAAGGACCATAATAATAATAATCTTTATTGTTACAAGTAGGCTTACTGCAAAGACGTTACCGTGAAAAGTCCCTATTCGCCACATTCCGACGCCTGTTCGGGTAAACAGAGGGAGAATTCAGAATGTCCACCTAACAGCAAGGGCGGGATTCTCTCAGCCTGGGGCCGGGCCGGAGAATAACCGCGACCGGTGCGAATCGCGGCAAGCTGTCCCGGGTGGAGAATCGGAGCTATTGGCGCGGCGTGGTTGGTGCGGCGCCGGTCGGGGGTCGCACTATGCAGCCGGCCTGCCGATTCTCGGCCCGTAATGGGCCGAACGGCCATCGTGAAAACGCTGAGACCCGCTGGCGCCGTCCGCACCTGCTCTCAGCCGGCGGGAACTCGGCGTGGAAGGGTCGGGGGGCGGCCTGTTTGGAGGAGGGAGGTCCGACCCCGGGGGAGGCCTCCGATGTGGCCTGGCCTGCGATCGGGGCCCACCGATCGGCGGGCCGGCCTCTCTGGCTGTGGGCCTCGTTTCTTCCACGCAGGCCCCTGCAGTCCTGAGCCATGTTACGTCGGGGCCGGCGCGTTGAAGGAAGGCACTGCGCATGCACGCGTTGGCGCCGGCGCCACTGCAAATGCATGGATCCCGCGGCGCACAATTGGCACCGGGATCGGCAGCTGTAGCGGCGTGAACTGGTCCAGTGCCGTGCTGGCCCCTTTTGCGGGCCAGAATTAGTCGTGGGGTCGGCCCGTTCACGCCATTGTAAAATGTGACGGCGTTTACGATGGCGTGGACACTCTGCCGCGGGATTAGAGAATCTAGGACTAGTGGGTGGAAATTGGAGCACCCGGAGGAAACCTACGCAGACACAGGGAGAATGTGCGGACTCCACACAGACAGTGACCCAGCCAGGAATAACTGCCACTTAACAGTGTAAGGACATCTTGAAGGTCAAGTTGTTTCGACAATGCCATTCAATCTTTCTGGCCCAGAAAGGGAACAGTTGAAATTGTGGATTATCATTACTTCAGGTATAAATTCTTGTTAGGGATTTTAAAACTTTAAATTTTTAAAATTACTTTAAATTTCTGTCTCTTTTAATTCAACCTTTTTTTCCTCCCATTATTTGTTTATCTGCATCCAATTTGACTCTAATTCACTATAGTTTTCTTTGTCGTTCCTCTGTTTTTTCTTCATTCCTGAAGTCTGATTGGTTAAGGAGATAGATTGTTGGCCACATCCCTCACTAATTCCCAGATGACTCATTGACATTGTCACACTATTATCAGCTCAAATCCTTCAAAGTTTTCAGTGCAAAAACTTTTTAAGCTGATGGGTGAGGAAATATTTCTAACAGGGTGCATAAAAAATGCCCAGATCCAGCAAAGTATGGACAAAGGTGCTCCAACTTTAAAGAAAAGTTTTTAAGCCTTTAACCATGCAAGCAATTAGTGGGCAGCACGGTGGTGCAGTGGTTAGCACTGCTGCCTAGCAGCGCTGAGGTCCCAGGTTCGATCCCGGCTCTGGGTCACTGTCCGTGTGGAGTTTGCACATTCTCCCCGTGTTTGCATGGGTTTCACCCCCACAACCCAAAGATGTACAGGGTAGGTGGTTTGGCCACTCTAAATTGCCCCTTAATTGGAAAACATGTATTGGGTACTCTAAATGTATAAAATGAACGAACAAAAAAAACATGCAAGCAATTAAAGGGACAATACCTAGTGGAAAAGCTTTTGACGAACATTTCCCCATGTTATTCCTTGTCATGAAAATGTCACTTTAAGAAATGTTTGGCTGTTCATGTTACTGCAGTGATGTCAGAGTGTGGGTGGAGCTGAGCTCAGACTCCGCTTTTTATTTTCACTTTGAGAAAAACTTGGGTGTATCTGTTTTTTCGGTTTCGTTTTAGTATTGGAGCTGCAGCCAGACAAAGCAGGTGTACTGTTGATCTCTCTGCCATCAAAAGACTATCTCTTGATCATTTGGTGAATTCAGATTTAGAATTTATTTCAGTAGTGAATTTAAACCTGATATGCTTCTGTTAAAAGGTGTTTCTTTTGTCTTCTGGATATTGTTTGGGGATTTATTAAGGATTACTTAGTGTTGTATTCTATGGGGGATGTATTTGAATTGATGGTTGCTAAGATGTTCACTACATGTTTTAAAAAGGTTAACTTGAGTTCATTGAATAAACATTGTTTTGCTTTAAAAAGTACTTTTCGATTTCTGCTGTACCACACCTGTAGAGTGGGCCGTGTGCTCCCCATACCACAATCTATTAAAAGTTGTGGGTCAGATGAACTCCATGATACACTTTGGGCTTCTCTAAATCCTGGTCCATAACATTCCTGAACCCACAAATGTGATGATAGAAATGCATCAATTATACCGACTCACAGGAGTGTATCAGTGCATCAACTTGTCCGCCTTGGCTCACTGGTTGTGCTTTAACTTCTCAGAAAAAGGTTCACAGGTTCAAGCGGCACTCTGGAGACTTGAGCACATAATCCAGGATGAGATAGCAGGACGTGTAGATAAGGTGGTGAAGAAGAGATATGGGATACTTGCCTTTATTAGCTGAGGCATAGAAAATAAAAGCAGGGAGGTTATGATGGAACTGTATAAAACGCTCATTAGGGTACAGCTGGAGTGCTGTGTGCCATTCTGATCGCCACACTGTAGGAAGGATGCGATTGCACTAGAGAGGGTGGAGAGGAGATTCACCAGGATGCTGCTTGGGCTGGAATGTTTCAGCTATGAAGGGAGGCTGGATAGGCTGGGGATGTTTTCCTTCGAGCAGAGAAGGTGAAAGAGGGGCCTAATGGAGGTGTATAAAATTATGAGGGGCATAGATAGGGTGGACAGGAAGGGACTCTTCCCCTTAGTGGAACGGCCAATAACCAGGGGACATAGAATTAAGGTAAGGGGCAGGGGGTTTAGAGGATATGTGAGGAAAAGCTTTTTCACCCTGAGGGTGGTGGAAATCTGGAACTCGCTGCCTGAAAAGGGTGGTAGAGGTGGGAACCCTTACAACATTTAAGAAATGTTTCGATGAGTACTTGAAATGCCAGAGCATACAAGGCTGGAAAATTGGATTTGAGTAGGTAGGTACTTGATGGCCAGTGCGGACATTTTGGGCAGAAGGGCCTCTTTCCGTGCTGTAAAATCTCTGTGACTCTAATTGAGGCCAATGCTCCAAAGCGGCACTGAGGCAGTGCCGCACTGTCAGAGGTCACTGTCTTTCGGGTGAGATGTAAAAATCAAGGCAAATAAAGAGAGACAATGGTGTAAACACTCAGCATGTCTGGAAGCATCTGCGGAGGGAGAAACACAGTTAATGGGCGGGATTTACCGAGCAACCGCTGCGTGTTGTTTGGACATGGAGGCAGCCCGCCAGCAGGGTTTTCTGGTCCCGCCATTGTCAATGGGATTTCCCGTTGACTGCACCCCTCTTTGACGGGAAACCCATGTGCCATCGGTGGCAGCAGAATATCCCGTCGGCGTGAACGGCTGGTAAATTCTGCCCAACGTTTCTAATGCGTGAGCTTCTATCATTTATTATATATTCCCTGCTTTTTCAAACAGCACTATTTCGAAGACGAGGAAGGGAGTTTTCAACCAATCGGGAAACAGGCGACCTGGTCATGATCGCCTTTGTGTTTGCGGGAGTACCCAGTGATTGTCATATTTCCTACATTGCAGCACTTACTATGCTTCCGAAGCGCTTCTTGGGCTGTAAAGCATTTTGGGATGTCCTGAGGTAATAAAAGGGTGATGCATCAATAATGAAAGTTCTTTCCTTCTTTATTCTTAAGTCACATACAAAGCAGGCAGTCCCCAGATTCACCCAGTCCAGCTCCGTGCTGAGCTTGCTGATTTCAGTCAGGAGGAAAATTAGGTTGCTGTTCTTGGCCTTAGTGTCCAAAAGCCAGAGAAGGGAATGGTTAGCTATGGCTAAAAAACCAGAAAGTCCTGGAAAAAACCAGTAGGTCCGGCAGCATCTGTGGAGAGAGAAACATATTTAACGTTTCGAGTCCATATGACTCTTCTTCAGAGTTTAAGAGGGATATAAATGTCATGAATTTTATTGTTGGAATGGGGATGAAGGAGATGGGCAAAATGCAAGGTCAGTTATAGGTCAAAGTTAAGGAGAGATTGACAAAGATGTCATGGGCGCAAGACAAAGGGAGTGTTAATGGCAGGATTATGGAAGAAAGAAGGTGCTGATAGTAGGTAAAATAGCAGAATGTGTTAATAGGAGATCTGTCTTAACCTGCATGGGACTTACAAAGTGGCAATGATTAAACTCCCCATGAGTCTCACTGAATACGAGTTTCCCTGTTAGAGGGGGCGTGGAACCCTAAACCACATGGAGCTAAACTTTTGTATAAAGTCGGCTAGTTTGGATACCGACATAGACGAGAGACCCGGCTGGGATCATTCATGCCATGTAAATAATTGTTATTGTAATAAAACTTTATTTCTTTCCACAACTCAGTTTGGATTCCCTTCGTGGTCGACTAAAATATCAAAGCTCAGTGCTCAGTGGTTCGTTATGGTTGCTGATTCTTGTCGGTATCTAGTGAGGATAGAATCAGGTTCAGCTCTGAGCTGATCTCCAAGCTTACAGTTAAATTGGCCAACAAATGATCAAGGTTTATTCTAATGTTTGAATCCCACAATTGCCCCAGCCTTTTCTATCCCTCATCTGCATAGCGCTAGCCCTGCCTTCAACTGTCTAGGCCCAAGGTCTTTCATCTCTCCTTCGCTTCTCCCTTAAAATCCTCGTTAAAAACCAACCTCTCACCAAGCCTTTGGTCGCCTGACCTAATGTTTCCTTTCTCGGCTCTGTGTCATTCTTCGCCTGGTTACACACACTCCTGCAGATGTTGGATCTTACTATGTTAATGGTACTGCATGAATGTAAGCTGACATTGTAAGTTCACACATGAGGAAAAGCTTCTAATGTTCTGCTGCCCACGGACTGGTAAACAAACACAAACTTCACAGCCTCAGCAAGTGACAGAGAGAGAGAGAGAGAGAGAGAAAGGGGCTGGCGGAGGGTGCGAAGAAAAGAATTACGCAAAGCTCTTCTCTCCCGCCTTTCCAAACAGCACAAAGGCTTGTCAAACACTTCCCTCATAAAGATTCATCTCCCTTAAAGGCCCATTAACCAATTTTTTTTTTTACATAGTTTAATTTTAGTAGGTCAGGAACTGCATTGTGTGGGTTGGGGGAGTGAACTGCAGTGTTGACACAGTCTGTAAAGAAGTGTTTGATATTAATGCTCTATTCACTGCTCTGAAGGCTTAGTGACAGGACTATTCCAGTGGCAAGTACCTTAAACTGGTATATTATGCAAATTATTTTCAGTTCAACCTGTAGATTAGGCAATGGATATGGTGAGTAAAATGAGTGAATGCTCTTGAAATTACACCATGCAATATCGATGTACAGACAGTTTGCAAGGCGCCCAGTGAATTCTTTTGTCTCCCATTTTACCATAAACTTGAATTTATTTAAATCTCAGGTGCACAATACCAGCATTTTGATATCACGCAACGTAAATTCTACACTGCGAATTTTCAGACAATTTTCAGGTCGGTATGAGGGGGAAGATGTTGTGCACCTGGCCTAACCTTGCCATATAAATGCACTCTTGCAAGCCCAGCATTCTCATTAGAAGACAAGCGTGTGTTGTCCACGCACATCCCATTCTTCACAGAGATTGGGTCGCATCTGAAATGATGGGGAGGTGCTGTTTCGTGACAGAGCTTGTCTATCCATAAGGACACAGGACTTAGGATCAGGAGTAGGCCATTTGGCCCTTCGAGCCTGCTCTACCATTCAAAAGGGTAATGCCTGATTTGGTTGTGGTCTCAACTCCTCTTTCCTGTCTGCCCACCATAACTCTTGACTTCCTTGTCAATCTGTTTTACTCCCTAATCTAACTCAATCCAAGTTCATCCTTTTAATTCAATCTTTAATGTGAAGTGGAGACAACCTTGTGGCACAGTGGGTAAGCATCACTGCCTCTGCGGCAGCAGAAGTTCCCAGTTCAAATCCCACTCCAGGACTTGATGGCGACGGTCAATGTGTTCATAATGTGGACAAAAAGTTTGAGTATAAACTTGTGAATCCTTCCAACACCCACCAGTGGGAGGTGGCAAGAACAGAAGAAATTCCTGGTTAGCCTTGAGTCTGCAGAAAGCATCGGCAAACCCACCATAGTATCATACCAAAAATAACGCTGAGCCAAAAAAACTCATCAATGTCCCCTGAGGACATGCTACTGAAGAAGAAGAATGTGGGACTTACATTGAGAAATAAATGTACATGGAGCAGAAGATGGTTTCATGTGACCCACATGATTGTGAGGTACCACCTTTGAACAATGTGTCATTATTCCTTATTTAATAATAATGAACTGAGACACTTTTTCATCTTTTTAATCTTTATTAGTGTCACAAATGGGCTTCCATTAACATTGCAATGAAGTTACTGTAAAAATCCCCTAGTCGCCACACGCCGGCGCCTGTTCGGGTACACTGAGGGAGAATTCAGAACGTCCAATTCACCTAACAAACATATCTTTCGAGACTTGTGGGAGGAAACCGGAGCACCCGGAGGAAACCCACACAGACACGGGGAGAACGTGCAGACTCCGCACAGATAGTGACCCAAGCCAGGAATGAAACCCAGGCCCCTGGTGCTGTGAAGCAACAGAGCTAACCACTGTACTACCATGCAGCCCTTGGAGTCAGGTCATGTATATTAGATGGCATCTTCTTCAAAACCAAGACTAGACCCATTGAATTAAAGCCTCATTGGCACACAGTTGATATGATAGTTCTCAGTGGGCTCATTTAGTTGTGTAAGATTTCTTGAGTTCGGCATTAAAGTGGCAATATTATTATTCAGGATGGTTCACTAATGTCCTTCAGGGAAGGCAATCTGCCATCCTTGGCCTGGCCTACACGTGACTCCAGGCCCACAGCAATGTGGTTGACTCTAAACTGTTCTCTGAAATGGCCTAGCAAACCACTCAGTTGTATCAAACGGCTCCTACGTCTATTCAAGATGTGCCACAGGATGACCATTGCTGAGACTGCCATGAGTAGCTGTGCCTCAAGCTCTCTAATTCCTTTCTTAAACCTCTCCAGCTCTTTCTCTCCTTCTCTAATGTGTTCTTTAAAGCCTGTTTCTTTGGGCAAGCTTTAAGTCTAAATAAAAGAAAATTACTGCGGATGCTGGAATCTGAAAGGAAAGGGAAAATGCTGGAAAATCTCAGCAAGTCTGGCAGCATCTGTAGGGGGAGAAAAGAGCTAATGTTTCGAGTCCGATGACTCTTTGTCAAAGCTAACAGACAGAGAGAGTGGGAAATATTGAAACTGTGGAGTGAGAATGAAAGATGAGTCATAGCCACAAAAACCCAGGGAAACTGGGTGCTAATGGCCACAGAAACCAAGGGGAAAGAGTGCCAATGGCAGTCCCCAGAGAGAACAAAAGATGTGAAAGGTCAAACAGCAGGGAAACTAACATCAGAGGATGAACTGTAGGTGTGGGGGAAGGGGGAAGCAAAGAGGAGAAAGGTGCAGGAAAGGTGGATAAGATTGGGGGGAGGGGAAATTAAACGTATATTAAGAAGGAAAGAAATGGTAAAAGACAGTTAAAATGAAATGAAAACAAATGGGTCAAGGTGGGGCTGATCATCTGAAGTTGTTGAATTCGATGTTCAGGCCAGAAGGCTGTAGCGTGCCTAACCGGAAGATGAGATGTTGTTCCTCCAGTTTGCGTTGCGCTTCACTGGAACATTGCAGCAGGCCAAGAACAGACATGTGGGCATGGGAGCAGAAGACCCTTCCCCTTCCCCCACGCCTACAGTTCATCCTCTGATGTTAGTTTCCCTGCTGTTTGACCTTTCACATCTTTTGTCCTCTCTGGGGACTGCCATTGGCACTCTTTCCCCTTGGTTTCTGTGGCTATTAGCACCCAGTTTCCCTGGGTTTCTGTGGCTATGACTCATCTTTCATTCTCACTCCACAGTATAAATATTTCCCATTCTCTGTCTGTTAGCTTTGACAAAGAGTCATCGGACTCGAAACGTTAGCTCTTTTCTCTCCCTACAGATGCTGCCAGACCTGCTGAGATTTTCCAGCATTTTCCCTTTCATTTAAGTCTAAATACCCTTTTATCGGGCTTGGTTTACCTATTGTGCCTGATCACTCCCCCCCCCCCCCCCCCCCCCCCCCCCCCCGTGTAGCAGGTTGGGATGCTTCCACTACGTTAAAGGCGCTACGTGAATTCACTTTGTTGGTTGAAATTACAGAGAAGATGTTGCAGCGCAGAAGTACGGGCTGCACCACTGCCCTCTGTGTTCATGTACCTTGCTAGGTGCCGAAGGGAGTGGAGGAATCACAGCCTGCAAAACCAGGCTTTACCTGCTTCATGCTGACGCTGTGTGCCCAAAACAAACCCCGAAGAGTTTGGTTCCCCGGCATTCATATCCCTCACCTTGATGAACAGAAAAATCCACAATAAAGAGAAGAATAGTGGTAGAATCGTTAACATAAAGTACCAGTATGTGACCAACTTTTTGAATGATGGGGTCAAAGACCCTTCTATAATTGCAATGGTCCTGTGTTTTTTCAACAAAAAAAAATTCTGTTGTGTCTCAATTTCTTCCCTGGTCCTCAAGTGCACACAATGCTGTTTGTATGATTGATGATGCAGCATGAATGCATCAGTGGTAGTAAACAGCGTGGCACTTTGATTAACGATGCTCAAGGTGCTCCCAATGGATCAGGAGAATAATATTGTTATCACAGAACAGCTGCTGCTACAGAAGCAGACAAGGGTCCTTCACAGCAGGGTCCAGCGCGCTGCCACAACACCCCAGGTATGGCAGATTGCTGGGGCTAACCATCTGCAGTGAGAGGCCCATCAGTGGACTGACCATTGTGTGACAGTACAAAGCAAAGAGTTAATGTGACACACACACAAAAAAAATCCTACTCCTCACTGGGGAGCATCAATTAAGCCGGTGAAGCATGTCGTAATTCCTGCTATTTTTTGGTGAGGATTATCGGCTTTGGCTAGGTTTGTTCCATTTAAATTTTGTCTCCAAATGAGGCAATAGCATTCAAGGCCAAAGGAAGGCCCTTGACACACACCATCCCACCACCTTGCTCTGCCACCTTTAGTACCCCGGACAGGTCAGCTTTTTCGTGTGTGTCTCTGAGCTGTTCAACCAGAGAACAAGATTACTGATCGCAGACAGGGAGTGAGGGGAGCAGTGGGGAGGTGGAGGGTGAGTGAGAGGCTCGAGACTGGAATGTTATAATTGGCCTCACCCTTAGATTAGGGAGGGTGGTGGGAAAATCTGCCAGAGCTCCAACTCTGGCTGATCGTTTGTCAATAACATTGCACTCCCACCAAAGCATTAGGACAAAATGGGGCTGCTGCAGTGATGCCACCCAAAGTCAAATAGCTAATGAATGCTCACCTGGAGCATGGTCACTTGGGCAGGATACTGCAGGTCAGGATGGGATTCAGCAGGCAAAAATTTACAGGAGGAGATGGGGAGAGATTATCTTTGAAAACAATCTTAAACAAATTTACTTCACTACAGTAAATAGAGGGGGTGGCCAGGGAAAGAACAGTATTGATATTGTGTTTATTTCAACAATAGCTTCCTCTGCTGCAAGCCTTGAGTTACTGCCGTTTTAAACATATAATCCACAGTGACAGGGATGATTTTGTCTAATATATGCAAGGTTGGGAAAGTGGAGTGCTGATGAATATCTGCCTGCTTTGCAAAGAAATTTGCTTTGCATCAAGGTTTCTGAATAGGTGTATTTAACTAGCTTCCTCTTAAAAGTATCTATACTATTTATCCCAACTACTTGTCGGCAAATTGAATTCCTCATTCTAAATACATTCTGGATACGGAAGTTTCACCTCAATTCCCTATTGCATTTATTAGCGACTACCTCACATTTATTTATTTTATTCAGTCATGGGATATGGGTGCCGCTGACTGGGCCCAGAGTTTGTTGCCCATCCCTAATTGCCCTTGAACTAAATGGGTCACTTAGTCATTTCAGAGGGTATTTGGAGTCACATGTAGGCCAGGCCAGGTAAGGATGGCTGATTTCCTTTCTAACAGGATTGAGTGAACCAGATGGCTTTTTACAGCAATGGTCATCTTTCAACTTTTCTAAATTCCAGATTTTTATTGAATTCAAATTTTACCATCTGCCATGGTGGGATTTGGTCGCATGTCCCCAGAGCATTGCCCTGGGTCCCTGGGTTATTAGTCCAGTGTCAATGCCACAATGCAATCGTATGCCTTTGTCCCTGGTCCTGGACTGCTCTCACACGCGGAAACATTTTATCTACATGTATCCCAACAAAATAATCTTAAAAGATTTCTCATCAGGTCATTCATAGACTCATCGTTTCCAGTTTAATATTCCCTGATAGGTAAATTCTTGCTCAAGCAAATCATTTTTACGCCTTTTCTAGTTGCCTCTATCTCGTTTTTTACATTAGAGCGAAAAAAACTAGACAAGGTGAAGGTGCAGATTTCTCAGTGCCTGGGCCCGGGACCTGGGAATGAAACGAGAACCTGGAGGGGAAGTATCACATGACCAACAGGGAGCATACTGGATTTATTGGATAGTACTGAAGGTGCAGGGAGAAACCAGGAAATGAAGGACACCAGTGGACCCGCCCGGACTGGTCTTGCATGCCTTAAAATGGAACCCCGGTATACACTGGTGCCAGTATTACTGACTTTCACTGGGATTTGAACATTTTGACTTGTTTGTTTCCTTCTGTTGAAATGAGGTGAGGTGTCTGTTAGAAGCACAGTCCCTTCTCACCCAATCGTCCTGTGTCTGATGCCCTCAGCTGATCTAAGGTTTCCCCATTCCCCTCGCCATTTCTTTATTCCAATTCTCTCGCCACCTCTCCCGAGGCTGCTAACTTGAGCGTAATTCCGTGACTGCTCTTCCATGGCATAATTAGAATGCACGTCGGCTGTTAAAATTCTGCATCCGTTGACTAGTTGTTCAGTTGATGAACAAAATGCTGAGAACTTCAATCTGAAGTGGGAAACTCTATATTGAATAGAATGTGTGCACTGAGTAATATCGAGCGTTGGGAAAAGGCTTAGCAGAATTCTTTATAATGGAATCGAATGCCTGGAACAATGAAAACAAGCATAAAAAGGAAAAACCTCCACTTATATAACATCTTTCAGGCCCTCAGAACATTCCACAGCACGCTACAACATGTCAGTTATTTCTGAGGTTCGTAGAAATCAATTTGCACACAGCAAGATCCCACAATAAGCAAGTTAATTACCGTAGCTGTCAGTCTTTAAGTTGAGGTTTGAAGCCTCACAGAAATCCCTCCTAAAAGTCGGGGGTGGGGGGTTGACCTATACGCTGAGTGAACCATTGTGGATGTGGGTGGTCACCATTTTAAAATGTCACCTGAGAATGTGTGTGCCTTAAAATTCTGTGCATCTACACAACACAGATATCGTCCTGTGTCTGATGCCCTCAGCTGATCTAAGGTTTCCCCATTCCCCTCGCCATTTCTTTATTCCAATTCTCTCGCCACCTCTCCCGAGGGTGCTAACTTAAGCGTACTTCCATGGCTGTTCTTCGATGGTGTAATTGGAATGCACATCGGCCCATATCACCTGCTTGATCCCTTATACCCAGTTTGGAGGTATTGGACAGTAACTCATGGATCTTTGGGGTGAACAACTGAGGCTGTCTATCAGTGCGAGCGTAGCATGCTGTGGCTGAAAAGGGGGGGGTGGGGGGGTCAATTTATATGCCGAGTATGGAGATGGAAAAACGAGATTGCCTTATATGCCAGATTAATTTACACACCATGATTTACAATATTTGTAAGTTAACTTATTTTTGCATATATTTAAGTAAGGGGTCAGTATTCAACAGGACACAGGCAGAGCTCCCCTGATCTTCTTCGAACAGTGCCACAGAATCTTTGGCATCCATCTGAGAGGATAGACAGGGCATGACTTTAATATCTCATCAGAAAGGCTTGGACTGCAGCTTGCCCAGAGGACTGCATTGGAAATGTGTTTCAAGCCTCTGGAACGAGATTGAAGCCATGACCTTCTGGCACAGAAATGAGAGTGCTACTCACTGCTCCAAGCAATATAATGGCATTGAGATCTTCAGTGACCTTTAGATAATGGGAAAGGATTATTCCTGTATTTACCTGACACTCGTCCAAGATATCACCCAGGTTATAATTTTGACTCTTATCCATAGAATCCATAGAATTCTTACCATGCAGAAGGAGGCCATTTGGCCTATCACCTGCACCAACACTTTGAAAGAGCACTCCACCTGGACCCACTCCTCTGCCTTATCCCTATAACCCCGTGCATCGATCGTGGCCAATCCACCTAATCTGCATTCTTTGGACTGTCTCATCTCATTCAGCATGTTGACCCTTCATCAGATCTGTCTTAAATGTATCTCTCAGTCGCCATCACAAAAAGCAGGTCATTATCACATTGGTGGTTGTGGGAGCTTGCTAGGTATGAATTGGCTCCTGCATGATGGCAGTGACTACATAGGCACTTCATTGGCTATAGGGCACTTTAGGACGCCCTGAGGTTGTGAAAGGTGCTCTTGAAATCCAGCCTTTTGTTTCTTTCATAATGACTTTGATTCGATTCGTCCAGGTATCTTTGTGTCACCAGCAATTTACCGAATTAAGAGCCCAGTCACTGAATAGAATATCTGTGTCCAGGGCTCACCAGTAGCCTTGGGCCATTCAGCTGCAATTCTTGGCATGCCATACCTTCTTACTTCGATAAGACAATGCATGTTAGCTTCCCATGCTGCAGAAAATACCAGTGCATCATTACACGCAACAACATGGGACACCTCAACAAGCATCACGTCAATGATGAAATCAGACGAAGCACATTTCAAAGATGCTGCTGAAGAGACTTGTAAGATAAATTGCACACAAGTCTCATTACCATAAATCATTTGCAAGTGGCTCATTTATAATTGTTCTGCTGAATTTGCTTGGTCAAGTACTGCACAATGGCAGCAGCTGGGGAAAGATGGTGACTCCCTCGCCATCATTGGCTATCGGATTTCCTTCTCTTGCTTTGGGTTGAAGGAAAATGCGAAATGCGTCACCTGCATTGGATTAGCGTGATCCAAATATCCTGCAGGTTTCAACAGTGCACAAAAATAGCAGAGGATCCATTTCTTCAGCCCTTTGGCGATGGGCTAGGAGGGGATGGCTGGCAATATGGTGGAGGAAAGTACCAGTAGGGGAGCCCGATGTCTTTATGCTGCCATGGCATATTGCCAGCGGGGTACCTCAGTGGAATGGCTGCCTAACGAGCCATAAATGTAGCCACTTAAGTGCCCAATTAAAAGCTGCCTGCTGCCCCCCTTCTCATGGACATTTAGCCAACATCAGGAAGGCCCGTTGCCATGTGCTGACATGGCCAGGTAAACTCTGAAAGCTTTACAGAGGATTCCCAGGAAGTGGGGAGGGCCTCCTTGTTGGGTACTCAAAAGCCCACCGAGGGAATCAATGAATGTGTCCGTGGCTAAGTCACCTCAGCTAGAATAAGCCCATTCACCCATCTCCCAATCACAGGGCTTGTCTGGCCATGGGTCCATCGAAGGAACCCTGTGATTGAGGTAACGTCAACTGCTGCGGCCTCAGCACTGAACACTGCTATGGTGGCACTGCTGAAGTTGTTGGCTCTCTGATTGAGCTGGGCAGCTCTTGCGGGAGAGAGGGGATTGGAAGATGGCGACAAGTTAATTGGAAAAATGTCATGCAAGGTCCCACCATCCACTGGAGTGGGGTTGGCTTCTGGTTTTGACCATCGCAGTAGAGTTTGATCCTCACTGGCAAAATTCAGCCCCATGTTTCTGTTGGAGAAAGGTGGCAGAAGTAAATTAGGACTGTGCCCCCAGAGGGCAAAGGCCCTTGTACGAGAGGCCTGCCAAGAATTGGAGAAATTATGAGAGGTTCTCTCATTACTTAGTGATTTGATAACTTCAACATTATTTTGAAAGTCTGTATGAGCGGGAAATGAGTTGGAAGACGTTCCAGGTTGTTTTGCGATTCTGGGAAAGAATAGGACCAATTTGGAGATGATGGGGGTTTTTCAACCTCTGTTTTCTGTGAATGGGTAGATCGGAGGGGACGGAGAATCCTACAGAAGTCCCAAAATGGCTTCTACGCCGGTGGGATTTCCCATTGAGATTGTCCCCCCCCCCCCCCCCCCCCCAGCAATGACCTAATGGGGTTCCCACCATGAAAGGTTTGGAACCCAATTAGCATACATTAGCATTCACTTAGCAGTGAATTCAGGTATCACCCTCCTGCCATGGGGCACTGCATGGACAGGGATTGCATTGGGGAGGTTTGCGGTTGGGAGGGTTTCCTGGTGGTGATGGGGAAGCAAATACATACATATAGACACACACAAAGGCACACACACAGACATGCACACACATACTGACAGATGCGCAAACGCACACATGTGCATAAAAACACACACACACATAGAGTGACATACACACAAATATATAGACATATACACACAGATACACACACACACTCATACAGTCACACACAAACATACACAGACAGGCACACAGGTAGACACAGACACATAGGGCACGATGTAACTAAATGCGGTAGCAAGCGTGACTTGCTGGGTGCTTCCTCACGGCTGACCCAGCGAGACCACAACCGGTATCTAACATCAATTAGAGCAGGTAATAGTCCCCCACAGGTTTCACGGCAGCAACGGCTGCCCCACCAGCTAATTTGCTTGGATCGTAGTGGCAGCGGCCGTGATCTCGGGTGTGGTACGAGGGATCCAGTGACTTAAATAGTTCAACAGCCTCCACCGGGCCACACGGGTGAGTTGGCATTGACACCCTGAGTGCCACGCCCCGGACATGCTTCCACACCCCCCACAACGAACCGGTGGCTAGCGATGTACAGCATCCCTCCCCCTCCCCCCCGCCGCAGCATAACACCGCCCCTGTGCCCTGGCACATTCTGGCACGCACCAGCACGACCCACCCATGCTCAGCAGTGGTGCCCTGTCCTGTCTCCCACCATAGACCCCCAGCCCCCCACCCCATCGATGCATGAAGTGTGTGGCTCACAATACCCTCTCTCTGTCCCTTCAGGGGAAGCTGGCTTATAACAGGTGGGAAAGGTCCCACCCCCTGTGAGAAACAGGCCCTAGAGGTCACAGGGGTGACCGAGGATAGAGAAGTCACCAATAACAGGGTGGGCCTCTGCTGCAAAGGTGAGGATCCACCGCCCCTTCACCCAGATGACCTGCCACAAGTGAGTTGTTCATGTCAAACATAATGATCCTCCCCCCTCACTACTGACCACATGTCCATTCTTCTGCAGGATCTCTATCGGATGGTGCTAGCCCATCTGGGGTTCACCCCCCCCCCCCCTCCCCAACCCCCCACACCCCCACACCCCCACCCCAGCCTTCAAAGAGAACACCTCGGAGGAGAGCTCCACGTTTGCCACTGTCAGGCAACACTGATGTCACCCCACCTCCAATCAGCGCAGTGACACACACCTGATCAGTGGACAGACATCTGGGGCTCACTTTGGGAGGCACCGCACTGAAGCCAATGCACATCAGGTGAAGGCAGGAATATCAAGGGAAGACAGCACAGTCGGATCGCAGTTGGCTCCCAGTCAGGTACCGGACCTCTGGAAAAGGTTATCCCGGAGCTGATGCAGATGCTAGGGTGCGGCTGTGATATTCAGGAGGGGATGTCAACAACACTCCAGCGGGTCCATAGCCAATTGGAGTAGCCCCAAAGTCGGCGGGCGCAGGAGAAGGTGCCAGCTCGGTTGGCGACCGCAGTGGAGGGCCTTCAGCACGATGTCAACATCATGAGTGGTGGTGTCCAAGGTGTGGCTCAGTCAGTGATGGCCTGGGCTGAGTGCCTCGACATCATGCCCCAGTCACTGGGCGGCGTGTCCCAGAAGCATGTGGACCTTGCCGAGGTGCTGCGGAGCATGTCCCAGGTGCAGGTGGACATTACCGAGGCACTGCAGTGCTTGGCCTGGTCACTGAGGAACGTGCCCCAGATGGAGATGGAGATTGCTGAGGCACTGCAGTGCTTGGCCTGGTCACAGAGGGGCATTGCTGAGGGCGTCAACACCATGGTGCAGACAATGGGGAGCCACCAGGACTGGCAGAGCCAGATGATGCATGGGCCTCTGCAGCTCACTCCAGCTGCCCCTCTCCATCCCAAAGTGGCCCCAAGTGCCCTACTGCCACCATTCAGGAGGAGGGAGCACCAGAGGTCGGCCTCGGGCCTCCCAACAAGGAGGTAATGCAGTCTCCAGCTCTGCCGTGTCTCTCCCCACTCATGACAACGGTGGGCCTCGGGGTCAGTGGGGGGAAATGAGTGGCATGGCGCACCATGTGCCACCGGTAAGGCAGCCGTGGCCTACCAGCCCCAGGCATTTCAGAGAATGCCTACCAAGGGCATCATAGGCCATAGGGCATTGGAATCCACTTGCTCCATGTGATGCCAAGTGCGCAAGGACACGGCACAGATGCTGCACCGTCCCCTTGAGACGGAGCCTCCTGCGACACATGCTGTCCGATATCTCCTCAAATGACCAAGATGCCTGTACACCATGGGCCGTCATTGGCCTCCCCCTCTCGGTCCCTCCCCGGCCTGATGGGTGGCTGGGTCCTCAGGGTGTGGGGAGGGTTCATTCACATGGGCTGCCGCTTCGAGCCTACATTGATGCTGCTGCCGCCGCCTTCTCCGGTACATGGCTGCCTGGACTACCACCAGCACCGGGAGGAAAGCTGCTGCGGGATCCACAATACCATCCATAATGTGATATCTGTGAGGATTGGAGAGGATGAGAGACCGACAATCAGTTGTGGTTTCCACCCAGGGACCCTCAAATTCCTCCAGTCTTCCGCAACCCATACGTTCCCCGCCTTCTCTCAGGGTGTTATCCAAGGAGCTGGTTGTGCTGGGGCACCCTGCCCTGCACACCCACCCCCGGCCACAGTAGGGGCCCCATGCACTTGACCCCAGACCCTGAACCTCAGACCTCTGCCGGGAACATTACTTGGACTGCGCTCAGATTCCCTCCCCGATCCGTACATACTCAGCCTCTGCCCGTGGGGATATCCCCAGTGCTGAAGCCCAGCTCTTGGGCGTTTGATTGTTAGCTGCTGCCTCTGTGGTGTTGATGCGTCCAGTGTTCAGGCAAAGTGTCCAGGCCCACAGTTTGATTGTGGCGCAAGGCACTAGCATTCGCCTGCGACATGGCACGTGTACCCACGGGGTTCCACTCAAGAGCTGGGAAGTGCTCATATAACTAACAATGCCAATTCCCTACTGGCAATAGCCTTCAGCAGTGCGGCCAGAGGCTGCTCATAGTCAGAGGGAGTTAAAGTGACCTTCACCATATTACCACGGTTAGGGCTCTGCCCTGGGATTGCTGAGGTTGCCTCTGTTATGGGTATACACAATCTGGGAGGTGGCCTGTGGGATCTGCAGGCCATGAGCCTCCCCCACAATTCCCCCTCTCCAAGCACTGGGACACCAGTTCTACAGTTTTACAGGTATATGCCCGACTTCGAAGATGGCTCCTCACCTCCTCCGATCCCCATGACAGATATTTTGCCAGCTCCAGTTTTTAAATAGGTGTGCTAATGAGTATCCGCATGACCCCCACTGGGGAGTCAGTTAGATCTTGGGAGGCCATTAGATAGGCGTCCGCCCTGTTAATGATATGGAGATTGCCCTCACTTAGTGTTAATTGGAACCTCGCCACACCTTGTCAGGATTCGGAACCTGGCAACAGGAGCAGGCTGGTTAGATTGAAAACCGGATCGGCGCCCAGGATTGATCCTGATTCCGGCCTCTCCCACAATCTAACCGGCTCGCAATGATGCATGCCGGGCCCAACGTGGCTGTTAGATTGCACCCATACAGACAGACAGACACACAAACACATCCACACACCTACAGACACGGGCAGACACACACCTACAGACAAACACACATACAGACACGCATACTGACACACACACTCACACATACAGACACACACATACAGACACACACACATGCAGCCACACACAAACACACATGGATGCACATAAACACACACACATACGGAGACACACACATTTTACACACACCTCCAGACGCATACAGACACACACACATACACGCATACAGACACACGCATAAACACAGACATACAAGCACACAAAACAACACATAGAGACACACACATACAAACACACACATACAGACACACACCTACATTCAGGTGAACACATACAGATACACACAGACAGTCACACACACACATACAAACACACACACACATACAGACACACGCATAAATACAGACATACAAGCTCACAAAACAACACATAGAGACACACACATGCAAACACACACATACAGACACACACCTACATTCAGGTGAACACATACAGATACAGACACATAAACAGACACTAAGGGATTATCTCTCCCCTACCTCAAGGTAAAGACCCGCTAGGTTGTGACTTCCTGATTGGTTATCTCTAGCCTTAGGTCAGTGGGATGTTCCCCTTCAGGAAGAGCATGAGAGCTATATATTGGACAGACAGAAACCCTTTGAGAAGGTCTGGGTCAGATAACTCAATTCTGAGCCTCTTAAAGATGGTAATGGATTTCTCATTTATCGTCAAACACCCGGCTATATGGGAAATATGCAGTACTAACAAATCTAACCTGCTTGGGAGGGAGGCAGGCGATGATATATCAAGCACTGTCAATTTCCTTCAGTTCACTATTCCTACTGTCTCCAGACAACATGTCTGTAAGTCACTTGTTATGAAGTGATTTCAGTTGCGCCAACATTTGTCCTAAAAGTAGTTTCCAATGAGGGCGATGACCAGCTGCATCATCTATTACACTGGCCAGCTATTAGCTTCCACTTCTGCCAGCCTTTGTGACACTGTTGTCAGTGAATTTATGCATTCCCTTATTCAGTGCAAATGACTAGATAATTTATAGCTGTGATTGGTGGTTAATTAGCTAACACCACCAACAACAGTCATGGCTCTTACTGCTGTTTGTGAGACCTTGCTATTCACATTTGCAACATTCGAAAAGCAATTTGTTGGTTGTGCAGCAGTTTAAGATGTCCTAGAGATGCTGAATAATTACACACTTGCTTAATTTCTTTCTTAACGACTGCTATAGTAACATAATACTCACATTGATGTCGATGGCATGATGAGCCTAACTTCTAGTTGCTTGCACAATTACTTTAGGTTCGCAGTCCTCCACATGGGAGTCCTTCATTCCACTCGCTCCCCTTCTTGTATCTCTACACCCTCACCCACCCTACCTCACCATCTCCCTCATCACCATGCAGTTAATTTAACGTCAGCTCCCTTGGTGTATGGTCCCCTGGGAGGGGAAAATAGTCTATGCCAGCATCATGCAAAAAGCTCACAAGTCTATTAGAAATCAGGGTGTGTTTCTTTTCCATTGGAAAATTGACTGATGTGCTCGCGAACCTGTCTCGAGCAACTGCTGCAGACCAGCTTCTCTCCGAAAAAGTCACGCTAGTCCATGTTTTCTGTCTTTGATTGGGATGTGAGAAAACGCTGTGGGCTCGGCTCATTCTTAGATTTTCCCTCACAGTGTTGACCACTTATTGAGGTGACTCTATAATTCCTGGAGACTGCAGGACAAATCAGTGAGGAACGCTAGATGAGGTTCCTGAAGTGCAAGGTTGGACAGGCTAAGCTTGTATCTGCTCGAGTTTAGAAGGTTAAGAGACAACTTAAGTGAAACATATAAGATCCTGAAGGGTCTCGACAGGGTGGATGTGGAGAGGATGTTTCCTCTTCTGGGAGAATCCAGAATTCGGGATCACCACTTAAAACGAAAGGGTCGCCAAATTAAGACAGAGATGAGGAGGAACTCTTTTTGTTCAGAGGGAATGTGCACCCTCAAAAGGAAGTGGAAGCAGATTCTCTGAATATTTTTAAGACTGAGGTAGCATGGGGTGAAAGGTTACCAGGTGTAAGTGGGAATGTGGAGTTGAAGTTACAATCAGATCAGCCATGATCATATTGAATGGCAGAGCAGGCTGGAGGGGCCGAGTGGCCTACTCCTGCTCTTAGTTCCTATGTTCATATGTAGGGTTGGCCCCTGTCTGCCAGCCCACTTTCTGTAAAAAAATCCCTCTGGATATCTCAGCTTGAACCTCCAGCAGTGAATGAAAAGGCACCTTTGGCAAAGCAAAATTCAAATGCAGACGTCAACTCCAGAATAAGGCAGGTCGTCAGTTTTGGGAAACAGGGGAATGTCTGGAAGGCTGGGTAAGGGCACGATCCCCACTTGAAGTCATGTTTTAATTCAAGGGAAGACAACACAAAAATAATCTCAGTGTTTTGAATCCTCTTACGGTTTGCATGAAAGAGTCTTTGGGAAACCTTGGGGTGCGCTGAGGGCTGATTTGTCAGTGGAGTCCCCAGGCTAACTCCCTGACATAGCCTGCTAACAGGGATGTAAATGTTAAAAGGTAATGCTCGTCAGCAGCTGACAGGTCTAAATGGCCCTTTTTAGCTCACTGTGAGGAACTGTCATAAAAAAACATTAAAATGCAGATCTAGACAGCTGAAACAGCCATGCACATCATTATCAGCAAATGGTGTAAGTATCATCACCATGATTCCACCAGCTTAGTAAATGCATTCCGTTTTTTTTTGTTGCCTGCAGCCTTGAGATGAAGTGCTGTCAAAAAAAAAGACAACATGGGATTTCTGTTGCCAGATCCCAGGCATTCGCAGCGTTCATGTTCGGAAGCCTGAAAGCAGCTCCAACTGATCCCTTACTCCTCATTTCTGTTTTAGGAGTGTTCCTCTCACACGGAGGGGATTTGGTAGGATTCCGCCACAGGGAAGGGTCCCCATTATGGCGACCATCTTGCTGCCCATCCACTGACCACCCACACCGGCCCCTGGTTACACGATGATACCGGCCGTATGGGTGCACCTACCGCCACCACCTGCCCACCACCCCGCCACAGTGTCATCGCCCCCCCCCCCACCCTTCCGCAGCCCCGAAAGACCCCACCCAACCAGCCGGCACTCACCGGGGGACCACCCAGGTCCACACCCACGGCAGCCACCAACGAGGGCAATGCCAGCCAACGGTATCCCGACAGCAGGGACGGGCGCTAGGACCGGGGGCACCGATGGTGCCGGACACCAACAAGACAGGGGGGAGTGGGTGGGGGAGGGACATGAGGGGGCAGAGCCCACACTGCCAACCTGTACCACCGTGTAGCCCATGGAACATGGTTGGGCACGGGAGTATGTACCATGCTAACTTGTTTCACCCCCCCTGTAGACGATAGCGTTTGGCGTTTAACGAGCAATGCTGTCTGCCCTGGTGATGGTTGCAGATCTGCGGGATACCCTGCGGCTGCGTGCGCAGGAGTCGCCCGGAGAGGAGAGGGGAAGCTGAAGCTGCGGAGCGGGCAGCAACAAAGCGGCCAGCAGAGGAGCGAGCTGCAGAGGAAGGACTGCAGAGGGGCAGGTGGCGGCTGCACAGGTTGGAGGGCCAGCCAGCCAACAGGCCGAGGAGGAGGAGGTGCTAAGGAGACGCCGCATGAGGCCTCGTGTGTACCGGCGCCGCCTGTCATTTGAGGACCTGTCGGCTTGGAGATGCCATCGAAGACTCCAGATGCGCAGAGCGACAGTGCAACACATCTGCCAGATGATGGCACACCTGGCACCGCGGGGATATGGGGAGGACACCCGCTCCCGGTGAGCGTTAAGGTAATGGTCGCCATGAACGTCTGAGCGACAGGGTCCTCCCAGTCGCCGAGTGGGGACCTGTCCGGGATCTCACAGACCTCAGTGCACAGGTGCATCTCTGCCATCATGGAGGCCCTATATACCCAGGTGGATCAGCACATCTATTTCCCTGTGGACTGAACCCATATCAGGGTGCCCAGGGAGCGGGGTTCATCGCCATAGCTGGAATGCCCGGGTCCAGGGGGTGATAGACCGGATGTATGTTGCCCTCCGGACACGGGAGGATAACAGGCCGATGTACACAAACTAGAAGGGGTACCACTCAATGAACGACCAGGTGGTCTGTGACCATCAGCTGCGCATCGTACACCTCTGCACCCGATACCCAGACAGTGTGCATGATTCCTTCATCCAGGCGCACTTAACGGTCCCTGACATGTTCGAGGGGTTGGCTCCTGGGTGACAGGGGTTACCCGCTGTGGTTGTGGCTGATGACACCTATCCGGAGGTCACAGACCGACGTGGACACCCGCTACAACAACGCCCATGCAGTGACCAGGATTGTGATCGAATGGTGTTTCGGTCTCCTGAAGATGCACTTCAGATGCCTGGACCGCTCTGGAGGAGCTCCGAGTACGAAGCTGAGAGGGTTGCCCGCATCGTCATGGTCTGCTTAATCCTTCACAACATCGCGCAGCAGCGGGGCGATGTGAGAAAGAGGATGAGGAGGAAGGGCAGGCCTCGCCCAATGAGGAGGATGCAGGAGAGGGACACTCTGATCGCCTCCAGGTACACCGACTAGGAGGGAAGGGGTGAAGGGGGGCTTCTGGCCAGAGGCACGGCCACCACATCCCGGACCCACACCCCCTCACTTCCCACCCCACCAAACCGTCGGCTTGCACCCCCCTCCGTTATACATACATGCGGCGCCAGGAGTTTGTGGTCCTGGGTTGGCACTAACAGCGATACGGGTCCATGGGATGGAGGATGATGACAACCCGCTCTGCGATGAGCTCTGCTGCTCCACATTGTATGAAAAAATCTGACTCATGTCCACGGTAGCACTTGGGTGATCCCTACATGATAGCTAGCCAGTCCATTCCACGGTCCTGTCAAATCCCTGGGGTGGGGGTGCTGGGGTCGGTCGGGGCCCGTGGGGGTGGGAGGGTGGGGAGCATGGTCTTCCCAAAGTGCAGGTACTGGACCCCCTCCTCCCGCTAGCCCTGATCAGCCCACCCCACACACCCCTCAGACAGATACCGAGGCAGGTTGTAACAGTGGGAACAGCTGTTGAGTTTGAACAAATACAGTCTGTGTCTTAGCCACTTTAACTTAGCCCCTGCACCCATGACAACCTAACTGGTGTCTATCTTTCTGGCCTTAAGGGCCCAAAAACTACGCCGAGGTGGTTCCCCAGATAGCACAGCAGAAGTAGAGGTGGCCTGCTGTGACTCCTGCCCTGCGACAAGGGTCCCCATTGGTGCGCCTCTCCTGGGGCGACTCAGTCTGGATGGGCCCGACCTTGTTCTGCCCGCTACCCACCACATAAACCAGGGAAGGGAGAGGAGGAGTCCGAGGTACTGCCGTGTTCTGGCACCTCCTCTGCGGGAGTCACCGGCACGGGTCCCATCACCTCCTCCTCCCTCAGGATGCCTGATGGCCCCCCCAGCTACTCCATGGGATGGGGCTGCGACCATACCCTGAGGCTTCCCCGCCACCTGGAGCTCACTCAGGTCTGGTCTCGACCAGGGTCTGCCTGCTCACGGCCATGGAGCACAGAGAGTGGACCATCTCCACCTGGGACTGCGCCACATCAGGCTGTGACTGTGCCACCACCCTGGAGGCCTGTGCCCCATCAGCCAGTGACTGGAATACCTCCCTCTGGGACTGGGCCATCTCCCTCTCGGACTGGGCCACCTCCCTCTGGGACTGGGCCATCTCCCTCTGGGACTGGGCCATCTCCCACTGGGACTGGGCCATCACCCTCTGGGACTGGGCCACCTCCCACTGGGACTGGCCACCTCCCTCTGGGACTGGGCCACCTCCCTTTGGGACTGGGCCACCTCCCTCTGTGACTGGGCCATCTCCCTCTGGATCTGGACCACCTCCCTCTGGGACTGGGCCATCTCCCTCTGGGACTGGGCCACCTCCCTCTGGGACTGGGCTACCTCCCTTTGGGACTGATTGGGCTATCTCCCTCTGGGACTGGGCCATCACCCTCTGGGACTGGGCCATCTCCCTCTGGGACTGGGCCACCTCCCTCTGGGACTGGGCTACCTCCCTTTGGGACTGATTGGGCTATCTCCCTCTGGGACTGGGCCATCACCCTCTGGGACTGGGCCACCTCCCTCTGGGACTGGGACATCACCCTCTGGGACTGGGCCACCTCCCTCTGGGACTGGGCCATCTCCCTCTGGGATTGGGCCACCTCCCTCTGGGACTGGGCCACCTCCCTCTGGGACTGGGCCACCTCCCTCTGGGACTAGGCTATCTCCCTCTGGGACTGGGCCATCACCCTCTGGGACTGGGCCACCTCCCTTTGGGACTGGGCCTCCTCCCTCTGGGACTGGGCCACCTCCCTCTGGGACTGGGCCACCTCCCTCTGGGACTGGGCTATCTCCCTCTGGGACTGGGCCATCACCCTCTGGGACTGGGCCACCTCCCTTTGGGACTGGGTCTCCTCCCTCTGGGACTGGGCCACCTCCCTCTGGGACTGGGCCACCTCCCTCTGGGACTGGGACATCACCCCCTGGGACTGGGCCATCTCCCTCTGGGACTGAGCCACCTCCCTCTGGGACTGGGCCATCTCCCTCTGGGACTGGGCCACCTCCTCTGGGACTGGGCCACCTCCCTCTGGGACAGGGCCACCTTCCTCTGGGTGTGGGCCACCTCCCTCTGGGACTGGGCCACCTCCCTCTGGGATTCGGCCACCTCGCTCTCTGACTGGGCCACCTCCCTCTGGGACTGGGCCACCTCCCTCTGGGACTGGGCCATCACCCTCGGGGACTGGGCCATCTCCCTCTGGGACTGGGCCATCTCCCTCTGGGACTGGGCCACCTCCCTCTGGGATTGGGCCATCACCCTCTGGGACTGGGCCATCTCCCGCTGGGACTGGGCCACCTCCCTCTGGGACTGGGCCATCTCCCTCTGGGACTGGGCCACCTTCCTCTGGGACTGGGCCACCTCCCTCTGGGACTGGGCCATCATCCTCTGGGACTGGGCCATCTCCCTCTGACTGGGCCATCACCCTCTGGGACTGGGCCCCCTCCCTCTGGGACTGGGACATCACCCTCTGGGACTGGGCCATCTCCCTCTGGGACTGGGCCACCTCCCTCTGGGACTGGGCTACCTCCCTCTGGGACTGGGCTATCTCCCTCTGGGACTGGGCCATCACCCTCTGGGACTGAGCCACCTCCCTCTGGGACTGGGCCACATCCCTCTGGGACTGGGCCACCTACCTCTGGGACTGGGCCATCACCCTCTGGGACTGGGCCACCTCCCTCTGGGACTGGGCCTCCTCCCTCTGGGACTGGGCCACCTCCCTCTGGGACTTGGCCACCTCCCTCTGGGACTGGGACATCACCCTCTGGGACTGGGCCATCTCCCTCTGGGACTGGGCCATCTCCCTCTGGGACTGGGCCACCTCCCTCTGGGACTGGGCCACCTCCCTCTGGGACAGGGCCACCGCCCTCGGGGACTGGGCCATCACCCTCTGGGACTGGGCCACCTCCCTCTGGGACAGGGCTACCTCCCTCTGAGACTGGGCTATCTCCCTCTGGGACTGGGCCATCACCCTATGGGACTGGGCCACCTCCCTCTGGGACTGGGCACCTCACCCAGTGTCTGCGCAATGGTGGCCTGCGCCTGGGGAATGCTGCCGATGTTCCCAGCCATGGCCTGCTGTGACTCGGCTATGCTGAGCAGTGCCGCTACAATGTCCAGGTGGCTCTGGCACATGGTTGCCTGTGACAAGGCAGCCCTGGTTTGGGCCTCGGCCACTGCCTGCACAGAATACCACAGGCCTTAGACACGCTGATCCTTGGCCAAAACCGTCGCCCCCAATGCCTCCATCGCGGACGCCCCCCCGAGCGGTGTTGGCCTGGGTGGCACGCCTAACTTCCACCACCCTCTGCTCCTGCATGCGGATGGACTCCTCTACCTGCGCCTGCAGGTGCTGAATGCTCGCCGTCATCCTCTCTTGTAGTCCCTGGCTCTCTGACCTGCACTGTGCCTGGGACAGGATGTTCCAGGAGACCGGGACCTGGCTGAAAGACAAGTTATTCCTGGCGTGCCAGAGCGGGTGCCCCCCAGACAGCCAAGCACTGGCGGGGAGAGCAGCTCAGACACCAGCCCTCCGCCCGAGATCCAGGACACCCCAGAGCTCGGCTCGGAGGATGACACTGACTTTCCGTCACAGCTGTCTCCAACACCCTCCACCATTGAAGCACAGAGACAGGGAGCAGGAGAACATAAGAAAAAAGGAGTAGAACATAGAATCCGCAAGTCTGCTCCACCATTCAATATGACCTTTTGCCTCCACTTGCCCATCCACTTCCGAATCCCTTGATACCCTCAGATTGGTATAATATGTCTATCCCAGAGGTATGCCTACACAACGATGGCGCATCCGCAACCCTCTGGGCTTGAGAATTCCAAAGATTCACAACCCTTTGAGAGAAGAAATTTCTTCTCATCTTAATCCTTAAATGATCAACCCCTTATTCTCAGACTGTGCCCCTCATGTTTTAGATTTGCTGTTCAAGGGAAAACAACATCTGTATCTACCCTGTCAAGCCCCTTCAGACTCTTGTATGTTCCAATGAGATGTGAGGGGTATGACGAAGTATAATCAAGTTAGCTCTGAGAGCCAATGGGTTTCATAGAATCCATAGAATTTCCACAGTGCAGGAGGAAGCCATTCGACCCATCGAGTCTGCATAGACCCTCCGAACGGGCACTCCATCTAGGCCCATTTCCCCACCCTATCCTTGTAACCCATCTAACCTGCACGTTGTTGGACATTAAGAGGCAATTTTATCATGGCCAATCAACCTAACCTGTACATCTTTGGACTGTGGGAGGAAACTGGAGCACCCGGAGGAAACTCATGCAAACACTGGGAGAACGTGAAAACTCCACACAGGCAGTGACCCAAGCCGGGAATTGAACCCGGATCCCTGCTGCTGTGAAGCAACAGTGCTAACAAGTGTTCCACCGTGCTATTTGCAGATAGTCTATCCTGAGGAATAATAATGATAACCTTTATTAGTGTGACAAGTAGGCTGACATTAACACTACAATGAAGTTATTGTGAAAATAGGGGCAGCACGGTAGCATGGTGGTTAGCATAAATGCATCACAGCTCCAGGGTCCCAGGTTCGATTCCCGGCTGGGTCACTGTCTGTGCGGAGTCTGCATGTCCTCCCCGTGTGTGCGTGGGTTTCCTCCGGGTGCTCCGGTTTCCTCCCACAGTCCAAAGATGTGCGGGTTAGGTGGATTGGCCATGCTAAATTGCCCGTAGTGTCCTAAAAGGTAAGGTTAAGGGGGGGGGGGGTTGTTGGGTTACTGGTATAGGTTGGATACGTGGGTTTGAGTAGGGTGATCATTGCTCGGCACAACATCGAGGGCTGAAGGGCCTGTTCTGTGCTGTACTGTTCTATATAAAATCCCCTAGTCGCCACACTCCGGCACCTGTTCGGGTACATTGAGGGTGAATTCAGAATGTCAAATTCACCTACCAAGTAAGTTTTCGGGACTTGTGGGAGGAAACTGGAGCACCCAGAGGGAACCCACGCAGACAAGGGGAGAACGTGCAGACTCCGCACAGATAGCCGGGAATCGAACCCAGGTTCCTGGCACTGTGAAGCAACAGTGCTAACCATTGTGCTACCGTGCCAAGCAATGAAGACAGAGAAGTTAAGGAAGAGTTCGAGATGGAACATGTGAAGGTAAGATGTTAAAATTGGAAGCAAAGTTGATTAAAATTTTCCACTTCAAGGCAAAAGCAGAAAATGGCACGAAGACAGTTATTCATATATCAGAAAATAAAGTAAGGATGGAAACCTGAGTGGGACAGAATAAGAATTTTCCACATATAAAAACGGCAGATAAACCCACGACCGTCACGGACTCCAACTGCAATACCCTCTGTTTGGAGGAAAACTTGCTCCCGGGCACGGGTGACCTGGAATTGAATATGACTGGTGAGAGAGGTCAACAGAGACCAGCGCTCAATAAGCTGTTCGATGAAGGAGAAGGAAATGGAGAAAAGCTCTCAGCAGGAGGCTACATCCACTGAGACTCTTGAAATGAAAAAAATGAAAATGAAATGAAAATTGCTTATTGTCGCAAGTAGGATTCAAATGAAGTTACTGTGAAAAGCCCCTAGTCGCCACATTCCGGCACCTGTTCGGGGAGGCTGGTGTGGGAATTGAACCGTGCTGCTGGCCTGCCTTGGTCTGCTTTAAAAGCCAGCGATTTAGCCCTGCGCTAAACCAGCCCCTTCTGTGAACGATGCTGTTACCTCAACTTCAGGGAGGCTCAAGGTGTTCTTTTGCTTTGTGACTGAAATTTGTTCATGGCTTCAGCAAGAAAGGCAGCCTCCAAGCAGGACAAGGACAGCATTTTCTGTCACGGTCAAACAGCAATGATTGTAATGCCACTAGATGTCAAGGGGAGTTGGCTCTTTCTTTCTGGAGAGGGTCATTGTCGGATGCTTATATGGCATTAATAAGGCTCTATAAGATAAGAGCCCATGGCATTAGCGGCAAGCTACTGGCAAATTAAGGATTGGTTGACTGGCAGAAGGTAGAGAGTGGGGTTAAAGGTGTCCTTTTCAGGCGGCAGCGGTGACTAGTGGTGTCCCGCAGGGGTCAGTGTTGGGACCACAGCTATTCACAATATACATTAATGATCTGGAATAAGAAACTGAGGGCATTGTTGCAAAGTTTGCAGATGATACAAGATATGGGGTGGGATTCTCCATCCCACCAGCCGGCTAATGGGGATTTCCTATTGTCAGCAACCCCACACGGTCAGGAAATCCTGCCAGTGGAGAGTCCAGCCTATGTCGAGGGACAGGTTGTGTTGAGGAAGCAGAGAGGCCGCAGAAGGACTTGGACAGGCTAGGAGAGTGGGCAAAGAAGTGGCAGATGGAATATAATGCAGAAAAGTGTGAGGTTTTTTGTAGGAAGAATAGAGGCATAGAATATTTTCTAAATGGAAAAAGGCTTTGGAAATCAAAAGCACAGAGGGACTTAGGAGTCCTAGTTCAAGAGTTTCTTAAGGTTAACATGCAGGTTCAGTTGGCAGTTAGGAAGACAAATGCAATGTTAGCATTCATGTCATGAGGACTAGAAACAAGACCAGGGACATACTGCTGAGGCTGTATAAGGTTCTGGTCAGACCCCGTTTGGAATATTATAAGCAGTTTTGGGCCCCGTATCTAAGGAAGCATGTGCTGCCCTTGGAGAGGGTCCACAAGAATGATCCCCAGATTAAAGGTCTTTGAGGAGTGGTTGAGGACACTGGGTCTGTACTCGATGGAGTTTGTAAGGATCTCTTTGAAACTTATAGGATTCTGTGAGGCCTGAATAGAGTGAATGTGGAGAGGATGTTTCCACTAGTAGGAGAAACTAGAACTCGAGACTGAAGGGACAATCCTCTAAAACAGAGATGAGGAGGAATTTCTTCAGACAAAGGGTGGCAAATCTGTGGAACTCTTTACCGCAGAATGCTTGGAGGCCAAGTCACTGAGTGTCTTTAAGACAAAGATAGATAGGTTCTTGACTAATAAGGGGATCAGGGGTTATGGGGAGAAAGCAGGAGGATGGGGATGAGAAACGTATCAGCCGTGATTGAATGGCGGAGCAGACTCGAAGGGCCAAATGGTCTAATTCTGCTTCTATGTCATATTGTCTTATGAATGCTCATTATCCTTCATCACCCAAGTTCGGGTGTTGCCCATGTCTTGCTACCTGGATTCCTTCATTATCTAAGGAGTTACAAATTAAGCTGAACACTGTAACAGCATCAACTTCTGGCTTTACACTGGAGGGAAGATCATTAATAAAGCAGCTGAAGATAGTTGGGCCAAGTGTACTTTAATGTTCAATGCACACGAGTATTTGTTGTACGTGGCATCAATTTATGGACATGGAACATCGATCTCTTCGGAAAACTTGTCCAGTGTGCTTCAACTTTGCAGCCAAAGAAAAATTGCCTCTAATATATTTAAATTGGCATGGCTCTCCCAGAGAATTGTTTGTGTAACAGATTGACTGTCCATTTTCATACATTTGAAATACAGGCACAAATCTCTGTGATTTTTGATAATTAGGGTTTCTGCCCATCATCACTGTGTCTACGGCCCCTGGATAGGTAGCCTGTCTTTACACTACCATGTCACGCTGTTCCTTCCTTTGTTGTTACTTTATGCCCATGTCATATTTTCCTGAGTGCTCCACTTATTTTTGATAGAGGCCCAATTACAGCTGATCTCATAATATCTCTTATTTATTATTGAGCCGCCCCCCTATTGTCATATTTTTTATTGCAGCATGAAAGAGACAGCAAGCAAGTAATCAACACCGTCGTGTTCCAGGAGTACACAGAATATCACGATTTAGTAGGCTTTTAACAACAGAGGTGACTTGGATTCCAGAGATAGATGCCCACGCCTGCAGCAAAATTGACAAAACAAGGGAGATGAACAAAGGGTCTGAGGGCAAAGTGAGTCTAAAGGTAAGTACAATGGATTGGTGGGGTGTATTCATACCTCAACCCTTTAATGTAGGGATAAGTACTCACCTATTAGCCCTTTAGGATAGAACTAAGTGTAGACAATGGCTTGTGAAATGTTCTTATAGAGGGACCAAGCACATTGAGATTTCCTACACAGGTCTCTCTGTCAGCTAACTCATTCGAAGTGCAGCAATAGCAGATTAACATTTTACAAATCTGAATCCCTTGTATCCTACTTCAACAAATTTTGAAACAACGAACAGCTCTAGATTTGGAGACTGAGGAACAATGGGTGGGATTCTCCGTTTGCCGACGGCGAAATCGCAAACCGCGATTGGACGCAGAATAGCTTCCAGCGCCGGAATCGCGATAGGCGCCGGTTTGATGTCAAATCGAGATGCTCTGGCATCCCCAAAATGGTGTAAATGCATTGCTCGCCACGCGGGGTAAAAGTACAGTAGGCATATCATTAAGGGATCTGACACCCTATTCTCCGGGGCCTCCTGGATTCACTGCCTCCGATGGGTCGAGTTCCCAGCGGCGTCATTCACTTGTGATCTCAAAAGTCATGAACCTGGCGTTGTGGCTGCTGAGCGAGAGAGAGGAGGTAGGAAATGGCGTGGAATGACTGCGGGCTGCTGGCCAGGGCCGGGGGAGGGGAGTGGGAGGGGGAGGAACAGGCCGGACAGCCGGGGTCCCCCCCCCGACACAGGACTGGGGTGGTGCCCAGGCACTGACCGCCATCATGGCAGCCATCTCTCTGCTCACCCACCTTGGCCCCTGGTTCTAGACAGTGACACTGGCCGTATGGATGCGCCCATCCCCTCACTCCACCCCCCTCCCCACCAAAACGTGCCCCTCCCACCTACAAATGCCCAACCAGCCGCCACCCACCGGCGGACCACCCAGGGCAACAACCAACGCAGCCCCCAATGAGGGCAGTGCCAGCCAACGGTGCCCCTGGCAGCAGGGATGGGCACCAGGACCGGGAGTCCCCACGGTGCTGGACACCGATGGGGCAGAGGTGCTGGAGGGACATGAGTGGGCAGGGCCCGCAATGCCAACCGGGGCCACCGTGTAGCCCATGGAACCTGGTTGGGCACGGGAGTATGCGCCATGCTAACATATTGGCCTTTCACCCCCTGCATTTGGCATTCACCCAGCAATGCTGGCTGCCGTGGCGATGGTCGCAGCTCTGCGAGGTGCCCTGTGGTTGCGTGAGCGGGGGCCACTCGGAGAGGAGGGGATGTTGCAGCAGAGGAACGGCCAGCAGAGGGCCGGGCTGCAGAGGGCCGGGCTGCAGAGGACCGGGCTGCAGAGGGCCGGGCTGCAGAGGACCGGGCTGCAGAGGGCCGGGTTGCAGAGGGCCGGGCTGCAGAGGGCCGGGCTGCAGAGGACCGGGCTGCAGAGGGCCGGGCTGCAGAGGACCGGGCTGCAGAGGGCCGGGTTGCAGAGGGCCGGGCTGCAGAGGGCCGGGCTGCCGAGGGCCGGGCTGCAGAGGACGGGGCTGCAGAGGACCGGGCTGCAGAGGGCCGGGTTGCAGAGGGCCGGGCTGCAGAGGAGCAGGCTGCAGAGGACGGGGCTGCAGAGGACCGGGCTGCAGAGGGCCGGGTTGCAGAGGGCCGGGCTGCAGAGGGCCGGGCTGCAGAGGGCCGGGCTGCAGAGGGCCGGGCTGCAGAGGAGCAGGCTGCAGAGGACGGGGCTGCAGAGGACCGGGCTGCAGAGGACCGGGCTGCAGAGGGCCGGGTTGCAGAGGGCCGGGCTGCAGAGGGCCGGGCTGCAGAGGGCCGGGCTGCAGAGGGCCGGGCTGCAGAGGAGCAGGCTGCAGAGGGCAGGGCTGCAGAGGACGGGGTTGCAGAGGACCGGGCTGCAGAGGGGCGGGCTGCAGAGGAACAGGCTGCAGAGGACCGGGCTGCAGAGGGCCGGGCTGCAGAGGGTCGGGCTGCAGAGGAACAGGCTGCAGAGGACCGGGCTGCAGAGGACCGGGCTGCAGAGGGCCGGGCTGCAGAGGGCCGGGCTGCAGAGGACCGGGCTGCAGAGGGCCGGGCTGCGGAGGGCCGGGCTGCGGAGGACCGGGCTGCGGAGGACCGGGCTGCAGAGGACCGGGCTGCAGAGGATCGGGCTGCAGAGGATCGGGCTGCAGAGGAGCAGGCTGCAGAGGGCCGGGCTGCAGAGGGCCGGGCTGCAGAGGACCGGGCTGCAGAGGGCCGGGCTGCAGAGGACCGGGCTGCGGAGGGCCGGGCTGCGGAGGGCCGGGCAGCGGAGGGCCGGGCTGCGGAGGACCGGGCTGCGGAGGACCGGGCTGCAGAGGGCCGGGCTGCAGAGGGCCGGGCTGCAGAGGGCCGGGCTGCAGAGGACCGGGCTGCAGAGGACCGGGCTGCAGAGGACCGGGCTGCAGAGGGCCGGGCTGCAGAGGAGCAGGCTGCAGAGGGCCGGGCTGCAGAAGGGCCGGGCTGCAGAGGGCCGGGCTGCAGAGGGCCGGGCTGCAGAGGGCCGGGCTGCAGAGGACCGGGCTGCAGAGGGCCGGGCTGCGGAGGGCCGGGCTGCGGAGGACCGGGCTGCGGAGGACCGGGCTGCAGAGGACCGGGCTGCAGAGGATCGGGCTGCAGAGGATCGGGCTGCAGAGGAGCAGGCTGCAGAGGGCCGGGCTGCAGAGGGCCGGGCTGCAGAGGACCGGGCTGCAGAGGGCCGGGCTGCAGAGGACCGGGCTGCGGAGGGCCGGGCTGCGGAGGGCCGGGCAGCGGAGGGCCGGGCTGCGGAGGACCGGGCTGCGGAGGACCGGGCTGCAGAGGGCCGGGCTGCAGAGGGCCGGGCTGCAGAGGGCCGGGCTGCAGAAGACCGGGCTGCAGAGGACCGGGCTGCAGAGGACCGGGCTGCAGAGGGCCGGGCTGCAGAGGAGCAGGCTGCAGAAGGCCGGGCTGCAGAAGGGCCGGGCTGCAGAGGGCCGGGCTGCAGAGGGCCGGGCTGCAGAGGGCCGGGCTGCAGAGGACCGGGCTGCAGAGGACCGGGCTGCAGAGGGCCGGGCTGCAGAGGAGCAGGCTGCAGAGGGCCGGGCTGCAGAAGGGCCGGGCTGCAGAGGGCCGGGCTGCAGAGGGCCGGGCTGCAGAGGAGCAGGCTGCAGAGGGCCGGGCTGCAGAGGAACAGGCTGCAGAGGAGCAGGCTGCAGAGGGGCACGTGGCGGCCACACAGGCTGGAGGGCTGGCCATCCAACAGGCCGAGGAGGAGGAGGTGCCAAAGCGGTGCCGCATGAGGCCTCGTGTGTACCGGCACCGCCTGTCATTCGAGGACCTGCCGGACCAGGCATGCCGTCGGAGACTCCGGCTGAGCAGAGAGACAGTGAGGCACATCTGCCAGCAGGACACCCACTCACGGTGAACGCCAAGGTGACGGTCTCCCTGAATGTATATGCCACGGGATCCTTCCAGTTGCCGAGTGGGGACCTGTCCGAGATCTCACAGGCCTTGGCACACAGGTGCATCTGCACCATCACGGACACCCCATATGCCCAGGCGCCTCGATACACCCAGTTCCATGTGGACCCAGCCCACCAGGCTGCCTGGGCAGTGAAGTTCGCCGGAATCGCCGGGATGTTCTGGGTTCAGGTGGCGATAGAAAGGATGCATATCGCCCTACAGGCACCTGCGGATAACAGGCCGCTCTAAACTAAATCTAAAGAAGTTCCACTCAATGAACATCCAGCTGGTCTGTGACCATCAGCTACACATCGTGCACCTCGACGCCCGAAACCCGGGCAGAGTACACGACTCCTTCATCCTGGCACACTCGGTGATTCCTGACATGTTCGAGGGGCACCTCCCTTCAGCTGAGGGGTTGGCTCCTGGATGGCAGGGGTTACTCGCTGCGGCCGTGGCTGATGATACCCATCCAGAAGCCACAGCCCGCTGCGGAGACCCACTACAATGACGCCCATTCAGCGACCAGAATTGTGATCAAGTTCGGCATCCTGAATATGTACTTCCGATACCTGGACCGCTTTGGGGGGGCCCTCCAGTATGATACTGAGACTGGCACACGCATCGTGGTGGCCTGCTGCATCCTCCACTACATCGCGCAGCAGAGGGGCGATGTGCTGAAAAGGAGGATGAGGAGGAAGGGCAGGCTTCGTCCGATGAGGAGGATGTGGGGGAGGGGGACAATGAGCAGGACATGGGGCCCAAGCAGGCACGGGAGGCCGCATGACGTTGTCGCCAGGGCCAATGTGCACGGGACGCTCTGATCGCCTCCAGGTTCACCAACTAGGAGGGAGGGGTTGGAGAGGGGCTGGGGGCTAGCCAGGGGCATGGACAGCACATCCCAGACCCACGCCCCCTCACCTCACACGCCGGCAAAACGCCCGCTTGCGCACCCCCTCCGTTATACATACCTGCGCGCGACGGGTGTTGGCCCTGGGTTGACAGTAATAGCGGGTCTGCTCCATGGGATGGAGGATGATGACAACCCTCTCTGCGATGAGCTCTGGTGTGCCACATCGTATGACAAAATCTGACACATGCCTACAGTAGCAACTTCCACCTGGGTGATCCCTGCATGCGAGCTGGCCAGTCCATCACACAGTCCCATTGAATCCAGGGGTGATGGTGCTGGGGACGGTCGGGGAATGGTGGAGGGGTCGGGGAATGGTGGAGGGTGGGGGGGAAAGCATGGTCCCCCCACAGGGCCTTCCCTGGTCCCCGCCACCCCACCCTCCGCCCCCCCAGCCAGCCCGGACCAGCTCACACCCACACCCATCAGACAGAGCACCGAGGCAGGTTTCAACAGTGTTAACAGGTGTTTATTGTGGGGAATATATATACAGTCTGAGCCCTAACCCCTATGACTGAACTATGCCCGGCGCCCGTGCCAACCTAACTTTCTAGCCGTACAGGCTTTAACACGATGCCTAGGTGATTTCCCAGACGGTACAGCAGGAGTGGAGTCGGCCTGCTGTGACTCCTGCCCTGCGGCGAGGATCCCCATTGGTGCGTGGCTCCTGGGGCGACCCAACCTAGATGGACCCAACTGCTACTGGGGTGGCCCGGGTAGCGTGGTGCCCCCCCGTTCTGCCCACTGCCCACCAAATGCACCAGGGACGGGGGGGGGGGGGGGGGGGAGTCTGAGGTGCTGCGCCGTTCCGACACCAACCCTGCGAGACGGGCCCCAACACCTTCTCCTCCCTTGGGGTGCCCGATGGCCCCCGGGCTACTCCATGGGTCAGGGGTGCAAGCAGAGCCACCCCTAAGGCTCCCCAATACCTGGCACTGACAGTCCTGGAGCCCCACTCTGGTCTCGACCAGGGACTGCACCTTTGCGGCCATGGAGCACAGGTAATGGACCATCTCCATCTGGGACTGCGCCGCATCACACTGTGACTGTGCCACCACTCTGTGGGTCTGTGCCACATCAGCCAGGGACTGGGCCACCTCCATCTGGGTTTGGGCCACCTCCATCTGGGTCTGGGTCCGGGTCACCTCGCCCAGTGTCTGTGCCACACACAGCGCCTGGGCATTGTCGCCAACGTTCCCAGCCATGGCCTGCTGTGACTGGGCCTTGTTGAGGAGCGCTGCTGCTGTGACTCCTGCCCTGTGACGAGGGTCCCCATTGGCGCACGTCTCCTGGGGCGATCTGGCCTAGATGGGCCCAGCCGGGTGGCGTGGTGGCCCCTATTCTGCCCGCTGCCCACCAGATGAACCAGGGACAGGAGGGGGGGAGGGCGGGGGGGGGGGGGAGGGTCCGAGGTGCTGCGCTGTTCCAGCTCCAACCCTTCTCCAGGTGGCATTGCCACATGGTTGCCTATGAAAGGGCAGCCCTAGCCTGGGCCTCAGCCACCGCCGCACAGAATGCCCCAGGCCTTCGACCCGCTGATCCATAGCTGAAACTATCGCCTCCAATGCCTCCACCATGGACGCCATCCGTGCGGTGTCGGCCTGGGTGGCACGTATGACCGGCACCATCCCTGCTCCTGCACGCGGATGAGCCCGCAGTGCTGGATGCCTGCCGACATCCCCACTTGTGGTCCCTGGGGATGCACCAGCACTGTGGCTGGGACTGAATGTTCCAGGAGCCCGGGTCCCGTCTGAACGGCAGCTGGTTCCTGCCCTCTAACCGTCCGGCTCCTCGGCTGCTCCTACCTCCCTCCACCTGCTGTACCGGACCAACTGTGTGGTGCGCTCCAGAGAGTACCCCAGGAGCCTCTTTACTTATGTGCCTAACCGAGGTGATAGTCTCTGGGATGGTGGAGGGTGTTGGAGACACCGGTGACGGAAAGTCCGTGTCCTCCTCCGACCCGAGCTCTGGGGTGTCCTGCGTCTCGGACGAAGGGCTGGTGTTCGGGCTGCTCTCCACGTCGGTGCGGGAGGGGGGGGGGGGGGCACCGGCTCTGGCACTGGCTGGGGGCAGGGGACTCTGGCTGGACTGGCCCCATCTCAGGCAGGTCCTTTAAAATGTCCACCAGTAAAGCATTTCACACCTGAAACATATGAAACCTCTGTCACTTTAATCTTCACAACACACCTGCCCCCCCCCCCCCCCGCCCCCCCTCCCCCCACACCCAGCCATATCACTTCCCTGTGGCCTGTGGTGTTCCTCGAGCCTCCGATTGGCCAAGGCTCTCAGTTGGCGAGTCCGGGGGAAGGCCCACCTCTAGACTCCCCACTGCCTGACTGTTTTACAGTTCAGTGGATCTTCCGGATAGGAGGCTGCCAACAAGATCACCGATGCTTCTACACGACTCAGCCCATAAAGACCTTTGACCATTTGTAAAACACTGATTTGGCCTCAAGTAAACTATTCTGATTGTCAGATTTTAGGAACAGTGTCAGGGCCTCGGAGAGGGTACAGGGCACATTTACTGGTATGACTGCAGGCATGAAGAATTTGAGTGATGCGATGTGACCAGAGAAACTGGGATTATTCGCCCAACAGGAAATTCTGCAAGTAATCAACAGGTCTGACAGGACCTAGTAGAGAAAGAAACAGTTAATTTTTCAGATCGATAACCCTTCGTCAGACCCCAGTTCACCAATTCTGATGAAGGGCCATCGGCCTGAAACCTTTCTCCACTGATGTTGCCAGACCTGCTGAGTATTCCCGGCATTTTCTGTTTTTATTTCAGATTTCCAGCATCTGCAGTATGTTGTTCTGACATTGCAGGGAGATTTAATAGTGGTATTGAAAATTATGAAGCATTTTGACACAGTAAATAGGCAAAACTCTTTCCACTGGCGGGAGGGACAGTAACCAGAAAACATGGATTTAAGGCAAGACAGGGAGGAAAGGTAGAATCATTATAATATGGAATGCAACACTTGAAAGGGTGGTGGAAACAGATTCAGTTGCAACCTTCACAAAGGATTTGGAAGGGCAGCACAGTGGTGCAATGATTAGCACTGCTGCCTCACGGCGCTGAGGTCCCAGGTTCGATCCCGGCTCTGGGTCACTGTCCGTATGGAGTTTGCACATTCTCCCCGTATTTGCGTGGGTTTCGCCCCCACAACCCAAAGATGTGCAAGGTAGGTGGATTGGCCACGCTAAACTGCCCCTTAATTCGAAAAAATGAATTGGGTACTCTAAAATTATAAAAAAACAAAAGATTTGGATAAGTGATTGAAATTAAAATGTGCAGGACGACAGGGAAAGAGCAACAGACAGGAATTAATTGAATAGCTCTTTCAAAGAAGGACACAGGGATGATGGGCTGAATGTCCTCCAGCTCTGCTGTATGATGCCATGATTCTAATTATTTTGGACGTGTGAGGATCAGGGTTCAAAATACATGGGAGTGACAGGTGAATGTGTCCTGTGAAATTCTTCCAAAATCTCCATGACTGGGACTGCCATTGAGAGGTGAGTCACCCCCGCATTTGGAAATGACACAATCTGTGAGATGTTCCTCCAATTACAGGCTGGTTCTCTCCCACGTTTGGCACTGATAGGCTCACTAGTGAGATACGACTGAGCCTACGATTGGTGGGGCCGCGAACATTGGGAAGGTGAGTGCCACCGTATCAGACTGAGCAGTGGAGGTGAGAGATCTACAATGACGAGGGGGTAGGCTGTGAGCAGGGGGAGGGGGGGGGAAGAGGGGAGAGATGATGATCGGGAGAGGCTGCTGTGGTGATATGCTTGTGATTAGTTTTGTACATAGTTAGTAATGTAACATCCAACCAGCTGAAATCACGTGATGTGAAAGACTCGCCAGTTGGTAGTAAGGTGTACAACAGGACAGTCGCACATAGAGTAGCTCCAGGAGAGTTCACTGAACTCATTTAGACATTTTGTCTGCATAGTTATCTTTTTGTTAACTTTCCACGTGTTCATCAAAAAAATCATCGTTCTCGTTAAACAACTCGCTGCTCTGTGCGGATCATTGCAACGGCAATCCACAGAACACAACATGGTACCAGGAGTGACAGCATTTAAAGATAGCAACAGAAGCGACAAGGCAAAGTAGGCCGAAGAATGAAAAAGAGAGATTCTTACGCTGACCTGGTGAACTATGGCTATTTGCAACTCAACGCAACAAACAACGGTGAAATACGAGATGGAAGGTTTAAAGGCATCCTACCAGCTTCAACTCTCGGGTAACCTAGATGAAACTGGCGCCTTTTTAAACTCTATGTTTCCATCTTTGGCCTGCTGGCACAGCCTGAGGAGAGGAGCATTGTGTTGCTGCTCACGGTAGCATGTCCTCAAGCAATCAAAATCGACAATACCTTCGCTTTTGATAGCGAAGAGGAAAGCAAGAGCTATGCTGAGGTGATGAAGTACTTCGATCGGCATTGCTCTCCGAAAACAAATGAGACATTTGAAAGATACATATTTCGTGCGCCTACCCAGAAGCCAGGCAAATCTTTTGCTAGCTTTGTAACCGACTTGAGGCTGAAGGCCCAGTCCTGCAATTTCAGTAATCTGAAGTCATTGATGGCCTGTAAGAATACTGGTCTTCAAGACGCAGTGCATCAAAAGGTTAAGGCAAAAAAGATCGGCACGGAAACCGATCTTTCAGAAACAAAAGGGACAAAGGGAAGCTGATAAGAACCCTGATGATCAACGGGGTATTCCTGTTGAAAATACACTAATGAGATGTGCGCCAGGGACACATTCATCAGACATACCATGTTAAATGAAACACAGATGAATCTGCATACACATTTATGACATATGTGAAGGATAAATCAAATTATATTTTTTGCAAAGAAATGTTAACATCTCCAAAGGGAGGGGGATGTGGTGATATGGCTGTGAATAGTTTTGCACTTTGCTAGTAATGCAACCTCCAACCAGCTGATAGACATCGTTCACGTGACGTGAAAGGCTTGCCTGTTGGTAGTAAGATGTACAACATGACAGCCACACATGGAGCAGCTCCAGTAGGGTTCACTGAACTCATTTAGTCACTTTATCTGTATAGTTATCTGTTTGTTAACTTTCCACGTGTTCATCAATAAATCAACGTTCGAGTTCAACAACTAGCTGTTCTGTGCGCATCACTGCAATGGCAAGACCACAGAACGCAACAGCTACAGGGGAAAGGAACTGCAAAGGAGAAGGATTGTGAGGGAGAGGGGATGCAGAGGGGAGAGAGAGTCTGCTCTGGAGAGGGGTGAGGCTGCAAGGAGGAGACAGATTGCAAGGGTGAGATAACAGCTTTAGACCTGTCAGTAAAGGAGTTGGTTAACTGGGAGCCAGGAAAACCTGAAGTCACTGAGGTAATAAATTATTTGCAAATGAATGTGGAATTTGATCTCCAGAAGCTACTGAACTTGAGATATGGGAAAAAATATCTAGTAGTTATTACTTTAATGAACACAGTTAATTGGATAGTTCAATAGTCAAATCTTCTGTTTCATAAGAAAGACTTGCATTATCAAAGCTCAAAGCATTTCACATACTGTGAATTACTTGAGATGCAATCTTGTGTTGGAGACAAACATGAAACATTTCTGCATATGATAGATCCCAAACAGTAAATTAATGACCAGCATTTTATGACATTAGGACAATGCAAAGTGCTTTGCCGTCAATGAAATACTTTGGAAGTGTAGTCAGTTATGGGTTTGTCACTGGGGCAAAATCCTGGGACCCTCTCCCTAACAGCACTTTGGGTGTACCTACACCTCAGGGACAGCAGCGTTTTAAGAAGGCAACTCATCACAACCTTCTCAAGGGCAATTAGGAATGGGCAATAAATGTTGGCCTAACCAGTGATGCCCATGCCCCACAAAATATTTTTTGAAAAATGTTATCAGGTAAATGATTAATTAATTTTGGGGAGTCGAAGATTAGGGAATATAATTTAAAAGTTAGAACCAGGGACTGGATTCTCCGATCGCTGACATTGCATTCGGCGATCGGCTGGAGAATCCCTGTTTATGCCGGAATCGTCCTGAGGCCCTCTCCCGATGCACCGCCCCCAATAGGCCGAGTCTCCAATGGCGTGGGACCTTGCTTGGCTGCTGCGGACTGAGTCCAGCGCCACCAGTCGGTGGAGGGAAGTGTTCCGCTGGCAGAGAGGGCTGAGGCGGGGCTGGGGCACTGGTGGGGGGTGGTCCGGGGGTGACGAGGCTAGTCACAGGGGGGACAGTTTTTGGCAGGCCGGGTCCTCGTGCGGCTGACGCAATGTTGCACGGCGCGACCGCCGCAGGCCGTGTGCCGTGCGCATACGCAGCCACGGATCCGGCCATTCTCCGGCCGTATCCGGATGTAAAGCTGGGCTTTACGCTGCGTGGCTACGAGCACCCCACCAGACGGAGGATCGGTGCGGGGCCGGCGCCGACTTTCTGGTCGTAAGACCAGACGGATCCTGCGGATATAGCCACAGGATCGGAGAATCCATCTTTGAGGAATAACATTCGGAAACAATTCTTCACACAAAAGGCAGCAGAGGTTTGAATGTCTCTTGTGTAAATAGCAATTGATGCTCGATCAATATCTTTTTTTAAGTAAATTTAGAGTACCCAATTATTTTTTTTCAATTAAGGGGCAATTTAGCATGGCCAATCCACCAACCCTGCACATCTTTTGGGTTGTGGGGGTGAAACCCACTCAGACACAGGGAGAATGTGCAAATTCCACATGGCCACTAACCCAGGGCCAGGGTTTGAACCCGGGTCCTCAGTGCCCGTAATCCCAGTGCTAACCACTGCGTCAACGTGCTGCCCTCTAAATCAATATCAATATCAATGTTAGATCGATCATTATATTTAAATCTGAGATTCAGATCTGAGATGTCGTAAAAAGAGTGGTTATTGTCTCGTTAAAGTCTTCTAGCTTTATGCATACATGATTAATACGCATTAACTATGACCTCACCAGTCGGTGGAAGGCATGTTTTTAAGTGATGGCTTTTTATGTGTCGAAAGTGTACCACTTATCTTGAAAAAAGCTTTTGTTGTTAACTTACGCCTGTTGTTTTATCTTGTGCCAATTTAAATGCTACTGGGCGGGATTCTCCGTCGACGACACCGGAATCGGGATAGGCAATTGGGCGGAGAATCGGTTCCAACGCCGAAATCGCGGCGAGCGCTGATTTCCTGCCAAATCGCAGTTCACCGTTGCTTCGACAATGGCATCAATGCAGTGGGGAGTAAGATGTGAGGCGCCATGGGCGGGAGCTGCCAGCCTAGCTGGGAGGGCTGGTTCACGGAAGCAAAGTAGGGTGTGAGCTGAAGACCGAAGTGGGGGAGGGAAGTAGGAGGGGGAGGGGAGGGGACTAGATTGCTGATGGGGAGGGGACTTTCAAGTTGGAACAGAAGGAATGTTGTTGACCATGGCTGCTCGAGGGCGGGCCAAGGGAGGTGTGGGACATGGGCCGAAGACTGGCCTAGGAGAGGGTATGATTGATGGGGGGGGGGGCTCCTGACCAGGCAACTGAAAGCGGACGTGGACATGTTATAGGAGACATATTTGAAGGTGGGGAATCAGATTAGGTTGAGGAAGGGACGGATGGGTTGGGCAGGTGTTTCATTTGGGATGAGACTTTAAACCGAGGGGGGTGGCAATCCTGGTCTAAACAGGTGGCATTCGAGGTGGGGAAGATAGAGGCGGACCCGGGGCGGGGGTTAGATATGTTATGGTTCGTGGGAAGTTAGAGGGAATGGCCATGGGAATGGGAGGGAGGGGGGGGGGGGGGGGGGTGGGGGGGAAGGGGGGTGGATCAGTGATTTGGGAGTCTGAGGAGTAAGGAGTTTTCGATCTACTCCCATGTCCAAAAGGTCTATTCCCGGGTAGACTTCTTTGTGTTGGACAAAATGCTGCTGGCTGAGGTGGTGGATGCTGAATATTCAGCAATTGAGGTGTCAGACCACGCCCCCAACTGCAATGGAGGTTGGATGTGGGCTGTTAGCACAGGAGGAGGTGTGCGAGCGACTGCCCACCGACTGCCCACTGTGTCATGTAAATGTGCAGAGCGCCATCAGCCATATGGGTGCCTTCCCAGCCCCCCCCCCCCCCCCCCCCCCCCCCCCCCAGACCTTAGCCGACCCATCAACGGGATGGGCATGGTCCAGCCCAACCAGAGGCCCACCAGGTGTTGGCAGTCCTCAGTGCACCCATCCGAGGTGCTGACCCACTGCAGGGGGAGCAGGGGGAGTGCAGAGCCCCCCCCCACCCCCCTCCAGGTTGCGGAAGGTAGAGTGTCGGGGGGTACTGCCGGGGGTGTGAGGGGGGAGGCGGATTTGCAGGGGCAGAGGCTGCCGTGCAGGCCAGGGCCAGCGTGTAGCTCGTTGGACCTGGATGGGCATGGGAGTACTCACCATGCTAACATGTCTGTGCTTTACCCCCTGCAGACAATGGATTTCATAGTCCAGACAGGAATGGCTGACATCTGCCTCATCACAGCAGCCCTGACGGACGCAAGATGCTGTACGAGCACAACTGCTCGGGGAGGACCTTGCAGAAGAAGAGCCTGTCCTAGAGGAGCAGGAGCCAACTGGTGAGGCTGAGCTGACCATTAAACACACCGAGGAGGAGTTGGGAAGGAGATGCCGCTGTAGGCCAGAGTGTATCGGCAGTGCCTGTCCTTTGAGGACCTGCCAGACTGGGTTCTTTGCCGATGACTACGGTTGAGCATGAAGACCATGCGACTTCTCTGCTGGATGGTGGTCCACCTGGAACCACAGGGGTATGGGAGAGGACACCCACTCTCATTGGTCATCAAGGTGATGGTCACTCTGAACCTTTATGCCACAGGGTCCTTCCAGGCGGCGAGTGGGGACCTGTCTGGGATCTCGCAAACGCCCATTCACAGGTGAATCCACGCCGTCACTAATGCCTCCTTATATGCCTGGGTGGCACAATATATCAACTTCAGTGTGGACCGAACCTGCCAGGTTGCCCAGACAGCAGGGTTTGCCACCATTGCAGGCATGCTCCAGGGGGTGATCGACACCACACATGTCCCCCTACAGGCACCGGTGCATGAGGGGATGCCATTCATCAACTGGAAGGGTTTCCACTCGATGGTGTGTGACCACCAGATGCACATGATGCATGTCTGCGCCTGGTATCCAGGCAGTGTGCACAATGTTTTCATCCTGGCATGCTCATCACACCTTCAAGAGCCAGGATCGAACCTTGGGACCTTGGCGCCGTGAGACAGCAGTGCTAACCACTGCGCCACTGTGCTGCAATCCCTCCAGCTCTGGATAGGACCAAAACCTATGAATGTGGTTTGCGCCCCACCCCCCACAACATTCACAAACATCCTCTAACCCCTGAAAGAGTTGGCTCACCCTCGCCTTTGTGAAGTGCGCCCAAAACACCACCTTCAGCTGGATTAGCCCCAATCTTGCACATGAAGTTGAGGCATTTATCCTCCGGAGCACCTCACACCACAACCCCTCCTCCATGCCCTCTCCTAACTCTTCCTCCCATTTTGTCTTTATCCCCTCCAACTTCCCACGAACCATAACATATCCTCTTCTCCCAGAATCGGCCCATAAATCGGCGACACCATCCCCTTCTCCATTTCCCATGCCCGACAGCACCTCCTCCACCAGTGTGGAGGCCGTGCCATCTGAAAACTCTGATTCTCTTTCTCAGCGAAATCTCGGACCTGCATATGCCGAAACATTTCCCCCTTCCACAATCCTTATTTCGGCCCCAGCTCCTTCAATGCCGCAAGCTGGCCCCCTAGAAACAAATCCTTTAATGCCTTGACTCCCTTCTCCTCCCATCTCCGAAAACTCCCATCCCACTTCCCTGGCTCAAATCTGTGACTCCCCCAAATTGGCATTTCCCTTGACCCCGCCTCCAACCTAAAATGTTGGCGCAACTGCCTCCAGATTTTCAAAGTCACTGCTACTACCGGACTCCCTGAGTATTTCCCCAGGGCCATCGGGAGTGGCGCTGTTGCCAACACCCTCAGCCCTGACCCCTTACACAGACTCCTCTCCATTCTAACCAACTGGGAGTCCCCCCCCCCCCCCCCACCCCCCACCCCCTGCCTCCAACCCAGCTCCTTAACTTCTCTGCCTTCGCCGCCCAGTAATAATACAGTAAATTCGGGAGACCCAACCCCCCTGACTGCCATCCTCTCTGCAACAGGAACTCCCTAATCCTGGCCACCTTCCCCCCTCAATATAAACAATGTAAACATCTTTTCAATCTCCTTGAAAAATGCCTTTGGCAGGAAGATCGGCAGGCACTGAAAAATAAACAATAATCGTGGCAACACATTCATTTTAATTGCCTGTACCTGACCTGTCAGCGACAGAGGGAGACCATTCCACCTTGTCAGATCAGCTTTCACCCGCCCCACCAGACTAGTTGTTATACCTATGGAGCCTCCCCCACAATCCCGTGTCACCTGCACCCCCAGATATCTAAATTGAGTCCCTACCCTACGGAGTGGTCTCAACATATTCACTTTTATCTAAGTTTAGTTTATATCCCGAAAAAGACCCAAACACTCGAAGCAGCTCCAATATTCCCCCCATCGACACACTTGGTTTGATACATACAACAGCAAGTCATCCGCATACAAAGTTACCCCATGCTCTATAAGCCCCGCGCTATCCCTTTCCACACCTCTGAACTCCTCAACGCGATGGTCAACAGTTCAATCGCAAGCGCGAACAACAGGGGAGACAGGACATCCCTGCCTGGTCCCTCGGTGCAGAGCAAAATATCCTGAATTTGTATTATTTGTGCGGATGCTCACCCTCAGCTCCCTCACCATCAGCCTTACCCAATCTGTTTTTAAAGAAATTTAGAGTACCCAATTCATTTTTTCCAATTAAGGGGCAATTTAGTGTGGCCAATCCACCTACCCTGCACATCTTTGGTTTGTGGGGGCGAAACCCATGCAAAGACAGGGAGAATGTGCGAACTCCACACAGACGGTGACCCAGAACCGGGAACAAAACTGGGACCTCGGCGCTGTGAGGCAGCAATGCTAACCACTGTGCCATCGTGCTGCCCTGCCTCACCCGATCTACAAAGCGTGGCCAAATCCCACAAATCCCAAACCGCTCCAGAACCGCCAACTAATACCCCCACTCTACTCGGTCAAAGGCATTGGCGCCTTCTCGGTGTCCAATGCCACAACCAACTCTGTCTCCCTCTCCCCCCCCGCCGGCACCATAACCACATTCAATACCCTCCTAATGTTTGCAAAGAGCTGTCTCCCCTTCACAAACCCCGTCTGACCTTCTCCCATCACCTTCGGGAGGCACTCCTCCAACCTACCCGACAGTACATTTGCGTCCACATTCAAAGTGATATGGGCCCATGTGACCAACATTCTGTCGGGTCCTTATCCTTCTTGAGCAACAGGGAGATCGATGCCTGCCCCAAAGTCTGTGGTAACACCCCCTTCCCTATCGCCTACTCAAATATCTCCACCATCAGCGGCACCAACTTATCCTCAAATTTCTTGTAATATTCCACCGGAAACCCATCTGGCCCTGATATCTTCCCTGACTGCATCCTCCCAATCGCATTTTTATCTCCTGCTCTGCTATCGCCCCATCTAATATGGCCCTATCCTCCTCCCCCTGATGTGTTAGGCAGGTTGATTCGACGTTGACTGCAACTGGATGCAGTGAAGCTAGAAACAAACAGGAGATGTCTGACACAGGAGGTGATCCAACACTGCTTTATTTAACTAGTGGACTGCAGATTCACTCAAGGGAGGTTTGTGAGGATTAATAGCACTCTGGTACCATGATGTGTTAGGCAGGTTGGTTCAACGCTGACTGCAACTGGATGCAGTGAAGCTTGAAACAGACGTCTGACACAGGAGATGATTCAACACCGTTTTATTTAACTAGTGGACTGCTGTACATGTTCAGCTGTGGGTTGACACTCTACTAATCCAACTGATGACCTCTTACTGGCTTGACCAGACTTACTAGCTATCGCATGGTGATAGTGCTCACTAGCTTGTGCACTCTGACTGTCTCAGTAGCTGGGTCCTGAGAGAGAGAGAGTCTTAATGCTCTGTGGGCTTTATAGTGGTGGTGTCCTGTCTGGTGATTGGTGGTTTTGTGTTGTGTGTTCATTGGTCATCCTGTGTGTCAATCACTGCCTGTCTGCATCTCATTATATATACAAGTGGACATTATGACCTCTCCCCTTTTATAAAATAAATTTTGCAAAGTGGAGGTATATACATGCCTGACTATGTACAAGTGGTGAGTTAATGAACATATGTACATGGGAAGGTGTCTATCGTGCAGATACAGAGCAAACAACAAAATTTACAAGAGTAAAGTCGACAGATTCAGTTGTTGAGGAGGGCGACGAATTCTTGTCGATCGCCGCAGAGGTGGAGCAGGAGACGGCGGCACTTGGACAGGCGGGATGGCTGCCATTGCGGTGGTCTCATGGACAGGCGGGATGGCTGCCATTGCGGTGGCCTCATGGACAGGCGGGATGGCTGCCATTGCGGTGGTCTCATGGACAGGCGGGATGGCTGCCATTGCGGTGGTCTCATGGACAGGCGGGATGGCTGCCATTGCGGTGGGTCTCATGGACAGGCGGGATGGCTGCCATTGCGGTGGGTCTCATGGACAGGCGGGATGGCTGCCATTGCGGTGGTCTCATGGACAGGCGGGATGGCTGCCATTGCGGTGGTCTCATGGACAGGCGGGATGGCTGCCATTGCGGTGGGTCTCATGGACAGGCGGGATGGCTGCCATTGCGGTGGGTCTCATGGACAGGCGGGATGGCTGCCATTGCGGTGGGCCTCATTGACAGGCGGGATGGCTGTCATTGCGGTGGTCTCATGGACAGGCGGGATGGCTGCCATTGCGGTGGTCTCATGGACAGGCGGGATCGCTGGCAGATCGGTGGCCTCGTGCCAGGAGACCTCCGGAGGAAGCATGATAATCGGCGGAACAATGCGGTCAGGTGGTGGGCGGGGAACTCTTCGCAGCGCCCTCCTGTTGCGCTGGAGAATAGAGCCGTCAGCCATTTGAACAATGAAAGACCTTGGGGCGGCCTTCCTGCCAACAACAGCTGGGGCTGACCAACCTCCCTCAGGCAACTGGACGCAAACAACATCTGCTGGAGCCAGCGCAGGCAGGTCCGTGGTATGGGCATCATACGTGATCTTCTGGTGGTCCCTGGATCGCTCCACTTTTTGCAGCACCGTGAGGTGGTCAAGGTCTGGAATATGGATTGCTGGAACAGTCGTCCTCAGGTTGTGGTTCATGAGCAGCTGTGCCGGAGACAAACTAATCGACAGAGGGGTTGCCCTGTATGCCAGCAGCGCCAAGTTGAAATCGGAGGCTGAATCTGCAGCCTTGCACAACAACCGCTTGACAATATGGACCCCTTTTTCAGCCTTCTTGTTTGATTGCAGGTAATGGGGACTGTAGGTGATGTGACTGAAGTTGTAGGATCGTGCAAAGTCGGACCACTCCTGGCTGCAAAAACATGGACCGTTGTCACTCATTACTGTGAGTGGTACCCCGTGCCTGGCAAATGTCTCTTTGCAGGCTTTGATGACTGACTTGGACGTGAGGTCCGACAGTTTCACCACTTCCTTGGGCTGAGCCGGTTGAAGCATCTGGCAGGTTGTGCAGTTGAGGACAGTGTCGGCAATGTCCTGGTTGATGCCCAGCTAATAAACCACCTCCTGAGCTCTGCGTCGACATTTTGCGACCCCAAGGTGACCCTCATGGATCTGTCCAAGCACCATAGCTTGCATGCTTTGAGGAATGACAATCCTATCTAGTTTAAGAAAGATTCCCTCAACAACCGTTAACTTGTCCTTAACGTTAAAGAGCTGGGGACATTGCCCCTTTTGCCAGCCATGGGCGATGTGTTGCATCACGCGCTGCAGCAGAGGATCTTTGGCAGTTTCTTCACGTATTTGGACCACTCGTCCATCAGTGGCTGGGAGGTTGCTGGCACACAACTACACCTGTGCCTCTATGTGGCTGATGAAGTCGCCCTGTTCACACGGCGTGGTGATGGATCGGGATAGGGATTCCGCGATGATCAGCTCCTTACCCGGTGTGTAGACGAGTTCGAAGTCATATCGGCGGAGACGAAGAAAAATTCGCTGTAGCCGAGGTGTCATGTCATTTAAATCCTTCTGGATTATGTGGACTAAAGGCCTGTGGTCTGTTTCCACCGTGAACTTCGGCAGGCCGTATACGTAGTCATGAAACTTGACTATTCCTGACAGGAGACCCAAGCACTCCGTTTCGATCTGGGCATGCCGTTGCTCAGTCGGTGTCATGGCCCTGGAGGCGTATGCCACTGGAGCCCAGGACGAGGAGTCATCCCGCTGGAGGAGCACCGCCCCAATGCCGTCCTGGCTTGCGTCAGTAGATATCTTGGTGTCCTTGGTTGGGTCAAAGAATGCCAGTACTGGGGCTGTGGGGAGCTTCGCCTTCAGCTCAAGCCACTCCTTTTCATATGCGGGCAGCCACTGGAACACTGTTGACTTCTTTACGAGATGCCGGAGGGCCGTGGTGTGGGATGCCATATTGCGAATGAATTTCCTGAGAAAATTTACCATCCCGAGGAAGCGGAGGACCGCCTTCTTGTCCTCCTCATGGCGCTGATCACCAGCAACTTGTTGGCGTCAGGTTGCACACCCTGCTGTGAAATGTGGTCACCCAGAAACTTGATAGCGGACCGACCAATTGAGCATTTGGCCCTGTTGAGCTGGAGGCCGTTTTCATGAATCCGTTGGAAGACCTGTTTGAGGTGTTGCTCGTTCTGGTGAGTGCGCTTTGCATGCAATTGGCTGTTTTATTACTTAGCTCTAGAGTCGCCAGGTATCCTTATGATACCACCACGAGGTTCAAGTTCAAGTTCAGATCAATGATTCAATACATCAATTAGTAAGGTTCAAAACAAGACACGTTTATTAATACACAGTTATTCGCAACTCATGCATATAATACTAAAAGACTAAACTATTCCTACCACTAATAGGCCAATACTTATCTGGATAAGGAACCCGCTGGATCAGGGAACAATGGCCTCTTGCTCTGTACTGGATCTGCAGGCTTCCAGCTGGTATGGACTAAGGGGTCAGGAGTGTCTATCTCGTAGCGTGCATTGTATGACACTTACTTGGTGGTGCAGCAATTGGCCAGGCCTCTCCTTCTTACGGTCAAGTTCTTCGAGAGCTGCTAAGGTGTTCTGCTGGGAGGGCCGGCTAAGAGAGTGAACTGAACTTGGGACCTGCCTTTTATAGGTCCCAGGGCCTTTTGGGCGGACCCCGAGCGTACTTTCAATCGATTGGATCCCATACCAATCGATTGGTTTGAATTCCCCAATACTGGGGCCGTTTCTCGATCACTGGGCGGTTCTCCCTGGCTTGTTTGTCTCCTTTGTTTCAGACTCCCGTTGGCGCCGAGAAGTCTGACCTGCTATAGAATGTCCCAAATGTAGCTAATCGTTGTATCCATTGTTCCCGGGATCGCTCATTAATATGCAAACTGCTGGTTTCGGTGCTGTCTGCTTTCTTTGCAGGCAGAATACACAGGAACTCTGCAAAACTGCTTGTTTCACTAGTATTGTCCAATTTTACCTGCTGTCTTTGTGTTTCTCCATTTTGTGTGGGGAAGTGGCTAACTCAGGTGACTACAGAGGCGAGCAATGTGATCCTCGGGCATTGTGGACCAGATAATCACGTCGTCCACATAGACTCGCACCCCCTCGATGCCCTCCATCATTTGCTCCATAATGCGATGAAATACTTCGGAAGCTGATATGATACCGAAAGGCATGCGGTTGTAGCAATAGTGGCCGAATGGAGTGTTGAAAATGCACAGCTTCTGACTGGACGCATCCAGCTGTATTTGCCAGAAACCACGGGAGGATCCAGCTTGGTAAAGAATTTGGCATGAGCCATCTCACTGGTTAACTCTTCACGCTTCGGGATCCGGTAGTGCTCTCGCATGATGTTGCGGTTCAGGTCTTTGGGATCAATGCAAATGCGGAGTTCACCAGAGGTTTTTTTTATGCAGACCATGGAGCTGACCCAGTCTGTTGGTTCCGTGACCTTTGAGATGATGCCCTGGTCTTGGAGGTCTTGTAGCTGCTTTTTCAGACAATCCTTGAGAGGAGCCAGCACCCGGCGTGGTGCATGGATCACTGGGGTGTCGTTCGGCTTGAGCAATATCTTGTAGCGATATGGGAGTGTGCCATTCCATCAAACACGTTGTGGTATTGCGTGAGAATGTCGTCTATCGCGGCCTGGAGATTCACATCGGGCGAGGCAGTCGCCGGTGTCGAGGACATGGCATGGACGCGCTGGACCAGATTCAGGAGCTTGCAGGCGCGAGCACTGAGCAGGGACGCCCTGTCAGGCTGGACGATCTCGAATTGTAATGTTGCCTTGATTGCCTTGTGAGACGCCTAGCTGACACGATCCACTGGCAGCTATGGCATTGCCATTGTAGTCAAGGAGCTGGCAGGCTGGTGGAAGAATGCCTGGTTGGGCACGGATGCTGTTGAGGTCTGACTGTGATATGAGGTTCGCAGATGCGCCGGTGTCCAGTTTAAATTGGATGTGAGCCTGGTTGACTGTGAGGACAGCACACCACTCGTCGTCGGGATCCACACTGAGGATCGAAAGGCGGTTTGCAGGTGCGGTGGAGACCAGCTCGCGTGTGGTTACGATGCCCACCTGATATGGAGACTCAAGGCAGTCAGCATCGGGGTCTGTTGGGCTGTCGGGATCAGAATACTGCATGCCTTGTTGTACCGAGCGGACACTTCTGCGCCGTGTCTGGGATTGCTGGAGCGGACCTGCAGCAGGCCGCATAATGGCCAGGCTTCCACACTGTAGACATCGCCGTCCTTTTCCTGGACATTGCCACTTTAAATGGGCGGAGCCACAATTCGGACACGTCATGACGCTGACGTCAGCGCGTTCCGTGCGCCATCGTGCATGCGCAGTGCGGTAGGCCGACGTACGCACCTGTGCATTAGGGTTTTCGGCCTCGTCGTCCACCCGGTCGTGGCAGGAAGTCTCCCACAACCTGTGGTGCGCATGTGTAGGGACCTGGGAAAAGCGCGGGAAATGGCCACTCTCCTCGATGCTCAGGCCTTACAATTTTGCAATGGCCTGCACCCTCTCTGCCTCGTGGGAGACCAGTTTTGCAGTTTCTGCTGCCCTGATGTGGGAGTAACGATTCTTGGCATGCTCATGGACAACGCACGTCTCAATAGCGACAGAGAGTGTCAACTGTTTGATTTTGAGGAGCTGCTGCCGCAGGGAGTTGGAGTGGACCCCGAAAATGATCTGATCCCAGATCATGGAATCAGCCATCGAGTCATAATTACATGACTGCGCTAGGATGCGGAGATGGGTCAGGAAGGACTGAAAAGGTTCATCCTTACCCTGAAGCCTCTGTTGGAAGATGTACCGTTCAAAGCTCTCATTCACCTCAATGTCGCAGTGGCTGTCGAATTTTAGCAGGACTGTCTTGAACTTTGTCTTGTCTTCGCCATCGGCAAACGTAAGCGAGTTGTAGATATGGATGGCGTGATCCCCCGCAGTCGACAGGAATAGCGCGATCTTCCTGGCATCCGATGCTGCCTCAAGGTCTCGATAAACAGGAGGAAATTTTGCTTGAACATTTTCCAATTGGCGGCGAGGTTGCCGGAGATGCAGGGGAGGCTGGATGTTTTCCATTTCGCTGGATGGCTGCTTGCTGGTCGTTGCAGATTCACTCAAGGGAGGTTCGTTAGGATTAATAGCACTCTGGTACCATGATGTGTTAGGCAGGTTGGTTCGACGCTGACTGCAACTGGATGCAGTGAAGCTTGAAACAGACGTCTGACACAGGAGATGATTCAACACCGTTTTATTTAACTAGTGGACTGCTGTACGTGTTCAGCTGTGGGTTGACACTCTATTAATCTAACTGATGACCTCTTACTGGCTTGACCAGACTTACTAGCTACCACATGGTAATAGTGCTCTCTAGCTTGTGCACTCTGACTGTCTCAGTATCTGGGTCCTGAGAGAGGGAGAGTCTTCATGCCCCTTGGGCTTTATAGTGGTGGTGTCCTGTCTGGTGATTGGTTGTTCTGTGTTGTGTGTTTATTGGTCATCCTGTGTGTCAATCACTGCCTGTCTGCATCTCATTATATACATGAGTGGATATTATGACACCCCCGACCTCGGGTATTCCAAACCATCCAGGAATTCCTGCATCTCCCGATCCTCCCCAGGTGGCTCTGAGCTAAGCAATCTCTCATAAAACATCTCAAACACCCAGTTTATATTTCCGCTATCATTTCAAACTGAATGAAGCATTGGGCCCTGTCTTAGTGAACCAAGCGCACTTTGTGTAATCAGGCGCCACAGGTCTTCCTGAAGGTTTGGCTTGAAGGGACATTGATAATGGTGTCACAGTTGTATGAAGAAGGAATCTTCAAAGTTGTTAAGTGTTTCAAAACCACCTTCAATATCTCACTTCCCCGGAGGTCAACAGGTAAATGTAACATTTGGCTGAGCCACTGAGACCAGAGGTTCCATTTGAATGCCAAGCTCCTGCCAAGTTAACCAATTTGAGCTGGTGGTGAGGGGAGGGGGTTGTATGTAGGGCTATCACATCTAATGTGAGACTGCCAGACTGAGTATGAAACTATGTTTCCCTCCATAATTCAGTGACACCTGCTAGAGGTGAGCATTTAAACAGTGGGCAAAGGAAGGGTTGCATCCTGCTTCTGTGCAACCCTCTCTCCACCCCCTACAGCTGAATAGCTGGCCGAGCCTCCTTGTTTAGACTCACACGTGAAGGATGACTGCGGCCCACTTAGAATGAAAACCAGGTCAGAACTCAAAAAAAGGAGGCCAAAAAAAAAACGCACTCCTACAACGGCAGGAAGTATTTTATACCACCATGGGTTTTTGAAATTCATTGCGAGCAGGAAACATGCTGTGAGCATGTAATACAAAGGCACTAGTGTCACTCCTGCACCCTGAACTATCATTCGAATGGTGCAATAGTTGCAAGTTACAATATTTGGTAAACAGGTATATTTGTCAAGCATGGAAGGTAATGGAATTGTAGTTGTAAATACATCATAATTAAATGATGTGGTGGTTAAATGTGATGTATATCAATGTATATTAATTATACACTGGAAACAAGCAGGTGGTTAGAAACAGAAAGTGCTGGGGAAAATTCTGTCGGCCTGCCAACATCTGTGGAGAGAAAAACAGATTTAAATGTTTCAAGACCAAAATGACCCTTCTGGGGAACAGTTCCAAAGAAGAGTCATTTATATTGGACAAAAAGCGATAACTCTGCTTCTTTCTCCACAGACGCTGCCAGGCTTGCTGATCTTTTTCCAGCATTTTCTGTTTTCATTTCAGATTTCCACCATCCGCAGTATTTTGCTTTCATTACAGAAGCAAGCGCTGTCTGAACCATTGTGAAGCGACAGCACTTTCAGTAAATGAGCAGCCTCAGTCTCCCCCCGAGTGGTATTGTGAGTAACCACACAGCCTAGAATGGTATTAAGACATATACAGACTAGGAAAATGCAAGTTCAGCATATGGTTCGGTCTGGGCCTAGTCCCTTGACCCCAGCCAGGGTGGTGCTGGTTATGGCACTGCAACCCACCTCAATATCTATGGGCTACGGAGGCGGGGGCAGGGATTCTGAAAGATTCTATTGTAGATCCCATTCTTGAGTCTTATTCAGTGAACACCTGCTGGAAGCTCTGAGAGTGTGGATATCAGTCGAGAGTGAACGGGATTTGGCTGTGATAACCAATCTGCTCCTCATAAAGGCGAGCACATTCAGAACATTAATTTGGATGAGGTAGCTAGGTTCCACTGGTGCTAGTAAAACAGTACATTTTAGCCTGCCCCTTGGAGACTGAAGGGGAAACAGAACATCCTTCCTTATGCAAAAAAAAAATGTCTCCCCCCCCCCCCCCACCTCTGGCTTGATTACTTTTCAAGATGGTTGGCCTGTTTCTGACAGGGATCAGAAACAAATGCCCTGGAAATACGTGGATACTACACTTACAGCCTTGACCTCTTCCCTTTGACCCTAGTTCCTGCCAATCATAGACCCAGGAAAGAGGGGTGAAGATATGAGGTCAACACATAACCCCTGAACATTCAGTGCTCAGACCTTGGCTGGGAAAGTCTCCGACAGGCTCCTTGAAAACAAAAAATGCATCTGCAGCTCAACTTCTCTTCAGGCCGAAGTTTTCTTTGAAAACAAAAGTCGCTTAGAATAAAAAATAATGGGGGCAAGCACTTTAAATCGCAACATCAGCTTGTCTTCCCTGCAGCTTTAAGGGCATCCTGAACTGCCGACTTCGGCCTTTCACTTGCTTTCTCAATTTAAAAGATATAAAATTTTAAACAGGGCGCTGGAGAATTGCGGATAACTCGATTTTGTTCTCTCTTCATTAACTGCCAGTTTTGCGGAGTGGTGCATGCATCCATTTAGCTGCTTCCTGTTGTGTAACGAGCCTGATATGTATTATTTACTGCTCTCTGAGTGTCGTTACAGGGATACTGTCATCTGGTGAAGTGTTGTGCCAAGCTTGGGAACAGAGGGAGGGAGCAATGAGGTGGAAGGTGATCCTATAATAAGATTCTGCTGCTGCAAATGTTTTTTTTTTGTAAATCTCCTCCAACCAGACTGCCGATCGTAAATTTTTTAAGTTCTTCCCCCCCCCCCCCCCCCCCCCCGCCCCAACAAACAACAGCATTTGAATTACTTCCACATCTGTCTCACAGGTCTGGACAGGATTCAAGAGGCAGCTTCTCGCCTCTCACCTCCAGCCTTCGATCCAAGACATTCCTTGTCTTATTTCCTCCCTCTGCCTTGTTGGTACATTTCTGAATGTTCCGCTTGGCCTTTCAAAGCACAAAGTGAAAATCCTACACCCACATGCGCGAGCTATTCCGCTCCTGCTCATCCCTCATTGGGTTGAAATCAGCTTCTTCCTCGACCCAGTGAAGGATAGACAGTGTGCCTTTTGTTGTGGTGGAACTGGGAATGTTCAAACTGGAATAGGGAAGTGGGAGTCACATTCAACTTATTACTAGAGTGCAAACCCAACATTGCAGATTGGACAAATGGAAAAGTAATAAGCTGCAAAGCCAGTGTTGCTTGTTATGCTCTCTCCTTAATTTGCTCTGTTTTAATTATGCTTGCTCAAGAGTCGCCAGGTATCTTTCCGATACCGCCACAAGGTTCAAAACCGAATACTGATCAAAGACTCGATACATCAGTTAGTAAGTTTGAAATCAATGCGCATTTATTTACACACACAGTCAATTATACTCAGGCACAAACTCTACTCACTAAACTACAACTACTACTAAAAGCCTATACTTAGCTTCGGGTGCCCACTCAGTCAGAGGAACAATGGCCATTGTCCGATTCTGAGGCTGCTGGCATCGAACTGGTATAGAATAGTAGCTAGGAACGCCTATCTCGTAGCGTGCGTTGACTTCAGACTTACTTGTCTGGTGCTTGGCCAAGATGAAGATGAAGAAGACTCATCTTCATGAGGGGCAGCAGGGTAGCATGGTGGTTAGCATAAATGCTTCACAGCTCCAGGGTCCCAGGTTCGATTCCCGGCTGGGTCACTGTCTGTGTGGAGTGTGCACGTCCTCCCCCTGTGTGCGTGGGTTTCCTCCGGGTGCTCCGGTTTCCTCCCACAGTCCAAAGATGTGCGGGTTAGGTGGATTGGCCATGCTAAATTGCCCGTAGTGTCCTAATAAAAGTAAGGTTAAGGGGGGGGTTGTTGGGTTACGGGTATAGGGTGGATGCGTGGGTTTGAGTAGGGTGATCATGGCTCGGCACAACATTGAGGGACGTAGGGCCTGTTCTGTGCTGTACTGTTCTATGTTCTAAGACGAGGGCGATCTGTCTTGGGGGCTCCTTTTTATACCCCAAAGGGGCTTCGCGCCCTTTTGGGCGGTCCTTGAACTTGGCTCCAATTAATTGGACCATGTCCTAATTATCTGTATTGATTTTCTCCAATAAAGGGGTGGTTGCTTGATCGCTGGGCGGGCCCTAGGTGACCGTTGACCTGCCTTTGTTTTAGTCTCCACTGGCGCTCGGGAGTCTGCTCTGCTACCTTTTGCTTAAATGTTTCTCTTTTGTCCCCGGAGATAGTTCATTACTATGCTAATAGCTTGTAGTATCGGTTTTGTCTGGGAGCTGCAAACTCCAATCCAAAGACAAACCTTGCACCTGCTTGTTTTCTTAGCATTGTCCAATTTTCCCTTTACTCTCTGCAAGTATCCATTTTGTAAACGGGACGTGGCCACCCCAGGTGGCTACACCAGTTTCACACATGCCCGGTGAGTTCAAAATAACTATCCTTGTTGGAACTTATGTATGAAAAAAACATACATGAAAATGTATGTGTTTGCCACCAAAGTAATTGGCCTTTGCTGCAGTGGGTATCATCTCTACCTCTGGGTCAGAAGCTCTGGGTTCGAGTGCCACTCCACAACTTGATAGCTGGTTTGGGTCCTGAAAATACAACCTTACCAACTGTGCTACCTAGCTTGCCATAGTCATGTGACACGACCATGAGGCAAGCACTGTATGCTGCCATTTCCATTCAGTTAATAAAGCCTCTCACAGAGACAGACACTGATGAAACAATGGCCAGGGGAGATCCATTCATAATGCGGCCAAACAGTAGCAAACTATAAATTCTTTCAAGATATACCAATGGCAGGTGGAAGAATGGGAGAGATTCCTGATTTGGCATGTGATGGAAAGAATGTTGGAGCCTCTACCATCACTATCCATAGCTCCAGATTACGACATGCATGTAAAAGTGCATGTTACACAGCAACAAAGACTTCCTGAATGAAACGTAACACATCGCCACTACTGAGCTAATTGATGAAACTGAGGAAGTAAACCCGACATAACATTCTGAGATAGTTTGTGGCAGCGGGATAATACAACATAGGTTCAGAACAGATGTATCTCATCCAAGGCTGGATTTAATTGAAATGGATTGAAGCCAGGCAACTGCATTGGATTCACTGAAGGAAGAACACAATGTTGTAATAGTGAGATGGTATCTGGAAGATTGAAAGGCATCCAAATCAACAAAACTTGTGATCATTGAATTAATGAGGCTATTTTTCATCTTTACCATTGTTACCTTAAATATGCAGCACAGAAATCCTAGAGTTGTATGCTGATTGAGGTTCAAGAATGTAGGTTTCTAACAACCAAGGTTTCTAACAAGTGGCATGGCTCTCTGGGTGAGGTTCTACTCTGGGTGAGGTTCTACTCTGGGTGAGGTTCTACACTGGGTAGGGATCTATTCTGGCTGAGGTTCTACTCTGGGTGGGGTTCTACAATGGGTGGGGATCTATTCTGGCTGAGGTTCTACTCTGGGTGGGGCTCTACACTGGGTTAGGATCTACTCTGGGTGAGGGTCTATTCTGGCTGAGGTTCTACTCTGGGTGGGGTTCTACAATGGGTGGGGATCTATTCTGGCTGAGGTTCTACTCTGGGTGGGGCTCTACACTGGGTTAGGATCTACTCTGGGTGAGGGTCTATTCTGGCTGAGGTTCTACAATTGGTGAGGTTCTACTCTGGCTGAGGTTCTACACTGGATAGGGTTCTACACTGGGTAGGGATCTACTCTGGGTGAGGTTCTACACTAGTAGGGTTCTACTCTGGGTGAGGTTCTACAATGGGTGAGTTCTACACTGGGTATATTTTTACACAGGTTGGGGTTCTACACTGGGTGGGGTTCCACGCTGGGTGAGGTTCTATTCTGGGTGAGGTTCTACACTGGGTGGAGTTCTACACTGGCTTGGGTTCTACAATGGGGTTTTACATTGGATGGGTTTCTATTCTGGGTGAGGTTCTATTCTGGGTGAGGTTCTAGTCTGAGTGTGGTTCTGTTCTGGGTGTGGTTCTACTCTGGGTGAGGTTCTATTCTGAGTGTGGTTCTATTCTGGGTGAGGTTCTATTCTGAGTGTGGTTCTATTCTGGGTGAGGTGCTATTCTGGGTGAGGTGCTATTCTGGGTGAGGTTCTATTCTGGGTGAGGTTCTACTCTGGGTGAGGTTCTATTCTGAGTGTGGTTCTATTCTGGGTGGGGTGATGGTGGCACGGTGATGGTTAGTGCTGTAGCTTCACAGCTCCAGGGTCCTAGGTTCGATTCCCGGCTTGGGTCGTTGTCTGTGCGAGGTCTGCACGTTCTCCCGTGTCTGCGTGTGTTTCCTCCGGGTGCTCCGGTTTCCTCCCACGAAATGCTCAACTGAATAACCATCAGCTCAATGAGGCATCAAGGCTGTCCTCTAGTGAGCAATAGCCAGGTGAAATCTATTTCTTTTCTGATGTTCTGCCTTTCGCTCTCTGTCAGCTGTGGCACTGTGGGTAATGTTCTGGTTTCTGAGCCGGGTTTTTACTTTATTCAATCACCGGAAGTGGGCATTGCTGGCATTTATTACCCATCCTTAATTGCCCTTGTCACCACCACCTTCTTGAAGAGCTGCAGTTGATATGGTGCAGGTAATCCCACAGTCCTGTTAGGGAGGGAGTTCCAGGATTTTGCCCCAGCGACAGTGAATGAACAGTGGCAGAGTCGCAAATGAGGATGATGAGGAGCTTGGAGGGGAACATGCAGGCAGTGGTGTTCCCATGTGCCTTGTGCCCTTGTCTTTCTAGATGGCAGAGGTCATGGGGCAGGATACTCCATTTCAGAGACTAAGCACTGACGCAGGTGCTGAATGGCGGTTGTTCCACGATCGCGGTGGGGGTGCGACTGCCAGAGTTGTGAGGACAAGGTAATGGGCCAGCACTCGCAGCAGTGGAACTAGTGCAACTGCAACAGACACCGCCGTCGGATTCGCAGGTGTCCGGATTGGCACTGGAGAACCTTACAGGCTGGAGCTGCATACTCCACACTCTCATTCCAGCCAAGAAGAGGCCACCCTGGAGAGCTGCCCCGAGATACACAGATGCAGAGCTCAAGATACTGCTGGATGCCATGGAGAAGTCCCAGTCACAACGGGCCATGGCTATGGTCATCGAGAGCATTGGCCTGGCACTGGATGATCTAAGCCAGACAGAGTGAAACCTGCTACGGAACCTGAGTGATGTGTCCCGGTCCCAGGGGAATGTGGCACAGTGTTGGAGGGATGTGGCAAGGTCCCTGTGCTCCACGGCCGTGAGCATGGAGACTTTGGTTGAGCTAAGAGTGGACCTCCAGGACTGGCAGCACTAGGTGACGGCGGAGAGGCCGGAGCTCGCTCCAGCCGCACCACCGTCCCAAGGAGTAGCCCGGGGTCATCGGGTACCCCGAGGGATGAGGGGGTGATCGGGCCTGTGCCGGTGACTCCCACAGCGAGGCTGTTGGAACATGCAGTGCCTCCGAATCCCCCCCCACCTGTCCCTGGCACATCCGATGGGCAGCGGGTAGAACATTGTGGCACCATGCCACCTGTGACACCCGGAAGACTGCTTGGCCCATCTGAGCTCGGTCGCTCCAGAGCATGGCCGCCAAAGTGGACCCAGGTCACAGGGCCAGATGCACAGCAGGCCGCCTCCACATTCGATGTACCGCCTGGGAAACCACCTAGAAGGCACATGAGGGGCGAAATTCTCCGACCCCCAGCAGGGTCGGATAATCGCCCAGGGCCGCCGGAAATCCCGCCCCCACCGTGGCAGAAATTCCCCGCCACCCGGGAATTAGCGGGGTCGGGAATCATTCCACGCCGATCGGCGTGATGTCCGCGCCGATCGGCGAGGCCCCTGCGGCGATTCTCCAGCCCGCGATGGGCCGAAGTCCCGCCGCTGGGAGGCCTCTCCCGCCGCCGAGGTTTAAACCACCTCTGGTGGCGGCTGGATCGGTGGTGCGAGCGGGCCCCCAGAGTCCTGGTGAGGGGGCGCAGGGCGATCGGACCCCGGGGGGCGCCCCCACGGTGGCCAGGCCCGCGATCGGGGCCCACCGATCGCCGGGCGGACCAGTGCTGTGGGGGCACTCTTTCTCCTCCGCCGCCGCCACGGCCTCCGCCATGGCGGAGTTAGAAGAGAATCCCCCAGTGCGCCGCTGACGTTACCACCGGCGCATGCTCGAACCGGCGAAGGCCTTTCGGCCAGCCCCGGCGCCGGGCGGCGGGCCTGAAAAGCCGCTGGTGCCGGTTTTGGCGCCAGTCGGCGTGGTGCCAACTGCTCCGGCACGGGCCTAGCCGCCAAAGGTGCGGAGAATTTCGCACCTTTGGGGAAGCCCGACGCTGGAGTGATTGGCGCCACTCCGCTACGCCGGTACCCCCCGCCCCGCCGGGTAGGGGAGAATGCCGCCCAAGGTTAGAAAGTTAGGCACCAGTTAAGTCGACCATTAGGACAATCGCAGCTGAGGCTGATCCCATCCTCACCCAACATCTGAGAGTGCCCCGGGGCAGTTTTGATGGGAATCACTCAATTGCAATGAAGCATGAATGATCGATTACTCCAAAATGCATGTGCCACAACCACCTCTCCTGGTTGACCTCAGCTAAGTTCAGAAGCCGGGACTTTCTAAACCACACTACACTCTGTCATCCCCATCCCCTTAATACGCTTTTAAATCTGATTTTAGATGCATTTATACTTAATATAATAAAACGGAACAAAGTAAATTATCTGAGGGTGTGTCAGGCTCTGAGTTCCAACCGTAAACAGGAAATTGTGCTTGGGTGTGTAACACTCCAAGCTATTGAACCATGAAGAGATTTGTCTCGGAGGCACCTTTGAACAGGGCGGAAGGGGGGGTCATTCAGTTATGCAAATTGATTTAAAAAAGGAAGTGCTTACAATATACAGAGATTATTAGAATGAGATTGCATGAGTGGGTTTTCTCTTGTGTTGGTTTGATGTGTGTGTTGATTTAAAGTTCTGACAAATGTTTAGGTTTGTTTTATTTCTTTAACAGCCATCAGTCTTTCTCCTGCCCCTTCATATATCACCCTCCTTCCAGTACTGAGAGATGTATGTTTGTATTGTGTGTGTCTCTCTGTGTGTCTCTGTGTTTGTGTCTATGGGCTGGATTCTTCCATCCTGCCCGTCGCTAGAAGGCCAAGGCGCAATGCGGACAATGGAGAAGTCCACTGATGTTGGGCGGGATTCTCCGGTCGCCGGGCAGTGTGTATCTGTGTGTAAACGTGTCTGTGGATGTATGTGTCTGTGTGTGTGCGAGAGAGAGAGGGAGATGGTTAGTGTGAGTGTGTGCATATGTAATAATAATAATCTTTATTGTCACAAGTAAGCTTACATTAACACTGCAATGAAGTTACTGTGTGTGGGGGGAGAGTGTATTCTGTGAGCGTGTGAGGATTTCTGGATTTCTTTATTGACATGTGTACCGAGGTACAGTGAAAACTATTTTTCTGCGAGCAGCTCAACCGATCATTAAGTAAATGAAAATAAAATAAAATAAAAGAATATACATAATAGGGCAACACAAGGTACACAATGTAACTACATAATACCGGCGTCGGGTGAAGCATACAGGGGTGTATCTCCTGCTCAATGGAAGAAGTTGGAAGAGTGAGTCAGCTGGGTGGGAGGGGTCTTTGATTATGCTGCCCGCTTTCCCCAGGCAACGTGAGGTATAGATGGAGTCAATGGATGGGAAGAAGGTTCATGTGATGGACTGGGCTGCGTTCACGACTCTCTGAAGTTTCTTGCGGTCCTGGGCCGAACAGTTGCCATACCAGGCTGTGATGCAGCCAGATAGGATGCTTTCTATGGTGCATCTGTAAAAGTTGATAAGATTTAATGTGGACCTGCTGAATTTCCTTAGTTTCCTGATGAAATATAGGCGCTGTTGTGCTTTCTTGGTGATAGCATCGACGTGAGTGGACCAGGACAGATTTTTGGTGACGTGCACCCCTAGGAATTTGAAACTACTAACCATCTCCACCTCGGCCCTGTTGATGCTGACAGGGGTGTGTACAGTACTTCGCTTTCTGAAGTCGATGACCAGCTCTTTAGTTTTGCTGGCATTGAGGGAGAGATTGTTGTCGCTGCACCACTCCACTAGGTTCTCTATCTCCCTCCTGTATTCTGACTCGTCGTTATTCGAGATCCGGCCCACTATGGTCCTTTCGTCAGCAAACTTGTAGATGGAGTTGGAACCAAATTTTGCCACGCAGTCGTGTGTGTACAGGGAGTATAGTATGGGGCTAAGTACGCAGCCTTACGGGGCCCCGGTATTGAGGACTATTGTGGAGGAGGTGTGGTTCATTCTTACTGATTGTGGTCTGTGGGGCAGAAAGCCGAGTATCCAGTTGCAAAGTAAGGAACCACGCCATAGGTTTTGAGGCTTTGATATGAGCTTGGCTGGGATTATGGTGTTGAAGGCGGAGCTGTAGTCAATAAATAGGAGTCTGATGTAGGAGTCCTTGTTGTTGAGATGCTCTAGGGATGAGTGTAGGGCCAGTGAAATGGAGGATGAGGTATGTATGTTTGTGTGTGTTTGCATATCTGTGTGTATCATATGCTTAGCTGTATATATCTATATGTGACTATGTGCGTGTTTATGTGTGGCTGTGTGTGTTTGCAAGTGTGTGCACCTGTGTGTGTCTGTGTATGTGTGTGGCTATTTGTGTTTCTGTGTGTGCGTGTCTGGATGTGTGTGTGCCTGTGTGTCCTCATATGTGTGTATGCATTTGTCAGTTTATGTGTGAACCTGTGTGTATGCCTGTGTGTGCATGCATGTGTCTCTATGTGTGTGTGTCGGTGTATGTGTGCACACCTGTACATGTGTCTGCGTCCATGTGTGTCTTTGTGTCTGTATGTGTACGTACCTGTGTGTAAGTGTGTACTTGTGTCTGTCTGTGCATGCGTGCATGTGTGTCTCTGAGTGTGTGCATGTGTGTATATGTATATATGTGTGTGTGTGTGTGTGTGTGTGTGTCCATCTATGTGTGTGTGTTTTGAAAAACATTTTTAAAATTTAGTAGTTCATGGGACATGGGCATCACATGCTGTGCCAGTATTTATTGCCCATCCCTAATTGCCCTCGAGAGGTAGTTCAGAGTCAACCGCATTGTGGGTCTGGAGTCGCATGTAGGCCAGACAGGGCAAGAATGGCAGAATCCATCTGTTTACACAGAGGATGTTCGCAACCTGGAGGCAAAAGACGAGGAGCCTCATGAAGTCTGCACCCCAATTCAAACATCATGCCCTTGAGACCTTGATTCGAGTTGTCTCGGTGCAGAGGCATGTCTTCTACCTAAGGGATGGCTCAAGTAATCACACCAACCTCACCTTTCTGGCCTGGGAGACCATCGCCCAGGAGGTTAGCGTGACTGGCAACTGCCCGCAAAGTGCAATGCAGTGCAGGAACCAGATGAATAATTTCATCTGCCCTGCCAGGGTGCATCCTCTTCCAGCTCCCTCCACTATCAAACTCTCATCAAGGCATCATGTCCTTGAACAGCGACTCTCTTCGTGATATCAGGCTTCCGTTTCGGGGGACACATATTCACTCATGGACAATTTCATGTTACCACCATCCTATCGGTCATGATGCTGACACTAAATCCCCTGGTCCTTATGGGGTGGGTTCACCTCTTTGCATAGCCAGATTGTGAAGAGTACAGCAAATTGTGTTCAGGAGGAAAGCCCTTTCCGTGTGTTCTGCAGAGATCCACCTGAGTGGTCTTTAAAAGTCCTATGGTCTGCTCTTTGATCGAACATGTAGAAATATGAGCTGCCTTGTACCTCTCCTTTATAATGTAGGAAATGGGGCAGCCCATTTGCTCACAGTCAGCTCCAAAGCAGCAAATTAATAATGGAAGGATAATCTTTTATTCTGTGATGTTTTGAGCGATAACTATCGACTATGATACCAGGGAGAACGGCATGATAGATTTTCTTTCATCTTCTCTGAGAAAACAGGCATGGCCTTGGTACAACATTTGGCACAGGGTTAAATCGCTTGCTTTGAAAGCAGACCAAGGCAGGCCAGCCAGCAGCACAGTTCAATTCCCGTACCAGCCTCCCCGAACAGGCGCCACAATGTGGCGACTAGGGGCCTTTCACAGTAACTTCATTTGAAGCCTACCTGTGACAATAAGCGAATTTTATTTCATTTCATCTGATGGTTTGCACCTCCGATAGCCCAGCACTCACACAGAGCAGCACTAGAGTTTCAGCCTCAATTTTAAATGAATCCAAGCTCTCACAAGGGCCGTGCCAATTTTGCCTCCGCACTTCAGCTGACTCACCCCTCTGATTTCTGCTTACTGTTTTCCGGATAACTCCCGGACTGATCTGACTGTGACCTTAATCCCACTTCCCAGCCTAGCCACCCCCAATTTAGCCTTTGGCTCCATTGTAGATGTTTAGTTCTTTCCTTTACATCTCCTCTACTGAAGGTGCTGACAGTGGTCCAATGGCCCAACCTTTTTTGTGTGCGCTCTGGGTTTTGCACTCTGCTCTGACACTCTCGTGCTCACTTTCAAGAGCCTTTTCTATATTTGAAAGAGGAAACCACAGCTGGATAAAATGGAGAGGCCGTCTGTCGCTTTTAGTCCAGACAATGGCGAACATTTCTTTGGGATTACAAATGTCAGGGGTGGGGCGAATGTTCTATACAGCCTACTTACAGCCCTTACACAACTGGATATACTCCAGCCAATCAATGCTACACCAGATAAAAGTGCTGGCAGAACGGTCATGGGAATCACCATTGTCCTCACTGCAGTGTTCCAAGACATTATCCTCGACATCCTTCCGCACTGGCATCGATATCTCGGCATTTTCCCCAGGGAAGCTCTCGTCTGACAACCACAGGCTGGGACCTGACCTTGCCGTGGAGCGGACTGGATTGGAATTCCAGCTGCATGTTATTTGGCTGGGCTGGTCTGGTGCGGAGGAGCCACAGAGTTCTGGCAGTTGAGGGATCACATCTGTGAAGAAGACACCATTCACTATCTGTAACCTTGGAATAGATGCAGAGGTTTCTTAAAGTGACAGTTACCTCAATCTGAAGCAAGTTGCATCAGTCATAAAAGAGAGAGTGTGGGCACAGATTATAAGGCCAAACTGCAATGCAAGTTGTTTGAAATTTAGATGCCAGTGCCTAACACCTAAGAGATAGTAAAACCATAGTTGTCTTTTCAGTCGTACTGAGTACATACAGACTAAGGTTATTTTCTCTCAGACTTGCTGCCTCCCCTTGAAGCAGTGCTGAGGTGTGTCCTTAGAAGAAACTTTTACTCTTCCACTCCAGGGATAACATTGACTTCAAGTCACTGGCAGCCATCCCCTCCTAATACTCAACATTCCTGGCAGTGCAGGCATCTTCCTGTGGCCATCAATGAGCACACAATGTTCTATAATCTCATTGTGGTTTACTGCCTGATAATTTTTGCTACGGTGCTACCATTTACTCTTTATTTAAGACTTTTTGATGATGGTGCTACTTTTTATGAGACTCAAAATATTTCACATTGAATAGAATCTAAAGTGCAAAAATAGGCCTTTTAGCCCAACTGGCCTAAATCAAGGTTTACACTCCGCAAGAGCCAACTCCCAATCCAATTTCCTCTTCCTACCCTGCCCCTTATATCCCAATGTTCCTCTCTCCCTTGTATACGTATCAAGCCTCAGCTTAAATGCATCTATTTTTATTATAGAACAGAGAATTCCTACACTGCAGTAGGAGGCTATTTGGCTCACCGGGTCTGCACAGACCCTATGAAAGAGCACCTTACCTAGGCCCACTCCCCTGCCCTATTCCTGAAACCCCATAACCCTACCAAACCTGCACATCCCTGGACACTAAGGGGCAATTTAGCACGGCCAATCCTCCTAACCTGCAGTTCTTTGTAATGTGGGATAAAAATGGAGCACCCGGAGGAAACCCACATAGACGCAGGAAAATGTGCAAACTCCACACAGATAGTCACCCAGGGCCGGAATTGAACTTGGGTCCTGGCGCTGTGAGGCAGCAGTGCTAACCACTGTGCCGCCCACTACATGGGAGATCTTCCAGCTGTTCATGCCGGCGGGAACATGCGGTCCCACTGATGGCGCACCCCAGCCATGGGTTTCCCGGCGGTGTGAGGTGGATTCTATGGGAAATCCCCTTGATAGCGCAGGACTGGAAAATCCCACCACCGGCTAATGGTGGGCTGCCTCCCACCGCCAAGAAACATGCCACAGAGGGAGCTGCAAATCCCACGCTGTCAGTACATTCTCACCATTCTGTGGAAAGAAATTCCTCCTAAATTTCTTATTTATCATTTGGTGATTATTTTATATTTATTGTCCTTTGCTCTGGGCTCACCTCTACAAGTGAAACGAGTTCCTCCATATTCACCATACTGAACACTTTGACGATGTGAAGACATATCAAATCTACTTTCCTCTTTGAAGTCTATTTCTGATAAATAATTCCAATCAATTTCCAATCATAAGTTACAATGCCATATACTGGTTTCTTACCCATGTCATCAAGTAACTTCAGAACATGAACTACGTCCTCCATTTTGATCTTCTTTAAAGTCTTGCTTCCCTCCCTCCCCCACTCGGCAATCTTGTTATTATGTTTTGCTTTCATAGTGCTGACCTTTATCCTGCTATGAACACATTCTGCTATTTTACCTTTTGATGCACCATATATTGCACAAAGACGAGAGTTGGATACAACTGAGGCTTTATTGCACTAAGATGTGTGGCCCCCCACAGCAGCTGGCGAAATGGCTGCAGCATGGAGGACACACACATTTATACTCCGTCTACTGGGCGGAGCCAGCAGGCAGGGACTACCGACGTACCTGCAGTACAGGTCCTACCATACATCACCGAATATAGGTGCAACAGTGGTTTACCACACCTTTGTGCCAGTATTAATACCTGCTTTAGTCTTTAACGCTACCATTAACACCCCTGTTGTCTTGTTCCCATGACGTCTTTGACAAATCTTTCCTGAGCTCTCACCTATCCTTGACCTTCCACTTTGCTCCACCTCTTCGCCAACAGTATAAAATCCATCACATTTCTACCCCTCTTCTGAAGAAGTGTCAAACTGACTCAAAACCTCTGTTTCGCTCTTCACAGATACTGCTAGGCCTGCTGAGTTTTTCAAGTTATTTTTTTGAGTTTTTTTTGCTGTCTTCATGTTGCTGCATGGGCAGGCAAAATTGAACTTTACACAGGTGTGCTCTGCTCTCTAGTAGTCAAACACCAATTGCAATTTTTAATATTAGTGAAGAGACTCCGGGACAGTTGGAGATTTGTCAATATTAAACTAGCATGTGCTACTCAGGGCAAATTAGAACAGTACAGAGTTTTACTGCTAACTCCACATTACCATCCATTCAGCTGAGCTATAAATATGTGAGTTAGTGAGTAGCAGTTGATTTTGATGTTATCTACTGGAACACTGGCTATTGACTGGGCGGCATGGGGGCACAGTGATTAGCACTGCTGCCACGCAGCACCAGGGACCCGGTTTCAATTCCAGCCTTTTGCATGTTCTCCCCATGACTGCGTGGGTTTCCTCCCGGTGCTCAGGTTTCCTCCCACAATCCAAAAATATGCAGATTAGGTGAATTGCTCTTTAGCATCCAGGAATCTGCAGATTCAGTAATGGGGTTTCGGGGATAGGGTGGGGGAGTGGATCTAAGGGCAGTGTTCTTTTGGAGGGTCAGTTAAGATTCAATGGGCCGAATGGCCTCCTCTGTATTGTAGGGATTCTATGGTTCCATGATGATATGACTGGTATCTTGAAGCCTTCATATGTTGATTGACCAATTAGGTGTTCTGCAACGTCAAACCGAATTAGCATTTGCACAAGTCCCTACTTGGCCTGGCTAAAGAGCAGCACAGAGCAAACAGTATAATCCAGAATTGATCTCAGCAACTAACTCTCAAATTGGTATCTATAGCACCGCAGAGCCATTGGTTTCATCTTCATTGTTTTATACACTCAATGACAAGTGTAGCTATAGACAGTGATGTCTCGCTCTGTTACTAGGGGCAACAAACTTGAGGTCCTTCTTCAATACCTATATTTTTGACACCATTTGTGGTCTTTTACTTAAAACAAACAGGGAGGGGGGAGGTGAAAGAAAAAAATCCTCAGCTTGAAATGAGAGGCTGGAAGTGCTGAGTTGCTTCTGTAGTCTTGTATTACTGACTGTGGCTAAAGGGTGATTCCTGCCAGTCTTTTATCTGTAAATGTTCTGCCATTCTGAGTACATCAAAGAGTCAATTCACTGACAGCTCTGACAATGTACAGCTTTTAACTCCTTGATATATAAAATGGAGCACTCCTGTAATTTTAGCCGTAACTGTTTAACAAAAGGAGTGTTCTGCCATCATGACTTCCTCCCTTCCCTGAACTTAATGTTCTCGATCTTTGGCAGCAGCAATAATTACACTGAGCATTTCTTTCTTTGTGGCTACTTTTGTTTCCAAAAATATCCGAAGGAAATGCCTTGTATATTAATGTTTAACCTCTAACTTTCCGAGAGTGTATGCGAGATACTACTAGACAAAATCCTCAGACAATACTCACTGGCTGTTATTCCACGGGAGGCATTTTACGTTAAATGGCTCTGCTGAAGGAAAGGCCAGAGAAATGTCATACGGTAGCATTGTGGATAGCACAAATGCTTCACAGCTCCAGGGTCCCAGGTTCGATTCCGGCTTGGGTCACTGTCTGTGCGGAGTCTGCACATCCTCCCCGTGTGTGCGTGGGTTTCCTCCGGGTGCTCCGGTTTCCTCCCACAGTCCAAAGATGTGCAGGTTAGGTGGATTGGCCATGATAAATTGCCCTTAGTGTCCAAAATTGCCCTTAGTGTTGGGTGGGGTTACTGGGTTATGGGGATAGGGTGGAGGTGTTAATCTTGGGTAGGGTGCTCTTTCCAAGAGCCGGTGCAGACTCGATGGGCCGAATGGCCTCCTTCTGCACTGTAGATTCTATGACTAAACAGGTTATTCATCCCTCTGCTATTGCTATTTTGGATTGCAGAGCTGAAAGGAAAGTTTGCGTTTATAAAGCACTTTGTCTCAAAGTGAATAAATAATGACAATTTCCATGCAAAATTCAGCAGCCATTTTGGACACTGCCAAGTGCCACAACTGCAGAGGCGAACAATCTTTCTGTTTTTGGGTGAGGGATGAATGTAAAACACGAGGAAAGATCCCCATTCTTCTGAATCATTTTTGTCTAGCATCACAAATAGGCAGGACCTTAATTTAATGCCAGCTGTTCATGACCTGAAATACACTCTTGTTACTGCACTGCAGTGTTGGGTTAAGTCTTAGAGAATGGCTTGACCCCCCCCCCCCCCCCCCGCCCCTCCCCCCCTAACTAGCTGTCCCATAGGCACAAGCCCTGTAATATGTGGAACCTCACTCTGAAACATTCTCCAAGTATTGACCTTGGATGCTGAATAAATGTGTCAAATGCTGAGTGCAGGTAAAAATACTTAAGAATATTTAGAAAGAAGTACTTCTGAAACTATGGATTTGTAGTTCCTTGTATGTTCCTAAAGCCATACTTCCAGCTTGAGTTCTGGAAAGTTATTTTCCCTCATTGGCCTGTAGCATTACCATTGCTGAATCCTGCCCTCCCCCCATCATCAACATCCTGGGGGTTACCAATGGCCAGAAACTGAACTGGACTAACCATATAAACACTGTTGTTATCAGAGCAGGTCAGAGGCTAGGAATCATGTGGCGAGTAACTCACCTCCTGACTCCCCAAAACCTGTCCATTATCTACAAGGCACAAGTCAGGAGTGTGATGGGATAATCTCCACTTGCCGAGATGAGTACAGCTCCAACAAACACCCAAGAAGCTCAACACCATGCAGGACAAAGCAACGCTTGATTGCTCCTCCTTCAACAAACATTCACTCTCTCCATCACGAACGAACAGTGGCAGCCATGTGTACCATCGACAGGACGCACTGCAGTAACTCACCAAGACTCCTTAGGAAAGTACCTTCCAAACCCACATTACCATCGAGCAGATACCTCGGAACACCACCACCTGGGGATTCCCCTCCAGCTCACTCACTCACCATCCTGGCTTGAAAATATATCGCCGTTCCCTTCATTGTCGCTGGCTCAAAACCCTGGAATAACTTCCGTAACAGCACTGCTGGTGTGCCTACACCACATGGACTACAGCGGTTCAAGAAGGCAACTCACCACCACCTTCTGAAGGGCAACTAGGGATGGGCAATAAATGGTGGCCTAACGAGTGACGTCCACATCTTGTAAATGGAAAAAAAATTAACTTTAGTCAAGGTTCATCTACTGCAGACTCAGTCAGTCAGTGATTAAGCACTAGTGTATAACCTGAAATGCCCTCATTTTGGAAAAGTGAGCAAAGTTGCAACTCCCTGTTCCCAAGTGCCCCTTTCACATTCCCAAATTCCCCCCTTTTCCACTGAGAAGAGGCCATATGCCACAAATTGGTAATTCTGTAGAAGGTATACATTTGAAATGTTCGTCGGGATTCGCTGTCCAGTGACGCCGGAATCGCGAAGCGTGATTCAGCGGAGAATCGCGTGCAAGCCACAAATCGGGGCCGGTGCCGGGAGCCCGGCAGAATTCCATGCTCCGGTGTCTCGACAGCAGCGTCAATGCATTTTTCTCCCCACGTACAGGAAACTCCATTTCATTTCCTTCATGGGCCTGACCCGGTACAGTATTCCTCAGGGCTTCTGCGATGCTCCGCCTCCGCCAGGAGGGATTACCGGTGACAGGTTTCCCTTGTGGTTTTAAAAAGCGGGAAGAACTGCTGAGTGAGAGAGGAGGTGGGACATGTTCCCAGAGGCGTGATCGTGGTCTGCTGGTCCTGCCGCTGGCATGGCGAACTAGGGGGTGGGGGTGGGGCATCTGCTAAGGCTGGGGGAGGGTGTAGTGGAGGGTGATGAGATGACCAGGGGTTGAGTCTGGGGGTGACCACCTGAACCGGGGTGGTATCCAGGCACGGACCGCCATTGCCGCAGCCTGCAAGGCATCCATCTTGCTGCGCACCCCACTGCCCGCCCACCGTAGTCCGCGGTAGCGCAGATGATATGGATGCACCCACCCCTCGCACCTCCAATCTCTCCCTCCACCCACACACGATTGGACGTCTTCCGCCAGTGGGGCTTCATGTAGCCCAGCCAAGGGGAGCACCCACGGTAGCCCCGACAGAAGGCCACCGGACGGGGACATGGGTATCTCCAGTCACCAGAATCCTCTGACGGCAGGGACAGGTGCTGGGGCCTGAGGGCCCCGAGCTGGGCACCAAAGGGGCCAGGGATGCGGAGTGCAGAGTGCCGGGGGAACGGGCAATGGTGGGTGCAGGGATGGGAGAGGTGGGAGTTGGGCAGAGGGACATGTGGGGGCAGGGCCTGCATTGCCGGGGCCACTGTATAGCTTGTTGGACCTGGCTGAACACGGGGGGACACACACCATACTCACATGTCTGCCTTTCACCCTCTGCAGACAATGTACTTCAGAATTCAACCAGGAATGGTTGCCATCATCCTGGCCGCGGCGGCCCTGGGGGATGCACTGAGGCTGTATGAGCAGGAGCTGCTTGGGGAGGACCCTGTAGCAGTGGAGCCTGCCCCAGAGGAACAGGAGCCAGCCGGTGAGGATGGAGAGCCAGCTGCTCAACAGACCGAGGAGGAGGTGGGAAGGTGGCGCTGTGTCATGCCTCCTGTCTACCGGCAGCGCCTGTCATCCGAGGATCTGCTGGACTGGACATGTCATCATAGACTCCGGATGAGCAGTGGGACCATATGGCATATCTGCCGAATCATGTTACACCTGGAACTACAGGGATATAGGGGAACACAGCCACTCTTGGTGGCCGTCAAGGTGACAGTTGCCCTGAACATTTTTGCCACGTGTTCCTACCAGGAGCCAAGTGGAAACCTGTCAGGGATCTCGCAGACCTCGGTGGACAGGTGCATCCATGCTGTGCTATGCCAGGATGGCCAGACAGTGGGGTTCTCTGCCATCGCCGGGATGACACAGATCCAGGGATGATTGACGGGTTGCATGTATCCCTACAATCACCGGCGCATGAGTGGCGGGTCTTCACAAATTGAAAAGGGGTCCCGCTTGATGAACGTATAGCTGGTGTGCAACCATGAGATGTACATCATGCACATCTGTGCCTTATACCCAGGCAGCGTGCATGACCAGGGCCGTGATCGAATGGTACTGCTCTGGGGGAGCCCTCCAGTATCGCGCTAGGAGAGTCTCCCACATCGTGGTGGCCTGCTGCGTCCTCCACAACATCACGCAGCAGAGGGTCGACATGCTGGAGGAGGAAGAATGCTAGGCCTCATTCGACGAGGAGGATGCGGGTGAGCATCAGGATGGGCAGAGAATGGGGCCTGGGCAGGCACAGGAGGCCGCAAAATATGTGTGCCAGGACCGGCGCACAGAGGACTTCTAATTACCTCCAGGTCGCCGACTAGGGTGCCTGGCCTGTGGCACGAACATCCCGTCCCACCCCCACAACCCCCCTTCCCCCAGCCGACCACTCCTCTCATGATCATCCTCCATGCACCACCAACCGTTCGGAAACCCCCTCCATGATTCCTACCTGCCTCACTATGAGGTGAGGGCTCTGGATTGGCAGTAAAAGCAGGTCTGGTCCATGGGATGGAGGATGATGACAACCCACTCTGCGATGAGCTCTGGTGCTCAGCATCATTCGACAATGTCTGACTCCTGCCCACGATAGTCCACCTTCCACCTGGGGTGATCCCTGCAAGCGGGCTGACCATTCCATCAGATGCTCCCACTGAACACTTGAGGTGGCAGAGTGGGTGCCGCGTTGCAGCAGGGAGGTTGGGGTGGAGAGGGCTTGGGACCGGGTACCAAAGCAGTGAGCGATGGCTGAATTCGGAGCTCCAGCCCGTGCCCACCTCCAATGGCTGCCCATCTTGCTCCCACCCCCAGCCCATCCCATCGCCCACATCCTTCAGACAGAACACGAAGGCAGCTTAAAACGTTTGTGCAAAGGTGCTTATTGTGTAAAGGTGAACATTTTTGTACAATCTCTGCCCTAGCCGGTAACACTACCCTGTGTGCTGCGCCCAAGCCAACTTAATTGGCATCTAACATTCTGGCCTTACCTGGTGTCCCAGGTGCACTGGTACCAGCCTATCCTTCCCACTGGACATCGGATGTGCCAGGGACCGGAGGGGGTGAGTCCAAGGCGCTGTGGAGTTCTGGCAGCTCCTCTGTGGGGGTCATTGTCATGGCCCCATCACCTCCTCCTCCTCCCTCAGGGTGCCCAATGGCCCCCGGGTTACTCCTTGAGATGGAGGTGCGGCCAGAGCAAGCTCTGGGGTCTGCCCTGCCACCTGGCGCTGCCAGTCCTGGAGGCCCGCTCTCATCTTGACCAGGATCTCCATGTTCATGGCCATTGAGCACAGGAACTGGGCCACCTCCCTCTGGGACTGTGCCACCTCCCTCTGGGACTGTGCCAGGTCTCTTCGGGACTGTGCCAGGTCCCTCTGGGACTGACTCAGGTCAGCCAGCGCCTGCCGAATGCCCTCGGCAACTGCAGCTGTACCTCGTTGTGATTGGTCTAAGCTCTGGAGCGCTGCTGCAATGTCCCAGTGGCTCTGGTGCATAGATGCCTATGACAGGCCAGCCCTGCCGTATGCCTCGACCACCGCCCGCAAAGAGTGCCCCAGGCCTTGGACATCATGACCCATGGCCGATAACATCATCCCCAAGGCTACCACCCGTGCAGTGTTGGCCTGGGTGGCAAGCATGGTCGGCACCGCCTCCTGCCCCTGCAGGCAGTTGAACTCCTCCAACTGCACCTGCAGGAACTGGATGTTTGCTGACAACCCCTCATGTAGTCCCCAACTCTGTGACTGCATCTCCATCATCAATGGAACCGCCCCTTTGAGAAGCCCAAGACCCGTCTGGACAGCAGCTAGTCCCAGGGGTTGGGCTGCCCTCAGACCATCCGCTCTCTCGGGAGTTCTTACGTCCACCTGGCATACAACTGCACGTGTGTGGTGTGCATCAGAGAGTGCCCCAGGAGACTCTTCACTAAAGTGCCCAACTGAGGTGTGCGTCTCTGCGATGGTGGAGGGTATTGGAGACGGCTGTAATGGAAAGTCGGTTTCTTCCCCGGGTTGCGGATTGGCGTCTGGGGTCTTGTGTTGCTGTGATTGCCGCCTCTTCGCTGGTATGTTCTTTGGATTATGGTTGGGGACGGGAAAGGCCCACCTCGTCACCAGGTAACCCTAAAAAATCACACATGACTCACGTGGGGTGGTGGGGGAGTGGTGGGTGTGGGAGGGTGGTGGGGTGGGGATGTGGGGGTGGTGGGATAGTGGTGTGGTGTGGGGGTGATGTGGGTGCAGTAGGTATGTGAGGATGGTGGAATGATGTGGGGGGTGCGGGGGTAAATGGGGTAGTGTGGGGTGGTGGGATAGTTGGGTGATGTTGAGGTGGTGTGGGGGAAATTGGGTGGTGTGGGGGTTGTGATGTGGTGTGGGGGTGCTGGGATAGTGGGGTGGTATTGAGGTGTTGTGGGGTAATGGGGTAGGGTGGAGGGTGGTGTGGGGTTGTGATGTGGTGTGGGGGTGATGGGATAGTGGGGTGGTATTGAGGTGGTGTGGGGTAATGGTGTGGTGTGGGGATGGTGTGGGGGTTGTGATGTGGTGTGGGAGTGATGGGATAGTGGGGTGGTATTGAGGTGGTGTGGGGTAATGGTGTGGTGTGGGGGTGGTGTGGGGGTTGTGATGTTGTGTGGGGGTGATGGGATAGCGGGGTGGTATTGAGGTGGTGTAGGGCAATGGTGTGGTGTGGGGATGGTGTGGGGGTTGTGATGTGGTGTGGGAGTGATGGGATAGTGGGGTGGTATTGAGGTGGTGTGGGGTAATGGTGTGGCGTGGGGGTGGTGTGGGGGTTGTGATGTGTGGGGGTGATGGGATAGCGGGGTGGTATTGAGGTGGTGTGGGGTAATGGTGTGGTGTGGGGATGGTATGGGGGTTGTGATATGGTGTGGGGGTGATGGGATATTGTGGTGGTATTGAGGTGTGTGGACGTGGTGGGGGTTATGCTAAGAGCGCCATTGTGACAAGGTAACTCAGCATGGGCTCACTTGCTTGCCCGATGCTGACCTCCGCCTCGGCGACTGCCCTCTTGCCGAGCCCACCGACCAGTTTCAGTGCCCGTTGCTCTGCAACGTAGAGGAGCCGCAGGTCCGGCAATCCCCTCTGGTCTTCTCTCCCTCTCCACAATTGTGCGTCGCCGTCTCCTGGGGGAGGGAGGGGGTGGGGGGGCACAGAATGTGCAAAGTGTTATGCAGTTGGCTGCGTGCGGCACAGGGGGTGGGCAGCTGCTGACCTTTGTGACCAGGGTGAGTGGTTTAGGTACCTCTGTACAGGCTTAGCTCAGGCTGGGTGTATCCCGGCAAACTAGGGAACCCCCTCCAGACCTTTCGCGCAAAGTCCCTAAACTGCAGATACCTGAATTCAATCCCCCTCGGCAGATGGAATAAAGAGCTGCAGTTTAAGATGCAATTTAACTAAAATAAAACAGTGCCCTCCTGGGTAGGGTTAGCGGGGTCATTCCCGATGCTTGCCCCCTGAGACCACACTTTAGCGCAGTGTTTTTCAAACTTCTTTGCCTGGGACCCATTTTTACCAACCAGCCATCCTTTGGGACCCACGCCGGCCGACCTTTATGTCCCACACCGGACGATCTTCATGACCTACGCCGCCTGAACTTCACGACCCACCATTTTCACTTACCTTTAAAATGAAAATCGCTTATTGTCACGAGTAGGCTTCAATGAAGTTACTGTGAAAAGCCCCTAGTCGCCACATTCCGGCGCCTGTCCGGGGAGGCTGGTACGGGAATCGAACCGTGCTGCTGGCCTGCTTTAACAGCCAGCGATTTAGCCGAGTGAGCTAAACCAGCCTGTGACAGGTGGGCCTGCTTGGTCCTCATGATCTCACTTGCTTTGTTATTCAATGTGACATTTATGATAATGACTTCAGCTGATGATTTAAGATCACGCTGCAGCCATTTAACAAAATCAAGAGGCTTGTCCTCAAACTGGCCATGTTTGGTCTTCAAATGTTTTTGAAGTTTTGAAGGTTTTAATCTCTCATTTGCCAGTGCTTCCCTGCAGATAACACACATGAAGTTTGCATCCTGATTTGCAGTGGCATAATTAATAAACCCAAACCTGAAGAAATCATCTTTATGCTGCTTTGTTCCTGTTTTCAGCTTCATCTTCATGGGTTGTTCACCAGTAGCCATGGAGTTCACACCAGCACTGCTGGCCACTGTAAAATGGAGGAATCCCTCTCGCTCCCAGAGCACGTGATGCCAGTGTACGGATCACGTGACCTCTCTGCAGCCGCACCAGGCAGGAAGACTCCAGCCATTAAAAAAAAAATCTTCTCCTGCCGCTGATGTCAGGAGGAGGCGGTCTACCCAACTGGGCTCCGGGCCTATGCACTGCTGAGTGGGCACACATGTATGGAACAGCCGGCATTCTGAAATCCGGTTGCAGCCGGCATTTTAAAAAGCCGGTCACGCCTTTGGGCACTACTTCCTGCGATCAGGAATGCTGCAAAGCATAGCCTTGCGATTGGGAGCACCACAACGTATGGCCCCGACACTTGCCCTCGATCCATCTGCGAGTCGCCACCCTGGGTTTGAAAATGCCTGTTTCAGCATAATTTCCTGTACTGAGGAGCGTTATTTCCTGTATTGAGGAACTCCAGCGGGCAGAGCACCTCAGTGCAGGAAGAGACCCTGATTTCCCCGACATGACCCCCAGATCGCTGCAATGCCCCAACTCACCTGTTGGGGGTTTCTTGAGTACCCCTTCCACCACCCCCACCACATACCGGCAGGGCACTCCCATGCCAGATCTCTGGCATGGGAAAAATTCCGGCTTAGCATCTTGGCATTGCCAGCCAGGCATCCTGGCAGTGCCCCTGCCAGCCTGGTTGTGCCACCTGGGCACCGTGGAAGTGTAAGGGTGGCACCCAAGTGGCACTGCCAGGGTGCACAGGTGACATTGCCAGGGTGCTGGGTTGGCAGTGCCGAGGTGCTCAGGTGGCACCCAGAAATGCCCGAGTGCCAGCCTGTCCAGAGGCCAACCACCCGGGGGCGTCCAATCGCCTGCGAGACCCCCTGCTAGTGCCGTTTCGCCTGGTCCCCATTTGCGGGAACCAGTGTTAACCAGCGCCGGCTGGGGCCTCCTCGGTGATGCTGATAAATGCTGGGTGCCGGTTAGATCCAGCGGCGGCATAGCTAAGTCAGCTCTTAAGCTCACTTAACTCTGCAGGGCCGGGTCTCGCCCATTGTAGACTGGTTCCAGATCGTGATGTCTCACGAGATCTCGTTAGATCTCACGGCGCATCATGACTGTCAAGAATCCAGGGAGCGGCCTCTCCCGGGATCTACCGTTCACGTCCTGTCCCGAATCAATGGGCAAAAGGACGCAGTTCTAAAGAGTGTGGAGGAACAGGGAGACTTGTTGGTGCTTGTGCATCGATCTTTGAAGGTGGCAGGGCAAATTGAGGGAGCGGTTAGCAAAGCGTGCAGGATTTTGGGCTTCATGAATAGAGCCATTGAGTAAAAAAGCAGGGGGCTGATGATGAACCTTTATAAAGCTCTGGTCTGGCCCCGACTAGCGTTTGGGTCCAGTTCTGACCTTCGCACTTCAGGAAAGATGTGAGGGTCATTGGTGGGGTGCAGTGGAGATTTACCTGAATGATTCCTGGGAAGGTGATGGGAGGGGGCAGAGGTTCAGTTCCAAGGTTAGGTTGGAAAAACTGGGATTGTTCTCATGGAGCAAAGGGGACTGAGGGGAGATTTGCTAGAAAGGAACAAGATAGACAGGGGTAAAGCTGCTCCCATTTGCTAATGGTATAAGGACTAAGGGGCACAGGTTCAAGATTTTGGGCAAGAGATGCAGAAGGATGTGAGGAAGAAACATTTTACGCAGCAAGTGTTAATGACCTGGAACGCGCCGCCTATGGGGGTGATGCAAGCTGAGTCAATAAACTTGCAGGGCTACGAGGATTGGGCAGGAGGAATGGGACTGACTGGACTGTTCCCAGAGAGCCAGCAGAGACTCAAATAAAAACAACATACACTGGCTTGTGGCGGCCAAGCGTTCATACCGACGTCACTCTTTGATCCTTCGATGTCGGCTCTTCCTATCATTGTGAAGCAGAATTCACAAGTGTTGGATTGTTCACCCACTAATAGGGAACGTGAGCTGGGTTTAGACCATCGTGAGACAGGTTAATTTAACCCTGCTGATGATGAAAATGTGTTGTTGCAATAGTAATCCTGTTCAGTACGAGAGGAACCGCAGGTTCAGACATTTGGTGTATGTGCTTGGCTGAGGAGCCAATGGTGCGAAGCTACCATCTGTGGGATTCTGACTGAACGCCTCTTAGTCAGAATCCCGCCAAAATGTAACGATACCCGAGCGCTGCGGATGACTGGTTGGCCTGGGATAGCCGATTCCGGTCGGTGCGGAGTGCCACTCAATTCAGGGCAGGAGCGCGGCCGGATGGGCACCGCCTCTTTCCTCTAAATGCACAACATGTTCGTGAGGAATCTGGTGCTAAAATATTCGGAGACGACCTGATTCTGGCTCAGGGTTTCGTACGTAGCAAAGCAACTATCTCGCTGCGATCTATTGAAAGTCATCCCTCGAGCCAAATTAAAAAAAAAAAATCAATAAATAAAAATAAAAACAAAATACCGTGGATGCCGGAAATCTGAAATAGAAACAAAAAGTGCTGGGAAAACTGGTTTGGCAGCATCTGTGGAGAGAGAAACGTAGTTAACGTTTCGAGTCCATATGACTCTTCAGAGATCTGTAGAAGGCCATGGGCGGGGTTTGCCGTCCCACCCCACCAGCTTTTTGGTGCGGCCTGCCCTGGCTGGCAGCGGGATTCCCCATCCTGCCAGCTGGCCAATGGGATTTCCCATTGTGGGCAAACCCACGCCGTCGTGAAATCCCCAGGTGTGGGTGCGCTGCCGGCGCACGAAGAATCCCGACAGCGGAGAATCTAACCCCGCACGTTCCACTATCAACCTTATTATGAAGAGGAATTGAAAATTCTGACACCGGAGAGAAAGATCTGTATCTGTACTTCTTCCCCCATGAGACATCAGCTTCACATTAACGCACAACTCTTATATTTGCTCGGTGTGAATCCTCAGTGATCCAGCAGTGTTATTTCACTGTGTACTTCAAATCTAAGGTCCAACAAAAGTGTAATCCATACCCTTTAACTGCCAACCTACCTCATTCCGGTATCTCATTCAGGCTCGTTGCTGTCTCCCTGTTTATGGAGTGCCAAACTAGTTGCACCCTTGTCTCTCATATTGTCGACTTTCTCATGTCAGACATCCTGACCCCATGTCTCAGGCCACTGAGTGGATACAGACAATCTTCACATCCTCTCCTCTGACTCAGTTTGTTTAAAAATCTTGGCAGGCCACTTAGTCATCAACATTGCCGCGTGCTATTTGATAGTCAGAGGCCTCCCCAGTCTCCTCTGCCTGCATCAGGTTCTAACACACTGCTTCGGGGCACAGGCTTTCCACTTTAAACTGTATACTCTGATGACTATTGATGAAATACAAAACTGTTCTCTTTTATTATCTTTGCTCTCCACCCACTTTCCACGATTCCCGCCTACAGGCTACAGCTGTGGCTGTTGATTTATATCCCTTTGGTGTCCATTCAAGTCCTGTTTGAAGCATCAACAAAGCCAACAAGAAGGATGCGTATCCAAAATCCAACAATGACTGTGAGTCAGAGCTGATAATAAATAGCCTGTGGGGGTAAAGTTGGCATGTTATGTGTATCCATTTCTCTCACCACCTACCTTCCACCTCGGTAATGTTGCCCCTCAGCTTCTCCCCTGCCCCCCCCCCCATCTCCACCACTGCCTCAGCTCGCCTCATGTTCAACTGTGCCTTTTCTTCCTGCAGATTCACAGAACATAGAATCCCTACTGTGCAGAAGGAGGCCATTCGGACTTGTCCCACCTCTATCTTTTTAGCCTCCCCCAGATGTCTGATATCCCTGTGCTCCTCCAATTCTGGTCTCTGGCGCACCGCTGATGGTCAGTGTAGCATTGTTTATGGTTACGTCATCACTGCCTAGGGCAGCACGGTAGCACAAGTGGATAGCACTGTGGCTTCACAGCGCCAGGGTCCCAGGTTCGATTCTTCGCTGGATCACTGTCTGTTCGGAGTCTGCACGTTCTCCTCGTGTCTGCGTGGGTTTCCTCCGGGTGCCCCCGTTTCCTCCCACAGTCCAAAGACGTGCAGGTTAGGTGGATTGGCCATGATAAATTGCCCTTAGTGACCAAAAATGTTAGGAGGGGTTATTGGGTTACGGAGATAGGGTGGTAGTGAGGTCTTAAATGGGTCGGTGCAGACTCGATGGGCCGAATGGCCTCCTTCTGCACTGTATGTTCTTTGTTCTATGCGTTGGTCATGCATCCTTGAATTCCTTTCTAAATCCTATTTGCCTTTTAAGACTGCATCTTCACGAAGGTGCTCACTTAAACCTATGTCAAATTTTGTTTGATAACATTCCCATGAAGCATCTTGAGATATTTTGCTGTGACAAATAAGTTTTATTGATATAGGTTGATGTTTTAAGACTAATAAGAACATAATCATAGAACATAGAATCCCGACAGTGCAGATGGAGACTTCAATAAGGACACGGGAAGTCCACACCAAATAAAATAAAGAACTTTGATTTATTTACAAATATGATAGATCCCTACCGACTCTCTTCATGGTCAGTGCTTCACTGACCGATCTTTAGTACTATGCTAAATAGAGTTCCCCTCACCACAGCAGGGGAGCTCGTACTCTGTGAAAACCACGGGGAGGATAATCATTCTCAGCCCTGTAGGTCCCGTGTAATATATTACAAAGGCCATCTGGCCCATCGAATCTGCACCAACTCTCTGAAAAAGTACTCTACTCGGTCCACTCCTCTGCAACCCCATAACCCCACATAACCTGCACATGCTTGGACACAAATAGGCAGTTTAGCATGGCTAATCCACCTATCCTGCACATCGCTGGACTTTGGGAGGAAGAAACCCACGCAGACACAGGGAGAACGTGCAAACTCCACACAGTTACCCAAAGACGGAATTGAACCCGTGATCAGATCGCTGTGAGGCAGCAGTGCTAACCACTGTGCCACCAAATAGGAGCAAGAGTAGGCCATTCAGTCACTCCATCCTGCTCAATCATCCTGTAACATAACGGATGATCGACTGCTCCTTTCTCCAATATCCCCAAATCCTCTGATTCATCTCATATCCAGAAAGCTGTCAGTCTCTAACTTGCAAGTACTCAATGGCTGAGCATTCGCAATGGCCTTGGGTAGTGAACTCCAAAGGTTCACAGCCCATTAAGTGAAAACATTTCTCCAGATCTCAAAATTGTTGACTCCTGTACTCCGCAACTCCAGGTGCAGTAACTGAACTGAGATGGTGACACAGGAGGTTCCATGGCTCCAGATGCTGTCCATGAAGGCCAGGTGAGCATGAAGATGGTGGGCAGGAACCCGTCTACCCCAGCAGAGTGGTGAGCAGTGCATTAGGAGCAGTGCAGCACTGTGGCAGAAAGGCTTTGCTGGACTGACCTCGAAGTCTCTTGTGGAAAGATAACCCCGCCATGGCGAGAATTGCAACGTAACTTTATGCTGGCAGGTTTCCTACTACTTGGCTCTCACCAGATTCTTCGCTGGTGGGTTGGGAGCATTCGACCCATTATGGTGCAAGAGTTTAAAACTATCCGTGCAATTACAAACGAGTCCCCCCCCCCTCCCCCCACCCCCGATGCTCCACCCCCAACCGACCAAGTTCCCGGCGGCGTGCGTCTCTCCTGGTCCCATCCACCGAGAATTTGGTAGACTCAGTCCAGCGCCGCCACAGTAGGGGAAGAGCCGATCCACGGGCAGGGTGGGACTTTATTTGGGGCTGGGGGTACGATGGTGAGTGATCTGGGGTGCGGGAGCCAGCCCAAGGGGGGACACTATTTAGCAGGCCGGGGCCGCTAGAGGCCTGCGCCATGTGGCACGGTGCGGCCAAAGACCTGGCAATTCTCCGGGGCATGTCGGCAGGTACAGCCGGGTGCTCTATGCTGCCTTGCTGCTTGCCCCCGGCAAAATGGGTAATCGGTGGCCGTTTCTGGCGTAAAACGCTACGGTTCCCACGCCGGCGTGGGGACATAGCACCAGAATTGGAGAATCTAGCCCCACTTATTTCTTGGGGGCATGCAGTTCGCTGGCAGGGGGATTCCACCTTCCCGCCGCCAGTCAATCTGATTTTCCATTGTAACCACTCCACCCCACTGGGAAATGCACTGACGGCGGGAAAAGTGAATCGCAAAAACAGTAGAACTCTAGCCAAAATGTATGCACTCATTGGTTGGATTCTCCGCTGCCCGATGCCAGTAGTGGAGGGAGGGATTCTCTGATCCTGAGGCTAAGTGTTGACGCAGTCGAAAACGCCATCGCGTTTCCCGACGGCATCAACATGGCCTCAGGATCAGAAATTCTGGCCCCTACAGGGGGCCAACATGGCACTGGAACGACCCTCGCCACTCTAGCTGCTGATCCCGGTGTCAACTGGGCACCACAGGATCCGCGCATGTGCAGTTGCACTGGCGCCAAAGCGCGCATGCGCAGTGGCTCCCTTCTCCGCGCCAGCTCCGACGCAACATGGCGTAGGGCTACAGGGGCCTCCGCGGAAGAAAGGAGGCCCCCAGCCCGAGAGGCCGGCCCGCCAATCGTGGGCCTCGATCGCGGACCAGGCCACAACGGAGGCCCTCCCTGGGGTCGTAACCCCCTCCTCCCTCAACATGCGCCCCCGGATCCTCCCACGCCGTGGTCCCGCCGGCTAGGAGCAGGTTAGAAGAGCGCCGGCGGGACTCGGGATTTTGGTTACGGCCGGGCCAAGAATCGGCGGGGGGGAGGGGCGCGTGGAGCAGCCCCCGAACGGCAGTGCACTGACCACGCTGGCCCCAATAGCGCCAATTCTCCGCTCTGTGGGGAATCGCGTTCCGGACAGAGCGATTCGCGCCAGTCGCGGCAATTCTCCAGCCCTGCTGAGAGAATCCCGTCCGGGATTTCCGATCCGGCGGAGAATAGAGTGTGGCCAGAAAAATGGGATCACCGCAAGACGCCAATCTTATCCTGATGCTCCGGTCCCCTATCGGTAATGAGCTACATGTCCTCTGCCAGCGGCGTCATGTAAAACAACATTTCACAGGGATTTGATATCAGTAACAGCTAGAAGCCCGATTCCACACACCTCCACAATGCTCCTGGTCTCTCAGCCAGTAATCACATGGGAATTAATTGATGTAAGTATTTAGTGTAAGTATCTCAAGCACCATGGCAATTGATAGGGAGCAAAGAGGTCAGCAAACATTTGAAACTATTGCGGCTTTCTGGGGAGCGCATACCTGGACCTGTTTAATGGTAAGATTTACAATATTATTGCCATTCCCCCTCTTAAGTGTCATCTATCTTTCTACTCTTTTTTGGCCGACTGCTTCTTCTAGTATTATCCAGAATAGCATATCAGAGTGATGGCACCTGTTGCTTATCTTGCTCTGTGATGACCTTGGCGAATGTACACTGGAGGGCCTGGGCCTTGTTGGACCCAACCGACTTTCCAGTGTCACAGGTGGTCAACTGTCAGCCTGTTCTGCCCACTTCCCATGAGGTGCACCAGTGTCAGAAGGCGGGGGGGGGGGGATTTGGAAGGGCTGAATTGTACCATCGGCATGAGCCCCATCATTTCCTCCTCCCTCGGGATGCTCGCTGGCCCCCGGGCTACTCCATGGTACAGAGGTGAGCCGGAGTGAGCCTGGAGGCAGCACCATCATATGGCATTGTCATTAGCCACCAAAGTGATGGTCTCCGTGATGGTGGATGGTTCAGGTGGCAAGACGTCATTGTCTTCTCGGAGTCATGTTCTGGGGTATTCTGAGGGCCTGGATGGTGGGGGTGAGGGGGGGTGGGGGGGGGGGGGGGGGCAGTGACCCCAGACAGCCCAGCCTCATCTGATGGTGATCCTGCAAGCTGAAAGTGAGATCTTGGCAAGGGCTGGCCTGCGAGAGAGGGGTAGAATTATAGAATCATTGAATTTACAGTGCAGAAAGAGGCCATTCGACCCATCGAGTCTGCACCGGCTCTTGGAAAGAGCACCCTACCCAACACCCTACCCCATAACCCAGTCACCCCACCCAACACTAAGGGCAATTTTGGACACTAAGGACAATTTAGCTTGGCCAATCCACCTAACCTGCACATCTTTGGGCTGTGGAAGGAAACCGGAGCACGTGGAGGAAATCCACGCAGACATGGGGAGAACGTGCAGACTCCACACAGACAGTGACCCAAGCCAGGAATCGAACCTGGGACCCTGGAGCTGTGAAGCAATTGTGCTAACCACTATGCTACCATGCTGCCCTATTTAGGGTGACTCATTTGCTACAGGGACAACTGCGTTGCATTGGACTTTCACTTGTTTGCTGCATGCCGAACTATATTGTAGCCATTGTCCTCTCCTTAGCCTACCCTGCGAGTTGCCAGGCCCTTGCCTCAGAAGGAGTGTGGACCCAAATATCTGGGATGCCCCTTCCCATCCTCTGGTACTTCTGTTGATAATGGGCCACTTTATCATTGGGGACACAGGAAGGACAGAGTGAGACACTGGGACACAGGTTTTTTGGCGGGGTTTATAGCTGGTGCCATGTATGTGCAAGGTTCCTGGCCAAAGAGGGCTATACATGTGTATTGGATTCGTGGAAGGTGGGTTGTAAGGGAGATGCAGGCAGGTGTGTGTTGTTGGCCTCTGGATTGGGGAGGATGTGAGAAGTGAGGGATGGGAGTGATGCCAGCTATACAGAGCTGGAAGAACACCCAAGCTGTTCTGAGAAGGTCACTCATTTTCTGGCATTGTGTGTCAGTCCTTTTGATGAGACTGGCAGCACTCACCGCCTTTGCCACCTCATTCCAGGCCTTGTTCAGTATGGCCTTGGAGCTGGTCTTTTAGCTGGTCTTGGCTGGAATGACAGTCTGTGGTGAGTGGAGCGCTTAAAAGCTGCTCCAGTTTGTCAGGCTCTGAATCCCAAGCCCAGAGAATCAGGCGGCTGTAGGGCTGGGAATCTGGTGGGCTGCAGGTAGACAGGCATGTAGAGATGGTTGGCCCATTTCCATCACATGAATTTTCTTCTGGCCGCCGCACTTCGTGGGAGCGTGCAGTTCCTACGATTCTCCACCGGCGACAGCACCTCTCCATACTGGAGAATCCGGCCCCATTACAGATAAAAGCAAATTACTGCAGATGCTGGAATCTGAAACAAAAACAGAAAATGCTGGACCATCTCAGCAGGTCTGACAGCATGTGTTGAGAGAGAATGTCAGAGCTTTGACAAAGAGTCATGCAGACTTGGAACGTTAGCCCCATACTTACAGCTCAGCTTCTAATAGATTCTGTGGAGTCTGCTTACTTTGATCTGCGTCTACTGGCATCTCAATGATGGGCAGAGACAAGGGATCAGGTTGCTCCTCAGCAACAAGTGTAGAAGTGGACAGGAGAGCAAAGATGCCACATTGTTCAATGTACCATATGGATACATCACTTAGAGCATGTTTTCTGAGCTTTTATGTCTATTAAATGTTGACTTATTGCATTGTTCATTATGCCTACAAGCAGAACATGATATGAAAAGAGACGAGCTTAGGATTTAGGGTGGGGGGAGTGTAATGGTGGTGGTAGTGGTGCAGCAGGGGCTGATGGGGGCTCAGTGGTTCCATGGTCTGCATTGTGGGACACTGTTAGTGATGGTGACCTCATTCTCAATCTATTTAGGTGGTGATGGAAGCATGTTCTTGCTAAATGATTTCTCTCTCTGGTGGAAGGTGAGTTACAGAATGGTCTGTCATAAAAGCCAGGTGCCACTCAAGTGAAGCATGACTGAATTAGAGTGATCTTGGCAGTCATGCTAGGCTGTCGGTCATCATAAACACTGTTTTCTTCCAATACCTGGGCACCGGGCAGCTTTGGGGCATTGCATTTGCCTTCCATTTCCTCTTCTTCTTTTTCCCTCCAAGAAAGAGTAGCATTCCAGGTGCTCCCGGACCTCCAGCTCTTTCTCCGAGGAAGAGGAAAAGAGTGGTGTTCCAGCTCTACCCCTCCAGCTCCAGACCTTTTCATCTGGTCATTTTGAGCAGTTCGCTGCAGGTGTCGCCAATACTAGACACCCTGGCTAGCCTTCACTGGATTGCACTCTCTGATTGGTCAAGGCAATGGAAGCGCATCTTCAACATGGCAATGATTTGTTTCAAGAGGTGGCAGGTTCACGTTTATGGATGGCTCTATTTGTAGTGCTTTAGTGTACCTGTGACTGGGTAGCAAACATCAGGAGTCACCTGATCGCAAGATAATCCTAATTTCACCCAGTAACCATCCACAAAGTCTGAATGCTGGCCTGAAGAGACATAGCGTCTATGAGTCTTCATGACTAAAGGCACCTTGACAGTTCAAGCTGGCAAGGCACCTTTCTCTGGGTTACAGAGCTGCTGGACATTCAAAGATGGGTTCACAGCATCAGGTTGTTGTGGACCAGATGACACACATCCGTGACTATTCATCAGGATAGAAGCAGTGTCCCACAGCACCGGCACCCTATCTCTTGCTAACTCTTGGATGGTAATGTCTTGGTAGTCTCCTTCCCTTTGAGGCCACTTGCAGTGCTTCCCCAGCCTCCTCCTGACCAGGACGATGCCTCTACTGAAGGTCCTCCTCATGATTCCGTTCAATGTCACAACTGCCTGCTCCCATTTCCACTCCCTCACCCACCATTCATTGGTTTTCACCAGGGTTTCCAATGCCAAATCCTGATGCCCAAATGATGCCAAACGCCCCACATCCCTCTTGATGTTCCAACATGCAAGCCTCTCAGCTATAGCCATAGTAATTCTGAGACACTGGTCGAACAGCAGAATATAAATCTTGGTTTCTCAAATATCTTGACCCAATGCATTTGTTGGCATTCACATCTCCCAACTGTGTTCATGACAGCTATACGCTGACATGTCCCAGATATTGCCTTTTCCCCCTGCCTCCTGATGGAAAATCCAAAACTGCTGTTCAAAACCTTGTTAATGAGCTCGACAACAAATGCAACAAACAGCTAATTGGAGGCGCGTGGGTTGACAGCTCCACCCCCCCCCCCCCCCCCCCCCCCCTATTGAAAATCGCACCGCATTCCAGAAGCATCGGAAGTCCAATGATGCCAGCCAGGAATGCTATCCTCGCTTGCACCCAAACCTGCCCTCACAGACTATTGAAAACATAACCTCATTACTTCTTGTGGTTAACCTCCTGCAGCACAAGACCAAAATGGTTGGTTTCTAAAATCAGAAACTGAATTGTAAGCCAAATGTACAATTTAGGAAGACTCACAAAAAGCATGGGAATAGATACAGGTGCGTGAGTCTCTCAAAGTGTAACAGCAGTTTTCATAGAATTAGAAAGATGAAGGTGTAGCCATTCTGCCCATCATCCCTCTGCCTGCTCTTGGAAAGAGCTGTCCAAATAGTCCCATTTCTTTGCTCCTTCAGGTCCTGTAAATGTCTCCTTTTCAAGTAATTTTGAAAATGACTATTGAATCTGCTTCCACCACCTCTTCAGGCACTGATTCCAAATTAATGCATTTGACAAAAATCTTTATCTCCTCCTGCTAATTATCTTGCTCCTGCTAGTGGAAATAGTGGGCAGGATTCCCCCAAAATGGGGCTATGTCTCCACGCCGGCGTAAAAATGCAGGCGTTGCACTCCCGAGTTTCCTGAAAAATATACAATCCGATTCACTTACTTACAGGGGGCTAGCAGGGACCCGGAGTGCTTCATGCAGCTTTGGCTGCGGATACGGGCCCCGGCACTTCTGGTTTCGGATCCGCGCATGCGCACTGTTGCGGCCTCCAGTGGAGGTGGCGGCGGATTCGGACCACGAAGGCATCTGAAAGATGTAGGCCCCCCCTGATCGGCAGCTCACCTGAGGATCCGTCCTGCCCGATCTCTCCCCCGGTTGCTCATAAGGCCCCCCCCCCCCCCCCTGTTGCCTGAGTCTGCAGCCGCCACGCGAGCATCCTGACCAGACATACCATGCTAGTTCCACGCCGTCAGGAACTCGGCCGGTCGGGAGTGGCGTATCGCTGGCCGGGCCTCTGGCAATGGCCCCCCAGCTGGGCAGAGTCATTTGCAAATGCGCGGATATTCGGGGGCGGAAAATTGCCGGACCGGCGTCGGGCCCGTTTTTGTCGGGAAAGTTGATTCTCCGCCACGCGCCAAACGCAATTTTGGTGAGGGGCTGCGGAGAATCCAGCGCAGTCTCTTTTTATTTACTCTGTCAAGACCAGCATTGTTTTGAGCAGCTCTATTTTAAAATAAAATATTTTATTCCAAACATACACAGTATCAACAGAAAACAGTCCACCAAAACATTAACAGTTTGTACATTGCTTTCTCTTTTAATCCCTCCCCCCTCTCCGTAACAAAGAGTTCCTCAAATAAAGTCATGAAAGGCCTACAACGCACTTTGAAGCCCTCTTTTGATCCCCTTAGAACAAACTTAATCTTCTCCAACTGGATAAAGTCGTACAACGTCCCCAGACAAGCCCTAGACCTCCAGTGGTGTATCCGACCTCCAATTCAAAAGGATCCTTCACCAGGCAATCAGAGAGGTCATCATATCGGCCCCCTTTCCCTCCAGCAGCCCCAGCTCCTCCAAGACTCCAAAGATCGGCAGCCTGGGGTTTGGCCTGACCTCGGCCCCTACTATCCTGGATAATGTCCCAAACACCATTTTCGAGAAGCAGTTGGACATCGCACTTGGGGAGAAGGAGTTTGTGGTGAACCACGTATTGCTACTATATATATATTTACCGTTATTCGTTATTCATCCTACTGTTATCCACTAGGGATATATGTTCACTGTTGTTCTTATTCACTGTTACTTACTGTTGTTATGTTGATGCTTCTGTTGGTTCTGCCTGTGGCTCCGCCCCTTGGGGGTTGTATATAACTGGCAGATCTGTGGCCAGCTCTCAGTGCGGGAGCAGCAGCAGGCTGGCATACTTCTTAGCTTATTAAAACCACTGTTCTCTTCTACAACTCGACTCCTGGGAATTGATGGTCCATCAGAGAACAAAGGATATGGGGATAGGACGAGATCAGACTATTGAGTTGGATGATCAGCCATGATCATAATGAATGGTGGAGCAGGCTTGAAGCATGGCCTCCTTGTGCTCCTATTTTCTATGTTTATGTTCCAAAAAGCCAGTTTAAACAGCCTCCTACACTCACAACCTCCCCCCACTCCCCCGACCTTCACCCCCTCTCTTATCTGGCTCAAGCCCTGGGATCGCAACAATTTTGAAGACTCAAAATGTGATCACAATGGGTAAAGGTTAGGGAAGCACTGAGCAGTGATGATCCTTCAATAAACAGGGAGTGCAAGGAACAGAACCACTGAATCTGCATAAAACCAAAATTGCTGCAGGTATAAGGACAGCAGTTAATGTGTCTTTTTGTGAGAGGCTTTATTGAGCTGATCCTAAGATGTCTGCCTCCGAGACATGGTCACATCACTACAGAGAGCCTGAGGTGCCAATCGGACATTTCAAAACCCAAACGAAAATGAGAAGTCCTAGAATTGAATCAAAGAATTGGAGCAGGAAGTCAGTTGTCAGAGAAATTGGTGAAACAGAAGTGGTGAATTTCAGAATCTATGAAATGGCTTTCTAAAGTCCCAGCTATGGGCGGATGTGGTAACTCTATCAAAATAAAATACGCCGATTGCTCCGTTGCATGCAATGGACACAGTAAGACATTATTCTGTATGCTTCACCTTGTCCTCCTCGAATCTGTCAGCTGAAATGATATTCCGAATACTCGTGGTCACTGCATCGCAAGGAGGATATATGCCAACGAAGAGGGAAACAAAAATCACAGCCAACTGGCTGTGCCCGGCATGGATCAACGCTGGTCAGCCTCTAAAAGTAAACAGCTCAAGTTGAAAGACGGGTACCAAAATAAAAATAAAAGTAAAGTCCCTGAAGGGAAAGGATTACTTTCAAAAGAGGCACATGGCCTGAAAGGCAAAGCAGCCTTCGTTCCCCCTCCACTTCTAATTGTGGCTAAATGACGAGGAACTGCATGCAGCTGATTGAATTGTCAAATAGTTCTCTCTTTTTTCCATCACACATTTCTCTACATAGCAACTTTTCATTTTTGGCAAAAACACTGATTGTGAAAGTAGGACAGTCTCGGTGACCTTGCAGTGAAAAGTTGCAGGCAACAACATTTTTTTTTCAAGCTCAGCATATCACCTTGCGTTATTCTTTTGACAAAAGAGCAAATTGTTCCTGATTTGAACATTATGTCAACGGCTAAAATGCATTTTTTGTAAAAAAAATCTGTCTTAGAAAGTTCCAGATAGAATATTCCCCACTCTGCCCAAAGTGCAGACAATTAATATTCTTTCACCAATTTAAAATTCCAGTTCAACGCTGTTGAAAAATCCTTTACATATAACCCTGGATTTAGAATCCTGACAGCGATAATTTTTTGAGATAAATATAAATTTCTGCATTGACAAGAATTCCTGAACTGTCTGTAAAAATGTGCATGAATAAATAAAAATCCATTTGCGTCCTAATTAAAAGGAAAATCCCAATATAGGTTATGCATCAAAGCAATTAGCTTGCAAATCGCGACCGGCTTAAAATACAGATGTAAATCAGCAAAAATCAAAATGTTTCTACTGTTACTTAAATAGGTCTGAGTCTATTTTTGCATCTGTTTACAAATTAAGTATGTCCAGGGCTTAAAAGGGCTCTGTTATCCTCTGAAACAAAATGCCTTCACTGTGGCCCATGCACTAAAGGGACCAATTGATGAGCATAATTAAAGTTAGAAAATCTGAAATAAAAACCGATGGGACTGTGCATGTCTGTCAGTGTCTGCGAAGAGTAAACAGGCTCACACTTCCTCGGCAGTGCCTTTGTCAGAACTAGCAACATTGTAGCCTGACCCTAGCCGTTTGCTGCTTTGCTGTCTGACTCCATGTTGCTGCCATTGAAGACTCCTGCACTGGGCTGAACTCAGCTAACTCCAGTTGATGTTATCCAGTCTGTTTAGAAGGCAGCAATCGCTATTTAAGCGGCACATCATGGTGTCATCAAGTTGGCAAGAGCTCTTATTTTAAACAAGCTTATCATACAACCATGGAAGGATTCAGATCAAGGCCATTTTCCCCCTGCTTGGAGCAATATCCAAACTTAATCACTCTGTGCAGAGCTCATTTCAAATGTCTGTGTCTCTCTGTATCAAGCATTTCTTGGTGCAAAGATTTCACAAACCACCAACACTCTTGCTCATAATCTCTCTCTGGCTTGATTAATGACCCCCTCCACCCCCCATCACCAATTCTTTCCCTGTTCACTCTCTCAAAATCCTCCATAATTGTAAAAATAACTCTATGAAGGGGCTTTATGAGGGGCATGGATAGAGTGCATGGGCAGGCATCTTTCCCAGGTGGATGGGTCAGTCACCAGGAAGCATAAGTTTAAGGTCCGTGGGGCAAAGTTTAGAGGAGATGTGCGAGGCAGTTTTTTTACGCCGAGGGTGGTGAGTGCCTGGAACACGTTGCCAGGGGAGGTTGTGGAAGCAGATACATTAACGGCGTTCAAAAGGTATCTTGACAAACGCATGGATAGGATGGGTACAGAGGGATACGGCACTAGGAAGTGCAGAGAGGTTTGGCAAAGGTTGGTATCATGACCGGTACAGGCTTGGATGGCTGAAGGGCCTAATCCTGTGCTTTGTACTTTAAAATCTCCTCTCAAGCTTTTCTATTGCAATCCAGGATCTGAAGACGCACCTCATAACTATAGTTGCCTATCCCTGGTATCATCTTGGTGAATCTACTCTTTATGCTCACTTTGCCGCAAAATCCCACGGGACAAATATTAGTGTCCAAATGCTTAATGTAGTTGTGTGAAATTCCTTTTTCCTATTAATTTACTGGAGCTTTTAACCCAATAATTATACCATTGCATAGTGCCATTTTAAGGTCTGACTGATGCTTTCAGAAATTGAATATTGCTGAAAAGAGAGGCCTGTTCTTCTTGCTCTCATCTCGTCTGCTGTTAGATGTGATTCCACAATTGGGCTGCACCTGTTGAACAATCCTGAGTGTGTTCATTGCTACACTAACCAATTTAAGATAATTATTCACGCTCATAATGTAGCTCCCTTCATACACATGTCTCTGCAAATGAAAGGAATATGTTCAAGCCTTGCAACGTTTCTGAATTACTCAGGAGTTTGGGGAGTCTAATTCCATTTCTTTCTCCATCGCAATATGTGGGCCAACCAAAGTCAACTTGCAAGCCGATCAGCAGCCTTTTCTCCTCGAGTATAAATTGGGCGTGATCGTTTGAAACTTGGCATTCTTGTGTTTGCCCTGATGAGAAGACGACAAAAAGCTTCAACAACTTGTTTCTCTTCTCAGCAATATTCAAGTTTTGTACTGCCCAAGTGACTGCTTTCAGATATCGTGATCATATATTCCAATATAATCGTTATTATTGTCACAAGTAGGCTTACATTAACACTGCAATGAAGTTACTGTGAAAATTCCCCAGTCGCCACACTCCAGCGCTTGTTCAGGTACATTGAAGGAGAATTCAGTATGTCCAATTCACCTAACAGCACGTCTTTCAGGACTTGTGGGAGGAAACTGAAGCACCCGGAGGAAACCCACACAGACACAGGGAGAACATGCAGACAGTGACCTAAGCCAGGAATCAAACCTGGGACCCTGTCACTGTGAAGCAACAGTGCGAATCGCTTTGCTACCATGCCGCCCAATGGCTATTGATCGCAGGAAGCACAGAGCACAAGAAACCACTGACATTTGAGAAACATGGAGTAGAAGAGAATGACTGGCAAACTCCACACCATGTACCAGATAGCTTGAATCATCTTCATGGTGGAACGTAAAGTGCGGATTCAGTCAAAGGTCATATGAGAGTAATAAGACATGTGAGAGTAATAAGGGGCAGCACAGTAGCAGGGGCAGCACGGTAGTACAGTGGTTAGCACAGTTGCTTCACAGCTCCACGGTCCCAGGTTCGATTCCTGGCTCGGGTCACTGTCTGTGAGGAGTCTGCACGTTCTCCCCATGTTCACGTGTGTTTCCTCCGGGTGCTCCGGTTTCCTCCAACAGTCCCAAGTTGTGCAGGTGAGGTGGATTGGCCATGCTAAATTGCCGTTAGTATCCAAAAAGGTTAGGTGTACTGCGTTACAGGGATAGGTTGGAGGCATGGGCTTAAGTGGGGTGCTCTTTGCAAGGGCTGGTGCAGACTTGATGGGCTGAATGGCCTCCTTCGTCAGTGTAAATTCTAAGATTCTATGAAAGGCTGGCTGCCAAGTCCCCGTTAATCATATCAGCAGGGGAATTAATATTATAACATGCAATTAGGAAGGGAAGGGAGCAGAGAGGAATATTGCTTTGAGGATGATTCCACAATTGCATGGCCATTTCCCCCCCCCCCCCAACTATTGCATGGCCATTCCCCCCCCCCCACCCCCTCCACAATTACATGGCCATTTCCCCCCTGTGGTGGTATGACTAGGAGGTTTACGGTACCTATCTGCCATTGGTGCAGAGCACTCGCTGCCCATTGGCTCAGGTTGGTCATGTGCCTCTCTGCTGACTAGTCATGTGACTGCTCACCCATTGGCCGAGAGGCAAGTAGTCCTGCCTACGAGGCGGGGTATAAGAACCCGTAGGACCCGGCAGTCGACCTTTCTCTGTAAGTTGACTGCCGGGCACACAACTAGTTGATAAAAGCCTGATATGTGGAACTTCTTCACGACTCGAGTCCAATTGATGGGACATCAATTTAATCAACTAGAAGTTTGAAATGGAGCTTCGGATCAAACCAGACTGCCTCCGCATCAGCCCGCACGCTACAAACGCGTCAGCAACTTTTAAACATTGGCTGGTGTGCTTCAACAGCTACCTCTCCACCACAGACAGCCAGCCCACCAAGGAGCAGAAACTCCACATCCTCCACTCATGCGTGGGCACCGCCGTCTACTCGATGATTTAGGATGAACAAGACTATGACGCGGCCATGGACCTTCTGAAAGGACATTTTCTCAGGCCTGTTCACCAGGTCTACGCACGGCATCTCCTGGCTACAAGGCAGCAGTTCCCCGGTGAGTCCCTTGATGAATTTTATCGGGCCTTCTTTGTCTTGGAGAGAAACTGCGCCTGCCCGCAAGTTACTGTGGCAGAACATACGGAACTGTTAATTCGGGATGCCTTTGTTGCAGGCATGCAACCTTCTGCAATACGCCAGCGACTATTAGAAAAGGACACTTTAAGCCTTGCTGAGGCACGGACCCTCGCATCCTCTCTGGAGGTTGCCGACCGAAACACCCGCGCATATGCCCCCTGCCGCGTGGCAGCCCCTTGGGCAACGCGGCACGCAACCCCCCTGTCCCCCGCCGACACCGACCCCCCCCAGGCCTGCGCTGCGGGGCGCCCCGATAAGCTCACGGGGCCCCGCTGTTACTTCTGTGGCCTGGCCAAGCACCCCCGCCCGCGCTGTCCGGCCCGCTCCGTGGTACGTAAGAGCTGCGGTAAGAAAGGTCACTATTCAGTGGCCTGTTAATCAAAGTCGGTCGCTGCGCGGAACAGCCCCCCCTGCGCTCCTCCAGGGCCCCGCGTGGCACACAGGCCTCTCTGCCCCCACTCCCGGCCACCACGAGCGACCCACGGACCTCTTTGCCCCTGCCTCTAGCCACCAGGAGTGACCCACGGGCGCCGCCATGTTGGGTCACGGATGACATGCGTGGGTCCCGGGCGCAGCCATCTTGGGGCCCCGACTCCAAGTGTGGGTCTTGGGCGCCGCCATCTTGGGGCCCCGACTCCACGTGTGGCCAACGGGCGCTGCCGTTTAGGACCAATACAGAAGACCCCACCGGTGACTACTCTGCAAATGAAGATGACCCAGACCTCCTGCCACGACTCGCTGTAGTGACTCTCGACCAGTCGCGACCACGCACGCTCTCCACAGCGACGACACAGATCCTTCTCAATGGACACGAAACAAACTGCCTACTAGACTCCGGGAGCACAGAGAGTTTTGTCCACCCCGATACGGTAAGACGCTGCGCGCTCCCCGTTCACCCGGTCAAGCATAAGATAGCCCTAGCCTCAGGTTCGCACTCTGTCCACATCACCGGGTGCTGCATAGCGGATCTCACGGTCCAGGGGAGGGTTTTTAAAATTACAAACTCCTCGTCCTCCCCCGCCTCTGCGCACCGGCACTCTTAGGACTGGATTTCCAGTACAACCTGCAGAGCTTGACTTTCAAATTCGGCGGCCCTATTCCTTCCCTTACTGTCTGCAGCCTCGCGTCCCTCAAAGTGGACCCCCCCCCCCTTCCTTATTTGCGAACCTCACCCCGGATTGCAAACCAGTCGCCACCAGGAGCAGACGATACAGTGCCCAGGACCGGACATTCATCAGGTCCGAGGTCCAGAGGCTATTGAAGGAAGGAGTCATCGAGGCCAGCAACAGTCCCTGGCGAGCCCAAGTGCTGGTAGTTCGGACTGGGGAGAAAAACCGAATGGTCATTGACTACAGTCAGACCATCAACAGGTTTACGCAGCTGGACGCGTACTCTATCCCTCGTATTTCCGACCTGGTTAACAGGATCGCGAAGTACTAAGTCTTCTCCACGGTGGATCTTAAGTCCGCCTATCACCAGCTTCCCATCCGCGTGGGTGACCGCAAGTACACCGCATTCGAGGCAGATGGGCGCCTCTATCACTTTCTAAGGGTTCCATTCGGTGTCATAAATGGGGTCTCGGTCTTCCAAAGGGAGATGGACTGAATGGTTGACCAATACGGTTTACGGGCGACCTTCCCGTATCTTGATAACATCACCATCTGCGGCCACGACCAGCAGGACCATGACATCAACCTCCAAAAATTCCTCTGTACCGCAAAACTCCTTAACCTTACATATAATAAGGATAAGTGCGTGTTTAGCACCGACCGTCTAGCCATCCTTGGCTACGTAGTGCGTAACGGAGTGATAGGCCCCGATCCCGAACGCATGCACCCCCTGATGGAACTCCCTCTCCCCAACTCCCTGAAATCCCTTAAACGCTGTCTGGGCTTCTTCTCTTATTACGCCCAGTGGGTACTGAACTACGCAGACAAAGCCCGCCCCTTCATCCAATCCAACACTTTTCCACTGTCGATGGAGGCCCGCCAGGCCTTTAGCCACATCAAAGTGGATATCGCAAAGGCCACGATGCATGCTATCGACGTGTCCCTCCCATTCCAGGTCGAGAGCGACGCGTCCGATGTAGTTCTGGTGGCCACCCTCAACCAAGCGGACAGACCCGTGGCCTTCTTCTCCCGGACCCTCCACGCTTTCGAACTCCGCCATTCCTCGGTGGAAAAGGAGGCACAGGCCATAGTTGAAGCTGTGCGATACTGGAGGCACTATCTGGCTGGCAGGAGGTTCACTCTCCTCACAGACCAGCGGTCAGTGGCCTTCATGTTTGACAATGCACAGAGGGGCAAGATCAAGAACGACAAGATCTTGCGATGGCGGATCAAGTTGTCCACGTACAACTACGATATCTTGTATTGTCCTGGGAAGCTCAACGAGCCTCCTGATGCCCTGTCCCGCTGTACCTGCACCAGTGCGCAGATTGACCGCCTCCGCACCCTCCACGCGGACCTCTGCCATCCAGGGGTAACCCGCTTCTATCACCTTATCAAGACCCGCAACCTGCCCTACTCCATCGAGGAGGTCAGGACCATGACCAGGGATTGCCACATTTGCGCAGAGTGCAAACCGCACTTCTACCGCCCAGAGAAAGCGCATCTGGTAAAGGCGTCCCACCCTTTTGAACGTCTTAGTATGGACTTCAAGGGTCCCCTCCCCTCCAACAACCGCAACGCCTACTTCTTAAGTGTGATTGACGAGTACTCCCGCTTCCCTTTCGCCATCCCCTGCCCCGACATGACCACGGCAACCGTCATCAAGGCCCTCCTCTCCATTTTCTCCCTGTTTGGTTACCCCATGTACATCCACAGCGACCGGGGGTCCTCCTTCATGAGCGATGAACTGCGTCAATTCCTGCTCAGCAGGGGCATTGCCTCTAGCAGGACGACCAGTTATAACCCTCGGGGTAACGGGCAGGTCGAGCGGGAGAATGGCACAGTCTGGAAGACTGTCCTACTGGCCCTACGGTCCAGAGATCTCCCTATCTCCCACTGGCAAGAGGTCAACCCCGACGCCCTCCATTCAATTTGGTCTCTCCTCTGCACTACCACAAACCAAACGCCTCATGAACGTCTTCTTGTTTTCCATAGGAAGTCGTCCGCAGGATCCCCACTCCTGACCTAGCTGGCCACACCCGGGCCCATCTTGCTCCGGAAGCACGTGCGGGTGCACAAGTCCGACCCGTTGGTGGAACGAGTCCAGTTACTCCACGCTAACCCGCAGTAGGCGTACGTGGAGTATCCCGACGGTCGGCAGGACACGGTCTCCCTTCGAGACCTGGCACCCGCCGGCGTGCGGCCCCAACCCCCCACATCAACACCCTCCGCCCAGTATCACCCCCCCCTGGCGCCCCCGCACCCAGTGCACAGGAACCCCCTCCCCCGGCCAGAGCTTCGCTAGCACCAACCAGGGGTACGGACACAGGATCACAACCGCCGCTTCCGGAATCAAGGACGGCCACCGGCCCGACGTCACCGGCACCGCTGCGATGGTCCAGCAGAACATCGAGGGTGCCCGACAGACTGATTGCGTCAATCTGATGTTCCACTGGACTTTTATCGGACTCCTCGTGTCATTCAGAGTTCCAATGTACAAGTTGCACATTTGTTTGTTTTTTTTCTATTTGTGTACTGTTCATTGCTGTTCATTGTATCCGCACAGTCGTCGCAAGCCAGTGGGCAGCCACCATTTACCTTGGTACACCTCATTCTCTCTAGTCATACCACCAGTCCAACAGCCCCCCCCCCGGCTTCTTTCTCCACAAGGGGTAATGTGGTGGTATGACTTGGAGGTTTACGGTACCTATCTGCCATTGGTGCAGAGCATTCGCTGCCCATTGGCTCAGGTCATGTGTCTCTCTGCTGATTGGTTGAGGCTAGTCATGTGACTGCTCACCCATTGGCCGAGAGGCAAGTAGTCCCGCCTACGAGGCGGGGTATAAGAACCCGTAGGACCCGGCAGTCGGCCTTTCTCTGTAAGTCGACTGTCGGGCACACAACTAGTTGATTAAAGCCTGATATATGGAACTTCTTCACGACTCGAGTCCAATTGATGGCACATCACCCCCCCCCCCCCCCCCAGCTATTCTGGACTTGTTCGTGGATTTTGTTCTGCTCTGTGTGAACTCCCTTCTGCACATTGGCCCATGAATGGACCAGACCATTAACATGGGGGTCGAATGCTGAGGCCAAAGGAAAGAAGGGCGGCAGCAGCCTTTTAAAGAGCTGCATATTCACCTGATGACAGTTAGCAGCCGCAAAGTGGCTGGACAGTGAAAGCTTTAACTACGCATCACCTGATTTGATGTTAAGTGCCAGTCTTGGTTAGCAATCTTCCATCTGAATATGAAGGCCAGCGGTTCAGAGACTTGATTTGAGCTGACCTTCCCGTCCAGTACTGAGTGTGGTGCTGGGGGTGCCATCTTTTGGACAGAACGTGAAACTGAGGCCTGGCTTGATCGCATGGCACGATTCTGAAGAAGAGCAAGGGCATTCTTCCTGGTGCCCTGGCCGATATTTACCCCTCACCTAACACCATTGACAAAAATAGTAGCTGGCCATTATCACATTGCTGTTTGTGGGAGCTGGCTGTGTGTGAATTGATTGTCATATTTCCTACATGATAACATCAATCACCACACTTCAAAAGTACTTCATTGGCTGTAAAGCCATGTGACTAAGAAAGCTGCTGTAATACTGGGTGGCATTTTGAGTTCACATTAACTGTCAGCGTAAACATCAACGCGGGCCTAAAATCTCACGGGAGTTGGGAAACGAGATTCTCGTTGGCGAGATCTTGTTTCCCGTTTTTACGCGCCCCTCGCCTGTGATGCAACGTTCTGGGCAGGAACTTCATTTCAATATATTTAAATATCATTGCAGGGCTTCTCCATAATGTGCTCCCTACTTACTGAATATTCATACCTCGCCAATGTGACGTCACGTTGGCGAGGTTTACACAGGTTTTTAAAAGCCTGAAGCAATCGAGGGGAAGCCGCTGGGAGCGCAAAGGTAACTATAGCCCCTGGTGCAGAGGGAGGGGGAAGGAGAGAGGAAATGCCCAGGCAGTGCCCTCACACTGTCAACCTGGCAGTGCCAACCTGGAAGTGCCAACCTGAGAATACTCGCGGTGGGGGGAGAGGGTTACCTCGATACGTGTGAGGGTGTGATTGTTCCCCGTGCCTGTGGGGGAGTGGGGAGGGAGGGGAGTTTGTTTCAGACGCAGATGGGGGCACCATCTTCTCTGTGAAGCCGGCGTTGTGGCTCTATCAGGCTCCGCCAGAATGACAGCAAAAATCATGCCCCATAAAACACTGTACACGGAGAATCTGGAGAGCTACATGCCAGTTTTATCACTGAAACGGACACTCTGTAAAAATACCGGGACATGGCGTCCAATATAAATTTCCGTCACTGGACAAGTGGATATGCAATAATTATAGACACTGGCATCCCTGCATCCTCAGGAACAAAGAAACAATGAGCGCTCTGACACACTGGCAAGAGACAGCAAGCACGGGAAGATGAGCACTTCGGCATTCACAATTCATATCAGCCTTTGCCAAAAAGTCAAAAGGGATAATTGCTCGTTTCCTGATGGCATTAACAGAGCTCTTAATTTTCTCTCTTTTACTTGACGGATAATCCTGCTCACTCATAGACTGGCACAGGAAGTGTGCCACTGGGACACGGCATCGAAACCCATATGGATACCATATCCACGCCTGGCATGAGACAGTAAATTCTGGAACAAAAACTGAAGGAAAGGAAATTAAAATGGGCAGATCTCAGTGACAAATCTACGCTGAGGAGGAAGTATATTCAAAGACCGAACATAAGGAACTTAAGAATTGATCTTCAATGGAGTGGCAGGGGCGGGGATGGTGGTGTGGAGGGGGAAATGGCCAGAGGGCTTGTTCCAGAATTTTCCTCTCCTATTGCAGACAATAGAAGCACGAGTGCACATGTGCAAGTCATCCTGTCTGGGGCAGCATGCAGTCTTCCTGGACTCTCACATTCCCATTGTTTCTTAACAACAACGAATCTGTAGATGGATGTTATTATAGAGAACCCTTTCCCGATGAGAGGAGGATGCAGTTGTTCTTCCTTTCAGTTGCTACAGCAACAAAGACACAAAGCAAATTGTCTGTCAGGCCACGTGTGCCTTGTACCCACCATATTGTAAACAAAAAATAAATCCGAATCGAATTCCTTAGACAACAGGTTAAACTCATATCAGGAAACTAGCCAAGGTCAACCTTACATCCTGTGAGAGCAACATAGTTCACCAGAAGTCTATGCTGTCAGCTACCTGTTTTCCATTGACATCGAAGGAAATGTTACTTTGGTTCCCTCAGTGCCTTGCCCCGTACAGAAGGTAACTCATCAAGTATAAACTTGGAATACGGTTCATATACTCTTTCCCCTGATATCTTTAGCAGCATCTTGTGTTCTGATCATAGATCATAGAATTTACAGTGCAGAAGGAGGCCATTCGGCCCATCGAGTCTGCACTGGCTCTTGGAAAGAGCACCCTACCCAAGGTCAACACCTCCACCCTATTCCCATAACCCAGTAACCCCACCCAACACTAAGGGCAAATTTGGACACTAAGGGCAATTTATCATGGCCAATCTACCTAACCTGCACATCTTTGGACTGTGGGAGGAAACCGGAACACCCGGAGGAAACCCACACACACACGGGGAGGATGTGCAGACTCCGCACAGGCAGTGACCCAAGACGGAATCGAACCTGGGACCCTGGAGCTGTGAAGCGATTGTGCTATCCACAATGCTACCGTGCTGCCCTGATGAATGATCATCGAGCTGAAATATTGGCCGGGATTAGGCACTCGTGTTCACTGTGGGCTCAAAATCTCTGGGGCTGGATTCTCCGTTCTGGAGACTAAGTGCTGATTCCAGTGTAGTATGTGTGGCCTTTCACGACAGGAAATGTGGTGCCGACCCCTCACCGATTCCAGTACCAGTGAGGAACTAGCAACAGCGCCAAGTGCCGCGGATAGCGCTGAAAACGGCCGGAGAATAGCTGGGTCTCGGGCTGCGCTTGCACACGGCTGATGACTTGCTCCGGTCACGCCGCACAACATGGCGCCGGCCGTGCGCGAAACCTAACCTGCCAACCGCCACCCCACAGCCCACCACCTGGCCAGCGCGAGGCCACCCCCACCAGTCCCCCCAGCCCTGGCGAAAGCCCCCCCTGGCCGAGTGTGGTAGGCTGGACACAGTCAGCAGCCGGCACGCCTCCTGAGACCACACGTAACCCATGCTGTCGGGAACTCGCCCCATTGGGGGTGGGGGGCAGCTGGTGACGCGCCAACCGCGCTGAAATGGCGCACGGCTCGCGTCAGAATTACGGCATTTTGGAATGGGCATCAAACCTGCACCGGCCCCGATTTCCTCATGGGGATCATTCTCCTCCCAATTGCCAAATGCGATTTCCGAAACTACGGAGAATTCCGCCCCTGCATTCTGAAACCTGGGGCGAAATTCTCCCCTCCCCGGCGGGGCGGGGGGTCCCGGCTTAGCGGAATGGCAAGAACCACTCCGGCGTCGTGCCTCCCCAAAGGTGCGGAATTGTCCGCACTTTTAGGGGCTCGGCCCACGCCGGAATGGCTCCCGCTCCACCAACTGGCGCCAACGGCCTTTGGCGCCACGCCGGCTGGCGCCGGGGCTGGCCGAAAGGCCCTCGCCGGTTGGCGTGAGTCCGTGCATGAGCCGGAGCGTCAGCGGCCGCTGACGTCACCACCGGCGCATGCGTGGTGGAGGGGGTCTCTTCCGCCTCCGCCATGGTGGAGGCCATGGCGGGCGCGGAAGAAAAAGAGTGCCCCCACGGCACTGGCCCGCCCGCTGATCGGTGCGCCCCGATCGCGGGCCAGGTCACCATGGGGGCACTCCCCGGGGTCCGATCGCCCCGCGCCCCCCCCCAGGGCCCCGGGGGCCCGCTCGCGCCACCAATCCCGCCGGCACAGAGGGGGTTTAAACCACGCCGGCGGGAGAGGCCTGACAGCGGCGGGACTTCGGCCCATCACGGGCCGGAGAATCGCCGCGGGGGGCCCGCGATCGGCACGGGGGGGGGCACGCTGATCGGCGGGCGCGATTCCCGCTCCCTCCGAATCCCAAGTGGCCCCGGGCGATTCCCTGACCCTGCGGGGGGTTGGAGAATTCCGACCCTGATGTTGATGGCTTTGTCAGGCCCTGCCAGCAGGATGGTGTGGTTATGCCTCCAGGATTATTTCCTCTAAGTGCTGGACAATATGGTGAGAAAGGCTGTGCAGCTGGCAAGCTGTACGCTGGGTTTCTCGCCTGGTCCAGCACTGAGAAGAAAAAAAGGAAAATTACGCCCATTAACTCTTCACTGATGCTGAATGATCTGCCGACAATTTCCAACATTTTCTGTTCTTATTTCTATTGATTGGGGCTTACTAACATTTTTGAAAGTAACATTTAAAAAGCACAAAGGAGCCATAGCCACGTGACTCCTGCCTCTGATTGCAAAGGCATTAGGAACTGTCACACCTGGACACTCGGCCCACACTGCAGCTGCCAGCCCATGAGCAACTGCTTCTGGCATCTTTGTGGTTGGCGGGAGATGAGAATCTCATTTACTGAAATGTCCTGATTATGTAATTTTGTCATTTACTGAATAGGCAGAAGCATGTTTGAAAGAGGGAACAGAAGCTAAATGATAGGCAGAATATTCAAAAACTTTGTTAAGGACTGCACAGGCCTAAAACTGGGTAACTTAAACTATATGCACTCACCTGATGAGCTCCGAAAGCTCGTGATTCCAAATAAACCTGTTGTTGTAAGACTTCTTATTGAACAATATTGTTAGTCTGTGTCAAGCCAACTTGTTTGTTTTAATGCTGCCAGCTATCACTGATCCCGTGATGCCCCTGCTGTTGTGGCACAAATAAACACAGCCAATGATGAATGCTTTGTTTTATTGTGTGAAATGTGGTCATTGTCATATTGTGGAAAACATGGAACCCAACATATGCATAGCAATGGGATAAATAACAAAGTGAACTATTTTTTTGTCATTTTTGTTAATGGATTTTTTGTTGGACATGATAATACCCTGCCAGTTTTCAAATAGAGCCTTTCATGTCGTAGAGAGTGAAGATGGGGACTGAGTTTAATAGTTCCTCTGAATGTCCACACCTCTGACAGTGCAGCACTCACTCAGTACTGCACTAAAATGTTATCCAAGATTATGTGCTCACATTTTGGGATTGAGGAATCAACCCACAACCTTCTGGTTTAGTGCTACCAGGAGGCCACAGCTAACACCATTCGCACAGTAAATTGGCCAGCTGCTGCAACCATCCGAGGTATTCCTTTCAAATCTGGATTTGCAGAATGGTTAGAGCACAGAAGATGACCATTTGGCCCATCAAGTCCATGCTGGCTCTCTGCAAAACCAGATTAGCTAGTAACGTTCTCTTGCCTTTTCCACGTAACTCTGCAAGCTTTGTCCTCTTTGGGTGCTTTTGTAAGACACAATTGAATTATGCTTCCGCCACGTTTTCGGGCAGTTCATTCCAGAGCCTGACAACCCTTTGCGTACAAACCTTTTTCCTCGTGTCGCTGTTGATTCTTTTGCCAATTCTCCTTAAATTGCTGTCCTCTAGTTTCTGACCGGTCAGAACCATTTCTTTCAACTAACTCTGACTGGAACCTTCATGATTTTGAACGCTGCTGTGAATCTCCTCTCAGCCTTCTCGCCTCGAAGAAAAACAGTCTGAGTTCCTCCAGACTAGAGCCCTCTACTGTCCACATTAAGAAATGTCCTGTACCTTTCACACCAGCCATGCTGTCGGGGCTGGAGAGCAGTGGCTGGGTCAAAGGCCTCTTGTTATAACTAAAGACTTTATATCCAGAGTTGATCCCCAGACTGCCCTCGAATCACTTAATCAATCTCTACAAGGTGCAGAACCATCTCTCCCATGTGCAATAAATACAAGGACGTGAGCATCCGTTCTCAACACTATGCCATGGTAGAGCTGAGGGCAGCTCTCAGCCTATTGGTGGAGTTAAATCAAGTTTCCTAGGTGATGTGTATACTTTCTGTTCAGGCAGGCGGTTAATGATGGCGCACCCTTTCCTGTTCAGAAACAAGAGCACATTGTTACCGGGTATTTCTGGCTCCCAAATTCCAAACAATGAAAATCCACAGTTATAAATAACGACTTACTCAGCACCATCCAACACGATGGTAAGCTACAAGTCCCACTGCCGTCAGTATAGACGCAACACACCGAGAATGTTAGAAATCTTTGACAGAACAGCAAATGCGGGAAATAAGAACATAAGAACTAGGAGCAGGAGTAGGCCCCTTGAGCCTGCTCCGCCATTCAATTAGATCATGGCTGATCTTTTGTGGACTCAGCTCCACTTTCCGGCCCGAACACCATAACCCTTAATCCCTTTATTCTTCAAAAAACTATCTATCTTTACCTTAAAAACATGTAATGAAGGAGCCTCAAATATGCAGCAGGGCAGCAACATTTGTGGAAAGAAAGTTAAGGTTTCAGGTCGATGTTCAGACCGCAACTCACTGTCGTCATGTGATTAATGCTGTTTCTCTCAAATGTTTAAACACTGACATCCTCGTCTGTTCCTTGGGCTATACTTAATTATCTTTCACATGGGTCACAATCCGGGATCTCCCTCCCTAACAGAATTGTGGGTGTTTCTACACCACATGGTCAAGAAAGCAGCTCCCCAGCATCTTCTCAAGGGCAACTAGGGATGGGTAATAAATGATGGCCTAGACAGCATCACCTAGTCCATTGGGGTCATCAGACCTCTCAAACACAGAATGCAGTGAATCATTGAGGGTAAGATGTATATTCAAAAATATAGTAGCCTGTGATATTGCTACAACCCAACATCGTGGAGAAAACATTTGATAGTGGTGTTCAAAATCATGAGGGGTCTGGGCAGAGTAAGTGGGGAAAACTGTTCCCCTTGGCAGAAGAATGAAAAACCAGACAATACTGATTTAAAGTGATTAACAACAGTCAAGGCAACATGAAGAAAATCTTTTATATGCAGGAAGTGTTAAGATTTGGAATGCAATGAATGTCAGGGTGGTGTCGTAGAGTCATCCAGTACAGAAGAGGCCCATCGGCCCATCGAGTCTGCACCGATAAAACCCCTCTAAATCTACTAATCCCACTTTCCAGCACTTGGTCCATAGCCTTGAATGTTATGACATTTCAAATGCTCACCCATGTACTTTTTAAAGGTTGTGGGGTTTCCCTCCTCTCCTTACCCTCCCAGGTAGTGCACTCCAGACTCCCACCACCCTCTGGGTGAAAATTGTTTGCATCAGATCTCCTCTAAACCTCCTGCCCCTCACCTTAAAATTACACCCCCTTGTTATTGACCCTCCAACTAATAGGAACAATTGCTTCCTATCTAACCTGTCTATATCCCTCATAATCTTATACACCCTCAGCCTCCTCTGCTCTAAAGAAAACAACCCGAGCCTATCCAACCTCCCTCCACAGCCTTTTTTTTTCATTTTACAGGACATGCCGGCGCTGGCTGGGCTAGCATTTATAACCTCTCCCTAATTGCCTCGTGTTTCAGAAGCCATTTGAGAGTCAACCACATTGTTGTGGATCTGGGGTCAAATGCAGGCTAGACCTGGTAAGAATGGCAGATTTCCTTCCCTAAAGACATTAGTGAAACAGATAGATTTGGATTTTTCCAACAATCAACAATGGTTTCATGGTTTTATCATTAGTTGCTTTTAATTCCAGATATTTTATTGAATTCAAATTTCACCATCTGCCGGTGGAAATCGAACCCGGGGCTCCCAGATCTTGCCCTGGGTCTCTGGATTACTAGTCCAGTGACAATACCATTGCACACTGCCTCCCCTTCATAATCTAAATGCTCCATCCCAGGCAACATCCTCGTGAATCTCCTCTGCCCCTCTCCAATGCAATCACATTCTTCCTATAGTGAGGCAACCAGAACAACACACAATGGAAGCAGATTCAATCATGGTTTTCAAAAGGGAATTAGATAAGCTCCTGAGGGAAAACATTTAGAGGGCTGCAGGGAAAGGACAGGGAGTGAGACTAGCTAAGTTGCTCTTATAGAGTACAGGCATGGATCTGAGAGGTTGAATGGCTTCCTTCTGTGCTGTAATCATTCGATGATTCCATGATTCGGTAAAGGGTAGGCCGGACCATGAGCACTGCCATGATCCTGGGCTAAAATGCTGGCACAGTGAGGAGAAAGCAGCCTCCAAGATCAGGCAGTTCCATGATATTGCTGCCCTCCCAGTTCCCAAACCAGTCACTTGTTGTAAGATAACCGTACCTCCATTTGGAAAATATCGTAATGGCCTTTCTCACGTCTCCCTATTCCTACATTACAACAATAACTGCACTTACAAACTGCTTCCTTGGTTGGAAAACTTTTTGAGATATTCTGAGGCACAATATAATTGCAACTTCTTTCTTTATAGAGTAAATTGTTGCAGCTAAAACCAGAGCGGAGGGACATCGTTAAGCACCTGTCTCGCCAATGCCGCACAGTCACAGAATTGAAATAATGACAGGCAACGCATTTTACACATACTTATTACGCCAACCCTGGAACTCCTCTTTGACAGCACCTTCCAAACTCATGACTTCGAACTCCTCGAAGGACATGGGCAGCAGGTGCATAGGAACACCAACAGCCGCAAATACCCGTCTTCGTCACACGCCACCCTAACTTGGAAATACATCGCCGTTCCTCCTTCACTTTTGCTTCAGTCAATACCCCAGAACTCCCTCCGGCATAGCACTGTGGGTGTGCTTGCACTACATGGTTTGAGAAAGCAGCTCGCCAGCATCTTCTCAAGGGCAATTAGGGATGGGCGATAAATGCTGGCCTCGCCAGTGATGTCTAGTCCAAGAATGCATTTTTAAAAAACCCAGCCAGATTGTGCAGATCTCTGTACTAGAAGGACGAAAACATTTGCTTGCCTGTTATCCTTCTTCGAGACCCTGTCATTGTTAAAGGTAGCAGCTGTGACAGAATGGCTATTACAGGCCATTTACTCTTAAAGCCTTTTTTTGTCACCATGCATAAACATTAGATGGATTCAAAGATCATTTTGCAATGATTGTTCATGGCTCCTTACATCAATCAGTGTCACTGAAAAAGATACCTTTAGTTAAAGAGATTTAGGCAAACTATACATTACAGTTATTTTATTTTTTTAATGAGCTGATGTTTCAAAGGCAATTCTATTTTAAGAATTTGGCAATGTCTCACGATCAAAGATTTGAAGCTTCCTCACAATGGTGCACACAATTCTGTCCATGATAATGGTGGGACACTGTCCAGAATGTCCCTAAGCCAGGCTGAACAGGAAGCTGCACTGTTCTTATACCCCAGTCTGTGTCGAGCCAGCTGACCTAAACTTGACTCCGTTGGGGTGGTGAAGATGGCCTCCGCTTGCAACTCTGGGTTAAGGCAAGGAGCAGATGCGGGGCAGGGGGTGGAGGTATGGTTTTCCGGATTCCTACACCTGATCACTCTCCTGCTGTAATCGCGCTCTACACCTTTTAGAAGTGGAGAAACGGGGGAGGAAAAGAGTTTCTGTAAAAATACTCAGAGGACCACACAATCCACACACATGCATATTTTATACAGATGGAGTATTATTCATGAGGCAGAGGTGTTTTGATTCTCGAGTTCCTTTTCAAGTGCTTTATGAATAAATGGAGGCTTTTTTTACTTTGCTTTTCCACACGACTTCTGACGAAGAATGTCTCCCTTTTGTGTCCATTGCAATGCTGTTTATTGTATTCTCCTGTATCTTTATCTAGTTGTTTTCAAGAAAAAAAAATGAAGGTATTAATATTCTTGGAAAAGTTCATTAAAGGAAAGTCTTTGGTGCAGTTTCTTTTATCATTTTGAAAAGGATCTGTAGAGAGAGTCATGGGTTTGTAACTGAATCCTTCCAAATGTAGAAATCACGATGTTCAGCATGATACATATCTGAGCATAGTGACATCTGGTCGAATGGAATAACGCACAAAGTTTAGTTTGCAGACTTTCTCTCGGTTGCGTTTTTTGCATGTTTGAAAGTCCAGCTGAGTTGGAGGTTCATTAGCACATTTCTCTCCTGCAGTTGGACATAGTTTGTCAGTAACAACAGGACATATGGGGCGGTAAGATCATTAACAAAGCCTTAACAAGCTCCATCAAAGCTTGTTTGAGATGACAAATGCTCGGAGTAGAGTCACTGATCGGAGATCTGGGTGGACAGGTGAAGTGCATTTCTCACATTGTGCTTAATTCAATGCAACCGTGCAGCTGTTGTGACTCGGTTGGATTGCTGAAATCATGCTGCATTTGCATCGCAATTTATTAATAGTTTAACTCACTCCCTACCAGCAGCACTGTTTGGGATCATTTCCATTTGCAGTCCCAGGGCGTAATGGTGAGTGCAAGATCAACAAGAGAGCTCTCAAAGATAATGCTGAGTGAGGTTACAATAAAATTGGGCTAAAGTTTGCCCCAGTCTGGAGAGGGGGCCACAGAATGGATTCATAGATTCATAGAATCACTACAGCTGGTTTAGTTCATCAGGCTAAATCGCTGGCTTTTAAAGCAGACCAAAGCAGGCCTGCAGCACGGTTCGATTCCCGTACCAGCCTCCCCGGACAGGCGCCGGAATGTGGCGACTATAGGGCTTTTCACAGTAACTTCATTGAAGCCTACTCGTGACAATATGCGATTTTCATTTCATTTCATTTCAGTGTAGAAGGAAGCCATGCAACTCATCGTGTCTGCATCAACCCCCTACCTAGGCCCATGCCCCTACCCTATTCCCATAACGCAATAACCCCACCTAACCTTTTAAACACCATGGGGCAATTTAGCATGGCTAATCCATCGAACCCCCCCCCCCCCCCCCCCCCCCAAACAAGCCTCCAATTTAAGTACAGCCTTTCCATCCAGAGGTCATTCAACCAGCAGTAGGCAGAGGCCCCACCATGGGGACAAGCTAGTAGGTATGCCACCAGCCTGGTGGTGTACCCCTCCTTCTTGGGCATCCTGTGCCCAACCGAGGGACCCACCAGGAAGACACACCTCAGCCCTTTACCCTGACTCTCATTCCTCCCTGGCTGGCCCTTGCAATCCTGCCCCACTCACTTGCATTCCAGGGCTCCATCGATGATCCTCAGCCTCAGGCCTACTTCAATGCCTGCAATAGACACTGCTCCCAGTGACATGCCGGTACTGGAGAACGACCAGTTCTCCTTTCACGTCAACTCTCTGAAATGGGACAGGAGACATTCCACTGTAGAAGCTGTTGGAAGCCCCAAAGACATCCTGTCCAGTTGGGATTAAATCATGTTGAGTCACCAACCAGTGAATGGGCCATCACTGCAACCATTAAATTCCGCCCATTATGTCGTGATATCATAGTGATGATACTCAGGGACATGATAATGACGCAATGACATTGTCCCGAGAGACTTCATCCTAACTGAGCAGGGACTACACAACTATTTGCTCCATTAACCTGTCCCTTCTAACTAATATCAGGAGGTCTTGTGGCACAGTGGGCAGCATCCCTAAGCTGAGTCAGAACCTCCAGGTTTGAGTCCCACCCCAGAACTTGTTGACCAAGGAAAGTGCATTTAAAACATGGTCAAACAGGCGAGTGCCAACCTGCAAAAACCTTCCAGCGCACTAGTGACTGGCGGTAAGAGCAGGAGAGACTTCTGGGACGGAATTCTCTGACCCCCCCCCCCCGCAGGGTCGGGCAATCGCCCGGGGCCGGCGTAAATCCCGCCCCCACCGTGGCCGGAATTCTCCGCCACCCGGGAATCGGCGGGAGTGGGAATCGCGCCCCGCTGAACGGCGGGCCCCCCGCGACGATTCTCCGGCCCGCGATGGGCCGAAGTCCCGCCGCTGTCACGCCTCTCCCGCCGACGTGGTTTAAACCACCTCTGTACCGGCGGGAGCAGGCGGCGGGAGCGGGCCCCCGGGGTCCTGGGAGGGGGTAGGGTGATCGGACCCCGGGAGGTGCCCCCACAGTGGCCTGGCCCGCGATAGGGGCCCAACGATCAGCGGGTGGGCCTGTGCCGTGGGGGCACTCTTTTTCTTCCGCTGCCGCCATGGCCTCCACCATGGCGGAGGCGGAAGAGACCCCCTCCACCGCGCATGCGCCGGTGGTGACGTCAGCGGCCGCTGATGCTCCGGCGCATGCGCGGACTCACGCCGACTGACGAAGGCCTTTCGGCCAGCCCCGTCGCCGGGCGGCGTCGCGCCAAAGGCAGTGAGCGGAGCGGGAACCACTTGGCGCAGGCCTAGCCCCTAAAGGTGCGGAGAATTCCACACCTTTGGGGAGGCCCGACGCGGGAGTAGTATTCGCCACTTTGCTACGCCGGGACTCCCCCACCGCCCCGCTGGGTAGGGTTTCGTCCCTGGTCAGCCACGCATGCTGTGGAGTGGCGCCCCTCCAGCTATAAGCCCCCAGCGACAAACAAATGACCATGTTCAAGGAATTATTAACAATGGATCATACCCCAAAGATATGCAGGTTCGGTGGATTGGCTACACTAAATTGCCCCTTAATTGGAAAAATATAATTGGGTACTCTAAATTTATTTTTAAAATTTGTTTTTAATTAAAATAAATATTATCTATGGCACAGACCAAGGCCAGCCTTACTGCTCCTCTAGGTGTGGGACGAGAATTGGAAATTATATTATACCATTAATTATTCCAGACCCGATAAAGGTTCTCACCTGAAACATTAACACATCTCTCAGATACTAACAAACATGCATTGTGTAATCCAAGCATTTGTCTTATTCCGTTTTTAAATTTCCAGCATTCACTTCATTTTTTTTCAAAAAAAAGCTTCACTAAGTAAAGTCATTATCGACTATGATATCCTTTTGATTTTTCTTTCGATGCACATTTTGTTTTTAAGGTAATTTAAGATAATTGACAAAATTTGATGTAATCGGCAAAAGAAGCAATAGAGACATGAGGAGAAACTATTTCACGCATTGAGGTCTGGAATGCGCTGCCTGAGAGTGTGGCGGAGGTTGGTTCAATCAAGGCATTCAGGAGGGAATTGCATTATTATCTGAAATGGAAGAATATGGAGGGTTATGAGTAAAAGGCGGGGGAATGGCACTCGGCACTTTGCTCAGTCATAGGGCTGGTGCAGATACGATGGGTTGAATGGCCTCCTGTGCTGCAGCAATTCTAGGATTCTGTTTTGTTTATTTCCCCAAAAGACAAGCTGCGGAATTCTGCCAGAGCTTGCTTGGGTTAACAGTGCTGAGTTCATAGAATCCACAGAGTCCATACAGTGCAGAAGGAGGCTATTTGGCCCATCGAGCCTGCAGCAACCCACCAGAAGACCACTCTGCCTGGGCCCACTCCCCGGCACTATCCCCGTAACCTCATCTAACCCGCACATCTTTGGACTGTGGGAGGAAACCGGAGCACCCGGAGGAAACCCACACATATATTGGGAGAATATGCAAACTCCGCACAGACAGTCACCCAAGGCTGGAATTGAGCCCAGCTCCCTGGCACTGTGAGGCAGCAGTGCTAACCATTGTGCCACCGTGCCAGTAATATACTTACAGCTTACTTAGACAGATGCATTTTTTGAGTTGGCAAATCTTCATCTACAATGATGGGTCAACTACTTCATACAGTTTCAGGCACTGCCCCTAGAAAATTACACGGATAGTTTGTGCTCAAGACAGCTGAAGACTGTTTTTTTTATAAATTATCCAATTTATTAAAAAAAAACAATTTTTTTTTCCCAATTAAGGGGCCATTTAGTGTGGCTAATCCACCCACCCGGCACATCTTTTTGGGTTGTGGGAGTGAGACCCAAGCAGACAGGGGAAGAATGTGCAAACTCCACACGGACAGTGACCCAGGGCCGGCATCGGATCGGGTCCTCAGCACTGTGAGGCAGCAGTGCTAACCACTTAGCCACCTAGTCGCCCTAGCTGAAGACCGTGTTAATGTAAATCATGGAAAGCCACTGAACGACACCTTACATTTGAAAAGCAACGGTTTCAAGGTGCTATATGGAGCTGTAATGAAAGGGCAGAACTTTCCAGCCTTCCCACCTGTGGGATCTTGGGATCCCGCCAAAGGTAGCCCCCCACCACATGGAGGGTTCCCCAGCAGCGGGACAGGCAAGCCACACGAAAAGACATAGATATCGGCAGGACTGGAAGATCCCACTGGCTACCTTTGATAAGCTGCCTCCAGCGCTGGGAAACACGCCCAGGGAGGGAGTGGCTGGGGAGAGAATGGAAAATTCCACCCCAGGTAATGGAGGAGGTAACGAGGGCAGGTGACCAAAAGTTTGTCAAACAAATATCTTTCAGCGAGGGGTCCTTAAGGGGGAGAGGGTGTATTTTGATGCTATTATAGAACTGGAGAGGGGTACAGAAACGGGAAAGACCGTGAAGGGATTGAAAGAGGAAGCTTAGAATTTCAAATTTGAAGCATGTACTTCACGATTGTCCAAATTCATAAAATACTCTCTTGAGTGAACCATTTTTGAGGGTTAAAAGATAAGTTTTGTTTAGTATTCGAATTTGGAAGCTGTACAAATGTTGAGCCTTTTATCCTTTTGAGAGGCAATTTTTGTTTGTTTATGGAAATTTATGTTAAGTGTTCAAGTCAACAAGCACTTAGTGCTTTGAGGCAAGAATTTAAGAAGCAGCACCTCACTGATGAAGGAGAAGTCATGGGGATGCTTTGTAGGCTAAAAGAAGGCAGGGAGGCGCTGGGGAAAAGACTGTTCGCCTGGAATGCTTCATAATCTGAAAGGAGAATTTGAGAGCAATTTTCTCATAGATCCCTCAACGTTATCAGGGACATTTCTCAGTCCTCTTGGACGTCCAGACTACCTGCTGGAATGTATTCCTCACAAGCCCTTACACCACCTTCCCGTGCTCCCCAACCCTTGGAACATCACCAATATTCCAAATTCTGTAAACCCTCCTCCTGGTCCGACACTCATGCAAGGTAGTCACTTCTGTTTCCAAACCCTTAATATAAATAAATAATCTTTATTGTCACAAGTAGGCTTACATGAACATTGCAATGAAGTTACTGTGAAAAGCCCCGGATCCAGGATACACACAGGGTATGCGTGTGCAACAGATACTTCCCGATGGCCGGTTTTGACTCACACTGCCAGCGGCTCTGAAGTTGGAAAGCTCGCCCCCCCTCCAAACTACTGTTAGTTCCTTCGTGATTCACATCGCCCATGATGTGGGCTGTTTTATTTATAGACATATGCAAAGCACTCTCTTAATACCTCCAGCCATCGGAAGACCAGGAACAAGGTGCAGAATTCTCAGCTGGTACGGGAATTGAACCCATGCTGCTGGCGTTGTTCTGCATTACAAATCAGCTGTCCAGCCCACTGAGCTAAATCAGCCCCATGGACCTTATCCGCCCACCTCGTTCAATGCACCCAGAGAAGGTCTCCTCTCGCAGCTGACAAAACCCAGGGTCAGCTCTAACACTCGCAGTAATCATGTTCGCCATGCTCAGGGGTAAAACACTTCCCCAAGTTTGACAATCATGGGGTTAAGCCCATTTCACAGACTTGAGCGCATACTGTAGGTTGGATAATGCAGTAATGAGGGAGTGCCGCACTGCCTTTTGAGTTAGTATGAAACCGCAAACCCCTATCTCTTCAGTGGTTGATGCAAAAGATCACCTGGCACTAGTTCTAGAACAGGGAAGGAGCCTTGTGCTCGGGCCAATATTTATCTGGTTATTATCTCATTGTTGCCTGTGAGGCTCTGCTGTGTTCTTTTTCTTACAAGTGGCTGCACCTTAACAGTAATTCTTTCTTCTGCATTCAACGAACTCAAATTCCTGGGTGTCTGGGGAGCCAGCGCAACCCCTTTGCGGCCAATTCCAAGAGCTCCATTAGGATTATATCCCAATTAGGCAGCCCACTGACTGCTATCCGGGTTCCCTGCTCCACCAAGGCAATTATTCACTGCACCTTTTTGTGCAGGGGGGAATCTCCCATGTTTAAGAGCTGCCGGACAATCAGAATCTGGAAGTTCTCCAGCACTGGCAGCAACACCAGGAGGAGGTGGCCACTGCAGGTACTGCAATAGGTCCAAGGCTGAGGAACTTCACTGGACCTCCTCGACCAAGGTGAGTGGCATAGGCTTTCTAGGAGAAGGAGGCTTCGGCGAGGAGTATTGAGGATGGGGGTTAGGCCGTTGTGAAGGGAAGGGGTACGTGACTTCCTAAGGATATCTTCCTTGTCGTTGGAGGATCCCTCTTGGTACAGGATCTTGAGAAGGAAAGACCACCTTAACTACTCTGCAGGGATACCCACCAGAGTTGCCCACATGGTGTAGTCCCAGCCTGCTGATGGTTGAATATCAATGACATTGGGACGAGGCCCTAAAGTGGACACTTAAAGGCCTCAATTAGCCTTCAGGATGGAGGCTGCCCTTGACTCTCCCCAACTTGGACTTAATTGTGGGGAATTAGGAAGGTGAAGGGGTCTCCACCCTTCATCTTTTGGCTTGACAATACGGCCTCATTGGTTCTGCCCACTGTCAACTATACGAAGCGACAATACTTAGTAGTACCTCAAAGTATCGCATTTATACTGAAGGTGTCAGATATTCAAAGCGTACATTGCTTTGTTTGTGATTAGCTCAAATATCATTCGCAAAAAAAAAAAATCACAGCTGAAGAGCCAACATAGGGTGAGAGAAAGAGAGACAGGAGGATTTTCGAATGGTGTAGCATTAAAACCACCACAGACCAGATGGACCGAATGGCCTGTTCCTGCACTTGAAATTCTATTTGAAGGGAGGAACTAATTTCTTGCTCACCTTTCTAATCGGATCTTTCCTAACTGTCAGGACTTTGAGGATTTACAAACAGTTGCAGACCCACAGCAACAGGAGACTGTTAAACCTTCAGTGACATTAATACTTTGGAGTATTTTAAACAGACAAATGTCCATCAGAAAGAGCAATCAGCCCCTAATTGATCCCAGTCGACGCTTATTTGGACCACTTCCTCAGAGAGGATATTTACACAGGTCAGGTTTTGCCTCCACCCACAGTTGTGGCCTTAAAGAGGCAGGCCATTTAAACACAGCATCACTCTGGCTGTAGACAGCATTCCTCAGAGATGTCCCATTATATGCTTTAAAGAAAAAAGCTAACTGATCAACACAATTTCCCTCTCATTATAGAGCACAGTATGACATTCCTAAACTACCCTGCCAAGCATTACAAGAAGTCTGCTCTTTATAAAGGTAGGATTGAAATGAATTGAGTAATAGAAAAAATGGGGAGAATCAAAGTATTTCTGCTCCTTTTAGTATTTTATGTTGCACTGAAAGGGCATACTTTGGTATTATTGGATTAATATTCCAGTCACAAAGCTATTCCCCGTATTTAAAAAGTTGTGTGATAGTGAGACTTGGTTCAGGATTTTCCACTCCTGATTGTGACGGGTGTCACGGCGGACACAAGAGTGAGATCTCGCAAAAATAAAAATGAAATGAAATGAACTTATTGTCACAAGTAGGCTTCAAATGAAGTTACTGTGAAAAGCCCCTAGTTGCCACATTCCGGGAGGCTGGCACAGGAATTGAACCCGTGCTGCTGGCCTGCCGTAATCTGCTTTAAAAGCCAGCTATTTAGCCCAGTATGCTAAACCAGTTTTACCATGATGTGAAGCGATGAAGCGATGGTGCATTTCAGTTGTCAATGTCGTCTCGCGTTCACTGCTGCTGAATGTCCCCAAACATCGTTAGCGACCTGCTTGCCGGAATCATCTCTCCACGCTGGATTAGGAGCTCACTTCAGCGTGCAATTGAAACAACGTTTCTCTCAACAGTATTTAAACCATGTGCAGCTGGCGACCTGCACTTTGTTCGTGACTCAGAGGTTAGTTTCCATAACTGGCACATAAGCTTGAATACAGGCTTATATCATCAAAACTCTGCCGTAAAACAGTGAGCAGATGGAGTTGGATGGTACATGAGCCTTTCCACACATCAGTAATGCTCCCCTTCCACACTACATCTTCGCCTTTCAAGAATATAGACAAGATAGGGTCACACCTCTGCCTCAATAGTGCAGAGCCAAAGATGCACATAATGGGGCCCTTTGAGCCTTGATAATGTGATCCATTCCACAAGGACACATGAAGGTCCAGACATTACTGATTTGGAGAACTAAGTTTGAATGGGATACTCACTGTGGTGAGGTGGACACAGTGCACAGAAGAGAGGCCCAAGATAGAGACAATTGCTATAAGTGGGTAAGAACCAAGGTATCGCACATGATTGACGATAACACAGCTCATCATAACGAGGCATTGAGAAAAGGAGATGTAAAATGATGGCAAGTCTATTTCCATTTGTTAAAATTACGTACATGTGGTTAACACCCGTGCCCAAGGTGTACAACTATATGTTTTTCATGGAATTTATCATGGAATTTACAATGCAGAAGGAGGCCACTCGGCCCATCGAGTCTGAACCGGCTCTTGGAAAGAGCACCCTACCCGAGGTCAACACCTCCACCCTATCCCCATAACCCAGTAACCCCACCCAACACTAAGGGCAATTTTGGACACTAAGGGCAATTTATCATGGCCAATCCACCGAACCTGCATATCTTTGGACTGTGGGAGGAAACCGGAGCACCCGGAGGAAACCCACGCACACACGGGGAGGATGTGCAGACTCTGCACAGACAGTGACCCAAGCCGGGAATCGAACCTGGGACCCTGGAGCTGTGAAGCAATTGCGCTATCCACAATGCCACCGTGCTGCTCTTCCTTTCCACCACATCTTAGTTCTCCCCCAACACCCACAGTGGAGCTGGAGGTAGCTGGTTGACAGCTACACCTTGTTGTCTATAACAACCTTAGCAGGCGTCCTCTGGAGGGCCAAGACCTGAAATGCCTCAGTCTGCTTTGGGTGTCCTGCTGTGGGGCAGGTGCACCCTCCTCAACCTGCAGAACTGGAGCTGATGGGGTTACAAGAGTAGGGGATTTGGGTTTCAGCCGGACCCTCTCAGACTCATCTGGGTGGATGGCCCTGGGGTTTCGAGCTGCGGGTCCTCCTCTCTATGAGGGCCCATGGGCCCCTGGCTGACTCCTTGAGGAGAAAGGACAGCTAGAATGAGATCAAATGGCCCTGCAGCTTTCCCGTGTTGACATAGAAGGATTTCACCAATGGCTGCAGCGATGGAGTGCAGCTCCTGCAGCAGTACAGGGCCGATGTCCAAGACCAAGGTCTCCATGGCAGCTACCATCCTGCCAGTATTGACCTTGGTGCATTGGCATGACGGCAGTATCAACGCAGACTGAAGGTGGGCGGACTACTCAATTGCGCATTGGAGCCTGAGAAGTGCAGCTGACTCCCTTCCTGACATTCCCGTGCTGGTCTTTGCAGCTCCAGCAATTGATTAGGATCCAGTCCGGAAGCTAGTTATCAGAATTTCAGAATTGTGACCTCCAGCAGCTCTCCAAGTGCCAGCTACCTCTGATGCCACTGCCTCCGCCTGCTGTGGACCAGATGGTGCGCTGTTCTCACCAGATTGTGACCCCCGAGACTGCTCTATAACGAGGTCTCACTGTAGTGTGTGTCTCTGGTCGGGGACAGGGCAGGGCAGTACCCTGGCACCTCCCTCTGGCACCTGGGAACCTTGGCACTGCTAACCTGTAACCCTGGCAGGGCCACCTGGTCCCTGAAAGTGCCACCGGGTCACCCTGGCAGTGCTACCCAGCCACCCTGGCAGTGCCACACTGGCATTGCCAGGGTGTCTGGGTGTCACTACCAGGGTGCCAGGCCTGCAATGCCATGGTGTCCAGATGCCAGGTTGGTCAGGCCCTGGGAAGCCTTGCCACTTGGAGAGGGGTTATGGCACTGAGGTCATGGCAGAGTGGGCGAATCGGATGCCGCCCACCAACAAAACAGCATGTACCTGTGGATGATTGATTAATGCCATCTGAAGTGCACTACAAGCCACAAAAACCCATCCATTGCGACCGGTGGTGGGACAGACGCTAATGCACTTAGCGTGTTTCCAATAAATCCTGGCCTTGGTGTTGTTGTAGCATCACAGTGTGCGAATTGAGAACTTCAACTGAAAATGTATGACCCCTGGAGGCTGGAAATTGCCTGGATCCACTAGCCTTATAAGTGTTAAATTATATCATGCAAAATATTTTTAAAATGCCATTTTATTTAAATTTGTCATCAGAAAATGGAATGCAATTAACCTACCGAATAGTATGTAAAAATTTTATACCACTTAAGAATCCCCGCTAATGACACCTGAAATATTATGTTTATTCCAAGAATGCGACTGAAAGAACCTTGTTAATGTTGTGGTCTTTAGTCTCATTTTCTTTATAATATTCACAATTAAGATTTTCTTGGATTTCCAGGACATCCAGTACCTGTCTGATCATTATCCAAAAAGTACCAACAGTTTCCTCAAAGTGTATATATTTTTTTCAGTTCATTGCCCATAAATATTCAGCTGCAGCTCTCTGTTTGGAGAAAGATAGTTACCACCCCTAAGGAGATGATGTCAGAAGCACATACCAGTTGGCCCTCGCTGTACCATATTTTTTTGGGAACGGGCCAGACAGCACATTAAAGAAAGGCCTGTGTTAAAAGAACATTCCAATTAACTGCCATCAGGAATGTGTTGTGCAAATCCGTTGGGTTTCTACCAGGTGTGCATTTATTCCCTGACTTCTGCATTGCTGACCTTTTTTAAAATAAATTTTGAATACCCAATTCATTTTTCCAATTAAGGGGCAATTAAGTGTGGCCAATCCACCTAGCCTGCACATCTTTGGGTTGTGGGGGCGAAACCCACACAAACACAGGGAGAATGTGCAAACTCCACACGGACAGTGACCCAGAGCCAGGATCGAACCTGGGCCCTCGGCGCCGTGAGGCAGCAGTGCTAACCCACTGCGCCACCGTGCTGCCCTTGCATTGCTGACCTAAGGAACAACAGATGATTTCCACTTATTCAGTAAAACCCTGTTATTCTATATTTGTATTTTTCCACAGTTTCCCCAGATACTGGCTCACAAAGCAGTATCGTTCCTCAAGCTCTGACTGTGCACAAAAAAAGAAGCTTCCAACACCTAAATCCCCAGCCAAGTGAGTGTTGGGTTAAGCACTGGCGAAAGACATTGGATGGGATTTTCCAAAAATCAACAGTAGCATAGTGGTTAGCAGTGTTGCTTCACAGCGCCAGAGCGCTGGGTTCGATTCTCGACATGGGTCACTGTCTCTGTGGAGTCTGCACGTTCTCCCTTGTCTGCGTGGGATTCCTCCGGGTGCTCCGGTTTCCAACCCACAAGTCCCAAAAGGCGTGCTGTTAGGTAATTTGGACATTCTGAATTCTCCCTCTGTGTACCGAACAGGCGCCGGAATGTGACGACTAGGGGATTTTCCCAGTAACTTCATTGCAATGTTAATGTAAGCCTACTTGAGAGAATAATGACAATAATAAAGATTATTATTATTACTAAATGGCGCCATGGTGATGTCTCCCAGCCTCTTTCTGCAATGTAACATTTCTATGGTTCTATGGAGAATCCTAGCTTCGGCACAGGTTTAAATGACCAAACCCAGCGTAGAAGAAGGATCAAATCCAGGAAACATCCTAAACTATACAACTCAGTATAGCAACCACAGAGCCAAGAACCTTTTCTATTTACAGATTCAATATTGTCTGCAGCTGGATGAAGGTGAAGCCCAGGTTGCCGTAATGTAAATAGCAATGAAACCAAGATCCTAGCTCTCCGAAGTGTTGAAATAGCCTATAGTTGTTGGCTGGAAGTCTCCAACTCTCTCCCACCAGTTGCGATCTGTAAAACAGACATAGTAAAATATGCAAAATGCACTTGCGCACTCCCACCTTATTTTTTATGGAGGCAAACAGGCCACATAACGGCCCATAACTCAGTATTGATTGGCACTAAGTTGGTAATAGAATGGAGTATCAAAGTAGGGAAGTGCTGAGTGCTGCTGCAACTGTATAGGGCATTGGTGAGACCACATCTGGAGTACTGCGCACAGTTTTGATCCCCTTACTTGAGGAAGTGCATGAGAGAAGGTTCAAAGAAGGTTCACTGATTCCAGAGATGAAGGACTTATCTTAAGATTGATTGAATAGTTTAGGCCTATACTCATTGGAGTTTAGTAGAAAGAGAGGAGATCTAATTGAGGTATGTAAGATGTTAAAGGGGATTGACAGGGTAGATGTAGAGCAGATGTTCTCCTTGTTGGATATTCTAGAACGAGAGGATATGGTTTTAGGCTGAGGGGTGGTAGATTTAAAACAGAAATGAGGAGGAATTACTTCACTCAAAGAGTCATGCACCTGTGAAATTCTCTACCCTCGAGTGCACTGAACGCCGAAACACTAAACAAATTTAAGGAGGTGATAAATAGATTTTTCATTAGTAGCCATATGAAGGGTTATGGGGAGTGGGCAGGAAGGTGGAAATGAGACCGAGATGAGATCAACCATGATCATATTGAATGGTTCAGCAGGTTCAAGGGGCAGAATGGCCTACTCCTACTCCTATTTCTTAAGTTCTTATGTTATGTTCTTATGAATGGGTTGGTGTGGGAAATGGATATGACATTGGGACACATCAGCAGATTGCTGTTCTGAAATTGTGGTTCAGACACATTACTTATATGTCCCAGTTCTGGAAACCTCACCTTGATGAATGTAAAGTTGAGAACGACTGAGAGAAAATGACATCCATATTTAATCCACACACATAAACACTCAGATAGCCACTTTGGAGATGTGAATATTAATAAAAATACTGTCCTGTCAGGAACACCCAGACAGGAGGTGTTGTCAACGGAAGTACCCAATAAACTGCAAACTCAGCCAGCCAGCCAGATATCGCCAAACTGGAATCTATTACCTCAACAACAGAAAGGCTAGCCTGGACCAGCATCAATATTGATAGGATCAAAATTTCCTGATCTGAAGAGAGCTGTAAGATAATTAAGTAAACCTCAAAATTCAAAATATGTCAGGCTCATCAACACTGACTACTGTATTTCCGGGCAGCACGGTGGCGCAGTGGGTTAGCCCTGCTGTCTCACGGCGCCGAGGTCCCAGGTTCGATCCCGGCTCTGGGTCACTGCCCGTGTGGAGTTTGCACATTCTCCCCGTGTTTGCGTGGGTTTCGCCCCCACAACCCAAAAGATGTGCAGGCTAGGTGGATTGGCCACGCTAAATTGCCCCTTAATTGGAAAAAATTAATTGGGTACTCTAAATTTATAAAAAAAAACACTGACTATTTCCACAAGACAGCTTTAAATCCTGAAGTCTCATCCCGAATTCTGATAGATCCTGAGCGGGATTCTCCGTCGGCTGACACTGGAATTGGGAAACGCAATAGGGCAGAGAATCAATTTTGGCACCAAAATCGTGGTGGCCGCCGGTTTCATGCCAAATCGCAATTCTCCGGTGCCTCGGCAGTGGCGTCAATGCAGACATTCAATGCCACTCCACACATGCAGTAAACAGCCTTGGCATATCATTAGCGGGCCTGATCCAGTATTCTCTGGGGCCTCCGCCATTCTCCACCTCCATGGGGCAAATTCCCGACAGCGAGGATCACTTGTCCTTTTAAAAATCATGAAACAGGTGCAGTGACTGCTGAGGGAGAGAGAGGGGCTACGGAAAATGTCCAACATCGCCATTGTTTGCTGACAGTCCTGCCGTTGGCCAGGGGGCTTTTGCCAGGGCCGGGGGGAGTATCGGGGGGGGGGGGGGGGGCAGGAGGTGGGCTGAAGGGTCGGGGTAGACGGGCAGGGCAGCCATGCAGCTGCACATGCCGCTGACTGCCCACTGTGGACTTAGGGCCACAGGTCGTATGGGTGTCCCCCTTTGGCCCCAGATGACCCATCAGCGCGATGAGGTGGAGTCTGTATGTAGTTCAAGTTTCTGAGCCGTATTAAAGAGTTGGGAGGACGACTGACTTATACATGAGGATATTGAATGTCACAGTCGTCCATTCACTCTTGTCCTTAGGCGTCCGAAGGAGGACCTCGCAGATTGGATATAATGTTGGATCTCCGCAAAACCAATTCATGCGACCTGGGCTGATCCTCAGGTTTTTCTCTCCAGAAGAAGGTGTGACCACCGCCATCTTCCCTGAGCTGCACTTTGTCTGCTCTTCGGGTCTGTTGCAGGGCAGCGATATCAATGTTGAAGTGCCTGAGTTCACAGGCAACTGGGCAGTTCTCCGTTCCTGTCGGTTGTTTTGCTCATTGTCCACGAGGGTTTATAGAATGCAGATTCCGAGATTGAGTTTAACTTTGATTTTCTGTTCGCAGGTAGATAAGCCTGCTGGATGCAGTTTTCCAGCCAAGTTGGGGGCAAAACAGACTCGTTTTTGGGCACCTTTTCTAGCCCTTTTCATAGGCGGGGTAAACAGAGTGGATCCTCTGTCGTGAAGAAAGCTGTCGAAACACTCTCCTGCTCCTATTCCAAGAGCGAGATAACTGAATTAAACTTCACCGCCTATGTACCAGTCCAAAGCTCAGGATCTCATGGTCCTGTTCCTGTCACCTCTTGCCGATTTCCAAAGGGCTTGTTTGTGTGGGGAGGGTGTTGGTTTCCTTTAGGTAGATGCCTGGTGCAGGACATCTTTTAATGTGGATATGCAATTGCACATCAGCAGATACATGGTCCTTGACAAGGACCAGTGGCAAGGAAATGTCAATGACTGGGGGCCTCCCTACTGCTCCAGCCTTCGTCCACCATTGCAGCTGTCGATACCGTAGGAGTATTTTCCGCTTGATCCGTCGTTGAGGACTTGTAGATTGCGATTTATCTGGTTCCTCCCCTTCAACCTTACTGTCACAGGTGATCCTCCCAGGAGCTTAAGATTCCTGACTGCATTACTCTCAGGATCAATGGAACATTCAAGTCTCTCCACCAAGGAAAAGATGCAATGTGTTCAAACACACCCTATTTGCACTACAAGAAGAGCATTATCTCACAGTGTGGGAATTGCAAATCGTAAGAGAGGCCATTAAAGTTCTTGAAGGGTCGGACAGTCTGCAGAAGTGTCAGCTGTCAAGTTATTTAAATGGACTGCACCAAAGATTGAAAGAAAACTGCCTGCCTGTGTCTGTGAGTTGAATAAAATCTGTATCAATTGCTATTTGTTGATTGTTGGAGCAATATTAATGTTTGGCTGCATTCCACAACCTATCATCACAGTGGGGTTGTATGTTCATGGTTTGATTGACAACTCAAGACAAATGAAAGGATTAGCTACCTTTGATTTGGGGTTATGACTATGAATGCTTGTTTCATAAGGAATTAAGCACCTTAAATACCTGAGGGAATTTAAATGTATTAAATGGATTTGTATGAATGGGAATGGGAATGGGAAAGATAATATTGTGGAGGAGAATGCTGAGACCCAGGCTATTAGAATAGATGGCATTGAGGTGAGTAGGGAAGAAGTGTTGGCAATTCTGGACAAGGTGAAAATAGATAAGTCCCCGGGGCCGGATGGGATTTATCCTAGGATTCTCTGGGAAGCCAGGGAAGAGATTGCTGAGCCTTTGGCTTTGATTTTTAGGTCATCATTGGCTACAGGAATAGTGCCAGAGGACTGGAGGATAGCAAATGTGGTCCCTTTGTTCAAGAAGGGGAGTAGAGATAACCCCGGTAACTATAGGCCGGTGAGCCTAACGTCTGTGGTGGGTAAAGTCTTGGAGAGGATTATAAAAGATACGATTTATAATCATCTAGATAGGAATAATATGATTAGGGACAGTCAGCATGGTTTTGTGAAGGGTAGGTCATGCCTCACAAACCTTATCGAGTTCTTTGAGAAGGTGACTGAACAGGTAGACGAGGGTAGAGCAGTTGATGTGGTGTATATGGATTTCAGTAAAGCGTTTGATAAGGTTCCCCACGGTCGGCTATTGCAGAAAATACGAAGGCTGGGGATTGAGGGTGATTTAGAGATGTGGATCAGAAATTGGCTAGTTGAAAGAAGACAGAGAGTGGTAGTTGATGGGAGTGTTCAGAATGGAGTTCAGTTACGAGTGGCGTACCACAAGGATCTGTTCTGGGGCCGTTGCTGTTTGTCATTTTTATAAATGACCTAGAGGAGGGCGCAGAAGGATGGGTGAGTAAATTTGCAGACGACACTAAAGTCGGTGGAGTTGTAGACAGTGCGGAAGGATGTTGCAGGTTACAGAGGGACATAGATAAGCTGCAGAGCTGGGCTGAGAGGTGGCAAATGGAGTTTAATGTGGAGAAGTGTGAGGTGATTCACTTTGGAAAGAATAACAGAAATGTGGAATATTTGGCTAATGGTAAAATTCTTGGCAGTGTGGATGAGCAGAGGGATCTCGGTGTCCATGTACATAGATCCCTGAAAGTTGCCACCCAGGTTGATAGGGTTGTGAAGAAGGCCTATGGTGTGTTGGCCTTTATTGGTAGAGGGATTGAGTTCCGGAGCCATGAGGTCATGTTGCAGTTGTACAAAACTCTAGTACGGCCGCATTTGGAGTATTGCGTACAGTTCTGGTCGCCTCATTATAGGAAGGACGTGGAAGCTTTGGAACGGGTGCAGGGGAGATTTACCAGGATGTTGCCTGGTATGGAGGGAAAATCGTATGAGGAAAGGCTGATGGACTTGAGGTTGTTTTCGTTAGAGAGAAGAAGGTTAAGAGGTGACTTAATAGAGGCATACAAAATGATCAGAGGGTTAGATAGGGTGGACAGCGAGAGCCTTCTCCCGCGGATGGAGGTGGCTAGCATGAGGGGACATAGCCTTAAATTGAGGGGTAATAGATATAGGACAGAGGTCAGAGGTGGGTTTTTTACGCAAAGAGTGGTGAGGCCGTGGAATGCCCTACCTGCAACAGTAGTGAACTCGCCAACATTGAGGGCATTTAAAAATTTATTGGATAAGCATATGGATGATAAGGGCATAGTGTAGGTTAGATGGCCTTTAGATTTTTTTTCCATGTCGGTGCAACATCGAGGGCCGAAGGGCCTGTACTGCGCTGTATCGTTCTATGTTCTATGTAAATGAAGTCTGTAATAGTTATTTTGAATTTTATTTCATCTCAACATGGCTCTTGAGGTATGCCTATTGTGGATACAGGGTGAGTTGCCATTGAGGGTCTAAGGACAAACAGTGGTAGGTGAGCACCATGAGTAGGCATGGAATTGGCATGGGGCGAGAAGGGGTCATGGGGGTGGGTGGGATTCATGAGGTTGCATGGAGAGTACAAGGGACCACTGATATGGGTTTGTATGAGTTGGCATGTATGGGCATGGGAAGTAAATAGAACATGGGGGATCTGAGGTGGCATGGAAGGATCTGAAGGGGCTTGGAGTGAGCATGAGGACCTTAGCAGGTATGAAGGATCTGAAGGGACATGGCAGATTTGAGGCAGCATGGAGTGGGCCCGGGGACCTGAGGGGCACGGGGATCTGAAGGGGCATGGAGGAGGCAGCGGGTGGTTGAGGCATTGAGGGTGAGGTTTAGGGGTCTAAAAATGAAATTGAGAGGTGGGTTGTTGTCTTTGAGAACTGACGTAGGCCTTCTAACCAGTTTATCTCCACATTTACACTCCTCTCTTACTGCATTACAGCAATCAAATTGTACTTCGAACAGAACCCTGCCTGAAAGCACAAAAATCCCAGGCAAAATCAGTCAGAAGTCGGATGTGAATTCTGGAAGTTGGGGAAAGGCCCGACTCATATGCCGAGCATCTGGCATGAAAATCCAGCCCAAACAATATGTACATCCATTTCAGTTTCCTTTGCGAGTGAGGAAGGAATGGGGATGGGACCATACCAGACATCTTGTCCTGTCTTCTATTTCTTTTTAATGTTTTCTCTTTCACCTTTCCTGCATAAGTTCTGTCTTATTTTGGAGCAAATTTTCCATGATCTATTCATGGCCTTGGTTAACTGCTTTATTTTCATTCACAGTTCTTTATTTGCCTCGCTGAGATGGTGTTTGTACATCATCTGTTAGGCTTCACTTCTTCCAAGCTTTTCAGGAGGCTGTAGTTACTGGCTACCTGACTTATTACAGAATAGAATTATACAACAGTTACAGTTAGGGGTGGCCCTATGACCTGGTATGTCTATGCCAACACTCAGCAAGACTAACTCAGCTCATCCCACTCCCTCATATGCCAGCAATTTTTTGAAAGGCACAATTGAATCTGCTTTTACCTCACTCTCAGGCAGGGCATTCCAGATAGTAACCACTTGTTACTTAAAGATCTTTTTCCTTACGTTGCCATTGATTACTTGAATTTGTTCATTGTCACGTGTACCGAGGTGCAGTGAAAAGTATTGTTCTGCATACAGTTCAGATAGATCATTCCGTACATGAAAAGAAAATACATAGGGCAAACATAAATACACAATGTACATAGACACAGGCATCAGATGTAGCAAACAAGAGTGTAGTACAACTTAGTAGAGAAGATGTGTGAAGAGATCAAATCAGACCATAAGAGGGCTGTTTCGGAATCTGGTATCAGTGGAGAAGAAGCTGCTTTTGAATCAGTTAGTGCGTGTTCTCAGACTTTAACACTCACCCTTAAATTGGTGTCTTCTAGTTCTTGATCATTCCACCAACAGGAGAAGTTTTTTCCTGTCCATCCTGCCCAGACTACTCAGGGTTTAAGCACTTTCAGCAAATGCTTTCTCAATCTGCTGTCACAGACAATTTTAAGGTGTCACCTTTTATTGCTTGTGATCAAGGCCCCAGGTTTGATTCCCGGCTGGGTCACTGTCTGTGCGGAGTCTGCACGTCCTCCCCGTGTGTGCGTGGGTTTCCTCCGGGTGCTCCGGTTTCCTCCCACAGTCCAAAGATGTGCGGGTTAGGTGGATTGGCCATGCTAAATTGCCCGTAGTGTCCTGAAAAGTAAGGTTACGGGGGGGGGGGGTTGTTGGGTTACGGGTATAGGGTGGATACGTGGGTTTGAGTAGGGTGATCATTGCTCGGCACAACATCGAGGGCGGAAGGGCCTGTTCTGTGCTGTACTATTCTATGTTCTATATCTGGATGTATTGTGACAACTGGAAGACTTTAGGAATATTGAATTCTAAGTATTGGTCAATTTAAGGGTTAAACATCTGGGGGTATAGTGTGTTTTAAAAATGATATTGTTTTACTTCTAGGAAACAGAAGGCGAAATTGATAAGGAAATGTGTTTTTCAGTCTAGGTTAATGCACAGTAGTTTGCCCGGGGAAGTCCCTGGGGAGTTCATGTGCTTTGCAACCTGCAGAGATTTTTTAAAAATCTTGGGGTGATAAGGTCATAGCTGGGTGAAGCTCAGAGAGGCAGTGAGTTTGGAGAAGCTCTGAGAAAGTGAGAGAGAGAGGAGCTGAGTTCTGATCTGAAGGAGTGGCGATATATTTCCAAGTCGGGATGGTATGTGACTTAATGGGGAACCTCCAGTTGGTGGGGTTCCCAGGTACCTGTTGCTCTTGTTCTTCTGGATGCTAGTGGTTGTTGGTTTGTAAGGTGCTGCCTAAGGAACCTTAGCGAGTTATTGCAGTACATCTTGTAGATGGTGCACATGGCTGCCACTATTCATTGGTGGTGAAGGGATTGAATGTTTGCGGAAGGCGTAGCAATCTTGAGTGTTCTTGGAGCTGTACTCATCCAGGCAAGTGGAGAGTATTCCCTTACACTACGGGCTTGTTTCTTGTAGATGGTGGACAGGCTTTGGGGGGGGGTCAGGAGGTGAGTTACTTCCCATAGAATTCCTCGCCTTTGACCTGCCCTGGTAGACACAGTATTGACATGGCTCATCCAGTTCAGTTTCTGATCAATAGTGACCCCCAGGGTGTTGATTGTGGGGGATTCAGCAATGGTAATGCCATTGAATGTCAAAGGCTGATAATTAGATCCTCTCTTGTAGTGTAGAAGATGATCATTGCCTGGCGTTTTTGTGGTGTGAATGTAACGTGCCACTTGTCAGCCCAAGCCTGGATATTGTCCAGATGTTGTTGCATTTGGACATGGCCTGATTCATTATCTGAGGAGTGACAAATGGTGCTGAACATGGTGCAGTCACCTGCGAATATTCCCACTTCTGACCTTATGATGGAAGGGAGGTCATTGTTGAAGCAGCTGAAGATGGTTGGGCCTAGGACACTACTCAGAGGAACTCCTGTATTGATGTCATGTAGCTGAGATGATTGACCACCAACACCACAACCATTTTCCTTTGTGCCAGGTATGACTCCAACCAGCGGAGAGATTTCTTCTTAATTCCCATTGACTCCAGTTTAGCTGGGGCTCCATGATGTCACACTCGGTCAAATGCTGTCTTGATGTCAGGGGCAGTCACTCTCACCTCTGGCATTCAGCTCTTTTGCTCATGTTTAAACCAAGGCTGTAATTAAGTCAGGAGCTGAGTGAGCCTGGTGGAACCCAAACTTAATGTCCCTGAGCAGGTTATTGCTGAGTAAGTGCCGCTTGATAGAACTGTTGATGACTCCTTGCATCTCTTTGATGAAGATGGAGAGTAGACTGATAGGGCGGTAATTAGCTGGGTTGGATTTGTCCTATTACTTGTGTACAGGACACACCTGGGCAATTTTCCACATTGCCGGGTAGATGCTAGTGTTGTAGCTGTACTGGAACAGCTTGGCTAGGGATATGGCAAGTTCTGGAGCACAAATCTTCAATACTATTGCTGGAATATTTCAAGGCCCATAGCTTACAGTATCTATTGCTTTCAGTCGTTTCTTGATGTCACATGGAGTGAATTGTATTGGCTGAAGACTGACATCTGTGTTGCTGGGGACCTCCGGAAGAGACCGAGATGGATCATCCACTCGGCACTTCTGGAAGATAGCTGCAAATGCTTCACCCTTGTCTTCTGCAATGATGTGCTGGGCTCCTCCATCATTGAGGATAGGGATATTTGTGGAGACTTCTCCTCCGCCAGTGAGTCGTTTAATTGTCCACCACCATTCACGGCTGGATGTGGCAGGACTGCAGAGCTTAGATATGATGCATTCAGTGTGGAATCGCTTAGCTTTCTATTACTTGCAGGTTATGCTGTTTGGTACACAAGTAGTCCTATGTTGTGGCTTCACCAGGTGGACACCTATTTTTAGGTATGCCTGGTGTTGCTCCTGGCATGCCCTCCTGCACTTTATATTGAACCAGGATTGATCCTCTGGCTTGATGGCACTGGGGGGGCCATGTGCCAGGCCATGTGGATTCAGATTGTGGTTGAGTATAAAGATTGAAGTTACTAGGTTGAAGGTAAAACCATAATTATAAAAATGGAATTTAACTCAGTCTCTATTTCAGTGTAGGCCTGATGTTTTATAGTCAGGATGCTACTTTAGCTGAAGTGACCGTTTCAGAAATGCAGAGATTTCTCAGAAGTTGTGATGGTTCCCAGAGTAGATCTGCTTGGAGGCTGTTTCCACATGTAAGCTTGATGATGGGAGATATTAAATGAGAGAGGCTTTGGGCGCGATTCTGCCAAAACGGGAGAAATCGTAAGGCTGGCGTCAAACCCGGGCGGGTTTGACACCAGCGCGCCCCTTCCTGACCGGGAACCGATTCTGGTCCCCGGTCGGGGCTAGCAGCCCGACGCCGCAAGCTCCGGCATCACGGGCTTAACGAATTTCGTTAAGCCCGCTTGCCGGAGTTAGCGCCGGCTGACGCGTCATATGACGTCAGCCGCGCATGCGCGGATTGGAAGACTCCAACCCGCGCATGCGCGGATGACGTAATCGCGTATTTGCGCGGGCCGGGATGCCCCTCAGCCGCCCCGCGAATGGATACTGCGGGGCGGCGGATGGACAAATAATGCACGGGCATCGGGCCCGCTGCCCGCGATCGGTGCCCACCGATCGCGGGCCCATGGCACCCTTGGCACGGCCGTGGTACTGCCGTGCCAATCGGTGCCATGGTTATAAAAAGCGAGTTGTTCCCGCCGTTTTTATGAACGGCCAGACCAGGTCTGTTTGCCGTTCGTAAAAACAGCGTAAAGGGCTGGGACTTCGGCCCATCGAACAGCTGTGAATCGCTGCCGGCCGTAAAAAAACGGCGGCAGCGATTCGTGTCGGGAGTTGGGCGGGGGGGGGGGGGGGGGAGAATAGCGGGAGGGCGGGAAAAATGTCGGGAAGGCCCTCCCGCTATTCTCCGACCCGTCGTGGGGGTCGGAGAATTTCGCCCTTTGTTTCTCTTTCAAGATATTGTAGGAAGTTACTTAGCTGCTTATCTGGCTGAAGTGGTTGATGGCTTTGCCTATTGGACCCTTTGCTCCCTCTCTTCGATGGAATTCGTCTGCATCTCGAAGGATGTCTTTGAAAGGTTCTTACAATTTTCTGCTATATCGTTAGCAGGGAGTCAAGATGACTGCTGTATGATGTGACCTCACATCAATGTCGTGTCAGGGAAGGGAATCTTCCATTCTGGTTTCTACATTTGGTGATGATCATGGAAGTCAGAATGATTTCTACTGGGGGCGGGGTGTGTGGGAGGGTTGTGGGGCAATGGCTGACCACGGGTGATCTTGCACCATTCAGCTCATTACACATACATCTGTGAGGGAGCACAATGAATCTTGTGGTGGGGTGGGTTGGACATGTCTTTAAATATTAATAATACCGCCATGCTAGGACTGTGTCATGACACTTTTCTCTAAGAAAAACCAACTTGCAGTTTCTCCAATCTGTCCATGTAACTGAAGTTCCTAATCACTGGAACCATTCTCTTGAATCTTTCCTGCACTCTTTCTAAAGTCTTCACATCCTGCCTGAAATGCACTTCCCAGAATTGGCCACAACACGCCAAGTAAGGCCAGTCCAGTAAAGATTCACCAGAACCTCTTTGTTTTTTTATGCGATGTGTCTATGAATAAAATATGAGATCTAGTATGTCGCTTTAGCCTCTCTCTCAAGCTGGCCTGGCACACTTCAATGATTTGAACACACATACCTCCAGGTCTCTGTGTTCCTGCACCACCTTTAGAACTGTACCCTATCCCCAGAAAGTGTATCCTTATACACAGAGTTAAATTTAATCTACCAAGTGCCCACTCATTCCACCAGCAGCTCCATGTTCTCTTGAAGTCAACACTATCCCCCTCACACTTGCAGGTTTGGAAACCTCTCTGTAACAGAAGTTAATTGCTGTTCTCAAGGGATATGGGGAGAGTGAAGGAGTATGGTGTTAAAATAGAAGATCAGCCATGATCATACTGAATGGCGGAGCAGGCTGGAAGGGCCTCCTCCTGCTTCTATTTCTATGTTTCTATGTTTCCACTTCTTGTCTCAATGTCCTGCAGAACCATTATGGACCTCTATATCTTCCAATCTCATGAAATGTCCACACCACTCCAAAAATGATAACTTGTCTGGGCCCTGCTCGCCAATCATAGAATCCCACAGTGCAGAAGGAGGCCATTCGGCCCATCGAGTCTGCAGCGACCTTCTGATAGAGCACCCTACATGGGTCTACTTCCCTATCCACCCTGTCCTATCCCCATAACCCTGTAACCTAACCTGCACATCTTTGGATTGAGAGAGGAAACTGGAGCACTCGGAGGAAACCCACACAGACAAGGGGAGAATGTACAAACTCCACATAGATAGTCAGCCAAGGCCGGAATTGAACCTGGGTCCCTGGCGCTATGAGGTAGCAACGCTAACCCAGCATTTTCCCAGAATTTGGAGATCCCACAGACCTGGCAGCAGACCAATATGTCAAAGGTCAGGGAAATATGACAGCTTCAGAGTTTTCACTGTACTGAATGTGGGCCTACCAGATTTACCAAAGCCTTCTTCGATCCCATAACTCATTCTCCTCTGAGGAACATTCTGCTTATAATTTCACTGAGCTCGCTCCACCAGTCATAGCGAGGGGGCCAACCTGATCATTCTGAATGTCAAGGGCCCTTCTTCACTGGTACTAACCTATTGGTGCTTGTGAAACCGTCTCCCCCACACCCACCTCAATCTCTTTACACCTCTACCCTCTCCCTACACCTTGTACCCTCTCGGCCAGACATTCAGGCGATGCAGGAAGAAATTTTGAAAAAGTAAAAGCTGGTATTAAAAAAAATCCTCACTCTTGGAATCATATTGCTGAAAACTATATATAGAGTTGATACTAATGAAAGAGGTTTTTGAGTTTAGTAATGAAGAAGCTCAAACTGTATACATTACTTGCCGGGAGCCAAATTTCTCCATTACGGACAAAAATGCCACGCTACACATGAGCTGTTTAAAAATGCTTCACAGACAGGTTATGTTTGGATACCATCTCTGTTTGCTACGGTGCTGCTTGTCCAAATGCAACACAAGTGCAGAAGAAAAACAGTTTACAGTACATTTAGGAACTGGCTCAAATACATCCTGAATACTCAATATACAAGACTACATTCATCTCATGAAAGCATGCAACAAAATCTGGAACCGTCGACCGATTTCATAATATCGGCCTTATTTATATGAAGTCAGCTTGGTTGGTGTCCCTGCTCAACCTGGCCAATTGCACAGGAGAGTCAGTGTGTGCTGCATAAACGTACCAGTAGGCAGTGTACTACCAACCCATGCAGGTCACAGAGTTCAAGGTTCCACCTCTGATCTATGCAGCACAAGAGGCACCATAATAGACCTCCGTGCTGTGGGCCCTCCTTTCCCCATCCATCTCTCTCCCTGGCCCTATAATGAGGCTGAACCAGCCTTTCTGCAACCATGGTATCCCTATTCACACAGGGTCCGTTAGCTCAGTTGGCTGGATGGCTGTTTCATGATGCGGAGTGACGCCAACAGCGTGGGTTCAATTCCCGTACTGGCTGAGGGTATTCATGAAGGCTCCACCTTCTCAACCTTGCCCCTTACCTGAGGGGTGGTGACCCTTAGGTTAAATCACCAGCAGTCAGCTCCCTCCCAAAGGGGAAGAGCAGTGTATAGGCCTCTGGGACTGTAGTGACATTTACATCCCATTTGATCCTGGCCTGTGTTTCTGATCCCAGATAACCTCTATTACTCGCTTCCATTATTGTACCATCACCTGTCTTTTCTCCTGCTTCAGCTTGGCTGCAACTGAACCACTTATCCATGTCTTTAAGTTTTAAATTGGAATACACCAATGGTTGCCTGGCCAGTCTCCCACTTTTCACCCATTGTAAGCTTGAGGTCATCCAAAGCTCTGCTGCCTTCCTGAATCCTAGATTAAAAAAAAAAAAAATTTAGTGTGCCCAATTAATTTTTTTTCCAATTAAGGGGCAATTTATCGTGTTCAATCCACCTATCCTGCACATCTTTGGGTTGTGGGGGCGAAACCCACGCAAACACGGGGAGAATGTGCAAATTCCACACGAACAGTGACCCAGAGCCGGGATCGAACCTGGGACCTCGGCGCCGTGTCCTGAATCCTAGATGACATGAAGCCCCGTTTACCCTGTGCTCACTCGGCTACAGTGACTCACAACCCAACAACATAATTTCAAGGAAGTTCAGAGGAAGAGTCATATCAGACTCAAAACGTTGTGTGCGATTCAACAAAAAGTTTCTACGTCCGGTTTCGGGGGCGTTTAGTGGGGTGTTTCTCATTGCCTCTAGCGCCGAGAAAGCCCTCACTATTCAGTGGCACTTTGCTGGGTTTTTTTTGGCATCAGTGAGGAACTACCTGTCAAGGCTACACTTTAGTCATTTCCTGCACTGACAAGCTTCATCTCGCAAGTGCAGGAAGACTACTCGTGGATCGGGGCCATTTTTAAGGGCAGCACTGGTCTTTCTGCTGTGATTCCCACCTTGTGACCTGGGTCCCCGTTGGCGGCCGTCTTCTGGGGTGACTGGGCCTGGATGCTGCTCGTGTGTCCTAGGTGGTGTGGTGCCACCCTGTTCTGACCGCTGCCCACCAGATGCACCAGGAACAGGAGGGGGGCGTGGGGGGCAGTCCGAGGTGCTGCAGCGTTCCTGCACCTCCCCTGTGGGAGCCACCGGCACGGGACCCATCACCTCCTCATCACTCGATGGTCCCCGGGATTCTACATGGGCCGGGGGTGCGGATTGAGCTATCCCGAGGCTCCCCCTCCACCTGGCACTGCCAGTTGTGGAGGTCCACTCTGGTCTCAACCAGTGTCTGCCTGCTCACGGCCATGAAGCACAGGGAGCACAGGGACTGCGCCACATCATCCACTGACTGTGCCACCGCCTTCTGGGTTTGTGTCACATCAGCCAGTGACTGCGCCATCTCCCGCTGGGACTGGACCACCTCCCTCTGTGTCTACGCCTTGTCGGCCAGCGCCTAGGCAATGCCGCCGACTTTCCCAGCTATAGCCTGCTGTGACTAGGCCTCTCTCAGGAGCGCCGTTGCGATGTTCATGGCTGCCTGTGAGATGGCATACCTGTCCTGGGCCTCGGTCACTGCCTGCACAGAATGCCCCAGGCCTTGTACATGCTGATCCATAGCTAAAAATGTCTCCCCCAATGCCTCCACCATGACACCACCCATGCGATGTTGGCCTGGGTGGCGCGTATGGACTGCACCACTTCCTGTTCCTGCATGCGTTGGACTTCTCCAATTGCACCTGCAGGTGCTGGAAGCTCTCCGACAACCCCTCATGTAGGGCGGTATTCTCTCCTCCCCCGCCGGGTGGAAGAATCGCTGGGGCGCTGCGTGAATCGCGCCACGCCACCTCGACCCCCGCACGTGATTCTCCCACCCCCCCCCGAAACCAGCGCCACGCGAATTGCGCCGGGCAGCTCAGAGAATTGCCACAAACGGCGAGCGGCAATTCTCCGACCCGGTTGGGCCAAGCGGCCGCACGTAAACGGCCTAGTCCAGCCGGCGCCGTCCATACCTGGTCGCTGCTGGCGGGTACTCGTCGTGAAGGCTTCGGGGGGGCGGCGGCCTGTGGGGGGGGGAGGGGCTCCATTCCCGAGGGAGGGCCTCCGGAGTGGCCTGGTACGCGATCAGGACCAACCGATCGGTGGACCGGCCTCTCTGTCGGTGGGCCTCCTTTCTTCCGCCAGCGAGCCTGGATCCATCCGCCATGTTTGTGCGGGGCAGCCTGGTGGAGGACGCCCACCGCGCATGCGTTAGTTGGCGCCGGCACAACTGCGCATGCGCGGGACCCAAGGCCCAGCGTCTTTTATGCGGCGCCGGGCCTCTGACGCCGTGCCGAGGCCCCGCCCCCGTAAATCACGCGACGCCCCTGCTAGCCCCGCGGAGGGGGGAGAATATGGGTCTGGGAACGGGTGCCGACGCCGGAGTAAAACACTCCGGTTTTTACTCTGGCGTCGGCACTTGTCCTCCCGTTGGGAGAATCCCACCCATAGTTCCTGGCTCTGCGACTGCATCTCCATGATTGATGGGACTGTCCATTACTGAAGTCCGAAACCCGTGTGGACGGCAGCTAGTTCCTGGGGTTGGCCTGCCCTCTGACCGTCCGCCCCCTCAGGTGCTCCTACCTCCACCTGACGTACCAGATCAGCTGTGTGGTGCGCACCAGATAGTGTCCCAGGAGCCTCTTCACTAACGTGCCCAACCGGGGTGATAGTCTCTGGGATGGTGGAGAGTGTTGGAGACAGTGGGCGATGAGAAATCTGTGTCAACATCGCACCCGAGCTCCGGGGTGTCCTGAGCCTTGGTTTGAGTGCTGCCGTCCAGTGATCCTGGAGGGAGGAAACAGAAAATGACAGCGTTAGACAGTCAAACACATGCAGCCCAGGGGTTGGATAGCTGTGGCCTCAGTGACCAGGGCACATGACCATGATGGCTGGTGGGGTGCTGTGGTGGTCAAGTTATGTGTGTGTGAGATGTGGGTTAGTGCCAAGGGCACATGTGTTGCCTACTCACACTGGCCACCCTGAGGAGATTGTGCAGTTTTATATGGCACTGCCCGCCAGTCAGGACGGTGTTACTCACGGCGTGGACCATCTCTGCCACCTGCTCCCGGGCACGACTCTCCTCCACCACGTCCAGGAGGATCTCCAGCTCGGCCTCCATGCAATGGGGTGTTGCTCTCCCCGCTGCCATTTTGTTAGCTGGGATGGAGTGGGTGGATGGTGAAGTGTGTATATGCAACAGCAGCTTGTCAGCCGCCTGAGTGTCAATCACAAAACCGACAATTCCGGTACCATTTCTCATTGGAATGGATTGTGTTGCACGTGGCACCATGCTAGCCCCTGAGCAGTACTTGAATCGGTCCAGGTGCGGCACCTGCGTCAATACTTAGTCTCAAGAATGGAGAATCCCGCCGAAGATCTTTGCATTGAAAAGGGCTTTTGTAACGGAGGTTGATCTGACTTGTGTTGTCAACTCCAGGTATTCCCTAATCACTGGAGAGAGTACAGAGAAGATTTACTAGAATGTTGGCTGGGCTGGAGAATTGTTGCTTAGAGAAGAGATTGGAGGGGTTGGTGTTGCTTTCCTTGGAACAGAGTAGGATGAGGAGTGACAGAGATCATAGAATTTACAATGCAGCCCATCGAGTCTGCACCTGTTCTTGGAAAGAGCACCCCCACTTAAGCCCACACCTCCACGCTATCCTCGTAAACCAGTAACCCCACCTAAGGGCATTTAAGCATGGCCAATCCACCTAACCTGCACATCTTTGGACTGTGGGAGGAAACCGGAGCACCCGGAGGAAACCCATGCAGACACGGGGAGAATGTGCAAAGTCTGCACAGACAGTGACACAAGCCGGGAATCGAACCTGGCACCCTGGATCGGTGAAGCACTGTGCTAACCACTATGCTACCGTGCTGCCCCCATGATTGAGGTCCACAAAATTGTGAGGGGTAGAGATACAGTAGACAAGATGAACCTGTTTCCCTTGGCAGAGAGTTCAAAAGCCAGGGGGTCATAGATTCAAGCCAAGTGGCAAAAGGATTAGAGGGGACATGAGGTTTTTTGACACAGAGGGTGCTGGGTGTCTGGAATTCACCACGAGTTGACGGCTAAGGCAGAGACCCTAAACTCTTTTTAAGAAGTACCTGGATCTGCACCTTAGTGCAGTAAACTGCAGAGCTATGGGCTGTGTGGAGCACAATGAGATTGGTAACGCACTGGGTATTGTTGGGTCGGCATTGAAAAGATGGGCCAAATGGGGCAGCACGGTAGCATAGTGTTTAGCACAAATGCTTCACAGCTCCAGGGTCACAGGTTCGATTCCCGGCTTGGGTCACTGTCTGTGCGGAGTTTGCACATGCTCCCCGTGTGTGCGTGGGTTTCCTCCGGGTGCTCCGGTTTCCTCCCACAGTCCAAAGATGTGCAGGTTAGGTGGATTGGCCATGATAAATTGCCCTTAGTGTCCAAAATTGCCCTTAGTGTTGGGTGGGGTTACTGGGTTATGGGGATAGGGTGGAGATGTGGGCCTGGGTAAGGTGCTCTTTCCAAGAGCCGGTGCAGACTCGATGGGCCGAATGGCCTCCTTCTGTACTGTAGATTCTATGAATGGCCCCCTTCTGTGCCATTTCATTTCTATGGTACTATAGTTCTATGAATGTATAGCGCTCAGCAATCTGAGGATTTGGACAATGAAAAGACCTGGGAATGGATTCTCCCCTACCGGCTGGGCAGGGGGTTCCGGTGGGTTGGAGTGGCGTGAACCACTCCGGCATCGGGCCGCCCCAAAGGTATGGAATCCTCCGCACCCTTAGGGGCCAAGCCCTAACCTTGAGGGGCTAGGCCTGCATCGGAGTGGTTGGCGCACCGCCGGCCGGCGGGAAAGGTCTTTGGCGCCATGCCAGCCGGGGCCGAAGAGACTCCACTGGCCGGCGGAAGTCCGCGCATGAGGCTGATGCCCGACGCGGAAGGAAAAGAGTGGGCCCCGATCGCGGGCCAGGCCATCGTGGGGGCACCCCCCGGGGCCAGATCACCCCGCGCCCCCCCCCCACCCCCCCAGGACCCCGGAGCCCGCCCGCGCCACCTGGTCCCATCGGTAAATACCTTGTTGAATTCACACCGGCGGGGCCGGCATAACAGCAGCAGGTCTTCGGCCCATCGCGGGCCGGAGAATCGCCGGGGGGCTTGAATTGAAAGTTTAGTGATGACCAGGAAACCATTGGCGATTGTTATAAAAACTCATCTGATTCACTAACGTTCCTCAGGGAAGGAAATCTTCAGTCGTTAACTGGTCTAGTCTGCATATGGGGCTGGATTCTCTGACCACGAGCTGGGTCGGAGAATCGCCGGGTGCCGGCGTGAATCCCGCCCCCGCCGGCCGCCGAATTCTCTGGCACCGGATATTCAGCGGGGGCGAGATTCACGCTGGTCCCCGGCGATTCTCTGACCCGGCGGGGGTCGGAGAATCCAGCCCCTGATTAATCAGTCAGTCTGTGTTAATCCTAGTCAGCCTGTGTTGCACTTTTTCTAAAGCCTCAATATTTTTCCAATACCATGTCAATACTTACAACTACAGCCCTGACTGTGATCAGTTAATTCATCACAGATCACAAATTAACCCTTGGTATTTCTGCTCTGTACTGTAAGACCCACGCCCCGGTATAAAGGTTCCTATGCCTCTAATCTGGATATCAAAGACACACAGCAATTTGGATGAGGTTCCAGCAAATGTGAGACACCTCTATTGAACCACTAAACAATCGTTCATCCGCTTGATAATACTGGTTGCTTACCTTCACTGCACACCGAAGTCTGTCTCTGTGGTCAATCCTCCGACGAACTCTCCATTCACCACTTCTGAGTGACTGACCAAATCACTCTAACCCATTACAGCAAAGATGTTTCTTTGAATTCTTTCTTTGTATCTTTCTTTCCTCTGACCCTGTGCCATATAAGGTAATACCTGTTTTTAGCCCATTCAATTGGTCTTCAAATACGACATTGTCTTTCCCCTGTTCTTACATCTAGGGCCTCTCACAAGGCCAAGCTTGTAGGAGTGGAGCCAACGTAACTTTGCTTTGTTATCTCGTAACACTATTACCAATCCCCAGGCTGGTATCTTTATTGCGTCTAACAACACAGAGGGGGTTTATCTTCCTCACAGTTCGTGGCCAGTTCTCCTGCACAGTTAAATAGATTTAGCAAACTATGCTATTTCTGGTAAGTTTGTAAGTTGACTAAATTGACCATCAAGTTTTGCCTTTGAGCCATCACTCCAGTTCTTTAGACATCTTCGGCCTGGGTTTTTCTATCACCTTGATGTCCCATGTTACCATCACGAGACAGACTCCACACACAGGGTTACCCCACAACCGGCCTCCATTAATTAATATAAACAAAATAAAGAAACAGTTGCAACATAGTGAAAAAGTGATTGTACATTGAAAAGGTAAATAATATGTTGGCATGTAGTGCGACTCTGTTATGCAGTAGGAACATAGGAAGGTAGGTGTGGTAAACCACTGTATTGTATTATACCTGCTGTATGTAACATGCCTGGGCTTGCCCCTGCTGGCCCCGCCTGTGGCCCCTCCCCTCGGGCTCAGGTATAAAGGTGGCCAACCCCCGGCCCTGCCTTCTGTCTGGGGCCGGTTGCCAGCAGGTATCTTTAAGCTAATTAAAGCCACAGTTTCATTCTCAACTCATCTTCTGTCGTTATTGATGGTACATCAGTCGGAATGTTTGATGAGAATAGAGCAACACCTTCTACCATTCTGACAGGGACAGGATACAATGATAATGGAGTCATTGATTAATCACAGCAATTAATCGCTATCCATCAGTCTGTAACAGAACCAGCCTGTGATATGAGGAAAACAACAATGGCAGAGAGCTTTTTGAACAAAGGCATAAAGTCATATTTTTCCTCTGATGCGACCCATACTCCTCATCATGTCTCATCCTATTAATATTCTATACCCCAAAATGTTCTTTTCTGAAGGAAATGTTGTCTAATTTGTACTGGAATGTATTCAGGCCATCAGCTTCAACTGTCTCCCTGGGGAGCTTGTTCCTCGGATTGACCACTCACTCACTGGAATATTGTGAGGAATTTTAAACTAATGGTCCTTGGTGAAATGGGGGCTATGTAGTGGGCCAGGAACCCAACTGCCACTTGGGCGGACTTTACAATCCCAATACCTGCTTTCACGATCACTTGGAGAGTGCGGGCGGGATTCTACACCGGAGTTAATGCCGAGCGTTTTGCCAGGAAGAGGAAATGAGAATCGAAGGACGGTTCGAATTAGAATTAGAATTAGAATAGTACAGCACAGAACAGGCCCTTCGGCCCTCAATGTGCCGAGCAATGATCACCCTACTCAAGCCCACGTATCCACCCTATACCAGTAACCCAACAACCTCCATTAACATTATTTTTTTTAGGACACTAAGGGCAATTTAGCCTGGCCAATCCACCTAACCCGCACATCTTTGGACTGTGGGAGGAAACCGGAGCACCCGGAGGAAACCCACGCACACACGGGGAGGACGTGCAGACTCCGCACAGACAGTGACCCAGTCGGGAATCGAACCTGGGACCCTGGAGCTGTGAAGCATTGATGCTAACCACCATGCTACCGTGCTCCCCTTGTTCTTTAATGCAAACACGGCACAGAACTGGGGTGTGGTAGCTCTGACCTCTGACCTCTCAGCAAAGTTAGCTCATAGGAAGACACCAGGATACCCCGCTCAGGAGAAGCCATAGAGCCTTGAAGCGAAGCCCACCAGCAGATGTACATTTCCATTTTTTTCTTGTTTCCAAAAGAGATTCATACTGTTTATTTAACTCTGTTCCTAAGGCTACATGTCGTGAAGTGAACACTTCATCCAGAACTGATCAAAACACATAATTATGATGTACTGTGCCTGAAACATAGGAATAAGACACATTTCAGTAATTAATTCAGCTCTGTAACAGCTGGCCCTGCAAACCAGACGAAAATTTTAATTTTTCTGTTGGTTTCAAAAATTTATGCCTTGTCAGATGACGACATTTAATAATTAGGATAGCTGTAAATTTGGCTCGGATTGAATCTTTTCTCCCACAGACTCGGGCGCCGTCAGCTGTGTGCAACCCATTAGGAGCTGGATAATGTCCATCGGCCTGGTGAGGGAATGGTCAAGGCCATTTGGCCCAGTGATGAATGGTATTGACAGGGTTGGGCAAGTTGCTGCTTGATTCAAATACGAGTTTCACAATTAGGATATGAGCAGCATGTTGGGGGAACTTGAGCACTTCATCATCCAGGGGATGAATTTAGGATGATGTTGTCATGCAGGATATGGAAACAAACCTTCTGGACGAATTTAGCGTACATTTGTATGTAAAAAAGAAATAAAATAAATAATCTTTGTTGTCACAAGTCGGCTTACATTAATACCGCAATGAAGTCACTGGGAAAAGCCCCTGGTCGTCACACTCCTGTTCGGGGCACAGAGGGTGAATTTTGAATGTCCAAATGACCTAATCACTGTACTGCTGTACTGTTCTATGTTCTATAAGCCGGGAATCGAACCAGGGACCTTCGAGCTGTGAAGCAACAGTGCTACCCACTGTGCTACCATGCTGCCCATACCTTTGTACCATTAGATAAAGAAAGAATAGAGGCATTTGGTGAGAATATCGGATCATTCAGGTAGATATGGGACGGAACTTTCCAAAAAAATGGCAAACAGTCATTTTCAGCAGGAAAATTGGTACGAATCCCACTGGCCCTATCAGTGTAGACTGGATTGCAATTAGGTGCCTAATGTGCAAAGCGTCTGATTCACCCGCCTCAGGATCATCTGAGCACTTCAATCAAGGGGCATTGCATTTAAACTGCTCCACAGAACTTGACCACATTCAAACCAGGAGGATGGCAGGTTGGAGGCAAGCATCCAGATTTCAGGAGTGGTCCCTCACTAGAGGGCTGGATGCGATGCAGGAGAGTTGGGGCACAACCTACCCACAGATTGACAGGAGGCCCTCCGGCAATATCACCAATCCTGGCTGGGAGACAAGGCAGCACTGAGCAATGGCAGCAGCCTGACCAAGAGGATGGGTCTGCAATTTCGGTAAAAGATGACTGACCTACTACGATCTGCAAGGACAAGTGTCCCCTATCTCCCCTTGGCACTCCACCCTCCTGTGAATTCATGGAATGTCACCTTGAACCGACTTGGTGCCACCTTGCAGGTTTCCATGACCTAACCTCCCATCATCATCCGGAAACCCTCCCTGACACTCCTCATCTGAACCTCTCTCTGCTTAGGTGCAATGCCAGGTTTCACTGACATCTGACCTGCCAGGCGTCCGGCTTACATTATCCCCTTTTGTGCACCTGCAGGAGAAAATTGTCCACAACTGCAAAGAGAGAGATGAGTGGTGGAATGCCCAAACTAAGGATCTTAACTCCCTTGAAGAAGACGGTCATGTAAATCACAGGGAAGGCTCAGGAGCGGCTCTGCACAGATACCAAGGTTCACCTACAAGAGAAAAGTGAGGAGTGACTGCACTTTCATCCAGATAACCAGTGTCGCATGGGTTTTTATTATCCAAACCATTAGGCCATGTACTAAAACCATGTCCCTTGCCTTGCATTTTCAGCAGGAAAATTGGTACGAATCCCACTGGCCCTATCAGTGTAGACTGGATTGCAATTAGGTGCCTAATGTGCAAAGCGTCTGATCCGATGAGCCTCGGTCATCAATTAGCAGTGCCTCCACGGCAACCTCGTCAGGACCCCAGAGGAGGAGGACATGGATGATGCGTTACATCTATCACCCGCACCATCCACCATCGCAGAGACACATACCTCGGTGGACAAACTTAGCATACAGAACTTTGGGCCACTTTCTGGTGAGCACCACGCTATTTCTAATGCACATTAGATGGAGACAGGAGCATCCCGTGGAAAGTCAGTGGGCTTCTGGCTCCTGAAATCAGCTGTGCCCCAGCCAAGTGCCGTGCCTCTGGACATGTTCATCCTCAGCTGCTGAATATGCAAAGGCAGAGCAGGGAATACAATGAAGGGGCATCAGCAACAGTCCTGCAAATGCAAGGCTGAATGGCGGAATCCCAATGTCTTCTGTCGCAGGAGATTTTTGCGGGGATGTGTGGTACTCAGGCCAACACTGCAAGGGTAGCGTCTGCAATGGAAAGCCTGGAACAAGGCTTCAGAATCATGAGGAGTGACTCTTACCTGCTCTGGCCTATGTGTGACTCCAGACCCACAGCACTGGCTCCATCCCTAAGCGCCATGGCAGAGTGATTCCACACCACGGTGCAGACACTGGCTAGACTCCAGGAAATCAAATGAAAATGAAAATCGCTTATTGTCACAAGTAGGCTTCAAATGAAGTTACTGTAAAAAGCCCCTAGTCGCCACATTCCGGCGCCTGTTCAGGGAGGCTGGTACGGGAATTGAACTCGCGCTGCTGGCATGCCTTGGTCTGCTTTCAAAGCCAGCGATTTAGCCCTGTGCTAAACAGCCCCAGTATCTGGGGCTGGACTAGCAGTGGCAGATGGCACTGGGACTTCTGGAGTTCACTTTAGCTGCCCCTCCATCCCATGGAGTAACCCAGGGTTCGATGAGCACTCGGAGGGAGGAGGAAGTGCTGGAACACCTCTTGGGGCCTTCCATCCAGAAGAGCCTGGGAGTGACCAGCCCTTCTGAATCCCCCCTTCCTGATACCAGCGCAACTCAGGGGCTGTGGATAGACAGTATGACATGGTACATTCAGTACCACCCAAAAGTAGAGCGGGCCCTACAGGTCTTGTCCCTCCAGAGGATGCCTGCCTGGCATGGAAAGCAGCAGGCTGCCTCCATTTCCACAGTGTATCCTGGGATACACTGAGATGGGGTGAGAGAGTTTGCAAGAGGAAGGAGTTGTAGCGGCACAGAGTGAACATGGGTGAAGTTAGGCACAGATAATTGGGGTTTTGTCACGTTATTAAAACCTCTTTGTTGTCACAACCTTAATGCCTCACTCTTTTTGACCCTCCCCCCACTTGGATAGGTCTTCGCCCCATCTGGACTGTGGTGAACGTATTGTATTAACCATTCGCCATGTATCTCACTGTATCACGTTGTTGCCCATGTGGGCTCCACCTATGGACCACTGTACGATATTACATAGAATATATCATGTTGGTTCCCTTGTGGGCTCCACCTCTGGCTCCGCCCTTTGAGGGGAGGTATAAAGAGCAGCAGCCCTGTAGGCAGCTCTCACTAGCAGAGCAGTCGCAGGCAGGCACTGTTCTCGTCGATTAAAACCACAGTTTACATCTACTCTCTGTTTCGCATGAATTGATGGGCGCATCAATTTAATCGACTACAACACCACAATGGAATCGGTCCTCAAACCTGACCAACTGGAACTCGACCCACAGGCCGCGGAGGCCAAAAGGATTTTTTCGCACTGGCTCCGCTGTTTTGAGGCCTACCTCGCCCGCCTCCTGCTCCTGGCCTTCTGTCTCCGACGATCAGAAGCTGAGCCTCCCCCACGCCTGGGTGAGCCATCGAATCTCTGTACAACTCGAGGAAGCCTCCACATATGCAGACGCCCTCACGATGCTGAAGCGCCTATACGTAAGGCCAGTGAACGAAAAGTACACGAGGCATCTCCTCACCACTCGCCGCCAACGCCCCAGGGATTCGCTGGAGGAGTACCTACGCGACCTCAAAGTCCTTGTGCGAAGCTGCAACTACCAGGCCGTTACGGCCTCTCAACATATGGAACTCGCCGTCCGGGACGCCTACGTGGCTGGAGTCAGGTCCAACTACGCCTGCTTGAGAAAGGTGCCCTCGACCTGGAAGAGACGGTAAAACTAGCCACCTCCCTAGAAGTAGCGTTCCAAAGCCTCAACGCGTTCCCGTCTGATCATGTGACCCCCTCTGGACCCCCAACCAGAGAGTACCCCAGGCCTGTGCCGTGCGGCTGCCCGCCCAACCCCGAGGCAATCTTGGCCACCGTCTCTCACGCGGCCAGCCATGTGTGACTCTTGGGGGCCGCCATCTTGGATGCTATCTTCGTCGCCGCCCGACACGTGCGGCCGATGGGGGCCGCCATCTTGGTCACCATCTGCAACGCTGCCCGACACGTGCGACCGACGGGGGGCAGCCATCTTGGGACCACCCCATCACCTCCGACCACGCCGGCAACCCGCAACTCGGTGCGGTCACCCTCGACCAGTCATGACCAAAACACCTCCGGAAATCCATGATGACCATCCGAGTCAATGGACACGAAACGCCTTGTCTGTTTGACTCCGGGAGCACGGAGAGCTTCATTCACCCAGACACGGCAAGGCGCTGCTCGCTCCAAATCTTCCCCGCATTTCAAACAATCTCCCTCGCTTCCGGATCGCACTCAGTGCAGATCCAGGGGTACACTGTTGGAAACCTCGCGATACAGGGCGCCGAGTACGCCGATTTTAAACTATACTCCCGTACTCCCCGATCTCTGGCCTCTCCTGTTGGGACTGGATTTCCAGTGCAACCTCAGGAGCATAATCCTGAAGTTCGCCGGGCCCCTACCCCCACTCACCGTATGTAGCCTCGCGACCCTGAAGGTCAATCCTCCCCCGCTCTTTGCAAATCTCATCGGCAACTGTAAGCCAGTCACCACCAGGAGCAGGCGGTACAGTATCCAGGACAGGACTTTTATCAGGTCCGAAGCCCAGTGACTCTTGCGGGAAGGGATCATTGAGGCCAGCAATAGCCCCTGGAGAGCTCAGGTGGTGGTCATCAGGACCGGAGGAAAGAACCGGATGGTTGTAGACTACAGCCAAACAATAAACCGGTACACGCAACTCGATGCGTACCCCATTCCCCGGATAGCGGACATGGTGAATCAGATCGCACACTACCGGGTGTTCTCCATGGTGGATCTGAAGTCCGCATACCACCAGCTCCCAATCCGCCTGGAGGACCGGCACTACACTGCCTTTGAGGCAGACGGCCGCCTCTTCCACTTCCTCCGGGTCCCCTTCGGTGTCACAAACGGGGTCTCGGTCTTCCAAAGAATGATGGACCGAATGGTGGACCAGTAGAGGCTGCGGGCCACATTTCTGTACTTGGACAACGTCACCATCTGCGGCCACGACCAGCAGGACCACGACGCCGACCTCTAGAAATTTCTCCAAACCGCCCAAGCCCTCAACCTCACTTGCAACAAGGAGAAATGTGTTTTCCACACAACCAGACTAGCCATCCTTGGCTATGTCGTGGAAAACGGAGTCCCAGGACCCCACCCCGATCACATGCGCCCCCTCCTGCAACTCCCCCTCCCCCACTGCCCCAAGGCCCTGAATACATGCCTCGGGTTCTTTTCCTATTACGCCCAGTGGGTCCTGAAATATGCGGACAAAGCCCGCCCACTGATCAAGGCCACCATCTTCCCACTGGCAGCTGAGGCCCACCAGGCTTTCAGCTGCATCAAGGCAGATGTTGCCAAAGCCGCGATGCGCCCGGTGGACGAGTCTGTCCCATTCCAGATGGAGAGCGATGCGTCAGAAGTCGCCCTCGTCGCCTCCCTTAACCAGGCAGCCAGGCCCGTAGCATTTTTTTCCCGTATCCACAACGCCTCTGAAATTCGACACTCCTCGGTCGAAAAAGGAAGCTTTTTCCATGCAGACACTTCAAATGGTAAATACATAGGATTCATTTGCTGTTCAGAGGTAGGAAAGTAACAAGTTAAAAATATTTTTTTAAACTTTCAATTAAAAGTACATCACCATCAAGATGGAAACATATCTCTCAGCTGGGCTACTTTATAAAGTCTTTTTATTAGCATGGAAGCTGTGCGGCACTGGAGGCACTACCTCGCTGGTAGAAGGTTTACTCTCATCACCGACAAATGGTCGGTAGCCTTCATGTTTGATAATACACAGCGGGGCAAGATCAAGAACGATAAGATCTTGAGGTGGAGGATCGAACTCTCCACCTATAATTACGATATTGTGTATCGACCTGGGAAGCTCAACGAGCCCCCAGATGCCCTGTCCCGGGGCACGTGCGCCAGCGCGCAAGGTGACCGATTCCGGGCCATCCACAACGACCTCTGCCACCCGGGGGTCACCCGGCTTCTCCACTACATCAAGGCCCGCAACCTGCCCTACTCCACTGAGGAGGTCAGGGCCATGACCAGGGATTGCCAAATCTGCGCAGAGTGTAAGCCGCACTTCTAACGACCGGATAAGGCCCACCTGGTGAAGGCATCCCGGCCCTTGGAGCACCTCAGTATCGACTCCCTTCTACCAACCACAACACGTATTTCCTCAACGTCGTTGACGAGTTCTCTCACTTCCCCTTTGCAATCGCTTGCCCCGACGCGACCCCGGCCACCGTCATTAAGGCCCTGCATAGTGTCTTCACCTTGTTCGGTTTCCCCACTTATGTCCATAGTGACCTGGCTCATCATTTATGAGTGACGAACTGCATCAGTACCTGCTCGGTAAGGGTATCGCCTCGAGCAGGACTACAAGTTATAACCCTCGGGGAAACTGGCAGGTGGAGAGGGAGAATGCGATGGTCTGGAAGGCCGTACTCCTGGCCCTATAGTCTAGGAATTTTCCAGTTTCCCACTGGCAGGAGGTCCTCCCCGACGCGCTCCACTCCATTAGGTCCCTCCTTTGCACGGCCACGAACAAGACCCCTCATGACCGCCTGTTTGTTTCCCCAGGAAATGCACCTCCGGGGTCTCGCTTCCGTCCTGGCTGAAGACACCGGGGCCCGTCCTACTCCGCAAACATGTCCGGAGCCATACGTCTGACCCCCTGGTCGAGAGGGTCCAGCTCCTTCACACCAGCCCCCAGTACGCATACATATAACGGCCAACAGGATATGGTTTCCCTCTGGGACTTGGCACCCGCAGGTTCCACGACCATCGCTACCCCAACTTACCCCTCCAACATAGGCCGACCAGCCTACATGGCCCCCGCACCCCCTCCTGCCCCCCCCCCCCCTTCACCGGCCCACAGGAACGAAGCTCCCAGAGTCCACGTCCATGCCCGTACTGGCGAGTTCACCACCCACACCCGCACCGATGAGTTTGACACGCGGGCCATCTGTGATACCAGAGCTTTGGCGATCACAGCACACGATCAGGGTGCCAGACAGGCTGAACCTGTTAACACTTCACCTCTGCCGGACTTCAATATTTTAACAGGGGGTGAATGTGGTGAACGTAGTGTATTAACCATTCACCATGTATCTCATTGTATCACGCTGTTGCCCATGTGGGCTCCACCTATGGACCATTGTACGATATTACACAGAATATATCATGTTGGTTCCCTTGTGGGCTCCGCCCCTGGCTCCGTCCCTTGAGGGGAGGTATAAAGGGCAGCAGCCCTGAAGGTGGCTCTCAGTCGCAGAGCAGTCGCAGGCAGGCACTGTTCTCGTCGATTAAAGCCACAGTTTACATCTACTCTCTGTTTCACGTGAATTGATGGTCGCATCAGTGAACATGGGTGAAGTTAGGCACAGATAGTTGGGGTTGCATTTGTCACCGTATTAAAACCTCTTCGTGTTCACAACCTTAACGCCTCACTCTTTTTGCCCCTCCCCCCACTTGGATCTACACCCCATATGGACACAGCTTTTTCCACAGGCCCTCCCTGTAAGGGAAACGGTTAGGCCCACTCAAACTAAGAGTAACATACAGCCTGAGCAGACTCTGACATTAATCAGTGAATCCTATACTCTCACCACAATTCCCCTTGAATGCTGCAGGACAGAGGGATTGAGGCCTGAACCTCACTTTCACATGAAGCGGGGAGTCAGACAGGAGTCTGACATAAACAAAAGCTGAGGAGCATCAGAGCTTCCCTCACTGCGAGTCATCATTACCCTGCTAGATTGACAGGCTTAGCAGACACAAGGGGCTGAATTCTCTGGTCGCCGACGCCGAAATCGGGTTCGGCGATTGGCCAGACAATCAAAGTTTCCAAACAAATCGGGGCGACGCCGCTTTCATGATGCTCAGCTCCCTCCAAAGCGGTGCACTCACAGAGTACGCCACGCAATGTATTGATGGCCTCAGGACATGCCTGAGGCCCACCCCCGAATGCTCCAACCCGACCGGCCGAGTTCCCGACGGCGTGGGACACGTGTAGTCTCATCCGTCAGGAACTCGGCGTGGCGGCTGCGGACTCAGTCCAGCGCCACCACAGTACGAACCCAGCAATGCTCCAGCCTGTAACGGCAGCCAGGTGCTCTATGCTGCCGTTCTGTTAGCCCCCAGCAAAATGGGGAATCGGTGGCTGTTTTACACCATTTCTTATGGCGTAAAATGCCATCGCTCCCACTCCGGCGTGGGGACAAAGCCCCAGAATTGTAGAATCCAGCCCAAGGATTCCCCACGCCCAGCATCCTGAAGATTTGGTTTTCATGCAGATTTCCTCCCTTAGTCGTGGAGGGGTCACGAGGCACTTTGGGAGGGGGTGCGGTTATAGAGCTGTCGGACAACATGATGGTCCTATTGTGCGAAGCGTGAAGTGCTGAGGACATCCCTGATCCACCTGCCCAAATGAACCCTCGCCCCTGCATGGCCTCCATCCTGCGGCCTATCCCTCCATTCCCACCTGGACTTCCTCCTCATTAGAGGAGCCATTCCGCCTCTCCTGGTCATCAAGGACGTTGCCCTACTGCTTCATCAAGTTATGTGGTGCACAGCAGACCATGACGGGAGATCCTGTTGGGACTGTACTGCAGGGCCCCACCTTGCAAATGCGGAAGCCTGAAGCAGCCTGATGCACTGCTCAATCACAGACCAGATGGGATTGTGGGTGGCGCTGTTGCTTCGCAGCTCCAGGGTCCCGGGTTCAATTCCAGGCTTGGATCACTGTCTGTCTGGAGTCCGTGCGTTCTCTCTTGGCCTTATGGGTTTCCTCCTGGTGCTCCGGTTTCCTCCCACGGATGCCGAAGGACATGCTGTTGGATGGTTTGGACATTTTGAATTCTCCCTCAGTGTACCCGAACAGGCGCCAGAAGACGGCAACTTTGGGCTTTTTACAGTGGCTTCATTGCAGTGTTAATGTAAGCCTACTTGTGACAATAAAGATTATTATAACTGTGAGCCTCGTTGTAATGGACCTCTGCATCGGTCTCAGCCCCCCGCACTGGCGTCATCAGCCAAGACATTAGCGGGTATTCCTTGTCTTCAATAAGCCATTCCTGCAGCCTGGGGTGACCCTCAAATACCCCGGGGAATTGAGAATTGTCAGCGATGAAGTTATCATGCACGCTCCATGGAAAACGTGCACACATGTGCATAATCTTCATCTGGTAGCCACAGACCATCTGAACATTAAGGGAGTTAGAACCCTTTCCTGTTAATAAATGAGACTCCCTGATGCCATGGGTACATAGAGCTACATGAATGCCATCGATGGCCCCTGCACCTGTGCAGACCAACTTTGGTCTTGAATTTCCCAGCCCTCTCATCCTGAAGTGCCTGGTCTGATACCTTGCCATAAAGTGTATCTGTGGCCTCATTGATGCATTTGTGGGCGGATGACTGCTCAATGTTATACAGGTCACCCGTTAAACTCTGGAACGATCCCGTGGTGTAGAGGTTAGGGCTGCCATCACCTTCACAGCCTCAGGTAGCGGGTGCCCTCCTCCCCCTCCACGTAACACCAAGTTGGCTAGAATGCCGCACACGTGCTACAGTATCTCCCGATTGAGGCGGAGTCTCTGACGACACATTTTGTCCGCCAGCTCCATGAAGGACACCCTCGTCTCTTTCTTTATCTTTGAGCCTGCTGTTCAGCTTTGGCTGCGTCTGGCCCTTGACCCCGCCCTGCAGCCCCCTGGTCTCCTGATGTTGGGTTCTCCCTGCGTGCGGCCGCTTGTTGCTGCTGGCATCTGTGCTCCTCCAGCGCTGTTATGAGCAGAATGTTCAGCTCCATTGGCTCCATCCTGCCATCTCTCAGAAAGGTGCGAGGGATGAGAGACAGTGAGAGAGAGTGAGAAAGAGAGAGGGAGAGACAGTTTGGTATCCCAGCCTGTTCAGATCCTCCCCTCACCCTCTTCTCCTGGTCTGGGAAGCAGCCATTCTTACACCTTATCCGATGGCTAACGCTCACTCACATGTCTGCTGCCCTTTCCACTTAACCGCTTGACCAGCCCCATCAATGTCCTCAACCCTTCAGAGTCACCTGTGACCTTGCGTCTAGTTGTCCCCTCCCTCAATCCATACACCACTGGGTGTTCTGACAGGCTTTTTCCAATGGTCACCCATCCCTTATGGGCAGAGTCAACTGGACACCTAAGCATACCTTGAGGGTTAATGGGGGTCCAGCAATTATGCTTACACATTACCTCTTCATCCCTTGCACCCAACCTTTAATTTTCAAACATGAGTTTTCACCCATATCCTTGACTTGAGAACGTGGACAGCTGACATTGTTAAGGGTTAACTCTGATGGCCAGTTAGTTTGACGAGCATGAGACTCAGGAACGTTAGAGGCACATTTACCCTCCGAATCAGGGTAACTGAGGTACCGTTTTTACTCAGACTGCATCATGCTGAGATCTCATTGCTGTCATGCCTTTACATTGAATACTCCTGGACAGTCACTCCATGATTGCTTATCCACCACACCCCCCCCCCCCTCCCTTCCTGTACCTGTTGGATTCAGTAGACCTACCTTGGGAAAAAGATGGTGGTCCTTCATTAACTCTGGTTGGCATTCATCCCTCAATAGTCATCAACCAAAAGTAGATTGACCGGACACGCATCTCATTTTTGTTGGTAAGATCTTGGGCTGAATTGAATGGTGGTGAGAGTGTCCCCCATCCACCATCCGGAAAGTTAGGAGTAACCTGGCTTGGGAGTTTTCAAAAGCTCCATTGCAATTGCATGCCCATCAGATAATTAACTAACAGTTGCCAGAGTTTCCTCCCCTTTGAGGATGGAGGTCCCACCTCAGAAGTCTGGCTGCTTGTTAGTCCCAGCAGCGCCACTGGGAGCTGTGACAACTGCTGGGATTGCAGCAGAGAAATGCCAGCAACCACGGAGGAGGCCCCAGAATGGAGGCAGGTATCTGGGGCTGACTGAGGCCAGTCACTCATGCCATGGAGAAGATTTTATGAGGCGGTAACCATGCCACTTGGGAGCCCTCATTTGATCACAGGATGCCTGATTAGGAGACCCCCCAAACCCCCAGCCTACTGCAGAGCTCAAGGGGGCCACCAGCTTTTACTGGGTTAGTGAATTGATGATTGGTTGGGATAGGGACAATAGTGAAATAAGGTCCTTCCGTGAACATCAGTTGGCTACTTGTGGGCAGGATGGCTGCGCTCGACCTTCTCTGCCCGTGATCAATTGCAAGGGAACAGGAAGACAACGGGCACTCCACACCCTCACTTCCCCCCACCATCCCCTCCCCCAACCACTGCTCTCCCGATTCTACAAAGCCCACCTCCCAGACCTTTCCTGGGGTTGGAATTAAATTCCACCCCTTGTGTGAGAAACAACATTTTAAAAGTAATTTGTTGCCTGTAATAGGATTTGCAAGTGTTTCGAGGGCATGATTAATACCAGAGTTCTTTAGTACATGTTATTTTCTTAAATTGTTCTTTCAAACTATTTCCACTGTTTCGTTCCCTGAACACTTGTTCGCCGCATTCTTTTATCCACTGTATTAAATTGTTCTGGTTCATTCCTGATTTCTGCACTTTGATTTTGTTTTATCTGGACAGATCTTGCTTAATTTTCTGAATTTCCTTCGGATCAACTAGAAATTTTCCCTTCTCCAAGAGTATTTCCTCAGTCTTTCTCCCGCAATTCAATTCCCGGCCGCTGTTTTCACTTACCAACGTTGCATCCTCTCGAGGGCTAGAAGACCCTGTCGATGGCATAGTGACCAACGCTCTCCAGGGTAGCCTGATCGCTGCCATTACAATGAGAGCACGGACTTAATTTTAACCCGCCAAAAATAAACTTGAGACAGATAATGTGCTAATTTAGAGATCAGCCGTGGCAGGTGCATGCTGGGTCTGACTTCTCTTTCTAAAAGAAACCAACAAATTAAATCAATTTAAAATTCCATGGAAAAAGTCCCATTGAGTAAAGCCTGATGGATATTTTTACAGTCCTTCAGCAATGCGAGGACTTCTGTCTTGATCGGTTGCCTAATATAGTGGGTGAGGCTGCAGTTGGTGTTCATTAGCAGAAATTCATCTATAGATAGAGGGCACCAGTTCAATTTTGGACTATAATCCCAAATACTGCCAATAATGTCATTCCCTAATTCCACTCTGAGCATGAATAACTCACATCAACAAGATTATTGGTGATCATCATGGATAAGCCTAATGGAAACGAATAGAGTGGGTTCTCCAGAGCTGAGATTTGACACGAGATTTGGCTTCAGGCCTTGCAGCTTGGAATATAATGCTCTTGGGATGGAAGCTGATGTAATGCCTGTCGCATCAGGATCTACATTCTTTTCAATAAGTGGTGGTTATAATATTATGCCTCATGTTTAACTGACCCCCACAGCTTCCCGGTATGCAATTGTCAACTCACAAGCCAATAAATCAGGCAAGGCAATCAAAGGATGCTAATATATTGCCCCCGAATCCAGTGCCCAGACTTGAGCACGTGAACATGCTCATTAATTTCTTTCTTAATGTTAAGCCATATTTTTTTGTGAAAGTCTCTCCACTTTGACAGCGAGAAGAATTGTGGCTGGAAGTCATTGAATTGGCCTCCTTAGCCTGAGGAAGAGACTGAGAGGGGTACATCTAGAGACATTAAGACAACCTGCATTGCACCAGTGCTACGTCATGGTGTCAATCTGCAAATCTGCAGTTGGGGTCCTAACTGGCAGCTGGAAGACTTCCTGGAAGGCAGATCCTCCAATCATCTCAGTTTGCCACAAATAGCTCCAGTGTACTCCCAGCTATTAACAAGTGATACATTTTACTGTGTAGCATATGTATATGTAGCATGTATAATGCAATGTATAGAAAGTGTTACAAACCAACCCATAATTAATTTAAATACTTTCAGTGCGGGTTATGCTCACATCCAGGCCAGGATTCTCCGACATGGCGCCGGGTCGGAGAATCCCCGCTGCCCCGACCCTGGCTGCCCCATTCTCCGTCGCCGTTTTTCGGGGGCCCACTGGATTCCCGCCGTGCCGGTCGGGAGCCATTGACAGCGGCCCCACGGTGATTCTCCGGGCCCCAATGGACTGAGTGGCCGACAAGTTTGGCGAGTCCCGCCGGTGAGGATTACTCACCTCCCACACAGCAGACCTGGAAGGTGAGTGTGCGGGGGGTCGTCCTGGAAGGGGGGGGGGGGGGGATCCGACCCCGGGGGGGGCATGGTGGCCTGGCCCGCGATCAGGTCCTACCGATCGGCGGGCGAGCTGGTTCCCTGTTGGCCTACTTTACTCCACGCCGGGCCCCTGTCGGGCTCCGGCATATTGCCCGGGGGCCAGCGTGGAGTAGGGAACCCCCGCGCATGCACGACAATACGCCGGCCGTTCTGCGCTGCGTCAAAATACGGCGGCCATTCCACGCATGCGTGGAAATACGCCGGCCCTTCTGCGCATGCGCGAACTCGGCAGCCGTTTCGCGCCGGCTGGAGTTGCGGGGACCACTCCGCCGCGAACCTAGCCCCCGAGGAAGGTGAGAATTCCTCACTTTCGGGGGCCGTTGACGCCGGAGTCGTCGGCGCTGGTTTTCACGCCAGCGTGGGAACATAGCCCCATTATTAGAGAATTCCGTCTCATGTCTCTTAAATAATTTAAAATGGAAACATCGGATCATGTGCACTCTGCCTGGTAGAGGAATTCAAGTTTCAGTTGAAAAAAAGCTGCTCATTTCAAACAAAGCTGCATTTTCAAGGCAGGGCAGAAACATGCCACCTGGATGAATTCCAGGGCCTCACTCCACTTCACTCTCGGGACACTCTCGTTTTTACATCCAAATGGCCGAATTGGTCAGGGATGGGCAACATCTCCAGGAGGTGGGGAATGGTTTGCCTGTTTTGCTGCTGGCCATGCTGGGAGCTGCCGCTGCTTTACCCAAGAAAGTACATCGCTCTTTACCAGGCCAGTAGCCTCCTTGGTACTGGAAGGGGCCATGATGGAGAAATGGAGGTCCAGCTCTCACAAAGGTACAAGCCCATTCTGGAAAACACGGGTGAAAAGCGAGGCAACTGGTCTATTATTGACCCCCAATATCTGTGTACCAATGTCCACGACAATTAAAAGATTAAAAATTCCATCCTGCTCCCAACGGGCCCCTTGGAAGCTTAAACATCTGTTCAGTGATGGCAAGCGGGTTTCCTATTCCCGAACTCCTTTCAAAATTACAACAATTTCTGGGGGTGGCAAGATCCAGTCCTGCCCTTCGGGAACGCAATCTTCAAATTGCGCCTGTACCCATTCCCACCCCCACCAGCAATTGAAAATCCAGCCTTGGGTAGCTGCCTTCTATGTAAGGGAAGGCAGTGGCTAAGTGGTATTGTCACTGGATGAGTAATCCAGAGATCCAGGTTAATGTTCTGGGAACCCTGGTTCGAATGCCACAACAGCAGGTCATGACATTTGTATTCAATACAAAATCTGGATGACCATGAAACCATTGTCAATTGTCATAAAAACCCATCTGGTTCACTAATGTTCTTTGGTGAAGGAAATCTGTTGTCCTTACCTGGTATGGCCTACATGTGATTCCAGACTGGGGCGGCAGGGTGGCACAGTGGTTATCACTGCTACCTCACAGCGCCAGGGACCCAGTTTTGATTCTCAACATGCGTCACTGTGCGGAGTCTGCACGTTCTCTTCATGTCTGTGTGGATTTTCTCCGGGTGCTCCGGTTTCGTCCCAAAAGTCCCAAACGACGTGCTGTTAGGTGAATTGGACATTCTGAATTCACGCTCCGTGTACCCGAACATGTGCCTGAGTGTGGCGACTAGGGGATTTTTACACTATCTTAATTGCAGTGTTAATGTAAGCGGGCTGGTTTAGCTCACAGGGCTAAATCGCGCTTTTAAAGCAGACCAAGCAGGCCAGCAGCACGGTTCGATTCCCGTACCAGCCTCCCCGGACAGGCGCCGGAATGTGGCGACTAGGGGCTTTTCACAGTAACTTCATTGAAGCCTACTCGTGACAATAAGCGATTTTCATAATAAAGTTTATTATTATTATTATTATATGGTTTTCTCTTAACTGCCCTCTGAAATGGCCAGGCAAGCTACGCAGTTCAAGAGCAATTCGGGATGGGCAACAAATGCTGGCCCAGCCAGCGACGTCCACATCCCATGAACAAATTTTGAAAAATGCATCCTGAATAATGATGCAGATTTGAAGCACTCTTTAGGACTTCCAGTGGTGACCATGGAGTGAGTGGCCGTCCAGAGGGCGGCTCCTGCTTGCAGGCATTGGTTTTGGCCCTTTGGGTAGCTGCGCGGAAAAGTGGTGCGAAGAGTGCAGGGGAGAAGTTATCCACTGGATGGGCATGTTTACAGGCTACCAAATCCGACAGAAGACTGTGAAAGGTCTGGTGAAAGAATTGGAGCTGGCTCGTGGCGCAGCAGCAAATACAAAAATGAGGAGGTGGAAGGGTCGTCACGGTTGGAAAACTGGAAATGGAGCAATTGAGGAGATTCATCAAGGAGGAATTTAAGCTGCAACAAAAGGAAATGCAAAATGACTGGTCAAAGGTGATTGAGGGGGCAGTAGCACCTCTTCGCGGGACCCTGGAACAGGTGGGGAAATGCCTCGAGACACGGTGTAATGACCTAGGAGGTGGAGAAGGTGTGTCTGACCAGAGTCTTATGTCATTAGTGGCAGAGATGGCGATCCTGGGGGATTCTGTGCAAGTTGTTACAGGTGAAGGTGAAAGACAAGGAAAGTTAGTCCAGGCGGCAAAATCTGTTGATTATTGGTCTGCCGGAGGGTGTGGAGGGATTTAGTGCAACGGGCTACATCATGAGGATGTTGGCCAGGTTGGTGGAGGAGAAGATGTTGGACAAGGCCCTGGAGGTAGATCGGGCCCATAGGATCCTGAGGCAGAAGCTGAGAGCAAGGGAGCCGCCAAGGGCAGTGATTGTGCAAATGCATAAGTTCCAAGACAAGGAAAAGAGGTGGGCCAGGGTAGGCTAGTAGTCTGAATGGGAAGGAAACCGAATTAGGATCTACTAGGACATTGGAGCGAGCTGGCCAGGAGATGGGTGAGGTTAAACAAGGCCAAGGCAGTGCTGTATCGGCGCCAAGATCCAGTTTGGGATGCTGGACCTGGCCAGACTGTGGGTAACATATGAGGACCGGGAATATTATTTTGGGACACCTGAGGAGGTGAATGACTTTATCAAGGAGCATAAGCGGGGGGGGGGGGGGGGGGGGGGGGGGGGGAGAGTTGAAGGGTTACTTTGGGTGGCGGAGTTATCTCCATGAAAGTTTGGGTTTTGTTACTGTTTGCCAATTGGGAAAAGTTGAAAAGTTGTAAGGGAGGGATTAGCAGTTCCTCCCCCCCCCCCCCCCCCCCTCCACCCCCCAATTTTTGGGAGATTGTTGTTTATTTTGTAATTTTTGTATTTTGGGGATTCTTTTCTGGATGTGTTGGCACTTTTGGTATTTTTTTCCTGAAGTTTTGTGCTTGTTGCACTTTTGTAAGTGTGTACAAAAATTCAGCGCAGGTTGTGAGGGGGGATGGTGGGTCGTTGGAGAGGGCCTTCGGATGGGAGTCGCATGCCAGCAGGAGCTGCTAGTGAACGGAAGTGAAGTTGGGGGGGTTGCTGCGGTGGGTGGTCAGTCTGTTGGGGGGAAGGGGGGTAGGGGTGGGGGGGTGGCTCGGGGAGGGAAAGGGGAGGCTACATGGCAGCTAGGGGGTGGGATTCTCCCTTCTGGGGACTGAGACCCCAAGCCTGCCAGAAAACGGGCGAGAATCACTCCGGACTTTTTCCCCGAAGGTCCGGGGTGATTCTCCATCTTCAAGGGGGCTAGCAGGGCCCCGTCGTGTGTCCCGCAGCTTTGGCTGCCGGCGGGGCCCTGCAGTTACTCCCGCGCGGCTGCGCATGCGTCTTCACGTCGACCCCGCGCAACATGGAGGAGCCCTCCAGGAGCCAGGCGCGGAGGAACATAGGAGTCTGACCCCCCCCCCCCCCCCCCCCCCCCCGCAGCCAGAACGCCGAGGTCCCGCTGGGTGGGATCACATGTGAACCACGCCGGCGGGACTCGGCAGGCACTTGGCCCGTCGAGCGTGGAGAATCATCGCGGGGCTGCTTTCAATGCGCGCCTGGCAGGTCCACGGAGAATTGTGGAAGCACCGCAGTTCTGGCATGAACTGCTATTCTCTGCCCCCGTGTCGGGCACGATTCTGACGCGGAGGGTCGGAGAATTTCACCCACGGAGTATGAGGCTGGACATGGATGGGGTGGGGGGCCATCTTGGTTGGGCCCGATTCCGAATGGGGATGTGGGGGGGGGGTGAAGGCTGGGGGGGGATGATGGCGGACACTAGGGGGGAGGGAGGCAGTAGCCCCTGGTGAGCATTATGGCATGGAATGCCACGGGCGAAATGGGCTAGTTAAAAGGTCCCGGATGTTCGCCCACCTGAAGTGTTTGAGAACGGAGGTGATTAACTTGCAGGAGATGCATCTCCGTGTGAAAGATCAGATGAGGTTGAGGAAGGGATGGGTGGGCCAAGTGTTTCACTTGGGGTTTGATTCAAAGTCAAGGGGGTTGCACAAGAAAGCAGGATTTAGGGGGGGCCAGGGAGGTGCGGGACCTGGTGGGGGGAGGGAGGTATGTGATAGTGAGCGGGGTGCTAGTGGGGACGCCTGTTGGTGAATGTGTACGGGCCCAATTGGGATGAGACCGGATTTGTGAAGAGGTTGTTCGGGGCAATTTGGACTCTCACCAGCTGATCATGGGGGGAGATTTCAATTGCGTAATGGAGCCGAGATTGGACAGGGCACGTTGAGCCCGAAGTCGATGGGGGGATCAAGAATAATGCGAGAGTTGGGAGGGTTTATGGAGAGGATAGGGATGGTGGCTCTGTGGAGAGAGGGAGTATTCCTTCATCTCACAGATACAGGGTTTATTCCAGGATCAATTTTTTTGGAGTGAGCCGGAATATGTAGGAATAGTGATTTTAAACCATGCTCACATTGGATGTGAGACCTACTTCAGGACAGGTACAGAGGCTAGGGTCTAGGTTGGATTCGCGGCTTTTGGCCGATAAGGAGTTCTGTGGGATTGTGAGAGTGGTGATTAAGAACTATGTTGAGCTTAACCAGAATGGGGAGGTATCAGTGGCTAATTTTTGGGAGGCTTTGAAAGCGGTAGTCCAGGAGGCAATTATTTCATTCAAAGCCCATAGGAATAGGAAGAGGAGGGAGGAGCCCTGACGGTTATTGGACGAGATAGTTGAGGTGGGCAGGAAGTATTTGGCAGCCCCCACGAAGGAGCTGTTGGCAGAAAGAAAGAAGTTGCAGGGGCAGTTTGACCCGTCGATGACAGGAAGGCGGTGGGTCAGCTGCGGAGGTCAAGTGGGGTCCAATAGGAGTATGCGGAGAAGGTGAGTCGTATGTTGGCTCATCAGCTGGGGTGTCAGGCATCGTCAAGGGAAATTCTTCAGGTTAGGGCGGAGAGTGGGTATCTGGTGTCAGACCGGGGAGGATAAACGAGGTGTTTAAGGCTTTTTATGAGGGGTTATACAGGGCCGTGCCGGTGGGGGAGGAGGCAGATGCGGGGCTGTTTCTGGACGGGCTTGGAGGAGGGTAAGAGGCAAGCGCTGGAAGAGTCGTTGGGGTTAAAGGAGGCGATGGCGTGTATTAGTAGGATGCAGGTGGGGAAGGCGCCGGGTCCGGAAAGGTTTCCAGTGGATTTTTATAAGCAGCAAGCGACGGAGCTGGCCCCCGACCTGTTGGGCATGTTTAGTTAGACAGTGGAAAAAGGGGGAGCTGACAGCTACTTTGGCACAGGCATAGATTTTGTTGATCCTGAAAAAGCAGAAGGACCCATTGGAGTGTGGCTCCTGCAGGCCCATTTCACTGCTAAATATGGACGTAAAAGTCCTGGCAAAGGTGTTGGCATGTGGACTGGAGGGGTGTGTGCTGGGAGTGGTCTCGGAGGACTAAATGGGTTTTTGAAGGGGAGCCAGCTCTCTAGTACTATTGGGAGACTGCTGAATGTAGTTATGATGCCGTCAGGGGGAGAGAGACAGAGGTGGTAGTGTCTATGGATCCGGCACTTGATGGGTAGAGTGGACTTATCTGTTTGCGATTTTGGGTAGGTTTGGATTTGGGCTGAGATTTGTGGTGTGGGTTCGACTGCTGTAAGTGTTTCCCATGGTCAGTATACGAACGAACGGGATGAGCTCGGGGTATTTCGGGTTGTATAGGGGGATGAGACAGGGGCGCCCTCTGTCACTGTTGTTACTTGCATTGCTGATTGAGCCCTTGACGATGGCACTCTGGGCCTAGGCTGAATGGTGTGGGATTGTGAGAGGGGGCAGGGAGCATCGGGTATCGCTGTATGTGGTCAATCTGTTGTTGTTTGTTGGCGAGGTTTGTGGCCTTTTTGGGCTACAAATTAAACGTGGGGAAAAGTGAGGTGTTCCCGGTGAATGCTGCGGGGTGGGGTGGCGAACCTGGGACACTTCCATTTAAGGTGGCAAGGGAGCAGTTTCGAAATCTGGGGATCCAGGCATCACTTGAGTGGACCACAATGCATCGGTGAAACCTGACGGGGTTGGTGGAGGAGCTCAAGGGGATCTTAAAATGTGGGATACATTGCACTTAACATTGCCGGGGAATCATAGAATACTACAGTGCAGAAGGAGGCCATTCGGCCCATCAAGTTTGCATCGACCCTTTGAAAGACCACCCCACAGGCCCAGTCTATCAGCCTACTCATGCAACCCCACCCTGAAGGAGCAATTTAGCATGACCAATACACCTAACCAGCACATCTTTGGACTATGGAGGAAACCCACGCAGACACAGGGAGAAAGTGCAATCTCCACACAGATAGTCACCCAAGGTTGGAATTGAACACGGGTCCCTGGCGCTGTGAGGGTGCAGGTGGTGAAGATGAACGTGTTGCCAAGGTTTCTGTTTGCATTTCAATCCCTCCCGATTTTTCTCCCTAAAGACTTTTCCCGGAGGCAAAATTTTGGAATTTGTGTGGGCGGGGAAGGTGCCGAAGTTGAAGAGGGCTCTGCTGCAAAAGCAGAGGCAAAGAGGGGGGCTGGCGTTCCTGAACCTGATGCACTATTATTGGGCAGCAAACGTGGAGAAAGTGAGGTGATTGGGGGGGGGAGGCGGGGAGGAGGCAGAATGGATCAGGCTGGAGGAGGAGTCATGTAAGGGCTTAAGTTTGAGGGCTCTGGTGGTGGCTCCATTGCCGCTGGCTTCGAGAAAGTATACGGGAAGTCCGGTGATGGAGTCGACTATTTAGATCTGAAATCAGTTGAGGAGGCGCTTTAAATTGGGCCACATGTTGGTGCTGCGTGGGAACCGTAGGTTTGCGCTGGGGGGAGATGGATGGGATGTACAGGTGATGGAGGGAGTAAGGGTTGGAGCGGGTCAGGGTTTTGTTCTCTGAGGGGAGGTTTACGGTGCTGGACGAACTCTGGGCGAGGTTTGAGGTACCAAGGGGTAGTGAGTTCAGGTACTGGCAGGTTCAGGACTTTGCTCGAAAGGAGCTGCTTTCCTTCCCCCAATTACTGGAGTACACGCTACTGGAGGGAATGCTACTCCCAGATGAGGTGGGGGAGGGTAGGATTGGGATATATATGGGTGGTTGGAAGAGCAGGGCAAGGCATTAGTGAAAAGGATCAAGCGGAAGTCAGAGAAGGGGTTGTGACGAGAGATAGGATGGAGACTCTGGTGTGAGGTGATGCAGCGAGTAAATTCAACCTCCTCCTGTGCAACAAGAATGAGTCTGCCACAATTTAAAGTGGTGCACAGGATCCACATGACTCGGGCTTGGATGAGTGTTTTTTTCCCGGGAGAAACAGATGGATGTGAATCACGCTCATATGTTCTGGGGGTGTGAAGAGTTGGAGAGCTACTGGAGGGTGGTTTTCGGGACACAATCGAGGGTTGTAGGGGTTGAGATGAAGCCTGGCCTTATGGTGATCTTTGGGGTTTCGGAACTGTCGAGGCTGCTGGAGGGGAATGGGGCCGATGTCGTGGCCTTTGCCTCTCTGTTTGCCCGGCGACGGATTCTTTTGAACTGGAGGTCCGGTACACCACCAGAGATTGCGGCTTGTCTGGGGGATCTATATGTTTCTCCGTTCGGAGAAGATGAAATTTGTCTTAAGGGGGTAGGAAGAGTGTTTCGAGGTTGTGCAGAGGCCTTTCAGACAATATTTGACAATATTTCATTGTAAGGGGAGGAGGAGATTAAAAGGGAGAAAATGTACAAACTGTAAATTTGGCTTTGAGTGGATGTAGAATTGATGTTATTGCTTGTGTTTGGAATAGAGTAACTTAAGAAAAAAAGATTTGAAGCACTATTTACCCACATTCATACAATTACTCTTTCTGCTAGCTTTCAAACTCCCTGCTACCCCTGCCCCACCTTAGCTTTCTGACCTCCTTCTTCCCTTTATCTGGGCGTGCACCATCCAGACTTCACCCCTTACTCTTCAGCGTTCATTGGCTCACCTGCCTTTTAGAATTCCTATCTTCCTCCCTCTCCGTTGGCACGTTTGAGTATTTACACGGAGTACATGCTACTTCTAACTTGCCAATTTGCTGATGGTTGTGTTTCTGTGCACAGGCTTAGGCTGAGTCTCTGGTGTGACTCACATCTACATACAGCCTGACTGAACAGGGACTGCTTTCTTGAGGAGAGTGATAACTGCAAAAGGTGGTTGGCTAGTGTTCTTCAATATTATGAAAGAGTTTGACAGGATAGATGTAAAGAAGATGTTTCCATTTGGGCAGGAGACCAACAATGAGGGAAATATTAATATAAAACCATCACTATAAATGCAATAACAAATTTCAGAGGGACCTTTTTGCATGAGATACAGCTACCACATTGAATGGTTGAGGCTAATACTATAGACGCCTTTAAGGGGCAGCTAGATAAGAATATTTGGGAGCAAGGAATGGAAGATTATAGTGATACGGTTAGATGGATTAGCTAGAACGTGGATTATAGTCACAAGCAGTTGAGCCAAGTGGCCTGTTTCTGTGCCGTCGGTTCCCTGTAATGTAACGTATTAATCTTTAAATGCATGCAAATATATGCATGTTGTCAACATAACTGTTGTCTAAAGTTGTCTTCAAAGCAAATGATGGAAATATCAATTGTGACACCTAGCTGCATTCTGAAACAATATTTGCATTTTTCAAAATTGTGACTTTAATCATGAAAAAAATTCTCTTTTGTACCTTGCTCGGGGAGATGAGACTATTTGGTGCAATTCGACACACATGATACACAATCTTTTCGAAAAGACAAAGCCAACTGATGTGACCGCAAAGACTTCTACACTGCATCCAAAGATGTTTCTCTGAGGGTAATTAACCAGGAAGGATTTTCTGTACAGACCACTGTGATTATGTCTAGTACTGATAGTAATTGTTCCATTGTTGTTCTTCACATCACTGTTCGACTTATAAATAATGAATTAGTTATACTGTAAGCCTCTTGAATATGTGACGATATCTTCCATTTCAAACAATGTTTGGTTGTGTAAATCCGGTAAGCCAAGTCTATTATGTATTTCTGTGAAGTTAGAATATAGAAACTTTAAGATGGCAGTAGAAAGGTCTGCTCATGAGAAATCCCAAATCAATCAAGCCTCTGGATCAGTCTGTCTCCGACATGCAGAAGCCAAAAGGAATTGAAATAGGAGGAGTTGACTTCCTACCATAGCCCGAACATCAGTTGAGGATCGAGACAATTTGCTGACTCAGTCCAACCACTTTATTCAAATCCAAAAATCTTCAATCAGGCTACAACAGCAGGTCAGAGGCTGGGAATTCTGAGGCGATTAACTCACCTCCTCACTCCCCAAAGCCTGTCCATCATCTACAAGGAACCAATCAGGAGTGTGGTGGAATACGCTCCACTTCTTGAATGAGTGCAGCTCCAACAACACTCCAGATGTTCAACACCATCCAGGACAAAGAGCACACTTGATTGGTGTTGTAGGATGTCAGTTACAGTTCTGTGAGTCTAGAGTAGTTTTTATAGTTTTATAGGTTAACTTTAAGTCCTTCTTGTCTCTTGGGACTATTTATAAATATACGATTAAGGGTACAAACTAGGAGCTGTGTCTGTTTGGGTTTTGGAAATGTAATCTGACTAAATGTTCTGCCTAACTTGCCATAGTCATGTGACTCTGCCATGAAGTAAACATGATGTGGAGATGCCGGCGTTGGACTGGGGTGAGCACAGTAGGAAGTCTTACAACACCAGGTTAAAGTCCAACATGTTTGTTTCAAACACGAGCTTTTGGAGCACTGCTCCTTCCTCAGGTGGAGGAAGGGTGGGGGGGGTGGGGTGGGGAGAATAGGGGGCGAGGAGCGGCCTCCGACGCCGTTGTGAAACTCGGCCGAGTTCACGACGGCTTTCCCGATGCCGCGCTGTATCGGAGAATCGCGCCCTCTGTATCTGAATGCACGCAGCATTTGAAACAAAACAGATGAACTGCTAGTGCGAGTAGAACTAAATAAGTACGATCTGATATCCATTATCAAGACATGGCTGCAGGATGACATAGATTGGGAGCTGAATATTGAAAGTTACATGACATTTAAGAATGACAGGAAGCGACTAAAAGGTGGAGAGGTAGCTGTGTTAACTAGTGATGGTATTAGCACTATAGAGAAGGATGACCTTAGTTCAGGAATCCAAGATCTAGAAAATGTTTATGAAGAGATGAGAAATTATAAAGCCAAGAAGACACTTGTGCAAAGGTCCGTCCTGTTTATCCCATTTATTCCCTTATTTCCTCTTTCTTTTATTTTTGCCATTATATTTTTGATTCATGGATGATTAATGGACATGTGTCTTTAAGGCAAGTAGCCTGTGCTGTAATTCAAGCAGAGGATTTCAGCAGCAGGAGAGCAAGAAAGATCACTGTGTCTGTGTCTGTGTAGTCTGTGCTGGTTTAAACTGGAGTTGTAGACTGACTGGCACCAATGACAGAGGTTGATTGGGACTCGTTTTGATTGATTTGCCTGGTGGCCAATTAATTGGCCCAAAAGGATGCGCTCTGCCTGGTAACAGGTGGTGATTGGATCTGTTCCCACTGGAATGATTTTCAGAACTCCAATGGTTGAGTTTGGTTTCAGTTTTGATCTTGTCAGCCCCAGGGAATAACCTGTTATTTTCTCCTCTCCATCTTTCTCCAGAAAGGCTGTACGTCACCGATCACACGGCGACACTCTCCTGGACATCGTGGACCCCACCAGTGACTGCCCCCAGCCAACCCCAAGCCTGCGCCGCATGGCAGCCAGCAACCCTAGGGGGCCCTAGTGCTATTTCTACAGGCAGACAAAACACCCCCGGCAGCGCTGCCCGACGCGGAGTGCACTCTGCAAGGCCTGCGGGAAGAAAGGATATTTTGCTGCAGTGTGCCAGGCCCGGTCGATCGCCGCTGTAACCAGCCCCATTGTTCCTGCACCCCCCACGTACGACCCATGGGCGCCACCATTTTCACCCCCGCAACCTACGTGTGGCCTGTGGGTACCGCCATCTTCCCCCCCATCAGACCTAGTGCGGCCCTTGGGCGCCGCCATCTTCAGGGCCATTTTGGACGGCGCCTTAGTACCCCTGCTCGTCGGGCACCTCATCGGGCCACTCACCGCCCGCAACCACCGCCGACCAGCCCGGGGCCCACCAACACAAGCCGCAGCTCGCCTCCATCACGCTCGACCAGTCCCGGCCACACAACTTCGCAACCACGACAATGACGGTGAAATTTGATGGCCACAAGACACCTTGCCTTCTCGACTCCGGGAGCACGGAGAGCTTCATCCACCCCGATACGGTAAGGCGCTGCTCCCTCGCGGTACACCCCATTACCCAACGAATCTCCCTAGCCTCCCTAGGGGTACTGCACCGCCACCCTCACCGTTCAGGGCGTAGAGTTCAGCAACTTCCGGCTCTACGTCCTTCCCAACCTCTGTGCTGCCTTGCTACTCGGCCTGGACCTCCAGTGCAATCTCCAAAGTCTAACCCTGAAATTCGGCGGACCCCTACCACCCCTTATTGTATGCAGCCTCACGACCCGTAAGGTCAACCCACCTTCACTGTTTGCAAACCTCACCCCGGATTGCAAACCCACCGCCACCAGGAACAGACGGTTCAGTGCCCAGGACAGGACCTTCATCAGGTCAGAGGTCCAGCAGTTACTGTGGGAAGGCATCATCGAGGCCAGCAACAGCCCCTGGAGAGCCCAGGTGGTAGTTGTAAAGACTGGGGAGAAACACAGGATGGTCATTGACTACAGTCAGACCATTAATCGCTACATGCGCTCGACGCGCACCCCCTCCCACGCATATCTGATATGGTCAATCAGATTGCACAGTACCGGGTCTTCTCTACAGTGAACCTGAAATCTGCCTACCACCAGCTCCCCCACACAAGGCGGACCGCCCATACACTGCGTTCGAAGCAGACGGCCGCTTTACCACTTCCTTAGGGTTCCCTTCGGCGTCACTAACGGGGCCGCGGTCTTCCAACGGGAGATGGACCGAATGGTTGACTGGTACGGACTGCGAGACACCTTCCTGTACCTGGATGGCATCACCATCTGCGGCCACGACCAGCAGGACCACGACGCTAACCTTTTCAAATTTCTCCAAACCGCCAAACTCCTGAACCTAACGTATAACAAGGAGAAGTGCGTGTTCCGCACCAACCGCTTAGCCATCCTTGGCTATGTTGTGGAAAATGGAGTTCTAGGGCCCGAACCCGAACGCATGCACCCCCTCATGGAACCCCCTCCTCCCCCACTGCCCCAAGTCTCTCAAACGGTGCCTGGGGTTCTTCTCATACTATGCCTAGTGGGTCCCTAACTATGCGGACAAGGCCCGCCCACTCATTCACTCCACAGTTTTCCCCCTCATGGCCGAGGCTCACCAAGCCTTCGACCATATCAAGGCCGACATCGCCAAGGCTGTGATGCACGCGGTTGACGAGACCCTCCCCTTTCAAGTCAAGAGCAATGCATCAGACGTCGCTCTGGCCGCCACCCTCAACCAGGCAGACCCGTGGCATTATTTTCCCGCACCCTCCATGCCTCCGAAATTCGGCACTCCGCCGTCGAAAAGGAGGCCCAATCCATCGTTGAAGCGGTGCGGCATTGGAGGCATTACCTGGCCGGCAGGAGATTCACTCTCCTCGCTGACCAACCGTCGGTGGCCTTCATGTTCAATAACACACAGCGGGGGAAGATCAAAAATTCTAAAATCTTGAGGTGGAGGATCGAGCTCTCCACCTAAAATTATGAGATTTTGTATCGCCCCGGTAAGCTCAACGAGCCCCCCCGATGCCCTATCCTGAGGTACATGTGCCAGTGCACAAGTGGACCGACTCCAGGCCCTACACGATGGTCTCTGTGACCCAGGGGTCAGCGGTTCTTACACTTCATAAAGACCCGCAACCTACCCTACTCCATTGCGGAGGTCAGGGCGGTCACCAAAGACTGCTAAGTCTGCGCGGAGTGCAAACCGCACTTCTACCGGCCAGACCGAGAGCACCGAGTGAAGGCCTCCCGTCCCTTTGAACACCTCAGCACGGACTTCAAAGGGTCCCTCCCCTCCTCCGACCGAAACACGTATTTCCTGAACGTGGTCGATGAATACTCCTGATTCTCCTTCGCCATTCCATACCCCGATATGACGTCCGTCACAGTCATCAAAGCCCTCAATAGCATCTACACTCTGTTCGATTTCCCCGCTTACATCCACAGCGACCGGGGATCCTCCTTTATGAGTGATGAGCTGTGTCAATTCCTGCTCAGCAAGGACATTGCCTCGAGCAGGATGACCAGCTACAACCCCAGGGGAAACGGGCAGGTGGAGAGGGAGAATGGGATGGTCTGGAAGGCTGTCCTGCTGGCCCTATGGTCTAAAAGTCTTCCGGTCTCCCGCTGGCACAGGGTACAGCTACTCCATGCAAACCTGCAGTACGCCTATGTGGCATATCCCAACGGCCGCCAAGACACAGTCTCCCTCCGGGACCTGGCACCAGCTGGGTCCCCCCCCCTCCCAACTGCCCTGGCACCACCCATCCTACCCCCAGCACACCTCACCACAGACCCGCTCTAGGACAGTCCACCCAGGGATGAAGATGAGGTCTACATGGTCCCGGAGTCACCGGCGACCAAGCCGGCGACCAAGCCGGCGCCTGCATCACCACCAGGACTGCAGCACTCGCAACGGAGGATCAAGGCACCCGACCGGCTGAGTTTGTGAACTTATCCCGAAATGCACATTTTAAAATGTGTCATACAGTCATACATGTAAATAGTTTTTGTATATATTGCACATATATACATAGAACAGTACAGCACAGAACAGGCCCTTCGGCCCTCGATGTTGTGCCGAGCAATGATCACCCTACTTAAACCCACGTAACCCGTATACCCGTAACCCAACAATCCCCCCATTAACCTTACACTACGGGCAATTTAGCATGGCCAATCCACCTAACCCGCACATCTTTGGACTGTGGGAGGAAACCGGAGCACCCGGAGGAAACCCACGCACACACAGGGAGGACGTGCAGACTCCACACAGACAGTGACCCAGCCGGGAATCGAACCTGGGACCCTGGAGCTGTGAAGCATTGATGCTAACCACCATGCTACGAAGTAATACGGAAGGCTCCTGTACTACAGGTACGGGGGTAGATCCCTGCCTGCTGGCTCCGCCCAGTAGGCGGAGTATAAATGTGTGTGCTCACCGAGCTGCAGCCATTTTGGCAGCAGCTGTAGGAGGCAACACATCTCTGCTCAATAAAGCCTTGATTTCTCTACTCTTGTTTCATCATAATTGATAGTGCATCAGTCCGATTTGCTGTGATACTCGTGGGAAAATAGGCCAGTGGCAAACATGTCTGGAACAACGTGATTTGCAGACATCGAGACTTGTCTGAACAATACTTGGGGCTACCTCAGGAGGTTGGAATGGAGACCACCAGCAACCCTGGACCCTGGAACACCACAGCAGTGTGTGTATGGAGTATCCACAGGTGGACCTTCCAGATTCAGTATCATCAAGGAGGTCCATCTTCCAGCCTCAGAGTGTTCCCAGAGATCCATCTTCATTTTCTGAAGATCCATTTTCTTTCTTCAATACCAGGTCAGTGACATTGCACAATAGGGCGCCTGGATACAACAGTAGGCTATGCGCCATCAGGCCTACCCCATCACTGGTGCAACACGCCTGGTTGCATAATTAATGAGGTTTGAGAGAGAAAATATGTCGTGGTTTTCTGCCCGCCTCTTTAACAGGAAGCACTCTGGGCGAGATTCTCCGGACTCACGACGGTTCGGAGAATAGCGGGCGTCGGAAATTTTTACGGCGACGCTGTTCCGACGCCCTCCCACTATTCTCCGAACCCCGCAAAATGTCGGAGTCGCGATTCCCGACAAACGCCTCCTTCCCGCCCCTGACACGACCAGAATCGCCACTGATAGCCCCCCCCCGCTATTCACCGGCCCGGATGGGCCGAAGTCCCGACGTCATGGCGCCCTGTTTGGACGTCGTGAAACACACCTGCTTTTTAAATTCGTCAACCAGTCGGCCTGGCTGACGACTGCTTGGAGGAGGTCAGGGCACCACTCTGCGCACCGCTCAGCGCACCGCTCAGCGCACCACTCGAGTCTGGCCACAACGGGGAAGGCATCCCTGGGAACGGGAGGGGGTCCAGAGCGGGGGGAGTGTGGGGCGACGGGGGAGGCAGTGGGGGAGACGGGGGAGGCAGTGGGGGCGACGGGGGAGGCAGTGGGGGAGACGGGGGAGGCAGTGGGGGAGACGGGGAGGCAGTGGGGGAGACGGGGGAGGCAGTGGGGGAGATGGGGGAGGCAGTGGGGGAGACGGGGGAGGCAGTGGGGGAGACGGGGGAGGCAGTGGGGGAGACGGGGGAGGTAGTGGGGGCTACAGGGGAGGCAGTGGGGGGCGACGGAGGGGGGGGGGGTTAGGTAGAGAGTGAGCCGTCCAACCCCGTAACAAAATGTCTGCCAGCATGCCATGGTGTGCCGGTGACGAGGACACGGCCGCTGGTTCCCCTGTGGCTTCCGGACACAGGCCACTGACGCACCCGTGAGGAGGCCATAGTTTACTGGCCGTTGGATGCAGAAAGTGACCAGGGGTTAGGCTGCCCGCGTGTCAGCAGCGCGACCAGGCCACCGGGACACACTGGTATCCCATGGCTGGCGGCTGCCGAGGTGTCGACTAACGTCCGTCTAACATGTCCCGTTTCTCTGCCTCCTACCACCCTTCTGTAGGTAAGCACGATGTATGGGAACAGAACGGCTATGTTCTGGGCAGTGGTTGGGGCCGCTCTACAGGATTTGGAGATGCAGCAGCATCCACACCCACAACCCGCAGTGGCTGCAGGGCCAGCTGCAGCAGCAGAGGGAAGGGCCGAGGAGTTGCCAGTCGTCGAGCAGCATGGGGGGGGGGAGGAGGAGGAGGAGGAGGAGGAGGAAGAGGAAGAGGAGAGAGTGAGGGTGCAGCCACGGCACCAGAGGCGACGACCAAAGCCGAGGGTGTACCGTGTCCGGGTCTCTTTCCTAACAATGCCGGACATCACCTGCAGGAGAAGACTCCGGCTGAGTAGGCAGACGGTGATACATATCTGCGAACTCCTGTCGCACCTCGCCCCACGTGGAACGGGGGGAGGACACGCGATCCCGGTAGCCATCAAGGTGACGGTCGCTCTGAACTTCTATGCTACCGGCTCCTTCCAGTCTCCGAGCGGGGACGTCTCTGGGATCTCCCAGTCATCGGTGCACAGGTGCATCCGGGATGTGACCGACGCCCTCTATGCCATCGCGGACCGCTACATCACCTTTCCCGAGGACCAAGCAAGTCAAGACTCACGTGCCCGTGGATTTGCCAGTGTGGCCGGGATACCGAGGGTTCAGGGGTCAATCGACTGTGTTCACGTCCCCATGCGCCCGCCTGCTGTGGACAAGGAAGTGTTCACAAACAGGAGGGGGACATACTCCATTAATGTCCAGGTGGTATGCGACCCCCACATGAGGTTCATGAACGTCTGTGCAAGGTTCCCAGGGAGTGTGCATGACTCCTACATACTAGCGCAGTCGTTTATCCCTGCGATGTTTGAGGGACGTCCCCCCCCCGGCTGAGGGGCTGGTTGCTAGGTGACAGGGGTTATCCGCTGAGGTCTTGGTTGATGACGCCTATACGGAGGCCTCAGACCAATGCGGAAACACGATACAACGAGGCCCATGCAGCAACCAGGGGTGTGGTGGAGCGCTGCCTTGGCCTCATGAAGATGAGATTCAGGTGCCTGGACCGCTCCGGAGGGGCCCTGCAGTACCAGGCCGACAGGGTCGCTCGCATTGTAGTGGTCTGCTGTGCGCTGCACAACATCGCGATGCAGAGGGGAGATGACCTGTTGCAGGAGGCGGAGGGAGAAGCTAGTGGCAGTGGTGCCAGCACAGAGGAGGAGGAGGAGGAGGAGGAGGAGGAGGAGGAGGAGGAGGAGGCTGGCGGAGTGGCGGGCGCAGAACGCAGACACGACCCAGGTGCTGGTGATGTCCAGGAGGCGGCACGACGGACCCGGCAAGGACGGCGGGCACGCGACACCCTGGTGGCAGCACGGTTCACGCATCGCATGTGACGTCCCCGATGAACATCAAACCACCACCTGCATCGCTAGTCATGCAGAGGGTCACCACACAACTGCCACCACCACAACCCCCCCCCCCCCCCCCTCAGTGTACACTGCTCCACTTCGACATGACGCTTATCACTGGGTACAGACGGAATGGCACAATATTGATGGCTGTGTCAGCGGGTGTGATCAGTGCCATGTGGAATGATGACAGCCCGCTCTGCGAAGAGCTGTGAGCTCAGAATCGTTAGAGAGAGTCTGACCCATGGCAATAGCTGAACCATCCACCTTGGTGGCCGCTGAGTTCGTCACTGACACTCCATCACGTGCCCACGTGGGCTAGCTGTGGGAGGGGGGTAGGGGCAGGGACTGCACACCCGGCACCAAGGTTTCACCACCCGTCACCCCCAGCGACACTCGGTCACCATCACGATTCCTGTGGCTGTGGAACAATCACACGGTATTACAAGTAAGGTGGAACAGTGCGTTTAATATTAACAATTATTTACAGGTGCCCTAGCCCCTACAACTAAACTGTGCCCTTCACCCGTGCCAACTTACTCAGTGTCTATCTTAGTTGCCTTACGGGCCCTACCACTACGTCTAAGTGAATCCCCAGATGATACAGCAGGAGTGGAGGAGGATTGCTGCGAATCGCCCCCCTCGACTCGTTTCTCCTTGGCCAAGCGTTTCCTGGGGCGACCCGGCCTTGATGGGCCAGGCTGCTCTGCGGGCGTCTCGGGTGACATTGTGCCACCCTGCTCTGCCTGCTGCCCACCCGATGCACCAGGGATGGGACGGGGGGAGGCCGAGAATTCCGGGACGTCCCGTGATGGAGTTAATGGGACGGGCCCCGAAACCTCCTCCTCCCTCGGGGAGCCCGGTGGCCCCCGGGCCTCACTTTGGGACAGAGGTGCGAGCGGGGAGGTTCCCCGTCGCACCACCGACACCTGGCGCTGCCAGTCCTGGAGGCCTGCAACGGTATCCACCAGGATCCGAAGGTTTGCAGAGACGGAGTCCAGGGAGTTAGACATTCCCGCCAGGGACTGTGCGATCTCAACCTGTGTGTGCACGACGCCATCCAGCACATGTGTCAGGCGGTTGATGGTCTCCGCGACCGACTGCTGCGACTGTGCTATCGACTGCTGGGACTGTGCCATGGCCCGCAGGGCGCCGGCAATGTCGGTTTGGCTCTGGCACATTGCTGCCTGTGAGAGGGCAACCCTGTCCAGGGCCGAGGATGACGCGTGCACATTAACCCCAACGTCTTGCATAACCTGACCCATTGCCTCCACCGCGGATGCCACCCGTGCGGTGTCGGACTGGGTCTCTGCCATGAGCGGCACCACTCCCTGCTCTTGGACGCGGTTCGACTCCTCTAACAGCGTCTGCAGAGCCAGGAAGGCTGCCCTCCTCCCGCCATTGTTTCCCTAGGTTTCCTGAGGCATCGGCTGTGCGGGTGGGTTGAGAAACTCCAGGAAATCTGAAAACGTCTGGGAGCCAGCTGCATCCTGGGCCTGGTCTGGCCTCCGCGAGTCCGGGCCCTCTGTTGCTCCGACCTCCACCTGCTGTACCTGCTCAGCTGTGATGTGCCAACCAGACTATGCCCCAGGAGACTCATCACTAAATAGGCCCGCCGGGGTGTGTGTCTCTGGGATGATGGATGTGGTGGGAGAAAGCAGTGCCGCAAGCCCGACGCTCTCAATGTTTAGGGCCTCGTCCATGGTGTGGGGCTGCTCAGCGACAGGAGGGTTGAACCTGGCCATTTCTGGTGGTGGTGGTGGACTTCGAACCCTCTGTGCGTCCTGGTCCGCAGATTGGGTTGGGGCGGATAGGGCTGCCCGCTGATCGGGCACCCTCTGTTGTGAGGCCCCGGGTGAGGTGGCGGCAGATTCCTGTCTCCGTCTGGAGGCAGACGGCCCTGGTCGTTCGGCATCACGTCCTAGGGAAGAGAATGAGACGGGTTATTTCGATTTGCTCGGCAGGCCGCTGGACGGTCCCAGTGGGCAGGGTGTGTGAAGGGACAGAGGATGGGGGAGGTGTCCCAGTGGGCAGGGTTTGTGAAGGGACAGAGGATGGGGGAGGTGTCCCAGTGGGCAGGGTGTGTGAAGGGACAGAGGATGGGGGAGGGGTGAGTGTTTGTCAGGGAGGGTTGTCTCACTTGCTGCAGTTCCGCCAACCTCGCATTGCGCGATATCGCGGGTGGCAGACCCCCCAACAAGGTCCAGTGCCCTCTGTTCAAAGGTGCTGAGGGGGTGCAGGTTGGGTGAACCCCCTCCAGTCTTGTGCCGCTCACGGTGGTTATGAGCGGCCTTGGCCTGTTGGGGGAGGGAACATAGGTAGATCATTACAAAACGGTAGGTATCAGCAGTCCGTTCAGATACTGGCACAGTTTGGGGGGGGCAAGTTGTCATCAGACGATTGCATCTCTCCTCGGGGCCAGAGCGCTGGGTCTGCGACAACTTTGTGAACCACCCTCAAATAACTCTGCCCCAATCCCTCTCCCCCCCCCCCCCCCCCCCCCCCCCCCGGGCACGGGGGGGGGGGGGGGGGGGTGCTTAAGTTAAGGGGGAGGGATGGTTGTGACTAGGGGGCACCCTCATGGCACTTACCCTGGCAGACCTGGTGAGGTCGTGTAGCTTCTTCCTACATTGCTCTGCTGAGCGAAGGGTCTGCCCCACAGCACTGACGGCAGCAGCCACGTCACGCCAGGCCTGGCGTACCGCGCTGGCAGGTTGGCGATGCCCTCTCCGCGGGCGGATGATGCCCCTCCTCTGTTCCACGGCATCGAGCAGCGCCTCGACGTCAGCATCTACAAAGCGAGGAGCAGCTCTCCTCGGCTCCGACATCCTGCCCGACAGATTCTGTGGTCGCCCGCGCCTTTTTACGGCGTCGGGCGGCGTCACATGGGCGTGTTCGTGTCGTCGTCGCGTTCCGTCGTCATCACGCACGTAATTGACGCGGCCGCGCTACTAGCCCATTTCCAGGAAGTGAATCCGTCGGGAAATGAAGCCTTCGCGACCGTCGTAAAACGGTCCCGATTTTTACGACGGTTTTGCGACTTTCCACGGGTGCGGAGAATTTCGCCCTCTGTGTTTCTGTATCCTGCCATGGGACTCAGACCCATAGAGGAGAATTCTGCCCTCGGTGTTCAGTTTTACTGTTAAACTGCCCAGCTTTGAAATGTTATATATACGGTCTGGCTTGTCACTGACTGGATCTTGAATCTATGGTTATTATTCACCTCCATTATCTTCCTTGTTTTTTAAGGGCTGGACACAAGGTTATGTGGTGAAAGCTAATCCACTTTCTGTCTTTGCATTATAACAAGGATCTGCTTTTGAAGTCCTGTGCACAATCAATTAATTGTACCGGCTAGAATGTGAGAGGGACTGGTTCTCCCCTTCACTGATGAGTTTGTGGTTTTGTAAAGGGTATCAAACACCGCTGACTAATATTAGAATCCAACTCTACAATCCTTTGAACAATTTAGCACTGAATTGAGTTTGTCTGACATTCACTTCTAAAGACGTCAACAGATCAGAGATTTGCCACAACAAAAGAGATTTAACAGCTTGTAAACTGAGCACTGATCCAACTGGAATCCCCTTACTAACTGTTGCAATACAGATTTGTCATATCCCCTTTCGACCAGACTAGATGGGATGGCTGGGGTTGCCAACCCTCCAGGATTGCCCTGGAGTCTCCAGGGATTAAAAGGTCCACCTTTAAGACACTGCTGGGGGCAATCCAGGGGAGAAATCTTCGGACATTAAAAAAAAACAGGGTTGAAAAACAATTTTGTGCCCTTTGTTTTATCAGTTACAAAATAATCACACAGAGGACAAAGAGCGGTTTGCCTGGGAAGAGTCATCGAAATTGGGTAATAATTTAATTTTCTTTCCAATTGGCATATATAATTGGTTAACCAAACTTGTTAAGCTGGCAACCCTGTGAGTGGGGTAACCCTCGCCAGTTGGGTGCGTGCTCCTCTGACGGCTTGTTTATTACCAAGCCTGCAGACTAGGACAAGCTGTGCCAAAGGTACAAATTGGCAACTGGAATGACAGTGAGGACACTTGTAGTCAGCAGCCAGGACTAGGCAAGGGCAGAACCAGATAGGGTTCCATCTGCCATTCGCTTCCCCCCCCACCCCTCCCCCTCCCTGGAAACTCTGTCCATGTGTGGAAGTTTGATGAAAGCAAAATCCAGACATAGAAACAGGACTGGGTGTGAACACGACAGTCAATTTTACCACTCTAACTGCCCGGCACATCACTGAGTGGATCTGAAATCTCGGAATGCTATTGTCTTCAGAGCTTCACTGTAATTCTCCACACCCTACAACCCCCCCCCCTCCCCCCCTCAGAATTCCCTCCTCCACACCTCCTGTGTGGATAAGCTCTACCGACCTTCACCGTTTAAGTAGGGCAGTCAATGCTCCAGAGTAGGAGGTAGGGCTGGATACTTGCAAGTCCTATTTCCTGGCAGGATCAGGTCTAGCAAGAATATGTTTTTTTTTTAAATGACAAATACGCAAGGAACCTATTAAACAAACCTTGGGTTTAATCACCAAATCCATATCAGGCCCGATTACGAGTCAGGTTAGTGGTATTTGTGGTATTTAGCTTGCGGCTTTTCCAGCTGAGTTGGAAGGCAAGAACAAAACAACACCACCCACAAAGGAGATGTGGTTTGAGGCTCGGTGGGAGGTAGATTCCTGACCCCCCCCCCCCCCCCTCCCCCTCTACCCCCATGGTCCACTAACTCCGGTGAAACTTTGCATACACAGCAATATTAAATTGATGCCGTCTTTGGCATACCCTCCACCAATCCCCCGCAATCCATGCTGCAGTAAGTAAGCCACAAACATGTTGTTAATGGTGGAAAGAAGGCCTGAGATTACCCAGCGTATTTTATTTTAAAATTACTTGACATGGAAAAATAGACCAAAATTACATGTTGCGCCTCTTTGGGTAAAATTGCATCGATGCTAGTTGGCAGATGTATTGCACATCTTTGAGTTGAACTGAAGTCTAAAATAGCGCTTGGAAAACGTACAGAAAAAGGAAGCGTGTTGCTGTGGAAATAATCTTGTGGCAGAATTGTTTCTCTATTTCTGAAGGAATAAAAACGAGACCTGTGGGACTCCAATGTAGCAAAAGGGTAGAAATTTCACTGTGCTCACTGGTAATCAGATTTACAAAACTTTATCAAAGTAACAAATAAGAGCTTCACACCTGGTGAGAAAATTAATTTGTTATAATTAGAAAGCCATAATAATACTTGCCCCTCCTGTTCTGTGGTTTGCTGGAATATTCGAATGAAAATATGGCATCAATTACAAAATTGATGGTCCGAAACAGTCTTGATTTTGCACACCTATTTGGTGGGTTGATTATATCCTTCATTCTCCAACCAGCTGAGCACACGTTTATATCCTGCTTAATATAAAAGTGATGACAGATGGAAAGAAGGCCTGCAGTGCTCGGTTATGTCGTTTGTCACGCTGTAGGGTGAGATGGTGGTGTCGTGGTGGTGGTGTAGACTCATAATTCAGAGGTCCAGGCTAATGCTCTGAGGAAACAGGTTCGAATCCCACCATGGCAGCTGGTGGAATTTAAGTTCAATTCATAAAATATGGAATTGAAAGCGAGCGAAAGGCCATTAATTACCATCTGTTCCAGCCTTCAAGGAAGAAGATCTGCCGTCTTTAACCTGTCCTGGCCTACATGTGACTCCAGACCCACAGAAGTGCGGTTGACTCTGAACTGCCCTCTGAAATGGCCCAGCAGAGATGTTTGTAGAATCATCGAATTTACAGTGCAGAAGGAGGCCATTCAACCCATCGAATCTGCACCGGCCCTTGGAAAGATCACCTTACTCAAGCCCACACCTCCATCGTATCCCCGTAACCAAATGTAACCTTTTTGGACACTAACGGCAATTTAGCATGGCCAATCCACCTAACCAGCATATCTTTGGACTGTGAGAGGAAACCGGAGCACCCGGAGGAAACCCCGCAGACACGGGGAGAATGTGCAGATGCCGCACAGTGACCCAAGCCGGGAATCAAACCTGGGACCATGGAGCTGTGAAGCAACTGTGCTAACTACTGTGCTACCGTGCTGTTAATTCAAGAGCAATTAGGGATGGTTTTGCCAGTGGTGCCTACATCCCATGAAACAATGAATTAGAAAACAACGTGGGGCAGGGCATCTAATTCACTGATTCCTTCACACAGCGAGATCCTGAAAGCCAATGCTTTCAGGTCATAGGTAGAGTCCAGATGTTTATGGTTGGGTGTTCAAAATTTTCTTTTACCCCTGCGTGGGATGTGAGTGTCGCTGGTGAGGCGATCATTTGTTGCCATCCTGAATTATCATCCCTAATTAGGGGCTGGTTAGCACAGTGGGCTAAATCGCTGGCTTGTAATGCAGAACCAGCCTCCCCAAACAGGTGCCGGAATGTGGTGACGAGCGGCTTTCACAGTAACTTCATTGAAGCCTACTTGTGACAATAAGTGATTATTATTATTATTATTACCCTTGAACTGAATGGCTTGCTCGGCCATTTCAGAGGACAGTTAGAAGTCAACAACATTGTTATAGATCTGAAGTCACATGTGGGCCATATTTCCTTCCTAAACAACATTAGAAAATCAGATGATTTTTGACAATATTAGATAGGTTCATGGCACCATTACGGAGACTAGCTATCAAGTTCAGTTTCATAATTTTTTTTAGTTTAAAGCCGTCATGGTGGGATCTGAAACAGTACCCCAAAACTAGTAGCTTAGGCCTGTGGTTTATTAGTCTAGGGACTAATGGTCCACTACACCATCAAACTCTCCATGAATAAAATGTAACAGAGTAACTGAGTAACTATTTCCACCAGCAGCATGGCTGACAGCCAAATGGTACAGATTTAAGATTAGCAAAAGAACCAATGGAAAAATTGTTTTTAAGTATCAATAGTTATTGTAACCTGGGATATGGTCCGGAATCTTCTTCTCTCGTAAGCATCGGGAGGGTTTGGTATCGGGAGCGGAAACTATTGTGAGAACTGCAAAGTTGTGTTTTATGTTACCGTAAACATGTGACATGATAATCGCCGCTCCTTTTCATTGTGCAATTAACAGCAGAGGTCAGAGAAACAAAGGTGTCAAACAAGCAATGTTTTCTCTGAGGCTCAGGTGTTTCAACAGAATAATAGGGGCGGGATTCTGTGATCCTGAGGCTAAGTGTTGACGCCGTCAATCAGCAATTCTAGGGACCAGCACGGGTACAGGAGTGAACCACGCCAATCCAGATGCTGATCCTGGTGTGAACAAGCGCAGTGGCACCGGTGCCAATGCGCGCATGCACAGTGGCTCCCTTCAGTACGCCGCCCCCAACGCAACATGGCGCAGGGCTACAGGGGCCGGCATGGAAGGAAGGAGGCCCCCAGTCAGAGCGGCCGGCTCACCGATTGGTGGGCCCTGATCGCGGGCCAGGCCCCCCCCTCCGGGGTCGGACCCACCTCCCCCCACCCCCCCACAGGCTGACCCCGACCCTTTCACGCTGAGTTCCTGCCGGCTGAGAACAGGTGTGAACGTCGGCGGCGGGTCTCGGGTTTTTTACAACGTCCGCTCGGCCATCCCGGGCTGAGAATCAGCCGATGGGGGGGCCGTGTAGAGCGACCTCCGACCGGCACCGCGCCAACCATGCTGGCATTGGGGCGGCGTGTCGCGAGTCGTGCTGTTCGGGGGGATTCTCCGGCCTGGCCCCGGGCTGAGAGAATCCCGTCCAACATTTCTGGGCTCTCAGTCAAGCCTCTTTCAGTATTCTCATCTCTTGAATTCTTGCAAATTCATTGGAATACTAATGTCAATTGCACAATTTTATTTTCACTCAAGGTTAACAGGTGTCAGGTGCTTGCAGTTTCTGTTATTGATACTTTAAAGTAAGAAGTCTTACAACACCAGGTTAAAGTCCAACATGTTTGTTTCAAACACTACCTTTCGGAGCACTGCTCCTTCCTCAGGTGAAGAAGGAGCAGTGCTCCGAAAGCTAGTGATTTGAAACAAACCTGTTGGACTTTAACCTGGTGTTGTAAGACGTCTTACTGTGCTCACCCCAATCCAATGCAGGCATCTCCACATCATCGATACTTTAAAGGTTCTGGATGATTAACACTTTTATTGCCCTGTGGTAAAAGGGCTTTTTTAAAAGCATTGTGGAAAATAATGGATGAAATGACAGTATAGGCTTCACTGGTTATATACATTGGGTTTATTGACAGTATCCTGGCACTGGGTGGGGCAGACATAGCCTGGTATTGGGGCATGAGGTGGCATGTATGGCAGATGGGGTGTGTGGTGAAGGGATGAAGGAGCGAGAGGACTCCATGGCCTTCTTTCATTATAACTGGTATGAAGTCCCACAGCACAGATGCGGACCTTTTAAGCAGCCGGCCTTCATAACCAGCAGTCGTATAGCTGCCTCTGATATCTTTGCTAGGTTGACAGGTCCAAATTCAACCCATTCCCAGCACCAAAGATCCTGGGCAGGATTTTCCGTTGCCCGATGTCGATATCGTAATCAACAATCGGGCAGAGAATATGCTTCGATGCCCAAATCGGGGCCAGCGCTGGTTTGATGCCAGTCAGCAAATCTCCATCCACTCTGAAGCGGCGTCATCACGTCGCTCACTGTGCGCCACTGCAACGACGTTGACGCATCATCGGAAGGCTAATCCCGCAATGCTCCACCCCTGATGGGCCAAGTTTCCGACTGCGCGGGACACATGCGGTCTCAGTGGTCGGGAACCCGAAATGGCGGCCGGGATCTGTGCCGCTGGCCGGGGGGGGGGGGGCTTCCACGAGGGCTGCGGGGACTGGTGGGGGGTGGTCAGGGGGTGTCCTGTGGAGTCGCAGATGGAGGGTCGGGTCCGTGCGTGCCGACGCCATGTTGTATGGAGCAACAGCTGCAGGTCGTTGCCGTGCGTATGTGCGGCCAGGGACCCGGCCATCCTCCAGCCGTTTTCGGCACGGGAGCTGACAGTATCACCCGGTGCTGCTGCCATCCCCTCATCGGTCCCGAAATCGGTGAGTGCTTGGCGACAATTTTGGCATCATAAAACGCCCGCGAATTCTCCATTCGAGCCTGCACTTAGCCGCTGAATCGGAGAATCCAGCCCCCTGTCTTTGCGGACATTTTCTCCCAAGGCGGTGTGCAGAGCCAGGAATTTTCCCAACTCCCACTACCTGCCTCGGTGATCAAAACCCAGGTCCTAGACTTAGTTAAAGGAAGCAATATAAAAAAATGTGGAGGATTTGAAACTTGGCAATATAGTGGTTCGTGGTGAAGATTTTTATATGCTGCAGGATACATATGAACATGGATATGAATTAGGAGCAGGAATAGACCATTCAGCCTGCTATGCCATTCAATAAGATCATGGCTGATTTCATTGTGACCTCCACCTACCCCTGATAACTTTTCACCCTGTTGTTTATCAGAATCTATCTACCTCTGCCTTAAAAAGACTCAAAGATTCTACTTCACCACCTTTTGAAGAAGAGAGTTCCAAAGACTCACTGCCCTCTGAGGGAAAAATACATTTCTCCTCATCTCCGTCTTAAATGGGCAACCCCATATTTTTGACAATGACCCATAGTTTGAGTTATTCCCTCCTCTTCACATCCGTCCAGTCAATACCCCTGAGCATAGCCTGTCCAGCCTTTCTCACAGTACAAACCATCCATTCCAGGAAATAGTCCAGTAAACCTTCTTTGAACTACTTCTAACGCATTTACACCCTCCTTAAATAAGGAGACCAATACTGAACACAGTACTCCAGATATGGTCTCACCAATGCCCTGTACAAATGAAGTATAATCTCCCGACCTTTGTAATCAATTCCCCTCGCAATAAACAATAACATTCTATGAGGTTTCTGAATCACTTGCTGTACATGTACAGTAGCCTTTTCTGACTCATGCCCAATGATAAATAGATCCCTCTGTACCTCAGACTCTGCAATCTACATAGAACATAGAACATTACAGCGCAGTACAGGCACAGGCGCTGACCTGTGAAACCCCTCTAAAGTCCCTCTACACTATTCCTTTATCATCCATATGTTTATCCAATGACCATTTAAATGCCCTTAATGTTGGCGAGTCCACTACTGTTGCAGGCAGGGCATTCCACGCCCTTACGACTCTCTGAATAAAGAACCTACCTCTGACATCTGTCCTATATCTATCTCCCCTCAATTTAAAGCTATGTCCCCTCGTGCTAGCCATCACTATCCTAGGAAAAAGGCTCTCACTGTCCACCCTATCTAATCCTCTGATCATCTTGTATGCCTCAATTAAGTCACCTCTCAACCTTCTTCTCTCTAACGAAAACAGCCTTAAGTCCCTCAGCCTTTCCTCATAAGATCTTCCCTCCATACCAGGCAACATCCTGGTAAATCTCCTCTGCACCCTTTCCAATGCTTCCACATCCTTCCTATAATGCGGCGACCAGAACTGCACGCAATACTCCAAATGCGGCCGTACCAGAGTTTTGTACAGCTGCAACAAGACCTCATGGCTCCGAAACTCAATCCCTCTACCAATCAGTGGCGTGCAGAGGTCTGGTGATGCCCGGGGCAAATCTTGATTGTATGCCCCAAAGCCCCACGTAAATATTTCATTAAATATCACCAAAAAACCTATAGAAAACGTAGTTGCACCCGTTCTAGAGCTATTCACTGACCTCTTTATCTTTAGAACATAGAACGATACAGCGCAGTACAGGCCCTTCGGCCCTCGATGTTGCACCGACATGGAAAAAAACTAAAGGCCATCTAACCTACACTATGCCCTTATCATCCATATGCTTATCCAATAAACTTTTAAATGCCCTCAATGTTGGCGAGTTCACTACTGTTGCAGGTAGGGCATTCCACGGCCTCACCACTCTTTGCGTAAAAAACCCACCTCTGACCTCTGTCCTATATCTATTACCCCTCAATTTAAGGCTATGTCCCCTCGTGCTAGCCACCTCCATCCGCGGGAGAAGGCTCTCGCTGTCCACCCTATCTAACCCTCTGATCATTTTGTATGCCTCTATTAAGTCACCTCTTAACCTTCTTCTCTCTAACGAAAACAACCTCAAGTCCATCAGCCTTTCCTTATAAGATTTTCCCTCCATACCAGGCAACATCCTGGTCAATCTCTTCTGCACCCATTCCAAAGCTTCCACGTCCTTCCTATAATGAGGCGACCAGAACTGTGCGCAATACTCCAAATGCGGCCGTACTAGAGTTTTGTACAACTGCAACATGACCTCATGGCTCCGGAACTCAATCCCTCTACCAATAAAGGCCAACACACCATAGGCCTTCTTCACAACCCTATCAACCTGGGTGGCAACTTTCAGGGATCTATGTACATGGACACCGAGATCCCTCTGCTCATCCACACTACCAAGAATTTTACCATTAGCCAAATATTCCGCATTCCTGTTATTCTTTCCAAAGTGAATCACCTCACACTTCTCCAAAGTAAACTCCATTTGCCACCTCTCAGCCCAGCTCTGCAGCTTATCTATGACCCTCTGTAACCTGCAACATCCTTCCGCACTGTCTACAACTCCACCGACTTTAGTGTCGTCTGCAAATTTACTCACCCATCCTTCTGCGCCCTCCTCTAGGTCATTTATAAAAATGACAAACAGCAACGGCCCCAGAACAGATCCTTGTGGTACGCCACTCGTAACTGAACTCCATTCTGAACATTTCCCATCAACTACCACTCTCTGTCTTCTTTCAACTAGCCAATTTCTGATCCACATCTCTAAATCACCCTCAATCCCCATCCTCCGTATTTTCTGCAATAGCCGACCGTGGGGAACATTATCAAACGCTTTACTGAAATCCATATACACCACATCAACTGCTCTACCCTCGTCTACCTATTCAGTCACCTTCTCAAAGAACTCGATAAGGTTTGTGAGGCATGACCTACCCTTCACAAAACCATGCTGACTATCCCTAATCATATTATTCCTATCTAGATGATTATAAATTGTATCTTTTATAATCCTCTCCAAGACTTTACCCACCACAGATGTTAGGCTCACCGGCCTATAGTTACCGGGGTTATCTCTACTCCCCTTCTTGAACAAAGGGACCACATTTGCTATCCTCCAGTCCTCTGGCACTATTCCTGTAGCCAATGATGACCTAAAAATCAAAGCCAAAGGCTCAGCAATCTGGCTTCCCAGAGAATCCTAGGATAAATCCCATCAGGCCCCGGGGACTTATCTATTTTCACCTTGTCCAGAATTGCCAACACTTCTTCCCTACGCACCTCAATGCCATCTATTCTAATAGCCTGGGTCTCAGCATTCTCCTCCACAATATTATCTTTTTCTTGAGTGAATACTGACGAAAAGTATTCATTTAGTATCTCGCTTATCTCATCAGCCTCCACACACAACTTCCCACCACTGTCCTTGACTGGCCCTACTCTTACCCTAGTCATTCTTTTATTCCTGACATACCTATAGAAAGCTTTTGGGTTTTCCTTGATCCTACCTGCCAAAGACTTCTCATGTCCCCTCCTTGCTCGTCTTAGCTCTCTCTTTAGATCCTTCCTCGTTTCCTTGTAACTATCAAGCACCCCAACTGAAACTTCATGCCTCATCTTCACATAGGCCTCCTTCTTCCTCTTAACAAGAGATTCCACTTCTTTGGTAAACCACGGTTCCCTCGCTCGACCCCTTTCTCCCTGCCTGACTGGTACGTACTTATCAAGAACATGCAATAGCTGTTCCTTGAACAAGCTCCACATATCCAGTGTGCCCAACCCTTGCAGCCTACTTCTCCAACCTACACATCCTAAGTCATGTCTAATGGCATCATAATTGCCCTTCCCCCAGCTATAACTCTTGCCCTGCGGGGTATACTTATCCCTTTCCATCACTAACGTAAAGGTCACCGAATTGTGGTCACTGTTTCCAAAGTGCTCACCTATCTCCAGATCTAACACCTGGCCTGGTTCATTACCCAAAACCAAATCCAATGTGGCCTCGCCTCTTGTTGGCCTGTCAACATATTGTGTCAGGAAACCCTCCTGCACACATTGTACAAAGAACGACCCATCTAATGTACTCGAACTATATCTTTTCCAGTCAATATTTGGAAAGTTAAAGTCTCCCATAACAACTACCCTGTTACTTTCACTCTTTTCCAGAATCATCTTCGCCATCCTTTCCTCTACATCCCTAGAACTATTAGGTGGCCAATAGAAACTCCCAACAGGGTGACCTCTCCTTTCCTGTTTCTAACCTCAGCTCATACTACCTCGGAAGAAGAGTCCCCATCTAGCATCCTTTCCACCGCTGTAATACTGTCCTTGACAAGCAGCGCCACACCTCCCCCTCTTTTGCCCCCTTCTCTGGCCTTACTAAAACACCTAAACCCCGGAACCTGCAACAACCATTCCTGTCCCTGCTCTATCCATATCTCTGAAATGGCCACAACATCGAAGTCCCAGGTACCAACCCATTCTGCCAGTTCCCCTACCTTATTTCGTATTCTCCTGGCATTGAAGTAGACACACTTCAAACCACCTACCTGAACACTGGCACCCTCCTGCGAAGTCAAATCTGTGCTCCTGACCTCTATACTCTCAATCTCCCGTACCCCAAAACTACAATCCAGGTTCCCATGCCCCTGCTGAATTAGTTTAAACCCCCCCAAAGAGCGCTAACAAATCTCCCCCCCCAGGATATTGGTGCCCCTCAGGTTCAGATGTAGACCATCCTGTCTATTGAGGTCCCAGCTTCCCCAGAAAGAGCCCCAGTTATCCAGAAATCTGAATCCCTCCCACCTGCACCATCCCTGTAGCCACGTGTTTAATTGCTCTCTCTCCCTATTCCTCATCTCACTATCACGTGGCACGGGCAACAACCCAGAGATAACAACTCTGTTTGTTCTCGCTCTGAGCTTCCATCCTAGCTCCCTAAAGGCCTGCCTGACATCCTTGTCCCCTTTCCTACCTATGTCGTTAGTGCCAATGTGGACTACGACTTGGGGCTGCTACCCCTCCCCCTTAAGGACCCGGAAAACACGATCCGAGACATCATGTACCCTTGCACCTGGGAGGCAACATACCAAACGTGAGTCTCTCTCGCTCCCACAAAATCTCCTATTTGTGCCCCTGACTATTGAGTCCCCAATTACTAATGTTCTACTCCTTTCCCCCCTTCCCTTCTGAGCAACAGGGACAGACTCCGTGCCAGAGGCCCGTACCCCATGGCTTACCCCTGGTAAGTCGTCCCCCCACAAGTATCCAAAACGGTATACTTGTTACTCAGGGGAACGACCGCAGGGGGTCCCTGCACTGACTGCTTCTTCCCAGTCCCTCTTACAGTTACCCATCTATCTCCAGTCTTTGGTGTAACTACTTCCCTGAAGCTCCTATCTATGACCCCCTCTGCCTCCCGAATGATCCGAAGTTCATCCAGCTCAAGCTCCAGGTCCCTAACACGGTTTTTGAAGAGCTGGAGTTGGGTGCACTTCCCACAGATGAAATCAGCAGGGACACTGACGGCGTCCCTCACCTCAAACATTCTGCAGGAGGAGCATTGTACTGCCTTCCCTGACATCACCTCTAAATTTAAAAAAAAAACAAGAAGAAGAAAAAGAAACAAAGAGCTTACCTGATATTCCCTCAAACCCTGCTCCCGGTGAAAGGTAAGCAAATTTAAAGGCACTCACTCACCTTCACGACAGGCCCCAAGCTGCCTCTAGGTCATCTCTAAGGTATAGGACGGCTGCCTGAGGTTAAATTGCGCTGTAAGAGTTAGTCAATTTCCCCTTAGCGCTGGGATTCTAGGGATATTGTTCTCTTCTTCAGTCATTTTGCTTTGCAGCAATGGGTGAGATGTTATGTCTCGAAAGTTGTGCCTCCCTCCTCTGCAACCCCCATGGAGAAGGATAAGAGCAGCAACGTCATGGAAATACTGTTATGACCCTTGTGGAAACAAACTACAAACAACCCAACTAAGACCAATATACAAGACTTCACTTTTATATTAGCAATCACACCAAAATCAACGTAAATTAAACATGAATTAACAGGAAAATTGCAATAATATGACCGATAAATTACACATAGCAGATTTAAAGACATATCTCACACATTTCTCAGTCAGCCCATTCAGCGCGTATCGCATTCATTTCAGCCACAATATCCTTCAAAACGTTGAACTTCTTCAAATCAAATTCCATCTTCATTTCTCTAAAGCTTTAGCACCAAGTCTCATCAAACACCGGCATTACTTCACCCAATTTCCACAAATATAATTTTCACAGTCGACACATTTCCAGATCCCTTCTTCTTCACAAAACCCTGGTCATGTGGGGCCTGTTTGTGCATTATGCCAGTGCATAAAGGGTCCCCAAATCCAGATATAAAGCTCTGTTCAAGATCCGAGCTCCAGCAGCTTGCAGTCAAGTAGAACATGGAACATAGACCAGTACAGCACAGAACAGGCCCTTCAGCCCTCGATGTTGTGCCGAGCAATGATCACCCTACTCAAACCCACGTATCCACCCTATACCCGTAACCCAACAACCCCCCCCCCCCCCCCCCAATACCTTACTTTTTTAGGACACTACGGGCAATTTAGCATGGCCAATCCACCAAACCCGCACATCTTTGGACTGTGGGAGGAAACCGGAGCACCCGGAGGAAACCCACGCACACACGGGGAGGACGTGCAGACTCCGCACAGACAGTGACCCAGCCGGGAACCGAACCTGGGACCCTGGAGCTGTGAAGCATTTATGCTAACCACCATGCTACCGTGCTGCCCCTGTCTCTGAGAATTTCCCATTTATAGGACCCTGGGCTTTAAGTATAAAGGGTAAGAGGGCAAAAGTTAAGAGGCCATGATGAATCTTCATAAAATACTGGTTCTGTCCCAAATGGGTGCCCCTGGCCCAAATGTCAAATTCTGGGCACGACAGTTTAGTAAGTTGACAACTATAGAGAGGGTACAGAGAAGAGTTTAAAAATGGATCAAAAGATAAAGATAAAGAATAAATAAAACTCACCCATGGTGGCATTGATTGCCGTCGATTGGGGAGAATTCGCGCTCTTTTTGTTCACGCTCCAGCCACCGAGTGCAAAGCCGCCTCTTCACCAGCAGCAACCGCGGTGCGCAGGCGCGCTCCGGCCGACCGCGGTGCGCAGGCGCGCTCTGGCCGACCGCGGTGCGCAGGCGCGCTCCGGCAGCCCGCGGTGCGCAGGGTCGCTCTGGCCAACCGCGGTGCGTGCTCCGTTCTCTTCACGCTGCTGCCCCCATCCAATCGATGCCCGGGGCCAGCGCACCGTCGGCCCCCCCCCCCTCTGCACGCCACTGCTACCAATAAAAGCTAACGCACCATAGACCTACTTAACAACCCTATCAACCTGGGTGGCAACTTTCAGGGATCTATGTACATGGACACCGAGATCTCTCTGCTCATCCACACTACCAGGAATCTTACCATTAGCCCAGTACTCTGTATTCCTGTTACTCCTTCCAAAATGAATCACCTCACACTTTTCTGTATTAAACTCCATTTGCCAGTTCTCAGCCCAGCTCTGCAGCTTATCTATGTCCCTCTGTAACCTGCAACATCCTTCCGCACTGTCCACAACTCCACCGGTTTTAGTGTCATCTGCAAATTTACTCACCCATCCTTCCAGGTCATTTATAAAAATGACAAACAGCAGTGGCCCCAAAACAGATCCTTGTGGTACACCACTAGTAATTGAACTCCAGGCTGAACATTTCCCAACAACCACCACCCTCTGTCTTCTTACAGCTAGCCAATTTCTGATCCAAACTGCTAAATCACCTTGAATCCCATGCCTCCGTATTTTCTGCAATAGCCTACCGTGGGGAACCTTATCAAACGCTTTACTGAAATCCATATACACCACAACAACTGCTTTACCCTCGTCCACTTGTTTGGTCACCTTCTCAAAGAACTCAATAAGGTTTGTGAGGCACGACCTACCCTTCACAAAACCTTGTTGACTATCCCTAATTAAATTATTCCTTTCTAGATGATTAGAAATCCTATCTCTTATAAACCTTTCCAAGACTTTGCCCACAACAGAAGTAAGGCTCACTGGTCTATAGTTACCGGGGTTGTCTCTAGTCCCCTTCTTGAACAAGGGGACAACATTTGCTATAGGGGCTGGTTTAACTCACCAGGCTAAATCGCTGGCTTTTAAAGCAGACCAAGCAGGCCAGCAGCATGGTTTGATTCCCGTACCAGCCTCCCCGGACAGGCGCCGGAATGTGGCGACTAGGGGCTTTTCACAGTAACTTCATTGAAGCCTACTCATGACAATAAGCGATTTTCATTTCATTTTTCATTTCATCCTCCAGTCTTCTGGCACTATTCCCATAGACAATGACGACATAAAGATCAAAGCCAAAGGCTCAGCAATCTCCTCCCTAGCTTCCCAGAGAATCCTAGGATAAATCCCATCCGGCCCAGGGGACTTATTTATTTTCACACTTTCCAGAATTGCTAACACCTTCTCCTTATGAACCTCAAGCCCTTCTAGTCTAATAGCCTGTATCTCAGTATTCTCCTCGACAACATTGCCTTTTTCCTGTGTGAATACTGATGGAAAATATTCATTTAGCACCTCTCCTATCTCCTCGGACTGCACGCACAACTTCCCACTACTGTCCTTGACTGGCCCTACTCCTACCCAGTCATTCTTTTATTCCTGACATGCCTATAGAAAGCTTTAGGGTGCCTACCTGCCAAAGACTTCTCATGTCCCCTCCTGGCTCTTCTTAGCTCTCTCTTTAGGTCCTTCCGCGCTAACTTGTAACTCTCGAGCGCCCTAACTGTACCTTCACATCTCATCTTTACATAAGCCTCCTTCCTCCTCTTGACAAGTGATTCAATTACTTTAGTAAACCACGGTTCCCTCGCTCGACCAGTTCCTCCCTGACTGACAGGTACATACTTACCAAGGACACGCAGTAGCTGTTCCTTGAACAAGCTCCACATTTAAATTGTGTCCATCCCCTGCTGTTTCCTTCCCCATCCTATGCATCCAAAGTCTTGCCTCATCAAGTCATAATTGCCTTTCCCACAGCTATAACTCTTGCCCTGCGGTATATACCTATCCCTTTCCATCACTAAAGTAAACGTAACTGAATTGTGGTCACTATCACCAAAGTGCTCACCTACCTCCAAATCTAACACCTGGCCTGGTTCATTACCCAGTACCAAACCCATGTGGCCTCACCTCTTGTTGGCCTATCTACATACTGTGTCAGGAAACCCTCCTGCACACGTTGGACAAAACAGACCCATCTAAAGTACTTGAACAGTCAATATTTGGAAAGTTAAAGTCCCCCATAACAAGTACCCTGTTACTTTCGCTCCTTTGCAGAATCATCTTTGCAATCCTTTCCTCTCCATCTCTGGAACTTTTCGGAGGCCTATAGAAAACCCCCAACAGGTTGACCTCTCCTTTCCCGTTTCTAACCTCAGCCCATACTACCTCAGTAGAAGAGTCCTCATCAAACGTCCTTTCTGCCACCGTAATACTGTCCTTGACTAACAATGCCACCCCTTCCCCACTTTTACCACCTCCCCTGGGTTTACTGAAATATCTAAGCCCCGGAACCTGCAACAACCATTCCTGTCCCTGCTCTATCCATGTCTCCGAAATGGCCACAACATCGAAGTCCCAGGTACCAATCCATGCTGCAAGTTCACCCACCTTATTCTGGATGCTCCTGGTGTTGAAGTAGACATACTTTAAACCACCTTCCTGCCTGCCGGTACACTCCTGCAACCTTGAAACCTTACTCGTGACCTCCCTACTTTCACCCTCCTTTATCCTGGAGCTACAATTCAGGTTCCCGACCCCCCGCTGAATTAGTTGAACCTTCCCGAAGCGGGTTAAAATGCTTATTTTTTATTCTTCCTGCAAAATGGGCAATTTAACACTTGCCCACAATATAGGCGAGGCAGTGGCATAGTAGTATTGTCACTGGATTAATAATCCAGCGACACAGGATAATGCTCTGGGGACCTGGGTTCGAATCCCACCAGGGCAAATGGTGGAATTTGAATTCATATCAAAAAAATCTGATTGTTGTGAAAATTCATCTGGTTCCCTCAGGGAACGAGATCTGTCATCCTTACCTCGTCTGGCCTACATGTGACTCCGGACCCATAACAATGTGGTTGACTCTTAAATTCCCTCAGGAAGGCAGTAAATGCTGGTCCAGCCAGAGACCCCCACACCCCTTGAATAAAGGGAAAAAAATTCAATTTCCAGATCTTTGTCCATTCACTTAACTTATCTGTGTCTTTTTGAAGCCGCCTTATGCTCCCTTCCGGTATGTATGGCTGAGGTTACTCATGAAGGTTCCGCCTTCTCAACCTTGTCCCTCGCCTGAGGTGTAGTGATCCTCAGGTTAAATCACCTCTCCCCCTCAAAGGGGAAAGCTGTCTATGGTCACATGGGACTATGGTGACATCATACCCCTTCATAATTTACTTTCCTACCTATCTTTCTATCAGCAGCAAATTTTGCAACCAAACCACTGGTCCCTTCATCCAAGTCAATTATATAAAATGTAAAAATTTGAGGCCCCAGTACTGATCCTTGTGGCACACCACTCATTACATCTTGCTAATCAGAAAATTACCCATTTATGCCTACCCTCTGTTTCCTGCTAGCTAGTGAATTTTCAATCCATGCCAATATGATACTGGTTCCCCTATACCATAGCACATACAAAGAACTCCAACAAATTGCATATACATGATTTCCCTTTCATAAAACCATGTTGACTCTGCCTGATTGCCTTGAATACTTGTAACTGCCCTGCCTTAACATTTTTAATGATACCTTCCGACATTTGCCCTGTGACAGATGTTAAGCTAAATGGTCTGTAATTTTCTGCATTCTGTCACCCTCCATTTTTAAATAAAGAATGATATAGGATGGTGAATTATGCAGAAGCATGGAGTTCAATATCGACAGGTGTGAAGCGCTATACTTTGGAAGGAGTAATATGGAAAGGCCATTTATTATAAATGGCACAATTTTGAAAAGTGTAGCTGAACAGAGAGACTTTGGTGTCCATATAGACACATCCTTAAAGGTGGCAAATTGGATTGAAAAGGCAGAAGGCTTACATTTAATTCATTCAAGGGATGTGGGCGTGACCAGCAAGGCCAGTATTTCTTACCTGTCCCTAATTGCCGTTGAGCTGAATGGCTCACTTGGCCATCTAAGAGTCATGTGTAGGCCAAAGCAGGTAAGGATAGCACATTTTCTTCACTCAAGGGCATTAACTAGATGGGTTTTTACAATGATCAACAATAGCTTCATGGTCACCATTACTGAGGTTAATTTTCAAACCCAGTTTTATTAACTTGTAAACTCCACCAGCTGCCGTGGTGGGATTTGAACCCATGGCTCCAGAGCACTAGCCTGTGTCCTTGGATTATTAGTCCAGTGACAACACCACTACACTACCATCTCCCCTATTACAAATATAAATCAAATATAAAACTGAAGAGTTCATGCTAAAATATTATAAAACACTGAATCAGCCTCAATGGCATGGTGACACAGTGGGTGGCATTGCTGCCTCACAATGCCAGGAACTCGGGTTTGATTTCGGGCTTGTCTGTGTGAAGTTTGCATGTTCTTCCTGTGACTGCGTGGGTTTCCTCCGGGTTCACCGGTTTCCTCCCACAGTCCAAAGATGTGCAGGTTAGGTGGATTGGTCATTCGTAAATGCCCCTTTGTGTCCAGGGATGTGCAGTTAGGTTAAACGAATTGGATGCGATCGGCGGGGGAATGGGCCTACGTAGTGTGCTCTTTTGGAGGGTTGGTGCAGACTTGATGAACCGCATGGCTTCCTTCTGCACTTTAAGAATTCTATGATTCATTGCGGGTACCACACTTCAGGAAAGATACAAAAGATTTAAAGGGGCAGAGGTCATGTCCCAAGATGTCACCAGAAACGTCAGTTATGAGGAAAAGGTAGGATTGTTCTCCTTGGAACAGAGGAGGTTAACAGGTGATCAACGTACCTTCATTTGTACTGCACGACTGATCTGAATAAATGAGTGGGCCTTCTATGTTCCTTTGCATAATTGGGCAGCAAATTAACGGACTTGTCTTTTGCATGACCATGCGGCTCAGAGGGAACAATGGAGGCGGTCGAATAGAGGATTTCAAGATGATGAGATGCTTGGGGAGGGTAGACGGAGAAACATGGTTCTGTCAATCTGGGCTAATAATTAGATATTATGGATCCAAAAGATTTAGTGGAGAGATGAGGACAATTTTTGGCCTCCTTAAAAAAACCTGATTCCATGGACAGTATAAAAAGCGGGGTGGTGTACAGGTATTGCAAGATGAGAAACTTATAGGGTTACGGACTAATAACGGGGATGTGGGACTAGGCACAACTCGGCATAGAACTCCCTTCTATGCACCAACATGCTTTACCTTTTATAAGTCCAAAAACAGAGATTGAAAAAAGAAATGTGAGCATTATGGAGCTACAGCATCCAGATAGCATTTCAGAGTGCATGGGCAAAGTTCTAAACTGTCACTGTGGTAGCAGCCCTGTGAAACGGTTTCGCAGTTTGATTATTTAGTGCGCAGTTCACGAGGGTAAACATCAAATAAACACTTGAACAAATGAGCCCCGCAAAAACTGAGCTCTTGAATGGGTTGTGTGAGACTGCTCCACAGTTTCAATTAATTCAGAACAGCTGCCGCATTATAAAACCCTCACTGGCAGCTGCCTGGTGAAAAAAAGGGGGAGGGGACTGGGGTGGGTTGGGCGGGGGGGGGGGGGGGGGGGGGACTGCAATCTGAGTGAGACAGAGCATTAACCTGTTACAGGGTGCGAGGAATTATTTTCTGGTCTCTCTTACACTGGCAGCCATTCAGACTACCTGCTGATTAGGCTGGATAGTGCGTCAGAAGTGGCCTGGCAGCTCAAAAGGTTCAATTGTGGAAAAAGTCAGCTCTGTTTCTTCCACTGCTCCCTCAGAACACATCCAAGATTGGAAATGCCCTGCACATGGTGACAAATCTAGCATGTGGCATTTTGCTTGCATTTTAAGTCGGTTGGTGCATGCCCCCCTTTCTGTGCTCCATGTGCTGTAGACGCAACTAATGAAAGCACATTATTCCTCGTTAAATGATGGCATGCATTGGATTATGCTGGAAAAGTAGGGCAAAACTGGGATTTGGACACGGGATCGCTTGCACCCAAAGTAATAATCGTACCCCTTGGCCAATGAGCCACTTCTAAATGTATACCTGAATAGGGACTTGAACTCTAGAACGCAGGTTAAAAGTCTGATGCTCTACCGACTGAGCTATCCGGGCCCAGAAAATACATTTTTCATTGCACAAAGCTCACTTGACATGTTGAAAGCTTGATAGCAAGAGAGACGGGGCTGATTAGAAATGGCATCACCCAGACAGCCTGAGCTTGTATGGTGCTGGAATGGAACCCGAGTAAACATGTGGAATTATGGCTCATGACAGGTAGGGTATTGGGGATTTATACTTACTCTTGCTCACTGAATATCAGTGACTTTTTGTATTACTGTAGCTCATGAGGAAAATTTGAATGGGTACCACTGTCACTCTTAGTTATCGAAGTATTTTCAGTGAATTATTATTTTCCCCACCTCTGGTTTTCTCCCTGTGAAAAGCTCCCCTCCTCCTTTTGAATTTGTTTCCTCCTTGCCCTTGGTTTTCTCCCTTTACCTGTGAGCAACATGGTAGCACAGTGGTTAGCACAGTTGCTTCACCGCTCCAGGGTCCCAGGTTCGATTCTTGGCTGGTGTCACTGTCTGTGCGGAGTCTGCACGTTCTCCCCGTGTCTGCGTGGGTTTCATCTGGGTGCTCCGGTTTCCTCCCACAGTCCAAAGATGTGTCGGTTAGGTGGATTGGCCATGCTAAATTGCCCTTTGTGTCCAAAAAGGTTGGGTGGGGTTACTGGGTTACAGGGATAGGGTGGAGGTGTGGGCTTGGATGGGGTGCTCTTAACAAGGGCCGGTGAAAACTCGATGGACTGAATGGCTTCCTTCTGCACTGTAGATTCCATGATTCACAAAAGGCCCCCTTCTTCTTTAACTTGTCGCAGACCACCTGCTGGCATCAAACCACAACTCACAGTACGGGGCCTCAACTGTTATATGATAAATACAATGACAGCTGTCAAAGTCATGGGATCAAATGTTACATGATCAGAAATCACAAAGTCAGATTCCTCTGTAAGCTGGATACCACGTGGTCAGACTGTCACATGGTCATATCTCGCGATGCCTCCAACCAGAGTTGGCAACATTAGCGGCTACTCATCTCGCTATTGTTAAGAACTATAGTCCATTCAATTGGCACAAAGGAATTGGAAGAGATCACATCAGCTCTCTATTACAACTATAAATGAGAATTTAATTGTAAACAGTAGAAAAAGAATCCCCCGCCCCCCCAACATAGCGAGTTTTCCGGTTGCGTTGGCCCCGCCGGAGGGGTATTCTGATCCCGCCGATGTCTACAGCATTTTGCGTGGCTCATCCATCCTGCTGCTGAGAACCCATCATGGGAGATTAGGGCCGAGGCACCTGAGAACATCACCAGCAATGTTGAAGCAAAAAAAAACAGGAATGCAGAAGAGGCCGGAATTGGAGGCACGCAAATATCTTGGAGTGTGGGAGCTTACAAAATAGTAAGGGGAAAAAGCCACTGAGGTATTTGAGAAAAGATACACCATGGGAGCTCTGTATGAGGAAATAATTTTTTAAAGATTTTTTTTGTCTGTGTTTTTGTAAGTGACCATTAGTTGACTGTTGATTGTAACATTTCAGGTACAGTATATACCAATGGTTGAGACATCCGATTCTACCTCAGGGCAGTGGTGGAACTGTGTTGGGAAACATTAACAGGTCAAATTGATGAGTTCAAGGGGCAGCAGCCTGAACAGCAGCCTGTAGGGAGCAGACAAACAGGACCATCGACCGTGTGCAGTTGAAGTGCCGCCGTTAACTTTGCTGCTTAAGGAACTGGGGCTCAGCCATTGGTAGCTCCATGCTGCAATGGGTTGAGGCTCAGGGAAACACAAGAACAGAATTTGCTCAGGGCAGCTAAGACTCAAGGATGCTCAGAAGCAGTTAGTGAGTGCAGTGTGGCTGAGAAGCTGCGACCATAGTCTGACCAACACAGGGGGGAATGCATTCTCTATAGGAGGTCAGCTGAACTGGAAATTAAGGCAAAGAATTCTGCACCTAGGAGCAGATCGGAGAGAAACCTTGAATAGAATTTGATTTTACTCGAACCCTTTTGGGTTAAGTTATACCCGTGGAATCCAGTTTGAGGAGAGTTTGGTGGCTGGGGACCAGATCAGCTGTTTGAAGGAACATAGCTAAAAGTCCTTGTGAGGAAGTTTTAAAGAATTTATGTGACTCACAATGATGACTGATCTCTGGGTGTGTTGCTGAAAAAATTCAGGGGACTTGTCTTGGTTGTGTCTGCCATTTAATATGCAGTTTCTGGTGTACGACCATAGTTTGCCTGTTAATTCAAGTTTGTCTCATGTTAACTCCGGACATTAGATAGTTGCATTGCTGACTTTTACGTAGAAAAAGATCTTCTATTTGTTTAAAACTGTGGAAACTTGTGGTTTTATTCTCTGTATAAGTAGCTGGGATTTCAAATTTTGTCCACTTTAACAAAAAAAGGTTAGTAGAATCAGACCAATGGCCCAGGAGACATTAAAAGCTGAAGAGGGAGCTAACCCACTTTCAAGTTGTGGGAAACGGAAAAGATAGAAGTGGGATAGTGGTGTCTATCAGTGAAAAGGAATGAAGGGGAAGGAGGTGGTGGAGAGACGGCAGGGAAATGGGAAGATGAAAGGGATAGAGGATAAAGGAGAAGGATGGCCACTTTGGAAATCACAGCTGATGTAACATATGTGGTAGAATGTCATGAAATGAAAAATTGAAAATGAAAATCGCTTATTGTCATGAGTAGGCTTCAATGAAGTTACTGTGAAAAGCCCCTAGTCACCACATTCCGCCACCTGTCCGGGGAGGCTGGTACGGGAATCGAACCGAGCTGCTGGCCTGCTTGGTCTGCTTTAAAAGCCAGTGATTTAGCCCAGTGAGCTAAACCAGATGGGCAGCAACGGGGAAACAGTATCATGCTTTGCACCTAGCCTGCTGTGCAATTTCTAGCCCTGTACCGTGAAAACCCAAAGCAACTGTTGGCATTCGTTTGCATCATAAAGCAACACTTGACCACCGGCTATATCCATCAGCTAGTTTGTGTGGAACAAAGATTCCAATTTTCACACACTGCTTCAAGAAGTGTCTCTTTTTCCCTGGGTCACAATTCAAGAGGATCCAGTTGTTCCATGATAGCTCATCCCAAATCCTGAGGCACAAAGATTTATTTATGGATACTTGGCTGCTAACAGGCATCATCACTCAATTGAAGTGACACGGAGTGATAAAGCAGTGGGCAGGGCAATGTCAATGTATGTAATTTATATGGACTTGCAGAAGGCATTTGATTGATTTTCAAAGTAACTTCATTGCAGTGTTAATGTAAGTCTACTTGTGACAATAATAAAAATTATTATTATTAAGTTCCTTGTCAGAAATTTTTAGCCAAATGTGAAACTCATGGAATTGAAGACAAATTATTGACTTGGTTCAAACATTGGCTGATCACAAGGAGACAGAAAATAGGTCTGATTGATAGGATATAGCTAAGTGGTGTCTGTGTTAGGGCCTCAACTAGAAAAGTCCACGTCCAAATTAGCTGATGACACAAATATAGGCCGCGTCGCACGCAGTGTAGATGGAAGCGTAAACAATTTGGAGATATTTTTTCTTGGACTGGAAAATTGCTGCTTTGAGGAAAGATTGGGTGGGGTGCGTTTGTTCTCCTTGGACCAGAGGAGGCTGTGAGGGGGTGGTTGGATTGAGATGTACAACATTGCACAAGGCCTTGATATAGTGGATGGGAAGAGCCCATTTATCCTGCAGAGAGGTCAGTGACCAGAGGGCATAGATGTAAAGTGATTGGAAAATAAATTAGAGCGGAGGTGAGGAAAGATCTTTCACCCAGAATATTGTGGGTGTCTGAAACCTGCTATCTGAAAGGGTAGTAGAGGCAGACAGACAAAATGCTGGAAAGTTGGATTAGGCTAGGTGGCTTATTTTTCAGCCAATGCAGATATGATGGGCCAAACGGCCTCTGTACGTGTTGCCAACTTTCTATCATTCCACATTGTTGGATTAAGTGAATGGGCAAAACGGCAGCACGTGAATGTTAATATAGACAAATGTAAGGTCATCCAATTTAGACCTACAATTTAGACAGAATAACGTCCAGGCTAAAAAGTGAAAGGCTGGGAACAATGGAGCTCACAAGAAATTTGATGATGCAGGTACATGGATTATTAAAATGTTGTTATCAGGTAGAGAAAATAATCAAAATGGCTCATGGAATGCTGCTCTTTATATCTGGAGGATGGGAAAACAAGAAGGTAGAAGCCATGCTTCTGCAATACAAAGCCTTGGCTCAACTGCACCTGGTGTTACCAGGGGTAGTTCTGGTTACCGCACCTTAAGAAGTATTTGGTAGCCTTGGATAAAGTGCAGCCTAAATCTACTAGAATGATATCTAGGCAAGGATTTTACAGAGCCTCATGGAGCAAGGTGGAAGACTGGGGGGAGGGTCGAGGCAACTTGAATGTGGCTGCCATGCCCATTGCATTCCCTCCATTGCTGGTATTTTACCAGCAGCCGTAAGGCACTTTGCCATGTGAAGAAATATCAATTTTACCCTGGTGGCCACCTTGTGAGCTCAGGAGGGCAGGGTGGTCCCTCCTGAGTGGGCACCATCTGGCCCCCATCCTCCTCTCTCCCCCTTCCCCTCCCTGTCTAGCATGTGGGGATGCCCTCACTGAAAGGCCCTTCCATGTGCTCAGAACTGACCCCCACCCTCCTCTCTTCTCACCAGGGCCTGCCTGACAGGCTTCAGCAAGTCATTTAAATTCACCTCAATTCCAGGGCCCTCTCCATTGCTGGTCTGGGCCTGCTGCAGTCTTAGCGGTGGCCACCACTCCTGGTGGGCTGCTGGGAATGAAGAACTGATGGCCTTCAAACTGGTCAGCAGCCCTGGGGGTGGGACCTGATGCAGAAAAAAGATTGAAGTCCCAGCTGCCGACAATTAGTCGCATGAGGAACATAAATGAGTTGGGAATTTCATGACCAGGCAAGGCAGGATTGACCCCGACATTCCGGCTGGAGGATGGGGCTACAAACACCCAGTAAAAGCCTGGCCTTGGTCTCCAAGACTTAAGCTACATGGAGAAATTACACAAATTAAGGCTGTATTTTCTTGAATTTTGGAGATGAAGAGATGATGTGATCTAGTTTTCAATATTTTCTTTCAGCATATCTTCACACACATTATAATCATGGGCTGTTAACAAAATGCTCCTTCCATGGCCAACATATCTGGGCCGGGACTTGAACCTGGAGCTTCCGCACCTCAAGATCTCTTGTTTCAATGCATTAAAGGATGGACAGGGAGAAACCACTTCAACTACCTGGGGGGCCTCGGACTTGGAAGCGCCACCTAAAAGTTAGAGCCAAACCTTTCAGAAGTGGAATTAGGAGTCAATTCTCGAGGAAGAGTGTAGGAAGTTCTCCTCGTGCCCTGGCTAACTTAATCACTCAACCAAAACAAACTTGATCATTTCATCTCATTTCTTTTCATGGAGGCTTGCTGTGCCCAAATTGGTCAATTTCACAGCAGTTCCTGAGAGATTTCCGTCCATTCTGACTGACAACATTTCTAGATGTGGATAATTGTAAAACTATCACATCTAACCAGTAGAGATTTGGAGCTGTCACACAGCGAGCAGTACGTTTTACTCTGCACTGAACTGTTACGTGTCTGACCTGGTAGAGCTTGACAAATGTCTGAAATTGATTTTTTTAGAAAGCAAAAATTCTTATATAAAATAGTGCAGAGTTTCCACAAGGACAGAAGCTGAAATATCACGGACTGATACTAGTGCTGCTACATTACTGAGGGAAATAGACGGACTCGCTTGTTCGGAATGATATTAAGGCTTCAAGTGCAAATAATATGGACAATATTTGAAATGTGGCTTAAAAATGGTGAGGACTGGACACTTAGGGCGGGATTCTCCCGTACCCGGCGGGGTGGGGGGTCCCGGCGGGACGGAGTGGCGTGAAGCACTCCGGCGTCGGCCCGCCCCAAAGGTGCGGAATCCTCCGCACCTTCAGGGGCTAGGCCGGCGCCAGAGTGGTTTGCGCCCCGACGTCTGGCATGGAAGACCTTTGGCGCCGCGCCAGCCAGCCGCCACGTGTCCGCGCATGCGCAGAGGGGGCTGACACAGCCGACACGTAGGAAAAGAGTGCCCCCACGGCACAGGCCCGCCCGCAGATCGGTGGGCCCCTATCGCGGGTCAGGCCACTGTGGGGGCACCCCCCGGGGCCAGATCGCCTTGCGCCCCCCCCCCCCCCCCAGGACCCCGGAGCCCGCCCACGCTGCCAGGTCTCGCCGGTAAGGGACCTAGTCCAATTTACGCCGGCGGAACTGGCAAAGAACCAGCGGGACTTCGGCCCATCGCGGGCTGGAGAATCGCTGGGGAGGCCACAGCGAGCGGCCACCAACCGGCGCGGCGTGATTCCCACCCCCGCCGAATCTCCGGTGCCGGAGAACTCGGCCGACGGCGGGGGCATGATTCACACCCCCCCCCGGGCAATTCTCCGACCCAGCAGGGGGGGTCGGAGAATCCTGCCCTTAATGTTCAAGGATACAAAGTGTTCAGAAGAGATGGGGAAGGAAGGTGGGATGGCTCTACTGATTCAGGAAAACATTGCAGTGTTGCAAAGAAAGGATGTCCTTGAGAAGGGAAGGAGATAATCACCACTCCATTTGATCAGAGATGAAAAGCAAGAAAGGTATTATCATACTAATGTCAGTCTTCTCTCAGCCTCCGAACACTGATAGAGTGAGATAGAGGAGCAACTCTGCAGGGAATTCACGGAGATGTGTAAAAACTATGGAGTGGTGATATTGGGGACTAATTGCATAAATATGGTAAGAAGTCTTACAACACCAGATTAAAGTCCAACAGGTTTGTTTCAAACATGAGCTTTCGGAGCACTGCTCCTTCTTCAGGTGAATGAAGAGGTAGGTTCCAGAAACATATATATAGACAAAGTCAAAGATGCCAGACAATGCTTGGAATGCGAGCATTTGCGGGTAATCAAATCTTACAGATCCAGAGATAGGGGTAATCCCAGGTTAAAGAGGTGTGAATTGTCTCAAGCCAGGACAGTTGGGAGGATTTTGCAAGTCCAGGCCAGATGGTGGGGGGTGAATGTAATGCGACATGAATCCAAGATCCCGGTTGAGGCTGCACTCATGCGTGCGGAACTTAGCTATAAGCTTGCTCGGCAATTTTGCATTGTCACGTGTCCTGAAAGTCGCCTTGGAGAACGCTTACCCGGAGATCAGAGGCTGAATGCCCTTGACTGCTGAAGTGTTCCCCAACTGGAAGGGAACATTCCTGCCTGGTGATTGTCGCGCGATGCCCGTTCATTCGTTGTCGCAATGTCTGCATGGTCTCGCCAATTTACCATGCTTCGGGACATCCTTTCCTGCAGCGTATGAGGTAGACAACATTGGCAGAGTCGCACGAGTATGTACCATGTACCTGGTGGGTGGTGTTCTCACGTGTAATGGTGGTATCCATGTCGATGATCTGGCACGTCTTGCAGAGATTGCCCTGGAAGGATTGTGTGGTGTTGTGGTCGCTGTTCTGAAGGCTGGGTAGTTTGCTGCAAACAATGGTTTGTTTGAGGTTGCGCTGTTGTTTGAAGCTCTAACCTGGTGTTGTAAGACTTCTTACTGTGCTCACCCCAGTCCAACGCTGGCATCTCCACATCATGCATAAATATGGATTGGGATAATGTTGGAATAAAGGGTAAGAAGGGGAGACATTTCTGAAATGCGTTAAAAAGAACTTCCTTGATCATACCTTCCTAGTTGAATATAAAAGGAAGTATTGCTCACTCTGGTGATGGGTAATAAGATGCCAGATGATTGGGTGCTGATGAGGAACAATCAGGAAAAAGTGACCATCGTATCATAAGGTTTAAATTAGAAATGAAGCAAGAAACAATTTAAAGTACAACTTCCAAAGTGAAAGATCTGGGGCAGGATTCTTCGCCCCGCCGTGCCACATTCCTGCCCCGACCGGCCGGCGGGTTTCTCCGTTCTGCCAGACGGTCAGTGGGGTGTCCCATTGTGGGGCAGCCCCACGTCGTCGGGAAATCCCATGGCGCTGGCATAACGGAGAGTCAGCCCGGCGGAGAATCCCGGCCCTGGTTAGGCCACAACTGGAGTAGTTCTGGTTGCTGCACATTATGAAGCACTTAAAGATCTTTGAAAGGGTATGAAGGAAATTTACCTGGTTAATTCCAGCTATGAAAGATTTGCGGAATGACTCAGTGACTGATTTCATTATTTTAATTACTTACCGTCAATTGCATAGGGTGTTCCCAACTTCTCCTCGATCCTGCACTACTGAAAACTGGAAGAGGGCAGGATATTGTCTGGATTCCAACCTGGCATCACCTTTAGGGAATTTGACTCCCTGAATGTACCCAAACCTGTCTAGAAAAACCAAGCCTTGAACAATGTCCCCTCTATTGTCTTCAGGTTTCTATAGTTTTGCTGCAATTTTCATTGAGATGTTGGGTGGAATTTAATGTGGGCAATAGGTGGCCTGTCATGCAGTAGAGACTCTGGTGGCACCTCCACCAATCCCATCTCTGGGAGCCCCAATGGAATAAAGTTCCTCATTGACAGTGGGAACATTGTCACCAGGGTTCCTGTCTCCCCTGTAGCCATTTAATTGCTGTACTGCTGTGTCCAGGGCCCATATGAAGATGGTGCAGCTCAAGGGCAATTTAGGTTCAGCAACAAATAGTGGCATTGCCTGTGATGCCAACATCCCATGAAAGAATGTTTAAAAAACTCTTCAGAGGACAATAGCTCGGCAGTATGAGCACCTTGACTGGGAGCAGCGGCCATTACTGGAATTGCAGTAGTACATACCCAGCGGATTGCCAGTGGATCACCTGGAGACAGGTTAGAATGGGATTCTCGGGGAGGCCTGGCATGCCTGAGTGGGGTGGGGGAGAGGGGTCAACAGCAAGAGCAGAGGGCTGACATCTTGTGTGCACGCCAACTTTTCCCAAAGCCAGATCGCTCAATTGGGTATTATGTGTCTGGGAACACGAGGCCAAATCCCCAGGAATCGACAGGGGTAGGGGTTTCTGGGTGGCAAGTCAATACCAGCAGCAGCAAAAAGAGGCCACTCAATGACTAGATTGGCCTCTGAGTGGAAAGACTCCCCACAAACCTTCCCGTCCTGGACTTAATCAGATGGAGGCAAGAAGGCAATAGGATTTCCACCTCGTACACTCCTGGTGGTGGTGGGGTGGCCCGGGGGGGGGGGGGGGGGGGGGGGGTAGTGATGGCATTAAGTTCTGCCTGTTGACTTTTTAAATACATCTTGAGGACGTATTTTCAAAATAAAATCTGAGTGGTTACGGGACAAAAAATGCTGGCCTTGCAATCCATCCCATTAAAGAATTTAAAAGAGAGAGACAGTCGAGGAGCAGTCATTTTGGAGGTACCTCATCACTTTACCACTTCAGCGAGGAATTCCTGACCTACAGTGGCTGTTCCAAGGTTCCCAATTGGGTAACATTAAACATAAAGCGGGATAACAAGTAGTGACCGAATGTTTTAAATAAACATGCGGCAATCAGCCTTCGTCCTTCTTCCGGACTTTAGTACAATACGGTAAATGCTCTTCCTTTTTATGCACACAATTCAGATACAGAAACTAGATTTTTCTACAAGTCCCAGTTCTACAAGACAGGGAGCCTCATGTCCATGCATTTCCCATGTATGAGCTCAGCCGACGTGGCTCTCTGTTGTGAACACACATTCACAAATTTGGGATAAGTCATCACAGTACCCTGCCTGGAACAGACAACAAATTATGAAGGGGAGAGCGGCAAAATATCGGCCTACTCCCCCCTTCATGACCTGTGGCTTGTGCCTCACCCTGCGCTGCACTTTTCCTCACCGCTAGAAAATCGTACAGCAAGGGTGTGTTCGAGCTGCCCATTGTGGGTGAGAGTGCCCAGCAGCATTGTGTCCACAGCACCATTGTTGTATTGTTGCTCCGTGTGGAAAGCAGATTGAATCACTGGCCCACTTACTCCCTGAATATTGTGTTTCTGATAACAGAAAGTATGAAGCACCAGCATTATGTCAGGTTAAGTGGACTTGCTGATGCAACAAATCTTTGATTTGCAGATGTCTGAATCACCGTCAATGGTTTGGTCTGAAAATTATCACCTGAACTGTTCATGCAATGTTTAAAGAAAGATATGTTTGTATTTGTATGGTGCCGTTCACAATTTCCCAAAGCACTTTACAATCAATTAAACACTTTCAAAATGCCTGTTCAGAACAAGAAATGTTACAGAGCATGGACTGGTTCTTATCTGCAGGTAATAACATCGATCTCAGCTCCTCCACCAAAAACACTGGAGTCATGTGCTTACCTGCTCTGCAAAAGTCGGATGTGAAACTTGATGGAACCATCAATTCACCAGACACGTGCTTTCCGATATGAACAGTGGTTTTAATCTACTTACTACAGAGCCAGCCTGTTACCCGTTGATGAACTCTCGGTGAACTGCAGGCTGACTCTGGACAAGGGTATTTATACAGCAGCACAAGGGGGAGGAGTCATGGGCGGAGCCAAGGGTGGAGCCCTGTACAAACTCCTGAGCATTCCCAGAGTTACTCCCCCTGGTGGTCGGATAACGCTACTGCACTTACAAAGATACAGCATGAATTATCATGTTACATTCACCACAAAACTGATTATTACAGTCAATGGTTAAAGGCTTGAAACAGTTGGTAAAGTTACCCACTTTGGCGGCACTATCTCCAGAGATGTTCACACTGACGATGAGGCCAATGCCAGAATAGCTAAGACCAGTGTTGTTCTTGGAGAGCTACAAAAGACTGCCTGATAGTGAAGAGGAATTGGTGTCTCAACAAAAGTGAAGGTATACAGAGTGATGGTGCTTCCCACTCTCTGGTGTGCTTGTGAGAGGTGGACAGTTTACTCCAGACAAACAAATTACATCACTTTCATACGGCTCATGTGCAGAGATGGCTCAAAATCAGATGGCAAGATATGATTTTGAATACTGTGTTGTCCCAGATCGGAAGGCGTAGCTTCCACATTCTCCTAGAGAGAGCTCAGGTAAATGTACAGCATATGTTGACAGTCTGCTGGATGAGCGTTTGCCAAAAAAGCTATTCTACAGTGAACTAATTGAAGGAAATGTTCACAGATTCCTAAAAAGGGAAAGTCCTGAGGGTCTCACTGAGGAATTTCAACATCAAACTGAGACGTGGGAGAACTTGCACAGGATTTCTCTCTATGGCAGAAACTCATCAGTAAAGATGTCGCCACCTATGAATAGGATGCACGGACACTGGACAACAAGGAATGAGGGCATCAAAATTCCAGTGATGCAGGAACCACTTTAGCAGCAATGATACAAGTGTGTCCAACATTCAACAGATATTTTCAGGCTCAATTTGGACTGATTAGTTATCACCAAACACATTTCACCTGAACCTGAACATAAATATAATTGGCCCTTTTTGACGGCAATAAACAACAGAACAAGTACATTTTCAAGTGTAGTAAGAGGTTTTACAAAACCAGGTTAAAGTCCAACAGGTTTGTTTCGAATCACTAGCTTTTGGAACACAGCTCCTTCCTCAGGTGAATGAAGAGGTGGGTTCCAGAAACATACATATAGACAAAGTCAAAGGTGCAAGACGATACTTTGAATGCGAGTCTTTGCAGGTAATTAGGTCTTTACAGGTCCAGACAGAGCGACTGGAGAGAGGGATAATCCCAGGTTAAAGAGGTGTGAATTGTCTCAAGCCAGGACAGTTGGTAGGATTTCCCCAGCCCAGGCCAGATGGTGGGGGGTGAATATAATGCAACATGAATCCAAGGTTGAGGCCGTACTCATACTACAAGTTTCAGCTCAGCGATTCTGCATTGCCACGCGTCCTGAAGGCCGCCTTGGAGAACGCTTACCCGAAGATCAGAGGCTGAATGCCCTTGACTGCTGAAGTGTTCCCGACTGGAAGAGAACATTTCTGCTTGGCGATTGTTGCACGATGTCCGTTCATTCGTTGTTGCAGCGTCTACATGGTCTCATCAATGCACCACGCTTCGGGACACCCTTTCTTGCAATGTAGGAGGTAGACAATGTTGGCCGAGTTGCACGAGTATGTAACACGTACTTAGTGGGTGATGTTCTCACGTGTAATGGTGATACCCATGTGGATGATCTGGCACATCTTGCAGAGATTGCCATGGCAGGGTTGTGTAGTGTTGTGGTCGCTGTTCTGAAGGCTGGGTAGGTTGTTGCAAATAATGGTCTGTTTGAGGTTGCGATGTTGTTTGAAGGCAAGTAGTGGGGTGTACGGATGACCTTGGCAAGATGTTCTTCTTTATCAATGACGTATTGAAGGCTGCAAAGAAGATGTCGTAGTTTCTCCGCTCCAGGGAAGTACTGGTCGACGAATGGTACTCTGTCAATTGTGCCCGGTGTTTGTCTTCTGAGGAGATCGGTGCGGTTTTTTGCTGTGGTGCGTTGGAACTGTCAATCGATGATTCGAGCGCCATATCCCGTTCATACAAGGGCATCTTTCAGCGTCTGTAGATGTCTGTTATGCTCCTTCTTGGCTGAGTAGATCCTGTGTATATGGAGGGCTTGTCCATAGGGGATGACTTCTTTAATGTGTTCAGGGTGGAAGCTGGAGAAGTGGAGCATCGTGAGGTTATCCGCGGGCTTGCAGTAAAGCAGAGTGCTGAGGTGACCGTCTTTGATGGAGATGAGTGTCCAAGAATACAACCGATTCTGAAGAGTAGTCCTTGGTGAGTCTGATAGTGGGATGGAAATTATCGATGTCATTGTGCAGTCGTTTCAGTGATTCTTTCACTGTGGGTCCAAAGGAATAAAATATCATTGATGTATCTGGCGTATAACGTCGGTTGAAGGTCAGTTGCGGTGAGGAGGTCTTGTTCAAACTTTGCATGAAGATGTTGGCATATTGAGATGCAAATTTGGTCCCGATGTTTGTTCTGTGTGTCTGAATGAAGAACTTGTTGTCGAAGGTAAAGATCCAGAATGAAGCGGATGAGTTGCTGAATTGCTGCTGGAGATTAGCAGTTCTCGGTGTTGAGTACTGAGGCTGTTGCAGCAATGCCGTCGTCATGGGGGATGCTGGTGTAGAATGCCAAGATGTTCAAATGTTCCATGGGTACTGCGTTTCTATAAGAGGTCCGTCGTATCGCGACATAAGCTGGGCGTTCCTTGTATGATAGGTTTCAAGATGCCCTCGTTATAGCCAGAGAGGTTCACACACAGGGTCCCATTGCCTGATACGACAGGACGGCCTGGTATGTTGGCCTTGTGCATTGTCGGAAGGCAGTAGAGATCTCCAACGTGGGCAGTATGTAGGATGAGAGCACGTAGGGTACTCTGTATGCCTGGATCCAAGGTCCTGATCAGTCTGTTGAGTTGGCTGGTGTGTTCCTTGGTCGGATGTGCGGGTAACTGTCTGTAGTCTTCCTGGCTGTTGAGTTGTTAGTACATTTCTTTGCAGTAGTCCGTTCTGTTCAGTATGACAGTGGCCCCTCCCTTGTCTGCTGGTTTGATGACGATGTTGCGGTTGCTATTGAGTGCATGGATGGCATTGCATTGTGCTTGGGTGATGTTCAGGGCTGTCTTGTGAATTCGACTGATGAATCTGGCATTGACGCGACTCCTGACAGCTTGAGCATACATTTCGTGTCTAGGGCAGCGGCCTTCCGGAGGGGTCCAATTCGTATCTTTCCTCTTCGGTTGCCGCACCGCAGATCTCTCGGTCTGCTGTTCCGGTTCATTGGTTATCTCATTGGGTTTGATGTCGGCCTCTTGGGGTCTGTGGAAGAACTCCTGAAGACGTCAGGAGTCGCGTTTTGTTCAATGTCAGAGCAATTGTTATATTCACTCCCTGACCATCTTCTCCCCTCTCCTCCCGATCATAGCCCGATCTTCACCGCCACCGTCCGTGGGGAGCACCCCACCTTCCATAGAATAGGGGTGGTCCCTCACCAACCACACATCCTGGTCCTGTCATCTGGCCTTAGACAATCAACATATCACCAACCTGTTCTTGCTGGTGCTAACCCACCAGTCTATTCACACCTAGGAGGTAGCCCCTTCCTCAGGATACCCCTCAACCTATCATCAGTCCTTGGATACCCAATATATTGGCATTCCTATTCTTGCTTGTTCTAACCCTCCAGTCTATCTAGATGTAGGAAGTAGCTCCTTCCTGGAGATACACCTTCGTCCTTTATTAAAACAAAAACAAAAAAAATCAATATTTAAACTTTTAAACTTCAACCCGAGAAATAACAGTTTACATGAAGTTTCTTAACCCTAACACATGAGTTCTTATTAAACAGCACTTCAAAAAAACATACAGCTCTCATTCCACTTACACAGGTAGGCAAAGGAGCATTTTTTTTTTTCCTGCTGTTAGTGAAGTTCCTTCAGAACCCTTTTCAAAAGTCTGTCTCTGGGACTGCTTTTATGACCTCTTTTGGTGGCTTTTCAAATCCTTCTCTTCCACCTGTTCAAAACAGGGCCGGGATTTTCCCCTACCCGGCGGGGTGGGGGTCCCGGCTTAGCGGAGTGGCGCCAACCACTCCGGCATCGGGCCATCCGAAAGGTGGGGAATTCTCCGCACCTTTGGGGGCTAGGCCCGCGCCAGAGTGGTTGGCGCGACGCCGACTGGCGCCAAAACCGGCGCCAACGGTCTTTGGCGCTATGCCGCCCGGCGTCGGGGCTGGCCGAAAGGCCTTTGGCAGTTTGCGCAAGCGCCGGTGCATCAGCAGCCGCTGACATATGCGCGGAAGGGGGGATTCTCTTCCGCCTCCGCCATGGTGGAGGCCGTGGCGGCGGCGGAAGAAAAAGAGTGCCCCCACAGCACTGGCCTGCCCATCGATTGGTGGGCCCCGGTCGCGGGCCAGGCCACCGCGGGGGCACCCCCCCCCCCGGGGTCGGAGTATTTTGCCTCAGTATTCTTTCTCTTTCACTCTGAGCTTCGCCCAGTCCCTCAAACAAAGGTTCTCTCCTGGGTGGACAGACTTGAACACATTATCGTTATCTTGGCTGTTTGATTTCCCACTCCCATTTATACAAAAAGAACAGAGGCATGCTATTGATATGTAACCTCCCATTTAGGGACAAAAGAGGCCATCAGACTCAGTAATGGGCTAATGGCTGATCAAACAAGTGTGTCCCGAAGGACAATAGTTCTTGAGTGAATCACCCTGGCTGAACAGGGGCATCCTATGTATTCTCACTAACGAGTTTAAGTCTGAATGAGACAATGTAACTGAGGCCAGGTGTGGGCATATCCCTCTGACTCTGTGCTAGCAGCTTTTCCATCAGTCTGTTTAACCCCAAAATTACCAACTACATCTTCAAACCCATTACTGGAGCTAAGTTTCTAATATCTTCCTCCCATAACAACATCCATATGCCAAAAATGAGTAAAGGAAGAGAGTAACTTGCGAGGACACTTTTAAAATTGTTTTTCACCTTTTACACAGTTGAGGTAATAGACACCAAGTAATGTGGGTCCAGAGTTACATATAATAATAATCTTTATTGTCACAAGTAGGCTTGCATTGCAATGAAGTTACTGTGAAAAGGCCAGACAGGATAACAGCAGTTAGGTTTCCTTTGCTAAAAATATTTCTGCGATAATCACACAGATTGGTGCCACTTTTTACTGATATTACCCTTTATTTTCAATTGTGTTTGAAACTGGATTCCAAATACCATGGTTGTATTTGAACTGACAACAAGTGGTCTAGGTTTTTGAATAACAATAACATCAGGCCTAATTGGCAAACTCTTTGCTCAATCCTCACTGTTCTGTGTATTCTCCAACTGCTGACTTGCATCTTAAGTAATTTAACTGGCATTGGAGGTGTTGAAGAAGTGTGAACCAGCCATTAGTACTGCAGCATCCTGATTCACTGGCTTTACATTGTGAGCTAGAATAGAACAGTACAGCACAGAACATGCCCTTCGGCCCTCGATGTTGTGCCGAGCAATGATCACCCTACTCAAACCCACGTATCCACCCTATACCCGTAACCCAACAACCCCCCATACCTTCAACCCTACTTTTAAGGACACTACGGGCAATTTAGCATGGCCAATCCACCTAACCTGCACATCTTTGGACTGTGGGAGGAAACCGGAGCACCCGGGGGAAACCCACGCACACACGGGGAGGATGTGCAAACTCCGCACAGACAGTGACCCAAGCCAGGAATCGAACCTGGGACCCTGGAGCTGTGAAGCATTTGTGCTAAACACTATGCTACTGTGCTGCCCCATTTGGCCCATCTTTTCAATGCCGACCCAACAATACGCAGTGCGCTACCAATCTCATCGTCCTCCACACAGCCCATAGCTCTGCAGTTTACTGCACTAAGGTGCAGATCCAGGTACTTCTTAAAAAGAGTTTAGGGTCTCTGCCTTAACCATCAACTGATTCATATTTCATAAAATAAACAGATTTTGAACTGTGGCCTGCTGTTCATTTGAATTCCATTTGTTAATTTTCTACAAAGGTAAAGGCAGTTAATTCCTTTAATCTGGAAAAGAGCAAAATGAGTCTCAAAGTGCTAATCAGTGTACGTGATATGAATGTTCCCTTTGTAAGAGTAGCTATACGAAGTTATAAAACAGATGCAAGATACAGCCTTGTTCCCGAGCAAGTTGTTTGACGTGGTACCGTATCAACATTAACGAAGCTTGATTTCTATGGCAGCTGCTGAGCACACCTCTATAAAGTGCATTATGCTTCTATTCGAGGCATGTTCAGTATTGGCTGTGAGCAAGGAAAGACCGACACTGAAACACGACACATTCCAACACAGGCACCTGCTAACGCTCAACGAAAAGCCAACTGTTGAACATTCATCAGTTTAAAAGGCAAGTTCATTTAGTTTGGCCTGTACACTTTTTTATGTCAGCTCTATGTCTTTAATTGTCATCTGGCTTGTGGTGCTCGCTCAGCTCAGGAATAGTGGTGATGTAGAACAGAGATAGTTTTCCATCACTTTGACATTGTACACTTTGACCTTATGATCTGGAGATAATTGGAAGCCACCAGAGAACAGATTCAGGTTTTGTTTTCTCTCACTGATCTTAGCGTGGGGCCCAGGTGTGCAGTAATGCGCCTCTTGTCTCCACAATGGCACTGCAGGTTGCTGCCAGTCCACAATCAGCGCCCTCAGCCCCGCACTACCACTAACTCACTGCTTCCCACCAGGCCACACACAGGTTGGCCAGCTGATTCTCACAGTGCTCCAGCAAGCATCTGAGTCTGCCAGTGGAATAGGGACATGGGAATGGGCGGAGGCCATTCAGCCCCACAAGCCTGTTCGCACATTTCCTTTCCATCTGTACGCCAAGCCTATTTACCTGTCTTGGTTCCATTTTCCTTCATGCCTAACGAAAGGCTAAAAATATCAGTATTTAGATTTCCTATTGACTCCAAGCAGCAGCGGTTTTTTGGAAGAAGAGTTCCAAATATCTTTGAAGAATTGCTTTAATTTTAATTTCCATCGCACTCTCCATTGAACTCCCCAAACTGAGGAAATTGTTTATTTCTCTCGATCCTATCAAAACCTTTAATAATCTTACACAAGTCAATTAATCTTTGTATCCAGGAGGTACGTGCTGTCTCAGCCTTCTTCCCTCCAAATGTAACCCTTTGAGGTCAATATCATTCTGGTGAACCTGGTGACCCATTCCACTATTTCTTTCATGGACGACCAGTGTGCCAAACTGAACACAATACCTGTACTCCAGGTGGTGTCTGCCCAAGGCATTACATCTTCATTTTTGTTAATATTCTAATCGTCTTTTCAAAACTTAGACTACTTGCTTTTGATAATTTCAATCCATGGACATCCTTAGCTCCTCCATAACTCTTAAAGAAAACATTGTTAATTACCCCTCTTGGACCCAAGGGTCATTTCTCCGCATTGAGTTCCATCTGCCATGGTTTGCCCAGTAGCTTAGTCAATAATGTCCATTTTTAACTTCCTACTTCAATCTACAGGAGGTCTTGTCGGGCAATGGTTGTGTTGCTGCCTGTGAGCTGAAAGATCCGTCTTCAAGTCCCACCCAGGACTAGATGGTCAAGAGATGTTGTTCATACTGTGGTCAAACAGTTAAAGTATCAACCTGTAAATTGTTCCAACATCTGCTCTTCTATTTCTCTCGGACAGTTAGGGGGCATAGAACACTTGCAGAAAAGTGATTGCTTTTTTCAGTTTGTAAGTTCTACCCTTATGGCTTCAGTTGAAGAGACGTCTTGAGATATTGAGCCTCCTTACTGCTGTAATTGATTCCCTGATCAAAATATTGACAACCCCCCCTTCCTTTACCTCCTTCCCTATATTGCCTGAAGATTCTGTATTGTGCAATATTGAGCTGTAAATACTGCCCCTCGCTCAACCATGTCTCAGTAACAGTAATTACATCATGCACCATGTTTTAAATTGTGCCCTCAACTCATCTGCCTTATTCGTCAGACTCCTTGCATTAAAATAATTACCATCCAACCTTGCCAAACTCCCTTGTGATTTAACTGGTCCAGATATTCTATGCCTCCTGACTCACATAGATGTCTTTTTGAATTTTGGCTGTGCACCAATCCCTGCTGAACCCTCTCTCAGGATCCAAGACCCCTGTCAATTTAGTTTAACCCTCCCCAACAGCACTAGAAAACCTCCCTGCAATGTGATTTTTCTTGGAGCAGCTAATTGATGGCCAGCTGGTGAGCATATTATCCAATTAAGGATGGTGGGCAGACTCTTGGAGCTGGAGGACCAATCAGAGGCCTTTCAGTGTGAAAGCAGAAGCAGGGCACTGTGGCAGGTAGGTGAGGGAGAGGGTGCCTCAAAGTGGAGGTGCCCTTTCTCCAACTTTTTCAAGGTTCAACAAAAAATTACCTTTATCAGCCAGGCCTCCAAAGTGATGGAGGAGGGCTTTTAACAGGGGTGCCTGCGTCAGCTGCTTCACCCAGGCAGGTGGCAGGGAGAGTGGGGTAGTGGCTCTCTGAGCCTCTCTGGAGCTCCGTCTGCCACCTCCCCCAGGTCTGCCGCATGGAGTTACCCCCATGCAGCTGAACTATCTCCTGCTGCCTCTGGAAACCTGGGAAATTTCCAGTAGGCCTCCTTCAGTTGGCCTCAGGTTGTTCTTAACAAGGTGAATTGGCCACCTGTCGTGTGCAGGCGGGAAACCCTGCCCATTCCCCATCTCACTTTTGGGATCAGGGTGAGACAGGGCTGGGAAAACAGCGCACAGGTTGGAGGTGGCATGTTTAGTGTGTCGCACCCCTACAACCACCCCGGGCGCAGGCACAAAATCCTGCCCTACATCTTTCTCCCACGACAGGAGAAAATTTGGTCATCATTTCAAAGCACATACCAGGACGGATTGAGGGTTGATCGTGTTTGAAGGCCCACTGGTAAAAAGTCATAAAGTAACCATAGTCCCAGACGATGTTTTCCCCTTTGAGGGGGATAGTTGACTGGTGGTGATTTAACCTGAGCATCACCACACCTCAAGTGATGGGCAAGGTTGTGAAGGCGGGTCCTTCATTTTTTTTTTTTAAATAATTTTTATTGAAAAATTTTGAATTTATACAACAATAACGCACCATAGTAAAATACCAAAAATAACAATAATATTAACAATCATAAACATTCGCCCCACCTCCATGAACAACACAGCATTTTAACAACAATGCAAATTAACACAATATAAAGTTACAGAATAGACACTACAATAAGGAACACCCCCCCCATACCCCCCCCCCCCCCCCCCCCCCCCCACCCCCGGGTTGCTGCTGCTATTGACCAAGATACCTATCTTTGAGCCAGGAAGTCCAGAAAAGGCTGCCATCGTTTATAGAACCCTTGTATTGATCCTCTCAGGGCAAATTTGACCCTTTCTAATTTTATAAATCCCGCCATGTCACTGATCCAGGTCTCCACACTTGGGGGCCTTGCATCCTTCCACTGTAGCAGAATCCTTCGTCGGGCTACTAGGGACGCAAAGGCCAGGACACCGGCCTCTTTCGCCTCCTGCACTCCCGGCTCTACCGCAACTCTAAAAATCGCGAGTCCCCACCCTGGTTTGACCCTGGATCCAACCACCCTCGACACCGTCCCCGCCACCCCCTTCCAGAATTCTTCCAGTGCTGGGCATGCCCAGAACATATGGGCGTGGTTCGCTGGACTCCCCGAACATCTGGTGCACCTGTCCTCACCCCCAAAGAACCTACTCATCCTAGTCCCGGACATGTGGGCCCGTGCAGCACCTTAAATTGGATGAGACTAAGCCTCGCACATGAGGAGGAAGAGTTGACTCTCTCCAAGGCATCCGCCCAAGTCCCGTCCTCTATCTGCTCCCCAAGTTCCTCCTCCCATTTAGCCTTCAGCTCCTCCACTGACGACTCCTCCACCTCCTGCATTACCTTATAGATGTCAGGCACCTTCCCCTCTCCGACCCACACCCCCGAAAGCACTCTGTCCATCGTCCCCCGCGACGGCAGCAGAGGGAATCCCTCTACCTGTCGCCTAGCAAACGCCTTTACCTGCAAGTATCTGAACATGTTCCCTTGGGGAAGGCCAAATTTATCTTCCAGTTCCCCCAGGCCCGCAAACCTCCCGCCAATAAACAGGTCCCTCAATTTGCTGATGCACGCCCTTTGCCACCCGCTAAATCCCCCATCCTTGTTCCCCGGGATGAACCGATGGTTGCCACCCAGTGGAGCCTCCATCGAGCCCCCTGTTTCCTCCCGATGCCGTCTCCACTGTCCCCAGATTCTTAGGGTCGCCGCCACCACCGGGCTAGTGGTAAACCTCTTAGGGGAGAGCGGCAACAGTGCCGTTACCATGGCACCCAGGCTCGTACCTCTACATGACGCCATCTCCATTCTTTTCCATGCCGCCCTTCCCCCCTCCATCACCCATTTACGCACCATTGACACATTGGCTGCCCAATAGTACCCCAGGAGGTTGGGCAGCGCCAACCCGCCTCTATCCCTCCCTCGCTCCAGGAAAACCCTCTTCACTCTCGGAGTCCCATGTGCCCACACAAAGCTCAAAATACTGCTAGTCACTCTCCTAAAGAAGGCCCTGGGGATAAAGATGGGCAGGCACTGAAAGAGGAACAAGAACCTCGGAAGCACCGTCATTTTGACGGACTGTACCCTCCCCGCCAACGATAATGGCAGCATGTCCCACCTCTTGAACTCCTCCTCCATCTGATCTACAAGTCTGGTGAAGTTATGCTTGTGAAGAGTCCCCCAGTCCCTGGCCACCTGCACCCCCAGGTACCTAAAGCTCTCCCCTGCCCGCCTCAGCAGGAGCCTACCAATTCCTTCCTCCTGGTCTCCAGGGTGCACCACAAACACCTCGCTCTTGCCTAAATTTAATTTATAACCTGAAAAGGTCCCAAACTCAGCCAGCAACTCCATCACTCCCGGCATCCCTCCCACCGGGTCCGCCACATACAGTAACAGGTCATCGGCATACAACGACACCCTATGTTCCTCTCCACCTCGCACCAAGCCTCTCCACCTCTCTGAATCCCTCAACGCCATCACCAGCGGCTCGATTGCCAATGCAAACAACAAGGGGGACAGGGGGCAACCCTGCCTGGTCCCTCGGTAAAGCCGGAAGTACTCCGACCTCCTCCTATTCGTGGCCACGCACGCCATTGGGGCCTCATATTGCAGCCTTACCCATCTAATGAACCCTTCACCAAATCCAAACCTCCCCAACACCTCCCATAGGTACCCCCACTCCACTCTATCGAATGCCTTCTCCGCATCCAGCGCCACCACTACCTCTGCCTCCCCCTCAATCGCCGGCATCATGATGACATTCAACAATCTCCGCACATTCGTGTTCAGCTGCCTTCCCTTCACAAAACCTGTCTGGTCCTCGTGCACAACCCCTGGCACACAGTCCTCTATCCTGGTGGCCAGGATTTTTGCCAGCACCTTGGCATCTACATTGAGGAGAGATATGGGCCTGTATGAACCACACTGCTGGGGGTCCTTGTCCCTCTTTAAAATTAACGAGATCAGCGCCCGCGACATCGTCGGGGGCAAAGTCCCCCTTCCCACGCTTCATTGAGTGTCCGCACCAGCAAGGGGCCCACTAGGTCCACAAACTTTTTATAAAATTCCACCGGGAACCCATCCGGCCCCGGTGCCTTCCCTGACTGCATCTGCCCGATCCCCTTAACTAGCTCCTCCAGCTCAATCAGCGCACCCAGCCCCTCCACCTTCTCCTCCTGCACCTTCAGGAAAGAAAGCCTGTCAAGGAACCTCTCCATTCTCCTCCTCTCCCCCGTTGGCTCCGACCGGTACAGTTCCCCGTAAAAGTCCTTGAAGACCTCATTCACCTCTACCCCCTTCCGCACCACATTCCCACTCCTGTCTCTCACTCCAGCAATTTCCTTAGCCGCATCCCGCTTGCGGAGCTGATGAGCCAGCATCCTACTCGCCTTTTCACCATGTTCGTACACTGCCCCTTGTGCCTTCCTCCACTGTGCCTCCGCCTTTCTAGTGGTCAGCAAATCAAATTTAGCCTGCAGGCTGCACCTCTCCCCCAACAGTCCCTCCTCTGGTGCCTCTGCATACCTCCTGTCCACCTCCAGCATCTTTCCCACCAGTCTATCCCTCTCACTCCTCTCGCTCCTCTCCCTGTGTGCCCGGATGGATATCAGCTCCCCACGAATCACTGCCTTCAGGGCTTCCCAGACCATCCCCACCTGAACCTCCCCCATATCATTCACCTCGAGGTACCCCTCAATACTTGCCTGGACCCTCCTACACACCTCCTCCTCCGCCAACAACCCCACATCCAACCGCCACAACGGACGTTGGTCCCGCACCTCTCCCATCTCCAACTCTATCCAATGCGGAGCATGGTCAGAGATTGCAATAGCCGAATACTCGGCCTCCTCCACTCTCGGAATCAGTTCCCTACTCACCACGAAGAAATCTATCCGAGAGTAGACCCTATGTACGTGGGAGAAGAAAGAGTACTCGCGTGCCCTCGGCCTCACAAACCTCCATGGATCCACCTCTCCCATCTGGTCCATAAACCCTCTCAGTACCTTGGCCGCCGCCGGCCTCCTACCCGTCCTAGAGCTGGACCGATCCAGTGAAGGATCCAACACCGTATTAAAGTCCCCCCCCATGATCAGACCTCCCGCCTCCAGATCCGGGACCCGTCCCAACATACGCCTCATAAAGCCCGCATCGTCCCAATTTGGGCCATACACACTAGCCAGTACCACCTTCTCTCCTTATAGCCTGCCCCTAACCATAACATACCTACCCCCCTTATCCGCTACCACCTCCGATGCCTCAAACAACACATTTTTCCCCACCAGAATCGCCACTCCCCGGTTCTTCACATCCAACCCAGAGTGGAAAACCTGCCTCACCCATCCCTTCCTCAGGCGGACCTGGTCCGCCACCTTCAGGTGGGTCTCCTGAAGCATTGCCACATCTGCCTTTAGCCCCTTCAGGTGAGCCAGTACCCTCGACCTCTTCACCGGCCCATTCAACCCTCTCGCATTCCAGGTGACCAACCGGATCAGAGGGCGTCCCGCCCCCCTCCCCCGTTGGCTAGCCATAACCCGTCGACTGCCCGCCCCAGGCCAGCACCCCCTGCCCGACCCAGTCCCCACAGCAACAACACCTCTCCTCTGCCCCCCCAGCCCCCACCAGCTGCTTCCTGACCCTACCAGCAGCAACCCGGTATTCCCCTTTCCCCCACTCCCTTCCCCCCCAGGCTAGGAACATTCCCAGCCGCGAACCGTCCTCCATTGTACTTCCATGGGTCAGTTAACTTCTGCTGACACCAGAAACACCCGCCAATAACCCGACCCCTCCCAAAGTGGGATCATCCCCCAATCTATCCCTCCTCCAGGCACCGTTCCAGCGCGGGGAAGAACCAGTTAAGGCCCCGCCTCCCCGTCACCGTCTCCGCCCCCCAGCCCCGTAGCGCGGGAAACCAGAGGAAAGCCCGCGCTTTTGCACTGCCCCACCACACCCTTCTGACGCAGCTCCCAAAACACAGCCCCACTCCATACCCCCAACCCGACATAGAATACAACAAACCCCCCCGACCCTCCCCGCAAGATACACAACTCAAACAATGCCCCACAGCAAAAGACATAACAGAACAACACCCCCATAAATAACCATATCAAAATTGCAAAAGTACAAAAAAAAAAGGAACATAGCAACAGCAGAATCCAGCGCTAAAATATTACAACCGACCCCGCAACCCCAAACCCCTAGTTCAAGTCCAGTTTCTCCGTCTGCACGAAGGCCCACGCCTCCTCCGGGGAATCAAAATAATAATGCCGGTCCGAATAAGTTACCCACAGGCGCGCGGGCTGCAACATTCCGAACTTTATCTTTTGCCTGTAAAGCACCTCCTTCGTCCGATTAAATCCGGACCGCCGCTTAGCCACCTCCGCACTCCAATCCTGGTAGATCTGTACTACCCCATTCTCCCACTTGCTGCTCTTCACCTTCTTGGCCCAGCGCAGCACACACTCCCGATCACTGAACCGGTGGAACCGCACCAGCACCGCACGCGGGGGTTCATTGTCCTTAGGCCTCCTGGCCAGTACTCTGTGTGCTCCCTCCAGCTCCAAGGGCAGATGGAAAGAACCGGCCCCCACTAGCGAGTTCAGCATTATAGCCACATAGGTTGTCAGGTCCGACCCCTCCAGCCCCTCCGCAAGGCCCAAGATCCGCAGGTTTTTCCGCCTCATGCGGTGATCAAGCTCCTCGAAGCGTTCCTGCCACTTCTTGTGGAGTGCTTCGTGCCCCTCCACCTTACTCACGAGGACCACGGCCTCCTCCTCTCGTTCAGTGGCCTGCGTCTGCAACTCCTTGATGGCAGCACCCTGGGTGGTCTGAATCTCCGACAGCCTTCTGTTTGTTTCCTGCAGAGAGCTCAGTACCTCAGCCTTGAAGTCTGTGAAGCAGCGCAGGAGAGCAGCTAGTTGCTCCTGGGCCCACTGTTTCCACTCCTCTGGAGCTCTGCCGGCGGCCACCTTGGATCCCTTCCCCTGTTTTTTTTGGGGAGCTGCTGCTGCTTTTTCCCCCTTTCCACTCCGAGTTCGAGTCATGGACTGCGGGGAAAGTCGTTCAGCACACCTTCCCCCACCGGAAGACGTCGAAAAATTTCCGTTTTGGGCTTTAAAAAGAGCCGAAAAGTCCGTTTAAAATGGGAGCTCCCAAATGTGTGGCTTCCTACTTCATCACGGCCACCGGAAGTCGAAGGCGGGTCCTTCATGAATAACCTCAGCCAGTATGGGAATTGAACCCACCCTGCTGGCCTATGCTTTGCATCACAAACCATCTGTCAAGTCAAGTGAGCCAAACCGGCCCGCATTCGTACACATTGGTGCCAACTGGTAACCCATTTAAAACAGTTGCATTAACAATGAGCACGAAGCAGCACCCTGAGCAATTTTATATGAAACCATTAACTAGTGCGCTCCCAGATAAAATTAAGCTCGTTAGTCACCTATTATATAGAGACCACAAACAGAACTTAATGAAGCAGCCTAAGTGAGAACTTCTACATTGTGTTCCTTCATTACTCAGATCATTATCTCTACTAATTGGTTAACTCCAATAACATGTTCTCTTTTCATAAAACTCTTGTGCCAGTTTCCCTTGGCATTGTTATAAGACTATATGGATCACCTCTCTAAAATCACACACATGGAGTTGAATAGATAATGCATTCGAGTTTTACAATAATGAAGAACAATTAGTAGAGAAGCCCTTCAGATCTCCCTACGTTCAGATACATTATCACAGAAGTCATGCCATGTGACATGATCATACAAATGCTTGAGTTTATGTAAAATTACTCTGGTAGCTTAAATAAATGTTGAAGTAGACACGTGGAAAAGCAATGAAAGTAATGTTCCACATGGAGTTGTTGAAGCAAATAACATTGATGCATTTACAGGGAAGCCAAAAGGAACAGAAGGATATGGGGATGGATTAGATGGAGGGAGTGGGAGCAGGTTTGAATGAAGCATAAATGCTGGCATAGACCAGTTGTGCTGAATGGCCTGTTTTAGTATCGGAATTCTATATGCGTTGTGCATCTGTATGATTATAATGCACAACATAATTTCTGTCAGCTAGTTTCATATAATACCAGAAAATAAAGACATTTCATTTCCACAGTGCCTTCCAAATCCTCAGGGTGTCTATCACAATTGCTACTCAGCAAGGTAACACAAAAGCAATGAAGTGAATGACCAGTTCACTCATTTTTGGTGCTGTTGGTTGAGGGATGCATGCCATCCTAACACCTGGGGAACTCCCTGTTTTTCTTCAGCGAAGTGCCATGAGATTCTTTACAATCCTTTGGAGTGGCACAGTCGTTAGCACTGCTGCCTATAGTGCTAGGTATCTGGGTTCAATACCAACCTTGGGTCACTGCTTGTGTGGAGTTTCACTTTCTCCCCAAAGTCCAAAGTTGTGCAGATTAGGGGCGAGATTCTCCAAAATGGAAACCAAGGGTTCGTGCCGTCGTGAACGCCGCTCCAGCCTCCCTTCCTGGCACCACATGGGCACCGTGCCAACCCGCGGATGCACAGTTGGGACGTGCCACCCCGCGCATGCGCGGGGGACTTCTTCGGCGCACCGGCCCCTACGCAACATGGCGTGGGGTTCAGGGGCCGGCTGTGCAACAAAGTAGGCCCGGAGGCGGGGAAGAGGCCGGCCTGCCGATCGGTGGGCCCCGATCGCGGGGAAGACCCCATCGGAGGACCCCCCCCCCCCCCAGGGTCGGAACCCCCCCCCCAACCCTCACAGGCCACTCCCCCGACCCTTCGTGCAGAGTTCCCACCGGCAGCGACCAGGGGTGAATGGTGCCGGCAGGACTCTGCCGTTTCCGCACGGCTGCTCGGCCCGTCTGGGCCGGAGAATCGGCGGCCTGGCCGTGGACAGCGGCCCGTGACCATCGCCGCAGCAGCGCAAGTGGCGCTGATTCTCTGCTCCTCAGAGAATCGCAAGCCAGCGCCAGTGCGGCGTGACGCAGTTGCGGCGATTCTCCGGCCTTGCGCGGGGCTTAGAGATTCACGTCCTAGGTGTATTGGCCATTCTAAATTGTCCTTTAGAGTCCAAAGATGTGTGGGTTAGGTGGGGCTATGGGCTTAGGGGGATAGGGCAAGGGAGTTGGCCGAGGTAAGGTGCTCTTTCAGAGGGTTGGTACAGAGTTGATGGGCCGAATGGCCTCCTTCTACACTGTACGAATTCAATGAATCACTGTTGTGGGGTGGTAGATACTGTTCCTTTGGTCGTAAGTAGGTTTACTGTATGCATTTATTAACCACAAGATCTATGTATATACGTATGTATATAACGTATATACTCCATGCTTGCTTATGCAAACACTTCTGACCATCACTGGACTAACCCCAGGTGTGAGTCATGTGGTCCCACATCGCAGTGTGGATGATACTATACTCAGTCCTATGTTAATCCTATGTGTGTCAGACCCTTGTACCACACCTCCCCCAATTTGTTACGCAATGTATTTTAAATTATTCTGGTTTAGCCCTTGTATTTGCAGACTCAGGAGCACTAGCTCTTTGGGTGAGGCACCAGGAAGGAGGAAAGGTATCCATTGAGGAAAATTAAAGTCAGCCAGGGCCCCAACATGGATTGAGTATTCAGCAAGCCTCACCAGAATGAAGGGTATGTGAGTAGTAGGTTCGGGCAGCATTTGGCTCTCCTGCTGAGCACCCCATGGATAGATGTTCTACTGATGTCCACTATCTAAACTTGCACATTAAGGATAGTCACAAAAAGAGGGTAAGTGAGGGCACCTTCAGAATCAGATTCACAGGTCATTTAAGAATTCCTAAACTGATGAAGGGAGGGGAGAAAGCTGGTGGACAAAATAAAGTTTTGTAGTAAAACAAAGCAACATTAGCACCCACCTTGCTCTACAAAATGTATCAGCATGTAATGAGTCTTCATTATCTGCACAGTTCAGGACCCACCTCTTGCCCAGAAAACTTTAGTATTCGCCTTGGTGAAGGGTGGTGACCCTGGACTAACATAGAACATTACAGCGCAGTACAGGCCCTTCGGCCCACGATGTTGCACCGCCCTGTGAAACCCCTCTAAAGTCCCTCTACACTATAGAACATAGAATAAAGGGGGGTTGAGGAAGGAAGCAGGTATTGAACTGCAAACATAGCTGATTCAGGATTACCAATGTTAATTAATCTGTGTTCCTAATCTCTGACCTCCTGTCTATGTCCCATTTCCTTCTCCGTACCAATGGTAGCTGTACCTCTCCAATCCAACCTCATAACTGAAGTTTCTCATTCCTGGCATCATTCTTGTTAACCTCTTCTGCATTCATTCCAATGCTTTCACACCCTTCCTGTAGTGCAATGCCAGGAATTGCACACAGTATTCCAGTTGAGATCTAACCACTATACTGTATAAATACAGCATAACCTTCTTGTTCTTGTACTCTATGCCCCTATTAATACAGCCCAGAATACTGTATGCGTTATTAACTGCTCTCCCAACCTGTCATTCCACCTTCAATGATCTATGCACACATACGCTTAGGTCCTTCTGCTCCTGCACCCCTTTAAGAATTTTACCCTTTATTTTGAAATGAAAATGAAAATCGCTTATTGTCACGAGTAGGCTTCAATGAAGTTACTGTGAAAAGCCCCTAGTCGCCACATTCCGGCGCCTGTCCAGGGAGGCTGGTACGGGAATCGAACCGTGCTGCTGGCCTGCTTGGTCTGCTTTAAAAGCCAGCGATTTAGCCTGGTGAGCTAAACCAGCCCCTGGAATATTTTATATTCCTTCCTGCCAAAAATGCATCACCTCACATTTCTCTCCAATGAACTTATTCTACCACTTCAGCGGCTGGTTTAGCACAGTGGACTAAACAGCTAACTTGTAATGCAGAACAAGACCAGCAGAGTGAGTTCAATTCCCATACAGGCCTCCCCGAACAGGAATGTGGTGACTAGGGGCTTTTCACAGTAACTTCATTGAAGCCTACTTGTGACAATAAGTGATTATTATTTATTTATTATTTCTGCCACCTATCTGCCCACTCCACTAACTTTTGAAGTTTCCATTGTCCTCTTCACAGTTCATAATACTTCCCAGTTATCCGCAAACTTTGAAATTGTTCCCTGCACTTCAAGATCTAAATCATTAATATATATCAGGAAAAGCAAGGGTCCCCCAATATCAACCCCTGGGTAACACGACTACAAAGACAGATTTAAAGTATTCATTTAATACATCAGCCATGTCCCCAGCCTCCATGGTTAAGTTCCTTTAGCCCTACTCCTCCTTTTATACCCTTTTACTATTTATACACCTTTGGAAAACTTTGGGATTCCCCTTTATGTTGGCTGCCAGTCTTATCTCATAATTCCACTTTGCTTCTCTAATGTGCTTTATCACCTCCCCCCGACCCTTCTGTATTCCTCTTGGTTCCCAACTCTATTTCCACCTGACACCTGTTACACACCACTTCTTTTTTGTCTTAATTTCTATCTCCTTTTTCATCCAGAAAGCTTTGGATTTATTCGCACTACAGTTCCAGTTTGAGACTGTGCTCAAATAATTTCTTTTTTGAAGTTTGCCCATTGTTCAGCTATAGATTTCCCGCCAACCTTTCATCCCAGACTCACTGGCCTTGCTCTCGTCTTGCGCAATTGAAGTTGGTTCTCCCACAGTTAATTACTTTTTACCCTGGATTGCCTGTTTTCCTTTTCTATCATCATCTTAAACGTTATGATATAATGATCACTGTCTCCTAAATGTTCCCCCACTGCCAATTGATCTATTTGGCCCAAGAACCAAGTCCAACAGTGCATCCTTTTTGTTGAACTCGACACACACTGCTGTGGAAAACTTTCCTGAACACAATTTAGGAACTTTATCCTCTCTCCACACTTTACATTACCACTGTCCCAGTCTACATTTGGGTAATTAAAGTCTCCCATTAAAACTGCTCCATAATGTTTGCATCTCTCTGTAATTTCCCTGCAGATTTGATCTTCTGCATCCTTCTCACTAGTTGATGGACTATAGATTACACCGAGCACCCTTTTTCATTAGTAATGTTCAAAGTACAAGAGAGGAACTGTCATATTAGGGGGAGAAATAGTCTCCAAAATGAGTTCACAGCACTTCTCTTGCGAATGATTAATGAACATTATGATTTGAAATAATTAGCATGGGCGCTTTTTTTTAAATTGAAGCTCCTGGGCAATGTGTGTGGAAAATACTTCATAAACATTTGAGTGCACTTGATATCTATGGCAGTCAAATCCACAACAGGCCTCTGTAAAAAGTTGTGGCTATTTCACAACGCCCAACCAGCAGCCTGGGACAGGGCACAGTACACATTGTTTACAGTCTCAAGGGCAATAGTTCACCAAATGCTCCCGAAATATTACAGCTTCCTACATTCTTGAGATTAATCTGTCACTCGGTTTATTTTGACACGTTGGGCAAGAAAGGAAGGGTGTGTGAGAGAAAGAAAAATAGGTGGATATTCAGGAAAAGAAATAGAGACAGATGAATAAAAAGCTAGACCTTAAAATTTAGGTGCAGAAGTAGGCCATTCGGCCCATCGAGTCTGTTCCATTATTTAATGAGTGAACAGCACAGTAGCACAGTGTACAGCACAGTTGCTCCACAGCTCCAGGGTCCCAGGTTCGATTCCCGGCTTGGGTCGCTGTCTATGCGGACTGCACGTTCTCCCCATGTTCTGCGAGGGTTTCCTCCCACAGTCGAAAGATATGCACGTTAGGTGGATTGGACATGCTTAATTGCCCTTAGGTTAGGTGGGGTGCTCTTTCCAAGAGCCGGTGCAGACTTGATGGGCCAAATGGCCTCCTTCTGCATTGTAAATTCTATGATTCTATAATTCTATGAGATCATGACTAATCTTATTTTATAATTCTCAACTCCACTTTCCCATCCTATCCCCATAACCCTTGATTCCCTTACTGATTAAAAATCTGTCTATCTGAGACTTGAACATACTTTTTTTTAATAAATGTTTTTTATTCAGTTTTCATGTTTTATATTGAACAAATTACAAATTGTTAGAGAGAGAGAAAAAAAAAGAATACGCAAAAATTAACATATATATTTACAGGTAAGCATCTTCGTAATAATAACTGTGGCCTCCCCCCTTTAGCCGGCATACATATTTTACATTCCCCAATATGGCCGAGGCACATGTTTATTGGCATTTATTTACAGTTTGGTTTTGGGCCTTAGCTTGCCGTCAAACCCCCATAACGAACCCGTAGCCCCCCCTCCCCTTCCGCCCCCCCCCCCCCCCCCCCCCCCCCGCAACCTTCCCCCGATTCCCATCCATTTACCCCTGATTCTTGGCCACCCGACTATTCTTCCTCTTGTTCGTTGGCCACAAACAGGTCCCGGAACAGTTGCATGAATGGCTCCCACGTTCTGTGGAAGCCGTTGTCTGACCCTCGGATGGCGAATTTGATTTTCTCCATTTGGAGAGATTCCGAGAGGTCGGACAGCCAGTCTGCAGCTCTGGGTGGTGCTGCTGACCGCCAGCCAAACAGGATTCTACGGCGGGCGATCAGGGAGGCAAAGGCAAGGGCGTCCGCCCTCCTCCCCAGGAATAGATCTGGCTGGTCTGAAACCCCGAAGACCGCCACTATCGGGCATGGCTCCACCCTCACCCCCACCACTTTGGACATAGACTCGAAGAAGGGTGTCCAGTACTCCACAAGTCTGGGGCAAGACCAGAACATGTGGGCGTGGTTGGCCGGGCCTCTTTGGCACCGTTCGCATCTGTCCTCCACCTCCGGGAAGAACCTGCTCATACGGTTTCTTGTTAAGTGGGCTCTATGTACCACTTTTAGTTGCGTCAGGCTGAGCCTTGCGCACGTGGAGGTGGAGTTGACCCTATGTAGTGCTTCGCTCCAGAGTCCCCACCCTATCTCCATACCCAGGTCGTCCTCCCATTTCCTTCTTGTTACGTCCAGTACGGTGTCGTCCCTTTCTACCAGTCGGTCATACAAGTCGCTACAGTTCCCTTTCTCTAGGATACTTGCGTCCAGTAGGTCTTCCAGTAGTGTCTGTCGTGGCGGTTGTGGGTACGTCCTTGTCTCCTCTCGTAGGAAGTTTTTGAGCTGGAGGTACCGCAGCTCGTTCCCCCCAGCTAGCCAAAATTTCTCTGTCAGTTCGTCCAGTGTTGCGATCCTGTCGTCCGTGTATAGGTCCCTGATTGTCAGTGTCCCCTCGTCCTGCCTCCACCTTTTGAAGGTGGCGTCAGTCAGTGCTGGTGTGAACCTATGGTTGTTGCAGATGGGAGCCTTGTCCGACATTTTGGTCAGGCCAAATTGCTGCCGCAGTTGGTTCCAGGATTGGAGGGTGGCTGTCACCACTGGGCTGCTGGAGTGTTTTTTGGGTGGGGATGGGAGTGCTGCTGTGGCGAGGGCCCGGAGGGAGGTTCCCATGCAGGAGGCCTCCTCCGCACGCACCCACTCAGCTTCTGGCTCCTGGATCCATCCCCTTACTCGCTCGGCTGTTGCCGCCCAGTGGTAGAATTGTAGATTCGGGAGAGCTAGCCCCCCCCCCCCCCCCCTGGATTTTGTTTTTTGTAGGACCTTCTTTGGGATCCTAGCATTTTTACCCCCCCCCCCCCCCCCCCCCATACGAACGCCATGATAAGTTTGTCCAGCACTTTGAAGAAGGCCTTGGGGATGTAGATCGGAATGGATCTAAACAGGAAGAGGAACCTGGGCAATACGTTCATTTTGATCGTCTGGACTCTCCCCGCGAGAGAGAGTGGGAGTGTGTTCCATCTTTGCAGGTGACTTGAACATACTTAATCACCCACCCTCTGCAGCTGGCTGTGGTAAAGAATTCCACAGATTCACTAACCTCTGAGAGAAGAAATTCTTCCCCATCTGGCCTTAAGTGTGTGGCCCCTTACTCTGTGATTGTGCACTCTGGTCCTGGACTCTCCCACAAGGGGAAACAATCTCTCAGCGTCTACCCTGTCAAGCCCCCTGAGAATCCCATGTGTCTCAATAAGATGGCCTCTCACTTTCTAAACTCCAATGAGTACAGGCCAGCTAGTTACTTGTGACTCATTGGCAATAATGTTTTTTTTCTTTTGTGAACTTTGTTAATGCAGCTGAGTAGCGTATTTCCCACTTCAGTCGCCCAGGTCAGCATTGAGCACTCCTAAAGTTAAGCAAACATACTTGGGCCCAAAAATGTGCCTCCTCCTCAGACCTCTGAAAAAATGCCTCTTATTGTACCTGTATGATTCTCCATGTAGCCTCTCTGGGCAACATTAATTGTCAATTGAGGTTGAGTCTGGGACAGCTCTGTGCTGTTGTCCCATGTATAATAACTGGATCAGGCTGCCAAACCCATGCCGTAGAGGACCTCACGGTCAGCAAAGAGAGGCAACTTTCATCCCCCCATTCTGGGCTGGGCCTAAGGTGAAAGTCCAGTTTGATTATCAACTGTCTCTTGCTGTTATGAGCACTCAATGTTCAACACTACAGATGACCCAAAGATCAATCACTTCTCCTTTGGTATGAAGTGCAATGAGCAGCTTGAGAGGGCAGAACAATACAAACACAACCACCAATACTATTGATTCAGAATGGAATCAATGTGGGGCATTTATATTACAGGCTGAAGCAATAACACCAACATCATAGTGAAACATCCCAAGGAGCATTACCAAGCAAAATTTGACATTGAAACTCATAAGTAAATTACCAAAATTTCGATCAAAGAGCTAAGTTTGAAGGATAGTGAAAATTAAGCACATGAATCAATCACTTCATAATCCATCTAAATTTTCATTTATACAGCTCCTTTCTGTTTATCCATCTATCGACATCTATCTAGTTGCCCCTGGTGATTTGACCAATCTGTAATGAGAGACTTATATAGACCAGTCATTAACTCAAAGACTGCAGTGCCCTCTGTTGACCAGCAGAAAGTGTGCAAAGGTCAAAGAGTTCAGAAGGTTACAGAGCTACAACAGGAATTTTAGAAGTGGAGAATGTCTTCCAAACTTCTGCAGTGTTTAGCTGAGGGCAGGTGAGTATCCTTTTAAATACCATTGGAAGTAGCTGCCTCATGGCCCTGCATTGCCTGTGGTATGTGTGCAGTTGAAAATGGATTTGCGGGGTCCTGACATCAGTTGACCCCCTAATTGTACATATTTATTAGGACCGTGTCCATGTCTGACCCATCTCCCGCACATTTGCTTTCATCCCTTCCCCTCCTTCCCAAAATCAGGATAGGGTCCCCCTTGTCCTCACTTATCACTGCACCAGCCTCCGCATTCAAAGAATCATCCTCCACCAGTTCTGTCAACTCCAGTATGATATTACTACCAAATACATCTTCCCCTCACTCCCCCCATCAGCATTTCACAGGGGACCATTCCTTCTGGATACCCTGGTCCAGTCCTCCATCACTCCCGATGCCTCACCCACTTCCCATGGCTCCTTCCCATGCAATCGCAGAAGGTGCAACACCTGCCACTTTGCCTCCTCCTTGATCACCATCCGAGTGCCTAAACACTTATTTCAGGTGAGGCAGTGCTTCACGTATACACCCTTCAACTTGGTCTATTGCGTTCACTGCTTCCAATGCTCTCTACTCCACATTGGAAAGACTAAATGCAGATTGGGTGACCACTTCACAGAACACTTTTGGTCCGTCCGCAAGCAGGACCCAGACCTTCCTGTCACGTACCATTCCAACTCACCGTCCTGCTCACATGTTCACATGTCTGTCCTTGGCCTGCTGCAATGTTCCAGTGAAACCCAACCCAAACTGGAGGAACAGCTCCTTGTCTTCCAGTTGAGCATGTTATAGCCTTCTGGACTCAGCATTGAGTTCAATGACCAGACTGTGAACTCTCTCCTCCACCTTCACCCCATTTTTATTTCTATCAATTTATTTAAATTTCTTCCATCAATCCATTTTCCCCTCACCGTTGTCTCCCCTCTCCCCACCCCACCCCACTAGGGTCATCTATTCCCTGTTCCAAGTCATCCTTTGACACACTACTTAACCCTGTTCTGCGATTAACACATTCTGATCTCTCAATGTGTTAGTACTGTATCAGCACCCTCCTCAGTCATTTTCACCACCATTTACATTTCCTTTGTCTTTTTGCCTACAACATGTTGGTCAACCTCCACCTATTGCTGGCCCTTTATCCAGTCCCACTGCTCTCCCCCCCCCCCCCCCCCCCCCCACACACACACACACACAATAGTATACATCTAATCCTATTTCCATTGCCGTCTAGCTTTGACAACAACTCAACAACTCATCCAGTTGTTAGCTCCGTTCTCTCTCCACAGATACTGACAGACCTGCTGAGATTATCCAGCATTTTCTATATTTGTTTATTAGGACCCCACCTGTTTCTGGCTGGTGTACTGAATCGAAGTCCATCTGGAAAATGGATCTCCAGCAATAAGTCAGCGTTTCCTTGTTGCAGCCTTTAGTCTGTTTACAGATGTGGTAACAAGATGAAAATCGATCCCTGGAGAGTCAACTGGCATACTTGAACACAGAACACAAGAAGTAGGAGTAGGCCACTAAACGCTTCGAGCCTGACCCGCCATTCAATACCATCATGGCTGATCTGTGCCAGACTCAACTCCTTTTCTGTGCCATTTCCCCATAGCCCTCTGTTCCTCGATCCATCAAGTCCCAAAAGATGTGCTTGTTAGGTGAATTGGACACTGAATTCTCCCTCAGTGTACCCAAACAGGTGTCGGAGTGTGAGGATTAGGGGATTTTCACAGTAACTTTATTGCAGTGTTAATGTAAGCCTACTTGCGACATTAATAAAGATTATATTATAAATATTTATCTACCTCCACTTTAAATACTTCCAATGATCCAGCCTTCACCACACTCTGGGGCAGAGTTCCAGAGATTCACCACCCTCTGCGAGAAGAAATTTCTCAGCACCTTAGTTTTAAATGACCGACCCTTTATCTTGTAGCCATGTCCCCTTGTTTGAGACTCTCCCACAAGCGAAAACATCTCACCATCTACCCTGTCAAGCCCCCTCAGGATCTTGTATGTTTGAATAAGATCACCTCTCACTATTCTAAATGCCAAGGAACACAAACCCAGTCTATTTAGTCTCTCTTCACAGGACAACCCTCTCACCCCAGGAATTAGCCTGGTGAATCTCTTTTGGACTGCCTCCAATGTTACTATATCCTTTTTTTAAGTAAGGGAACAAAACTGTACACAGTATTCCAGGTAACGCCTCACCAACACCCTGACCAATTACAACAAAACGTCCCTACTTATAAACTCCAACCCCTTTGCAACAAAGGCCAAAATGCCGTTTGCCTTCTTAACTATTTGTTGGACCTGCCTGCTAGCTTTTTGTGATTCATGCACTCGTACACCCAGATCCCTCTGTACTTCACTCACCTGCAGTCTCTCTCCATTTAGATAATAATCTGCCTTTTGATTACTCCTATTGAAATGCTTGACCTGACAGTTTCCCAAATTTAACTCCATTTGCCAGGTTTTCACCCAGTCTCCCAATCTATCTATGTCCCATTGTAGAATCACAATATCCTCATCACAGCATGCCCTCCCACCTTTTTGTATCACCGGCAAAACTGGAATCCTTACATTCTGTCCCTTCCTCCAGGTCATTAATGTAAATAGTGAACAATTGGAGGCCAATAACTGATCCCTGCGGTACTCCACAGTTACATCTTTCCACATTGAAAAGGACCCACTTATTCCAACTCACTGTTTTCTATGTGACAGCCAGTTTTCAATCCATGCTAACACACTTCCTCCAATTCCATGGGCTTTTATTTTATGCACCTGCCTCTTATGCGGCACCTTGTCAAATGTCAATGAGGAAGATGGGAATTGTCTCCTGTGAATAATAAAAATGATAATCTAAATGCCCCAGATGAACGTTGCATGGCCTGAGTCGAAGGAAACTGCACAGGCTCCAAATGTGAATGGCAAACCGAGTTGGAGGGGGGAGACCTTGGGAAACAGGACTGATGCTGGGAAGCAGATGTGGGAACTCCACACCCACAGGAAATAGTGTCCAAACCAATGTTTAAGGGCAGAAGTGGTGGATCATAGTTGCCATTTCTGGAATTAAGTTTAATCACATGACCTCATGACCTCCTGCTTCTACAGCCACACCCCTCTGCTTCTGCCATTAGCCATCCGACATATCCATCCAACCAATGAGGGAATGAATAAACCCTTCATTACCTGATTGGGTGGCTGTTCATCAATCTTTTCTTCCCCATGTCTGATTTTAAAAACTAATTAACAAACGTTTTTCAATAACACAACTTATAATTTATATATTCGAGCCAGTGCAGACTCGAAGGGCCAGATGGTCTCCTTTTGCACTGTGACGATTCTGTCATAACTTTTTTATTGCCCCTCTGATTTGCTTCTATGATTCCCAGCACTGTCCTAGAGACCAATCTTTAATTCATGGGGACTCCAGGGCAAATCCTGAAGGACTGGACCCCCCCCCCAAGGGGACAACAGGATTGCCAAAGGACAGCTTGAATGTTTCAGCTGCAAAAATGGTCACGTAGCGATAAGTCTGCATAATTTATGATCTCTTCACAATTCCCTTCGGGATGCTTCGTGCATGGTTTGTGTTTGGGCGAAAGGAATGGGGACACAGAACGTTGCCTTTCATTTCCACATAGACGCACGCAAAGCACAACAAGGGTGACGGCCTGCATTAATTTATCAAACTGCATTTGATTACAAGTTAACAGGTGACTTTTAAATGTCATACAGAATGGCAGCTCATTCACGCTGACATACAATTGACCAACAATTCCACACAGCAACAAAAGAAAACTAAAGTAATGACAATGACCCAGAAATGTCTTCCTGCGCTTCCGGCATCGTTCTGGTGGATGAGAGCGGCAGTAACTCTGTGGAATGGCTTTGGTTTCCCCATTAGGAAATCATAGGTCATCCAGGACTGGATGTCAGACAACCAAACAACCAGCTCAGAAGTAAAAGACGTGCTGTGGGGTGTGTGGTGCTGCAGACTTGGATCATCAGTATATCTGTGAAAGTTAATCTCATGACCGCAGATGATGCCACGAAAAGGCAGCTAAGCAGAAGGATAAGCAGCAAGGATGGAATCAAACTGACAGTGCAGGGGTAGAGAACGATGTTCTGGTTGCGGTCTGATAGTAGGGATGGAACCGAGCCAAGGTATTTCGACCAAGTTGGACAACAAGGAGCTGTATTGGAGCAGGGTGTGTGATTGACCACGTTGAAGGACGCAGAAAGGTTGAGAAGGACAAGTATGGAGACTGTATCATTTTAACAGTAACAGCAAACGTCATTGTGCAGTTGATTAGTACAATTTCAATGTTGTCAAAGGTGTTTGAAAAGATTGAAACAGAACTTTTGGGAGTATTGGGAATAGATGTAGGAGGTTCCTCTACTAACACTCCCTTTGCCTTGTGTCCATGATATCTTTGTCAATCTCTCCTTAGCTCCAGCCTATCTCTGACTTTCTATTCTTCTCCACCTCCACCAACTATATAACACATCACATTTTTACCTCTCTTCAATTCTGCAGAAGAGTAATGCAGACCCAAAACGTTAACGCTGGGCATGATCTTCCTGCCTCGTGACACTCGCGCTCAAGCATAACGAGGCCGGTGAATAGCATAAGAGGCCAAAAACAGGAGCCGTGCCAGGTGCCAAACAGTTTGTGATGCAACTGCCCGCTCCCATAGGTGAATCTCACCGTAGCATGGCGAGAAACCAATTATCACCACTTAACCCATTTTCATACAATTAATGAGAGCCACACATCATCCAACGGTCTCCTGTCATTCCCGGCCTCCCCAGCAAGTGCTCACACGGGCGCCGATAAGTACTCCTTTTTAAAAATATGAACCTGACGGAAGGGCTTCTGTGGGGAGCCGAGGAGGGAAGCAGCAATCATTGCTCACAGGCAAAGAGACCGGGGGCGCTGGCCTTGCCACCCCAGGGCATGGCGCGGGGTATAGACCCTCCGTAGGGGTGGGTGCCATAGGAGGGTGTGGGGGGGAGGCGCTGCGGGAGCAACTGGGAGGGTAAACATTTACAGAACCACCATGCCATACACTGGATCCCAATGCCATTCCGGGGGCAATCCTTGTCCCTGCCTATCTGCCCCACTGATTACCCATAACTCCAAACATCTACTGAGGCCTGTGGCTGTGCGGCTGAAGGCAATCGCTAATAGGGAATTGGCAATCGTGGTTAAGTGAGCACTTGACACATGCCAAGTGGGTGCCATGGGAAGACGGGCCATGTGGCATGTGGGAATCACTGCCAAGCATTCCGATCGCACCTTAATGCCTGGACACTGTGTCGAAGTCAACACCACAAACACAGCAGCCAACATCCGAACACCCAGGGGATGGGAAACAGCTCCCAGGACATGGCCACGGCCTGAGGATGAGTGGGTGCAACTGGGAGGGGGGGTTACCTGGAGACAGGCAAAGAGTCCGGGGGTCAGCCCGAATTGTGGAGGAAAGTGACAGAAGCATCACAATCAAACATTGTTTAATTTGCATTCCCGATAATGCCGCACCCCCCCCAAACTCTATAACATTGAAAGGAAGAACAACAATGAAGCTATATTATTATTATATTATCCCAATATTATTATATATTAAGTAAGACATCAACTGCTTGCAATTCCACATCATTGTTAAATGCAGAAACCTAGAAGCTGTTGTTCAGTTTGCCCTGCTCCTTCACAAAATTCACTACTGCAGTAGTTCACCACTGGTCTCAGTATGAATTGATTGATTGATTGATATTTATTGTCACATGTACCGAAGTACAGTGAAAAGTATTTTTCTGCGGCCAAGGGAACGTACACAGTATGTACATAGTAGACAAAAGAATAATCGACAGAGTACATTGACAGTGGTAGATCAACAAATAGAGATTGGTTACTGTGCAGAACAAGGGCCAAACAAGAGCAGCATAGGGTGCTGTGAATAGTTTTCTTACAGATAACAGACATACAGAATACATGCAGAATGTGAAGTTCAGGTACTTACTATCTCATTGTTCAATAAACAGTTCAGGAACGTCAGGAATTTTTAAAGGGGTGATAAGTGTTAATTACTGCCAAGCGGCCAATTTGGCTGCTCACCAAACTCCCAGAACCTCCTAACAACCCAGTCTGCTCCAGCCACCTTTTATCCTGCCCTTGGATGGCAAAACGGTAAAAACAGCTTGCTCGTCTGCACAACATCACCTGGGCAACAGAAAATTCCGGCCAATAACACCTTTAATCCCCTAAGTAAGTTTCCTAATTGTCGGTGGCGCTTATCCAATTCATTCCAACAAAATATTGCACAAGCCTTTTCTCGCAATTTCACGGGCTTCCGGGTCTGCCACTCATCCACCCGGCAAGTAACTTTCTAAACTAGGAATGGGAAGGTGTTATAGGCACAGAAAATCTTTGAGGTGAGGTAGGCTGGGCTGAAAATATTCAGTGTGTATTTGGGAGTGTGAAGGAACGGGAGGTTGGTTTGGCTGACCAAATAGTGATCTTCCATGGAGGAAGGGGATTGGGGTTGTCTGCGGCACTGGGGAATAATCAGGTTGGAAATGCTTGAGGCTTCTGGAAGGGTGCAGGAGAGCTTTAAAACTCTTTTTGTTGGGAGCGGGGAGGGAAAGGGAGAATGGGTGTATGTACTTTGCTGGTTGTAGGAGACATGGGTTATAATTAAGCTGGGGGTTCCCAAGGTTCTGGGTGAAAGAGAGAAGACAGGATGCCTTGAAAATGAACCAGAAAGGGGAAGTCAGCCAACGGGGTTTGTCTCTGGGGTGGAATGGCAGGAAATGTAGGGGACGGAGAAGGGGGCTGTGGGTGGTGGTGAGGGAGAGCAGCAGCAACAGGAAAGTTTGTTAATAACTCAGCAAATGTGAACAACATTGTTGTTATTAGTTCATCCGTTCCACAAGTTCTTAGACTCAGGTTTTGATTCTACAGGTCACACATCTTAGGAAGGGGTGGACCACAGTAAACTGTTGGGAGGTCTATCATTGTTGAAACAACTAAGTTCTCCGAATCACCAAGTTGATACGGTGCAGAAGGACGCCATTCAGCCCATTATGCCTGCACCAGCTTTCCACATGAGCATCATGACTTTGTGCCACTGTCCTGACTTTTCCCTGGATCCCTGCGTATTGTTTCTATGCAGATAATCATCTAATGCCCTCTTGAATGCCTCCATTGAACTTGCCTCCACTGCACATCCAGAGAGTGGATTCTAGACCCTAACCACTTGCTGTGTGAAAAACAATTCTCACATCTCATTTGCTTTTATAAAAATCACTTTAACTCTGTGCCCTCTCGTTCTTGATCCTCGGTCCAGCCCCCTCATGATTTTGAACATCTCTACCAAATCGCTTCTTCGCCTCCTTCTCTCCAAGGAGGACAGTCCTAACCTCTCCAATCTATCCTCATAATTGAAGGTTCTCATCCCTGGAACCATTCTTGTAAACCTCTTCTGCATTCATTCCAATGCTTTCACATCCTTCCTATAGTGTGGCATCCAAAACTGTATACAATACTCCAATTGCGATCTAACTAATGTCTTGTATCAGTTCAGCATAACCTCTTGCTCTTGTACTCTTCACCCCTATTAATAAAGCCCAGAATACTATATGCTTTATTAACTGCCATCTCCACCTGTCCTGTTAACTTTAATGATCAATGTACAAGTACATCTTCTGCTCCTGCACCACTTTAAGAATTTTACCCTTTTATTTTATATTGTCTCTCCATTTTCTTCCTAGCAGAATGCATCACCTCACATTTCTCTGCACTGAACTCCATCTGCCACCTATCTGCCCACTCCACCAACTTGTCTATGTCCATTTGAAGAGCTGCACTGTCCTCTTCACAGTTTACAATACTTCCCAGCTTTGTGTTATCCGCCAATTCAATGGCCACCAGCTAACCAATCGAACTGAGTCCTAACCCATCTCTTCGATGCCACAGAGTTCGAGTTCTGCTATCCAAAGCTAGCAGAGTGTACTATGTTCTAACTTTTGAATTCCCTTCTTCCCCTGCTCAACTTAAAGGTACATGTACATTAAGCATCCATGGATCAAAAATTATAACAACAAAAATAAAGGGGAAATAAGGGGATCGACAGGAAGGACCCTTACATACCTCCCCCCTAAAAGGAATAAAATATCAGGGCCCGGACATTTCATTATGAGGTATGCAAGACACAAATCACAAACGCATGTCCATCCATTCATCCCCATTATATAAGTTCTCTTTCCTGCCTCTACATTGGTAACAAGTCAACTCTTAAACCTGTGACAAAGGATCTGCAATCACATTATCCTTTCCGGGAATGTGTATAATTTTAACATCAAACTGTTGTAATAATACTCTAACGGAATAATCTTGTGTTTCGGGTTTAAACCTCTCTGTAAACGCAAGCGGATTATGGTCTGTATAAACTAAACTTTGTTTATTATCATGTCAGATATATGCTGAAGGGTAATAGCACTGCCCCTACTCCCAGGTCACTGGCATCTGTGGCCATTTTAATGATCTGGGCAAGTCCGGGGCGGCCAGTACTGGTTAGCCCACTAACATGGCCTTCAATCTCCTAAACTCACCTTGGTGTTCGGTGGACGACAGTGTTTTCGCTTGTTTCTGCAACACCTCCAACATGAACAGTATTTCAGTCCCTAACTGAGCCAGTCTCTGTGGTTTTAGTCGTGACGGCGTGGCTTTATTGGTTCAGACTTTCTAATGCCTACATCATGAGTAGTTACCGCCTCGTGTTTCCCTACAACTCTGTCTATAGTCTTTCAATATCTTCAATTAATCTTCTCTCTGTTCTTCTGCTGATAGGTTTGCATCTTTGGTATTAGAACTCCCTCTGATATCTTCAAACAATGCCTTGTTTTCACTCTCTTCAAAGTGAAAGGGAACGCGTTTCCCTTTGTCAGGTTTCTGACTATCCAAATTGGAGAGGACCCCCTGAATCAGTTCCTTCCGTGTTTCTGCCTCTTTCTATTTCCGTGTAATGCAAACAGTCTTTCCTGATTGTCCAATGGATGTTTATGAACATTTCCAGGATCTTCTGTAGCCAAACTACCAGCAAGTATTGTCAATACTGAGGAAAATATTTGGTTCATTTTTAATCAATAAACACTCTTCAATGCCTCCAGAATAATAATTTTCACTGTACCTTGATACAGTCATAAAACAACATCAATAAACAATAGTTTTACATTCTCTCTTTTCCTCTGCAGTTACTTTCAGCGACAAGTGAAGCTCAGGGTTCAATCTTCACAGAGTCAGTTGGCACCATTCTTTGTTTTACAGCTTTTACTTCTCCTTCAAAGTCTTTGTAGTCACAGCTTTTATCTCCATTTACTAATATGGACTTATATACAATTTGTGCTTTCCAGATTTTGATTTTCCTTCTTTACTTTCAGATATACAAAGGTGAAGCGTGTAGCTATGAGTGTCCATTGTGGGTGTGTCGAATTGAACAGACATTGTTCCTTTAATTGGTGGTTGCCTGCAACTATTTTTCACATCATTATCAGAATCATGCACCTTATTAGTTCCGTGAACTTTCTGTTTTTCAACAACCGATGTGATTGCAGAATCACTTCACCATCCCCTCTCCATTTTCAAAATGAATTGATCCACTAATTATTTCATTGACTTTGCGATTTGCTTCTTTAACCTTGAAGAGGCACTGTGAACCTTTAAAAGTATGTGGGTTAATCACCGATGGCTGGGTGTTATTTCAAAGCCATTGCTGTCCTCATCCTGAATCCCATGCTACTGTGTATATTTTCCTTCAAAATAGGCATATTCTGGAAAATATTTGCACCTGAAGTGAATGGCAATGGATTTCCTGCAAGAAGCTGGAACAAATTACTTTTAGAAAAGCCAATTTGGTTTCTTCTTCCGATTTGCTGTCTTCTTTCCTAGCTTTGGAAGAAATTTTTTTAAATTTTTTAATAAATTTAGATTACCCAATTATTTTTTCCAATTAAGGGGCAATTTAGCGTGGCCAATCCACCTACTCTGCACATTTTTGGGTTGTGGGGGCGAAACCCACGCAGACACGGGGAGAATATGCAAACTCCACACGGACAGTGACCCAGAGCCGGGATCGAACCTGGGACCTCAGCGCCGTGAGGCGGTTGTGCTAACCACTAGGCCACCATGCTGCCCTAGCTTTGGAAGAATTATTTGCCATCTGCTCAAGATCATTTGGTGACAGGTCTATCTGGTAGCAGCTGTTTATCATTTCTTCATAATCAAAACCCAAATTGGATTTAGAACTTTCTTCTGAATCTTCATCACCGTTACCATTAGATTCAGATTCCTCTTTCTTAGGGGATCATCGTCAGTCTTGGAGTTCTCAGAATCTGGTTCTCTACTAGATTTTATCTTTGACAAACTTCTGTGAGGAATCATTTTCGTAGAGATAATTTAATCAGTATCAGCAGAATCAGATTCGCTACCAATGTAATTTAATATGTGATTAATGTCTTTCAACATTTCTTTCTTTGTGTCATTTGGTGCCCAATGAGTATCCTTAGTTCCCACATGCCCTGCCATTGATCTCCCATACTTCCCTCAGACTCTATTTAATTATGGGTGAAGCTACAACCTTCATTCCTGCCAAATCATTGCCCAAAAGTAAGTCTAATCCATCCACAGGAATTTTCCTAACCACCCCAACAACTACTGGACATGATGCTAAATCACATTTCAATTGTACTTTATACAATGAAACTGTGATATAATTGCCACTTATCCCATTCACTAATACCTTAGCTTTCATTGAACTCTCTAGAGGGAAAAGCAAATCCATTTATAATAATAATAATCTTTATTGTCACAAGTAGGCTTACATTAACACTGCAATAAAGTGATTGTGAAAGCCCCTAGTCGCCACATTCCGGCGCCTGTTTGAGTACATGGAGGGAGCATTAGAATGTCCAAATTACCTAACAGCAAGACTTTATGAACTTGTGGGAGGAAACCTGAGTACCCAGAGGAAACCCACACAGACACAGGGAGAACGTGCAGACTCCGTACAGATAATGACCCAAGCTTGGAATCGAACCCGGGACCCTGGCACGATGAAGTCCGTGCAGCTGGGTACGTCGGACTCTTTATGGTCCCAAACGTCTGGGCCCCGCATGCAGTCAGGATGAGGACTTTTTGTTGGTCTTCCCTCAAAATTGCATTGGCCTGGAACAAATACCTCATGCACTTCCCATAAATGTTCCTGTCTTCCAGACCTGCATCAATGGCTCTCAACTTTCCGAATAACAGCATCTTAAATTGATCCGATGTTTCTTTCCGCACAGCAAACGTCCAACGATTAGACGGAGGCACGCGCAAGTTTACGGTTTCCTTTAATACTCGTCAGTTTAGTAACTCCGAGGAAGCTGGCGGTGAATGAACATAGCTTTTTTTAACTATTTACTTAGTTCTAACCAAGGCAGCATATTACTCCCAGTACAGTCCTTGCCAAGAGAATGAACCACACCAGGCCCTGCTTTGGGCCAGCTTTTATCTTTGTTCATAACGAGCCCCAGGTGGGTTGGTCTCCGTCCCCTATCTCGGAATCTCGTACTACACGAGTCCCACGGGGAGATCAAAGATTAATTATGGTTTCCCCTTGGTCCTCGTGAAGTTGCAACACTCTCACAGTTCCTATCCTTTCAACATTATGGGGGTAATGGAACAAAGGTTTAAATTTATAGATCAGCTCATAATCTCCACCATTATTGCAGCTTGCCCAGCAGTCAAAAACCTTGGGCGCGATTCTCCCAGACAGGGAGAAATCGTAAGGCCGGCGTCAAAACCGGGCGGGTTTGACGCCAGCCTCCCCCTCCCCGACCGGGAACCGATTCTGGTCCCCGGTCGGGGCTAGTATGCCGCGGCCGTGAACTCCGGCATCGCGGGCTTAACGAATTTCGTTAAGCCCGCTTGCCAGAGCTTGCGACGGCTGACGCGTCGCATGACGTCAGCCGCGCATGCGCGGATTGGAAGACTCCAACCCGCGCATGCGCGGATGACGTCATCGCGCATTTGCGCGAAACCCGCGCATGCGCGGGCCGGGATGCCCCTCAGCCGCCCTGCGAATTGATACAGCGGGGCGGCGGAAGGACAAAGAGTGCGCGGGAATCGGACCCGCGGGCCCATGGCACCCTTGGCACGGCCGTGGTACTGCAGTGCCAATCGGTGCCATGGTTGCCAAGATTGGGACTTTACGGCCGTTTTTACGAACGACCAGACCAGGTGTGTTTGCCGTTCGTAAAAACGGCCGTAAAGGGCTTGGAATTCGGCCCATTGGCCAGCTGTGAATCGCTGCTCGCCGTAAAAAAACGGCGGCAGCGATTCATGTCGGGAGTTGGGCGTGGGGGGGGGGGGGAGAATAGCGGGAGGGCATCGGACTAGCGTGGCCGTAAAAATTTACGACCCCCGCTATTCTCTGCACCGTCGTAAGTGCGGAGAATTGCGCCCCTTTTGCCTTCAACATGGGTTCTTATCACAGAAGGTAGGGAATTCCTAAATTCTTCTAAGAGAATGACCTCTCTCAGAGCCTCATAGGTAGTTGCAACTTCTAATGCTCGCACCCATCTATTATAACCAGGGGCTGGTTTAGCTCACTGGGCTAAATCGCTGGGTTTTAAAGCAGACCAAGCAGGCCAGCAGCACGGTTCGATTCCCGTACCAGCCTCCCCGGACAGGCGCTGGAATGTGGCGACTAGGGGCTTTTCACAGTAACTTCATTGAAGCCTACTCGTGACAATAAGCAATTTTCATTTTCATTTCATTTCAAATTGTGCTGCTTAACCTTTTCGAATTATCTGTCCCAGCTATCTCCTTAAATTCCAAAACTTTTGCCTATATGCTCTGGGAACTAATTCATATGCACCTCGAATAACCCTTTTTTTACCTCTTCATAATTCTTAGATGAAATTGAAAATTGAAAATCGCTTATTGTCACGAGTAGGCTTCAATGAAGTTACTGTGAAAAGCCCCTAGTCGCCACATTCCGGCGCCTGTCCGGGGAGGCTGGTACGGGAATCGAACCGTGCTGCTGGCCTGCTTGGTCTGCTTTAAAAGCGCGATTTAGCCCTGTGAGCTAAACCAGCCCGCTTACATTAACACTGCAATTAAGTTAGTGTAAAAATCCCCTAGTCGCCACACTCAGGCACCTGTTCGGGTACACGGAGCGTGAATTCAGAATGTCCAATTCACCTAACCGCACGTCGTTTGGGACTTTTGGGACGAAACCGGAGCACCCGGAGAAAATCCACACAGACATGAAGAGAACGTGCAGACTCCGCACAGTGACGCATGTTGAGAATCAAAACTGGGTCCCTGGCGCTGTGAGGTAGCAGTGATAACCACTGTGCCACCCTGCCGCCCCAGTCTGGAATCACATGTAGGCCATACCAGGTAAGGAAAACAGATTTCCTTCACCAAAGAACATGAGTGAACCAGATGGGTTTTTATGACAATTGACAATGGTTTCATGGTCATCCAGATTTTGTATTGAATACAAATGTCATGACCTGCTGTTGTGGCATTCGAACCAGGGTTCCCAGAACATTAACCTGGATCTCTGGATTACTCATCCAGTGACAATACCACTAGGCCACTGCCTTCCCTTACATAGAAGGCAGCTACCCAAGGCTGGATTTTCAATTGCTGGTGGGGGTGGGAATGGGTACAGGCGCAATTTGAAGATTGCGTTCCCGAAGGGCAGGACTGGATCTTGCCACCCCCAGAAATTGTTGTAATTTTGAAAGGAGTTCGGGAATAGGAAACCCGCTTGCCATCACTGAACAGATGTTTAAGCTTCCAAGGGGCCCGTTGGGAGCAGGATGGAATTTTTAATCTTTTAATTGTCGTGGACATTGGTACACAGATATTGGGGGTCAATAATAGACCAGTTGCCTCGCTTTTCACCCGTGTTTTCCAGAATGGGCTTGTACCTTTGTGAGAGCTGGACCTCCATTTCTCCATCATGGCCCCTTCCAGTACCAAGGAGGCTACTGGCCTGGTAAAGAGCGATGTACTTTCTTGGGTAAAGCAGCGGCAGCTCCCAGCATGGCCAGCAGCAAAACAGGCAAGCCATTCCCCATTCCGGCGCGGCTGGTACGGGAATCGAACCGTGCTGCTGGCCTGCTTGGTCAGCTTTAAAAGCCAGCGATTTAGCTGAGTGAGCTAAACCAGCCCCCTAGATAAGCCCTCTGACAGGAGAGCATAAACCACCTGTGCCCGCCCTGTCAATTTACTCTGCATGGGGCATGTCCACTTTTTTGTTGGCATCCAACAAAATTGCTATTTAGGGTTGCTATTTTCTCAAATGCGCTAAAAAAGTTTCTACATCTTTCTCTTCAAATTTTGGGAGGACCTGTGTAAATTTAAACATTTCACCACTGAATTCTAGTCTAGGATTAAGCTCCCCTCTCATTCCAGGCAGCTGCCTTTTAATTTTCAGTGCCTTAAACTGGAACTCTCTCTCTAATGCTTTTTCCTTTCTCTCTTTATTGGCTAGTTTTGCACACTGGGCTAAATAGCTGGCTGTAATGCAGAACGAGGCAGCAGCACCGGTTCAATTCCCGTACCAGCCTCCCTGAACAGGTGCCGGAATAAGGCGACTAGTGGCTTTTCACAGTAACTTCGTTGAAGCCTACTCGTGACAATAAGTGATTATTATTATTGTTTTGCTTTTTCCTCTTTCTCTAATTCCAACCTCTTCATTTTCGTCTTCCTTTATTTTCCTTTTTGCTGCATTTCTAATTGTTTCATTTCATAGCATCATAGAATTTACAGTGCAGAAGGAGGTCATTTGGCCAGTCAAGTCTGCACCGGCCCCTGAAAAGAGTACCCCACCTGAAGGGAACCAGCTATTTCTGATCGGTAAAAGGGTCATTGATTTAGCCATTTTAATGTAAATACAAAATCCCATGTCAAAATTCACTTTTTAAAATGAACTCCATCATAAGACTGCAAACATAATTTCAGATTATAAATTGGACAGCTTGCAGTAATGAAAGAAACATTTGAAACATCTATGGTCTAACTCGAAGTGAATGAAACAATTGAATGAAGGCCACAATAAGTTAACAGAATAAAATGAATCTGCCATACTTGAAAAAGTATAGCAGTCAGCAAAAAAACAGTAGAAACCAGAGCTGATTAAAAGTGTAAATCACATTCCAACGCACAATAAACATTCAAAGATGCAACATATTCATAGCTATGTTGCACATTGATGATTGACAACTAACCATCCAATCAAATAGATTTGAGACTCATCCAAGCCAATCAGCACAGTACAAGGGTAGGGACAGATGGAGTCGGACTGATAACATTTTCCTTAAAGATAGAGGTCTGGGCAGCCATTTTCCATCTAGGAAATACCTTTTACCTAACTACTCGTTATCCTTAATTCGTATATTTTCATATTTCCACTCTAACTCTTAAAGTCTGCGCAAGGTGTTTTGTTTTGAGCAAGAAACTGTCACTGTATTTTGAAAATTCAATATGTTTGTAAACCACTAAGTTAATTATATCTCTTAAAGTCTTCTGCTGGCAGGGGCTTCACTGAGAATATTTGATTTGTAACCACAAGAAGATTTCAAACACTCAATAGTAATCAATAGACACAATAAAAGATTTCATTTCGCAGCCGAGAAATGTAGCTTAAATTTCTACTGAGTTAAAATTGTATACAAAACTACACTTAAACCGCATGGTAGATTTCAACACCACCTAAGCCCACACCTCCACCCCATTCCCCCAACCCAGCAACCCACGCAACCTTTTTTTTGGACACTAAGGGCAATTTAGCATAGCAAATCCACCTAACTTGTGCACCTTTGGACTGTGGGAGGAAACACACACAGACACGGGGAGAAAGTACAAACTCCACACAGACAATGACCCAAGCCGGGAATTGAACCTGAGACCCTGAAGCTGTGAAGCAACTGTGCTAACCACTGTGCCACCGTACCCCCATTTGTAACTGGATTCTAGTTAATTCTACTGATGGTTGCCATGACCCAGGTTGTGTTTCTATCATCACTTTCAGATTTAAATATTGAGCAATCTCTTCAGTTATCACTGCCTTCTTAGCTTTAGTTGGTGTAGTGATCTTTACATGGGTATGTACATAAGGGGTTAATGGGAAATTGAAAGATCATCAGGGGGCAGCACTGGTGGGTATAAAAGCCAGACGCAAGCGGCTCTCTGCCTCTCTTGGTGATTAGACTGTGACGAGAGCAGGAGCATAGATCTAGCTCAGGGCTACTAGTGTGGTCAGACATAGCTACTGTATATAAACGTTGTAACCTTTCTACTGGTATCGATCTTAAAGTAAGAACTCACGCAGTTGTTAAATTCTGTTGCTCAATAAACCTTTCAATACCTCTGGACGACTTTGAGCCTGCATCAAGCTGCAGAAAGCTTCTGCAGCAACTGGACTGAGTAAAGCATGTTACATACAATAGTGCTACCAAACACACTACAGTAAGGTAACAAAAGAGTTGGTATCTCTATTTTTAATTCATCAAGACTAGCTTGTCTTTGCGAAGCCCTTTAAAATAAACCAAAGACAAGTCGTCATCCGAAGAAAAATCTCAGCAGCTTCCAGGGCATCCTGTTATATTGCTACAAACCTGGTGTCTCTTTTTAATTTATACTGTAACCTAAACTGCGCTGTCCACCATTCCTAAGAAGCCAGAGCCCCCAAATTATCTTACGACACCTTGGGCTAGGGTGTGGTCAATTCCAGCTCACCCTTGACCCAGAATCGCAACACAATTAGAACATAGAACATAGAACAGTACAGCACAGAACAGGCCCTTCAGCCCTCAATGTTGTGCCGAGCCATGATCACCCCACTTAAACCCACGTAACCCCGTAACCCAACAATCCCCCCATTAACCTTACACTACGGGCAATTTAGCATGGCCAATCCACCTAACCCGCACATCTTTGGACTGTGGGAGGAAACCGGAGCACCCGGAGGAAACCCACGCACACACGGGGAGGACGTGCAGACTCCACACAGACAGTGACCCAGCCGGGAATCGAACCTGGGACCCTGGAGCTGTGAAGCATTGATGCTAACCACCATGCTACCGTGAATTAACCAATAATTCTTAGAAAAATACCCAAAGTTTTTGGCCCTTGGCTGCCCAATCATCACAGTCACCAGATTTGTAAATTTAAACAAAACATCTTTTTATTTGTAACAAGAACTATAATGAAATATGCAGCAAATACAATTGGTTAACTATCATCTAATTCCAAATCCCCCCTCCCCCCCCCCACTTTAACTTTCCCCCATCCTCTATACCCACACACTCACATAAGACAAACAAACACAGAGGGGAAGAGCACCTGATCTGCGAGGAGCCTTTCCGGCTGGGCTTGCCAGCAGGAAATGACTCTAAGTATGGCCTTGGCGGAGAGAAACTCCACAAGGTCAAAAAAATAGTGGGACGTTTCTCAACACTGCGACCACCGGAAAACACCCCACTAAACACACTCACTACCAGACATGGATTTCTTTCTGGTTAAATCGCGCCCTACATGTCTGCACATGCTTGGGAGAACTCTTGCGCTACCAAAACGTCATTTCCTCCGTACACGTCATCACGATGTACTCATATTTTAAAAAATAAATTTAGAGTACCCAATTCATTTTTTTTTAATTGAGGGGCAATTTAGCGTGGTCAATCCACCTACTGTGCACATCTTTTGGTTTGTGGGGGCGAAACCCACGCAAACACGGGGAGAATGTGCAAACTCCACACGGACAGTGACCCAGAGCCAGGATCGAACCTGGGACCTCGGCGGCGTGAGGCAACAGGGCTAATCCACTGTGCCACCGTGCTGCCCAACGATGTACTCATGAGCATCCAGTATACAACTCGTATTGCAAAGAGATGGTTATATTATTCATAAAATTTGCCTTTAAAAGGTTTTTATGCAATTGTGGTCCTCATTTTGTGGAGCTCATCCTGCAGGTATGTTCCCTCCCAATATCCATGTACAGTGTCTGCGATTGCTTTTTGTGGCTTAGTCTTACGTGACCGTGGTAAATGCCCTATCACTGTACCACCTTCAGGCGTGGCAGCTGCTGTGTGAATATGGACACTTAAAATTGAAAGAGACCCCGAGGCTTTTTCCTTACTTTCAGAATGAAATGCTGTGACTCACTGACTAATTTCAATAGATAATAGCTGGGGCACATTATAAATTGACACATTAAGACAGGGTTTTGCACATCAGCAATGCATATTGGGAATTTGGGCAAGGGAGGTCACTTTTACTGTGAAAAAAATTCCACAGGGAATACTTGCCTTTGTCCTCAAGCTGCCTGGATGTATTCACATTGTGTGAAGTCCTACTTCGGGAGCACCAATTCATTTAATACTGGTTTCAACGGAGAGGCATTGAGACGCAATGCTACAGTTGAAGGCAGTATTTAAAAATGTGCGTAGACATGCAGAAATTCAAAAGTAATTTTCCATTCCTGCCTCACTTTCTTGTTAAAAAATTGGACTTGCCAATTATGTGACTGCTCAGTGGGTCAATTGAGCTGTGCAAACACATGAAGCTTGGTTCTTGGACATTTATAGCATGAGCACAGTTTTCATATGAACATGGAAGAGTCAACTGGACAAATTTGGCAAGGGATTGGGGGGCAAATATCAGAAAATGTGTTTGAAACAAGCAAAGAACAATACAGCACCGGAACAGGCCCTTTGTCCCTCCAAGCCTGTACCGGTCATGATACCACCCTTAGCCAATACCCTCAGCACTTCATAGTGCCTGATATACCATCAATTCAGACACAAGCTGTAGAGTGAGTCCAAAACTTTGGCTTTAATGAGCTAGATGTTAACCCTGCAGTCGACTTACACAGAATGGCCGACTGTCAGGTGCGATGGTACTTATACCCCTCCCCGTGGGAGGAGCCACCAGCCTCTCGTCAGCCAATTGGCAGAGAGGCACATGACCAGCCAGAGCCAATGGGCAGCGAGTCCTCTGCCCCAATAGTAGCACACCTCTTAAGGTGCTGCAAGATCTGCTAGCCATACCACCAAAGTGCTGTATCCCTTTATACCCATCCTATCCAGAAACAAATGGAGTTACATGGATTCTCTTTGCCATTCAACAGAATGCTGCAATAATTTCACTGCCTTTAGTAGTTTTCTTGGTGCATTTTGACAAAGGGCTATTTACTGATATTATCACAGTAGAAGAAACACAAGCTCAGAAAATAGAGTTTGGGGAGTGGGGGGTATGGAGGTAACATCCAGTCTCTGGGAAGAGTGCACTGGGATTGGAAACGCAACTAACTGACAAACATAGCAATCGGGGAGGCTTTTAAGAAAATCGAGCACATCAAATCAGTGTCAAGGCATCATGTCTTGCCAGCCTGCAGACTCTTACAGTGTTTGTTTATTCAAGTGCTGCCATTACCATTGCATTGAACTGAGGTTAATTATTCACAATTGGGTGTCACATTTGCACTGAGTTGTTGGGTTAAGACAGATTACATCAAGTGCTGATCTCCGAACTGACAGCTCTTTGTGAAATAAGCCCACCATTATGTACTACAAGCAGCATTCTCCCAATGCCTGGTGTAAGCGAAGGGCTCAGATTGTTTGTTTTAAAACTGGAACCTCCCGAGACTGACCTAACTTCATGTTAGAAATATGTTTAGTTGACTTCAGGTAAATACAGACCTGATCTAGTCACAGGGCTAATCTCAGCAGGAAATTTGATTGTACTAAAATCCATCTAATTTGCTCCTGTTATGCAGAATCCTTGATTCAGAGCTAACAGTTTAATATCCAGCTCCGATCTGGCTATAAATCACCCTTCAGTGCCTCATGCTTTCAGCACTCGCCACACATCATTTGCCAAGCACTGTCTTGAATTTGTTTATTATAATGAGCATCCTTCACTCATTTCTGAACAGCCCTTGGCCCACTTCAACCCTCCAGAGTTGCCCTGGAGTCTCCAGGAATTAGAGATTCATCTCTTGGACACTGGAAATAGAAATCCCGGGAGTTACACTGAAAGTTACATTTGGTTGTACATTTATCTGACCATTTTCAGTTATTAGTTAAACAGGACTCTGCTTCATGTCTCTGCCTCGGTGAGGAACACTCCGCCAAGGTGGCTCTCAGTCCCATTTCCTGCACGAACAAAGCCCGCTAGCCAGTGCAAGAAGAGATCAGGGTGCCATTTTTAAATGACACCCCAATCTCCAGACCCCTCACGCAGCATCAGGGCCCCCCCAATGCCCCAATCACCCATAAGAAGGTCATCGAGCCCCACCCCCCCCTCCCCCGTACCTCACCTCATAAGGACAGGATACCCCGGGCCCGATCCCTGCCCTGGGCAAGATGCCACCTGCATCTGTTAGGTAGGCAGTGCCACCTGAGTACTCTGGCAATGAGGGTGGCATCCGGTTGGCACTGCCAGGGTTCTCAGGTGACATAGGGTGCCAGGTTACCACCCTACCCAGAGTCCGACCAACCAGGGGCCTTCGATCACCTGAGAGACGCCCCCTCTCTCCCGAGTGTTGGTGCGCCTGGTCCACATTGGTGTCGACCAGTGCTAAATGACATTCACTTGGGGTCTCCGCAGTGCTGGCGTCAGACCTCGCACCTTGGGTAAATCCAATGCGAAGATATTCAAGTGAGCCTGAGAGCACACTTGAATATGCAAAACTGGATCCTGCCCACAATGGGTGGGATCCTGATTGCGACGCCTAGCGAGATCTCGTTAGACCTCGCAAGGCATAATGAGGCCATTAAATCCAGTGGGAGGCCTCTCGCCAGATTTAAAGGCCTTGACGCAACCCAAATGGGGCATGACAAAGCCAATAGATCGCGGCCACAATCTCACTTGCCATTAATACTGTGAGCAATTTTGGGCCCCATACCTCAGGAAGGACATACTGGCACTGGAGCGGGTCCAGCGGAGATTCACACGGATGATCCCAGGAATGGTAGGCCTAACATAAGACCATAAGACCATAAGACATAGGAGTGGAAGTAAGGCCATTCGGCCCATCGAGTCCACTCCGCCATTCAATCATGGCTGATGGGCATTTCAACTCCACCTCCCAGCATTCTCCCCATAGCCCTTAATTCCTCGCGACATCAAGAATTTATCTATCTCTGCCTTGAAGCCATTTAGCGTCCCGGCCTCCACTGCACTCTGCGGCAATGAATTCCACAGGCCCACCACTCTCTGGCTGAAGAAATGTCTCCGCATTTCTGTTTTGAATTTACCCCCTCTAATTCTAAGGCTGTGCCCACGGGTCCTCGACTCCTCGCCTAACGGAAACAGTTTCTTTTGCGTCCATCCTTTCTAAGCCATGTATTATCTTGTAAGTTTCTATTAGATCTCCCCTTAACCTTCTGAACTCCAATGAATACAATCCCAGGAACGCCAGCCGTTCCTCATATGCTAGACCCGCCATTCCAGGGATCATCCGTGTGAATCTCCGCTGGACACGCTCCAGTGCCAGTATGTCCTTCCTGAGATGTGGGGCCCAAAACTGGACACAGTACTCCAAATGGGGCCTAACCAGAGCCTTATAAAGGCTCAGTAGCACATCGCTGCTTTTATATTCCAACCCTCTTGAGATAAATGACAACATAGCATTCGCTTTCTTAATCACGGATTCAACCTGCATGTTTACCTTTAGGGAATCCTCGACTAGCACTCCCAGATCCCTTTGTACTTTGGCATTATGAATTTTCTCACCGTTTAGAAAGTAGTCTATGCTTGGATTCTTTTTTCCAAAGTGCAAGACTTCACATTTTCTCACGTTGAAATGCATCAGCCATTTCCTGCACCACTCTCCCAAACTGTCTAGATCCTTCTGCAGCCTCCCCACTTCCTCAGCACTACCTGCCTGACCACCTAACTTCGTATCATCAGCAAACTTCGCTAGAATGCCCCCAGTCCCTTCATCCAGATCATTAATATATATGGTGAACAGCTGCGGCCCCAACACTGAACCCTGTGGGACACCGCTGGTCACCGGCTGCCATTCCGAAAAAGAACCTTTTATCCCAACTCTCTGCCTTCTGTCAGACAGCCAATCCTCAACCCATGCCAGTAGCTCACCTTGAACACCATGGGCCCTCACCTTACTCAGCAACCTCCTGTGTGGCACCTTATCAAAGGCCTTTTGGAAATCCAGATAGACCACATCCACTGGGTTTCCCTGGTCTAACCTACTTGTCACCTCCTCAAAGAATTCTAACAGGTTCGTCAGGCACGACCTCCCCTTACTAAATCCATGTTGACTTGTTCTAATCCGACCCTGCTCTTCCAAGAAATTAGAAATCTCATCCTTAACGATCGATTCTAGAATTTTACCAACAACCGAGGTTAGGCTAATTGGCCTATAATTTTCCATCTTTTGTCTTGATCCTTTCTTGAACAAGGGGGTTACAACAGCGATCTTCCAATCGTCCGGGACTTTCCCTGACTCCAGTGATTTTTGAAAGATCTCAACCAACGCTTCCGCTATTTCTTCAGCCACCTCCCTCAGAACTCTAGGATGTAGCCCATCGGGGCCAGGAGATTTGTCAATTTAAGACCTTTTAGCTTTTTTAGCACCATCTCTTTTGTAATGGCAACCATACTCAACTCAGCCCCCTGACCCTTTATAATTTTGGGATATTACTAACGTCTTCCACTGTGAAGACAGACGCAAAGTACTTATTAAGTTCTCCAGCCATTTCCTCATCTCCCATCACTAGCCTTCCAGAATCAGTTTGAATTGGCCCAATGTCTACTTTGGCCTGACGTTTGTTTCTTATGTATTGAAAGAAACTTTTACTATCATTTCTTATATTACTGGCTAGCCTGCCTTCATATTTGATCCTCTCCTTCCTTATTTGTCTCTTTGTTAACCTCTGTTTGTTTTTGTAGCCTTCCCAATCTTCTGATTTCCCGGTGCTTTTGGCCACTTTATAGGATCTCTCTTTTTCTTTGATACATTTCCTGACCTCCTTTGTCAGCCATGGCTGTCTAATCCCTCCCTGGATAATCTTTCTTTCTTGGGGATGAACCTCTGTACAGTGTCCTCAATTATGCATACAAACTCCTGCCATTTTTGCTCTACTGTCTTCCCTGCTAGGGTCTGCTTCCAGTTGATTTTCACCAGTTCCTCTCTCATGCCCTCGTAATTACCTTTATTTAACTGTAACACCATTACATCCGATTTTGCCTTCTCTCTTTCAAACTGCAGACTGAACTCAACCATATTATGATCGCTGCTTCCTAAGTGTTCCCTTACTTTAAGATCTTTAATAAAGTCTGGTTCATTACATAGCACTAGGTCCAGAATAGCCTGCTCCCTTGTGGGCTCCATGACAAGCTGTTCCAAAAAGCCATCTTGTAAGCATTCCATGAATTCCTTTTCTTTGGATCCACTGGCTACATTATTTACCCAATCCACCTGCATATTGAAGTCCCCCATGATCACTGTGACCTTGCCTTTCTGACATGCCTTTTCTATTTCCCGGTACATGTTGCGCCCCTGGTCCTGACCACTGTTAGGCGGTCTGTACATAACTCCCATTATGGTTTTTTTGCCTTTGTGGTTCCTCAATTCTACCCACACAGACTCCACGATGAACGTCTGAGGATCGTGGGATTATATTCATTGGAGTTTAGGAGGTTGAGGGGAGATCTAATAGAAACATACAAGATAATGAATGGCTTGGATAGGATGGACGTAGGGAAGTTGTTTCCATTAGCAGGGGAGACTAGGACGCGGGGGCACAGCCTTAGAATAAAAGGGAGTCACTTTAGAACAGAGATGAGGAGAAATTTTTTCAGCCAGAGAGTGGTAGGTCTGTGGAATTCATTGCCACAGAGGGCGGTGGAGGCCGGGACATTGAGTGTCTTTAAGACAGAAATTGATAAATTCTTGATTTCTCGAGGAATTAAGGGCTATGGGGAGAGAGCGGGTAAATGGAGTTGAAATCAACCATGATTGAATGGTGGAGTGGACTCGATGGGCCGAATGGCCTTACTTCCACTCCTATGTCTTATGGTCTTATGGTCTTAATCATATTTTCTACTTACATTTGTCTAAAATGGTCAAAAAATGTCACTCTACCTCCATCCTGTCAGGAATCCAACAGATTACTGTATACAACTGGTCACTTCTATTGTCCTGGATTTAGATAATGTCAAGTACAATGGATCAGAAGTGCATTGTTTATAAATAAAGCTATAGTTTTGTTAGATAAAGGGTACACAGTGTGAGGAAAGCTTTGTTTAAGTAAGGACATAAGGACATTTTGCGTCACTGCAGGCCAATTGGGTGACCATCAGGGGTGGGTAAGCTTTTAGAAACAAAGATCTTGGAAAGAAAATCAATAGGCACTTGGAGAGGATTGAATTAACTGAGCAGAGCCAGCGCAGATTCGGAAATGGCAGATCATGCTTGACTAATCTGATTGATGATGTAACAAAGAATGTTGATGAAGGGAATGCGGTGGATGTTGACTATATGTTGGCTTTAAGAAAACATTGCACAAAGTATCATATAGAACATAGAACATAGAACGATACAGCGCAGTACAGGCCCTTCGGCCCACGATGTTGCACCGACATGGGAAGTCAAAAACTAAAGGCCATCTAACCTACACTATGCCATTATCATCCATATGCTTATCCAATAAACTTTTAAATGCCCTCAATGTTGGCAAGTTCACTACTGTTGCAGGTAGGGCATTCCACGGCCTCACCACTCTTCGCGTAAAAACCCTACCTCTGACCTCTGTCCTATATCTATTACCCCTCAATTTAAGGCTATGTCCCCTCGTGCTAGCAACCTCCATCCGCGGGAGAAGGCTCTCACTGTCCACCCTATCTAACCCTCTGATCATTTTGTATGCCTGTATTAAGTCACCTCTTAACCTTCTTCTTCTAACGAAAACAACCTCAAGTCCATCAGCCTTTCCTCATAAGATTTTCCCTCCATACCAGGCAACATCCTGGTAAATCTCCTCTGCACCCGTTCCAAAGCTTCCACGTCCTTCCTATAATGAGGCGACCAGAACTGTACGCAATACTCCAAATGCGGCCGTACCAGAGTTTTGTACAACTGCAACATGACCTCATGGCTCCGGAACTCAATCCCTCTACCAATAAAGGCCAACACACCATAGGCCTTCTTCACAACCCTATCAACCTGGGTGGCAACTTTCAGGGATCTATGTACATGGACACCAAGATCCCTCTGCTCATCCACACTACCAAGAATTTTACCATTAGCCAAATATTCCGCATTCCTGTAAACAAAATTTAGGTTCATGGGATAGGAGTGTCAGTGTCAGCTCAAATAATACATTGGAATAAGGACAAAAAACAGCGAGTCACAGTAAATGGTTGTTTTTCAGCCAGGAGGATGGTAGACAGCAGTGTTGCCCAACAGTGAGTGCTAGGATCGCTGTATTTTTGATATATATATATATATGTATATTTTTTAAAAAATCTCTTTTATTGGCATTTTTCATATTTATAAAAAATACATAAAATTTTTCTGACCCGCGTTAATTTACTTTATTGTACAGAAGAAGTAGGGCAGCACGGTAGCATGGTGGTTTGCATAAATGCTTCACAGCTCCAGCGTCCCAGGTTCGATTCCCGGCTGGGTTACTGTCGGTGCGGAGTCTGCACGTCCTCCCCATGTCTGCGTGGGTTTCCTCCGGGTGCTCCGGTTTCCTCCCACAGTCCAAAGATGTGCGGGTTAGGTGGATTGGCCATGCTAAATTGGCCATAGTGTCTTAAAACGTAAGGTTAAGGGGTTGTTGGGTTACGGGTATAGGGTGGTTACGTGGGTTTGGGTAGGGTGCTCATTGCTCGGCACAACATCGAGGGCCGAAGGGCCTGTTCTGTGCTGTTCTGTTCTATTAAAAAAAAAGTTGATTTTGCGTTTCTTTTAATTGGTCCTATATACATTTTGCCGCCCTCTGGGTCAGTCTATGGTCCCCCCCCCCCCTCCCGTCCTCCCATCCCCCTTTGCATGCTCCCCCTGTCCCTTCCCCCCCCCTTCCATCAGTTGGCTTCAGATGTGCTTTGCTTTTATTTTCAGGGGCGGGGGTTACCCCCTCCCTCCTCTTCTCTTCTTTTTGTGGTCTTTCCACATTTCCTTCCATCTTCCTTCCTCTCCCCGCCCGCCCCGGGTTGCGCAGCCCTTTGGTTACACATCTATCTTCACATCAAGCCCGACATTTGTAGGTCCTTTTTTACTTTCTCCACCAGGCTGGTCAGGTTCCACTTGTGGATCAGTGTTCAGTCTCTGGCTATCTGGATCCCCAGGTAATGGAATCTGTTCTGGGCCATTTTAAATGGGCCCCCCTCCAGTTCTGCCCCTCCCCCATTTGGGTTCACTGGGAATGCCTCACTTTTGCCCAGGTTACGTTCGTAGCCCAAAAAGTTTCCAAACTCTATCATGGTCTGCAGTATTGCCTTCAGGCCCTCCTGTGGCTTCAAGACATAGAGGAACAGATCAACTGCATCGAGTGAAACTCTGTGCTCTCTGTCTCCTCTCTGGACTCCCTTCCAGCTTTTCCCATCTCGCAGGGCTATCGCCAAGGGTTCGATTGTTAGCGGGAACTAGAGTGGTGTCATGTGAGAGTACCTTTAAGAAATGGGTGTTTATCAAATAGCTGTAGTGGGTGTACCTTTAAGAAATGAGTGTTTGTCAAATAGCTTCAGTGATGTCAGAGTGTGGGTGGAGCTGGGCTGTCTGTCTGCTTTTACTTTTGCTTTGAACAACAGCTGGTGTGTGTGAGTTTTGGTTTGGTTTTGAGAGTGAAGAGCTGCAGTGAAAGCCAGCAGATGTGCATGGATATCTCTACAAGTTCAAGAGTGTTCATTTGGGTCATTTCAAAGTGATAACTGTTCTCAGTCGATAATTTAAACCTGATCTCGGTGTTAAAGAGGGTATTTGTCTTATGGATGTTGTAAGGAAAGATTAAGGGTTACTTATAGAGTATTGTATTCTTTGGAGGGAGTATTTTAGTTGATGGTTTCTAAGATGTTTACTGTGTGTGTTTAAAAATGTTAATGGGATTCACAGAATAAACATTGTTTTTTGTTTAAAAAATACTTTTAGCTCTCTGTTGAACCACACCTGTAAAGTGGGCCCTTGTGCTCCCCATAACCAAAATCTATTCAAAGTTATGGGTCAGGTGAACTCCATGATACACTTTGAGGTTCTCTAAACCCTGGCCCAAAACAAATAGGGGCTCGTCCGGGATAAAAGTCTATCTATTCAGTTGGCTTTGTGAACTTAAAGACAGTGAGGAGTGAGCATATTGTGGTTGCTTTTCAGGCATGGTATTCCAGTTTAAGTAGGGAATGTGTTGTGGACAATGGCTCTTTCAGAGGCTCTGAAGTTTCTGGGGGTGGAGGTGGTCACACTCAGTACCTTACGGACAGAGACTAAAAACAGGCTTTTAGATTTGGCAAAAACATTGCAGTTAACATTACCTGACAAAGGTCGGCATGTGGCACAGTGGATAGCACTGGGACTGCGGCGCAGAGGACCCGGGTTCGAATCCCGGCCCTGGGTCACTGTCCGTGTGGAGTTTGCACATTCTCACCATGTCTGCATGGGTTTCACCCCCACAACCCAAAGATTTGCAGGTTAGGTGGATTGGCCATGCTAAATTGCCCCTTAATTGGAAAAAAATGAATTGGGTACTCTAAATTAAAATAAAAGAAAAAAAAAACCATGCCCTCACAAAACGCGAAAAAAAGAGGTATTTACAGTGCTAGCTGAGCATTTAAAATTTCCTGAGATACAGTCTGACTCATTAGAAATAGCAAAAATTCAGTTACAAATCAAGCAACTTGAACATGAAAAAGAATTAAAGCAGCTTGAATACTCAATGAGAGAAAAAGAAAGAGAAAGGGAGATACAGATCAGGGAAAAAGGAAAGGAGAGAAAAAAAAGAAAAAAAAAGAAAGAATAGCTCCAGCAGAACAAAAAGAAAAAGAGAGAGGAAACAGAAAAAGAGGGAGAGTTTGAACTTCAGAAAATGGCCATGAAACATGACAGTCGGTTAATATTGGTGGATCGAAAGGGAAACGTACAGTTGGAAGATAGTGATGAGGATAAAAAGAAAGAGCGTCATGGTCAAAGGCTTGGTGGGGATCTATTTAAATATGTGCAAGCATAGCCAAGTTTTGATGAGAAGGAGGTAGAAGCCTTTTTCATTTCGTCTGAGAAGGTGGTAAACAAATGAAATGGCCTCCGGACATGTGTGTATTACTGATTCAAACAAAGCTGGTAGGTAGGGCTAGTGAAGTGTTTGCATCACTATCGGAGGAGGTATCTGGGACATATGAGGATGTGAAAAACCCCATCTTAGGTGCATTTGAACTAGTGCCTGAAGCCTACAGACAAAGGTTTAGAAATTTAAGGAAAGAACCTGGCCAAACATACATGGACTTTGAAAGGATCAAACAGTAATTTTGATGGGTGGATAAGGGCTTTGAAAATAGACCAAACGTATGAAGCTCTCAGAGAAATTATACTTTTGGAGGAGTTTAAAAATTCAATTCCGGATGTAGTGAGAACTCATGTGGAAGAACAGAGGGTTAAAACTGTGAGATTAGCAGCAGAAATGGCAGATGATTATGAAATAGTTCATAAATCAAAGCTTGGTTTCAGCCTGTGAGGGATAGAAACTGGGGACATGAGAAATACTCAAGTGGTAAAGGTAAAGGTGATCTGATGGGAGATAATAAGGAGAGTGTACCTCAGATTAAAAAGGAAATCCAGGAGGGTGGAAGAGACATGAAAAGTTTCAAATGTTTTCACTGCAATAAAGTAGTCCATGTAAAGTCACAGTGTTGTTGGTTGAAGAAAAGCACTGTAAAGGCTAATGTGGTAAAACAGGATAAGACAGTGGGGTTTGTTGGTAAAGTGACAAAGGAAAGCCCAAGTGAAGCGAAGGAGGAACAAAAGATTGTACAGCCTGAGCAAGATATGATTGCTAAGAAGGTGCCAGATCTCTTTAAAGAATTTACTTGTGTGGGTAAAGTTTACTCGTGTATCAAAGGGAGCAGGTAAAGAAGTCACAATTTTAAGAGATACGGGATTTAGTCAATCTTTAATGATAAGAGATGAGGAGTTATGTAGTTTGGGAAGAATATTGCCAGAAAAGGTGGGAATATGTGGAACTCAGGGTGAGAAGAGTAGTGTTCCATTATATAAGGTAAGGTTGGAAAGTCCAGTGAAGTGTGGTGAAGTGGTCGTAGGAGTAACAGAGAAACTATCTTGTCCAGGAATACAGTTTATCTTGGATAATGATATAGCTGGATCACAGGTGGGAGTTATGCCTACTGTGGTTGATAAGCCAGTGGAAAATCAGACAACTGAAGTGTTGAATATCCTGGGATTTTTCCGGATTATGTAGCAACAAGGTTGCAAAGTCAGAGGTTAAGACAAGAAGAGAAATCGAAGAGTGAAGATAAAGTTGAAGTTCAATTATCAGAAACGATTTTTGATCAGATGATTGAAAAAGAACACAAACAGGTGGAGGATGAGGCGGATATTTTTAGTTCAGGAAAATTGGTGGAGTTACAACAGAAAGGTACAGAAATAAAACGGATGTATCAGAAAGCATACACGGAAGAGGAATCTGAGAATCTGTTATTACTGTAAAAATGATTTCTTGATGAGAAAATGGAGACCTTTACATATACAGACGGATGAAAAGTGGGTAGAAGTTCATCAAGTGGTATTGCTGGTAGGGTGTAGAAAGAAGATGTTGCGAGTAGCACATGAGGTACCAGTGGGAGGTCATTTGGGAGTAAGGAAAATTCAAGCTAAAATACAAAAACATTTTTATTGTCCTGGACTACATAAATATGTAGTGAAATTTTGTCAATCATGTCACACATGGCAAGTGATCTCAAGCAGTGATAAAACCAGTGCCCTTAATACCCATTCCAGCATTTGAGGAACCTATTACAAGAGTCTTAATTGATTGCGTAGGACCGCTTCCTCAAACAAAAAGTGGGAATCAATATTGTTTGACTATAATGGATGTGTCTACTAGGTTTCCAGAAACCATTGCTGTATGCAATATCACAGCTAAAAATATTGTGGAGGAGTTACTTAAATTCTTTAACAGATATTGACTACCCACAATAATACAATTGGATCAAGGATTAAATTTTACCTCAAGGTTATTCAAAGAAGTTATGGATAGCTTAGGAATAAAACAATTTAAATCAACTGCTTACCATCCAGAATCGCAGGGAGCATTGGAAAAGTGGCATCAGAAACTAAAGACAATGTTGAGGGTTTATTGTCACGATTATCCAGAAGATTGGTATAAAGGAATTCCATTTGTACTGTTTGCAATTAGGGATGCACCTAATGAGTCAACCAAATTCAGTCCCTTTGAACTGATTTTTGGTCATGAGGTAAGAGGACCACTTAAATTGATTAAGGAAAAATTGGTGAGTGAGAAATCGGAACTTACATTATTGGATTACGTGTCAAATGTTAGGAAATGATTAAATAGAGCAGGTGAATTGGCTAGATAACATTTAAAAGTTGCACAGTGTGATGAAATGGGTAGTTTTGCCAGTGGAGATAACATTTTAGTATTGTTGCCAGTGGTAGGTGAACCTTTAAAAGCAAGGTTTTGTGAACCTTATCAGATTGAGAGGAAATTAAGTGAGATGAATTATGTGGTAAGAATGCCAGATAGAAGGAATACTCACCGAGTATGTCATGTGAATATGCTTAAAAGGTACTTTGAAAGGGAAGGAGAGAAAAAGGAGGAGGTATTCATGATTCTAACTCAAAGTGATGAACTAAATCCAGATGACTTGAAATTTGACATACCTCAAATTAAATTGGAAAACAGGGTGTTCTTAAAAAATGGGATAAATTGTTGAGTTACCTTCCAGAGGAAAAATGGACTGACCTGAAAGAGTTATTGATATCACATGGGCAAGTTTGTGGAGATAAATTGGGAAGTACTAAAATGGCTATACATGATGTAGATGTGGGAAATGCTATTCCAATTAAACAACACCCATATAGACTTAACCCTTTAAAATTGACACAGGTTAACAAAGAAATTGAGAGTATGCTTAAAAATGGCACAATTGGCTGACTTCCGGTTGCAGCTATGCGGAGCTAAGTCGCACGTTCGGCAGCTCCTGCTTTAAAAGGACTTGTGGGCTCTTTTAAGGGCCCCAAATGGCGCTGATTCGACGATTCCCAGTGGATAAAGGGGTCTGGAGCAAAACACCCCGGGATTTATGGTACGGCCTTGAAGTGGGGCGAGGAGAAAAACGGCAGCAGCTCCCCTGGAAAAGCGGGGGAAGGTGGACAAAATGGCGGCCGGTGGAGCCCCTGAGGAGTGGAGGCAGTGGGCTGAGGAGCAGCAGGTGGCCCTTCTGCGCTATTTCACGGAGCTGAAAGGGGAGTTGTTGGAATCCCTGAAGGTGACGACGAGTAAGCTGCTGGAGACCCAGACAACCCAGGGTGCAGCGATACTCGAGTTGCAGCAGCAGGCCTCTGAGCGCGAGGAGGAGGTTACGGCCTTCGTGGGGAAGGTAGAGATACACGAGGCGCTTCATAAAAAGTGGCAAGATCGGTTCGAGGAGATGGAGCTTCGGTCACGGAGGAAGAACCTGCGGATCCTGGGCCTCGAGGAAGGGCTGGATGGGTCGGGCCTGCCGGCCTATGTGGCCGTGATGCTGAACTCGCTGGTGGGGGCAGGATCCTTCCATCTGCCCCTGGAGCTGGAAGGGGCCCACAGAGTACTGGCCAGGCGGCCTAAGGCGAATGAACCCCCGCGGGCGGTGCTGGTGCGGTTCCATCGGTTCAGTGACCGGGAGTGTGTTCTCCGGTGGGCCAAGAAGGTGAGGAGTAGTAAGTGGGAGAATTCGGTAGTGCATATGGGCCTCACGGTAGCATGGTGGTTAGCATCAATGCTTCACAGCTCCAGGGTCCCAGGTTCGATTCCCGGCTGGGTCACTGTCTGTGTGGAGTCTGCACGTCCTCCCCGTGTGTGCGTGGGTTTCCTCCGGGTGCTCCGGTTTCCTCCCACAGTCCAAAGATGTGCAGGTTAGGTGGATTGGCCATGCTAAATTGCCCGTAGTGTAAGGTTAATGGGGGATTGTTGGGTTACGGGTATGTGGGTTTAAGTAGGGTGATCATTGCTCGGCACAACATCGAGGGCCGAAGGGCCTGTTCTGTGCTGTACTGTTCTATGTTCTATGTTCTATATCTACCAGGACTGGAAGTGGCCAAAAGGAGAGCCGGGTTTAACCGGACGAAGACGGTGCTCCATGGAAAGCAGGTGAAGTTGCGGGTCACCTACAAGGACCGGCATCACTACTTTGAGTCCCCGGAGGAAGTGTGGGCCTTTGTGCAGGCTGAAAAGCTGGACTTGAACTAGAGATTGGGGGCTGTGGGAGTTCTTCTATTCTATTCATGTATCATTGTTTATGCTGTAACGGGTTATTCTGTTTGTTTCTGTTTTTTCTCCCGCTTTCGGACAATGTGGGTTATGGTTTTGTGTTCTAAGGGGGGTACTGGGGTTTGTGGTTGATCTGTGTCTTTGTTTGTACGGAGTTGGTGGTTGGGTTGGGACTGCGGTTTGGGAGCTGCGTTGGTGGGGTGGGGTAGTGTGGAAGCGCGGGCTTTTCTCTGGTTTCCCGCGCTGCGGGACGAGGGGGTGGAGCTGGTGGCGAGGGGCGTGGTTATTAGACCGGGTTTCCCGTGCTGAAGCGATGTCCAGGAGCTGATGCAGGGGAGGAGGGGGGACCTCATATCGGGAGGGGTTGGAGTTAGAGCAGGAGCTGCCGGGGTCAGCAAAAGTCAGCTGGCTCACGGGAGGACAGTGGAGGGAGAGTCGCGGCTAGGAGGGGTCCTAGCCTTGGGGGGGGGGGGGGGGGGGGGGGGGGGGGAATACCGGGTTGCTGCTGGATTGGCCAGGGAGGAGTTGGTGCGGGTCGGGGGGGTGGGGGGGCGGTTCTATCGCCATGGGAAACGGGCCGAATGGGTGATGGCCAGGGACGAGCAGTCGATGGGCTATGGCTAGTCGACGGGGGAGGGGGGCGGGGTGCCCCCTGATCCGGCTGATTACGTGGAACGTGAGGGGGTTGAATGGGCCGGTTAAGCGGGCCCGGGTGTATTCGCATCTGAAGGGGTTGAAGGCGGACGTGGCCATGCTCCAGGAGACCCACCTAAAGGTGGCGGACCAGGTCCGTCTGAGGAAGGGGTGGGTGGGGCAGGTTTTCCACTCAGGGCTTGACTCGAAGAACCGGGGGGTGGCGATCCTGGTGGGGAAGAGGGTGGCGTTTGAGGCGTCTGAGGTTGTGGCTGATAGTGGCGGCAGATATGTGATGGTGAGCGCTAAGCTGCAGGGGGAGAGGGTGGTGTTGGTTAATGTGTACACCCCAAATTGGGATGATGCTGGTTTCATGAGGCATATGTTGGGCCGCATTCCTGGCCTGGAGGTGGGGGGGCTTGATCATGGGAGGGGGCTTCAATACGGTGCTGGATCCCCTACTGGATCGTTCTAGTTCAAGGACAGGCAGGAGGCCGGCGGCGGCCAAGGTGTTGAGGGGGTTTATGGACCAGATGGGAGGAGTGGATCCCTGGAGGTTCGGGAGGCCGAGGGCTCGGGAGTACTCTTTTTTCTCCCATGTGCACAGAGTTTATTCCTGCATTGGTTTCTTTGTTCTGAGCAGGGGACTGGTCCCGAGGGTGGAGGAGGCCGAGTATTCGACTATTGCGATTTCGGAACATGCTCCGCATTGGGTGGATCTGGAGATGGGGGAGGTGTGGGACCAGCGCCCGCTTTGGCGTCTGGACGTGGGGTTGTTGGCTGATGAGGAGGTGTGTAGGAGGGTTCGGGGATGTATCGAGAGGTACCTCGAGGTCAATGATACTGGGGAGGTCCAGGTGGGGATGGTGTGGGAGGCTCTGAAGGCAGTGATTAGTGGGGAGCTGATTTCCATCCGAGCCCGTAGGGAGAGGGGGAAGAGGAGGGAGAGGGAGAGACTGGTGGGGGAGCTGCTGAGTGTAGATAGGAGGTACGCGGAGGTCCCGGAGGAGGGATTGCTGGGGGAGCGGCGTAGCCTGCAGGCTAAGTTTGATTTACTGACCACCAGAAAGGCGGAGACACAGTGGAGGAAGGCGCAGGGAGCGGTCTATGAGTATGGAGAGAAGGCGAGCAGGTTGCTGGCGCACCAGCTTCTAGCGGGACGCGGCTAGGGAGATTGGTGAAGTGAAGGATAGAGATGGGAATGTGGTGCGGGAGGAGTCATAGGTCAATGAGGCTTTTGAGACTTCTATAGGGAACTGTACAGGTCAGAGCCACCAGCGGTGGGAGGGGGAATGGAGAGTTTTTTGGACAGACTCCGATTTCCAAGGGTGCAGGAGGAGCAGGTGGAGGGACTGGGGGCGCCGATCGAGCTGGAGGAGCTGGTCAGTGGGATTGGCCACATGCAGTCGGGGAAGGCGCCGGGACCGGATGGGTTCCCGGTTCAATTTTATAAGAAATATGCGGACCTGCTGGACCCCCTGTTGGTTAGGACCTTCAACGAGGCATGGGAGGGGGGGGGGGGCGTTCTGCCCCCGACGATGTCTCGGGCGCTCATCTCCCTGATCCTGAAGCGTGATAAGGACCCCTTGCAGTGCGGATCATACAGGCCGATTTCACTGCTGAATGTAGACGCCAAGTTGCTGGCGAAGATCTTGGCCACTAGAATAGAGGACTGTGTGCCGGGGGTGATACATGAAGATCAGACAGATTTTGTGAAGGGGAGGCAGCTGAACACTAACGTGCGAAGGCTGCTAAATGTGATAATGATGCCGGCAGCAGAAGGAGAGGCGGAGATTGTGGTGGCATTAGATGCAGAGAAGGCCTTTGACAGGGTTGAGTGGGGGTACTTGTGGGAGGTGTTGGAGAGGTTCGGGTTTGGGGTGGGGTTTATTAAATGGGTGAGGTTGCTGTATGAGGCCCCGATGGCGAGTGTAGCGACAAATGGGAGGAGGTCCGAGTACTTCAGGCTCCACCGTGGGACGAGGCAGGGGTGCCCCCTGTCCCCCTTGCTTCTTGCGCTGGCAATTGAGCCTCTTGCCATGGCTCTCAGGGAGTCGAGGAGGTGGAGGGGTTTGGTGCGAGGTGGGGAGGAGCACCGAGTGTCGCTGTATGCGGACGACTTGCTGTTGTATGTAGCAGACCCGATGGGGGGAATGCCGGAGGTGATAGAGATTCTTGCTGAGTTCGGGAGTTTCTCGGGATATAAATTGAACCTGGGCAAGAGTGAGCTGTTTGTCGTACACCCGGGAGATCAGGAGGAGGGGATTGGTAGGCTCCCGCTAAAGAGGGCAGTGAGGAGTTTTAGGTACCTGGGGGTTCAGGTGGCTAGGAGCTGGGGGACTCTGCACAAGCTCAATTTTACTAGGTTGGTGGAGCAGATGGAGGAGGAGTTTAAAAGGTGGGACATGCTGCCGTTGTCGTTGGCGGGTAGAGTATAGTCCGTTAAAATGACGGTGCTCCCGAGGTTTTTGTTTTTGTTTCAGTGCCTCCCCATTTTCGTTCCGAGGGCCTTTTTTAGGAGGGTGAAGAGCAGCATTCTGGGATTTGTTTGGGCGCACGGGTCTCCGAGTGTAAGGAGGGTCTTTTTGGAGCGGGGCAGGGATAGAGGGGGGGCCGGCGCTGCCCAACCTCTCTGGGTACTACTGGGCGGCTAACGTCTCGATGGTACGTAAGTGGGTAATGGATGGGGAGGGGGCAGCATGGAAACGGATGGAGATGGCGTCCTGTAGAGGCACGAGCCTGAAGGCACTGGTAACGGCGCCGCTGCCGCTCCCTCCAACGAGGTACACTATGAGCCTGGGGTGGCGGCTACCCTCCAATTTTGGGGGCAGTGGAGGCGACACAGGGGGGAAGTGTGGGGCTCGGTGGAGGCCCCGCTGCGGGGGAACCACCGGTTTGTCCCAGGGAACATGGATGGCGGGTTCCTGGGGTGGCACAGGGCGGGCATTAGGAAGTTGGGAGACCTGTTTATCGACGAGAGGTTCGCGAGCCTTGGTGAACTGGAGGAGAAGTTTGAGCTCCCCCGGGGAATATGTTCAGGTACCTTCAGGTCAAGGCGTTTGCTAGGTGACAGGTGGAGGGGTTCCCTTTGCTGCCCCCGCGGGGGGTGAGAGATAGGGTGCTTTTGGGGGTGTGGGTCGGGGATGGGAAGGTGTTGGCATCTACCAGGTAATCCAGGAGGTGGGGGAGGCGTCGGTAGAGGAGCTGAAGGCTAAGTGGGAGGTGGAGCTGGGGGAGCAGATTGAGGAGGGGACATGGGCGGACGCCCTGGAGAGGGTGAACTCCTCCTCCTCATGTGCGAGGCTTAGCCTCATCCAGTTCAAGGTGCTGCACCTGGGCCCACATGTCCAGATCTAGGATGAGTAGGTTCTTTGGGGGCGAAGACAGGTAGCATGGTGGTTAGCATGAATGCTTCACAGCTCCAGGGTCCCAGGTTCGGTTCCCGGCTGGATCACTGTCTGTGCGGAGTCTGCACGTCCTCCCCATGTGTGCGTGGGTTTCCTCCGGGCGTTCCGGTTTCCTCCCACAGTCCAAAGATGTGCAGATTAGGTGGATTGGCCATGCTAAATTGCCGTAGTGTCAATTTAAAAGTAAGGTTAAGTGGGGGGGTTGTTGGGTTACGGGTATAGGGCGGATACGTGGGTTTGAGTAGGGTGATCATTGCTCGGCACAACATCGAGGGCCGAAGGGCCTGTTCTGTGCTGTACTGTTCTATGTTCTATGTTCTAGGTGCGTCAGGTGTTTGGGGAGTCCAGCGAACCATGCCCATATGTTCTGGGCATGCCCGGCACTGGAGGAGTTCTGGAAGGGGTGGCGGGGACGGTGTCGAGGGTGGTGGGATCCAGGGTCAAGCCAGGCTGGGGACTCGCGATATTTGGGGTTGGTGTGGAGCTGGGAGTGCAGGAGGCGAAAGAGGCCGATGTCTTGGCCTTTGCGTCCCTAGTAGCCCGGCGGAGGATCTTGCTGCAGTGGAAAGATGCGAGACCTCCATGTGTGGAGACCTGGATTAGTGACATGGCGGGATTCATTAAGTTGGAGAGGGTCAAGTTCGCCCTGAGGGGGTCGGTACAAGGGTTCTTTAGGAGGTGGCAGCCTTTCCTCGTCTTTCTGGCTCAACGATAAGGTACTAGGTCCGCAGCAGCAGCAACCCGGGGGGGAGGGGGGGAAAGGGGGGGTGGTTTTAGGGGGATAGTGTTTAAGTTAATTTGGTTATTGTTAATTTAATTTGCTGTTCATTGGGGTTGGGAGGGGTGGGGGGGTTTGTTATATGCGTTGTTACGGGTGCCGGGGGGTGTTTATTATTATTGTTATTATTGTTTTGTTGATATATATTTTTCAAAAAATTCCAATAAAAATTTTCTTTTTTTTAAATGGCACAATTGAAGTGGGTTGAAACCAATGGAGCTCACCCATAGTGATGGTACAAAAACTGGACGGTACTCAACGGTTGTGTGTGGACTATAGAAAGGTTAATGCAGTTACAAGAAAGGACTCTTATCCTATCCCACGTTTAGGGGATTGCATTGCGAAGGTGGGACAATCAGCCCCAGCCACATTTCAATGGTTAACTAACAAAGTTGTTTCAGGATTACCTAATTGTGCGGTGCACATTGACATTTAAAACATCTGATGGAGTTATTCGATCGACTTCAGGAGGCGGGTTTGGTGATAAACCTAGCCAAAAGTTAATTTGGAAAAGCCCAAGTGACTTTCCTTGGCCATACAATCGGACAGGGTCGAATGGTCCTACGGGATGTGAAAACAAAAGTTATTGGGGAGTTTCCAATACCTTCGACATGAAGGGAAATAATGTGATTTCTTGGCATGAGTGGATTCTACTGCAAGTTTGTGCTGAGCTTTAGCAGTGTGGTTGCTCCACTGCTGGATTTGCTAAAGAAGTGGAGGAAATTTAAGTGGACAGCAGAGTGTCAACAGGCATTTGACTGCCTGAAGGCTGTGTTAACCACTGCTCCTCTGTTCACCATCCCAAATTATACCAAACCATTCAAAGTGGCTGTTGATGTGAGTGATCTGGTCGTAGGTGCGGCGCTTCTACAAGATGATGATGAAAGACTAGAGTGGCCTATTGGTTATTTTTCAAAGAAGTTGAATTCTCACCAGAAGAAGTATTCAACGATTGCGAAGGAGACTTTGAGCTTGGTGCTGACTTTGCAACATTTTCACATTTATGTGACCAGCAATCCGTCTGACACAATTATATACACTGGTCATAATCCATTGACATTTTTGGAGTGATTCCAGGATAACAATGAAATGAAATGAAAATCGCTTATTGTCACAAATAGGCTTCAAAATGAAGTGACTGTGAAACACTCCTAGTCGCCACATTCCGGCGCCTGTTCAGGGAGGATGGTAACGGAATTGACCAATGCTGCTGGCCTGCCTTAGCCTGCTTTCAAAACCAGCAATTTAGCCCTGTGCTAAACCAGCCCCTAAGTTCTCCTTTCTACACCTCCTTCTACAGCTCCAACACCTCCTTTCTGTACCCTACCGGCAATACAGTGATGAACTTCTACCCACTTTTCAGGCAGTCAATGCAAGACTGTTTTGATGGAGTTTATTGTTACAGCCATTTCATTTAAAAATAATACATGTTGTAGGACAAGAAAACGTGATCGCCGATGCTATGTCACGAATGTGATGAAAAGAAGCAGGTCCGGTGGAGGAAGAAGAACTAAAATGGACTATGTTATTATAAATGTGTTTTGTTTTGTTAAAAAAACATATTCACTGTCAATATTTCTTAAAGGAAAGTAAAAAGGTGGAAAATGAAACCATCTTGAAGTTGATGGTTTATTTTTTTTCTTGGGGGGAGGTGTCGTGTGAGAGTACCTTTAAGAAATGGGTGTTTATGAAATACATGTGGTGGGTATACCTTTAAGATATGGGTGTTAGTCAAATAGCTTCAGTTATGTCAGTGTTTGGGTGGAACTGGGCTGTCTGTCGGCTTTTATTTTCACTTTGAACAAAAGCTAGTGTGTGTCTGTGAGTCTTGGTTCCGTTTTGAGAGTGAAGAGCTGAAGTGAAAGCCAGCAGATGTGCATGGATATCTCTACAAGTTCAAGAGTGTTCATTGGGGTGAGTTCAAAGTGATGACTGCTCTCAGTAGAGAATTTAAATCTGATCTCGGTGTTGAAGAGGGCATTTGTCTTATGGATGTTATAAGGAAAGATTAAGGGTTACTCATAGAGTATTGTATTCTTTGGCGGGAGTATTTTAGTTGATGGTTTCTAAGATGTTTACTGTGTGTGTTTAAAAATGTTAATGGGATTCACAGAATAAACATTGTTTTTTGTTAAAAAAAAATACATTTTTTGTTCTCTGTTGCACCACACCTGTAAAGTGGGTCCTTGTGCTCCCCATTACCAAAATCTATTTAAAGTTATGGGTCAGGTGAACTCCATGATATAATTTGGGGTTCTCTAAATCCTGGCCCATAACAGTGGGGACAGGGGCAACCCTGCCTTGTTCCTCTTTGTGGCTGAATGTATTTAGAGCTGGTGGTGTTAGTTGGGATGCTCGTTTTGGGAACATTGTACAGGAGCCTCACCCAGGCGGTGAACCCCACTCCTAGTCCAAACCGTTCCAGTAACTCAAGGAGGTAGCTCCATTCGACTCTGTCAAAGGCCTTTTCTGCATCCAGGGAGACGATCACCTCTGTGTTCTCTCCCGGGGGGGCGGGGTCATTATTACGGTCAGCAGCCGCCTGATGTTCGCTGTTAGCTGTTTTCCCTTGATAAAGCCTGTTTGGTCCTCTGCGATCACCTTCCATACGCAGCCCTCCAGCCTTTTGGCCAGGACCTTTGCGAATATTTTTGCATCCACATTCAGCAGTGAAATGGGTCTATATGATCCACATTCTGTCGGGTCTTTATCTCTTTTGGGTATCAGTGAAATTGTGGCCTGTGTTAGCGTGGGAGGCAGGGTGCCCCTTGCCAGTGAGACGGCGAACATGTCCCTTAGGTGTGGGGCCAGGACTGGTGCAAATTTCGTGTAGATGGGTTCCCGGCGCCTTCCCCGCCTGCATGGAGCTGATGCTCTCCATGATTTCATCCAGATCTATTGGTGCTTCCAGCTCCCCCCGTCTGTCTTCCCCCACAACTGGTAGTTCCAATCTGTCTAGGAACTGTTTCATTCCCACATCCCCGTCGGGGGGCTCGGAGGTGTACAGTTTCCGGTAGAAGGTCTCGAATGCCCGATTTACCTCAGTTACCAGTCTGCCTTTGCTATCCTTAACATGCACTATTTCCCTCGTGGCTGCCTGCTTTCTCAGCTGGTGAGCCAATAGTCGACCAGCCTTGTCTGGGTGTTCACAGTGGATCCCCTGTGTTTGGCGGAGTTTGTACACTGCTCTCCTGGCGGATAGCAGGTTAAAGCCCATTTGCAGCTTTTTCCTCTCCGTCAGCAACTCTATGGTCGGGGCTTCGGAGTATTTTCTGTCAACTTCCAGGATGGACTCCACCAGTTGTTGCCTGGCCACTCTCTCTTCCCTATCTCTGCTTGCCTTGTAGGCTATGACCTCTCCTCTAATCACGGCCTTCAATGCCTCCCAAAATGTGGAGGGTGAGATCTCCCTGTTTTGGTTGTTACTAACGTAATCGCCTATGGCCCCCGATGCTTTTTGGCAGAAGGCCTTGTCGGCCAACTCAGTGTCCAGCCTCCATGTGGGGCGCTGGGCACGGTCTGTCTCCAACCTCATGACAATGTAATGTGGAGCGTGGTCGGAGATAATAATCGCGGAATATTCCGCTCCCGTGATCCTTGGAAGCACCGATTTCCCCACTGCAAAGAAGTTGATGCGGGTGTACACCTCGTGCACTTGTGAGAAGTATTCCTTTTCTCCTGGGTATAGGAACCTCCATGGGTCCACCCCCTTCCATTTGCTCCATAAAAGCTCCGAGTTCCCTGGCCATGCCAGACTTTTTCCCCGTTCTGGGGTTTGATCAGTCGGTCAGTGGGTCCTGTATGCAGTTGAAGTCGCCCCCCCCCCCCCCCGCCACCCCCCCCCCCCCCTCACCCCCCGCCGCCCCACCCCCTAATCTGCCGGTGTGTGCCAATGTCAGGGATTTCCGCCATGGTGTTCATTATGAATCCTGTGTCGTCCCAGTTGGGAGTGTACACGTTTACCAGCACCACCGGTGCCCCTTCCAGGACACCGCTGACCATGACGTACCGTCCCCCTGGATCCGTAACTGTCTTGGTTTCTCTAAACCTCGTCCTCTTGTTGATTAATATTGCTACTCCCCTAGCTCTCGCCCCGTAACGTGAATGGTATGTCTGTCCTACCCAGCCCTTCCTTAGCAGCAGTCGGTCCTTCTCCTAAGGCAGGGGTGGGCAAACTTTTCCGTGCAAGGGCCACATTCAGAAATTCACAATTTTAAAGGGCATCATAGTATATTAATTAATAGTCCCGGTTGTAACCAATTAGCGTGCGGCATATACCTCAGCGCTTCCCCCGGCGGCATCCTGCCTTTAGCCCTCTTTTTCTCTACTTTTCAAAAATGGCGCTTCACCCGGTTATGATTCTGGGCGCCTCATATAGAACATAGAACATAGAACAGGCCCTTTGGCCCTCGATGTTGTGCCGAGCAATGATCACCCTACTCAAGTCAACGTATCCACCCTATACCAGTAACCCAACAGCCGCCACCCCCCCCCCCCCCCCCCCAATTAACCTTATTTAAAAAAAAAAGTTTTTTAATTTTTTTTTTAATGACTTGACCTTGGTGGGCCGCATAAAGACCTTTGGCGGGCCGCATGCGGCCCGTGGGGCGTAGTTTGCCCACCCCTGTCCTAAGGTGTGTCTCTTGTAGATAGATTATGTCTGCTTTCAGGCTTCTTAGGTGAGCGGAGACTCTGGATCTTTTCACTGGGCCATTTAGTCCCTTTACGTTCCAGGTAACAATCTTGTTGGGGGCTTTCTGACCCCCCCGGTCCTGCAGGATGAGCCATACTTACCTGCACTCCGAGGTTTCCCTTTGTTAGCGTCCGTCCAAAATGGCCGCAGTCACCACTCTCACCATGAGGTTGGGCCCCAGCACTCTGGGGTTTCCCTTTGTCCAGGAGGCACCCAACTATGTGTACGCCATGTGGATGTGCCCCTGCACTCCAGAGTCTCCATTCACCCTGATGCCCTCCCAAGTGGCTGTTTGCGGTGCCATCTTGGTTCCTTGCCCTGCTTCATGCCCGCTGTGTCCTGTGTCCGCTCTGTTTCTCTACCTCAACCTTCCCGTTCCTTCCCTTTTGTTCTGCGCTACCCCCCTGACCCCTACGACCCAGCCCATGTCCCTCTGTACCCCTCCCCCCAGTGTTCTCCCCCCCCCCCCCTTTGTACCAGGCGCTCCCTCTACCCTGAGAGGTGTACCGTGGCCCTCCTTCCTTTCAGCTCTTCCGTGTTGGCCCTCCTCGCTAGTACGGTGGCTCCCCTCCCAGTACTTTACCCTCCTCCTTCCACTCCTTGGGCAGGATTCTCCGATAATCAGCGCGATGCCGGAACCCGGCGCCAAAAACGGTGTGAATCACTCCGGCATCGGGCCCCCCAAAACGGCGCAAATTCTCCGGCCGGAATAGACTAGGGGCCATTTGCGTCCTGGGGGTGTCGCATGCCGGAGGGGCCAGGTCTCTCCCTGTCTCGTGGCCGCCCTGGATTGTCCTCATCTGGGGAGGTCTTCTTCTTGCTGCTCCTCCCTTTCCCCTCCTCTGCCTGCAGCACATCGCCCCTCTCCTGGGCTATGTTGTGCAGGACGCAGCAGACCACAACGATGCGGCCGACACCATCTGGCGAGTACTGGAGTGCCCCTCCAGAGCCATCCAGGCACCTGAAACGCATCTTCAGCAGCCCAAGGCACCCTCTCTATCACACCCCTGGTCGCTGTATGGGCATCGTTGTAGCAGTAACCCCTGTCGCTCAGCAACCAGCCCCTCAGCTGGGGGGACATTACTCGAACATGCCGGGGATGAAAGATTGCGCCAATACGAATGAGTCATGTACACTGCCCGGGTACCGGGTGCAGACGTACAAGACCATCATGGGGTGGTCACAGACCACCTGAATGTTCATGGAATAGGTCCCCTTCCTATTGGTGAACACAGCTCTGTTATCGGCAGGTCACCGCACGGCGACGTACATCCCATCGATCACACCCTGGACCATGGGAAACCTGGCCACAGCAGCGAAGCCCGCTGTCCGGGCATCCTGGCTGGCCCGATCCATAGGGAACTGGATGTAGCGGTCTGCAATGGCATATAGGGCGTCTGTCACTGCGCGATGCTGGACAGGTCCCCACTCGGCGCCTGGAATGACCACGTGTCATAAAAGTTTAGGGCCACCGTAACCTTGACGTAACCTTGTCCTCAACCAGTGCCACGCGGTGCCAGGTGTGCCATCAGCTGGCAGATATGAGCGACGGTTTGCTGGCCCATCCGGAGTCTCCTCCTGCATGTCCGGTCCGTGAGGTCCTGGTACGATGCGCGGGGCCAGTACACACGGGGCCTCCTCGGGCGTCTCTGTCCCCGTGGCACCACCTCCTCCTCCTCCTCCTCCTTCTCCTCGTCCTGTAGGATGGAAGGCCCTCCAGCCTGGGCAGCTGCAACCTGCCCCTCTGCGGCATGCTTCTCTGCGGCAGCCTCCGCCGCCTCCGTGGCACGCTCCTCCTCCTCCCCCAGGGCAACATGTAGAATTGCGGCTGCCGCCACGGTTGCCAACATCGCTGGCTGATCAGAAAACATAACGGCCTGCGGGGGGGGTGGGAACGACGACATGTCATCATTGCCCGAACAACCCCCCGCCCCCCCCTGCAGCCAGGTGCCATGGGCTGCATGGTCACGACTGTTGGAAGCTCCTCAACCCCCCCCCCCCCCCCCCCACCTTCTCCCCGGCACACGCCCCCTCCTCCCTGGCACTCACCCTCCCCTCTCCCTGGCACTTGCCCACCCCCCCTCCCCGGCATTCGCCCACCCCCCTCCCTGGCACTCGTCCACCCCCCTCCCCGGCACTCGCCCTCCCCCCTCCCCGGCACTCGCGCACCCCCCTCACCGGCACTTGCCCACCACCCATCCCCCTCCCCGGCACTCGCCCACACCCCTCCCCAGCACTCGCTCTCCCCCCTCCCCAGCACTCACCCACCCCCCTCCCCGGCACTTGCCCACCACCCAACCCCCTCCCCGGCACTCGCCCACACCCCCCCCCGGCACTCGCCCACCCCCCTCCCCGGCACTTGCCCACCACCCAACCCCCTCCCCGGCACTCGCCCTCCCCCCTCCCCGGCACTCGCTCTCCCCCCTCCCCGGCACTCGCCCACCCCCTCCCCGGCACTTGCCCACCACCCAACCCCTCCCCGGCACTCGCCCACACCCCTCCCTGGCACTCGCCCTCCCCCCTCCCCAGCACTCGCCCTCCCCCCTCCCTGGCACTCGCCCACCCCCCTCCCCGGCATTCGCCCACCCCCCTCCCTGGCACTCGTCCACCCCCCTCCCCGGCACTTGCCCACCACCCACCCCCCTCCGCGGCACTTGCCCACACCCCTCCCCGACACTCGCCCTCCCCGGCACTCGCCCTCCCCCCTCCCCGGCACTCACCCACCCCCCTTCCCCCTCCCTGGACTCACCCAGCCCCCTCCCCTTCCCCGGCACTCGTCCATCCCCTCCCCAGCACTCGCCCACGACCCTCCCCTCTCCCTGGCACTCGCCCTCTCCTCTCCACCTCCCTCCCCATCACCCCTCCACTCCCCCCCCCACTCCACACAACCCCACTCCACACAACCCCCCACTCCACCCCCCCCACTCCACACACACCCCCCACTCCACACACATACACCCTCTCCACACACCCCCCACTCCACACACACACCCGCACTCCACAACCCCGCACTCCACCCCCTCCACTCCACACACACGCCCACTCCACAACCTCTCACTCCACCCCCTCCACTCCACACACACACCCCCCACTCTACACGCACCCCCCACTCTACACACACCCATCCCACTCCACAACCCCGCACTCCACCCCCTCCACTCCACACACACACACCCACTCCACACCCCCCCACTCTATACACCCCCCCCCACTCCACACACACTCCCCGCCCACTCCACACACACACACACCCACTCCACACATCCCCCACTCTACACACACCTCCCCACTCCACACACACACCCCGCCCACTCCACACACACACACCCCACTCCACACACACACCCCCACTCCACACACACACCCCGCCCACTCCACACACACACACCCCACTCCACACACACCCCCCCACTCCACACACACCCCGCCCACTCCACACACACACACCCCACTCCACACACACACCCCCACTCCACACACACCCCTCCCACTCCACACACACACACCCCACTCCAGACACACACCCCACTCCACACACCCCACCCGCCGACTCCACACACACACCCTCACTCCACACACACACCCCCACTCCACACACACACCCCCACTCCACACACACACCACCCCACTCCACACATGCATCCCCCCCACTCCACACACACCCCCAACTCCACACACACACCCCCACTCCACACACACACCCCCACTCCACACACACACCCCCACTCCACACACACACCACCCCACTCAACACACGCACCGCCCCACTCCACACACCCCCCCACTCCACACCACCCCCCCGCCCACTCCACACACACCCCCCACTCCACACACACCCCCCCACTCAACACACACACACACCCCCACTCCACACACACCCCCCCCACTCAACACACACACACCCCCACTCCACACCCCCCCGATTCCACACACACACCCCCACTCCACACACACACCCCCACTCCACACACACACCACCCCGCTCCACACATGCACCCCCCCCACTCCACACACCCCCAACTCCACACACACACACCCACTCCACACACACACCCCCACTCCACACATACACCCCCACTCCACACACACACCACCCCACTCAACACATGCACCGCCCCACTCCACACACACCCCCACTCCACACCACCCCCCACTCCACACACACCCCCCACTCCACACACACCCCCCCACTCAACACACACACACACCCCCACTCCACACACCCCCCCCACTCAACACACACACACCCCCACTCCACACCCCCCCGATTCCACACACCCCCCCCACTCCACACACACACACACACACACACCCACTCCACACACAGACACACCGCATACACACACCCCCACTCCACACACACACCCCCTCCCCACCAATTGCGGCCACGCCCTCACTTCTCCTGCGGCCACCCCTCGCCGAGACCTATCTCCGCGCTGGCCGGCGTCAACCATCAGAACTGGTTGACGCCATTAAGTAGGTCATTTAATTCACGCCGGCGTGACCCGTGGTCACGTTTGGCAGGACTTCGGCCGTCCGGCTGAGAGAATTTGCGTTGTGCCGGTCCCCGCCATTCTCCGAGGCGGGCTGTGCGATTCACGTCAGTGGGAATTTTTGGGGGCCGGAGAATCCGGCAGCTGGCAGGGGCGGGATTCACGCCGACCCCCGGCAAATCTCTGACCCGGTGGGGAGTCGGAGAATCCCGCCTCTTATCTCGCCCTCCTGTCTGCTTTTCTCACTCTCGCTCCCCTTGCTGTGCTCCCCCCATCACATTGAGAGAAGAGACAAGCCCAAAAATGAGGCAGCACAGTCTCGCGTAAAACAAAAACATACAGTTCGTGATATTATTGTCTATATTTGCAGTCTGTCCTCCGGTCTTTGTTCCGAATCTTTTTTTCTGCCCCTGCAGCTTTCCTTGTTGTTGCGATTGTTCCTCCTCCAATTTCTTTGATTTCATAAATTTGTCAGCCACCGTTGTGGTGTTAAAATACAGTTCCTTTTCCTTGAATGTTACCCAGAGTCTGACTGGAAATAACAACCCAAATCGCACCCCACTTTTGTAGAGTGTTGATTTTGCTCTATTGAACTCGGCCCTCTTTTTTGGCAGATCTGCTCCAATGTCCTGGTAGACCCTTATGTTATTCCCTTCCCACGTGCACAATTTCGTCTGACGGGCCCACCTTAAGATCGTTTCCCGATCCTGGAACCGGTGCAGCTTTGCGATAAACGCTCTGGGCTGTTCCCCGGCTTTGGGCCTGGGTTGAAGCGACCTGTCCGCCCTGTCCATTTCTGGGGGGTTTGGAAAGCCCTCCCTCCCCACTAGCTTGCTCAGCATTTGGGCGATGTAGCCCGTTGGGTCTCTGCCCTCTATCCCCTTTGGCAGACCTACTGTTCTGCCATCCTGTCGCTCTGGTCCGAGGCAGCCTTCTCCAACTCCAGGATTGTTTTCTCCTGCGCCTTCACCTTCTTTGCCAGGCCTTCGATGGTTCGCTGCATTTTGTTTGTCGCCTTCGACATCACCTCCTTCATCATCATGTGGAACTTCGTCCTGATCGCCTCCTTTCTGACGTTTAGCTCCCTTTTCAGCACGCTTCTCCATGATTCCCCCTATGAGGGCGGGGAGAATGGGGGGAGGGGGGGGGGGGTGGAATTGGTCACCGCATCCTGTTCCTGCTCCACTGTTCAGTTCGCCAACTTCTCCCCTTCCTGGTTCGCCTGAAACCCCGCCTCGTCTCGTGGGGCCGTCTGCCTGCGCGCCCGCAGCTCCTGCCCTTTTCCTTCGCTGCTGCTCCTTACATCCCGCCGTCCCTTTCGATTTATTATTATTTCCAGGCATATTCCTTTCATGAGTCTTTCGCCTTTGGCTGGGTTTCGGTGGGCTTTTTAAGCCGAAAGTCTCGAGAAATTGCCTCTTTTGGGTTCGTTTAGGAGGAGCGCCACCTGATGTGCACCCACTCAGCACACTGCCGCCACCGGAATGGACAATATTTGATATATATAAATGACTGACTTAGCTATTGGAATGCAAAGTAAATTCGCTGATAATACCAAACCTGGAGGTGTGGCAAACAATGAGAATGATACTAATTGCCTGCAACAATATGCAGATAGGCTACCAGAATGGAGGAAAATGTGGCAGATGGAATATAATACAGAGAAGTGTAAGATGATGTATCTTGGCAGAGGGGATAGGGAGGGTAATACAGACTTAATAGCACAGTTTTAAAGAGTGTGTGGGGACAGAGGGGCCTGAGAGTTCATGTGCGTCAGTCAATGAAGATGGCAGAGCATATTCAAAGAGTAATTAGCAATGTATATGCGATCTTGGTCTTCATAAAGAGATATATTTAGTACAAAAGCAGGAAGGTGATGTTGGATTTTATAAAGCTCTGATGAGTCTGCAACTAGAATATTGGGCGAGATCTTCCAGCTGTTCACTGGTGGGATCTTCCGCTCCGGTCAATGGTGCACCCATGCCGTAGGTTTCCCAGTGGCGTGGCGTGGATTCAATGGGAAATCCCATTGACAGCAGCGGGACCAGAAGATCTCATCATTGGTAAGGGTGTGCCGCCAAGAAGCACGCCGCATGGTGGACAGAGAATCTCACCAATTATTCCCAGTTTTGGTCGCAACACTTCAGGAAGGATGGGAAGATCCTGGAGCGGATGCAAAGGTGATTTACCAGAATGATTCCGGGATGAGGGAATTTTGCGACAAGGTTAGGTGGAGAAACTAGAATAATTTTTCTTGCAGCAAAAGAGTTGAAGGCAATATTTGATAGAGGTGTATTAGGTTACATAAACTAGGCCAAGCAAAGGTGTTCCCATTAGCTTTTGGGACAAAGACTACTGGAAACAGATTTAAAGGTTTGCGCAAATAAAACAGTGAGAATGCGAGGAAGAACATTTTACACAGCGAGTGTTAAGAATCTGGGATTTGCTGCCCATGAGGACAGTGTAAGAAATGATGATCAATGATTTCAAAAATAAATTGGAAGGAGACTTCATGTAAATAAATCTGCAGAACCACTGGGGGAATAGGGCTGATTGGATTGGTCCACAGGAGAACTGGCATAGACTCGATGGGCCCAATGGCCTACTGCTGTGTTGTAATGGCTGTATGAGAGGCAGGCAGTTAAGTTATCCAATACCAACCAGAAGCTAAAGAAAGAGGGTTCCACGGTTTTTTTTCCTCGTCCAACCTCGAAGTCAGGCTATTTGAAGAGTGTGTTGCCTCAGGGTGTTATAATGCCACTGGCTTCTTGCTTTCCAATTCCCCAAACCCTCTTCTTCTGCAAAAACACTGGGCGGGATTCTCTCAGCCCGGGGCCGGGATGGAGACCGGCACGAATCGCGCCATGCTGATCTGACGCCGGGACGCGATTCTAGCGGAGAATCGGCGCCATTGGCGTCGGCGTGGTCAGCAGTCAGGGGCTGCTCTACACAGCGCCCCCTCCCCGCCGATTCTTCGCCCGGGATGGGGTCGAGCAGCCGTTACAAAAAGCCTGAGTCCCACCGGCGCCGTTCCAATCTGCTCTCAGTCGGCGGGACCTCAGCGTGGAAGGGACTGGGGGCGGCCTGTGGGGGGGTGGGGGGGGGGGGGATCGACCCCGGGGGGCCTCCTTTGTGGCCTGGCCCGCGATCGGGGCCCACCAATCGGTGGGCCGGCCTCTCCAGCTGGGGGCCTCCTTTCTGCCGCGCCGGCCCCTTTAGCCCTACGCCATGTTGGGTCGGGGCCGGCGCGGAGAAGGGAACCACTGCGCATGCGCACGTTGGTGCCGGTGCCACTGCGCATGCGTGGATCCCACGGCGCCCAGTTCACACCGGGATCAGCAGCTGAACAGTGAACTGTGAACCGCTCCAGTGCCATGCTGGCCCCCGTGCAGGGCCAGAATTGCTGATCCTGAGGCCGTGTTGACACCGTCGAGAAACGGGACGGCGTTTCCGACGGCGTCAACACTTAGCCTCAGGATCAGAGAATCCCGCCCACTGACTCCTTTCAAGGTCATGGCTTCATGAGAATCAAAATCTTTCTGATACCCCACCTATTCCTCATCTGTGTGGTGTTAGCCTATTCACCCTATTTAGCCATGGGCTCATTGAAACCCAGGCCTGACCCTGATATCCATACGTGCACTTTTTATTTCACGGGAATAAGTTTCAAAGTTTCACGGGATGCCCAATGGGAGTGCGAGCACTGGATGTTTTCATCCCTCTTCTGTACCCAATGGGGCATTGATTTCTAATGCCTTAGGCCTAGCTGGGACCAGCCAATTCAGCATACAGCAGAAATCGAGACTGGTGATACTGAGGCCTGTGCCATTTATTTGCATCAGAGCTCTGTGCAGGATGGAGTGTTGCTCAAGCCATTTGTAAACAAAATGTAACTTTCTTGGAATAATGGATCTTCCCCTCCTACCTGCTCCATAGTACAGGAGAGTGGAACAGCCACAGGGAAAATAAAGGGAAAATTTCACCTTCTATACTCCAAATTTGAAGTTTCTTTTTGACATCAATATGGAATTCATTTCCAACTTTTACCCCTTTGGGGTCTTCAGTCTGACTGTGAGTTATTTTACTGCAGGAAGAATACAATTGTGATGTGATGTGACTTCACATGAGTGGGGGAGGAAGTACAACACACGGTACCTTAGCTTGCACTGTGGCACTAAGTTTGCTTCAAACATAAAAAATCCAGCCTAAAAGGAGAATTCTTTTTCTACTCGCCAAATTGTTGTGACCCAGAATGTGCTGAAAGGGTGGAGGAACAGATTCACCAAGGGAGCTGGATTAACACCTGAAAGGGAGAACATTGCAAGGCCACCCGAAAAGTGCCGGCCATTGGGACTAATTAGATTGATCCATCAAGGAGTGGGTACGGGCATTCTGGGCCAACTGGCATCCTTGGTGGCTGTACGATTCTACGAGACTGGTTAATGCTACCAGGCCACCCTGAATCTGGTTGGCACAATAAACCCCCCTTGGGCACTGAGGCACTCTTTTTAAAAAGAAAAATCATTAAAAATAAAGAGTTGTTGCAGGTGCCTGGCAATGATCTTTCCACCCTGCCTGTGCCACCTGCAAATTAGGTCATGACCAATGCCAGAAGTAAAGTTTGAGCCTAGAAAGCAATATAATTGGGGCCCGAAGCTCAATAAGCATGGACATTTAAAGAGTCCCCAGACACACTCCAGCTGCTCTTTATTGAAGAATGACTCTTACAGCAGTGCTGAAGACTTTTTTCTCTCTCTCTCTCCGCTGGGTAAAGTTTTGTTGAGCACTGCGCTTTGAGTACTTTGGCTTTACACTCCACAGTCCCAGTTTATCACAGTGTCAGTTTATCGTCTAATTTAACCTCCGGTCCCACACAGCTAATTCTTTGTTTTACAGAACTTCTGCCATATTCATTTCACCCCATCCATCATTCTCTTTATGGAGGGACTTGAAACATAATTTTTTTTTTTGTAATGTAATTTAGGCACATTGCATTCCTTGTGTGTTGCTGTTTTTCTTTTGACATCGCCATGATTTATGCCTTGCAGCAATTTAACCCAAAAGGTGGTGTATGAAAGAGATTGAGTGGCTTCAATTTGATTTTTCATTTAAAGATGGTGAGGGAGGAAGAGAATTGTCTTGAGTGATACTTTGAATCGACAAAAGGAAGTTCTTTGTTGACAGATCAAAACAAGTACAATTTCTTCATTCTCTTCCATCCAACCATTTACCTTTGATAGCCTACACTCTTTTACTCGCGCTCTCACATAACCTTGTTAAACTCGAAATATACCAACCCACAGGGTGTCACCCCCTCCCACCATTCGCACCGTGTTAAAATTAAGGCTCAGAACATTATCTCCTGCTCTAGCTCATAGCTAGCTCCTTAAAAAAGTGCTGAAATTAGCATCAGCATCATAGTGTCATTTAAGGCCGAGAAGGAGGCCATTAAACCCATCAAGTCTATTCCAACTCTCCGTGCAGCAATCCAGTCAATCCTGTTTCCGTGCTCTATACCTGTAGTACATAGAACATAGAACATAGAACATAGAACAGTACAGCACAGAACAGGCCCTTCGGCCCTCAATGTTGTGCCGAGCCATGATCACCCTACTCAAACCCACGTATCCACCCTATACCCGTAACCCAACAACCCCCCCCCCCCCTTAACCTTACATTTATTAGGACACTACGGGCAATTTAGCATGGCCAATCCACCTAACCCGCACATCTTTGGACTGTGGGAGGAAACCGGAGCACCCGGAGGAAACCCACGCACACAGGGGGAGGACGTGCAGACTCCACACAGACAGTGACCCAGCCGGGAATCGAACCTGGGACCCTGGAGCTGTGAAGCATTTATGCTAACCACCATGCTACCCTGCTGCCCCAGTACTGTAAGGCTATTTCCTCAAATGCCCATCCCAGTTTACCATTTGAAATCATTGATCATCTCTGCATCACCACCCTCGTGGGCAGTGAGTTCCAGGTCATTACCACTCCCCGGAAGACAGAAAACGAAACCTTAATGACAATCTGCTTCTCCAAGGCAGCGGTTGCTTTGTCCTTCTACACAGCAGCAGATGTTTTCTCTTTCTCCCTGTGTCTCACATTGAAGTAGTCCCTTTTCTTTCAGTCACTGTGTACAGGTGTGAAAACTGTCCCTTAATTACAGTATGTTTCTATTTGAGTTTCACCCTGTGTCAACCAGATCACAAAGTCATGTCTCCAAACTGGGGAGCTTACGGAATGCCCAATTTTACCTTCAGTTAAAAGCGGCATTTTAAAACACCGTCATCTTGTAAAGTCCAGCAGGGCAGCATGGTGGCGCAGTGGTCAGCACAGCTGCCTCACGTCACCGAGGTCCCAGGTTCGATCCTGGCACTTGGTCACTGTCCGTGCAGAGTTTACACATTCTCCCCGTGTTTGCGTGGGTTTCGCCCCCACGACCCAAAGATGTGCAGAGTAGGTGGATTGGCCACAATAAATTGACCCTTAATTGGAAAAATGAATTGGGTACTCTAAATTTATTTATTTTTAAATCTTGTAAAGTCCAGTACACAATACAATAGCAATTTTCACAACCAGCAGATGGCTCGATGTCCTTTGCAGCCAATGAAGTACTTTTGAAACGTGGCCACTGTTGTGATGTAGGAAACATGGCAGTCAATTTGCACACAGCAAGATCCCACAAACAGCAATGTGGTAATGACCAGATAATCTGTTTTCTGTTATGTTGATTGAGGGATAAATGTGGTCAGAACACTGGGGATAACTCACCTGCCCTTCTTAAAAATAATGCCATGAGCTCTTTTACATCCACCTGAACAGCCATATAGGGCTTTTGTTTAACCTTTCAGTGCTCTCTCTTAGTACTGGGCAGTACGGAAGCACGAGTGGCTAGCACTGTGGCATCACAGCGCCAGGGTCTCAGATGCGATTCCCCCTGGGTCACTGTCTGTGTGGAGTCTCAACGATCTCCCCGTGTGTGTGTGAGTTTCTTCCGGGTTCTCCGGTTTCCTCCCACAGTCCAAAGACGTGCAGGTTAGGCGGATTGGACATGCTAAAATTGTCTTCGTGTCCAAAATTGGTTAGATTGGGTTATTGGGATATGGGTGTGGGTGGAAGTGAGAGCTTAAGTGGGTCGGTGCAGACTTGATGGGCCGAATGGCCTCCTTCTGCACTGTATGTTCTATGTTCTATGTACTGCACTGAAGGATCAGCTTTGTGTTTTGGACTCAAGTCCTGCAGTGGTTGTTGAACCCAGAACCTTTGATTCAGAAGCACCAGGGCTAGTGGCTGAGCCACATACTTGACAGGAAATAAGGGAAGACATCAAATGAAGAAAGCATTGTGCTTAGTTGGGATGTTGCTGCTTACCAAATGCCTGCTAATACTTACCTAAGTCAGTTCATGTGGAATGACCACTTGAGTGTGGCACATTGGTTGCCACAATAAGTAAATGCTTTCAGGACAGGGGTAGTAGGGAACGAGGGAGAAAGCTGGTACAAAGCAGAGGTTGCTGGAGCAAATGTGGCTCGGAGATCAGATACATGGGAGAACTAAAATTCCCTAAAAAAAATACAGGGGGAGGAGCAGAATGAATATTTTATCGACACTATTCTGCTAATTTTCATTTACAAAATGCAAATTGCAGCATGTTCGTTATGGCTGCCATCTGTGCATTTTGTGAGAGGGGAGGGAGATATTACACCACTTGCATCAATTATTTAAACTAGTCATTTAGATGTTACTGTGCTCTCACTGAATTTATGAAGTAAATACATTTGAGTGAAGCTGGTGTCACCAAAATATTAAGACAGTAGAAAATGAACAGCCACATCATTTGCATTCTTCCCATTATTTTTTTTAGAAGTTGGAAACCTGACCCAATTATCTTCCATTTTGTTAAAACAAAAATTCAACCTCCTTTCTCCACATCTACCCTCACACCTTAGATAATAAATTTTCCATTTAATTTTCTGCACTAATTTTCTCACTGCCCCCATAACCCTTGACTCCCTTGTCGATCAAAACTCTGTCTAACTCAGCCTTGAACATTGCAGTCTCAACTGCTCTCCGTGGAAGAGAATTCCAAAGTCTAATGACCCTCTGAGAGAAGAAACTTCTCATCTCTGCCTCAAAAAGAAGACCCTGGGCAGGATTTTCCATCCCAGGATTTCGGGATCACGTTCCCCGATGGGACGGAGAATTGGATGTTAGGGCAAAATCGGGGTCGATGCCGGTTGACCCGATCGTGATGCTCTGAACCCCCAATGGCAGTGGAAACGAGGCCAGCAGCAGCCTATAATAAAACGCAAATGGATCTTATTGACCCATTTGCATCCATTTAGCGGACCCAGCACCCTTAGCTCTGGTCTTCTCTCGTCCCCATGGCTGAGAATCACGTGGGCGCGGATCATTTGTGGACTCTACCAAAGTGGCCGTGGTGTGTTGGACCTTGCAGAGGCCAAGGTTGCCTATTTGGCCCACCGCGATGTCACTACACCATGGCCAAGCTGGTAGGGACCATCCAAGGGCCAACCCCCCAACAATACACTGCCTACCCTCACCTCCTCTACCAGCCCGCCCCCACCCCCCAGGGACCGCTGTAATAGAGGGACCCCTCCAGGGACCGCTGCATTCAGGAGATCCCCACAGGGACCCCTGTAATAGGGGGACTCCTCCCCGAGGGACCCTTGTAATAGGGGACCCCCAGGGACCCCTGTAATAGGGGAACCCCACTTAGGGGCCCTTGTAATAGGTGGGCTCCAAGGACCCCCTGTAATAGGGTGACCCTCCAGGGATCGCTGTAATAGGAGACCCCCAGGGACCCCTGTAATAGGGGAACCCCACTTAGGGGCCCTTGTAATAGGTGGGCTCCAAGGACCCCCTGTAATAGGGTGCCCCTCCAGGGATCCCGGTAATAATTAATGGCATTTTTAACTTACTTAGTTTGCCATGGATGGTAAATCTCTTTTGTAGAGGCTTTGTTTAACAATGGAATATATCTTTGCTGAGAGTTGTGAAATAGCTCCTTAAATATCAGCCACTACTTCACTATCTTATCTTTTTAATCTACTTTCTGAGTCTACATTAGCCAACTCTGACTTTATACCCTTGTAATTACCTTCATTTGAGTTTAGATCACTAGTTTCAGACCTATATTTCTCACCCTCAAACTGACTGTGAAATTTTATCAGCCCTTTCAGGTTGATGCAGAAGGCATGATTCAAAGCAGAGCAGGACAATTCTGCCCTCCCCCACTAATGGTCAGGCCGATATTTATCCTTTGACCAATGCCACAGAAACAGATTATACTACGATTATCACTCTTGTTTGTCAGATCTTGCTGTCTGCAAATTGGTTGCTGAATTTCCTACATTGTAACAGTGACAATACTTCAAAAGTGCTGCATTTGCTGTAAAGCACTTCAGGATGTGCTAAGGCCGTGAGCAATGTGATACAACTGCAAGTCATTCTCTTTTATCTTCCTTTCTTGCAGACAGATACTCATCACTGCCTTGCTGGTTTACATGGGATTTACAACACAGAAACAGACCATGTAGTCCAACTGCTCAATGCCACATGGACCTCCTCCTATGCTACATCATTAACTGTAAAGTGCTATGGGACATCCTGAGATCATGCACACATCATTTTGTTCTTTTACCTCTTCTAATCCTGTCTGCATATATTCTACCCCTTTCATTTGCCTCCTTAATCCATTTATCTAGCTTCCCCTTAATCCCATCTATACAACTTGCTTCCACTACTCCACATGACAGCAATTTTCACAATATGACATCTCTCTGGATAAAGAGTTTCTCCTGAAATCCCTGAATGTATTTATTAATGACCATACACATGTTTATAAATTAAAAAAAAGGACTGCCAAACATTTCTGAAGGCTGCTTAGAAAAAGAGTTGTTAAAGGGAAAAAGGAGGAGAATCTATAGAATACTCTTCCAACTTAATCATTATTGTCTCACCACACTGTGTGATTTAACACTGACACACACTCAGTGCAAAGTACTCATGACCATAATAAGAGTATTAATACTAACTGTGATTATATGCTAGATCTCTTCTACTTATAGACAGTGGTTTTCTTTAAGATGTTTGTGGTTTAAGGGACTGGAGGGCTGATTTTATGTATTGGTCATTGCAGTCAAGGTGGGACTGGCTTTCATGAATTTGCCGGCCCGAATGATTTTCCGGCCTAAGTAAGAAGGAGAGGCAATGAATCAAGCGCTCGTTACTGTGCATCCAAAATCCCACACATATATCCATTGCATGAGGATCTGGGTCGGCGAGCTTTAAATGGGGAGAATATTCACCTCACCCTGAGTACATTTGATGCAATGTCATCACCCATGATGGCAATTAAACACGTGGCTACAGGGATGGTGCAGGCGGGAGGGATTCAGATTTCTGGATAACTGGGGCTCTTTCTGGGGAAGGTGGGATCTCTATAGACAGGATGGTCTACATCTGAACCTGAGGGGCACCAATATCCTGGGGGGGAGATTTGTTAGTGCTTTTTGGGGGGGTTTAAACTAATTCAGCAGGGGCATGGGAACCTGGATTGTAGTTTTGGGGTACGGGAGATTGAGAGTATAGAGGTCAGGAGCACAGATTTGACTTCACAGGAGGGTGCCAGTGTTCAGGTAGGTGGTTTGAAGTGTGTCTACTTCAATGCCAGGAGTATACGAAATAAGGTAGGGGAACTGGCAGCATGGGTTGGTACCTGGGACTTCGACGTTGTGGCCATTTCAGAGACATGGATAGAGCAGGGACAGGAATGGTTGTTGCAGGTTCCGGGGTTTAGGTGTTTTAGTAAGCTCAGAGAAGGGGGCAAAAGAGGGGGAGGTGTGGCGCTGCTAGTCAAGGACAGTATTACGGTGGCGGAAAGGATGCTAGATGGGGACTCTTCTTCTGAGGTAGTATGGGCTGAGGTTAGAAACAGGAAAGGAGAGGTCACCCTGTTGGGAGTTTTCTATAGGCCACCTAATAGTTCTAGGGATGTAGAGGAAAGGATGGCGAAGATGATTCTGGAAAAGAGCGAAAGTAACAGGGTAGTTGTTATGGGAGACTTTAACTTTCCAAATATTGACTGGAAAAGATATAGTTCGAGTACATTAGATGGGTCGTTCTTTGTACAATGTGTGCAGGAGGGTTTCCTGACACAATATGTTGACAGGCCAACAAGAGGCGAGGCCACATTGGATTTGGTTTTGGGTAATGAACCAGGCCAGATGTTAGATCTGGAGGTAGGTGAGCACTTTGGAAACAGTGACCACAATTCGGTGACCTTTACGTTAGTGATGGAAAGGGATAAGTATACCCCGCAGGGCAAGAGTTATAGCTGGGGGAAGGGCAATTAGGATGCCATTAGACATGACTTAGGATGTGTTGGTTGGAGAAGTAGGCTGCAAGGGTTGGGCACACTGGATATGTGGAGCTTGTTCAAGGAACAGCTATTGCATGTTCTTGATAAGTACGTACCAGTCAGGCAGGGAGGAAGGGGTCGAGCGAGGGAACCGTGGTTTACCAAAGAAGTGGAATCTCTTGTTAAGAGGAAGAAGGAGGCCTATGTGAAGATGAGGCTTGAAGTTTCAGTTGGGGCGCTTGATAGTTACAAGGAAGCGAGGAAGGATCTAAAGAGAGAGCTGAGATGAGCAAGGAGGGGACATGAGAAGTCTTTGGCAGGTAGGATCAAGGAAAACCCAAAAGCTTTCTATAGGTATGTAAGGAATAAAAGAATGACTAGGGTAAGAGTAGGGCCAGTCAAGGATAGTGGTGGGAAGTTGTGTGTGGAGGCTGAGGAGATAAGCGAGATACTAAATGAATACTTTTCGTCAGTATTCACTCAAGGAAAAGATAATATTGTGGAGGAGAATGCTGAGACCCAGGCTATTAGAATAGATGGCATTGAGGTGCGTAGGGAAGAAGTGTTGGCAATTCTGGACAAGGTGAAAATAGATAAGTCCCCGGGGCCGGATGGGATTTATCCTAGGATTCTCTGGGAAGCCAGGGAAGAGATTGCTGAGCCTTTGGCTTTGATTTTTAGGTCATCATTGGCTACAGGAATAGTGCCAGAGGACTGGAGGATAGCAAATGTGGTCCCTTTTTTCAAGAAGGGGAGTAGAGATAACCCCGGTAACTATAGGCCGGTGAGCCTAACGTCTGTGGTGGGTAAAGTCTTGGAGAGGATTATAAAAGATACGATTTATAATCATCTAGATAGGAATAATATAATTAGGGATAGTCAGCATGGTTTTGTGAAGGGTAGGTCATGCCTCACAAACCTTATCGAGTTCTTTGAGAAGGTGACTGAACAGGTAGACGAGGGTAGAGCAGTTGATGTGGTGTATATGGATTTCAGTAAAGCGTTTGATAAGGTTCCCCACGGTCGGCTATTGCAGAAGATACGGAGGCTGGGGATTGAGGGTGATTTAGAGATGTGGATCAGAAATTGGCTAGTTGAAAGAAGACAGAGAGTGGTAGTTGATGGGAAATGTTCAGAATGGAGTTCAGTTACGAGTGGCGTACCACAAGGATCTGTTCTGGGGCCGTTGCTGTTTGTCATTTTTATAAATGACCTAGAGGAGGGCGCAGAAGGATGGGTGAGTAAATTTGCAGACGACACTAAAGTCGGTGGAGTTGTAGACAGTGCGGAAGGATGTTGCAGGTTACAGAGGGACATAGATAAGCTGCAGACCTGGGCTGAGAGGTGGCAAATGGAGTTTAATGTGGAGAAGTATGAGGTGATTCACTTTGGAAAGAATAACAGGAATGCGGAATATTTGGCTAATGGTAAAATTCTTGGTAGTGTGGATGAGCAGAGGGATCTCGGTGTCCATGTACATAGATCCCTGAAAGTTGCCACCCAGGTTGATAGGGTTGTGAAGAAGGCCTATGGTGTGTTGGCCTTTATTGGTAGAGGGATTGAGTTCCGGAGCCATGAGGTCATGTTGCAGTTGTACAAAACTCTAGTACGGCCGCATTTGGAGTATTGCGTACAGTTCTGGTCGCCTCATTATAGGAAGGACGTGGAAGCTTTGGAACGGGTGCAGAGGAGATTTACCAGGATGTTGCCTGGTATGGAGGGAAAATCTTATGAGGAAAGGCTGATGGACTTGAGGTTGTTTTCGTTAGAGAGAAGAAGGTTAAGAGGTGACTTAATAGAGGCATACAAAATGATCAGAGGGTTAGATAGGGTGGACAGCGAGAGCCTTCTCCCGCGGATGGAGGTGGCTAGCACGAGGGGACATAGCCTTAAATTGAGGGGTAATAGATATAGGACAGAGGTCAGAGGTGGGTTTTTTACGCAAAGAGTGGTGAGGCCGTGGAATGCCCTACCTGCAACAGTAGTGAACTCGCCAACATTGAGGGCATTAAAAAATTTATTGGATAAACATATGGATGATAAGGGCATAGTGTAGGTTAGATGGCCTTTAGGTTTTTTTCCATGTCGGTGCAACATCGAGGGCCGAAGGGCCTGTACTGCGCTGTATCGTTCTATGTTCTATGTTCTATGTTCTATGAGTTAGCCAGTAATCAGGTGCTCAGTGGCTCTGTTGTCACATTGTCCCCCATACCCTCCCCCAACCAATCCCCACTTTCAATGTGGGTCACACTCTGAGCCAGTTTCCCACGGTTAAAGGAAGAGTGATATTGCAGGTCTTGTTAACTGGCCCGTACAGACAGATTGCTACATGGTTTGTCCGAACTACACCGCCAATTACCTCTCACCAACCCCATGCCCTGGCTTGGATGGAGGCCAGGTGGCTGTATAATTTGGGACTACCAGCCTTGGCCCCCATTCTCTACCACGATCCCAACCCCGAGCCATTTTGCAAAGGGCTGCTTGCTGGAATTTCCAGTTGGCAATGCAGTCAGTGTATGTTAGCCAACCCAACATGGTGGGCTCAGAGTGTGAGATGGGGGAGGGGAGGAGTGGAATGGTGTGGGAGGAATGGAATGATGGATCAATGGAGGAGCAGCCCTACCCCCTCCTCCATAGCTGTGACCAATAGCCATCCTTGGACGAGTCACCCATTCAAGATCATGGCCAGGCGGTGGGGCAACTATAAACCATACCTGTCCCTCACTGGCTGCATCCTCACATTGGCAGTTCCCAACTCGACCAATGGGGACGTTGATCTCTGAGCAGTGGAGAGCCTCCCATTGGTCCTGCTGCATTGGGAGCTCACCTACCCTATCCTAGATTGTCTGGAGCTTTGAAAATCCCATGCAGACCTGGGGACCACATGTGGGGTCATCACCCAAAACTAACCCCCATGTCCTTTTCCTGACCCCTGATTGATAGTTCAGTGGCAGGACCCTGCTCAGTAACATTTGAATGCCAATTACATTTTCACATGGAAGCCACCCACTGTGGATAAACTCCCAAGATGGCTGATTGAATCTCTTGTGCATATTTTAAATTGGGCATTGTATCAGGTTTTTGTTTTACATTAATGGCTCCAAACCTCAACATCAAGAGCCTATGAATAGAATTTTCCCTGGGGACTTCAGGATCCCAACACCAGGGTCAATTGAAGGTCAGAAGCCTGGGGTAAACACCACCAAGCAGCGAACATGGCCAATGAGTGGCCAGAGGGTGGGCTTGCCAGCCAATTAAAGAGGGTAGGGTGGGGGATGGGCTCTCAAAACTATGAGGCCTTGCAGCACTGTGGAAGCAGCAGGCTGCCCTTTAGGACAAATAAGGGAGAGGGCACCTCAAGAAAGAGGTGTCCTCTCTGCAAATTGTTGAAACTTAAACTAAAGTGCTCGTGTGACTCATCAGCCACACCACCATTGTAAGAAGGCCTCACATTCTGCCTGGAATGCTGGTCCCCACTAGTCTCCCACCGGGATCCACTTCCAGGCAACTGGCCTGTCCCTCAATGCCTCAGGATGGCACCTAACAATTAGCCTTACTTGGCCTTTAAAGTGCATAAATTGGTTCCTTGCTGCTCGCTGGAGGATAGCCCTGATGCCCTTACCGTGCCACCTCTGGGGCAGGACAACGACATAAAATCTGTAAGCTGGCCAACGGTGCAACATTCTGTGCCCACCTGCTTCTAGTGTACACACTTCCATTGGGACCTGAACACTCAGCTCAAACAATTCCCTGTGAATTTAATAGCATGGTTCTCAGCTGGGAGAACACTACGTGTAAAAAAGCCTACTTGCGCTCCTTTAAACTCACTAAACAGCACAAAACCATTTGTTTCTAATAGCAACGGTGTCTGCCGATGTAACAAAGCAAAACTGGGGGACCACAAGGAAGTAATTTGGTTCTCCAATGCAATAAATTAAATCGGAACTTAATCTCAACTAAAAGCTGAAACTGCTCCAGTTTAAGTGAGTTTTATATATTTATGTTTTGGCTTGTCCTGTATAATGTTTATTTTTCAATTATCTTTCTATTTACTTTCCTCTGAACTATATCTCCAGGACTGAAAGGCAAGGCCATTATCCCAGATCTATGTGGAATATCCTATTTAGTCTGGGCGAATTAACCCTTGGCCTTTGATCTTCCAAATTTCCGCCATTAAATGTAACCCATGAAATCAAAGGGTGTACATCGCTGCTAGAAGGGGCCACCACAGTTCATTAGCTTAAATGTTAGCTTATTTCAAATGACATGTCGCTAGGTTAATGAACTGAGGTGGCTGTGCCATCAGCGTGGTGCATTCTGCAGCATTGGCGACAACAGGGCGACAATCAAGTGCGTACAGGCTTGTGCAGAAACAGTTACTTAAAAACCGAAATTGCTAACATCATCTACTCATTACTAATGCCGAGAGCAGGTCTATGCTAGTCAGCCAAGAAAGACTGCATTGTTGGCCTGTGTCGGTGAGTTCAACCTGTTAATGGCCTGCGAGAGCGGCTTGTGCTGCTATTTTATATTTGCATTTGCCAGCATGTCATAGTTGCCTCCTGAACAGCCTTGGAAATCCCCTATGGAGCTGCATGTCTGTTCTTCAAATGGTGCGAGTAGCAGTGTCTCATTTATACTGTAGTACGGCGACCAGATTTCAGGTTATGATCAAAGTATAAGGTATGTATTTATGTAGTTAATAAACACAGAGATAACTGTACGAGGTAGGAGTTTGGCTTGAAATTCCACACCTTTTCTTCCCTCAGCAATGTCTCCTTTCCTGAATGTGGAGATGCCGGCGTTGGACTGGGGTGAGCACAGTAAGAAGTCTTACAACACCAGGTTAAAGTCCAACAGGTTTGTTTCAAACACGAGCTTTCGGAGCACGGCTCCTTCTTCAGGTGAATCTGAAGAAGGAGCCGTGCTCCGAAAGCTCGTGTTTGAAACAAACCTGTTGGACTTTAACCTGGTGTTGTAAGACTTCTTACTGTCCTTTCCTGAAAGCAGCGACAACTTTGCAGAGACAAGTCAGGTTTGCTCAACTTAGCCATGGTCATACCTGAGGGGACAGGCTCATGCAGGCCAGCTTGGCACAGTGGATAGTTTCTGAGTCAGCAGATGGTGAGGTCGATTCTCACTCCAGAGTCATAGGGTTGAATTTTACATGCCACTGACATGGGATGGGCAGGTAAAATGGGGTGCAACCCATCCCATCACCTTCCCACCCATAGCCGAGCTCACCCCCATGATACGGGTGGGGGGGAGCTGGGGGCAGGCAGTTTCTGAAATCAGCAGCCCACCCACCATATTTAAATGAATAGTTCTCGATCAATTTGGCTTTTTATCAAGACAGTTGACCCTGATGATACACTGCCCACCCCACAAGATGTTTGGTGAGGGAAGCAGGGTGAGAGCAGGAAGCCCATTCTTCTACTTAAAGTAATTAAAGGGTGGGAAAGAACGGGGTTTCGTCCTTCGGAAGCTGCCCTTTTCCGCTCCGGGGGGGGGGCAGCTGACTCTGGTTGAACTCCCTCTTCCTTCTTATCCAGCCCCTCACTTAAACACACCTTAGATAACTCCCTTCCTCCTCACCCACCCACTAGCCCCTCCCTAACCTTGCCAAACTCCCTGGATTTAATCAAAGGCCCTGAGGGCCTGTCTTCACCAGCAGTCCCAACAGTAACCATTCTGCTGCCACTGGGACCGACGGAGCTGCCAGTCAATCGGATTTCCCAGCAGCTTCAGAGAGTGGGACTCCAACCACAATGAGGAGTGGAAGCCCCTTATTAGTCCTCATTAGCACTTTATGGCCGTGGAGCTGGCTGTACGCTGACATGGTTTCCGGGGAAGGGGGCTGCATGCCATCCACATCCTGCACCCAGCGCACCCTTGTATTATTCAGTCCATGAGCACATAATATAGATTGAAGTGCAGTCCTGAGGGAATGCTGTATTGTCCAAGGTGCTATCTTTCAGAAAGGACGGGAAACTCAGTCCCTGTTTGCCCACTGCTGCGGATGTAAATGATTCTTTGGCACGATTTGAAAAGTGAGAGAGTTCTTCCTGTTTTCTGGCCAATGTTGATCCCGCAGTTATCATTTAAAGCAGATTATCGGGTCAGATCCGACTGTTATGTGGGGGCCTCGCTGGCTGCAAATTGACAGTTGCTTTTTCCATATTACAATGAGAACAAGGATTTAATCAGCTGTCACACACTTTGGGACAGCTTTGGGTCATGGAAGTGCAATGGCATTACAATTTATTTATTTATTTTTGAATGTACACATTGTTGTAACTGAATCCACCATGTCTTCACCCAATATACAGGCATATGCACTTACAACTGGGAACACTGCATAGTGACTAAGAGTGGGCAGCCTGTCCTCTCAAGAACAAAAGCTATATTTTATTTTGGGGGCTGATGGTCCCTTTGTGAATTAGGTTTCACTGAATGATTATATTTTATAAAGAAGCAGTTTGCTTTCAGTAACAGATTATTTCATAGAATCCCTACAGTGCAGAAGGAGACCATTTGGCCTATCGAGTCTGCACGGGCCCTTGGAAAGAGCACCCTACTCCAGCCCACCCTATTTAAGCCCACTCTATCCCCGAAAGCCAGTAACCCCACCTAACCTTTGGACACTGAGGGCAATTTAGCCTGGCCAATCCACGCAACCTGCCCTTCTTTGGACTGTGGGAGGAAACCGGAGTACCCAGAGGAAATCCACGCAGGCCCAGAGAAAGTGCAAACTCCACACAGTCACCTGAGGCCGGAATTGAGCCCGGGTCCCTGGAACTGTGAGACAGCAGTGCTAACCCTATGTGATCAAGTGGCCTGGAAAGTAAACAATGGTCAAGCAAAGGGATAAACAAGAAGTTAATTATAGGGGTTAATAGATTGCCTCTATCTATCTGTCTTTCAAGCAATTCATTCACAAACAAGTGGCTGCAGGGAACTTTTCTTTCAGGCAGAATTCAGTTGAACTCCTGCAGGCTGATAGCTGAAGGTTTCAACAAACAGTGAGTTGCACTTCAGTAAGAGAGAGAGAGATCCTCGGTGCAAGATTTCAGAGTTACAACCAGGCAGGTTGACTTTAGGTGGCTACATTTAAGATGCAAGTGATGCCAGTGTCGAATGGTAAGTCTACAAATGTGGAATGGTTGGAGGAGATTTGAAGGGACAGCCTTGCCAGAATTGAGCAGTAGTCCCAAAAATCTCAACCCTTCTATACAAATCTTTGAAACAGTACTCAGACAAAGTGATCAATCTTCCAAGTTCTGGTAAGTATCAGAATTGAGTTCTCGGAGGATGCAAGCCAAATGGGTGCAGAGGGAAATTTCAGTTAACTTTGGTTGAGATAAGTAAATGTACTCATAGTACTTCTGTTTTCTTTCATGTATCAGACTAGTTAAGATACGGTGTTGTTGCTCACTGTTGAGAACTGTTTTAGCTCAGTTGGCTGGACAGCTAGTTCATGATGGGCAGCAGCGTGGGTTCAATTCCTGTACCTGCTGAGGTTATTCATGAAGACCCTGGGTGCGATTCTCCGCTCCCCACGCGGCGTGGGAGAATCGTGGGAGGGCCCCCTGACAAAATTCACGCCCCCCTGGCGCCCCCCCCCGATTCCCCCCCCCCACCCCCCGCTCGGAAGAATCGCCGCTCATAGTTTTTCACGGCGACCACACCTGGTCGCTGCCGTCGTGAAACGGGTGAGATATGCCCGTTTGGGGCTTGTGGGGGGGAGTACAGGGGAAAGAGCACTACGACTGTGCTCGGGAGTCTCAATCGGACGCACTATTTCCCCTCCGCCGCCCCGCAAGATCAAGCCGCGGCTGAGGGGAAAGATGGCTGTCGTGACGTCAGCCGCGCATGCACAGGTTGGAGCCGGCCAACCTGCGCATGCGTGGCTGACGTCATTAGGCACGCCGGCTGCGTCATTCTCGGCGCGACGCCCCCGCGGCCGAGATTTACGGAGCGCCGCTCCTAGCCCCGCCGGGAGGGGAGAATAGGGGGCGAGGAGCGGCCTCCGAGGCCCTCGTGAAACTCGGCCGAGTTCGCGACGGCCCTCCCGATTTTTCCCGGGAGCGGAGAATTCCGCCCCCTGCCTTTTCAACTTTGCCCCGTGCCTGGGGTGTGGTGATCCTCAAGTAAAATCATCACCAGTCAGCTCTCCCCTTACCTATGGTCATCTGGCGACTTCATTTTACTTTTACTTGCTTATTCATGTTTTTTGATTTTTGGTAGAAAAATTCTGTTGTTTTAAATAGTGAACCTTGGAGCTTCATTATTTTATGAAAGTACCAAGGGCGAGATTCTCCCATATGGGGAGAAATCGTAAGGCTGGCGTCAAACCCGGGCGGGTTTGACGCCAGCCCCCCCCCCTTCCCGACCGGGAACCGATTCTGGTCCCCGGTCGGGGCTAGCAGCCCGACGCCGTAAGCTCCGGCATCACGGGCTTAACGAATTTCATTAAGCCCGCTTGCCAGAGTTAGCGCCGGCTGACGCGTCATATGACGTCAGCCGCGCATGCGCGGATTGGAAGACTCCAACCCGTGCATGCGCGGATGACGTCATCGCGCATTTGCGCGAAACCCGCGCATGTGCGGGCCGGGTTGCCCCTCAGCCGCCCCGCGAATGGATACTGCGGGCGGCGGAAGGAGAAATAGTGCGCGGGCATCGGGCCCGCTGCCCGCGATCGGTGCCCACCGATCACGGGCCCACGGCACCCTTGGCACGGCCGTGGTACTGCCGTGCCAATCGGTGCCATGGTTATAAAATGCGAGTGTTTACGGCCGTTTTTACGAACGGCCAGACCAGATGTGTTTGCCGTTCGTAAAAACAGCCGTAAAGGGCTGGGAACTCGGCCCATCTATCAGCTGTGAATCGCTGCCGGCCGTAAAAAAACGGCGGCAGCGATTCGTGTCGGGAGTTGGGCGTGGGGGGGGGGAGAATAGCGGGAGGGCGTCGGAACAGCGTGGCCGTAAAATTTTACGAGCCACGCTATTCTCCGCACCGTCGGGAGTGCGGAGAATCTCGCCCCAAGGCTTTCAGATTTCAATAACCTCCAATCTGGGCTGGCACAACTGAAGAAGTGTTTCATTATTAGAGATGGCATTCTTTAGATGAGGCAGCTCCATCTGCCTCCAGTGGATACTAAAGATGCCAAGGCCCTGTACAAAAATAAATTGGAAAGGATTCTCTGGGTACCCTGGCCTGCATTCACTCTTCAACCAACATCACCAGAAACAGATTATCAAGCCATTTATAAAATCATTTATCTTACTGCAGTTGGCAAGGCCTTCCTCTGCAAAAATGTTTACTGTTTTTGGGGGTGGGTTTGGCTTTTGGTCTTTGATTCCATTTCCACTTATTTATGATTACGCCTCTGTGAGGTGACCTGGGAGGATTTTTTAGATGACGTAGAAATTCAAGTTGTTGATTGCCCACAAAAGCAAAAGAGGTTGCTATTAATTTTCTATAAAGGACATTACGATGTGTTTCGATGGTATCTTTGCCTTTGTGGCCTTTTGCCATTTTTGTTTAATAGAATTTACAGTGCAGAAGGAGGCCGTTCAGCCCATTGAGTCTGCACCGGCCCTTGGAAAGAGTGTCCCACTTAACCCCACACCTCCACTTTATCCCCCTAATCCAGTAATCCCACTTTTTGGTCACTAAGGGCAATTTATCATGGCCAATCCACCTAATCTGCACATCTTTGGACTGTGGGAGGAAACTGGAGCACCTGGAGGAAACCCACACAGACACGGGGAGAACGTACAGACTCTGAACAAACAGTGAACCAAGATGGGATCGAACCTGGGGCCTTGGTGCTGTGAAGCAACAGTGCTAACCACTGTGTTACCGTGCCGCCCATGGTACAAAGCATATTAAGATGTGACAAGATGCTAAATTTGCCTTTGCGACCTTTTACCATTTAGTTTTTTATCGTTTTGGTAGAAGAATTTGTCATTATTTTATTAAGCCACGGGATGTGGGCACCAGCATTGTGGCCCATCCCTAGTTGCACTGACTGGATTACTCGGCTGTTTAGAGAGTCAACCATGGTGCAAGACTAGAAGCATACCCAGACCCAGAGTAGAAAAGGGAGACGGCTTCTCTGCCATTTAAATGAAAGGCTTTCTATGACAATCAAACAGAAAATAGTCCTGTACTTCCAAAAAAATTAGAACAGATCATTCAACCTACATGCTCTCCCTGCATTTTGTTTTAGCACGTTTCTGTTTCTATGCTTACAATAAATAACATGAAAAGTAACTAATGTTGGATCAAAAAAATTGCAGTTCATACTATATATGTCAGAAATTGCAAGTTAGTGGAATCCAAGAGTAGAATTAGAGACACAAACTCACTGGTGATCATGTTTAATTGCAGATATAAATTTGCATAGATTGTCCTGATATATAAGGGATCCTGATTTATCACTGCTATCAATTTGAGTACCTGCCCTTGCCTCCAAAACAAAAGGAATGATCAAGATCTCGCTGATTAAGTGACACCCCAAACTTAAAGATACATTTTCGACTTGCTACTCAAACAATAAAACCAGCAGGATGGAACTACTGACCATATTTATGAGTGCCTTGTTTCCATTTGCACCAATTTTAATAGAAATCGGGCAGTTTTGTACCTCAGTGAGTTGGTCGGCTTCACCAGTTTAATAGTAAGTGGCAGGTTGAAAATCTAACCCTGAGAGATTTCTGCTATTCAAAAGTGTGCTCCACATTCAAGCGATCGGGAGAGTTTATTTTGTTTTTGAACAAAGTAAAGACAGTTTTCTTGCTGGCATGCAGTGGGATTTGCTGAGCCAGGTCAGGAGCCTGAGGCATCACTACATAAGAATATAAACATTTTTAGAAACAGGAAAAAGCCATTAGGTCTTTTCATAGATTGACCCTGCCTTCCGACCGCATACTTCAATCCCTTCTCGACATGTTCCTCAGCTTCTTGTTCCCATGAATCCCAATCACTTCTCACCATCAGCTTCAGTTTCTTACCCCGTTCCCCCCCCCCCATATCGTTCATCCTTTCTTTCATATCTTCAATCTCTTTTCTCTTTGTCTTTCAAATGATTCTCACTGTCTCAATTATTTGTCACATCCTGCAATCCCTTCTCACCATGGGCTGGATTCTCCGACCCCTCGCTGGGTCGGAGAATCGGCAGGGGGGCGGCGTGAATCCCACCCCCGCTGTCTCCCGAAGTCTCTGGCACCAGAGATTTGGTGGGGGTGGGAATCACGCCGCGCCTGCCGGCGGGCCCCCCCCTGGCCGAAGTCCCGCTGCTGTAATGCCTCTCCCTCCGGCGTGAATCAAAACACCTCCCTTACTGGTGGGACTGGTGGCGCGGGCGGGCTCCGGGGTCCTGGGGGGGGGGGGGGGGGGCGCGGGGTAATCTGGCCCTGGGGGGTGCCCCCACGGTGGCCTGGCCCGCGATCGGGGCCCACCGATCGGCCGGCGGGCCTGTGCCGTGGGGCCACTCTTTTCCTCCTGCGTTCATCATAGTCTTCACAATGGCGGACACAGAAGTGACCCCCCGCCCCCTGCGCATGTGCAGGGATGACGTCAGCAGCCGCTGACGCTCCGGCGCATGTGCGGACTTCCGCCGTCCGGCGAAGTCCCTTCGGCCCCGGCTGGCGTGGTGCCAAAGGCCTTTCCCGCCAGCCGGCGGGGCGCCAACCACTCCGGTGCGGGCCTAGCCCCTCAAGGTTAGGCTTGGCCCCTAAGGGTGCGGAGAAATCAGCACATTTGGGGCGGCCCGAAGTTGGAGTGGTTCACGCCACTCCATCCTGCCGGGATCCTCCGCCCCGCCGGGTAGGGGAGAATCCCGGCCCATATCTCACAAATCCTCCTCCTCAATGTTTTTCAGTCTCTCTTATTCCTCAAAATCATTTTTAAAATTGAGAATGCATCCAATTTAGTTGAACCAAGTTACACGTTATGTCACAAAGGCCATTCTTTATAACATATATCAATAAATCGATTACTTAAAAACAATTTTTCTAAACTTTTCTCAGAAGAGTACAGTTTGACAGTAACCCCAGTGAAAGCAATTTTAAATAATTTTTCAAAGAGCATAGTCATATTTATATTCAAGAAAAGGCCAGTGTGAACTTCCGGTGGCGGCCATGGAGTGAGTGGTCACATACAGAGCAGCTCCTGCTCGAAGGAGTAGAACCAAGCTCTTTTTACCTGAAAGCGAGAGACATATCGAAAGGAAAGTGCAGTTGAAGGTTGGAGGAGACGTTCCCCTGGGGTGTGGCATGTTAGCATGTCACCAGACCCAGCAGAAGTAGTTGAAAGACCTGGACAAGGAACTGGAAGAGACCTGTGGCGCAGCAGTTATTGAAAAAATGGCGGAGGGGGAAGGGCCAGTGCAGGTTCAAAACCCCAGATGGAGCAATTGATAGCATTTTTTAGGGAAGCATTTCATCAACAAAGAAAGGAGATGCAGGAGGACCGATCGAAGGTGATCGAAGGGTGGTGGCACCTGTGAAAGGCTCGATGGAAAGGGTTATGAAGTGCTTGGAGGCACAGGGGTCGCAGATCCGGGAGATGGAGAGGGTGATGTCGGACCACAGTGGTCAGATAGTGGTATTGGAGGTGGAGATGGCGCTCCTGGGGGACTTTTACAAGTCGTTAAGAGTGAAGGTGGAAGTGCAGGAGAACAGGTCTAGAAGGCAGAACCTGCGTATCGTCAGCCTGCCTGAAAGAGTGGAAGACACGAATGCCACGAGATACGTTTCAAGGATGCTGGCAGGGCGGGTGGCAGAGGGAGTGCTGGACAAGGGGCCAGAGGGGGATAGAGCGCAATGGTCTCGAAGGCAGAAGTCACGGGCGTGATCGTAAGACTCCACAAATTTTTGGAAAAGAAAAAATTTTGCAGTGGGCCAGGGAGAAACGGAACTGTGAATGGGAGGGGAACAACGCCCGAATATACAAGGACATTGGAGTGGGACTTGCAAAAAGGCGTGCTGGATTCAACAGGGTCAAGGCGGTGCTTTATCAATGACAGATTAAGTTCAGGGTGCTCTACCCTGCAAACCTGTGGGTGACTTACCAAGGGCGGGAGTATTACGCTGAAACCCCAGAGGTGATCGATGAGATCATTAAAGGGCACAAACTGGGGGAGCACTGAACGTTAATGGGAGACGGAGGAGCTGGCATAATGGAGTTTGGTGGATACGGGTAGTGTGGTGGTTGGAGGGTGGGAGGAAGGTTCTTTTCTTCCTAGGTGGAGTGTTTTTGTTGGGTTGACTATTTGTTGCAGGGATAATAAGTTTGTCAGGGGACAGCTGTTCCCAAACCTTCTGCCTTTGGCGGTGTTTATTTTTGGAGGAGGCGACCTGTGGTATTGGATGTGTCCTCCTTTCAGAGGGGAAGGTGAGGTCCACAAGGAGCTTGTTGCACCGACCAAAGAGGAGAGGGTGGGGGGAAGGGGTGGGGATTAACAGGAGGAGCCGATAGAGGAGGATAGTGACAGTAGAGGCGAATGGAGGTGTAAGCCTCTGTTAAGGCTTATAACGTGGAACGTGATGGGGCTCAATGGGCTGGCGAAGAGAGCTCGGGTATTTGCGCACCTAAGAAGCTTGAACGCGGGGGTGGTCTTTACACAGGAAACACACCTCTGGGTGAGGGATCAGGTTGGGCTGAGAGAACGATAGGTGGGTCAGGTATTCCACTTGGGGTTTGACTCCAAGTCACAGGTAGTGGTCATTCTGCTGAGCAAAAAGATGGGGTTTGTAAGTGCAAAGGAAGTGGGGGACCCGAGTGGGAGATATGTGATAGTGAGCGGGGTATTTAAGGGAATGCCGACAGTGGCATGGGTGCACCTGCTGTACTTGGCCTCGATGGCGGGCGTATGGACCAATGGGATGAGCTCACCGAGTTTCAGTTTGCACAGGGGAATGAGGCAGGGGTTCCGGCTGTCGCTGCTATTGTTTGCACTAATGATAGAGCCCTTGGCGATGGCCTTTAGGGGGTCAGTAGAATGGCAGGGGGTTAGGAGGGGGAGTAGGGAGCACTGGGTATTGCTATACACAGACAACCTGATACGACATGTGTCAGACCCACTGGAGAGCCGGGGGAGGATTATGAGCCTTTTCGAAAGGTTTGGGGCCTTCTCAGGTTATAAATTAAACATAGGAAAAGTGATGCGTTCCTGGCGAATGAGTTGGGTCAGAGAGCCAGCTTAGGGGAGGCTACCAATCAGGATAGCTAGGGATAGGTTTAGGTATTTGGGAATCCAGGGAGAGTGGATGATGCTACATAAGTGGAACCTAACAAAGACCTAACAGCTATTGCATGTTCTTGATAAGTACGTACCAGTCAGGCAGGGAGGAAGGGGTCGAGCGAGGGAACCGTGGTTTACCAAAGAAGTGGAATCTCTTGTTAAGAGGAAGAAGGAGGCCTATGTGAAGATGAGGCGTGAAGTTTCAGTTGGGGCGCTTGATAGTTACAAGGAAGCGAGGAAGGATCTAAAGAGAGAGCTAAGACGAGCAAGGAGGGGACATGAGAAGTCTTTGGCAGGTAGGATCAAGGAAAACCCAAAAGCTTTCTATAGGTATGTCAGGAATAAAAGAATGACTAGGGTATGAGTAGGGCCAGTCAAGGACAGTGGTGGGAAGTTGTGTGTGGAGGCTGAGGAGATAAGCGAGATACTAAATGAATACTTTTCGTCAGTATTCACTCAGGAAAAAGATAATGTTGTGGAGGAGAATGCTGAGACCCAGGCTATTAGAATAGATGGCATTGAGGTGCATAGGGAAGAAGTGTTGGCAATTCTGGACAAGGTGAAAATAGATAAGTCCCCGGGACCTGATGGGATTTATCCTAGGATTCTCTGGGAAGCCAGGGAAGAGATTGCTGAGCCTTTGGCTTTGATTTTTATGTCATCGTTGGCTACAGGAATAGTGCCAGAGGACTGGAGGATAGCAAATGTGGTCCCTTTGTTCAAGAAGGGGAGTAGAGATAACCCCGGTAACTATAGGCCGGTGAGCCTCACATCTGTTGTGGGTAAAGTCTTGTAGAGGATTATAAGAGATACGATTTATAATCATCTAGATAGAAATAATATGATTAGGGATAGTCAGCATGGTTTTGTGAAGGGTAGGTCATGCCTCACAAACCTTATCGAGTTCTTTGAGAAGGTGACTGAACAGGTAGACGAGGGTAGAGCAGTTGATGTGGTGTATATGGATTTCAGTAAAGCATTTGATAAGGTTCCCCACGGTCGTCTATTGCAGAAAATACGGAGGCTGGGGATTGAGGGTGATTTAGAGATGTGGATCAGAAATTGGCTAGTTGAAAGAAGACAGAGGGTGGTGGTTGATGGGAAATGTTCAGAATGGAGTTCAGTTACGAGTGGCGTACCACAAGGATCTGTTCTGGGGCCGTTGCTGTTGTCATTTTATAAATGACCTAGAGGAGGGCGCAGAAGGATGGGTGAGTAAATTTGCAGACGACACTAAAGTCGGTGGAGTTGTAGACAGTGTGGAAGGATGTTGCAGGTTACAGAGGGACATAGATAAGCTGCAGAGCTGGGCTGAGAGGTGGCAAATGGAGTTTAATGTAGAGAAGTGTGAGGTGATTCACTTTGGAAAGAATAACAGGAATGCGGAATATTTGGCTAATGGTAAAATTCTTAGCAGTGTGGATGAGCAGAGGGATCTCGGTGTCCATGTACATAGATCCCTGAAAGCTGCCACCCAGGTTGATAGGGTTGTGAAGAAGGCCTATGGTGTGTTGGCCTTTATTGGTAGAGGGATTGAGTTCCGGAGCCATGAGGTCATGTTGCAGCTGTACAAAACTCTGGTTCGGCCGCATTTGGAGTATTGCGTACAGTTCTGGTCGCCTCATTATAGGAAGGACGTGGAAGCTTTGGAACGGGTGCAGAGGAGATTTACCAGGATGTTGCCAGGTATGGAGGGAAAATCTTATGAGGAAAGGCTGATGGACTTGAGGTTGTTTTCGTTAGAGAGAAGAAGGTTAAGAGGTGACTTAATAGAGGCATACAAAATGATCAGAGGGTTAGATAGGGTGGACAGTGAGAGCCTTCTCCCGCAGATGGAGGTGGCTAGCACAAGGGGGACATAGCCTTAAATTGAGGGGTAATAGATATAGGACAGAGGTCAGAGGTAGGTTTTTTACGCAAAGAGTGGTGAGGCCGTGGAATTCCCTACCTGCAACAGTAGTGAACTCGCCAACATTGAGGGCATTTAAAAGTTTATTGGATAAGCATATGGATGATAATGGCATAGTGTAGGTTAGATGGCCTTTAGTTTTTGACTTCCCATGTCGGTGCAACATCGAGGGCCGAAGGGCCTGTACTGCGCTGTATCGTTCTATGTTCTATGGTGGATGAGATAAGGTAGGACTTTAAAAGATGGTATACATTACAACTGGCACTGGCAGGGAGGGTCCAAGTGATGAAAATGAATGTCCTGTCAACATTCTTCTTCGTATTCCAGATGCTTCCGATTTTCATTCCAAAGGCCTTTTTTACGGAAGCTGGATGCAGTGATTTAGGAGTTTGTAACGGGAAGGTGCCAAGGGTGAAGAGGGCCCTGCTGCAGAGGCAGAGAGGGGGGTGGTTTGATGTTACCGAACCTGCTGCACTGCTATTGGGCAGCGAATGTGGAGAAAGTGAGGCGGTGATGAGGAGAAGGGATAGAATGGGTTACGATGGAGGAAGAATGCTGTAGGGGGTCCAGCCTGAAGGCCATGGTGCAGCAGCACTACCACTGACACTGAGGAGCTATAAGGAGAGCCCGGTGTACAGTCCACAAAGGTGTGGAACCAGCTAAGGAGGCATTTTAGGATAGAACCTCTAATAGATCCCAGCGGTTATGGCAAAAAAGTACTCCCGCAGATGATTTGACAATGTAGGACCACGCTGCCTCCTGCCTGATCACCGTGGTTGACTCAGACCATCCGCATTCTGGGTCCCTGATTCTGATGGTGTCACCTATTGTCAGTGGCTTGAGGGGGATCGCATGTTGATTGTAGTATAGTTTTTGTTTGGAGCATAGTGCCCGCATGTCGTTGAGAACCGGTGCGTTGCCAGGGACTTGGAATTGCTTTGCCGTAGGGTTGTCCAGATGGCGACAGTCCTGAGCTCAATAGGGTTTCTAGGTACGACAACAGAGCTAGGTTGATGTTGGAACGTCACTCGTCTGCCTTGCTGATGAGTCGTTTAATGATGTGGACACCTTTTTCCCTCTTCCATTTGATTGTGGGTAGCAATTCTGTGTCACAACGTTTTCCTGTGTTTGTGGTATCGATTCTGTATGTCATCGTTCGTGAAAGTTGTTTTGCTTGTTTGTTCTGGAGCTGATGTGAATTCATGAGATTCTTTATCATGCCATGGCATGTTTGTAATCTTGTCATTGTTGTAGTTTCTGTCGTTTCTGTCTTTGTTGTTTTCGTCGTTTCTGTCTTTGTTGTTTTCGTTGTCATTCTTGTTGTTCTTTTTGTCGTGCTTGTTGATCCTATTTTTGTTGTTTTTTGCTTTTATTCTTTTTCTTTTTCTTGTTGTACTTGTTGTTTCTGGGATGCTTCTTGTTGCTTTTGTCGTTCTTGTTGCGCTGCATGTTGTTTTTGTTGTTGCTGTTGTTCTTGTTTCTGCTGTGCTTCTCGTGGTTTTTGTTGTTCTTGTTGCGCTCAACGCATATGCCTTGTGGATGATTTGAGTCATTGTCACAGTTATTGGTGTCGGTGTCCTTTGTGGTATCTGCTACATTGAGCATTTCTTCTTGAGAATTGTGAGAATTATTTGATGTTGCATTGATGTTGGTAACATCAGTCATTTGTGGTGGATTTGATTCCTCTTCTTTGCTTCCTTGGTGTTCCTCTTCTAGAGTCATTTTTGGTTCACTTGAATCATCACTGATTTCTAGATGCTCCTCTTTTGGAGTCATTTCAGGTTCATGTGATCTCTTTGTGCTCCTTTTCTGGAGTTAAAATCTTCACGATTTCATTTTGTTGTGGGTCGTGGTGCTCTTTTTCTGGAGTCAAAATCTTCAAGATTTCTATTGACGTGGTCTCTCTGGACTCTTGGTGCTCCTCTTCTGGAATTAAAATCTTCAAGATATCATTTGACGTGGTCTCTCTGGACTCATGAGAAGCCCTCCTCTGATTGTTGAGTGCTTCTGTGCAGATGAGCCGAGATATGTCAGTCTCGCTGTGATCCTGCACATCCTGTATGGGAATTGTGATTTCTTCGTCATTTGTCTCACATACAGTGGGTAGACATTCAGTGTCTTCTTCTGGTGGCTCAAATAACCTTCATAGAACTTCATGGTCTTGTCCATGCATGGCGTTCGCTATGGAGTGTTTGCTTGCTTCCATTTTTGAGTCTGTCACCAAGCTGTCTGTGGAGACTTGTGTTCTCTCTTTGTGGAGGCTTGTGTCGCACTCTTTGTGGAGTTTTTAATCACTTGCTCTGTGGTGTCCTTCATCGCGCTCTCTGTGGAGTCCTTCATCGCTCTCTCTGTGGAATCTGTCATCGCTCTCTTTGTGGAGTCGTGCAGTGTTCTCACTGTAGAGTCGATCTGCGCTCTCTCAACGGAATAGTTCTGTGCTCTCTGTGTGGCTTCGTCTTCGTCTTGGGTATTGCTGTAATCCAATGTATCGACGATCTGCCATGGCAGATTTTCATTTCAATTTCAATTTTTCAATTTCAATGGCATCATGGTATTGGATTCATCCACCACGAGAAGAGTTGTATTTAGGTTTTCAACCGCTGATGCTGTGATCAGGATCTCCGAATAACTCAGCCATGTCTGAGCAGTATTGTGTGTATTGTTCGATGGACAAATCATCGCTTTTTGTTTCGGAGTTGTGATCGTTCTCTTCATGTTCAATGAACAAATCATCTTCTTGTGTGGAGGCTGGGGCCCTTCGTGGTCCGAGGACCACTCTCTGTTTCTTGGCGTCAGGCTGTAGCATAATCCTGCACTCATGTGTCAGGATGACATATATGCTGGGCTGAAGATTCCCCAATCCGAAGAACCCATCGTCGGGGTCTTCACGGTACGACACCTCTAGTTGTGGCTCGGATTTGGTACTGGGGTAGCCATCTCACAAGATGAAATCTTCGTCTGAGTCGTAGTCTACAAGGGCCATATCATCTTCTAGGGTGGTGCTAGCTGCTTGTTCCAGGGCGTTGTGAAAGTTATTTTCAACTGCTGGTGTAAGTTTGGGCATTGTTCTGTCGTTTGAGGCGAGAAAATTGGATTTTGCAGCTTTAAATTTATTTTTGTTCATTTTTGTGCATTTCCCTTTGAAGTGGGTGTGGTCCTGGCCCTCTGACGTCATGACGCTCATGACGTCATGCATAGGACTCGATTGCCCAAGCGCACTCCGAGTTTCCTGTACTGAGCGCTTTTTTCGCAACTGCGCATGTACGGCTCCTTTTATAGATGGTTGCCGCTCAGAACCTCCGTCTTCCTCCGATTCAACCCTGCTTCCGCCTCGTGGTGAGTGTTCGCACCATTTTTACCGATTTTGTTTTCCAAATGATGATTCTGCGTTTGTAGAGACTCAAAGTATTTATTTTGTTTTTGTTCATAAGCAAGGCATTTTTGTATAGCGATTTATAGAGTTAGATACTTATTTTGTGAAAGTTCTTCCCTCAAATTTTTATCATAGTCCAGAAGTTATTTGATGCATTATCACAATGTCTCTGAAATCAGCATAATCACAGCCTTGTGGTTGAGATTTGTAATAAAATCAGAGATGGGCCCTCCGTTTCTCTGACAAGAGTTAAACCTTTCCAGCATCTCACCAGACTGACTGTTACAGCGTTCATTAAATTTTTTGAGTATAACTTCTGTTTTGGTGTTGTCCTCACCTTCTAAGTAATTAAAGCAATTATAGATTTCTCTAGCTTCATGCCCTCCTGTTGAGAGTAGTAGGGCTATTGTTGTTGCTTCAGAGACAGTGCTTAAATCATTAGCTGTGATAAATATTTGGAACAGCTGTTCACACATTTTCAAGTTATAACTTAAATTACCGGTTGTTTCCAGCTGCCATGGAGTTCCAACAAGTTTCATCGAATCAGTTAGTCGTCGAGGATCCTTTTGCTGCGAAGTCTTCCACAGTCGAATATCTGGTTTAAGTTTTTCTTCTCTTGCTGGTGTCCAGCTAGCTTTCTGAAATCACGCCAGGTACTATATGTTATTCTCTAAGTCTGAATAAAGAGTGTAGACTTCCAGTTAACACAAACACTTTATTCAGTGGGTTTGTTTTGTTTCCAGAGCTTAACTAGATATAATACAGTCAAGAGGTATGACCAGTGTAGCTAAGGTAAACTGCCTATGCTGAGCTGTCTCTGTCTGCTGCTGCTCACTAGCCTTGTGCTTCTGAAAGAGGCGGATCCTCCCTTGGGCTGGACCCTTTATACCCGTCACTGATGCTGCCCTCTAGTGATGCTGTGGCTGTTACATCTGTCTGTAGTCCCTGGTGTATGTGCAGATGTATGTATAGATGTACAGATCACTACAGCCATGGGGTGAAAAAGGGGGAAAATGTGTACAGACTGCAAAACTGTTAGTTGGAGAGTGTGTTCCTTGGATTATTTATGTTTACAACTTGAATAAGTTTGGAATGAAATACATTAAAAAAATGAAAAGGCCAGCCTTTGCTCTTTTGATTTATTTCAAATCCACTTCATCACCTTCCTGCCATGCCTCTCAATTCTCTCTCTCACTACATTCACTGGGTGTAATTTTCTCATTGTTTCTCCGTGTCAACTCGGTAAAAGTGGTGTGCAGCCCACTGGCTGCGTTGCCAGCTTTTCGCGCCGAATTTTTAAGCATTCTTGAAAAAGACATCCTGGAGGTGGGTCCCGCGATGTTACACTGGCTAGGGAGGGCTCGGAATGGCCCAGCAGCCCCTCAGCTCCTGAGAGATCGCAATGTAAAAAGAAAATAAAGAAACCTCCACACGGATTGGAAACAATACCCCCGCCCCCCAAAACCCCCACCCCCACAAACATGGAACTCCCTCCCCTCACCACAAACCTCCACAATGAAAGCTGCCCGGGTACTCCAGTGCCAGGGGGAGTGCCAGGGCATGACTCTCTCCCACCTTGGGGGCTGTACTTATCTGTGCAACCCTGCTGGGTTCCGTTGACCAGTTCCCCATTTGTAAATGCCTGTCGGGAACCCAGGCAGCGTCACATCACAGTGGGGGTGAGGAAGAGACATTTGTACATGGCGGGATTTTCCAACGAGAAGGCCCGCTAATTATATTTAAATCAATTCAATGGGGTTCCTGTCATTGCATGACAGGAACCCCATTACGTCATTGCGGGAGGTAGAGGTAGGAACAATAGAGCAGGGAAATCCCACCGGGGTTTTGGGACACCCCCTTTATTCTCTGCCCCTCCGCCATTTCTGCATGACGAAGAAGAAGGCAAATAGTCCCGCCCCCTCCCCCACTGTAATTGCCTTTAAAATTCATTTCAATTATTCCTTGCTGTTCCACAAATCTATTATGCGAATGAAAGACAAAAACAGTGCGACATGGTAGCACAGAGCACAGTGGTTAGCACAGTTGCTTCACAGCTCCAGGGTCCAGGTTCGATTCCCGACTTGGGTCACAGCCTGTGCAGAGTCATAACATTCTCCACGTGACTGCGTGGTTTCCTCCGAATGCTCCGTTTTACTCCCACAGTCCAAAGATGTGCAGGTTAGGTGGGTTGGCTATGATAAATTGCCCTTAGGTTAGGTGGGGGTTACTAGGTTACGGGGATGGGGTGGAGATGTGGGGTTAAGTGGGTGCTCTTTGCAAGAGCCGGTGAAGACTCGATGGGCCAAATTGCCTCCTTCAGGACTGTAAATTCTATGATTCAATGATTCAGTACCGGTTGGCCCACCAATCCTGTGTTGCATTGTAACAGTGCAAGGAGGTAGCATGATCCTCTCCACTCAATCCGCCTGCTCACCAACAGACACAAATCTGAGTTTTGCAGCTTTCGTTCATGACATCTGTTTCTCTTAGCTCTGTGAGTAAAGAAAGTAAGACTTTCTTATAATGAATAATTTTTTATATTATCATTTGTTCCAGTCTGCAGACCTCTTATAAATGTTTCACTTGGGGCGGCATTGTGACGCAGTGGTTAGCATAGCTGCCTCACGGCACCGAGGTCCCGAGTTCTATCCCGGCCCTGGTTCGCTGTCAGTGTGGAGTTTGCACATTCTCCCCGTGCCTGCGTGGGTTTAACCCCCACAACCCAAAGATGAGCAGGTTAGGTGGATTGGCCATGCTAAATTGCCCCTTAACTGGAAAAAATAATTGGGCACTCTAAATTTATTTTAAAAGTTTTTTAAAAAGTAAATGTTTCACTTATAGTCTGCTTTCTGGCAAAGTTGTACCAATAATGGACTGTTTCTTTCTTGGCACATTGAAATCTAAACATACCACCACGAGCAAATAAAACTTGGCCCAGAAATTATTCTAAAATGTATATGAATAGAAATGTAAAATTTTGAAAAAAAGTCAAAAGCAAGTATTGTATTAAAATGGGCAATGACATTGTAGCAAATAAAACAAGCCAAAGCATGTTCCTTTAAAAATTATGATGTGGAGATGCCGGCGTTGGACTGGGGTGAGGACAGTAAGAAGTCTTACAACACCAGGTTAAAGTCCAACAGGTTTGTTTCAAACACTAGCTTTACATTCACCTGAGGAAGGAGCAGTCCTCCGAAAGCTAGTGTTTGAAACAAACCTGTTGGACTTTAACCTGGTGTTGTAAGACTTCTTACTTTAAAAATTATGTCAGACATTCAATTTCCTTGGTTGGCGTTCAATGGAAAAAGGGTTGAGAGATAAAGAAAAACATATTGGCAGAACAGACAGGAAATTATGCCAGGGATCACTTAAATACTTTCACATGTATTCTGGTGCCTTGATGAGGCTGTAGCATGACATCTGCGAGAGGCAAGCAATAACTCCAAGAAGTCATCAAACCACGTTCAGAAGGACCTTGGTGCAACAGCCTAAGGCCTGTTGGTCCACTTTACCAATTCACCTCTACTTGTTCTTGACCTGAGTAAAACAATGTTTAGAATTCCCTCATAACACACTGAGACAACCAGCAATGGATCAAAATGGGGGGGGGAGCTATAGTCATAAACAAAACAATGCTTCATGATGACATAAGTATAGCTCCAAAGGCAATTGATTTTCGTGTGGATTCTCCTCATTCGGGAATGGAGGTTCTTTAATTGTATGCAATTTGTCTAAATAATCAGGTTTAATGGTATTTTTTGGCTTCTATTAGCAATTAATGATAATACTATTACACATATACTTAAGGTGGCAGTTAAGATAACTAATTTCATACATAGCGTTCTTGACCTGAGGAAAAGCAGTTGGTCAGGCCTTTCAAATTTAAAGAATCTGGTTGAATGTCCCCCTGAATGCATTTTTCCCCGAGTGCCATTCTTGTTATCGAAGGATTACCTCATCCTGTTATTCACTTAATGAATTTCAGTTCTAGCAAAATGGTCTCCCACACGCCTTATCAAGACTTTATCTTGACTGACTTGTCAAATATCTCCTTTAAGTGGAGACAGACACAAAGGCCCATTCCTTTAGTTATCACTTGACCAAATTCCTCAACAGAATTCTCAGAGGAGCTGGCCACTCGAGCTACAGCTTCTCAAATGGATGGCACCACCAGCCGGTCATCTATCCCACCGCTACACGGCCTATGAAAGTTAATGTAGACGTTTAATATCGGTAGTCTGTATGTTTGTCTCTGCTGGACTCGCATCGGCTTGCTTTTCATATCACTGACAGCAAAACCGAGATTTTCAGTCTCCAAACAAAAACAAAATTGACAAAAAAGAAATCAACATGAATCCATTTCCTACACTGTTGATGGAACCAATTCACTACAATAGCCATAGTGCTAAGAATGTTTCACTAAAAGGAGACCTAATTGTGCAATTCAATCATACTAGGGAGTTACTGGTGAGATAGGGGGCAGGAATTTACAAAAATGTTTTTACCAAATAGTGGTAGTGAGCGGAAACTGCCAAGAGCTTCCCGATGCTCGGCCCGGTGTCACTACTATAAAACATGAATTTGTCCACTTAATGAGGCTCCACGGGCTTCAAGCCACAAATCATGGTCCCACCGGCTGATTCGCTGGGACCGCACCTGCCTGCCCCAGCTAACAAGGGAGAGCAGCGCTTAAACCGCTCCTGCACAACCAACTCCACACAGCTTGTAGCCATGCCACCGAGGTGGCCAGCCCCACAATTCAGGGATGCAGACCTGGGCAGATTTCTTGAAGTGGTCGAGGCCAGACGGGATGCCCAGTTCCCTTGAAGGTCTCGGAGGTTCAGCCACAGGGAAGCCAGTGCCACCTGGGAGGAAGTGCCTGTCAGTTCAGGGAGCGTGACCAGGAGGACCTGCACCCAGTACCGTAAGAAGGACAACGACCTTCACTAGACCACACAGGTGAGTTGGCACCATCCCATGCCCCGACCCATCCATGTCCAGCAGTGCCGCCCATTGGACAGTTCCTTTGATGATTAATACACTTGACACGGGACAAGAGCCAATTTAATCAGTTTATCTGATTTGCAAGAAATAAAGATTAAGCCAAACGTTATGAATACCAATTAAAAGATTATAATGGAAAAAGAATGAATACATTGGGAGTTTGTGAACACCGTGTAAAGAACAAAGTGCATTCAGTAAATTCTCAATCATCGATGTTGAGCATGAATCTTTATTGGGAGTGAAAGCATGTGAAGCACTCGAGCTAGTGAAAAGGATCTACACTGCAGACTGTAATATAACTACGCAACATACATCAATGGATGCAATCCTGAAAGAATTTCCTGAAATTTTCAAGGATTCAAAGTGTTACCATACACCTATCACACACAGTTAAAACAGTAAGAAGTCTTACAACACCAGGTTAAAGTCCAACATGTTTGTTTCAAACACAAGCTTTCAGAGCACTGCTCCTTCCTCAGGTGAATGATTCACCGAAAGCTAGTGTTTGAAACAAACATGTTGGACTTTAACCTGGTGTTGTAAGACTTCTTACTGTGCTCACCCCAGTCCAATGCCGGCATCTCCACAACACAGTTAAAAGACAATGCACGATCAGTTATACATGCACCAAGACATGTACCAGCTCCACTGAAGGACTGATGTAAGAATGAGCTGGAGAGAATGACAAAACTGGGAGTAATAAGGCCCATCAAAGAACCAACTGATTGGGTGAACTCCATGGTGTGCGTGAAGAAATGTAATAATGGCCGCCGTGTCTGTATGGATCCAAAGGATCTCAATTTAAACATTAAAAGAGAGCACTATCCTATTCCAAAGAGAGAAAAAAAATCACATGAGGGATGTCAGGAGCAACATGTTTTCGCAAACTGGAAGCATCACAGGGTTTTTGGCAACTCAAGTTGGATGAAGGGAGCTCAAAGCTGTGCTCTTTCAACACTCCATTTGGGTGATACTGTTTTCTCAGAATGCCGTTTGGTATTATTTCAGCACATGAAATTTTCCATCGGGCAATGGAACACGTCACAGAAGGCATTCCAGGCAGGAAAGTACACGTTGATGACATTATTGTACGGGGCTCAACAAGAGGAGAGCATGACGAAAGGCTTGTCAAAGTGCTGAGAAGCATCAAAAAGGATGGATTGAAGCTGAATAAAGCCAAAAGCTAGTTTGGTGTTGAAAAAAAATCACATTATTGGGAGACAAACTTTCTGCTAAAGCGTATACAACCTGACCAAGAAATAAATCAAGGTGATTTTAAACATGCAACCTCCTACAAACAAAAAAGAACTCCTTGGTATGATAAATTTTGTAGGAAAGTACTATTCCTCATCTTTCAGTAAAAACAACGTGCCTGAGAGAATCAATAAAGAAGGACACTGTGGTTGGACAGACATGAACATGAGTGGCAAATGTTACAAGAAGCATTGACTACAGCACCTGTGTTAACGTTTTTTTTGATCCGATGATGAAGCCAAAGATATCGATAGATGTGTCGAAAGATGGGTTGGGCGCGGTATTATTGCAGCAAGACGATGACGCGAATTGGCTTCAAATTGCCTGCGCTTCAAGGTCAATGACTAACACAGAGCGTGATATGCTCAAAAAGAAAAAGAATGCTTGGGCTTAATAAATGGATTAAATAAATTCCATGACCAAGTGTATGGCCTACTGACACTCTTAGTTGGGAACTGACCATAAACCACTTGTGGCAATAGTAAAAAAAAATCTGAATGAAATGTCACCCAGAATGCAACGCATGATAATGATTTTAATCTAATCTGCATGCCAGGTAAACATCTGGTTGTAGCGGATGCGCTATCTTGTGCTACGGACATGAAAGAAGAGCAACATTTGGATGAGGACGCACAAGCACAAGTGAATTTTGTGACGGAATCCCTTCCAGTTCCGAAGTCAAAACTAATAAGAGATGAAACCACTAAAGATGAAATCTTACAGAAGATAATAAAGTATCTCACAGGGGGATGGCCAAAAGGATCCTGCTCTAACTACTATAATATCAGAGCAGAGCTAAGTGCAGCTAATGGTTTTTTGCTGAGGTAAAATAGAATGGTAATTCCAAAATCATTACGATCAATGATTCTGAAAAAAATTCATGACGGGCACTTAGGCAGAGAAAAATGTAAAAGACGAGCCAGAGATATTCAAGTCATGATTGACAAATGTCCAACTTGACAGAAATTTCAGTACAAACAGCGAAAATAACCAATGCAAATGGGCAAAATCATTCCAAGTCCATAGCAGAAAGTAGGAATGGATCTGTTTTATCTGGCAGGGAAAGAATAGTGAACGACTATTTCTCTAACTTTCCAGAAGTGAGACTACTAGCAAACTCATCAACTAGGTGTGTCATCAAATATTCCAAAGACATTTTTGCTCAACACGGATTACCTCAAATTTTCATGAGTGACAATGGCCCATGTTTTAGCACTCATGAATGGACAGAGTTCGCACAGACAATATTTTTAGCCATGATGTGGAGATGCCGGTGTTGGACTGGGGTGAGCACAGTAAGAAGTCTTACAACATCAGGTTAAAGTCCAACAGGTTTGTTTCAAACACTAGCTTTCGGAGCACTGCTCCTTCCTCAGGTGAATGGTTTTTAACAAATAACTTTGAGCATCTGTATCCACAGTCCAATGGGAAGTTTGTAAAAAGTGTTCACATTGTGAAGCAGCTTCTCAAAAATTTATGGACAGATGGGAAGATCCATTATTTCGTGCTACTCAGCTAGAGAGCAGCGCCATTGATAAATGCATTACCTCCTTTGCAGTTGTTGATGAACAGACAGCTTAGAACAACCTTGCCATACATTTCATTGGAGCAAACAATTCGAAAACTCGTGAAGAAGCTCACATCTCAAAAAAGGAGACAGAAGAGGTATCATGACAAAACAACAAGAAGGCTACAACCATTCGAAAAAGATGACACAGTCAGGGTGGAAGATCCTGATGGAAATGGATGGTTGAAGTGCGCTAAGGTACTACAATCATCAAGCCCTCAGTCATATACCATCATTCCTGAAGACGGGCAAGTTCTAAGATAAAACAGGAGAGCATTGCTGAAGGTTCACAGCCCTTTGCATGGCATGGCATTAAGGGTAAACTAGTAGCATGGATAGAGGATTGGTTAATTAATAGAAAGCAAAGAGTTGGGATAAATGGGTGTTTCTCTGGTTGGCAATCAGTAGCTAGTGGTGTCCCTCAGGGATCCGTGTTGGGCCCACAATTGTTCACAATTTACATTGATGATTTGGAGTTGGGGACCAAGGGCAATGTGTCCAAGTTTGCAGATGACACTAAGATGAGTGGTAAAGTGAAAAGTGCAGAGGATACTGGAAGTCTGCAGCGGGATTTGGATAGGTTAAGTGAATGGGCTCGGGTCTGGCAGATGGAATACAATGTTGACAAATGTGAGGTTATCCATTTTGGTAGGAATAACAGCAAACGGGATTATTATTTAAACGATAAAATATTAAAGCATGCCGCTGTTCAGAGAGACTTGGGTGTGCTAGTGCATGAGTCGCAGAAGGTTGGTTTACAAGTGCAACAGGTGATTAAGAAGGCAAATGGAATGTTGTCCTTCATTGCTAGAGGGATGGAGTTTAAGACTAGGGAGGTTATGTTGCAATTGTATAAGGTGTTAGTGCAGCCACACCTGGAGTATTGTGTTCAGTTTTGGTCTCCTTACTTGAGAAAGGACGTACTGGCGCTGGAGGGTGTGCAGAGGAGATTCACTAGGTTAATCCCAGAGCTGAAGGGGTTGGATTATGAGGAGAGGTTGAGTAGACTGGGACTGTACTCGTTGGAATTTAGAAGGATGAGGGGGGATCTTATAGAAACATTTAAAATTATGAAGGGAATAGATAGGATAGATGCGGGCAGGTTGTTTCCACTGGCGGGTGACAGCAGAACTAGGGGGCATAGCCTCAAAATAAGGGGAAGTAGATTTAGGACTGAGTTTAGGAGGAACTTCTTCACCCAAAGGGTTGTGAATCTATGGAATTCCTTGCCCAGTGAAGCAGTTGAGGCTCCTTCATTACATGTTTTTAAGGTAAAGATAGATAGTTTTTTGAAGAATAAAGGGATTAAGGGTTATGGTGTTCGGGCCGGAAAGTGGAGCTGAGTCCACAAAAGATCAGCCATGATCTAATTGAATGGCGGAGCAGGCTCGAAGGGCCAGATGCCCTACTCCTGCTCCTAGTTCTTATGTTATGTTTGCCATGGAACCACAAGATGATATTGTGAGCAATTCAAGGACAACAGAACAAGAGATACCTCAGCATACAGAGCCAGAACAAGGTGAAAATGTACAAAGCCAAAAAAAACAACAATCATCTTCGATAACAAATGAATATCAAGTAAACTCACAGGTTCAACAAATGCTCAGAAGGTCAACAAGCTACAGAAGAAAACCTGACAGATTGAACTGGTATTGAACTGGAAACATGCAAAAATTGAATACATTATGCATATCATGTATATTGTGCAGTAAATTGAGAATGTAAAATTTTACATTTCCAAAGGAAAGGGGATGTGATAAGCATAAACAGTTATGTATATAGTGATAGACAAGACCTCTGACCAGCAAGTGGCAGTAGAAAACAACCACATGACACTGTTACCTCAGGATGGAGGTTCTTCGTAGTGGAAAGTTACAGTTTGTCGTAGCTCGTAATTAATTTATCATAATTTGTAGCTTTTGATAATAATCTTACAGTTATCTTAATCATGCAATTGTTTTTTTGTTTTTTTTATTAAAATTTAGAATACCCAATTATTTTTTTTCCCAATTAAGGGGCAATTTAGCATGGCCAATCCTCCTAACCTGCACATCTTTGGGCTGTGGGGGAGTAACCCACGCAGACACGGGGAGAATGTGCAAACTCCACACGGACAGTGACCCAGGGCCGGGATTCGAACCCAGGTCCTCAGCACCGCAGTTCCAGTGCTAACCACTGCGCCACATGCCGCCCCACCATGCAATTGTTAAATAATAAAACTTTAACATGTGTAAGAACTAGATGTTCTCTAATGCATTTATTACAACCAGCCAAGCACCAGAACGTAACAACCTGGATGTTCCCCTTCTTGTTGACAGAGGGCACTCCCAGCTGGCCCGGTGAGCGCAAGGCGACATATGTGCCATCTGTTAGCCCCTGGACCCTGGGGCATCTCGTCGATGGTGGAGAATCCTGCTGCTCGTGCACCTTGTTCAGCTTGGTCCATGTCAAAGTTTACATAAAAGCAAATTACTGTGAATGCTGGAATCTGAAACCAAAAAGAAAATGCTGGAAAATCTCAGCAGGTCCGGCAGCATCTGTAGTGAGAGAAAAGGACTAATGTTTCGAGCTTGACAAAGGGTCATCTGGACTCAAAACATTAGCCCTTTTCTCTCCCTAGTACTGCTGCCAGACCTGCTGAGATTTTCCAGCACTTTCTTTTTGGTTTCAAAGTTTATATAATTTGCTGCCCGAGCATAAAGGGCATCCGTGACTTCACAGTCACGGTGCCTTAATGGTGCCTTGACAGCCACCAGGAGCATTTATCCTCTGCCTCCACGTGATGCCAAGTCCGCGAGGACATAGTGTACGTGCCTCACCGTCCCCTAGTCGAGGGGGTGCGTCCTGCGGTGCATGCTGTCTGTTGTCTGTTCGAAAGACCAGCGACGCCTGGACACCTTGGGCTGCTGTGGGCCTCTTCCTCAGGATCCCACCCATGTCTGATGGGCGGCCGGGTCCTTGGGATGTGGGGAGGGGTCCTGCACATGGAGTTTCGATAGGAGCTTGGCTAGGATTATGGTGTTGAAGGCGGAGCTGTAGTCAATGAGTCCTCGTTGTCGAAATGCTCCAGTGATGAGTGTTGGGCCAGTGAGATGGCATCTGCTGTGGACCAGTTGTGTTGGTATGCGAATTGCAGTGGATCAAGGCATTCTGGGAGTAAGGAGTTGATGTGTCTCATGACCAACCTCTCAAAGCACTTCATAATGATCGATGTCAAGACCACCAGATGGAAGTCATTGAGGCACGTTGCCTGGTTCTTCTTTGGCACTGGTACAATGGTGATGTCCTTGAAGCAGGTGGGATCCTCGGAACAGAGTAGGAAGAGGTTGAAAATGTCTGCCAACACACCCACTAGTTGGTCCACGTAGGAACTGAGTGTATGACCAGGGACTCATGAGGCTGCTGGGGCAGTAGACAATGGTTTGTTAGTTCCTGCTCAAAACGAGCTAGAATGCATTGAGTTCATCTGGAGGGTATGCTATGACTGAAGATTCTACTAGGCTTTGCTTTGTAGCCCGTAAAGTTGTTTAAGCCTTGTCACAACCAACAATAATCCGTGTCATTAGCTTGTGACTCTAGCTTAGTCTGGTATTGTCTCTTGGCATCCCTGATGTCTTTGCGGAGGTCATACCTAGATTTCTTGGATAGCTCATGGTCACCTGTCTTGAACACCTCAGACGGGGCCTTCAGTAGGGAGTGAATCTCTTGGTTACACCATAGTTTTCAGTCGGGGAACGCACATACTACCTTATTTGCGCACAATCTTCTACACACTTGCTGATGAAGTCTGTGACGGTGGTGGCATACCCATTTAGGGTGGCCACTGAGGTCTTGAATATGGACCAGTCCACTGATTCCAAGCAGTTGCTTTGGGGCTCTTCTGTTGCCTCAGACCAGCATCGCACAACCTTCTTAACCGGATTCTCCGGCTTAAGTTTCTGCTTGTATGCCGGGAGAAGAGCACCGTCTTGAGGTCTGAATTTCCAGAGTGCGGTTGGGGGATGGATCGGTAGACGCCATTGATGTTTGTGTAGCAGTGGTCAAGAATTTTGGCCTCCTGATGGGACAGGAGATGTGTTAGTGGAAATTTGGCAGTACACCACCAGACCCCAGAAGTGGTCAGAGCCCATAGGTTGCTCCGGCCAAAGCCCAAGGCCGGGGAGTAGCTGGGGGTCATCATTGTGAAACTGCACCGGCACCAAGACCAGGAAAGGATCCTAAACTGCGCGAGATACACAAGGTCCTGTAAATTAGAGGGTCACTTAATCTGGGTGTACCAGGGCATTGGGGCAGACCTAGACAAGCGCCGGGCGAAATTTAACAAAGTCAAGACGGCCCTTTATCAGAACAATTGATAGGGTGGCAGGGTGGCACAGTGGTTAGCACTGCTGCCTCACAACTCCAGGGTCCTGCATTCAATTTCAGCCTCGGGTGACTGTGTGGAGTTTGCACTTTGATGCATGATCAATTGCACGAAGACAAGAGTTGGATACAACTGAGGCTTTATTGCTCTATGATGTGTGGCCTCCCATAGCAGCTGGCGAAATGGCTGCTGCATGGAGGACACACATATTTATACTACTGGGTGGAGCCCGCAGGCAGGGACCACCAACGTAGCTGTAGTACAGGTCCTACCATACATCATCTAATATAGGTGCAACAGTGGTTTGCCACACACTTTCTCGCCATGACTGCCTGAGTTTCCTCCGGGTGCTCCGGTTTCCTCCCACAGTCCAAAGATGTGCAGGTTAGGTGGATTGGCCATGCTAAATTGCCCCTTAATAACCAAAAGGTTAGGTGGGGTTACTGGGGGTAGGGTGAAGGCGTGGGCTTAAGTAGGGTGCTCTTTCCAAGGGCGGGCGCAGACTCGGTGGGTCGAACGGCCTCCCTCTGCACTGTAAATTCCATGGGCTGGATTGTCCGCCGGCAGGATGCTCCATTTTGCCGGCAGCCCAGGGATTTCCCGACACCGTGGGAGTACCCCACAATGGGAAAGCCCATTGACCAGCCGGCGTAATGGAGCATCCCGCCAACGGGGTGAAATAGAAATGTGGCACGGCGGGGCGGGGAATCCAGCCCCATGATTCTATGATTCTAATGTGCATTTCGGAATGCTGTACCCCGCCAAGCTCTGGGTGACTTTCCAGGGCAGGGAATACTACTTCACCGGACCGGCGGACACAGATGAATTTGTTCATTAGCATAGGTTGGGAAGGCAACAAAACCAGCACTGAACCAGACATCTCAACGCATCAGTCAATGAAAAATGTATAAACTATTTGCACAGGACTGAACCGCCTCAGCCTCAAGTCTGACGTTGAATCTAAGAAAGGAGGGGGCGAGAGCAGTAATGTGAAGGAGGGGGTGAGGAGGAGGAAGGAGGGAGAAGAGGCATGCATCAGTCAGGGGAGGTATAGATCGATCCCAGGGATAGGGCCACCACACTAGCGGGTGAGCTAACACAAGGAAGTATGAATGGGGGTGAGTGGGGCAGTGGCACATCTCCAATGGGGGTTGGGTACCTGGCGACAGGGGGAGAGAACACTCTAAGGGGGAGGCAATACCGGGAGATAAACAAATGGAGAAAATCTGGGTAACGCACAGGTGATGGGGGAAAGGGGAGGGGGAGGCAGACCAAGGGGGAAAGTGGAGGGGAAGGCACTAGTCTGGCTATGACAGATCACACATGGCAGCAAGGAATACAAAAGCACTGCAGAAAGCCACTTTGGAGGACCCCTGAACAAAGGGAAACCCTGGAGTGCAGGGGTTCATCCACATGGCATACATATAGATGGTGGCCATCTTGGGTGGCCCCTGGACAAAGGAAAAGCCGAAGTGCAGAGGCACATCCACAAGGTAAATATGTACTCTCCGCAGGAGAGGGATAGAAACCGCCCGTCAGGATAGTCACCTGGAATGTCAGGGGACATAATGGCCCAGTGAAAAGATATAGGGCGCGATTCTCCGCTGCCCACGACGAGTTGGAGAATAGCGGGAGGGCGTCCCCGACATTTTTCACGCCCTCTCGCTATTCTCCCCCCCCCCCACCCCACGGCCGCCCCACGACACGAATCGCTGCTCGCCGTTTTTTACGGCGAAGTGATTCTCCCCAGGCCGATGGGCCGAGTTCCCAGGCCTTTACGGCCGTTTTTACGGCAGCAAACACACCTGCTTGCTGCCGTCATAAAAACGGCCGCAACATGTCCGTTCTGGGCATCCAGGGCCCAGATTGACACGGCCGTACATCTCCCTCCGCCGCCCCGCAGGATCAGTCCGCTGGGCGGCCGAGGGAGATGACGGCTCCGCACATGCGCGGGTTGGAGCTGTCCAACCCGCGCATGCGCGGCTGACATCATCGTGCGCATCAGCCGGCGTGACGCCTGGCGCGTGGACTTAGCGACGGTCGCTAAGGCCGCGATGCCATGCTTCACGGGGCCCCGCTGCTAGCCCCGCCCGGGGGGGGGGGGGGGGGAAATCGGGTCCCGGGAGGGGGCGTGGAGGCTGCCATGAAACACGGCCAGTTTCACGGCAGCCTTTACGATTCACCGCGTTTGCGGAGAATCGCGGCCCATAGAGTCTTCATCCATCTGAATAGTATGAAAGCCGACATAGTCTTTCTCCAAGAGACACACCTGAGGGAGACAGACCAACTGCGAGTGAGAAACAGTTGAATGGGACAGATATACCATTCGTGCTACGGGACGAGGGCTAGGCAGTGGCCATACTGCTGAACTGCGGCATTTACAGCGATGAGGACGGTTGCGGACCAAAGGGGGATGGTTCATGGTATCTTGGAAGGGGCACTGGCGGTCCTTGTAAATGTGTAAGCTCCCAACTGGGACGACATGGAATTCATGAAAAAAACCATGTCAGAAATCCCCAACATGGACACACACCGACTCATCATGGGGGGCAACTTTAACTGCGTACTGGACCCACGTACAGCCAGATCAAATGGCCCAAATCATGGAAAAAGTCAAACATGGTGAAGGAACTGGGCATATTCATGAAACAATGGACCTATGGAGGTTCACAAACCCAGGGGAGAAGGAGTTTCCTTTTTCTCCGTCCACACCAGATTCAACTTCTTTGTAGTGGGGAAAGCAATGGTTCCAAGGGTAGTAAGAGCAGAACTCTCTGCAATAGTAATCTCGGACCAAACTCCACACTGCATGGATGTGAGGCTGGAGACAGACTGGTACAATGCCCCCATGGAGGCTAGACATGGCCCTGCTAGCCGATAAGACACTCTGCGAATGGATATCACAGGCCATAAACGGGTGTGTCACCAACAACCCGAATGGGCGGTCTCACCCTCCATGTTCTGAGAGGCGCTGAAGGCACTGATGGAAGGAAAATTATTTCATACAAGGCATGGAGAGATTGGAAGGACAGGGCGGTGAGGCAAGAGCTGGTCAGCTCTACACTGGAGGAGGACCCGCGGTACTCCATGGCCCCAGCCGTAGAGCTTCTGGTGGAGAGGAAGAAGTTACAAATGGATTTCGATCTGCTCTCCATGGGGAAAGTAGTCCGCCAGCTCCGCCAGATACGGGGGACCTTCTACAAACATGGAGAGAAAGCCAGCCACCTGCTGGCTCAGCAGCTGAGAAAGCAGACAGCCATGAGGGGAATAGCTCAGGCCAGGGACAGCAACAGCATGCTAGTTGCTCCATCGGAAAGGGTCAATGAGGCCTTAGCGACCTTCTACCGGGGTCTCCGGGATGAAGCAGCTCATCAACGGACTGGACATGCCAGCCGTGGGGGAAGAGAAGAGACAGGGCCTGGAAACCCCATTAGAACTGGGATAAGTCAGGTGCCACGGGGGCACAGTGGTTAGCACTGCTGCCTCATGGCGCCGAGGACCCGGATTCGATCCCGCCCGCGGATCCATGTGGAGTTTGCACAGTCTCCCCGTGTCTGCATGGGTCTTACCCCCACAACCCAAAGATGTGCATGGTGAATTGGTCATGCTGAATTGCCCCTTAATTGGAAAATAATTAATTGGTTACTTCAACTTTTAAAAAAAGGAAAAAAAAGAACTGGGAGAAGTCATGGAGAGCATTAACTCCATGCAGGCAAGGAAGGCGCTGGGGCCCGATGGATTCCATAGGGCTTCCATAGGACATGGAAGACGTTCACCAACTTGTTCCAAGACCTGCTCTTAGCCAACAACCAGTAGGGGGTGGGTGTGGGGGGAGGGACAGAGACACAAACGAGTCAGGGGACAAAGTGGAAAAGGAGGGAGGGGGAAGGGGTGAATGGGGGAGGGAAGGGGCGAAGGCACCCAAAAACACAAGAGAGACAAGGAACAAAGCCACAGGGAATGGTCCGAGGGCAAGCCGAAACCCAAACTAAACTGTAAATAGACACCTGTAAATACATGCTCTGGTCACACTGTGGATCATAACATATGTATGTCACCCAAAGAGGGGCCAAGGCTACAGCGGGAGAGAAGACAATTGCCCAGATTTCTGTTTGTCTTTTTTATTTTCCTTTTTTGTGTGTATTTGTAATATGTAACTTATGAATTGTGAAATATGTGTGAAAACCCAACAAAATACTTTGAAAAAAAAATCCTGCTTTGCACCTCGATATTATTAACGTCTAAGCATTCTACAGAAAATAAAACAGATTTAATTGTAAATGTTTAAAACCATCTGAAGACAAAACAAGATGAATTTTAACAAGCTTTTTCAACATATTCAGAAAAGCTGACAAATATATAATAATACAAATGTCATTTGAAGATATATGACGGACGTAAAGGAAGTGTTTTTCTAAAGTTTGCTGAGCTATCAGAGTGAAGATTCTGCTTCGTCTCATGTGGTTGGAATAAATATCTGTCGCTATTTTAATATATCTGTCAAATCTCCGCTTCTAAATTCCTCTTGGGTCCATAAGGCAACCTTATCTTCCCCTCTCTTGGCTTGTCTCAACACCCACCACCCCCGTCCGTCTGTCCGTCCGTCCCCCGTCCCCCACAACACTGCGATCCCTGTCAGACTGCCCTCTTGAAGTCTTAGCTTAGAGACCTGAGAGAGACCGGTATCTGTTAGCCATTTTAAAGACTGGGCAGCTGCTGCCCATAAATATTCTGGTCTTTGTGGTTGAGATGTCAGCTCTGTCAGGTATGCTAACAAGGCCCAGCCAGTCTTCGACCAACTAGCCACCCATTGTAAGCTGTCATGCCATCAGGGGTGTAAAGTAGACGCCCAAGTCTCTGGGACTTGAAGCCAAAGTTGTTGGAATCAGGGGACGAACTTGAACCCGTCGACTGAACCACGGCTGAAGCCTATATTTCTAAACCCATAACCGTTGCTCGATTATGGTTCTCTTTAATATCAATTGGAAAAATGCTAACCTACTTTGCCAATGCTAAACTAAAATAGAGCTAGCCTGCAACTCCACGGCTGCATTTTGATAAAACTCTTATTAATTCAGAACACTTACACAATTGACTCAATTTTCTAGAAAAATTGATTTTCACTCTTTTCTTTTTCAACATCACAGCACTGAAATGTGAACAATTGTGCTTGTATTTTTAATTAATAGTCCCCAGTCGGCTACATTGGAGAAATGGGGGAAATAATGAAATTGTTTAGACAGCTTCCATTCTCTTCCGAGACTTCACAGCATTAATACAATTAGTGAGCATCCTGCCTTGGAGCAAGATTCATCCATTCCTTTTGGTTGCCATCAATAAGACACCTAATTTGTTTTCTGGTTTTCCCAAAATGCGGGAACGTTGTTGTGAGCGAGTGCTTGTGCGAGGCTTCAAAAGGTTGTTGCATATCTTAATCAGGTAGGTGGGACGTATGCAAATATATTCAGATTAGCTGCAGAATTCTTGCTCTGAAGTAAGGTCCACATTGTGAAGTAAACTAGTTTATCAGAGGGTTTTAATTTAAACTTTTCCTGTCAGCAAAGGTGACAAAATCACTTATTTTTCACTTTGATAATCATGCACAAGGTTAAAAAACAGGACCTGACAAGAGTGCATTGTCTGTATTTCAACTTTCTAAAGTACTGTTATCTCCCAATTGCTTTTATCAACATAAATCAGTCAAACCCAGTTGATAAAATAAAAATTTATCCCACCGGGCAACTCCTAAGCATTAATTCAATGTTTCTCAAACATGCCTTTGTTCACTGATCTACGTTGGCTGCCCCTGGTTAAGCAACCTTTTTAACTTTCTCATCCTTGTTGTCAAATCCCTCCATATCCATCACCTGTCCCTACATCTGTAAACCTCCTCCAATGCCATAACCCTCCAAAATGGCTGAGCTCCTCTAATTCTGGACTCTTGAACATCCCCATACCTTCAGTTGCCTTGACCTTAAGCTGTGGAATACCCTCCCTCAACATTTTCCTCTCTCCAGATCTCATCCCTACTTTGACACATTCTTCAAAAACTTACCTCTTTCACTAAGTTTTGGTCAGCTATCCTGATAAATCCCTATGGGCCTAGTTGTCATATTTAGTTTCATCATGCTAATGCTCTTGTGTTAAAGGAGCTATATAAATATAAGCTGCTATTGCTTTTGTTGTTGAGTCAGGTTTAAGGGCTCTCTTTACGAGTTCAGTATTTTCCACTTTCTTATTCTTTATATCCTGTGCCAGGGTCAAGTGATCTGTTCCTGCTCCTATTTTGCGCGATCTTATCTTTCTCTTTCAGTTACTGACTGGCCTTGCTGAACGTTTCCAATCTTTCCTTATTTTCAATGCAGGATTGCAGTGGCGCATAGTCCAACAGGTTTGTTTGAATCACTAGCTTTCGGAGTGCTGCTCCTTCCTCAGGTGAATCAAGGAGCAGTGCTCCAAAAACTAGTGATTCGAAACAAACCTGTTGGACTTTAACGTGATGTTGTAAGACTTCTTACTGTGCTCACCCCAGTCCAACACCAGCGCCGTTCTAACCTTGTCTTACCCGGCGGGACCTCGGTGTGGAAGGTTCCGGGGATAGCCTGTGGTGCGGGGGGGAGGGGGTCCGACCCCGGGGGGGCCTCCTCTGTGGCCTGGCCCGCGATCGTGGCCCACTGATCGGCAGCCTGGCCTTTCGGACTGGGGGCCTCCTTTGTTCCGCGTCGGCCCCTGGAGCCCTGTGCCGTGTTGCGTCAGGGCCGACGTGGAGACGGGAGACCCAGCGCATGCGCGGAAATTGCTCCAGTCCCTCTGCGCACATGTGCATTGGCGCCAGTGCCACTGCGCATGCGCGGACACCGCGGCGCCCATCTGACGCCGGAATCGGCAGCTGGAGCGGCGTGGTGCCATGCTGGCCCCCTGTCGGGGTCAGAATTGCTGCTCCTGAGGCCATGTCGATGCCGTCAGGAAACGCAGTGGCGTATACAACGGCGTCAACACTTAGCCTCAGGATCAGAGAATCCTGCCCATTATTTCCTCCTCCCTCTCAATATTTATTTGTTAAAATACATCACAGTTGTTGCACCCTTTTTTCTATATGTACATCATCCTCCTCTCTCATTTAAAACCTCACTTACGTCTCCCAGCTCCACATACAGATTGCCATGTTGGTCCCTAATGGGTCCCACTCTCTCCCTGGCCATCCTCTTGCCCTTAATATATTTAGGGTTAATATAAAGGGTTTTCCTTTATATTACCCACTAACGATTCTTCACTCCCTCTTCACTCTCCTAATTTCTGTTGTAAGTAACCCCTACATTTTCTATACTCCTGTTTCGAACCCTTGGCAACTGCCATATGCCTCCGTTTTTTTCCTTATCCCTTGATATCCAGGGTTCTCTTGAGTTATTGCTCCTACCCTTCACCATTATGGGAACATGTTGGCCTTGTGCTCTCTCCATTTCCTTTTTGAATGAATCCCACTGGTCTGATGTAGATTTTCCTGCAAGTAGCTGCTCCCAATCTACTTTGGCCAGATCCTGTCTTATCTTACAGAATAGGCATTCCGCCAATTCAGAACCATTGTTTTCAGTCCATCTTTGTCCCTTTCCATAACTACCTTAAATCCTACAGAGTTATGGTCACTGTCACCGAAGTGCTCCCCCGCTGAAACGTCTACAACTGGCCTAAAATTATGTCCAGCACGTCCCCATTTGACTGAATATTTCGAGGAGATAGTCCAGCTTTTTCTGTTTTTGTTTGGCATAAATCAAAGGTAAGGGGCAAGAAGCTTAGAGGGGATGTGAGGAAAAACATTTTCACCCAGCGGATGTTTGGAATCTGGAATGCACTGCCTGAAAGAATGGCAGACGCGGGAACCCTCATAACATTTAAGAAGCATTTAGATAAGCACTAGAAATGCCATAGCATCAGTGACCAAGTGCTGTAAAATTGAATTAGAATAGATAGATGGCAGGGAGAGATAGGAAACTCTATGAACCTCGATGGAACTCATGGGTTTGGAGGGTGCTGCCAAAGTATCCGTGGGGACCAGCAACGGTGCATCTTTCACATGGACACACTTATCAATGGGCTGCTGGTGGAGATTGACAGCATGCAAAGATTACCTGCATCACCAAGTGCTCATAAATCATCTTCTACCTTTACGCAGGAGAGGGCAGCACACAACAGACATACAAGGGCGGATCCAGGAGGGGCATGCTCAGTCTCTGCCTCTGCGTCCAGTATGAAGAATGTGCTGCTGAGCTGTGAGGGGAGAACCCTGACCGGATGTCTCCAGCAATCATAAGCTCCATCTTTGCACATAGAAACATGAGGGTGATGCTCTGTGCAATGGGAGGCAGCCCATCCAATCACTCATTCTCTCCTCTTTCCATTACACTTGCCAGCAGGAAGTGGGTTAGGCCATACCCCAATTCTGAATCCAGCCCCAGCCCACGGAAGAGTGAGGAAAATGAGAACGATGACAAATTCTCATCTGCAGAGCCATTACAGCCGTCACCTAGAACTTTCACCAGCCCAGAGACACACACCTTGGTAAATGATCTAGTTTTGCTTTGGACTCACTCTGCTGGTCACCGCACAGACACATGTCCATAGGAGGAGGAGACAGGGACAGCCAAGGTCTCCGGCACTTGGAGGATTGCTGGGGCAGAGGCCTATGCTAAGTCTGAGTCAGTTAATAAGCCTCTGGGAGTGGCACTCTTTAAGATGCTGGAGATGCAGCAGACCCCCACAGGGGGATCTTCAGGCAGACATGTCACAGGCCCTCAATAGAATGGCACCTGAGGCAGATTAATCCATCCATCTGCTCTCTGATGAAGTGGCAGCAACATGTGTGTGCATCGAGGTCTCCATGGGAGGATGGCAGACCCCATGGAGAAGCTGTTCCAGCAGAATGCCCGGTTTCTACCGGAGATGCGGCAGACCTGCACTCCATCGCTGTAGCCAGTGGTGAGCTTTTGCAGTGGCTATGAGAGATGAAGATGGTTGGGCAGTACGGTGGCGCAGTGGTTAGCATTGCTACCTCATGGCGCCGAGGTCCCAGGTTCGATCCCGGCTCTGGGTCACTGTCCGTGTGGAGTTTGCACATTCTCCCCGTGTTTGCATGGGTTTCGTCCCCACAACCTAAAGATGTGCAAGGTAGGTGGATTGGCCACGCTAAATTGCCCCTTAATTGGAAAAAATGAATTGGGTACTCTACATTTTTTTAAAGAAAAAAAAAAGAGATGAAGATGGAACTTCTTGACATTCTTCCATGTGCCCCTTCTCCTCAAGGAATAAGAGAGGGACTTCCGGTTGCAGCTATGACTAGCTAAGCCACACATTTGGAAGCTCCTGCGACAAAGGTGTTTTCGGGCCAATTGGAGGGCCCCAACGGTGCTGAAAAGACGAATCCCGGTGGGGGAAGGTCCCCTGAGGAGAACTAGACCGATTTTATGGTCGGTACTCGGAGTGGAGCGGCAAGAAAAGTGGCAGCAGCTCCCCAAAAAAAGCGGGGGAAGAAAATCAAAATGGCGGCCGGCGGCGCAACGGAGGAATGGAGGAAATGGGCGGAGGAGCAGCAGGCCGCTCTCCTCCGTTTTTTCACGGAGCTGAAAGTGGAGCTCTTAGAGTCCATGAACGCGACGACCACCAGGTTGGTGGGAGCCCAGGCGACCCAAGAGGCGTCGATCAGAGAGCTGCAGCAGGAGATGACCGCGAGGGAGGAGGAGGCCACGGTCCTCGGGGCAAAGGTGGAGGTGCACGAGGCACTCCACCTGAAGTGGCAGAGCCGTTCCGAGGAGCTGGACACTCGGATGAGGAGGAAAAATTTGAGGATCCTGGGCCTAGAAGAAGGCCTGGAGGGGTCGGATCTCCCGAGATATGTTGCGGAGATGCTGAGCTCCCTGATGGGGGAAGGGGCCGGTCCTGCGCCCCTGGAGCTGGAAGAGGCATACCGGGTCATGGCCAGGAGGCCTAGGGCAAACGAGCCCCCGAGGGCGGTGCTGGTGCGGTTCCAGCGGCTATGTGATCGGGAGAAAGTCCTGAGGTGGGCAAAAAGGGAGAAAAGCAGTAAGTGGCAGAACTCGACGGTAAGGGTGTACCAGGACTGGAGTGCGGAGGTGGCAAAGCGGCGGGCCCGGTTCAACCGGACGAAGGCGGTGCAACACGCGAAGAGGATCAAATTTGGAATGCTGCAGCCGGCGCGCTTGTGGGTCACCTACAAGGACCAACATCATTATTTTGAGTCCCCAGAGGAGGCCTGGACCTTTGTACAAGAAGAAAAGCTGGACATGAACTAAAACCTGGGAGCACCGGCGGTCGTAGCCGCCTGGGTACTCTTGATTGAGCAAGTGGCCCTTATCTTTTCAGGCCAGGTCGGAGCTGGGTAACAGTTTCTTGGATTGTTTGGCTTTTCTTGAACGTTTGACTTTTTGAATATCTTGAAGGTTTCGAGTTGTTTGGTGTTTCTGTATATTTGAACTGTTGAAATTTCTATTGCGGGTCGTTTTCTTCTTATGGTGTGTTTCTTCCCGTTTCCAACTTCCCTTAGTCATTTACCCTTTTTACCCCTTTTTCTTCGGGTGTTTGGTCCCCCCTTTTTTTTGTTGTTTTTTCTTCCTTCTCTGGTTATGGTTATCTGTGGTTATTTATACTGTTTGAAGGAGGGTGATGGTTAAGCACATTGTTAGTTGATAGCTATTTAATTATTTTGTTATTTAAGTATGTAGTTAAGTATTTATGTATTTATTTGCCATTGGGTATTTATATTGTTAAGTTGGGAAGACGGGACGGGGGGGAGTGGGTTGATCATGTGGGTTTATCTCTGGGGTTTTAAGGGGATCCTTCACGGGCGTGGATGGGGATGGGGGGGGAGTGGAAGATGGCGGGGCGGGGTGTGGCCGGGCGAAAGCGCGGGCTTTCCTCTGTTTTTCCCGCGCGCGGGATGGAGGAGAGAGGAGGGGAGAAGAGTGGGGCGTGGTCAGTAATGGCGGCCTTTCCCGCGCTGGAGCGGGGTCAGAGTGGAATGGCGGGGGGGGGGAGGCCCCTCCCCCCCCCTCGAACCGGGAGGAGTCGGAGTGTGGCAGGAGCAGCCGGGTCAGCGGAGATCAGCTGACTCTCGGGAGTACGATGTTGGGCACATCGCGGCTAGGAGGGGTCCTAGCCGGGGGGGGGGGGGGGGGGGAGGGGGGGGGGGAGGGAGGGTTAGGGGGAGATACCGGGTTGCTGCTGGAAAGACCAGGGACGAGAAGGGGAGAGCTGGGGGGGGGGGGGGGGGGGGGGGGGGCCATCGCTATGGGAAACGGGTCAGAAAGGGAGGGATGACCCGGGGCGAGCAAGGGACAGAGCATGGCTAATCGACAGGGAGCAGGGACGGGTTGCCCAGCGATCCGATTGATTACGTGGAATGTAAGGGGGCTGAATGGGCCGGTTAAAAGATCAAGGGTCTTCTCGCACCTGAAGGGACTGAAGGCTGATGTAGCGATGTTGCAGGAGACTCACTTGAGGGTAGCAGATCAGGTCCGCCTGAGAAGGGGGTGGGTGGGACAGGTGTTCCACTCAGGCTTGGATGTCAAGAACCGGGGGGTGGCGATTCTGGTGGGAAAGAGGGTGTCGTTCGCGGCGGCAGAAGTGGTGGCAGACAAGGAGGGCAGGTACGTGATGGTGAGGGGTAGGCTGCAGGGAGAGAATGTGGTGCTGGTGAATGTGTATGCCCCGAATTGGGACGACGCGGGCTTTATGAGGCGCCTGCTGGGCCTCATCCCGGGACTGGAGGCAGGGGGCCTGATCATGGGAGGGGACTTTAATACGGTGTTGGACCCTGGGCTGGATAGATCGAGTTCCAGGACGAATAGGAGGCCGGCAGCGGCAGAGGTGTTAAGGGGGTTTATGGAGCAGATGGGAGGGGTAGACCCATGGAGATTTGGTAGGCCTAGGGCGAGGGAGTATTCTTTTTTCTCCCACATCCACAGAGTGTACTCCAGGATAGACTTTTTCGTATTGAACAGGGGGCTGATACCGAGAGTGCAGGACACGGAGTACTCGGCCATTGCGATATCGGACCATGCACCACATTGGGTGGACATGGAATTGGGGGAGGCGCGGGATCAGCGCCCGTTGTGGCGCCTGGATGTGGGGCTGTTGGCGGACGAAGAGGTGTGCAGAAGGGTTAGAACGGGCATTGAGAACTATCTGGGTACGAACGACACGGGTGAGGTGCAGGTGGGGACGGTCTGGGAGGCCTTGAAAGCAGTGATTAGAGGAGAGCTGATCTCCATAAGGGCACACAGAGAGAGGAAGGAGAGGCAGGAAAGGGAGAGGCTGGTGGGGGAGCTCCTAGAAGTAGATAGGAAATATGCGGCGGCACCAGAGGAGGGGCTATTGAGGGAGCGGCGCAGTTTACAGGCCAGGTTCGACCTACTGACCACTAGGAAGGCGGTGACGCAGTGGAGAAGGGCGCAGGGTGCGGCGTATGAGTACGGGGAAAAGGCGAGCAGGATGCTGGCACACCAGCTTCGTAAGCGAGATGCAGCCAGAGAGATTGGGGGAGTGAGAGAGAGGGGTGGGGACGTAGTGCAGAAGGGGCAAGAGGTGAATAGGGTCTTCAGGGACTTCTACAGGGAATTGTATAGGTCTGAACCGCCGAAGAGGAGAGGGGGAATGGAGAACTTTCTCGACAAATTGAGGTTCCCAAAGGTACAGGAGGAGCTGGTAGAAGGGTTGGGGGCGCCGATAGAGCTGCAGGAGCTAATTAAAGGGATAGGCCAGATGCAGGCGGGGAAGGCGCCGGGGCCGGATGGGTTCCTGGTGGAGTTTTACAGGAAATTTGTGGACTTGGTGGGCCCAGTGCTGGTGAGAGCCTTTAATGAGGCGCGCGAGGGGGGGGGTTTTGCCCCCAACAATGTCGCAGGCCCTGATCTCCTTGATTTTGAAGCGGGACAAGGACCCGGTCCAGTGCGGGTCCTACAGGCCTATCTCCCTCTTAAATGTAGATGCCAAGCTGTTAGCAAAGGTCCTGGCAACCAGGATAGAGGATTGTGTGCCAGGGGTAATCCATGAAGACCAGACGGGGTTCGTGAAGGGACGCCAACTTAACACAAATGTCCGGAGATTGTTAAACGTGATCATGATGCCGGCAGTGGAGGGGGAGGCGGAGATAGTGGTAGCGCTAGACGCGGAGAAGGCATTCGATAGGGTGGAGTGGGAATACTTGTGGGAGACGTTGGAAAGGTTTGGGTTTGGGGAGGGATTTATCAAGTGGGTAAAGCTGCTCTATTCGGCCCCGATGGCGAGTGTGGTAACAAACGGGAGGAGGTCAGAATATTTTGGGCTCCATCGAGGTACTAGGCAGGGATGTCCCCTATCCCCCTTACTCTTTGCATTAGCGATTGAACCGTTAGCGATGGCACTGAGGGGTTCAGGGGGGTGGAGGGGACTGACAAGGGGAGGGGAGGAACATCGGGTCTCGCTCTATGCGGATGACCTGTTGCTGTATGTGGCAGACCCGGAGGGGGGAATGCCGGAGGTTATGGAAATACTAGCGGAGTTCGGGGACTTTTCGGGATATAAATTAAATCTGGGGAAAAGTGAGGTCTTTGTAATACACTCGGGAGACCAGGGGGAGGAAATTGGGAGGCTCCCCTTCAAAAGAGCAGTAAAAAGTTTCAGGTACTTGGGGGTGCAGGTGGCAAAGAACTGGGGGACCCTCCACAAGCTGAACTTTTCTAGGCTGGTGGAACAGATGGAGGAGGAGTTTAAGAGGTGGGACATGGTGCCGCTGTCGCTGGCAGGGAGGGTGCAGTCAGTTAAAATGACGGTCGCGTTTTTGCGCGAAACCCGCGCATGCGCGGTCCGGGTTGCCCCTCAGCCGCCCCGCGTATTGATACTGCGGGGCGGCGGAAGGACAAATAGTGCGCGGGCATCGGGCCCGCTGCCCGCGATCGGTGGGCACCGATCGCGGGCCCATGGCACCCTTGGCATGGCCGTGGTACTGCCGTGCCAATCGGTGCCATGGTTATTTTTTGCGAGTTTGTCACGACTTTTTTACGAACGGCAGGACCAGGTGTGTTTGCCGTTCGTAAAAAGGTCGTAAAGGGCTGGGACTTCGGCCCTTCTAACAGCTGTGAATCGCTGCCGGCCGTAAAAAAACGGCGGCAGCGATTCTTGTCGGGATTTCGGCGGGGGGGGGGGAGAATAGCGGGAGGGCGTCAAAAAAGTCGGGAAGACCCTCCCGCTATTCTCCCACCCGTCGTGGGGGGCGGAGAATTTCGCCCATAGTCAATCAACATTATCTCTCACACAAAATACTGACTACAGAATACATTATTACGGTGTCATCCTTGGCTTAGTGGTAGCACAATCGCTTATCAGATGGTTGTGGGTTCAAATCCTACTCCAGAGGTTTAAGAACATAATACAGACTGACACTTGAGTGCAGTACTGAGGGAGTAATCCACTGTTGCATGTGCCATTTCTTGGATGAGACATTAAACAAAGCCCCATTGCCGTCTGAGGAGGGCATCAATGATCCCCTAGTTATATTTGAAGAAAAGCCGGGGGGGTGGGATGGGGGTCCACCCTGGTCAACATTTATCGCCCAATCAACATTGTCAAAAGACAGATTCCCTGGTCATTATGAGTTGTGCGACCATACTGTGTGCAAACTGGCATTTCCTACATTGCAATGGCTGCCAAGTCTCAAAGTTACTTATTTGGCAGCCAAAGAGCTTTGGGACATCATGAGGTTTTGAAAGACGTCACAGAAATGCAAGTCCTTTCTTTCTTTCATTTCTTCTTTCCCTATTCTGCTAGGTTCACTACAACTGTTTTGTTCGAAGGTGGATAGGAGTAGAAAAGAGAGTTGTGCAGACACGATGGGCTGAATGGACTCCTTCTGCACTGTAGGAATTCTATGATCCTATGTCAGAAGACAGAATTAATCCAGTAGCAGTCGGAGGATGCCAAGTTTGGGTTTTAAAAGCATTGAGGTGTAACAGGAGTTAAAGAGCTGAGCGGAGGGAACCAGGGAAACAAGATAGGGAGAGTGATTCCTAATTCAAACCATTGGGAGTGGGAGGTGGTCGGGCGATGGGCAGTGAACAATCCATGTGGTAATCACAATGGAGTGTCTGTAAGTAGTATGAGGGGCAAAGGCAGTCATACTATCCTAACCAATTGCGAATCAAGGAATTACTGATTGGCAGTTTCTCAACCTTGCAACCCATCAGTGTTCGAGGAGCTACGATTTGAAATGTGACTACAATCAAAACCGACAACCAGTGCAGTTCAGAAAAAGGGGAAAGTTTTGACATGCATGTTTTACTGGAAGCTAAAATGTTTGATGGCTGATGCCATCTGACAATATAAAATAAAAATGTGCACTTAGTTCCCATTAACTCCTCCTTCCAAGCTCATCTTGAAATCATGTCGCCTCTCATAGCTTTCAGACAAAGATTTTAGATGCCATTTCATCTTGATAAGACATTAAATTTGGTTTCATTTTAAAATCCTTCATCTATTTTCCCCCCTTTAATTGTTTTGTCCCGATTAAATTAACTTATTATCAAACTATAACCAGTGCAGTATTGAAGGAGTGCTGCGTTGTTGGTGGTTCCATCTATGAGGTGGGACATTAAACCAAGGACGTGCTGCCCTCTTAATTGGTGGCAAGATTCCATGCACCAACCCAGAAAAAAGGGCTCCTCCCCAGTGTCATGGCCAAATTTTATATTCTTCACATCAGTAAAAACAGGTTATCTTGCCATTCTCAATTTGCTGCTTATGAGATCTTGCTGTGCAAAGATTGTCAGAGCCTGTCGCACCGCTGTAATACCTCTCCCGCTGGTGTGAATCAAACCCACTCCCTTACCGGCGGGACTGGCGGCGCGGGTGGGCTCCGGGGTCCTGGGGGGGGGCGCTGCGCAATCTGGCCCCGGGGGGTGCCCCCTCGGTGGCCTGGCCTGCGATCGGAGCCCACCGATCCGCGGGCGGACCTGTGCCGTGGGGGCACTCTTTTCCTTCCGCGTCGGCCATAGACTACGCGATGGCCGACGCAGAAGTGACCCCCTTCCCTGCGTATGCGTGGGAATGACATCAGCAGCCGCTGATGCTCCCGCGCATGCGCGGACTTCCGCCGGCCGACGAAGTCCCTTCGGCCCCAACTGGCATGGCGCCAAAGGCCTTCCACGCCAGCCGGCGGGACGGGAACCACTCTGGCGCGGGCCTAGCCCCTCAAGGTGAGGGCTTAGCTCTGCATCCCGCCGGGACACCCCACCCCACTGGGTAGGGGATAATCCCAGCCCAGAAAACTTTTAGGAGCTGGGGTGAAATTGACCATCATAAAAGCCTTATTTTGCACTGTTGTTTGACGAGGAGGAGTCTCTTGGGAGGTAATGCGCTTTCAGCCTGGGGAGTTATTTTGTTTTGAGCTTGGGGAGACGATATCATTGCGGACTCTGCATGTTCACTCCGTGTCTGCGTGGGTTTCCTCCGGGTACTGCGGTTTCCTCCCACAGTCCAAAGATATGCAGGTTAGGTGGATTGGCCATGATAAATTGCCCTTAGTGTTGGGTGGGGTTGCAGGGTAATGGGGATAGGGTGGAGGTGTTGACGTTGGGTGGGGTGCTATTTCCAGGAGCCGGTGCGGACTCGATGGGCCGAATGGCCTCCTTCTGCAGTGTAAATTCTATGATAATCTATGATACCCAAACCACACCATCTACTCCACCCTCTACTTCTGTCTCAGTCCATTTGCTATTTGAAACCCTCGTCCATATTTATATTACACCAGTCCTGACGATTCCAATGATCTTACAGGACCCTCTATCTTGGATCCTCCAAGTCTTAGCTCACTCATTTCTCTACTACTCCTGTCCCATCCCACACCGAGTCCTGCTCACTCAATTCATGTCATTTATGATGTGCATTGGCTTCTCATCTTCCAACACGCTTAATTTAATATACTCATCATATTTAAATCACTTTCAGATGTCATATAATGGAGCATGTTAAACTAAGTCTCATGAAGGGTTAACAGTAATAGTCTGTGATGTAATAGGTGGGAGAGATATTCATGTGATGTGAGAGTTTGAGATTGTCTAAAGGGAAAGTAAGAGGAAAGCAAGCTCGGGCAGACTGTTCTCCATAATCTGTCGACATGTTAAAATAAATATTAGAATTTTCATGGCTAGTAGCCTTTAGGATGTCATTGAAACAACTCCAACCCAACGACACAATAATATATGATGGTAAGTGGCAAAAACATGGTGCTAGAAAATCTTTGCTTCCATCAAGAAAGTTAGAGGCCTTAATCAGGCTGAAGAGTGGCCAAAGTGATACAAGAGATTTGTTCAATTGTGCTCTGCATCGGGTCTCACAGCAAAGTCAGACTGTGTGTAGGTATGGTGAATGTGATTCACACCGGATTATAATCTGTATATACATGTGTCTATATTGTAAGTGCAGTTGCACTACCTGACCTCCACGGGGAGTAGCTCTGGGAATGCTCGAGAATTGTACTGGGCTTCTCCCTTGGCCAGTTCACCGAAAGTTCAATGGCTAACAGACTGGCTCTGTTGTGAGTATATTAAAACCGCTATTCTAATCCTACAAGCGCGTGTCCGTAGAATTGTTGGTTCCAACAGTAGGTCAGTACGCTTTTGTATGCAATGGACCATGGGGCGGCGGACATTTTAGTTACCCTGGGGATCGATGAGAGTAAAGGCACACATGCCGAAGCTATTGATGCATTGGAGACTAATTTCAATTCCAACCATTGTTGGAATGCACGAAGTTCAATAAACGTGCCCATAGACAGGGAAAGCAACAGGTTACACTTTGGAATTAACATAGACATCAAAGATCTTTCAAAGAACAATGTCAAATATATTAGAGGGCTCATATGAGGTTATTTGCCCCATGGATGACGTGTTAGTACATGGGTCTACTCATGAGCATGACACGAGAGCGGGAGCAGTGCTGAGAGGAGGACAGGGGCAGGATTTTTAAAGTTTTTAAAAAATAAATTGCGAGTGCCCAATTCAATTTTTCCAATTAAGGGGCACTTTAGCCAGGCCAATCCACCTACCCTGCACATCTTTGGGTTGTGGGAGGAAACCGGAGCACCCGGAGGAAACCAACACAGTCAAGGGGAGTACATGCAGACTCCGCACAGACAGTGACCCAACGGGGAATCGAACCTGGGACCCTGGCGCTGTGAAGCCACAGTGCTTACCACCTGTGCTACCATGCTGCCTCCAAGGAACATTGTGGAGTTAGAAAGATTCATGGGACTGGTGACTTAAGTTGCAAAATTCTTCAATAAAAACTCAACAGAGCTCAATGAACCACAATGCCAGCTGTCGCTCCAAAACAATGAGTGGAGTTGGGGAAGAAGCACATCAGAAATTATTCAATAAAATCAAGGAAAGGTTAATGTCATCAGAGATATCAGCACATAACAATCTGGAGTTAACTGCAATTATCACACTGGGATGTATCCTCTACTGGATTGGCACCTTACTTTTTCAGGAAAAAAATGTAGACCAGACAATTATGCATCATGGTCATTAGCTGATACAGCGAAGAGATATGCAGTAATTGAAAAGAAAGCATTAGCAACGACATGGGCATGTGGGAAATCTACTGACTATGTCTTAGGTCTATACATTACGATAGAAACAGACTTCAAACCTTTGCACACTATTGAATTTGAAGGAGTTTGCAGTGATGTCATCAAAAGTTCAGAGGTTGAAATTAAGATTGATGAGGTTTGATACTCATTTGGTATCTGTTCAAGGGAAACAACAGAGCACATCAGATGCATTGCGACTCATTGGAACGCAGAATCGGGAAAGACAGGATATTGAATTTGTGGAAGACATCGAGGAATTTGCTAAAATTATAGTCTATACATTACTGGCAAGTACACCAGGGTTGAGTGAAATCATAGAGGCTAAAAATTAGATGAGGAATGTAAGCAGATCAGAGAAATCTGTATGAGAGGATGGCCAACATAAATACCATCTAGTCCTATGTTGAGACCATATTTTGAGCAGTGAGCACATCTGACAGTGGTCGTTGATTACTAGTAGACAATGATAGAAGATTAATCCCAAGAGCATTGAGACTTGAAATCTTACAACACCCACATCAAGGTCATTTAGTTGTGACCAAGTGCAGAGCCAGAGCACGGTATACAGTTTGGTGGTTGGGTCTTTCAGAGTTATGAGAAGAAATAATATCCAAATGTGTCACATGGACGATTCACAGAGCATGAGCATTATCAGATATTCGACAGGGAGAGCAGGGGTGGAACTTTCTGGCAGCAGACATGGCTTGTCATTGGCTGCCGGTAGGATGTTCCCATCCCGTCAATGTCTACAGTGTTTTACCTGGCTTGCCCATCCAGCCACTGGGCAACACAATCCCGTTGGCAATGTAGTTGGTTTTTGGCAGGACTGGAAGATCATGCCAATGGAAAGGGCTGGAAAATGCTGCCCCAGGTTTGGGTCAGAGATCAATTGAGATTTGGAGAATTAGTGGAGGAATCACCACACCTGAGATTGTACACGGTAAGATGAGCTTTGATTGCGATTCAGCAACAGTGGGAAAATCAGAGACCAGAGAGGTCACAATCATGAGAAATGAAAGAAGGCACTGAAGCAGGTGATCCCGTACCATTTCCTAATTTGAATTATCTTCAACATTGTTCAGAGCAGAATAAGAAGGCCTGATTCCATAAAAATGAGAGGAGAACAAGACACAGTAGACCAGTGAAGGCACCACAAAGCGTATCCGTGTAGGAGAAGATGAGGATATCAAAAACCTATTTATAGATTCTACGTTACGAGTCCGCCTCAGCCAAATCTCCAATCACTGCAGCAGGACCAGAGAATCCGACCGAAGTTAAGGAATGGAGTACCACCCCGAGAGGAAGGAGAGAGACGGGAGAACAAGAGGACACTGAGAAAGAAAGAAATAACACTTACCTGAGAGAGCAAAAAGAGGCCACATTTACTCCGAGATGTTATGTTCCAAATGACTAGGAGACTGAAGAATTTGGGTTCCAGGAATGTCAGAGAAATCTGAACAGAGACTTGCGGGGGGTGGACGGGGGGGTTATGTAGTATAATGGAGCATGTTATACCAATTTCCATAAAGGGTTAACTGCAATAGTCTGTAATGTCATGGAAGGAAGTGATGATGTGACAATCTGGGACAGTCTAAAATGAAAGTAAGAGGAAAGCAAGCATGGCCAGAGGCTTGGAAGGATGTTCTCCATAATTTGTAAATATGTTAAATGTTTCTAGCTCGCAGGCTTGGGAAATCAGTGAAACAACTCAAACCCAACCACACTATAACATACAGGGCACTGTTCATGCCCTTCTGTTTAACCATGATGTGGAGATGCCGGTGTTGGACAGGGTTGAGCACAGTAAGAAGTCTTACAACACCAGCTTAAAGCCCAACAGGTTTGTTTCAAATCATTAGCTTTCGGAGCACTGCTCCTTCACCGGAGGAAGGAGCAGTGCTCCGAAAGCTGGTGATTTGAAACAAACCTGTTGGACTTTAACCTGGTGTTGTAAGACTTCTTACTTCTGTTTAACATTCTTCAGTTCGACAATGTCCACATTGTCCCTCTCTGAATTCTCCATTTTTCCAAGTCTTATGCCTTCTCTCTCTGATTAATATGAAATTATCGTCACTTAGTGTTTGAGTAACAATTATAATCTTTGGTTTTAAAAGATTCACTTAATCTTAGTAGCAGAATTATACATTGTTGCTCTTGCAGAGGGACAACATGGACACTCTTGGAAATGAAATGAAAATCGCTTATTGTCACAAGTAGGCTTCAAATGAAGTTACTGTGAAAAGCCTCTAGTCGCCACATTCCGGCGCCTGTTCGGGGAGGCTGGTACGGGAATTGAACCGTGCTGCTGGCCTGCCTAGGTCTGCTTTCAAAGCCAGCGATTTAGCCCTGTGCTAAACCAGCCCCTTCATAATTGGCCTTATGAAATAAGATAAAATCCAACTTATAATAACCATTAGTTATCCACAATGAGTGGTTAAGATATCTCTAGTGACCAAGTAAAGTAAAAAGCACTTCCATTCTCAAGATAGGTACTTCGTAATGATCTCCTGATTCTGAAGACACATTTACTGAAGCTGCTTATTGAACATCTGCAAATGATTTCTGCCATTTCTCATTCTGGGGCCGAGGGCTTGAGATCTATTCATGTCCTGGGGCTGAAGGCTTCATTAGAGCCTTGTTGGGGTATTTCAACTCTTGCTGATCAATTTTCTCCTGTGGTGGAAATTTCGCCCTCCTCTTGTGAAAGTATAATACTAAAGTGCACTGCTCTAAAGTGGGAAGAAAAATGAAAGGATTGTCTTCTGATTTACGATCATTTTGTCGGCAAAAACAACAACCAATTTGTGCACAGTAGGCTCCCAGAAACCAGAATGTGGTAACGTCTAGTTTTGTCGATGTGGTGCTGGGTAGAGGATAGGAGCTCTCCAGAGATGTCGCCTATTCTTCTTGGGATAGTGGTTTGGGAATTTGCACCTGCCTTTTCAGTCAGGCAAGGCCTACATTTAATGTTTCCTCTGGAAAGCCGCATTCCCTCAGTACTGCAGTTAGCATGAACTCAGATTGTCAGCTCAAACCTCTAAAGTTGGGTTTGACCTCACAGGCCTTTGACTCCAATATGAATTATGAAGACCAGCAAAATTTAACTCCCCTAATTTGCCACCGCAAGTTTTGCTGTAACAGCATTTTGTTGTGAATTTTAGTGAGGATGTGCTTTGCCAATACTGCAGAAATCCCATGATGCACAGTTTCATATGATAAAGAATTAATTGAACAGGTTTTCTGAGTTTAAATCGAAGAACGAGATGAGTTTATTGAGGCTACTTTCCAAATTAACAGAAACTAGGTAAATCATGACCACCATTCATCTGTCACATACATCCCCTGCGCCCCCTCCCACACACACACACGCACACTCTTGCAGATGGTAGAATAAGAGCATAGACCTGAAGATATTTTTTACAGTTTGTGAAGAAGATAAACAATCAAAGGAATATCTGGTTAACTTTTCTTTGACTGCTCTCAATACAGTAATTCCACCTTGCGGCCATTTTGTCCAGTTGTCTCCCTAAGTGTAGTTGTATGGAGCAGTTTTACACATTTTGTTCCCAAAATATTTATTTTTGAGTAGGTTTCTCTTCTCAGGATGATTCTTTGCAAAGCAGGTATAATATTTTTGAACGAGAGAGGGAGAGGCATGATTCTTGCAATGTTTCCGTATATCCTTCCAATCTCTGTCCTGTTTTTGTTATCAGTTCTTTGAAAAAGCCTTGCTGGCTGTATATTCTAGAGTAATTTGATAACCAGCTCTGCTGTAGCCATTGTGTTGTAGAACAGGTGATTACAATTTTTATGTCTCATTTCAGAAATGTTAAAGAGCAATAGTATAAAAGTCAACAGGAGATGGGGTCTCTCACCTTTCCCGGGATAGGGGTTGTTTGAGATTCTATTCCTTTTCACCCAATTTGGCGCGGATTGCAAGTTGTGTATTAGGTTGGCTGGCAATCTTTCTATTGTCTTAATGGGATTGCAGTTTATTAAAATCTAGCCAGAATAAAAAGACATTAGAAATTATATCACAACCAATTATCGCTGTGGTGGCCCTGCAATGGAAAACAATCATCAAAAATGATCATCAGTGATTTATACAATTTAAGCCATTCAGTACAAATGTTGGGAGATTAGAGTTGTGTCATTGAAGGGACCAGACGGAAATGATGATCAGGTACTTTGCCACAGAGCCCTGGAACTACATATAGAGTTTGTTGGTTAGCCAAAGGTTTGCTCACTAGAGAATTCATAAGCATACAACATTCAGCAATGGATGCTTCAGTAAGCAATACAAATTTATCATAGTAAGTAAGGGAGAGAAAATGTCTTCGGCATGCAAATGACTTAGAAAATTTAAGGGTTTTAGGTTTTTAAGTTGGAGGGAAGATCAGTCAGCTAAATATATTTGATTCTTATGTAAATACATAGTGGAATAAATTGCATTTGTATATTTCCTTGAACATAGAAAAATTGGAGAAACAAAATCCCTAAATTATGCTAGCAATCCACAGTCAGCATGAGAAACTGTCCTCCAGATCCCATGTCACCCATAAACAGTCACCAGAAATCTGTTAGCTAATCTTGAATTAGTTTATTCTTTTACACTGTAGGCTTGAGTCCATTGGGAACAGGATCGCAATTGCTCAAAACTGCTTCTATTTAGGACCCAGCTGTCAGTGAGAAAACCGATCACTTGCCAATGCGACTAGGAACTGAATCAGGTCCCCAGGCAATACAAGGACAGTATACTGAATCGCTGGAGGGACATACTAATGTACAAATTAGGAGCAGGAGTAAGCCATTCGGCTCCTTGAGCCTGCTTCCCCACTCAATAAGATTATGGCTTATCTGATTGCCTCACAGCACCAGGGACCCTGGCTCAAGTCCGACCTTGACTGTGTGGAGTCTGCACGTTCTCCCAGTGTCTTCGTGGGTTTCCTCCGGGTGCTCCGATATCCTCCCACAGTCCAAAACTGTGCAGGTTAGGTGGATTGGCCATGGTAAATTGCCCCTTAGTGTCCAGGGACGTGCAGGTTAAGTTACAGGGATAGGATGGAATGGGCAGGAGAATGGACCTGGGCAGAATGCTCTTTCGGAGGGACGGTACAGACTCAATTGGCCTAATTGCCTCCTTCTGCCCCACAGGGATTCTATGAAGTTTATGATTGTGGCCTCAATTCACCTTCCTGTCTACCCCATGTATCCTTTGACCCCCCCCCCCCCCCCCCCCCCCCCCCCCCCCCCCCCCCCCTTTATCAATTAAGAATCTATCTAATTTGGCCTTAAAAATATTCAATGACCCTGCTTCCGCCACTCTCTGTGGAAGAGAGTTTGTCTCACAACCGTCTGGGAGATAACATTTCTTCTCATCTCCGTCTTAAATAGGACATATTAGGACAAAGAAAGAGAGCCAGAGTGACACAGATAAGTAGACCTAGATACACGGGGAATTAGATAAAGGTAGAAAGCGCGACAAGGATGATATATACAAAGGGAGAGAGCATTCGAGAGAGAGAAAGTATTAGAGGGACTAGAGAATGGGAGAGAGGTAGAAAACAAGAAAGCTGAAGAGACAAGGTGTAGAGACTTTGCTGGAGAAAGAGAGGTTGCGTCTTGACAGGGTTGGAGAAATGGGTCAAGATGGAGGGACAGAAAGATAGCAAAGCAGATAAATAAAATAAACAATGGAACAAAGAACTTACTGAAAGATCGTGCAGGAGGTAGATAAAACAGAGACGCAGAGCCAATGTTTCTAACTTTACTCAAGAAGCTGACAAGAGAGGGATCACCTCTTCTGTTCTGCAGTATAAAGTTTTTTAAACTGTCACAACTAATTAGAAACAAATTAAAATCAAACACTGAAATGTATGAGCTGTCAACCAGCCATCAGATGAATGTTTGCAACAATTTTTGTACTCATTGTTCTCTGTGCAAACTTCATTCCAAAATGTCGATCCATTTTCCCTTCTTTATTTTTTTGGGCAGCTAATCAAGCACACAGTCTTAGTTGAAACCTTTGATGCAAACTGCGAAGATTAAATTCCCAAGAGGAGACTAATTTGATTGAATTTCCCATGCTTTCAGGAAGGAGACTTTGAGTGTGACAGGCCTGTCAACCCAGGCGTTGTATTCTAATTGCTCTTGATGTATTTTGTGCTAATTACCATTGCAAAAAAAAGTGATCTCAAAAGATTATGGCAGCTTTCACAAATAACAACCAACTGATTTGGTGTCATGTTGTGACAGGAGGGTCCCCCTGCACCCCCTCCAGCTTCTTAACCACCAAGCATGTGTCACTGATACTAATAATCCCCTCCTCTCTGCCTCACTCCCATTGAAGATTCCACTTGGCAATGACATGTAGATTAAACTGGGTTTAATTTACACGGCCTTGCAGAGTTCATTATTCAGTCTGACACTAAGGGCACAAGAATGCAGCCTAAACTAGTCAGAAGGAATTCAGTTTGATTAATTCTGCCACTTAGCATTGTGTGATTTGCAAAGGAACTAGGTCGCAGCATTGCGCGGGAAATAAATCGACTGAGAGCACTGCGCCCATTGACGTGAGGAACCACAGCATTATTAGTGGCGCTAGTCACAGGCGTAGTACGTGCTTTTACCTGCAGAAATACCCTGTAGCGAGTAAAGGTTCAATTCTTTACAGCTTTCCCCGTGGGTTGAGTAAGGGAATGAACCACCTGACATGGGCACTTAGCCACGCTGGCCCGGGAGATCCAGGATACAGGCCCGAGGTCAATGTTGGGTGAACTGGTTTCAGCTGGATGTGCAAGGGTTGGCTTCAATGTTCACTAGTCTTGGGACAGGAAGGGAAAGAAAGAAATCAGCCACCATTCCCATACCCAGGTGTACTTCAGTGGCATCCTTGCTTGTGATGTCTCACTACCTCATGCCTGAAGTGCCCACTGTCTTTCAGGCTGATGCTTTGCTCTGTTTTACATCTGGGGAGTGACATGTTTCCAAGACAATGCTCTCACCAGTGAGGGGTGCTCCCCTCCACTCAATCCCCCAACATCCCCCACTGAAGAACGTGACGAGGATGTCAGGCCTTCATCCTCGGGCTGGTCAGGTCAGAACTGTGGAAGAGAGCTTGTGTACAGGTTTATCATAAGTCAAGTGATTACTCCTACCGGCCCAGAAGCTCAAAGATCGAGGCTAATCAGCAAGTGGCGTACTTCAGTTATTCTGTTATTTCACTTTACCATAGAATCCCTACAGTGCAGAGGGAGGCCATTTGGCCCATCATGTCTGCACAGACCCTCCAAAAGAGAGCCCTACACAATCCCACTCTCCCCGTCCTATCCCGTTAAATCCACCCATCTTTGGACACTAAGGGGCAATTTAGCATGGCCAATCCACCTAACCTGCACATCTTTGGACTGTGGGAGGAAAACAGAGCACCCGGAGGAAACCCACGAAGACACGGGAGAAAGTGCAAACTCTACACAGGCTGTCACGTAAGGCCGGAATTGAACCCGGGTCTGGGTACTGTGAGACAGCAGTGCTAACCACTGTGTGCCACCATGTTGGTAGAACCGGCATGTTATTACCAGAGCTGTACCTCAGAATGTAACAGCATGAGTTTTATACAAAGGAGTTGAGGTAGAATTGTGTAGTATCAACAACAAACTGATTGGCCACTATTTTAATGCACATTGTATATGCTTGTATATTAATGGAATGGGAGAATGGTGGACTAGTACCCCAGAGGCCCAAACTAATGGTCTGTAGACAAGAGTTCAAATACCACCAGAGCTGCTGGTGGAATTGAAAGTAATGTGATAAATCCGGAATATAGGGCTAGTTTCAGTAATGGTGACCATAACACTAAAAAAGAATCTGGTCCATTACCGTCCTTTAGGGGAAGGGGGAGGCTTAGTGAAAGGGGGAGGCACAGGTATATTGTCACTCAACTAGCAATCCAGAGGTGTAGGGTCATGCTCTGGAGGTTCGAATCCCAGTAATTTGAATTTAATAAAAATCTTGAATTGAAAGTTTAGTGATGACCAGGAAACCATCACCGATTGTTATAAAAACTCATCTGGTTCACTAACGTTCCTCAGGGAAGGAAATCTTCTGTCCTTAACTGGTCTAGTCTACGTATGATTCCAGACCCACAACAATGTTGTTGACTCATGACTGCCCTCTGAAATGGCCTCCCAAGCCACTCAGTTGTAGCGAATAACGGCAGAAAAGTTGAAAAAGAATAAAACTGGCTGAACCACCTGACATTGACCTCGACACCAAAAATGACAAAGTAACACCCAGCCCTATTCCTTCTTGTTCCAGAATTGGGAGACCTATCCCACAGACTAGTCAAACAACAATAGTCATACTGACAGGTTCATAGCTTATAGCCAACGTCCCAGACATCAACATTGCTTTTTAAAAATAAATTTAGAGTACCCAATGCACTTTTCCAATTAAGGGGCAATTTATCATGGCCAATCCACCTACACTGCACACCTTTGGGTTGCGGAGGGTGAAACTCACGCAGACACCAGGAGAATGTGCAAACTCCACACGGACAGTGACTAAGAGCCGGGATCAAACCTGGGACCTCGGCGTCGTGAGGCAGCAGTGCTAACCACTGCGCCACCGTACTGCCCTGACATCATTCCAGGGTGTGACCTGACAGACCCAGCAGAGGTGGCAGCACAGTGATATACTGTCAAAAGGGATTCTTCAACATTGACTCCAGACCTGATGAAGTCTCATGACATCAGGTCAAAAATTGGGAAGGAAAATGTCCTCCCTCCCCCCGACAACCGAGTTAATGAATCCGTGGTTCTCCATGTTGAACACCACTTGGAGGGAGGACTGAAGATGAAAAGAGCACAGGATATACTCTGGGTTGGAGAGTTCAACATCCATCGACAAGTGGTGCTCGGTAGCACCACTACTGTTTGACTGGATCTGCGGCAGTTGGTGAGGGAACTCGCCAGAGGAAGAAACCTACTTGTCCTCGCAGATCTACCTGTCGCAAGTGCATCTGTCCATGATAGTGTTGGCAGGAGTTACCTCGACAGTGAATCATGTGGAAACAGAATATAACCTTCGCACTGAGTATACCATCCATCACTACCACTGTGCTAAATGGGTTAGAATCAGAACAGATCTAGTAGCTCAAAACCAGCATCCATGGGGTGCTGTGGGTGATCAGCAGCAGAATTATATTCAACCATAATCTGTAATCTCTTGGCCCACCATATCCCCCACTCTACCATTTCCAATAAGCCAGGGGATCAATCCTGGTTCAATGTGGAGTGTAGGAGGCCATGCCAGGAGCAGCATCAGGCATACCTAAAAAATAGATGCCAATCTAGTGACGTTACAACCCAGGGCCATGTACATGCCAAACAATAAAAGCAGCATGCAATAAACTGAGCTATGTGATCCCACAACCAACGGATCAGATCTAAGCTCTGCAGTCCTGCCACATCCAGTCATGAATGGTGGTGGACAGTTAAACAGCTACTGGGAGGAAGAGGGCCAACAAGCATCCTCCAACCTCAGTGATGGGGGAGTCCAGCACATCAGTGCAAAAGATAAGGCCGGACCATTTGCAACCATCTTCAGTCAGAGGTATTGAGTGGATGATCCATCTCAGCATCCTTCTGAGGTCCCTGCATCACAGATGCCCGTCTTCAGCTAATTCGATTCACTCCGCGTCATACCAAGAAATGGCTGAAGACGCTGGATGCAGCAAAGGCTATGGGCCTGACAACATCCCCACAGTCATACTGAAAACTGGCACCAGAACTAAACACACCCTCGTCAAGCTTTTCCAGTACAGCTACAATGTCGACATCTACCCACCAAAATGAAAAATTGCTGTCCTGTCCTTAAAAGAGCAGGACAAATCCAATCTGGTCAATTACTGCCCCATCAGTCTACTCTCAACCACCAGCAAAGTGATAGAAGGTGCCGTTGACAGTACTATCAAGGTGCACTTGCTCAGCAATAACATGCTCATCAATGCTTCAGATCTCATTCGAGCCTCGGTAAAAATATGGACAAAAGAACTGAGCTCGAGAGGTGAGATGAGGGTGACAACCTTTGATAACAAGTCAGCAGTTGACTGAGTGTGGCATGAAGGAGCCGGAGGAAAATTCCATGCGGAAGACTGAGGTTGTAGTTATTGGAGGCCAATAATATCAGTCCCAGGATTATTCCCGCACCAGCCTCCCCGAACAGGCGCCGGAATGTGGCGACTAGGCGCTTTTCACAGTAACTTCATTTGAAGCCTACTGGTGGCAATAAGTGATTTTCATTTTCAGGATATCCCTGCAGGAATTTCTGAGGGCCAACCATCTTTAGCTGCATCATCGGTGGCCTTCCCTCATTCATAAGGTCAGAAATGGGGATGTTATGTTTTCTGATGGTCGCACAATATCCAGTACTATTTTCAATTGCTCAGATACTGAAGCAGTCCTTTTCCATATGCAGCAAGACGTGGACAACATTGAGACATGGACTGATGCACGACTGACAACATTTACTTTACACAAGGCAATGAACATCTTCAATAAGCCAGAATCTCCCCTTCACATTCAACAGCATTACTGTCACTGAAAACTGTTGGTTTAATATCCTTGGGGATACCATTGATCAAATCTTAACTGGACCACCGTGTCTTTAAGAGCAGGTCAGAGGCTGTGAATCCTGCAGCTCACCTCTTGACTCCCCAAAGCCTGTCTACAAGGCACAAGTCAGGAGTGTAATCAAAAATTCTTTACTTACCTGTCGCTCCAACAACATTCACGAAGTTTGACAACTTTCAGGACAAAGAAACCTGTTTGATTGACACTCCATCCATCATCTTCAACATTCACTTCCTCCACCACTAACGCACAGTGGCAGCAGAGTGTACCATCTGCAAGATTCACTGCAGCAACTTGCAAACATTCCTTCGGCAGCACCTTCCAAGCCCTCAACCGTGATCACCAGGGACACCAGACGCATGACCGCACCACCAGCCAAAAGTCATTCTCCGGCCACACACCATCCTGACTGAGAAATATATCGCCGTTCCTTCACTGTCACTGGGCCAAAATCCGGGAACTTCCTCCCTACTAGCACACTGGGTGTACCTACACTACATGCACTGTAGCAGTTCAAGAGGGAGGCTCACCATCACGTTCTTAAGGACAAGTAGGAATGGACAATAAATGCTGGCCTAGCCAATAAAGTCCACATCCCAGGGACAAATAAATTTACCAAATATTTACAAAACAGAAACAGTCTATTTGGCCCAATATTAATGTTCGATATAAGTCAATATTCTTGACCAATACTACACAGAGCTATCTCAGCCACAAAATGGTTTCCCCAAGACCTCATCAAATCAGCAGCTCTCCTGCATAAAGCTTGACAATGAGGGTATCTAACGCCTTGGTAATACTTTTGGGTTGCCTCAAAGGGGTGCAGTGTTATTGCCAAGAACACAGTCGCAGGTTTTATACTTGCTATTTGAGGCTTCCTGAAGTTGGTCAGTCACTCTGGGCTGGGGAGGCGAACACAGAGGTTTCTCTGCAGTCTGAGCTCCTCTCATGCTTCGCAGTTGATAACACTCCTGCCTCTGAAGCAGAAGAGTGTTGGTTCAGATCCCCATTCCAGAGATAAGTGCACAGAATCTGGACTAACACTCCCGTGCAGTACTGAAAGAGGGCTGCACTGAGGGAGGTGTCAGCTTTCAGATGAGATGTTCAGCCAAAGCCCCAGCTGCCCTCTTTGATCAATACAAAATATTCCACTGCATCATTACAAAGAAGAGCAGAGGAGCTCTCCTCAGTATCCTGGTCAACATTTATCAATCATCATCAAAGCAGAACATCGGGTCATTGGAGGCCATCATGTACAGTGGGAATATCCTTGTCTCTGAACCAGATGCTCAAGGCTCAAGTCCCACCCAAGGACTTGATGGTGAAGGAAGGTGCCTTCATAACATGGTCAAACAGGTTGAGTATCAACTTGTAAATCTTTCCAACATTCACCAGCGGCATCTGGTGACAGTCATTCATGTAATGGAAATAAATTGGAGCCTCTACCATCACCATTCAAAGCCCCAGACTGCAACAAACATGTAAAAGTATATGTTACCACAGCAACTCAGACTCATTAAGGAGGCCGGTTGTCTCAGTTGGCTGGATGGCTGCTGTGGATCATATTGGTGCCAACAGCATTGGGTTCAATCCCCGTTCCAGCTGGGATGGATTTGGGATCTCTCTCCTTGCCTTATCCATTGGAGAGCTCACAAGGCTGTGAGTCAGACCTGTTCTTGAGCAGAGCAGTGAAGAAATAAGAGGATCTGGTCATTATCGATTCATTGATTATGAGATCTTGCTATTTATAATTTGACTGCCACATTTTCTATTTTGTAACAGTGACTACACTTTAAATGCAAACTTCGTAGTTGCAAAGACATCAGGAGGCCTTACGAATCCAAGTCTTTCGTTCTCTTTTCTTTCTAATGTCTCAATACATATTCCAGGACATATATTGCATTGCTTTCACTGAAAGAAGAGAAAAATCAAATCAAACTTTCCGACAGCGTATGCAACCCCGCTTTGAAATGCAGCCAGTTAGAGTTTGGAGTTTCTGGATGTTCTGCGCACTTTGATCAGATTTCTTTGATTCTATCTCCCAAGGAGAGAGAGTTAGGCGTAAGGGGGGAAATGAGGTCTTATACAACAGGGAACTTCACTCTGCTGTGCACCTGATTCATTAATGGACGTGGTTTGTTGCAATATCCAGCAATATTTAATTCTGTGAATAAATCATTCACTTCTGTGAAGGTATCTGGACCCAGCATCAATATAACATAAATAACGTGAATAAAAGCAGAATATTTTGGAAGTACTCAGCAGATCAGGCAGCATCAATGGTGAGACAAACAAAGTTAAGAGATCACATTTTTGTGGAGGAGGCAGAAGGGTCAAGTCGGGAAACATTCCTACTGGGCAGACCTGTGTCCGTAAAAGGGCCCAAACCCACTGTATCTTTGAACCAGGGAGGTGTGGGTGGGCTGGAGTCAGGGCCCATTGCCTCTGGATGCAGTCCCGAGGCAGCAGTGCTGCTGGGTGGCTGGAAAAGTCCTCCTGCTTTTACTGGGACACCAGCCCAGCTTTAATATTGAGTGTCATGCTCTCAGACCCTCACCTCCTTACACCACTCTCCATCCCATATGTTCCTGATATTTCCCCATGCTCCCACCATACCCGCTCATGTGCCCCATGCCTCCTCAGATGCCCCATGTCCTCTCCATGCCCCATCGTGTACTGTGGGCAGACCTCAGGAACAATGGGTGGGATTCTCGAAGCTGAGATACCCAGAATGCATTGCCCGATGGGACGGAGAATTGGGCATGGGGGTAAATCGGGATTGGCGCCCGAATGGCGGTGCTCCGATATCCGCTGGCGGCATGAACGAGGTTCACTATGCACACCGGAGGGGGATGTAAATAAATTGGTCTTAATGACCCATTTGCATCTATTTAGCGGGCCTGGCACCATACGGTCCTACCTCCCATAATTCCCCAGTCCCCATGGAGGGGAATCATGTGGGCACGGATCACGTGTGCTCTCACATATCGTGGACCTGATGTGGTGCATCTCGCAGTGGGTTAAAGGCTCCACCTTGGCTAACACGAGGTCCACCATGCCAGGGCCATGCTGGTAGGGGCCATTCAAGGCCATCTGAGGGCCATCCCTCCCCCCAACAATGTACAGCCTGCCCACGCCTCCTCTAGAAGACCCCCCACTGCCCTCCCCACAGGGACCCCTATAATAGGAGGAACGGCCAGGGCCCCCAGTAATAGGGAGAACCCCAAAGGGACCAGGGACTCCTGGGCTTCTCCGGGTTCTCCGATTTCCTCCCACATGTCCCGAAAGACGTGCTGTTAGATGAATTGGACATTCTGGATTCTCCCTGTGTACCCGAACAGGCGCCGAATGTTGGTGACCAGGGGCTTTTCGTAATAACTTCATTGCAGTGTTAATGTAAGCCTACTTGTGACTTAAAGAATATTATTATTAATAGGGGGACCCCCCCCAGAGACCTATAATAGGGGGACCCCCACAGGGAACCCTGTAACAGGGAGATCTCCCACAGGGACGTCCTGACTAAAGGGAACTCCCGTGACCCCTGACTAAAGGATTCACCCCCACAGAGACCTCCTGACTAAGGGAACCCCCCTCACAGACCCCACCCCCGCAGAAAAGTGACTCCTGTCGGGAAGTTAGAGAGCAGCCCAGACAGGGGGAGTGGAAACAATTACAACTGTAGCACTTATCTCAAAGCTCCACAAGTCCATTCCTGAAAAAGAACATCTCGTCCATTAGCTGCAAGACATTCATAACTTTCCAGTAGTGGGCTGTGATTGACAGCTTCCACAAACCATCTGCAGCTTTGATCCATTCATTTCCATTCACCATTCAGTGACGCTAAGTGTTGAAACCGTAATGCTTGTAAACATTGACAAAGTTCAGCATGGTGACACAGTGGTTAGCACTGCTGCCTCATGGCACAGAGGACCCAGGTTTAATCCCGGCACTGGGTCACTGTCTGTGTGGAGATTGCACATTCTCCCTGTGTATGCATGGATCTCACCCCCACAACCCAAAATATGTGCAGGGTAGGTGGATTGGCCACACTAAATTGCCCCTTAATTGGCAAAAATATAATTGGATGCTCTAAATTTATTTTAAAAAGTAAACACTTACCACATCAAAGAGAGGTAAAAACAGTTAAATCATCTGCTGGCGTGATTACTTGAGTGCTTGGAAACCTGTTACAGGGGTCCCTTGAGTTTGTCTCCCTGTTACAAGGGTTCATGTCTTTTGTCAGGGGAACCCTGTGGGGGGTGGGGGAGGGTCTCCATATCACAGGGGTCCCTGTGGAGGGGTCCCCCTATTACAGGGTACTCTCCCTATTAAAGGGGTCCTTTTGGGGGTGTTTCCCTATCACAGGGGTCCTGCGTGCAGGGGGGAGTTGGGTCCAGTCAACCCCGCCCCCCTGTACCTGGGAGTGGGGGGATCTCAGGCAATCCAGAAGTGTATGATTCCGGAGTGACGGCAGTCAAGGGCTGATTTGCAATGTGGGGAGGTTTGAGGCTGCTTTGGAGTGTGGCGGGCTGGGGACGGACGGCCGTGGGACCTCTCTATTTTACTGCCTTCACAAGGTGGTGGCCAGATTGCGGGATTCCCTGAGAATCCCTCGTATTCCATGCCATGCATATATTTGCATGGCAAGCAATATGGAATTGCATCCTGCTTTACGACCACGAAGGAATCATAAAACTGGTGTAATTCAGCTCAGGCGGGAGAACACAGGACTGAATTCTCCACCGTCAGGATTCTCCATTTTGCCGGCAGCCCGGGGGTTTCCCGACGGCGTGAGGCTGCCCCACAATGGGAAACCCCATTGAGCAGCCGGTGATGGAGAATTCCAACAGTGTGTTGCACCAGAAATCTGGAGCTGGATTCTCCAAAAATGGGGCTATGTCCCCAAGCCAGCGTCCAGAGTGATTGTCCTACCTGCAGGGGGCTAGCAGGGCCCCGGAGTAGTCCTCGCAGCTCTGGCTATGGATACGGGGCCCTGCACTACCGGTCGGGAGTCCGCGCATGCGAACATCAGCGGCCACCCCGTGCGACATGTCGGACTCATACCACGGACTATGATGAATGAAGTAGGTCCCGCCGAGATCGCGCTCGCTCGCAGATTGGTGCTGCCTGATCGTTTGCCTGGCCAACTGTGAGGCTACCCCACTCCTCCCCGGTAATGGATCCCCCCGCCCCCACCAGGGCGGTCACAGACCATGCCGTTGGGAACTCGGCCAGTTTTCCTCGGAGAATCGCTGCGGGGGCCTCTGTCAATGGCCCACTACCCGCGCCGTGTATTTGTCGCACTGAGAAACTCCCGAGCATTTCTCCGAGGACCGTTGAATCGCGGGAGCGGCGTCGGACCGGATTGCCCATTCTCCACCCTTGCGCCGATCGCGATTTCGACACGGAGGCTCAGCGAATCCAGCCTCTGGAGTGTCAAGACGGACAAACCCGCCCATAGTCTCCCAAATGGAGAATCCAGCACTATGCCTTTAAAATTGACATATAGAGCTATCATTTGAAAACACTTCATGCCGAAAAAAACTCTTCTTCAAAAAGCTATTTATAAATGTAAATCCCCTCAAGTGGTCAACCTGTTGTAAAAGCCAAAAAACAACTATTTCACTAAATATATCAAAGGTAGCTAATCCTCTAATAATACGTTAAAATTGTAAATCAAATTGTGTACACAGTCCCCTGCTGTAATAAGCAGCTCCCGACCTTTTGAAACTAAACGAAGCATTCATAATGAGCTCAGCTGTCATGACAAACTATTACAGATCTTTTCTTTGCATGGACAGCCTTCAATGGACTGGGCACAGCCAATGTACAAGTGGCATCTCAAAATCTCACCTTGCTGCGACTGCAAAACGTAATAGCATCTTGCCTCTGACTCACATTTGATGGTGGCACCCTGGAGTTACATTTGATCTCCAGCAGGGCATTGGACTGATTAGGGAATTTGACAATAAAACTGTGTCACCAGCTTCTGCTCTGAAAACCACACAAAAGAAGAAGAAAATTGCAGCTCATAGACAAATGATGCCTACTGAAATTGCAACATCATCTGGTCAACACCATCTGACCTGACAACCAATGCACTCCAACAGCACTCCAACAGCAGATACCATTTCTTAAACTCTAAATAAAAGTTTAATTTTTTTTTTCTCTTATACTTTCAAAGGGCTGAGGATCAGAGAATCATAGAATTCCTATTGTGCATAAGGAGGCCATTCAGCCCATCAAGTCTGCACTGACCCTCCAAAAGAGCATCCTACCTAGGCCCACTTCCTTTCCCTATCCCTGTAATCCCACCTAACCTTTGGACTCTAAGGGGCAATTTAGCATGGCCAGTCCACCTAACCTCTACATCTTTGGATTGTGGGAGGAAACCGGGGCACCCTGAGGAAACCCACGCAGACGCGAGGATATGTGTAAACTCCACATAGACAGTCACCCATGACTGGAATTGAACCCTGGTCCCTGGCGCTGTCAGGCAGTGTGGCTAACCACTGTGCCACTCTGCTACCCACATAACATAATTTCACATAAGGTGCTGAACCCCACTTAGGGTGCGGGGTTGGATTTCCCACCCCAACAATGAAGCCGGCAGGGATTGGAGTGCTGCATGTGGGATGGCCATTTGCCCACTTATTCTGTATTGAGAAAAATACCTGGAAATGGGAATGTAGGAGCGAACCCGACGTGCCATTCAATAGCACTTTACACAAATCTTACCCAGGATCGAGTTGTCCGTGCCATTCAATGGCACTTCAGGGTTCTTGCTAGACCTGAGATGTCCCGCTCCTCAGAGGTCGGGGCTCCCCGATCTCAGGATGCTGCTGCAGCCCGTCCCCGGATTGCTGGTAGTTCTAGCCCCGCCCCCGTTTCAGCCCCTCCCAATCTCGCCATCAGCACCCCTTCAGCTCCCGTTCACCCCCATTCCCCCAATGCCCCACCCATCAGCCTCTTTTGCACACCACCCTCACCCCCAGTCCCCACCATAGCCCTCAGCCCCCCCCCCCTCACCCTCCAGGCCTTTCCCTCTAGCCCCCCCCCCCCCCCCAATTCACCACTTTCGGGCCCTCCCCTTGGCAATGCCAACCTGGTGGCTTGCACTCCAAAGGGTGGCAAGGGGGTGAGTACCCTCCCTACAATCATCTCCAGGCTGCCGTGTGGGGCCCTTCATGGGAGTTGGTGGTCAGGAAGGCTTGTGCTGGGCTGGAGGGGTCCAGGTCGGGGGAGTGGGGGGGGGGGTCATTCCTGGGATGTGGGTCATTTAGCTGATGTTCCCATCTGCAGCTTTTAACCTTTAAAATTTCTGATCTAACAAAAAAATGAAATTCTTTCCATTTACATCTGGAGGCTGGGTCATTGCGTTTATTCAGAACAAAGTGAGACAGAGGTTTGACTGTCAAGAGAGCCAAGGGTAATGAAGGACGAGCAGGAAAATGGAATTGAGATCAGTCATGATCTTAATGAATGGCGGAGCAGGCCCGAAGGACTGAATGGCCTACTCCTACTCCTATGTTTCCTTTTGTCAGTCTGTCAAGCAAGGAAAAGACCGCGTTTGACCGTGATGAACCGTCTGATCAAACAGCTCAATTTTTAAACCACGCATATGAAGAAACGCCAAGGGAGGGAGGGAGAGAAGGAGTGACTCTCACACAAGGGGAAACAACCTGTTACCCTGTCAAACCCACTGAAAATCCTATATGGCTCAATAAGGTTGACTCAAATTCTACTAAACTCCAGTGAGTACAGGCCCAACCTACTCGACCTCTCCTCATAAGAAAATCCCTCCATACCTGGGAGTAACCTAGTGAAACTTCTCTGGACTGCCTCCATTGCCAGTATATTTTTCCTCTGTTCTGGGCCAGGGTTTAGAGAACCCCAAAGTGTATCACGGAGTTCACCTGACCCACAACTTTTAATAGAGTGTGGTATGGGGAGCACACGGACCACTTTACAGGAGTGGTACAGCAGAAATGGAAAAGTATTTTTTAAAGCAAAACAATGTTTATTCTATGAACTCAAGTTAACCTTTTTAAAACATACAGAGAACATCTTAGCAACCATCAATTCAAATATAACCCCCAAAGAATACAACACTAAGTAATCCTTAAGCTGTCCTTTTAACATCCATAAGACTTTAAAAAAATCTTTAAACAGAAGCACATCAGGTTAAAGTCACTACTGAGAGCAGTTATTAGTTTTAAATCACAAGTCTGCACGTTCTCCCCGTATCTGCGTGGGTTTCCTCTGGGTGCTCCTGTTTCCTCCCACAGTCCAAAGATGTTCAGGTTAGGTGGATTGGCCATGATAAATTGCCCTTTGTGACCAAAAAAGGTTAGGAGGGGTTAGTGGGTTATGGGGGTAGGGTGGAAGTGAGGGCTTAAGTGGGTCGGTGCAGACTCGATGGGCTGAATGGCCTCCTTCTGCACTGTATGTTCTATGTGAGCAATGTATACAAAGGATCGATTTACAGTCTTTAGATTACAGAGAGAGAGACTCATACACCTTCTGGCTGTGACTGCAGGTATCCAGCTGTGAAATCGAAACTAAAACACACCCTGCAGCAAACAGCCTAAAATGAAAGTAAAAAGCTGTCAGACAGCCCAGCTCCACCCACAATCTGATATCACTGATAAACACCCATTTTGTAAAGGTACATTTCTTAAACACTCAGGGCGGTATTCTCCACCCTCCCGCCCCCCCCCCTCTCCCCCCGGCCAGGTGCGAGAATCGCGGGGCGTCACATGAATCACGTCATGCCGCCCTGACGCCTGCATGCGATTCTCCCACACCTGCGAAACGAGCGGCGCGTTGTCACGCCGGGCCGCTCGGAGAATCGCCGCAAACGGCGAGCGCCGATTCTCTGGCCCGGATGGCCCGAGCGGCTGGTGAAAGCAATGACAGTTCCGCCGGCGCCGTTCTAACTGTTGTCGGGCTGGCAGCGCCTGGGGCTTCAAGGGCCGGGAGCGGCCTGTTGGGGGGGGGGGGGGGGGGGGTGCGAGGAGCGTCCCAACCCCGGGGAGGCCCTCCGGAGTGGATTGGTACGCGATCGGGATTAACCGATCAGCGGGCCGGCCTCTCTGTCAGTGGGCCTCCTTTCTTCCACCAGCAAGGCTGGATCCATCCGCCATGTTTGTGCGGGGCGGCCTGCTGGAGGACGGCCACCACGCATGCGCTAGTTGGCGCCGGCACAACTGCGCATGCGTGGGACCCAAGGAGCAGCGTCTTTTACGCGGCGCCGGGTCTCTGATGCCGCACCGAGGCCCCACCCCCATAAATCGCGTGATGCCCCTACTAGCCCCACGGAGGGGGAAGAATAGGGGTCTGGGAACGGACACCGCGCCAGAGTAAAACACTCCGGTTTTTACTCTGGAGTCGGCACTTAGACTCCCGTTGGGAGAATCCTGCCCTCATTTCTTAAAGCTACTCTCTCATGACACCTCAGATAAGTTGACATTTAAGTTAGTTATTTATCTCAATGTTGTTGTTGGGACCTTGGAGAACATAACGTTGCCGCTACCTTTGCCCATGCACTAGTGATTCTACTTGAAAAATAATTCATTCGAATGAAGCCCTTTGCGACATCCAAGGAACAAGACGTGACTTCATAAAAAAAAGTTATTTCTTACTTCTGCTCAGAAGCAGAGGGAAGAGGGCCGTGAGAGAAAAGAAATGAACCATAATTGCTATTCTTAAACAACTCCATAAATATATCTCCAACCCATCAAAGCAATCCAGTTTCTTCTGGTCCATTAACTCCGAAGAGGTGTAGCAGAGGAGATATAACCATGGACTGAAACATATGCTCTGTGATTGTGGCCGACAGCTTAAAGTATTCCTATCAAATTCCTCTGTCTGCTGCTTCAACGGGAGTGCTCATCCATGGATGAATGCTTCTATTAAGATAGCGGACAAAGCAATTTGATTCAAATGTGTCAAGTTCCCATGCAATATCTCTCAGTGTAATTTCCAAATCCATGTTTGTTGGCTTCAGCAACAAGGTAATTATTTGATTCCCTTATCTGAACGCACATTGTTTTTGGTGTGCGTTTCTGAAGGCAGCTGATAGATTAATTGTGCCTGTTGCATCACAGCATATCATTATCTTAGTCACTGCCAGCAACAGATGCTCACAGTATTCCTCACATCTGGTGTCTGCTCAAGACTTGTGAAAAGAGAATGATGGCAGCTCCCTAAAGGGTAGGTTAAATGCATTCTCCTGGTGTGATATCTATGGGTCTGTAATCAGGAGCAGGAACGTCGCCTGATATTTCCCACCTCTAATGCAGAGCTCTGTGGCATGTTGCCCTTCCCTAGCCCAGATGAGATCAGCAAGCTCAGCGGGAACCAAGGATCAACCCTAAACTATTCTCATCTAAGAGGGTTAGCTCCATGCTAGAGGTTAACCTGGGGTAGGGTGTATTATAATATTGAGTTTCACAGTCACGGAGGTATCTCACTGAGGTGGTCGTGAGGCTTGCATATTTAAGCACTAACCATTTATTGGTGATATTTAACTATTTACAGATCCAACAATTTATATATGGCTCTGCATGGAAATGTTCCTTGCAGGTAGGTTGCTTCCTGACAGAGTTCTGTTCGAGATAGGACTCTCAGAGTTTATTACCATGTGACTCTATACATTATACTGTGGGTAGTACTATGCTCCAGTCCCATGTTAATCACTACTCTGCCGAGTGTCTTTGCATTATAATGGCATGTAGGCACATATCACATCACTGTGAGTCATCTATATAGGAGCAAAATGTATCTACCAAAGTCACTGAGCTAGTAATCCAGAGACCCAGGATAATGCTATGGTTGCCTTGGATTCAAATCCTACCATGGCAGATAGTGAAATTTGAATTCAATAAATAGTCTGGAATTCAAAGTCAAATAATGACCATGAAATCATTGTCAATTGTCGTAAAAACCCATCTGGTTCACTAATATCCCTTTAGTGAAGGAAATCTGCCATCCTTACAGGGTCTGGCCTGCATGCAACTCAGATCCGCAACAATGTGGTTGACTCTCAAATCCCCTCTGAAATGGAAGGCAATTAAGAATGGGCAAAAATGCTGGCACAGCCAGCAACTCCCACATCCTGCAAATGAATTTTTAACAAAAAGCAGCTCGCCAAACCTGTTAAAAGCAACATTGCTTAAAATAGCTTTAAAAACTCAGTGGTCCAAATTTGTTCCAAGATTTGAAAAACAAGCAACAATTAAGTATTAAACACTAAATTGTTTGAGGAGCCTACCTAGGCCCACTCCCCCGCCCTTTCCCCATCACCCTGTAACCCCACTTAACCTTTGGACACTAAGGCAATTTGGCATGGCCAATCCACCTAACCGGCACATCTTTGGACTATGGGAGGAAACCTGAGCACCCGGAGGAAACCCATGCACACACGGGGAGAATGTACAAACTCCACGCAGTCAGTCACCTGAGGTCGGAATTGAATCCGGGTCCCTGATGCTGTGAGGCAGCAGTGTTAACCATCGTGCAACCACCATTAGTCAAAATCATTAGTCAAAAATCCAAGGTATGGCTATCAGACAATCTCAGGAGCTGTACTCAAGTCTTAGTTAAAGCAAAGGTAAGGGGGAAAGAGAAGAAATCGGAGAAGATTTAAAACAAGAGGAAATCACCCACTGCTCCAAGTTGCAACTATCAAGTGCAACATAAAACATACTGATATCAATGTATCTGTATGCGAGTTTGAATAATACTGAAAGGATGTTCATTCCATTTAAAATAAAAAAGGAAACCACTTGGGATTGTGCTCAATGAGTAAATATCTTAAAATGACACTGAAACTTGACTATTAATGATATATCACTGATTTCCTTGTAAATACATTGAAATCTGACAAGTGGCCACTGGTTCAGTGGTAGGATTCTGCCGCCAAGAGCTGGGTTTAGGTCCTGACTAACATAGACTCCCTCTGACTACTGGTTGAATCCCAGCGAGGAAACTTGTGTCAGATGGGTGCTCCACGGCGAAGGTTAGGTTGGGCTCTTTAGCCTGGGTTGCAATCCACCTAAAAGATCGTATTCTCACACAATGATCATGGGGTATGCAATGGAAAACCATGGCAATGACTCTTCTCCAGTGAGTAGCTCAAGGGAGTCATGTGTAAAACTTGAGCGCGGACCTTCTCCAAGGGAGGATGCAACGGGCGGGCAATGTGGAACAAATTCTGGCCCAGGAAGAAAGTTTTCCCTAACCACAGATGCAGTCAGAAGGGAATAAATAGGTAGCTTTTTCTCTCACCACAGCCCAGCCACCCCTCCCCACCCAGCCGATCCACTCCCACCTCAACTTCTGCCTCACCATCCCCATCCAACCATCGCCCCCTACATCCACTCCCACTCATCACCCCACCACTTCCCCACTATCAAGCAACAAAAGATGAAGAGCCCTGTTAATAGTGCACGGGCCTAAACCAGGAACTTGGTTCAGGTTTCTTCTCTTGAGGCTTTTCCAGGAACATGCATCTCTTTTTAAAGTTTACACATTCAATAGTTTGACCGTAACTTTATTAACTGTCTTGCGGCAATGTACAATTGTTGTCACTTTTAGCTCAATGGAATACTGATGTGAATTGATGTGGGTTGTACAATCGCAGGAAATAGCAGCAATAGCTACATAGGCTAATATATAGGCTAATAGAACAGTACAGCACAGAACAGGCCCTTCGGCCCTCGATGTTGTGCCGAGCAATGATCACCCTACTTAAACCCACGTAACCCGTATACCCGTAACCCAACAATCCCCCCATTAACCTTACACTATGGGCAATTTAGCATGGCCAATCCACCTAACCCGCACATCTTTGGACTGTGGGAGGAAACCGGAGCACCCGGAGGAAACCCACGCACACACGGGGAGGACGTGCAGACTCCACACAGACAGTGACCCAGCCGGGAATCGAACCTGGGACCCTGGAGCTGTGAAGCATTGATGCTAACCACCATGCTACCGTGAGGCCCCAATGCTCCATCAAATCCCATCCTGAATTCTGCAGCTTAATGCCAATAACAGGCTTTAGCAGAATAAATCTATGTTTCACAATAAAGGTGGTAGGGGGGATATTATCGCTGTCTTGGTGAACTCTGAGCAACAGAGGCAAAACACTCCATATGGCCAGCCACTCATCTGAACCTCTGGACTGGCCTTGATCTGATCCACTGAATACGATTGTGAAACTGTAAGTTCCAAACAAATTAAGTTAAGTACATTTTGGATCGGATTCCGTTCAGAAAGCCTTTGGGCCGCCTCATTGACTTTGAAACTTTAGGTTAGCCCAGTGTTTGAAAATGGGGAATTCTGCATATTCCGAAGTTGGTTAACCTGCAATAAAATGTTCCCTTTTTGTTAAATTTCTTGCCTCGTACAATTAAATATCTAATCTGGAGGCATTTTTTTTCACTTTTTAACAGGAAATGGGAAAAAAATAAAGAACTCCAACGGAGAAAGAAAATCTATTTGAAATAAAATGTGCACCACTATCATCTGTCATGGGTTTGTTTGTGCACATTGCAAAACTATAGAAAAACAGATTTCATAATGGGACATGGGCTGCAAAGGTCACCTGAAAGAAGGTTTGAAAAATTTCACTGATAGTGTCAACAGATCCCAGTGCCTTCACAGAATCACATTGAGTCAGAGAGGTTTACAGCACAAAAACAGGCCCTTTGGCCCATCATGTCTATACTGGCCATCAAGCACCTATCGATTTTAATCACAGAAAAACTACAGTACGGAAAGGATCTGTTCAGCCCATCATGTCTGCACTGACTCTCTGAATGAGCAATGCATGTGGGTCCCTTCCCCTGCCTTCTCTCCCTCACCCTGCAGATGATAATCTTTTCAGTTAATAATCTGATTCCCTCTTGAATGCTTCAATTGACCCTGCCTCCACCACACGCTCAGCAGCACATTACAGATCTTAGCCACTCTTGGCATGGAAAGGTTTTCCCTCATGTCTCCATTCCTTCTTTTACCAATTGCCTTCAATCTGTGCCCTCTCATTCTCGATCATTCCTCCAGTTCTGTCTAGTATGCCCAGACCCATAATGATTTTGAACACCTCCCCAAGCCTGGGATAAATTCAGAATCCAGCAAACGAGGACTAAAAAGATAATTAAGAGAGAGAAAATAAATTACAAGGACAAATTAGTGAGGAATATAAAAACTGACAATAAGAGCTTCTTTAAATATACAAAAGGGAAGAAAGAGATCAAAGTGAACATAATAGGCCCCTGAGAAAACGTATCTGGGGAGTGTAAGTAACTAGCTAAATCCTTGTCTGTTTCATGTTTCTCTTTTTAATATCTATCCTGCAACATTGTAGATTTTGTTTTAAACTGTAGACTTTGGTAAAACTGAAAACACCCCTGGTCTAATGTACTGGTCCAGGACTCCTCTTGATGCTCTGTGGCATAGCCCGTGATGTCATTTTGATGGACTTGGTAAGCAGCCAATCGATGCCTTTGAGATTCTGGGACATTTTCTGTTCTCATTTGGGATTGGTTGAGCTTGTCAGAGAGCTGCTGGAAGATTCTGAAAACCCAGGCCAGCTCTATTTTGTTCTCAGTTCTGTATAGACTTGGAAAGCAGCACACATGAAGCTGGTTTAGCACAGGACTAAATAGCTCGCTTTTAAAACAGACCAAGGCGGGCCAGCAGCATGGTTGAATTCCCGTACCAGCATCCCCGAACAGGTACCACAATCTGGCAACTAGGGGCTTTTCACAGTAACTTCATTTGAAGCCTACTTGTGACAATAAGCGATTTTCATTTCATTTCATTTCATTTTACACAGCAAAGCTCTCTTTTTCCATCAGCTTCTGGCCTGGTGATTTGAATGCATCCATCCAGCCCGGGGAACAAACCTCTGCCTTAAAGCTGTCCAGCCAAGTCGGTGAAAGTATAAAACTCTGTTTGAAAGATCTAGCGATTTAAATTCTTCCAGCTAGCCTGTGAAAGTGACCTATGAGAGGCGCTGTGAGCATGTAAATATTTTTATTCTGATTAAGAACTGTGAAACCAATGCTCCAAATTCTCTCTCCCCTGCTGGATTCTTCCGAAGGGTTCAGAACAAAGAGATAGGCTGTATAAAAGTCCACTTAAAGCCCTCATGCTGAGAACTGTAGTCTCACCTCAGTGAGGCTGATAGTACATTTGGTGGATGCAAGCTAGAATTGCACAGACCAGAGGGGAACTGTCAGTGTGTGGCTGAAGTCAGTCAAGTGGAAGTGACTCCTCAGAGAGAATTCTACAGACTGCTGGTTCTAATTGAAGCCGGCAATGAGAAGATCCTAACTAACCAACGATTGCAACGCTTCTTGTCCATGGATGATCGCTGGCTACAAAGACCGCTACCTCAGCAGCAAAGAACCATCTCAGGCCCTTTTAATCCCTGTTATTTCCAATACATTCCCTATCCCACCATATGTTTGCCTTGTGTTTGTCTGGGTAGAGGGTGGGATGAGGTTTGGGAAATAGTTAGATTAGCAGACCATTGTTCCATTCTTACCATTATACATACATCTTTTTCTGCGTTATAAATAAACAGTCTTTTAACGTTTTACTTACAAATCTGGTGCCTGTAACAGTCAAGGGTCAAAGATCTCAGGAAAATACATAAATTATTGGTTCTTTCACTTATGTCGGGTCTCCAAGATCTATGAGGCTGGAAGTAACCATGCACCAGCCCAGGGTATTGTAACAAGGGATATTATGGGCAACAAGGAAATTAAAGAGACGTTAAACAGATATTTTGCTTCAGTCTTTATGTTGGAAGATACTTCAAACATCCCATTAATACTAAAGAATACAAGGGAGGAGTAAAGTACCATCATTAGAGAAGTACTATTAGACAAGCTAATGGGGCTAAAGGAAGATAAGTCCCCTGTTCCTGATGGCTTGCATCCCAGGATCCTAAAGGAAGTAGCTACAGAGATGGTGAATGCGTTGGTTGCAATTTTCCAAATATTCTTGGATTCTGGAGAAGTACTGAAGGATTGGAAACATGACAATGTGACACACCAATTCTAAAAGGGAGGGAGACAAAAAGTAGATAACTATAGGCCAATTAGACTAACATTTATAGTCAGAAAAGTGTTGGAATTCATTATTAAGGAATTAATAGCAGTATATTTGGAAAATAATAATCTAATCAAGCAGAGTCACCATGGCTTCATGAAATGAAGATTGTGTCTGACTAATTTATTAGTTTTTTTGAGGAAGTTTCAACCAGAATGGATAGAGGGGAACCAGTTTGTGTGTTGTATTTGGACTTCCAGCAGGCATTCAACAAGGCACCTCACAAAAGGTTAAGTCACAAGATAAGAGCCCATAGTGTTAGAGAGAGTATATATGGATAGAAAATTGGCATGGATAGAAAATTGGTTAATGAGTAGGAAACAGCGAGTAGGGATATGGGCTCTTTTTCAGGTTGGTGACCTTGACCACAACGTTTTCCAGTATATATTAGTAACTTGGAGGAACAAATCAAATGTATTGTAGCTAAATTTGCAGATGGCACAAAAATAGGAGGGAAAGCAAATTGCGAGAGGGATGCAAACAGTTTGCAAGGAGGTATTGATAGATTAAGTAAGTGGGCAAAAAGTTGGCAAATAGAGTACTGTAATGATCCTTCCTGTTTATTCCCTTATTGCCCCTTTTGTTTTTCTGTTGCACTTTTGATCCATGGATGAATAATGGACCTGTGGCTTTAAGGTTAGGAGCCTGTAAATGGCCTGTATGTTTAATTCAAACAGAAGAATCCAGAAGGTAGTGCTGATTTAAATTGGTGATTGCAGACTGGCCAGTATTAGTGAGGACTCGGTTTGATTAATTTGGCCAATGGACAATGAATTGGCCCAAGAGGCTGTGCTCTACCCGGTAACAGGTGGCGATTGGATCTGATTCCACCGGAATGTTTTCAGAGTAATGAGGTTTTCAGTTTGGTTTCTGTTTGGCTCCTGGCAGCTCAACAAAAAGACCCACTCTCTCTTCTCTCCATTTTTCTGCAGGAAAGGTCTGAGTACGGTGCTTAGAAAAACTGCAGGAAAACCAGTAAGGGCTGCAAAACAAAGACTCTGATTTACAAGCTTACTGTTGAGAAAGCATACAAGGAGCCATCATCTGAAGCAAAGACTCTTTTCTCTTTCGCTTATGATTTGCCTGCTTTTTCACCCCTCACTATTTGTCTGTCTCATGTGTGTGCGGAGGGTGGGAAGACAAGTTAAAGTAAGAGTCAGGTATTTATTAATATTTAACCAATTTGTAACTGCTTGTTATAAATAAACAGTAATTGTGTTGCAAACTACAAACCTGGTGACTGTAATTATTGAGTAGCCAAGAGCCTAAGACCTGAGGTAATTGTATTAGAATCATTGATTAATTCACTTGTGTTGTGACTCCATGACAAGTGGGCTGGAATAGACCACGCACTTAGCAGTATATGAGGAAAAATAGGAAATTGGTATTTTGGAAGGGAGAACAGAAGAACAGGGTATTACTTAAATGGGGAAAAATTGCAGAAAGCTGCAATACAAAGGAACTTGTGCATGAAACACAGAAAGCTAGCACACAGGTGCAGCTGGTAATCAGGAAGGCTAATGGAATGTTGGCTCTTATTTCAAGGGGGTTGGAGTATAAGAGTAGGGAAGTCTTACTGCAACTGTACAGGGTACTGGTGAGACATCTGGAGTACTTTGAGCAGTTTGTCCCGTTATTTAAGGAAAAATATTATTTCATTGGAAGCGATTCAGAGAAGGTTCACTCGCATGATCCCCAGAATGGAGGGATTGTCTTATGAGTAAAACTTAAACAGGTTGGGATTCTACTCAATGGAATTTAGAAGAATGAAAAGCGATCTCATTGAAACATACATGATTCTTAAAGGTCTTGGCAGGGGTAAATGCAGAGAGGATGTTTCCCCTCATGGGAGAGTCTAGGACCACGGTCCATAGTCTCAGAATAAAGTGGTGCCCATTTAAAGCTGAGATGAGGAGGATTTATTTTCTCTCAGAGGGTTGTGAGTCTTTGGAAACATCTTGCCACAGAGAGCTGTGGGGGCAGAGTCCTTTTGTATATTTAAGGCTGAAATAGGTAGATTATTGATCAATGAGGGAATCAAGGGTTACAGGGGAAAGGGCAGGAAAATGGACGTAAGGAATGTTGGCTCAGCTATGATCCTATTGAATGGTGGAGCAGATTTGATGGGCTGAATGACCTACCCCTGTCCCTATTTCTTATGGTCTTATGGTAAGTTCTGATAACATGGAGCCTCTGAATCTGATGGTCAACCCCAGCCTGTCACAGGGAGCCTGCCTCCATTGAGCTGGTGGTCTTCACCTGCAGTGATGGTGGGGAGAGGGGTGGGGGTTCTCACTGCCAGTGAAACCATAAAATCTCTCCTAATTGTTTTCTTAAATGCGCTAAATTGGCTTCCCTCCTTCATGGGCGTGCTAATCAATTCTAATTCCTGCGGTGGGGAGCCATGGATGGCACATCCCCCTCTACTTTTCACCCCCCCCCCCCCACCAGCCTTCAAACCCACCACCCAAAGCCAGGAATATCCAGTCCAGTCGGTCACTTCACTTTCCAGTCCAAAATTGTTGTACAGCTCTGGCGTTATCAGGTTTGATCCTTGACGTGTGCTGCCATGGCTGCTATGGCAATTTGGCTGCTATAATTGGCCTGAATGCAAAGAAAGGATGGTAGCATGTCTCTTTTAAGGGTGTTGCTTGGTGGTCACTAGCCTTTCAAGATATACATTTGGCGACAAGGATCAATCGGAGTGCTTTCCTTCTGCTAGAGAAATTGGGAGAGCAGACCTCGTCTTTCCTTTGAAGCAAACCCGTTCAGCAGTCTGAATGTCAAACTGTCCTATTTTGGGAAACTCGAGCCATTCAATCCTAACACGGAGCAGTGGGTGCTATATGTCGAACATCTGCGTTATTTCTTTAAGGCCAGTCAAATTGGGGAGAAGACATGCAGTGGTAATCCTATTAACAGCCTACAGGGGCCCAACCTATAACCTGATAAGGAATCTAACTTCCCCAGATGCCCCCGACCCCAAAACATTTGACGAGCTTGTGAAATTAGTCAAGGGACGTTATCACCTGAAGCCTTTGGTGAAAATACAAAGATACAAAGTTCATATGACGACAAGAGCCGCAGGAGAGAGAATAGTGGCGTTTGTGGCACGCCAGTGCATTGTAAGTTCATAACTTCACTCAATGACGCATGGTGGCACAGTGGTTAGCATTGCTGCCTCACGGCACTGAGGTCCCAGGTTCGATCCTGGCTCTGGGTCACTGTCCGTGTGGAGTTCGCACATTCTCCCCGTGTTTGCTTGGGTTTCGCCCCCACAACCCAAAGATGTGCAGGGTAGGTGGATTGGCCACGCTAAATTGCCCCTTAATTGGAAATAATTAATTGGGTACACTAAATTTAAAAAAAAACTCCACTCAATGACATGTTGAGAAACAGATTAGTCTACGATGTTATCTTAAAGAAGGCATTCGAGGTTGTCCAGCCTGTGGAATGTGTCGGAAGGTGGGATGTGGAACTTCAGAGTGTGCAAGCAGACAAGGTCCACTAGTTTGGCAGGAAGCTGTTGGCTGTTATTGCGCCAGGGATGAAGCAGCAGAAAGTGATGAGCAAATAGGTTCAGCGCAAAAGTGAGTGCAAAGATATGGGGAATTTGCCGCTGATCAGGAGCTATGAAGAATGCTACTGATGTGGTGGAGAGCACCTCAAGAGAGATATAAATTCACTGAACCTAGATGTTATGCCTGCGATAGGAGGGGGCTCATCAGGAGGAAGTGCAAGACTAGGCAGAGCCTACAGGGGGCCAATGAAAAAAAACTCCAACTCCAGTACACAGTGTTGAGGATAATCCTGAATGGAGTTTAAACAACACTAAGGTGGGCAAGGTGGACCCATTTACAATTGTGTTAATGGCAGAAAATCACCACTTAGAATGAAGGTGGACATGGTGCCTCCGCTACAGTTAAAAGTGAGCAAAGATATCATTATTTACAAGGTGGGTTCCAGCCCCTGAAGTTGAGGAGCACGATGGCCAGGCTATCCACGTATACTGGGGAAGCTTTACGTGTCCTGGGAACAACCACAACGTCCATGAGCTACCCCGGCACCAGTTCAACTTGCTCTAATAGAAATGGGGGGCTAAGGGCCAAGTCTGATGGGCTGAGATTGGTTTTACCAAATTTGATAAAATTGGCTAGAAATTTTCAAATCTAATGAAGGAGACATTCATGACATCTTAAAAAAAATACCAGGAGGTTCTCCAAGATGAGTTAGGCAAGATACAGGGCCTGAAAGCAAAGATTTGCATGGAACCTGAGGCCATGCCCATATTTTACAGAGCTCGACCCATGCCTATACCTTACATGAGGAGGTGAAGTTTGACACAAGCAGCTAAATGAATTAGGCATCATCAAGCCTGTACAGTTTTCAGAGTGGGTGGCTCTCAGTGGTTAAGTCAGATGGAACCATTGGAATATGTGGGGTCTACGAATTACCATTAATTGGGCGGCAAAATTGGATCAATACGAAGAATTGAAGATTTATATGCAAAATTAGCAAGAGGTTTATCTTAGACTAATCTTGAAATGAGCCATGTGTACCAGCAGTTAGAATTAGTTGAAGCTTCTTGAGTATTTGTTACTATAAATTGCAACAAAGACTTATACCGTCAGTAGGTTAGAGTAGCCAGGTATATATCGGTATAAGTCCCTGACCGAGGCAAGAAATCCAGGAATAATCTTCACAAAGTTGTCAGGGATGCCAAGAGACATGATCAGACTAAGCTAAAGTCGCATACTAAAGTCACGGACTTTCGTCAGTTGCACTAAGGTTTAAACTACAAAACGGGCCACAAAGCGAAGTCGAGTAGAATCCCCGAGTAGCAGTAGTAGAACTCAATGCATTCTATGTTCGGTTCGAACAGGAAACCACCAAATCGTTGTCAGCTGCCCCAGCAGAATCGGACACACCCCTATACCTACCGAAGTCAGATCGGCCTTCTTGAAAGTGATCCCTCAGAATCACCTAGCTGCGCACCTGGCCCCCTACTATACTCCCTATACAGAAACGACTATGTGGCGAAATTTGCCTCTAACTCCATCCACAAGTTTGCTGATGGCACAACCGTAGTGGTCCGGATCTCGAACAACGATTAGTCAGAGTACAGGAGGGAGATAGAGAACCTAGTGGAGTGATGGAACGACAATAATCTCTCCCTCAATGGCAGCAAAACTAAAGAGTTGATCATTGACTTCAGGAAGCAAAGTGTTGTACATACCCCTGTCCACATCAATGGTGCCGTGGTGGAGATAGCTGACAGCTTCAAATTCCTACGTTTGCACATCACCAACAATCTGTACTGGTCCACCCAAGTCGACGTTACGATCAAGAAAGCACAACAGCGCCTTAACGTTTTCAGGGAACTAAGGAAATTCAGCATGTCCACATTGACTCTTACCAACTTTTACAGATGCACCATAGAAACAATCCTATCTGGCTGCATCACAGCCTGGTATGGCAATTGCTCAGCCCAAGACCGTAAGAAACTACAGAGAGTCATGAACACAGCCCAGTCCATCACGCGAACTTGCCTCCCATCCATTGACTCTGTCTCCACCTCCCGCTGCCTTGGGTAAGTGGGCAGCATAATCAAAGACCCCTCCTGATGCGACCATCAATTCACTCGGAACACGATTGGAAGTAAACTGTGGTTTTAATAGTCTTACAACTGAGCCTGCCTGCGACCAGACGAACTGAGGGCAGGTTCACACGGCTGCAGCACTTTATACTTCCGGTAGTGGGAGGGGCCATGGGCGGAGCCGAGGGTGGAGCCCTGTACAGGCTCCTCATCTCCCCTATGGGCAGAGCCGCGCAATGGCTCACAGACAGAGCCCACAAGGACACAATACCATACAATACAATACAGTGTGAATTACATTCACCACACCTCCCATATGGCTTATCCACTCTCTGAGAACACTGAGAACTTCATCCAAAGTCTGAGAACACGCACTGACAGATTCAAAAACAGTTTCTTCCCCGCTGTTACCAGGGGCGTAATTCTCCGACACCCCGCAGAGTCGGGGAAACGCCCGGGGCCGGCGTAAATCCCGCCCCCGGCGTGGCCGGAATTCTCCGCCACCCGGGAATCGGCGGGAGTGGGAATCGCGCCCCGCCAATCGGCGTGCCCCCCGCGGCGATTCTCCGGCCCGCGATGGGCCGAAGTCCCGCCGCTCTCAGGCCTCTCCCGCCAATGTGGTTTAAACCACCTCTGTGCAGGCGGGATTGGCGGCGCGAGTGGGCCCCCGGGGTCCTGGGGGTGGCGCGGGGTGATCGGACCCCGGGGGTGCCCCCACGGTGGCATGGCCCGCGATCGGGGCCCACCGATGGGCGGGCGAGCCTGTGCCATGGGGGCATTCATTTCCACCATGGCGCAGGCGGAAGAGACCCCCTCCACCGTGCATGCGCCGGTGGTGACATCAGCGGCTGCTGACGCTCCGGCGCATGTGCGGACTCACACCGACTGGCAAAGGCCTTTCGGCCAGCCCCGACGCTGATCGGCGTAGCGCCAAAGGCCGGTGGCGCCAGTTTTGGCGCCAGTCGGTGGAGCGGGAGTCACTCCGGTGCGGGCCTAGCCCCTAAAGGTGCGGAATTCCCCTCCTGCATGGAATTCCGCACCTTTGGGGAGGCGCGGCGCCGGAGTGGTTGGCATGAGGGGGGGGGTTGAGGGGGGAGAGGGTGAGTGGCGGGGAGGGGGCAAGTGCCGGGGAGAGGGCGAGTGCCGGGGAGGGGAGGGGAGTGCCGGGGAGAGGGCGAGTGCCGGGGAGGGGCGAGTGCCAGGGTGAGGGGGCGAGCGCCAGGGTGAGGGGGCAAGTGTGAGTGCCGGGGAGGGGCGAGTGCCAGGGTGAGGGGGCCAGTGCCAGGGTGAGGGGGCCAGTGCTGGGGATGGGGGGGGGACAGTGCCGGGGTGAGGGCCAGTGACAGGATGAGGGGGCGAGTGCCGGGAAGTGGGCGAGTGCCGGGGATGGGGGAGAGGGCGAGTGCCGGGGAGGGGGAGAGTGCCGGGGAGGGTGGGCGAGTGCCGTGGATGGGGGGGGACAGTGCCGGGGTAAGGGGGCGAGTGCCGTGGAGGGGGGGGGGCAAGTGCCGGGGAGGAGGCGAGTGCCGGGGAGGGGGCGAGTGCCGGGGAGGTGGCGAATGCCGTGGATGGGGGGGGGACAGTGCCGGGGTGAGGGGACGAGTGCCGGGGAGGGGGCGAGTGCCGGGGAGGGGGCGAGTGCTGGGGAGGGGGCGAGTGCCGGGGAGGTGGCGAGTGCCAGGGAGGGGGGGCCAGTGCCGGGGTGAGGGCGAATGCCGAGATGAGGGCGAGTGCCGGGTAGGGGGGAGAGGGCGAGCGCCGGCGAGAGGGCGAGTGCCGGGGAGGGGGGAGTGGGCGAGTGCCGGCGAGTGGGCGAGTGCCGGGTAGGGGGAAAGTGCCGGGGAGAGGGTGAGTGCCGGGGAAGGGGGAGAGGGCGAGTGCCGGGGAAGGGGGAGAGGGCGAGTGCCGGGGAAGGGGGAGAGGGCGAGTGCTGGGGAGAGGGTGAGTGCCGAGGTGGGAGTGAGTGCCGGGGAGGGGGCTAGTGCTGGGGTGAGGGACGGGGAGAGTGCCAGGGTGAGGGGGCGGATGCCAGGGAGGAGGGCGAGGGCCGGGTTGAGGGGAGGGGGCGAGGGAGGTCGTCCGCCTGGCCAGATGCCAGCTTCCAACAGATGCGACTATGCAGCCCATGGCACCTGGCTGAGGGGTGGGGGGGGGGGGCGAGGTACGGGCAATGCTGACATGATAGCCACCTGGTTCACTGACTAGTGGGGCGTGGGAATCGCCGAGTATGGGCACAGACCGCCCACCACAACACCAGCCGACCACCCTCACCCCCCTACCAACCCACCACCAACACCCTCACCCCCCCACCTACCCACCACCAACACCCTCACCCCCACCCACCATCAACACCCTCACCCCCACCCACCCACCACCAACACCCTCACCCCCCTACCCACCCACCACCAACACCCTCACCCCCCACCTACCCACCACCAACACCCTCACCCCCCCACCCACCCACCACCAACACCCTCACCCCCCTACCCACCCATCACCAACACCCTCACCCCCCCCACTCACCCACCACCAACATCCTCACCCCCCCACCCATCCACCACCAACATCCTCACCCCCACCCACCCACCACAACATCCTCACTCCCCCACCCACCCACCACCAACACCCTCACCCCCCCCCACCCACCCACCACCAACACCCTCATCCCCCCCCCCCCCAACCCACTCACCACCAACCACCCCCACCCCACCCACATGCACACCACCCCTCCATTGCAGATCCACCTGCGGCACAACGGGCCGAGCTCACACGGTCGCCGGTGGAAGCGTGTCTATTGCAGGCCATGGAGGATGATGACGACCCGCTCTGCAATGAGCTCCTGGCTCCACATCGTCTGACCCAGTCAGACAATGTCTGACCCGTGGCCAAAGTACCACCATCCAACCGGACCATCCCTGCATACGCCTGTGACACTGCAGCACACAGTCCCGTCCTCTGCCCAAGGGGGATGGAGAGGGCGACCCGGGGGGGCACACTCACCTGGGGCCGACGTAATACCACCCCTCACAAACATACTGACGCTCAACGCTCACGACACCCCCGCATGCTTCGGACAGAGCACAAAGGCAGCTTCTGTTGGTGTGAAAGTGATTTTAATGACAAACAGTCCATACATGTGCCCCAGCCCCTATAACCCGTCTGTGCCCTGCACCCGTGCCAACATAGTCACTGTCAAATTGTTTGGCCTTACGGTCCCTTTGACTATGTCCAGGTGGTTCCCCAGACGGTACAGCAGAACTGGAGGCGGACTCCTGTGATTGCTGCCCTGTGACTCAGGATCCCTTTTGCTGCCGTTTCCAGGGGCGGCCCGTCCTAGATGGGCCAGGCTGCGGCTCGGGCAACTGGGATGGCGAGCTGCCAGCCTGTCCTGCCCGTTGCCCACCAGATGCACCTGGGACAGAAGGGCGGGGGGGGAGTCCGAGGTGTCGCGGTGTTCCGGGGCCTACCTTACAGGGGGGCCCGGAATGGGCCCCAGCACCTCCTCCTCCCTCGAGGTGCCTGATGGTCCCCGGGCCTCCACATGGGTTGGGGATGCGAACGGTCCGGCCATCCGATGCCCCCCCGACACCTGGCGTTGCCAGTCCTGGAGGCTCGCCCTGGTATTGACAAGGGTCTGCAAGTTTGCAGCCATGGAGCTCAGGGAGTTGGCCATCCCTGTCTGTGTCTGGGCGACGCCAGCTGGGCAATGGCGCCGATGCCCCCAGTGATGGCCTGCTGAGACTGGGCCACTGCCTGCTTGGACTGGGCCACTGCCTGCTGAGACTGGGCCATGGCCTGTAGAGACTGGGCCATGGCCTGCTGAGACTGGGCCATGGCCTGCTGAGACTGGGCCATTGCCTGCAGAGACTGGGCCATGGCCTGCTGAGACTGGGCCACTGCCTGCTGAGACTGGGCCATTGCCTGCTGAGACTGGGCCACTGCCTGCAGAGACTGGGCCATGGCCTGCTGAGACTGGGCCATGGCCTGCTGAGACTGGGCCATGGCCTGCTGAGACTGGGCCACTGCCTGCTGAGACTGGGCCATTGCCTGCTGAGACTGGGCCACTGCCTGCAGAGACTGGGCCATGGCCTGCTGAGACAGGGCCATGGCCTGCTGAGACTGGGCCACTGCCTGCTGAGACAGGGCCATGGCCTGCTGAGACTGGGCCACTGCCTGCTGAGACTGGGCCACTGCCTGCTGAGACTGGGCCATGGCCTGCAGAGACTGGGACATGGCCTACTGATCTGGGCCATGGCCTGCTGAGACTGGGCCATTGCCTGCAGAGACTGGGCCATGGCCTGCTGAGACTGGGCCACTGCCTGCTGAGACTGGGCCATTGCCTGCTGAGACTGGACCACGGCGTTGAGCACCTCTGCTATCTGCCATCTGCCGCTGGCTCTGGCTCATGGCTTCTTGTGAGAGGGCAGCCATGTCCTGGGCCTTCACGGAAAGCCCAGGCCTTGCATACTGCTCCCCATGTCTGACACCATCGCACCCATTGCCTCCACCGCGGACGCCACCCTTGCGGTTTCGGCCTGGGTGGCACGCATGACCGGCACCACTCCCAGTTCCTGGGCGCGGGTGCATTCCTCCACCTGCGTCTGCAGCTGCCACAAGCCGGCCGTCACTCCACTCGCTCGTCCCTGGTTCGGTGACTGCATCGTGTCTATGGGTGGGTGTGGTAACTCCAGGAACCTGGGACCTGTCTGGGCGGCAGATGGTTGCTGGGGCTGGCTTGCCCTCCGACCGACCGGCCGCTCGGCTGCTCCTACCTCCACCTGCTGTACCGATAGGGCTGTGTTGTGCGCACCAGTGAGTGAACCAGAAGCCTCCTCGCTAAAGTGCCCAACTGAGGTGAGTGTCTCTGCGATGGTGGAGGGTGTTGGAGAAAGCAGTGGCGTTGTATCATGATCATCATCCGACCCAGAGTCCATGGTCCTCTGGGGTGGCAGTTCCTGTCCTGGGATATGGGGGATATGGGGGAAGGCGGATATAGGAGATATGGGAGAAGGGGGATATGGGGAAGGGAGGTATTGGGATTTGGGGTGGGGGGATATGGTGGAAGGGGGATATTGGGGAGGGGGGATATGGAGGATATGGGGGAGGGGAAATATGGGGGCAGGGTGAAGGGGGACGGGCCGTGGTGCACCCCCGACCTCTGCATCGGGTCCGCCTGCCAGTTCCAGGGCCCTCTCCTCATGAACGGTGAGTGGTCTCTCATCAGCTGGGCCCCCTCCGGTCCTCTCACGCTCCCTGTTGTTATGTGCGTGCTTCCTCTGTGGGGCGTGGGCGGGTGGGTGGCAGGGATAAAGGGCAACAGTGTTAGGCAGGGATATACATGCAGGCCAGTGGTTGTGCGTATATTGGCAGAGGTGCACAGCACATTAGGGTTAGGGTTAGGGCTAGTTGCACCTGGGGGTGTGCCGTACATAGAGGGGGGGGTGGGTACTCACCCTGCCTGCCCTGACAAGGTCATTCACCTTCTTGTGGCACTGGGCGCCTGTCCTTGGTGTTACAGCCACAGCGCTGATGGCATCTGCCACCTCCCTCTAAAGGTGCCGGCTGAGGCGTGGGGCAACCTTGCAGCCGTGTCCGGGGTACAGGGCCTCCCACCTCTGCTCTACTGCATTCAGGTGTACTGATAACAGGAGTATCTGAAGAGGAGAATCTAGCAAATCTTGAAGACGCATTAAAAAAAACTGAAGAAGGTCGGAGTAAGGCTGAAAAGAGAAAAATGTATGTTCCAAATCACGAAGTGATGTACCGAAGATTTAGAGTAGATGCCAAAGGACTGCACCCAGGAGAAGGAGATAAAAGCAATTAAGGAAGCACTGGCCCCCAAAAATTGGTCAGAATTGAAATCCTTTTTGGGAATGGGGAATTATTAAAGCTAATTTATTCCTAATATTTCTACAATGTTGGCACCCCTACTCAAGAGGGAGTGTTGGACAGAACATCAGAAAGAAGCCTTTGAAGAGGTCAAACTAGCTTTGCAGTCATCCAGTCTCCTGGTTTATTTTGATCCCTCAAAAGAGACCATTCTTACCTGTGATGCACCTCCTTACGGAATAGGAACTGTTTTATTGCACAAGGAGGAAGATTGCGCAGAAAGGCTTATAGTCTATGCCTGGAGGACTCTGGCCAATGCTGAACAAGCCTAATCAAAAGTGAAAAAGTTCCATCAATATGTCTATGGATGACATGGATGGTCATTACTGACCACAAAGCTCTGTTGGGCTTATTGAGGGAGGATAAGGCCATTCCCCCCATAGCTTCAGTTAGAGTCCTATGCTGGGCTCTATTGTTGGCAGCCAACGAGTATACGTTTCAACATAGACTGGCATGCACATTAAAAATGCAGATGCTTTCAACCACCGTCCCCGATCTGAAAGTACCACTTCCACCAATACCTCAGGAAATTGTTCTTGCTTCAAACTTTCCCAATATGTCAACGGTGTCACGCGACAGGTCGGGGTTTGGACCCAATGACTCCATATTATCACGAGTCAAACATATGGGGTGGGATTCTCTGTCCCGCCAGATTTGATTTCTGGTGTGGCGCACTCCCGCCGGCACCGGGATCCACCATCCCGGCAGCCGGCCAATGGGGTTTCCCATTGTGACCACCCCCACGCTGCTGGGAAATCCATGGTAGTGAGTGCGCTGCCGGCGAAGCGGAAGATCCACCAACAGAGGATTCCACCCATGATCCTCCATAGCTGGCATCATTATAACAGATCTAAGCAGTTTGAAAGTATTAGCGGCAAACAGCATGGTTTTGTACGAGGGGGGTCATCTCTCACTAATTTAATTGAATTTTTTGAGGAGGTGACAAAAATGATTGACGAGGGAAGGGCTGTTGGTGTTGTCTACATGGACTTGAGTAAAACATTTGATAAGGTCCCTCATGGCAGGCTGGTGCAAAAGATTAAAATCACATGGGGTCAGGGGTGAACTAGCTGGATGGATTCAGAACTGGCTTGGCCATAGAAGACAGAGGGTAGCAGTGGAAGGATGCTTTTCCGAATGAGAGACACAGAGAGGTCTGGGCATGCAGGTCCACAGATCCTTAAAAGTGGCAGCACAGGTGGAAATGGTGGGAAAGAAAGTATATGGCATGCTTGCCTTCATAGGACCGGAGATCGAGTATAAAAGCGCGAAAATTATGTTCCAGTTATATAGAATGTTGGTTAGGCTACATTTGGAATATGGGGCTGACGTCACCACCGGCGCATGCGCGCTGGGGGATTCTCTTCCGCCTCCGCCATGGTGGAGGCCATGGCGGCGGCGGAAGAAAAAGAGTGCCCCCACAGCACTGGCCCACCTGCCAATCGGTGGGCATTGATTGCGGGTCTGGCCACCATGGGGGCACCCACCGGGGTCCGATCGCCCTGCGCCCCCCCCCCCCCCCCCCAGGACCCCGGGGGCCCGCTCGCGCCGCCGATCCTGCTGCCACCAGAAGTGGTTGAAACCACGGCGGCGGGAGAGGTCTCCCAGCGGCGGGACTTCGGCCCATCGCGGGCTGGAGAATCGCCGCAGGGGGCTCGCCGATCGGCAGGTGGTGTTTCCCGCCCCCGCCAATTCCCGGGTGGCGGAGAATGTCTGCCATGGAGGGGGCGGGATTTTCGGCGGCCCCGAGCGATTCTCCGACCCTGCGCCCACTGTGTCCAATTCTGGTCACCGCACTACCAGAAGGATATGGAGGCATTGGAGAGAGTACAGAAAAGGTTTACCAGGAAGTTGCCTGGTATGGAGGGTATTAGCTATGAGGAGAGATTGAATAAACTGGGATTGTTCTCCCTAGAGGGACGGAGATTGAGGGGCGATCTGATAGAAGTTTATAAAATTATTAGGGGTATAGATAGGGTGAACAGGTGGAGGCTTTTTCCCAGGGCGGAAATGACAATTACAAGGGGGCACAAGTTCAAGCTAAGGGGGAAAGGTTCAGTGGAGATTTGCGGGGCGTGGTGGTGGCCTGGAATGCACTGACAAGTGAGGTGGTTGAGTCAGATACGTTCGCGACCTTTAAGATTTATCTGGATAGGCACATGAACAGACGGGGTATAGAAGGAAACAGGCGGTTGATCTAGGTAGGACAAATGATCGTCGCAGGCTTGTAGGTTTCTCTTTCTAACCCTTTCAGATAAAAAAGACAAGCTAAGAATTGAAGACGATGTATAGTTATGGGATGAAAGAGTGGTTATTCCCACTCCTGCTAGACAGGTATTATTGCATGAGATACACTGTGCCCATCCTGGAGAACAAAGGTGAAAATGCTCACACACAGTTATATGTGGTGGCCTGGGATGGATGTAACAAAGAACATAAGAACTAGGAGCAGGAGTAGGCCATCTGACCCCCCAAGCCTGCTCCACCATTCAATGAGATCATGGCTGATCTTTTGTGGACTCAGCTCCACTTTCCCGCCCGAACACCATAACCCTTTATTCTTTAATCTACGAAAAACTATCTTTATTTTTCATAGTTATTTCATAGAATTTACAGTGCAGAAGGAGGCCATTCGGCCCATCGAGTCTGCACCGGCTCTTGGAAAGAGCACCCTACCCAAGGTTAACACCTCAACCCTATCCCCATAACCCAGTAACCCCACCCAACATTAAGGGCAATTTTGGACACTGAGGGCAATTTATCATGGCCAATCCACCTAACCTGCACATCTTTGGACTGTGGGAGGAAACCGGAGCACCCGGAGGAAACCCACGCACACACGGGGAGGATGTGCAGACTCCACACAGACAGTGACCCAAGCCGGAATCGAACCTGGGACCCTGGAGCTGTGAAGCGATTGTGCTATCCACAATGCTACCGTGCTGCCCCTTATTGAAAACATTTAATGTAGGAGCATCAACTGCTTCGCTGGGCAGGGAATTCCATAGATTCACAACGCTTTGGATGAAGAAGTTCCTCCTAAGCTCAGTCTTAAATATACTTCCCCTTATTTTGGGGCTATGCCCCCTAGTTCTGCTGTCACCCGCCAGTGGAAACAACCTGCCCGCATCTATCATATCTATTCCCTTCATAATTTTATATGTTTCTATAAGATCCCCCCGCATCCTTCTAAATTCCAACGAGTACAGTCCCAATCTACTCAACCTCTCCTCGTAATCCAACCCCCTCAACTCTGGGATTAAACTAGTGAATCTCATCTGCACACCCTCCAGTGCCAGTACATCCTTTCTCAGGTCAGGAGGCCAAAACTGAACACAACACTCCAGTATGGCCTCACTAACACCTTATACAATTGCAGCATAACCTCCCTAATCTTAAACTCCATCCCTCTAGCAATGAAAGACAAAATTCCATTTGCCTTCTTAATCACCTGTTGCACCTGTAAACCAATTTTTTGCGACTCATGCACTAGGACACCCAGGTCCCTCTGCACAGCAGAATGTTTTAATATTTTATCATTTAAATAATAATCCCTTTTGCTGTTATTCCTACCAAAATGGATAACCTCACATTTGTCAACATTGTATTCCAGCTAACGAGAATCTGGCTAAATAATGTGACCAGTGCCAAATGCAGCAAAACCTGCCTTAATGTACCCTTGGGAGTGGTCACGTACACCATGGGTGCAAATACATATGGGCGCCATAGGAGTTTGGAGCCATAAAATATGGTAGCCTTTACCTTACTCTCTGTAAATAGTTATTTGCCTTAATATTATTTTGTTAATCTACTTGGTGGTCACTAATCTTTCAAGATTCTACAGGAGGCGAAAAAACATTGCCAGAGTTCCCATGACTCATCACTATTCTGTGATCCCTGCTTGAAAAGAATCAAGTATTAAACGTGGTGCAGTGGCAGAAAAGTTGTAAGTTCAAGCGCTACTCAAGAGAGTCAAGCTGACAATATAGGCCAAGCCACCTGCCTTGTCAAAGGTGCAGGAACCAAAAAATCCTATTCATGTTAATCAAGTCAGTCGCGGCTCAGTTGGTAGCTCCCCCATCTCTGAATTGTGAAATTCTGGGTTCCAGGAACTAAGCACAAAAATCAAGGGCAGTACTTAAAGGAAGGCTGCACTGTCGGAGATGCCATCTTTCAGATAAGATGTTAAACCAAGGCCCCATCTGCCTTCATGGGTGGATGTTAAAAATTCCATGGCATTATTTTGAAGAATAGCAGGGGAGTTTGTTAGGGAAACAAAGGAGGTTTTAAGGAACTTATACTTTTATTGGTAAACGTTCAAAATAAGGTATAGTTTTAAGTGTGTTTAATTTCATGTTTCTGTGCCTAAAAGGGTGGTAAAACCTATAGTTGGATGCACGCTGGACAAAGGTGTTTGTATGTGTGGGGGTTAGTTCAGTTCTAACTGTGTTCTGTTATGCTTAGAGAGGGCTATGGTATGAAGAATAAATAGGCCAGAAGAGGTATAAAGGCATTGCTTCGTGACTGGAGGCCCTTGTAAGGTAAAAGAAAGCTGTTCAGTTTTAGTTTTAGCTGGATATATTGCAGTCAGAGACAGAACACCAGGGAGTGAGCATCTCTCAACTCTGCCAGTAGAAGCCACGCAGGACAAGGAGTTGCAAAGATGAGGCTTCCTAAGGAACAAGAACCAGAAAGCCAGGAAATTGGGACAGAAAGAATTTCTCAAACTGACTGAATTAAAAGTACAGAGCCAAAGGTGTTACTCAGACGAATTCAAGGAAGAGTAAACAAAGGGTTTTGAGTTGAAGAGACAATTGCAGTAACCAGTGTTGGTCATTCTGGGTGAGTGTGCTTAACACTCAATTTGGCTCTGTTTCTTTACTTAGCTCTGGAGTCGCCAGGTATCATTAAGATACCGCCACAAGTTCAAGGTGAAGTTCAAAGCAATAAAACCATACACCAATTAGTAAGTTCAAACAACTGAGTTTATTATAATACAATTATAATAACTACCCATGCACACGCTAAAAGGATTAAGCTATTCCTACCGCTAAATAAACTAATACTTATCTCGAAGGAACTGCTGGGTCAGGGAACAAGGCCTCTTGCTCTGCACTGGTCTGCAGACTTCAGGTTGGTATAAATTAAAAGGGGTCAGGAGTGTCTATCTCTGGTAGCGATCGTTGTGAGACACATACTTGCTGGCGGCTGCTGTCCGAACCTCTCTCTCTTTCCTTCAGGGTCTGCTTGGCAAAAGCTGGTCGAGGTGCTGGTCCATGGAGGCGTGCTGGGCACAGAGAGAGGAGGGCTGGACAAGAAGACTGAACCATGTGTGGGACCTGTCTTTTATAGGTCCCAGGGATCTGCACCCCTTTGGGCGGACTCCCTTACCTGCTTGGAATCGATTGGGTCTCTTCCCAATCGATATGTTTGAATCCCCCCAATACTGAGGCTGTTCCTTAGCTACTGGGCGGGCTCTCAGGCTCTTTGTTTTCAAACCCTGTTGGTGCCTGAGTGTCTGGTATCCTTTACAATGTTGCAGTTGCTTCCCCATTTGTGTCCATTGTATCTGGAATCGTTCCATTAACATGCTAATTATCCCGGTGATTGCCTCATTAGTATGCGGAATGTTCGTTTCGGTGCTGTCTGCTTTCTTAGCAGACAGAATCCACACCTGCTTGGTGCAGCCTGCTGGCACTGCAAACATTGTCCATTTTATCCTATATGCTTTGCGTTCCTCCATTTTGTATTCAGGGAAATGGCCAACTTCGGTGGCTACACCAGATTTAAAGTGGGACAGCAAATGTCAGAGGTAACATCCACGATTGATGCCATTTTAATAAGAGTGTGGAAATCGAGAGCTAGAGCAATTGTGAACAGTTTGTGCAGTGGTCAATACAAGGAAATTTAAATGGGGTGGTGTAAAATCCTTGGCTGGATTTACTGCTAAAAGTGGAGTAGAAGCTTTGTTTGAAAGAGTCATTTGTAAAACCTGGACTGGATTTTGGAATGCACCCCCGCTAAAGGATAGCATTATTATGAGATAAGATTTTAAAGTGTGTTTTTTGGAGTGGAATTTGGAAACTCTCATGTGACAATTATCTTGGGTGGGGGGGGGGGGGGATTCTGTGGAGAAAGCTGCAGGCACTAACTTGGTTTCAGAGCAGACTGTGTATTTGACCACAGCCAATCTGTGTGTTTAGGGGCGTCACGGTGTCACAGTGGCTAGCACTGCTGCCTCACGGCATCCAGGACCCGGGTTCGATCCTGGCCCCGGGTCACTGTCCTTGTGGAGTTTGCACATTCTTCCCGTGTATGCGTGGGCCTCACCACCCTCAACCCTATGATTCTAGTATTCTATGATTTTATGAACCCAAGGATGTGCAAGGTAAGTGGATTGGCTACATTAAATTGTCCCTTAATTAGAAAAATCTTTTTTAAAAAAGTCTATCTGTGTGTTTAAAAGAGACTTTGTGTTAATTGGACTATTGGAGCTTAAGATGCTCTATGTAATCCATGTTAATCTTAAAATCAATGTGTATTTGTTAAACTCGGGGGGAGTAACGAAATATTGGGCTGGATTCCCCATTCTGGAGACTAGGGGCGGAATTCTCCACTCCCCACGCCGGGTGGGAGAATCGCAGGAGGGCCGGATGACTAACGACACGCCCCCCTGGCGCACCCCGCGATTCGCCCACCCCCCACTTGGAAGAATCGCCGCTCGCCGTTTTTCACGCCGACCGGCGATTCTCCGGCCCGGATGGCTCGGCCTGCCGTTCCCTCCCGGTTCACGACGGCGGCAACCACACCTGGTCGCTGCCGTCATGAACATGGGCGCCAAAGTGCCGTTTGAATCTTGTGGGGGGGCGGAGAGTGGAGTGAGCATCGCAGCCGTGCTCGGGAGGGGACTGGCCCGCAATCGGTGCCCACCGATCGTCGGGCCGGCGTCTCAAAGCGACGCACTCTTTCCCCTCCGCCGCCCCGCAAGATCAAGCTGCCACGTCTTGCACGGCAGCGGAGAGGAAGATGGCAACCGCGCATGCGTGGGTTTGTGCGGCCAGCCGTCGTGACGTCAGTCGCGCATACGCGGGTTGGAGCCGGCCAACCTGCGCATGCGCGGCTGACGTCACATAGGCGCCGCCGTCTCATCATTCTCAGCGCGCCGCCTTGACGCAAGCGTCAAGGCCTGGCGGCCGAGAGTTATGGAGCGCCGCTCCTAGCCCCCCGGGTGGGGGTGAATAAGGTGAGAGAAGCGGCCTCCGAGGCCATCGTGAAACTCAGCCGAGTTCACAACGGCCTTCCCGATTTATCGCGGGAGCGGAGAATTCCGTCCTAGGAGTTTTCCGAGCCTATTTCCTATGTTACAACAATGACCACATTTCAAAAAGTACATTATTGGGTGCAAAATGGATTGAGTCACCCAATTGTCATAAAAACTGTTCTATATCTGCAAATCTTTTATTTTCTTTTTTAATCGGTAAAAGGTAAATGACGCCAGTGTGGGAACGGTGGCGTTTTATGACCGAAAAATGGGGCGAAAAGACCACCGATCCTCCATCTGGTGGGAGGATAGCTGCGGATACGGCCGGAGAATTGCCGGATCCGTGGCCACGCATGCACGCAACATGGCGCAGACTGCGCGCGGACCAGCCTGCCAAATAATGCCCCCCTTTGGCCAGGCTCGCCACCCCCGGACCACACCCCACCAGTGCCCTTGCCCCCGCCAAAGGCCCCCCTGCCCGCAGATTGGGTCCCCCCCCCCCCCCCCCACCGACTGTGGTGACGCTGGTCTTAGTCCTCAGCCGCCACACCGGGTTCACGGAAAAAAATAGGGCACGCGCCCCACGCCGTTGGGAACCCAGCCCATCGATGGCAGAGCATCAGGGGAAGGCCTCAGGTAACATCCTGAGGCCATCCTGACGGCGGTTTGGAGGGGGTGGAGCATCGCAAAAGCGACGCCGCTCCTGATATGGCGCCAACATGAATTCTCCAGCCGAATGGCGAACACGATTCTGGCGTCGGAGACGGGTGAATCCCGCCCATTGTGTCATAATCCAACTTTTGATAATTAATTATTTTTCTTGCTGTTAAACCTAATTAGCAGTCCTGTGATTCTGTTCCCGCATGTTTTATTAAAAAAAAGTAAAACGTGACAGCCTTTTTAGCCAGGGTTCTATTCTGGGATCTTCCCAACCAGCGATAACACTAATTTGGATCGTAACAAGTTATCCCTGCTGTCATGGCCAATAACAAAAATCGCAAATTTATATCGTCATTATCACATTGCTGTTCGTAGGAGTTTTCCGAGCATATTTCCTATTTTACAACAATGGCCACATTTCAAAAAGTACATTATTGGGTGCAAAATGGATTGAGTCATCCAATTGTCATGAAAACTGTTCTATATCTGCATATCTCTTTTTTTTAAAAATCGGATGAGAGCAGGAAAAGGTAAATCATTCGCTTTTAAGTCATTTGAGATGTGAAAGTTAGGGATGCTACATAAATACATGCAAGGTCGCTGTAATGGACTAAGTGGGGGTAACCTTTGTATCGGATCAAGAGGAAGACGGATTCCATTTGATTGCTGATCTATATTCTGTAAGATAGATGCAGGATGAACACTTTACAAACTAATAATATACCCAACAGCCCAAATATCTTCTGTTTAACACCAGGGTGAAGCATTGGTGGTTACAGGCTTGTCAATGTTGGCAATAGCAGTGGGGACAATGAGGTAATGAGTCAAGTATCACACAACATGAAGTATAAATGGGATTTTAAAATAAGCCTAATGAAAACAGTGTATATGTTTTACTTAATATCATTACTGTAACTTAGCCAACATTTAATTTCAGTACACATGCGGAAAAAAAAGCAATATCGAAGAGAGCTTCAGTTCAGAACCTCATGATTAATTAATTATCAAACACAGTTGGGTTATGATTAATTGCAAGGCCTTTGTGGTCATTTGCTTTATTATTTGACTAATAGATTGTGCCCCTTTGTTAATAGCTTACAAATAACCAATATCATTAATAACTCTGAGAACATTGCAACCGATGCCCTCTCTGTGATTAATTATTGATTAACTGATTGATTGACTGACTGTTACACTATTCACTTTATAGCACAGACTGACCCCCCACCCCAACCCACATGTGAAGCTTCAAGGATTTAAATTAACAATATGCTATTAATTGGGGTCTGTTTGTATGAGACAAACTCCACACATAAGTACACAAGATCGGCTAAACAGGCTACCCTTCACCACTAAAACCAGGATCTATGGCCAAATTGTCTCATACACGTTCAGAACGTGGTGGAGTCTGGGGTGGGGGAATGCTCTCTTCTTGTTTGAAATGGGACTATGATATAATGAGTTGGGACTAGTAGTGGACTAGGAGGGGGCCACCTGGGCGGCACTGTAGCACAGTGTTAGCACTGTTGCTTCACAGCACCAGGGTCTCAGGTTCTATTCCCGACACTAAAGATTATTATTATTATAATAAAGGCTCAAATGTTCTGTCCAACCCATCCCCAATCCTGCCGTTTTCCCATTGGTTGTGTACTTACGTGACAGAACAGATGTAGTTTTTTGGTCCATTTCGAATAGGTGAGCCAGTCACCTGTTGGGGAGCCTGTGCCAGTTACTGACAGTATCAGAGGGACTGGGGCCGTTCCTTCAGGTTGCTCCTGCCCAAATTCTCATTTCCGCTCATCGGTCAGTTTGCTGTTCAATGCTGGTTTCAGGCGGAAGGCCCGAAGGCGGGCCTGATCTCCCAGGCATCATGTTGCTTTTCTCCCCATCCCTGCCCACCCAACTCTCACCCGAGTGTTACAACCTGTCCTTTCTCACTACTGAGCACACAGAGGTGTTGAACTGTAGGGAAAGTCAAAGTTGAACACAATCCCGCCCTCAGAAAGCACTCATGCACTTTGCTGCAGAAGCCACTTAGGCAGTGAACTCTGCAAACTCAGGTGGATATTTTTCCCTTCCTCAACTCCACAACCCTTCTTCATTCCAGTGGGCTGCAGCTACTTGAATATCTGCTGCTGTCAGACTAGCTAACTCCATTCAAACCTGCCATCAATCAGTGTCATGCACCTTTCTACCATCCAGGCAGGTATTGGCTTGTCAAAAGCAAACAGTCTGTGTTCAGATCCCAATCTGTAGCTTGTGCTAAACGAAATTAGGGAAGCATGGTGATGGCACAGTGGCATCGTGGTTAGCAATGCTGCCTCACAGCACCAGGGATTCGGGTTTGGTTCTGGCCTCGGGTGACTGACTGTGCAGAGTCTGCACGTCAGCCATGATTGAATGGCGGAGCAGACTCGATGGGCCGAGTGGCCTAATTCTGCTCATATGTCTTATGGTCTTATGGTTTTCCCCGTGTCTGCATGGGTTTCCTCCGAGTGCTCCGGTTTCCTCCCACAGTCCAAAGATGTGCAAGTTTAGGTGGATTGGTCGTGATCAATTGATTATTAGTTAGGTGGGGTTATGGGGGTAGAGCGGGGGAGTGGGCATAGTAGGGTGCTCTTTCAGATGGTCGGTGCAGACACGATGGGCTGAATGGCCTCCTTCTGCACTGTAGGGATCTATGATTCTACTATTGGCCTTGGCCTCCCGACTGCCTGGGGATAAAAGAGGAAAAGGAAAGAAATGATCAAACCATGTAGCCTGCATTCCTGCTCCCTGATCCTAGCTATGACCTCCCCCCTTATTTCCACCACATTTGTGTCTTTGTTCATTGTTACCTCGGTATTGCACTAGTCTAGTTGCACCGATATTTCCCTGATGTCCAATGAAGTTCAAGCCTCAGTGGAGCTTTGCATGCGGTCTATTGAATGTTGTGTCACAGCAAGCCACACAAGAGGGGTTTGATTAAACTGTCTACAAAAACATAAAATAATAAAAAAATACATCTGCAAAGCAGCTGGCCAACCGAATTCTTCTGCAGGCCTGTCATTCCAAATATTGAGCACCATCTTGCTCCACATCTAATTAAAAACGTAACCAGGAAATGTCATCCACACAGCCAAAACTCATTCAGTTCAGTACCTCATTAATAAACGTTCTCAGCTAGAAAGCCATGTCGATGGCCGAATGCAAGCTTGTTGCCCAAACAAGGCATTTTTCTTCAAAGGTATAACTCTGCAGGCTGGCATTGTTAGAACGCCCAATCGCATTGCCAAAAGACCTCATAGCATTTCAATCTAATGGCTTTTACGGACCCATCCATTGTGTTGGGACAAGTGCCAGCTATTTTTCACATAGCAAGAGTATCACAGAGGTATGACATACAAGAAATAATCCCTTTGCAGTGTCCCATTAATGAAATGAAATGAAATGAAAATCACTTATTGTCACGAGTAGGCTTCAATGAAGTTACTGTGAAAAGCCCCTAGCCGCCACATTCCGGCGCCTGTCCGGGGAGGCTGGCACGGGAATCGAACCGTGCTGCTGGCCTGCCTTGGTCTGCTTTAAAAGCCAGCGATTTAGCCGAGTGAGCTAAACCAGAGCACCCCCAAGTGCATTAGATACATGGCACAAGGCTGTCTTTATTCTGCCCTAATCTTAGAACATCTTTTCTCTGAAGGAACTGTTGCTACTCTGCCTCCCACAGCAATGATGCTTTCCAAGTGACGTTGTCAAATCACAGCTCATTAGTCTTCATTAAATAGCCATTAGAAGATCTGCTGACTGCCCCAACTCACCACTTTAAATGCACAGGTGGCAAAGTGTGTGGATTTAACCATATCAGCAAGGGCCAACCAGGTTCCAGTTATTAAAAAGTCAGCCTCCTAATTTAGGAGGCAGTTTGCATTAAAAGAAGGCCACCTTGTGCATCAAGGTCCAGTACAATGCACCCTCTCATGCACTTCACCCAAATTACTTAATCTCCTGAGACAGTTCTCTGCATTCATAATTGCTAAATCACAAACTAATTTCCAGAGTATCAATCTATCTGATATATCCATTAATACAGGGTAGGCCATTTAGTACTGAGATGAGGAGAACCTTCTTCACTCAGAGGGCAGTGAGCCTGTGGAATTCTCTACCACAGAAGGCTGTGGAGGCCAAATCACTGAATATACCAAATAAGGAAATAGATAGATTTCTGGACTCTAAAGGTATCAAGGGGAATGGGGAGAGTCCTGGAGTATGGTGTTCAGATAGAGGATCAGCCAAGATCATATTAAACGGTGGAGCAGCAGGCTCAAAAGGCCGAATGGCATAATCCTATTTTCTATGTTTCTATTCGACACTGACTGGTTACCCTTCATGGATTCTTAGGACAGGAAAATCATCATGTCCCTTCTTTGGTCACCATGGGATCAATTTTACATTCCTCCTGAACCCCCCCCCCCCCCCCCCCCCCTCCCCCTCCCCAATCAGCATATTTGAAGGCAGGAGACAAAGAAGCAAATAAAGTAAAGCAGGTGACCAGTCCACCACATCCCTGCCCACCCCCAACCTATCCCCCATATTACGGGGCAGTAGGTAAGGTGTCACCAGCTCGCCTGTCTTTAGGCCTATTGAGGCCCCTAACTGGCAAATTAATAGCCACTTTAGGGCTTCGTTCGTCATTCCACCTTTGCTGCGATAATATATCTGGCTGGGGAAAATGGAAAGAAGACAGCCACCCCAGCAAGATAGATTTAATATGTTGGGCCTGTACTCATTGGAGTTCAGAAGAATGAGAGGTGACCCTATTGAGACATACAAGATTCTCAGGGGACTTGATAGGGTGTGACGCTATGCATAAGCAATCATGTATAGAGTGATATACAAGACCTCCGACCAGCAGGTGGCTGTAGTGAACAACCTCATGACACTGTTACCTCAGGGAGTTGGCTCTTAGATTATTTATGATAGTTAGTAGTTTTTGATAATATTCTTATGGTTATCTAACCCACGCAATTGTTCAACAATAAAAGATTTAACTAGTCAAGAACTAGACGTTCTTTAGTGCACTTATTCCGAACGGCCCAGCTCCAGAATGTAATACAGGGTGAGTGCTGAGAGGACGTTTCCTCTTGTGGGTGAGTCTAGGACCAGAGGGCATATTATCAAAGGAATCAATGGTTATGGGGAAAGGCAGGAAAGTGGAGTTCAGGATTACCAGATCAGCCATGAGTGGCACAACAGACTTGATGGACCGAGTGGCCTACTTCTGCTCCTATGTAGTTTGGTCTTTCCTCAAGAATTTTACTGAGGGATATGTGAATTTCTGTTCTTTTGTACCTCAGGATCATGAATAATCATCATGTTTAGTCCACCTACTCCAGTCCATCTACTCTTAGTCCATCCTTCTCCAGCTCGAAACATATAAACTGAACTAATGTAGTCCAACTCACTGAACTAATGCAGACCTGTAGGGGAAGCACAGTAGGATTGTGGAGAGCACAATTGCTTCACAGCTCCAGGGTCCCAGGTTCGATTCCGGCTTGGGTCACTGTCTGTGCGGAGTCTGCACATCCTCCCCATGTGTGTGTGGGTTTCCTCCGGGTGCTCCGGTTTCCTCCCACTGTCCAAAGATGTGCAGGTTAGGTGGATTGGCCATGATAAATTGCCCTTAGTTCCAAAATTGCCCTTAGTGTTGGGTGGGGTTATTGGGTTATGGGGATAGGCATATCCCCATATGGGTAGGGTGCTCTTTCCAAGAGTCGGTGCAGACTCGATGGGCCGAATGGCCTCCTTCTGCACTGTAAATTCTATGATAATCTATGAACACCTACAGAAACTTTATTGGATGCTTTACTCTGTTCAAATGTGCTATATAATTGAAAGTTGTTATTTGACTGAGGAGAATTTTTTTTCCCAACTCAAAAATCGGAAGCAGCCTTAAGCTCGGTACATATTCCTGGCCAGCTCTTACCTATTGCTACAAGCTGTGGAAGGGAATAGACAGGAAAATATTAGTGGAAATTTCTACAGGAAAATAGAAATACAGACCAATTTTTCGCTGTACAAAATGAGCCGCAAATGGAAACAATTGTCTATTCAAACCTCAATTAGAGGCATAATTTCACATTCAAAACTCTTTTGGAGAAGAAACTGTTATTACTTACCGCCAATTAAAGTATTTTTTTTACCCTGAATGGGGCTGCAGTTCAATGTACTAACCTCAATTAGGTGGTCCCCATATTATTATATTATGCTCCTCATGAATTTGAGATAAAAAGTCTGGCTTTAGCATTTTCTGTTTTAAATCAGCCACTGCTTTGCTGAATTAGAGTGTGTTTTAATGTGTACAATAAAGCAAATTTCCTCTTTCAGAAAAGTAGTCATTTCTTGCATTTCTATAGTGCTTTCAATGCCCTAAAATGGTTCTAAGGCACTTCACAAGAGCTTTAGCAGACATACTTTAACACTAAGTCACAAAAAGAGATATTAGAACCAGCTTGGTTAAAGAGGCAGGTTTTAAGGAGTGTCTAATAAGTGAAGAGAGAGGCAGAGGGGGACCTGCAGTGAATTAAAGGTTGCTCTGATTTTTAAAGTTTAAAAAAATGTTCCTCAACCACTTTCATTCATACAGAGCCAACATTTAATGATGTTTCAAAGACAGAAAATCCTGGACAATCTCAGCAGGTCTGACAGTATCTGTGGAGAGAGAGGGAGCTAACATTTTGAGTCTCGATGGCTTTGACAAAGAGTCATCCAGACTCGAAACGTTAGCTCCCTTTTCTCTCCACAGATGCTGCCAGACCTGCTGAGATTGCCCAGTATTTTCTGCTTTTGTTTCAGATTCCAGCATCCGCAGTAATTTGCTTTTATCTTCAATGCTGTTTGTGTTGAGCCTTTTGAGTTCAGATTACATGTTTAGGGCTGAAGAAGGTTGGCTATCGAGCTGGCGGAAGTGGTAATCACTATTATAACCGTGAGATAGGTGCTGGACAGAATTTAATAATAATAATCTTTATTAGTGTCACAAATAGGCTTACATTAACACTGCAATGAAGTTACTGTGAAAATCCCCTCGTCGCCACACTCCGGTGCCTGTTCGGGTACACCGAGGGAGAATTTGGAATGTCCAATTCACTGACAAGCATGTCCTTCTGGACTTGTGGGAAGAAACCGGCGCACCCGGAGGATACTCACGCAGACACGGGGAGAACGTGCAGACTCCGCAAAGACAGTGACCCAAGTCTGGAATCGAACCTGGGACTCTGGCACTGTGAAGCAACGGTGCTAACCACTGTGCTACCGGCTGAATTTCATACAGCCATTGGTTAAACTATTGGAGGAAGGTTGCTAGAGGTACAGAGGCCCCGAGAAAGAGAATTCCAGAGCTTGGGGGCAGAGTAGCTGTATGCACAGTCGGCAAACTCTCACTCACCAAGTGTGTGCAGACCAATTCTCAGAGCACTTGTATGCAATTCCTTTGTCTGCCATTTCAACACAGGTGTAAACGCCTTTTAAGATGATCAAATTAATGCCAACTTTTTAAATAGACATAACAGCACAGCACAATAATATCCTACATCTCACCAAATCTACAACCAATTGTGGCACCGCTAAAAGGAATCAAATTAAAATCTGCTATGTGCTATACACAACACGGGCCACTCCACAAACTCCAAAAAGTTATTTTCACAAGAGGGCCACACATTAATTCCACTGTTTGCTCTGCAGATATTTCTTCGTTTGAGTGCTTTGAGCATTTTCTGTTTCTCTTTCACTCTATGCTCAAAGCAGTCCTCTGGTCTAGAGTTTGGACATTGAATAGGCACAGCTGTGGCTTCACTTCAGGACATCATTTAAATCTCTTGAGTAAGTGACCACATTTGTGTGGCTTCAAATGATTTATTATTCTCTATAAACTATTTAGAGCCTTCAATTAGGTTAGTGAATCTAATTACTGATGGGTGTCTAATCTTCTCTATGTTGGATATGCAATTTATTTTGTGCTAATTCCCTGCCTTCTGCTTACCATAAGTGGTATCTGACATGATGACACACATTTACGTGCCTCTGCATCAGCCACAGGGGAAATCCAGTGGCGGTGGACAGCGCCCTTGCCTCTGGGCCCGAAGCTCTGGGTTTGACTCCCGACCCAGGACTTGATGGCCAAGGAAGGTGTGTTATAACGTGGTCAAACACGTTTGAGTATCAATTTGCAAAATCTTTCAATGCATGCCAATGGCACGCCTAAGAGTAGGAGAGAATCGAGGTCAGCCATGTGATCGGAAGAACGTTGGCGCCTCCGCCATCATTATCCAGCCTACGACATGTATGTTGTCGTAGCAACTCGGACTCTTTGAGTGAACTGTAACATGCCTCCATAAGGTCCACCTCATCTTAGCTTGTCATCCGATTCACTCAATTACATGCTGCAAATTTCACCTCTCCTCCTCTAATTCCCTTCCCTTAGCCCCTGTGCATTCTGAAAGCAATGGCTCACATTGAGCGACAGTTCTACAAGCACCAAATGCTCTCTGGTACCTTGCCAAATTGTTCTTTTAATGTATGCTATGCCTATATTGGTGCAAGATCCACATATGTAATTCTGTCCTTACCTAGTCCCTTTTAAGAGGGTTCACAAGAGAGCAATCCAAGAGTAGGGATCCCACTTAATTCCCTCTGCCAGGCCCAAGGAAGAAACATGCATTCAAACAGAACTTTCCTGTTGCAATCTGAAGGTGAGGTCATCTAATGCAACACAGACCAGGAACTAAACTAAAGGCTGTGACAGACAATGTTGTCCAACTCATTCATTGAAGGAGCCCAATTATTGCTCCAATATCAGTTTGATTCAGGGTTCTGTCTGCCTCAGGCATTTATTAGTAAATGTCATCAGACAGGCCAACGTTAAGTCAGTACTGAGGGAGTGCTGCACAGTGGGAGGTGCAGTTGTACAGTTGAGACAAAGTAACCAGCCTTCAGATCCCTTGACATTACTGGAAAATCAGAGTTGTCTTGTCTAACAATCTCTCCCGAAGCACTTCCACCTTAACGAACCATTCTTATGCGACAGGAATGGTGATGGTACAGAATGATGGCCGCCTCACCTGTGTAACAGTCACTCCATTCCAACATGAATTTATTGTGTAAAGCATTTTGGGGGTGCATTCAAAAGTGATGGAAAAATCTAAAGTAAAATGTGACAGTGAAATTGAGGAAAAACAAAAAATGCAAAATCTCAATGTTTATGTTTCTTAGTCTGTACAGCGGAGTGACCACAATTCAAAATATGCTTAATTACCTCACTGGAATCGACCAATCTGAATGTATTGGCTGCTTAATTCCATCTCCTAGTTGAAGGAGAAAATAACATTTCAAATTGCCTATAAGCGTTTGCACCAATCATGAGACCAGGGACTGGATTCTCCCAAAATGTGGCTATGTCCGCACGCCGGCGTAAAAATACTGGCTTTTCGCTCCCCAGTTTTCTGCAAAAAATAAATGGCTATTCACTTACCTGCAGGGGGCTAGCAGGGATCCAGGGAGCTTCACGCAGCTTTGGCTGCAGATACAAGCCCCGCCCTTCCGGCTTCGTGTCCGTCAATGTGCACGCCGGCGGCCTCCAGCGGCAGCGCTGTGCGCCATGGTGGACTCAGACTGCGGACGAACACGCACAATCTAGGCCCCCCAGATCGGCCGCTCATAAGGCCCCCCATTCCCCCCCACCCCGGTGCTCGATCCCCCCGTCCCCCACCAGGGCGGCCACGGACTGAGCCCGCAGCCGGCGCGCGAGAGTCTCGACCAGCCATACAACATTAGTTCCACGCCGTCAGGAACTCGGCAGGCTGGGAGCGGAGTATCGCTGGGAGGGCCTCTGGCAATGACCCCCCAGCCACGTGGCGTAATTCGCGGATGAGCGATTCTCCGGGGCTTGGAGAATCGCCGGATTCGGTCGGGAACTTCGATTCTCCGTCCCCGTGCCAAACGTGATTTTGGCACGGGGCTGCGGAGAATCCAGCCCCAGGGCATTGTTTCAAAGGAGCAGCACGGTAGAATGGTGGTTAGCATAAATGCTTCACAGCTCCAGGGTCCCAGGTTCGATTCCCGGCTGGGTCACTGTCTGTGTGGAGTCTGCACGTCCTCCCCGTGTGTGCGTGGATTTCCGGTTTCTCCGGGTGCTCCGGTTTCCTCCCACAGTCCAAAGATGTGCGGGTTAGGTGGATTGGCCATGCTAAATTGCCCGTAGTGTCCTAAAAAGTAAGGTTAAGGGGGGGCTGTTGGGTTACGGGTATAGGGTGGATACGTGGGTTTGAGTAGGGTGATCATTGCTTGGCACAACATCGAGGGCCGAAGGGCCTGTTCTGTGCTGTACTGTTCTATGTAAGAGGCAATCGCTTGATGCAGATTTATGTGGCTATTGGGAGAGGGCAGAGAAATAGGAGTAAGTTTGAAATACTCTGATGAAGAACTGATACACAAGTGATCCCTTTCTGTGCTGCAGGCCACTCAGGATTCACAGACAGACATTCCCTCGAGGCTTGGTATACTCGAGTAATCTATTATGGACTCTACCTAGGTGCACTCTGTAGGGCGAATTGTAATGTCTGACAATCAAGGCAGAGAATAGTTAAAATGTAGCAGCCCCACCTCCTACTCCATCGCCATCAATTCTCTACATTCACGTCAGCATATTGGTTGCGGTGTCTGGGGTGCCAATTAAATTATTTTTAAAATGTATTTTCTCATAGGATGTGCACTTTGCATTTGTTCCACATCCCTAATTGCCCTTGAGCTGAGGTGGCTTTCTGGGCCATTTCAGAGGGCAGTTAAGAGTCAGTCACATTACTGTGGGTCTGGAGTGACATGTAGGCCAGACCAGGGTGAGGGCGACAGATTTCCTTGTCTAAAGGATATTAGTAAACCAGATGGGTCTTTAGGACAATCAATAGAACATATAGAACCTAGAACAGTACAGCACAGAACAGGCCCTTAGGCCCTCGATGTTGTGCCGAGCAATGATCACCCTACTCAAACCCACGTATCCACCCTATACCCGTAACCCAACAACCCCCCCCCCCCCCACCTTACTTTTTTAGGACACTACGGGCAATTTAGCATGGCCAATCCACCTAACCTGCACATCTTTGGACTGTGGGAGGAAACCGGAGAACCCGGAGGAAACCCACGCACACACGGGGAGGATGTGCAGACTCCGCACAGACAGTGATAGTCTCACGGTCACCATTCCTGAGACTAGTGTTCAATTCTAGATTTTATTCATTGAATTTAAACCCCACCAGTTGCTGCACTGGGATTCAAACTTATGAACCCAGAGTATTAGCCTAGGCCTCTGGATTACTAGTCCAATGACATTATCACTATGTCTCCATCTTCCCCTAAATGACGCAATGATCCTGTGTATCCTGGGGACATTTGAACCTGCTCTCAAGTAGTTGCTGTCCAAAGATAAGTTAAAGAGAGGTTGAACAAAAGAATTCCATACTGGAGCCAGTTGGAGCAGGTGTGCTGCTGTGGGCTCCACAAGAAATCTGGGCTTTTGCTGCCCCTGGCGACTTCAACATGATCCAGCTTTCTCCAGATATTGAAAAAAAATGCCCAAACATCAAGTTCGACCACATGGAAGAGATTATTCAGAGGCTTTAATATTTTTTCCCAATCGCTGCAGGAAGGGGCCAGAGCTACACAATAAAACAGCCTTGATAATATCTTCATAAAGTAGACTTCTCTCAAAAACTCAATACTGCCAGTGTTCACTTGTACAGTAACATATTGTTTCATTAACAGGCCAAACGAATCGTGTGGACAAAAGCCAAAGCTGTGCTGTTTGAAATACACCTATGCTGAATGCATGAAAGACCAGGTTGGACAACCAGGAGAGAGGTGAGTGAACAGGAAGACGAAGATTTTGTGCCCGTGCCCATCATCAGTGAGAACAGCATTGTGGGCGCAAAGATTTGCGAGAATGGGGGCGCGATCTACCGGCTGCATTCCACCGGAATCGGGGGACGGGGCAGCCGATGGATCCTGACAGAGGCCTCCCCCAGGATTCCCAATGGCCGTTACGCCTCAGAACATCTAACCAGATCTCGCAAGATGACGCGATCGATACAATGGGCGGGACCCAGTCTCGCACGGCTAAGTGAGTTTAAGAACCCACTTAGCTGAGCTCGCGCAGGATCTAATGGCCACCCGGCATCTACCGGCCTCACTGACGAGTCCCTAGCCAGATACCGTTCAATACAGGTCCCCATAAGCAGGTGGAATGGTACCAGGGGGTTCTCCTAGGTGATCGCAGGCTGCCAGGTGATCAACCTCCAGGATGGGTAGCATCCTGGCACTGCTGGTACCACACTGGACCCTTGGCACTGCCAGTCGGCACACTGGCATTGCCACTCGGGTTCCAGCCAGGCACTGCCAGGGTGTCCAGGTGGCACTGTCAGATTGGATGGGCCACTGCCAGGGTACAAGGCTGGCAGTGCCAATGTTCCAGACTGACACTCTTCCCTGCCCACAGGTGGGGTGCGGGTGCAAAAGTGAGTGTAGCCCCTAGGGGAGAGAGACAGGTCTGGCTCACAGCCCCCTGGCACAGGTTGGCACTACCAGTGCCAATCTGGCATAGCCGTCGCAATGCCTGGAATGTACCCTCTGGGGAGCCCCATTGGAGGCGGCGTTCCCGTTCTGTTTGTCGCATGGGAGGGAGCCCCCTTTCCTGATACCTGTGGCAGGAATGCAAGGAAGAATCCTGTGTGTGTGTGTGTGTGTGTGCGGGTGGGGGGGGGGGGGGGGGGGGGGGCTTGCTCGTGGGGTGGGTGGGAGCTCGGAGAGAGGTTTTTGTTCTGTGCTGATAGGGGCAACCTTGATTTCTGTACAGCCGGCTTTGCAGGCAGTATCAGGCCCCACCACAGTGACGGTGTAAAACATGTCCACTGATTTTATTTCAGAGTGGCTGAATAACTGGATTAAAAACTCAGGTGTGCAGCTGGAGAGCTGCACGACGCGTTTCAGTCAGAGCCTGACACTCTGAGAAAATATGGGAAAATTCCGAATTAAGGGTGAGATTTTCAATTCCCGCCTGCCCCGAGTTCAGAAATTCCCACACGAGGTCAATGGCACATCCTCTGGTCTGTCAAATCATCCGTCCCACCCGTGCCGATTCCCACGGCAGACGGGACCAGAAGATTTAGGCCTCAGAATTGTATTTCTGCATCACCTTTCATCATCTCAGATCATGACTTTTTTAGAGATGCTGGTTGAGGGAGAAACATTGTCCAGGGCACCTTGCTCTTCTTTGAAATAATGTCACAAGATACTGAGAAGGCAGATAGGGCCAATTGGTTTACCATCTTATCGGTAAGTCAGCACCTCCAACAGTGTAGGTCTCCACTGCCCGGCAGTGTCAGCCTAAATTCAGTGCTTAAGTCTGTGGATTGGGACCTGAACCCATAAAGTCTGACTCGGGGACGAATTGTAACATTTACCAACAGCGCCACAGGAACACAATTTGCATTTCTACAAGGTTTCACAAAACATGTTTGACTTTGCTTAATTTTATGGGCTGGTTCTCTGGTCCCCCTGCCGCATGTTTCTTGGCAGCTCGACATTCGCTGATGGTAGGATTCTCTACTCTGATCGCTTCTCAATGTGATTTTCCATTGAAGCCACCGGGAAACCGACGGGCGGACGTGGAATGCCGGAAGGAACAGAGAATCACAGCGGCCAGAGAATTCTGGCCGATATGTCTCGGCATGATAGTTGGGTGATTGGAACCATCTCCAGCGCATGACATTTGATCGATTATGGTGACCTCTCCAGCCAACCACACCTTAATGTAGCAATACATCCCAGTATTAACAGACAAATTGTGCAAGTGAACCGCACAAAGAGATATTTGGACAGGTGGATCCAAGGAACATTTGAAAAGGAGGAGAGAGAGATACAAATAATGAGGGTCTTAGACAGGGAATTCCATATTTTACTGCCTGGGCAGCTGAATGATGGACTGTCAACCGCAAATAATAGACTGTCAACTGCGGAGTGATTAGAATTGTGACTAAAATCGGCCAGTATTGGATGAGGGCAGATATCTGGGTGTGCTGCAAGACTGGAGGAAGCTACAGAGACAGGGATAGCTGAGGCTACAGATGGATTCAAAACCAAGGATGAGGATTCAAAAAATTGAAATGATGCCAAACTGAGAGCCAGTGTAGGCCAAGGAGCACAGGGAGGCTTGGTGTGTTTTGGGCACAGGCAGCAGTGCCTGATAATGAGATGTGGGGCGAGATTCTCTGTTTCCCGACGCCGATTTTGTAATCGGCAATCGGGCGGAGAATCCATTTTTACAACCAGATTGGGGGTGGCGCCTGTTTTACGCAGGCTTTGCATGCTCCGCCCCCTCCAAAACGGCATCATCGTGGCACACTCCTCATGTCGTTAGGGCGGCTTCAGGACGGCACCTGAAGGCCCTCCCCCGATGCTCCGCCCCTGATGGGCACGGTTTACTCATGGTCCCAGCCGTGCGGGAACCAGTTGCGTACTTTACGGACTGTATCCAGCGCCGCCACAGTTGGGCAGGAGCCGTGCTGCTGGCTGGGGTGGGTGGGGGGGAGGGTGGGGGTGGGGGGGGGGGGGGGGGTGGAAGGGGGGTGCTTCGGCGAGGGCTGGGGGGACTGGTCGGGGGTGGTCAATGTGTGTCCGGGGGTGTCCAGATGGGCACTATCTGACAGGTCGGGTCTGCGCACGTCCGGCGCCATGTTGTACGTGACCACTGCAGGTCGTTGCCATGCGCATGTTCGGCCACGTACCCGGCAATTCTCCACCCGGTTATTCCGTGAAGGCCGAGGCTTTTACATGGTGTGGCTGCTAGCCGCTCACCGGTCAGAGGATTAGTGCTGGGGCAGCTCCGATTTTTCCCACCATGGATATTCCGGACATGGCCTCAAAATCGGAGAATTTAGCCTGATGTTTATAGAGAATGGTTGATGGGAGGCCAGCCAGGAGTGTGTTGGAATAGTCAAATCCAGAGGTAAAAAGGGCACTGGTGAGCTGAAAAACTGCAGGAGAGATGGAGAAGGGCAAGTTAGGGATCTATTCCAGAGCTAAGTATCTTTCACCGCTGTATTTATAAAAATAGGTCGAGAAACAGCAGATGTACGGACAGATGTGCAGTGGAACACTGATCAGGGAACAATAGAATAAAATAAGAGAATAAATACCTGATTAGAAATAAGATTAGGACATTAGCGTAGATAAGCATTTGTCAAATAGTCGACAGAACACAAAGCTGTACTATAGAAATATTGCACCATGAATGTAAACCTGTCAAGTGTGAATTAACAAAGATGCAAATTAAATGGATAATTGAAACTCCGATGGTGCTGGGGAAGGGGCTTGCACTGTTGGAAACACAAAAGGCTGCTGCTGATTGCTTTTTGTTCATGACAGTGTAAACATGACACAAAGATAGCCTTTGGTCACTATGCCAGTGAAACAAATGTACAATGATGCCGAAAGTAGTGAACACAGAAATTCTTCCCGCAATGTCATTCAGTGCGATTTGATACTTAGAAAACACATCTGAGTCTCGAGTATTCCAGCATAATGAAAACCTTCACAAACACAATCATCGTTCACAGAGAAACCTTACTGCAGGACATACTTGGCAGGGAAACCAACCCTCAAGGGATTATGCAATTTGGTAAAATCCTGAATAGAATGTATTGTGTATGAGCTGTGGAAAGAACAATCTCAAAAGGCTGAACGGTCTATACTTGATTCGTACTTTTCCATATTTTAATCCATAACGTAATCTTTAAATTATTTTTTCCCAGCAGTACAATGTTCCTCAGCCTTGCATTTTCACGTGGGGACAGGAAGAAGAGAGGGTGAGGGAATGTGAGGGGGGAATGGAGTGAAGAAAAGCAGGAGGGAGAGAGTGTGAGGGAAAGTAAGCAACAAAGAAAGAGAGGAAAATAAGTCGATTATGAAAATTTACAGGAGATCAATGTTGGAAAATGTAGAAAAATCATCAAAGACAGATGAAAGATTGACATTGAGAAAATGCTACAGAAGGGAAGAGCATCAAAGGGCAGTGACCAATGGAGGGAAAATTACAGATGGAGGAGCTGAAGGACAGAGGTTGTGAAAAGAGAGCAAAAAAAGCAAGAGAGAGATTGATGGTAACAATGAGCCACAGAGATAGACAGTGGGTACTGAATGGCAATAATAAACAAAAGAAATGAAATTAAATGAAAATCGCTTATTGTCACAAGTAGGCTTCAAATGAAGGTACTGTGAAAAGCCTCTAGTCGCCACATTGCGGCGCCTGTTCGGGAAGGCTGTAACGGGAATTGAAAGCTGCAAGGGAGCATGTGAAGGAAGAATGAGACATTGGCAAAAGAACTGGCTGGCAATATATACATTTTTTAATTTATTTTTAAATAAATTTAGAGTACCCAATTATTTTTACCAAATAAGGGGCAATTTTGTGTGGCCAATCCACCTATCCTGCACATCTTTTGGGTTGTGGGGGTGAAACCCACGCAGACACGGGGAGAATGTGCAAACCCCACACGGACAGTGACCCAGGGCCGGGATTCGCACCCGGGTCCTCAGCGCCGTAGGCAGCAATGCTAACCACTGTGCCACCGTGCTGCCCTGCAATATATGAATTAAATGGAATGGCTCGGAGAAGAAACTAACGGGTGCGGGACATTTTCAGGTGAAACAAACCAACTGTTCAGAGTACACTTCAAATGAGAATGTAAAAAAGGATTGGCCAAGCAAAGGCCAGTCAGCCAAGCCAGCCTGGTCCTTTCTCATGTTACTGCACCACAGCACATGTCCAGCTTAGTTAAACCCTCAAAGAAAGGTCACAAATTTCTCTCTGACCACTTGTTCGCACATAAGCATTCAAAGTAAATCCATCGAACCTAATAGCCTACAATTTGCATCCCAGGCAATGGTATGATTCATTCACCAGTCCGACAGTCAAGAGAACGTTCTGAACCAGACTATCTTTTTCATTGATACAGAAGAAAACCATGAAACCCTTGTCCTCATCTTTCACCCCACCAGCCTTCATGTTCGATGGATCATACCCCACTATCTTTGCCACCTCTGGAGTGATGTCGCCATCATACATATCTTGCTCACCTTCTCCTTTCAGCATTCCAAAGTGTACGTTACTGCTACGTCATTCTGGTCCACGCCTCACCTATTGTCATTCCCATGGCACCTTTCCATGAAACAACAGGAGATGGAACAACTGCCCACTCCCTTCTGACCATCTAAGATCCCAACCACCCCTTCAAGGTTAGTGATTTGCAAGTATTCTATATTCGCTGCTCACAATGTGGTCTGCTTTTTACTGGGGACACAGATTGGGTAAGTGCTTTGTGGAACACCTCTGTTCAGTCCACAAGTATAACACTGAGCTTGTGATCGCTTGTCATTTCAATTCCCCATGTTGCTCACACACTGAGCTCTCGTTTCTTGGCTTCACGCAGTGCTTCAATGAAGCTAACCTTTTTTGTGAAATCTATTTTATTCCAAACATATTCAACAATACAAAAACACAAAAACACAAATCAATAACGTTGTCAACATCCCCAGAGTTCACAATTTGTGCAATTTTTTCCCCTTTTCACACCCCCCCCCCTCCTCCCCCTCCTTGACGAACAATTCCGCAAACATTGTCATGAACAGTCCCCGCCGTGTCTCAAAGCCCTCTGTTGATCCTCTCAACTCGAATTTGATCTTTTCCAACCTGAGGAAATGGTAGAGTTCCCCTAGCCAGGCCGCCATCCCCAGCATCATTGCCGACTCCCAATCCAACAATATCCTTCGCCGGGCAATTAGAGCGGCCAAGGCCACGCCATCAATTCCGGTATTTCCGATATCCCAAAGATCGCCACCATTGGATCCGGCCTGACCTCTACTCCCACAATCTTTTATAGTGTCCGAATATCCCCTCCCAGTAACTCTGCAACTTCTCACAGCCACACAACATGTGCGTATGATTCATTGGCCCTCCACCACACTTCTCATTCTCGTCTGCCAGCCCCTGGAAGCACCCACTCAGCTTCGCCCGGGTCCTATGCATCCTATGCACTACCTTAAATTGGATCAAGCTCATTCTCGTGCACGAGGAGGTTAAATTTATCCTTTACATTGCCTCACTCCACCCCCCCCATTCTATCTGGCCCCCCAGCTCCTCCTCCCATTTATTCTTGATCCTGGTCACCTGCGCTTTCTCTTGCTCCCCGGGCCAACCCTATATATTACCTATCCTGCCCTCCCTTTCCACATCTAAGAGCAGCAACCGCTCCAGTAGGGTATACTCCGGCAGCTTGGGAAATCCTCTCTATTCCTTCCGTACAAAGTCCCTCACTTGCATATACCTGAACTCACTTCCCTTCGGCAGCTCCACCCTCTCCTGCAGCACTTCAGGACCTGCAATTCTCTCCTCCAGGTACAAATACCTCGCCCTCATCAGTCCCACCTCCCTCCACTTCCTATACATGCCAACCTTCTCCCCTGGCTTAAATCATGGTTACCACACACGGTGTCAGCACCGACATCTCCTCCCTCCTCAAGTGTCTCCTCAACTGGTTCCACACCCTAATCGTGGACTGCACCACCGGGCTCACCGTGTACCACCCCGGCGCCAGTGGAAGTGACCCCGTCACCATGGCCCCCGGACTTAGGAGTAAAGATCAGGAATGTCTGGAATATGAACAAGAACCATGGCAACATGTTCATCTTAACCACCTGGATCCTTCCTGCCAGTGTCAGGTGCAGCGTATCCCACCTCCTAAAACCCCCCTAACCTCCTCCACCAACATTGTCAGGCTCCACTTGTGGATCATCGACCACTCCCTCATCACCCGTACCCCCAGATACGTGTACCTGTCCTGGGTACCCTAAATGGCAACGCCCCCAGATTGGTTCCCAACCCGTGGCATTCACCGGAAACAACTCATTCTTTCCGATGTTCAAGTTATAAACCGAGACGGCCCCGAACCTCTCCAGTATGTCTCGAATTCTCCCCATACTCCCCTGCTGGTTCGACACGAACAGCAACAGGTCGTCTGTGTACAGCGACACCCCGTGTTTCCTACTCCCCCTCACAATCTCCTGCCATTCTACGGACCCCCGAAAGGCCATCGCCATGGACTCTATCGCCAGTGTGAACAACAGCAGCAACAGCAGACACTCCTGCCTCGTTCCCCTGTGCAACCCAAAACTCGGTGAACTCATCTCATTTGTCCGTACACACGCCACTAGGGCCATAAACAACAGATGCACCCATGCAACAAACTTCGGGTCAAACCCAAATCTTCCAAGGATCTCAACCAGGTACCTCCACTCCTCCCAATCAAAGGCCTTCTCCGCATCCCTAGAGACGACTACCTCCAGTAGGTTTTTATAAATTTAGATTACCCAATTATTTTTCCAATTAAGGGGCAATTTAGCGTGGCCAATCCACCTACTCTGCACATTTTTGGGTTGTGGGGGCGAAACCCACACAGACACGGGGAGAATGTGCAAACTCCACACGGACAGTGACCCAGAGCCGGGATCGAACCTGGGACCTCAGCGCCGTGAGGCGGTTGTGCTAACCACTAGGCCACCGTGCTGCCCTGCCTGCCCTTTATGAAGTCTGTTTGGTCCTCAGCGACCACCCGTGGAACACACTCCTACATCCTCCCCGCCACTCGTGGCCAACACTTTCACATCCGTGTTTAGCAGTGAATTAGGCCTATATGACCCACAATCCAACAGGTCCTTCACCTTTTCAGGATTAGTGTAATCGACGCCTGTGTCAATGTCTCCAGTCATTCCCCCTTCTCTAGCGCCTCGCTAAACATCCCCAGCAAATGCGGTGCCAACTTCATTGAAAACTCCTTATAGAATGCCGCTGGATAGCTGTCCGGCCCCAGGGCCTTCCCCAACTTCCTCAGTGAAGCTAACCGAAGACTGAGGTAGAACATAAGCACTCTACAGCCTTCTGGACCCAACATTGGGCTGGATTCTCCGACCCCCCGCCGGGTCGGAGAATCGCCGGAGGCCGGCGTGAATCCCATCCTCACCGTCTCCTGAAGTCTCCAAACGCTGAAAAGTCGGCGAGGTGTCAATCGTGCCGCCCACCTCGGAGAATGGTGGGGGCCGGCACGACGCTATGGACCACGGGGCTGCCAGTATTCTCCTGGCCAGATGGGCCGAAGTCCATCAAGTAAATCAAAACACCAAAATAACGGCGTCAACCAATGCTGATGGTTGACGGCGTAGAGCGTGGAGGTAGGTCACGGTGTGGGGGGTGGCTGCAGGAGAAGTGACGGCGTGGCCGCAGTCTATGTGTGTGGGGGAGGGGGGGGGGGGCTGGGGGTGAGTGCCGGGGAGGGGGGGGAGAGTGCCGGGGAGGGGGGTGAGTGCCAGGGAGGTTAGAGAGAGTGCTGGGGAGGGGGGGGGAGAGTGCCGGGGAGGGGGGCAGAGAGCGAGTGCCGGGGAGGGGGGGAGAGTGCCGGGGAGGGGGAGAAAGTGCCAGGGAGGGGGGAGAGTTCCGGGGAGAGGGGAGATTGCCGGGGAGGGGGGGAGAGTGCCGGGAAGGGGGGGAGATTGCCGGGGAGGGGGGTGAGTGCCAGGGAGGGGAGAGAGAGAGTGCCGGGGAGGAGGGGAGAGTGCCAGGGAGGGGGGGGGGGGGGGGAGAGTGCCAGGGAGGGGGAGAGAGTGCCAGGGAGGGGGGGGAGATTGCCGGGGAGGGGGGGAGAGAGCCGGGGAGGGGTGGAGATTGCCGGGGAGGGGAGAGAGAGTGCCGGGGAGGAGGGGAGAGTGCCAGGGAGGGGGGAGAGTGCAGGGGAGGGGGCAGAGAGCGAGTGCCGGGGAGGGGGGAGAGCGCCGGGGAGGGGGAGAAAGTGCCAGGGAGGGGGGGGAGATTGCCGGGGAGGGGAGAGAGAGTGCCGGGGAGGAGGGGAGAGTGCCAGGGAGGGGGGAGAGTGCCGGGGAGGGGAGAGAGAGTGCCGGGGAGGAGGGGAGAGTGCCAGGGAGGGGGGAGAGTGCCGG